>NC_090267.1:137620459-140020459 GCF_040414725.1 Anabrus simplex
AATAAGTTCCTCAGAGTAGGGATTGAATAGCTTGAATGCTATGATGAATCAGTGTGTTACGTATCGGTAGTATCAGAAAATGTATGAACCAGAGGAATGGCTTGCTAAAGAAGAAAGTTATCTAACTCCCCAGCTACTTCCCTCCAATATTCAGGGAGGCTGTTACACTCGGCCCTAGGTGTCTGTATGTGCACCTATCTCCGAAGAGATAGGTGGTATGTGGGGTACCGATACCGGTGCGCTTCTGGCGCTCCTCTGTCGGTCATGTTTGTGTGTTTTCTTAATTTAGATGTTTTAAGTTTTGTGTTTTTAAAACGTTTTGTGTGTTTTGTTTCAGTTAGATGTGTAAAATCTTGTGTTAATTGGCTCTTATGTCATTTTCATATCGTCATATCGTCAAAGCCAAGGATGAGACTGAGACAGGTCAATGAAAGTAAGAAATTACTCTAGCCCATACCACAAGACATAGCGCACTTTAAACACTACATCTCGCCAGCAAAGTTATATAATAATAATAATAATAATAATAATAATAATAATAATAATAATAATAATAATAATAATAATACCGAGCGTCAGGCTGAACTCGGGACTGGGAGAGCGTGTGACGTTTGAAATCCGAGTTAACTCGTGATAGGGACAGTGGAAAATGTGTTGAGTTCCGCGTTTACACGGTCGAATGGAAAAGGTTGAATGCCAGTGGCGAACTGCATGTTATGCACATTGTGCAATTTAGTGTATACGTGCCCGCAAATGTATTTCTATGTTCTAGTGTCCCACCTCTCTCAGCCACCTTTAGGCCTACTTTCTGCTTCACTCTTGTCTTGAATTTTCGGACAGATGCTGCAAAGGTTTATTTTTCAAAGCTTGACACTGTTATACATACTTTGCATTGGTTTTTCAAGAAAATGGTCGTGGATACTTGTGATGGCTCATAGGAACTGGAAATGGTTGCTGGAGTCCCCGGTATATTACTGTCTTCTGATAAAGTGGCCGACGTTCAATCATTATCAGACGACAATGTCTATCCTTCCGAAGCCTCCGTGGCTCAGGCGACAGCGCGCCGAACTCTCATCGCTGGGTTCCATAGTTCAAATCCCGGTCACTCCATGTGAGGTTTATGCTGGTCAAAGCGAAGGTGGGACAGCTTTTCTCCGGGTACTCCGGTTTTCCCTGTCATCTTTCATTCCAGCAACACTCTCCAATATCATTTCATTTCATCTGTCAGCCATTAATCATTGCCCCAGAGGAGTGGTGACAGGCTTCGACAGCCGGCACAATTCCTGTCCTCGTCGCTAGAAGGGGGTTTCATTCATTCCATTCCTGACTCGGTCAAATGACTGGAAACAGGCTGTGGATTTTCACTGTCTGTCCTTCCCACAGGGCACAGACATATTGCTTCAGTATGTTGTGCAACTAGTGCAACTCTCCAACAATGTGCCTGTATTCTGTCTTCTCCTTTGAAGCAAAAAATACTCTGTTAACTCGAATTTTGTACAACATTAACTGTGCAATACAGCATTTGTGTGTGGAAGAGTAAACAAGTACAGAAAGGGTTACAGTGATGCAATATGATGGGAGCCGAAAAACTAAAACTTCTAGTGATTGGAAAATCGGCGAAGCCTTGTTGTTTCTCGGGTGTGAATTCATTACAGGTCACGTACGAAAGCAACCCCGAAGTCGTGGCCAACAAGCTCCACTTACGAATCGTGGATGCATGGTATTGATGAGAATTTTCAACGTCCCTTTCGTAGACAGCTGCTCTGCTCATCCCAAGATGCTCGTTCAGGAGTTAAAGGCAGTGCGCTAGGTTTTCTTGCCACCAAACTTAACGTCCAGATTACAGTCCATGGACCAAGGGGGTGATTAAAAACGTGAAGTATCGAAGAGCGCTGTTCAGAGAATTGTGAGAGGAATTGAATCCGAGGAGTCATTAAGACATTAATTTACTACAGTCGATAAGAATGCTGAGTAAATCGTGGGCGGATGTGAAGCAGGGAACAATTAAAATACTTTCGCAAAGCACGATTTTTGAAAGGTGACTTGGGTTCAGAACACGAAGAGGGGGAAATCACTTCTATTTCCTGAAGAATGGGTGGAGTATCAGCAGCTTGTTAACTGCGAAGCTGATTTCGAGGCTTACATAAATGTAGACTTTGATATTATAGTGCCCGAACGAACCTCCTACGGCTACCATCAACTCTGCTGCCGAAGAATAAGAAGAAGAATAAGAAGAAGAAGGAGAAGAAGAAGACTTCCAAGAAGAAGAGTTATAGCTGCCTTCACCTGTACTGTCAGCAGACCAGGCGTTAAGTGCAGTGGCTATTCTTCGATCGTACATACAGAGCCAATCGAATATAAATGACCAAGTGTCTTCACAGCACTAAATGTTGAGAAGTATGTGGAAGAAAAGATGGTTAACAATGAAATGAAAGAAAGAAGAGACCTAACGGATTTTTTCCAAAGGTGTTATCGAAGGTAGGATATATTTCTTGTTTCACTATTGTATGTATATACTGTATTCTGTCTTCTAATAAGTTACCATAGTACGGTATGGGTTATACTTTAGTGATGTCGTATAATACGAGTTTGTGTGTAAATTTTTAAATACTGTTAAAAATACTGTTCAGTATAAGTCCGTATGGCTCAATTATGTGCTACACATGCTCAAAAACGGTATTCTCTATACGTCGAAATTTCGATAACTCGAAATAAAATTTAGCTCCCGAGGTGAATCGAGATATCGAGGTTCCACCATGTGTTGGCAAATACAGTAGAGACAATACGCGACACTCAGCGAGATATCGAGGGACAGCTATTAGAGCTCTCTCTAGCGGATGGACCTGAGAACTACTGATTCTGTTATAAGAGCACGTGTCTTTGTGTGTGATAGTGATGGGCAGAGTATGGACTCGCGAAGAATCGAGTCTGGGACCGTAAAACTCGAGGTACTCGAGGCCGAGGACGCTGGCAGCGCTATCTGCGAGCTGTGTATGGAAACAACACAATGCATAATATTGTAGGTAAGCCAAGGACAAGTATTGGTTTCCGGTTCCCAATAATGCACAGTGATATAATGTACAAGTTCCGCCTCTGTGGTGTAGTGGTTAGCGTGATTAGCTGCCACCCCCGGAGGCCCGGGTTCGATTCACGGCTCTGCCACAAAATTTGAAAAGTGGTACGAGGGCTGGGACGGGGTCCACTCAGCCTCGGGAGGTCAACTGAGTAGAGGTGGGTTCGATTCCCACCTCAGCCATCCTCGAAGTGGTTTTCTGTGGTTTCTCACTTCTCCTCCAGGCAAATGCCGGGATGGTACCTAATTTAAGGCCACGGCCGCTTCCTTCCCTCTTCCTTGTCTATCATTCCTCCCCATCCCCCGCAAGGCCCCTGTTCAGCATAGCAGGCGAGGTACTGGTCATTCTCCCCAGTTGTATCCCCCGACCAAGAGTCTGAAGCTCCAGGACACTGCCCTTGAGGCGGTAGAGGTGGGATCCCTCGCTAAGTCCGAGGGAAAAACCAAACCTGGAGGGTAAACAGATGATGATGATGATGATGATGATGATATAATGTACAAACTAATATTGCGATGCGGTAATGAACATCACTTTAAAGAAGTGTGTACACAGTCATCCTTTGAAACAGTCAATAATCCCGAAGCACACATGCAGCACCTTGCCGAAAAAATAAGTACGATATTATACGGCAGGACAAAATACCGAAGGTGGAAACAATATAATTATGTTATTTCTGGATAACTCACCAAATGCCCAGAGCATTCCTTCAATCAATTGAACGTTGTGGACGTTGAACTAGGGCATGAGTTGTGACTCGAAAACTGCATAACCAGGATATATTTAATTCCTATGATGATGTCCTAAGTGAGTGGGAACAGCTTGAGATAATTGAAGAAGTTCCCCCTCAGGTATCTATGGTTTATGGGCACTACTTACCACACCGAGCTGTCGTGAAGAAAAACAGCACCACCAGGGTGCGTCCTGTATTTGATGCCTCTGCCAGGAAGGGAACCTCGCCCTCACTCAATCAGTGTTTAGAAAGTGGACCTAATCTCATTGAACTCATTCCCTCTGTCTTGCTCAGATTACGAGAAAGAAAGTTTGGTGTAACGGCAGATATAGAAAAAGCTTTCCTGCACATTAGTATTAGAAAAGAAGACAGGGATAATGTCTGCTTCTTCTGGTGGGATAAAGAAGACCGAGAAAAGGTTAGAGTTTTTTGACACAAACGGGTGGTGTTTGGATTGAGATGTAGCCCATTCATCTTGGGAGCGGTTCTCAATTATCACATTAATGAAACAATGCAAAGCTCTCACTATAATGATGGAATCATGTTGAATCTGAAACAAAGCTTGTATGTTGACAGTGTGGTCACTAGCGTTGAATGTAAGTCTGAATTAAAGCAGTTCATCAGCAAAGCCAGTGATGCTATGAAACTTGGGAAATTTAATTTAAGGGGATGGCAGTCCAATCACTACAGTTTTGATTCCACTGTAAAAGTTGGGGTGTTAGGAATGTTTTGGGACACTGTTTCGGATACTCTGACTTTAAATTTAGAATGGATGGAAAATTTTGTGGTAGGTAAGGTGACAAAACGTACTATCCTTTCTGTTGCTCAAAAGATCTTCGACCCAATTGGTATAGCCAGCCCTGTATTATTAATTCCTAGGCTATGGTTGCAGAAACTTTGGAGGAATGGGGTGTCATGGGACGAGGAGACTGATGCTGGTACATGAATTGAATTTTTGACATGGTACCAACATCTTTCAGTTCTTAGGAACTTAAAGATACCACGTTGGTTCTTTTATGTAAGAAGGGACAGTAAAGTAAGTATCCACACCTTCTGTGATGCCCATGAGCTAGCCTATGGAGCGGTTGTATTTATATGAATACAGAATAATGATGAAGTGAAGGTATGTCTTCTAGCTGCAAAAGCACGAGTAGCTCCTTTAAAGCTGTCTCCATTCCTTGATTGGAGTTGATTGCCACGGTGATAGGAGCCAGATTATGTAAATCTATGCAAGATGGGCTTACATTGAAGGATAATGACTTTTATTTCTGATATTCTTCCACGGTTTTGACCTGGATCCAAAAACAAGACAATTGGACAGTGTTTGTTAACAACCGAGTTCAGAAAATACGAAGTCTGACTCTTCCCATTAAGGTGATGGGTAAAGTACCATGCCAATCGGTGAACAACTTAGCAGTAGAGGTTACTTCGCTGCTCATCAATGGTGTCAGTGACCTCTGGAAGTTGGACACAATCGGTATCTCGGATTCGGCCATTCAGGAGTCCAAAGAAGAGAGAGAATTTGTGATCTGAACAAATTTTCAAACGTACCTTGACAAAACTGACGATGGACGCTATGGGGTACCTTTGCTTTGGAAGGAGGGGCATTTACCTCTTCCAAATAAGCGATTTCGAGTGATTTTGTTAATACTTTGGGGTCCCAGAGGAGTGTTCATACTTACTGGTAGAAGTGAGAGCTCTTCTGCACTCTATTTGCCAACCTCCTTTGTGGCTAGTGTATCTTGAGATATTACACTGCCGAGGTATGTAAAGCTTTCCATACTTTCTAGTGGATGGTTTCCTAGCATGATGTTCACTGGTCATCCCTCTCTGTTTATTGCCATCACTACTGTTTTGAGTTCACTTATCTTGAGATTGAACTCCTGGAACTTAAACTTCTATTCACTGAGTCTCAACTGTAGTTGTTCCTCAGTTTCTCCCCAGATCATAACATCATCAGCAAAGGCCATTGCACTTAGCTCACCAGAGGTTTTTTTGATGTTCTTCATTATGTCATCCATGATGGTGATAAACAATAATGGGGATAGTGCACTGCCTTGCTGGACTCCACTTTCGGTCTTGAACCAGGATGAATGTCCGTCACCTAATCGCACACAGCTGGTACAGTTCTCATACAGCATCTGAACTTACCTAACCAGTTCCTTTGGCACATTCCTTTTTCTCAGGCATATATGAATAGTTTTACAGCAAATGGTATGTTAAGAATACAACCTAAAATCCAACTTTCAAAGCTTCTTAGAGAATAGATTCAAGAGATCTGTTGGTTTTCTAATTTTGTCTCTGATTGGATACTAAGAGATTATTTTATTTGATTCCAACAGAGCTCTCAAAGATCATTTTGCAGTTGATCACAATCCTTTAACTTGTTTACTATTCTATACAGCATTAAATCATCTGCAAAGTCTTTCTGCGATTCCAGTTTCTTTACTCATATCGTCCCTGCTCTGGCAAACTAGCGAAACTGACAAACTAAGGAATCTGTAGTTCTGAAGTTCTGGTCTAGATTTTGTTATTTATATATTGTCTACCCTCTGACAAAGTCTCACATCTGCAGCTCATTCTGTATGCCTAACACATAAAACCAATAATTAAATATAAAAATTGATTTGACATGAGTAATCACAACTTCTTTCAGCTCTCCTAACCTTTTGACAATTTTCAGATTCGTTAGTTTGCCAGAGCAGGGACGATATCATTTATACAAATAAGAAAACATAATTTCTATTTAATTCAATCACTACTGATCTGCATTTAGGGCAGTCTCCCAGGTGGCAGATTCCCTATCTGTTATTTTCCTAGCCTTTACTTAAATGATTTCAATGACATTGGAAATTTATTGAACATCTCCCGTGGTAAGTTATTCCAATCCCTAACTCCCCTTCCTATAAATGAATATTTGCCCCAATTTGTCCTCTTGTATTCCAACTTTATCTTCATATTGTGATCTTTCCTACTTTTAAAAACGCCGCTCAAACTTATTCGTCTACTAATGTCATTCCACGCCATTTCTCCGCTGACAGCTCAGAACATACCACTCAGTCGAGCAGCTCGTCTACTTTCTCCTAGTTCTTCCCAGCCCAAACTTTGCAACATTTTTGTAACGCTACTCTTTTGTCAGAAATCACCCACAACAAATTGAGCTGCTTTTCTTTGGATTTTTTCCAGTTCTTGAATCAAGTAATTCTGGTGAGGGTCCCATACACTGGAACCATACTCTAGTTGGGGTCTTACCAGAGACTTATAAGCCCTCTCCTTTACATCCTTACTACAACTCCTAAACACCCTCATAACCATGTGCAGAGATCTGTATCCTTTATTTACAATCCCATTTATGTGATTACCCCAATGAAGATCTTTTCTTGTATTAACACCTAGGTACTTACTGTACAATGATCCCCAAAAGGAACTTTCACACCATCAACACAGTAATTAAAACTGAGAGGACTTTTCCTATTTGTGAAACTCACAACCTGCCTTTTAACCCCATTTATCATCATACCATTGCTTACTGTCCAGCTCACAACATTATCGAGGTCATTTTGCAGTTGCTCACAATCTCGTAACTTATTTATTACTCTTTAGAGAATAACATCATCTGCAAAAAGCCTTGCCACTGATTCCACTGCTTTACTCAAATCATTTATATATATAAGAAAACATAAAGATCCAATAATACTGCCTTGAGGAATTCCCTTCTTAATTATTACAGGGTCAGATAAAGCTTCGCCTACTCTAATTCTCTGAGATCTATTTTCTAGAAATATAGCAACCCATTCAGTCACTCTTTTGTCTAGTCCAATTGCACTCATTTTTGCCAGTAGTCTCCCATGATCCACTCTATCAAATGCTTTAGATAGGTCAATCACGATACAATCCATTTGACCTCCAGAATCCAAAATATCTGCTATATCTTGCTGGAATCCTACAAGTTGAGCTTCAGAGGAATACCCTTTCCTAAAACCGAATTGCCTTCTATCGAACCAGTTATTAATTTCGCAAACATGTCTAATGTCCAATAATACTGCCTTGCAGGACCCCTAACCCCACCTGCCTTTAAACATTACGGTATCAGATAATGAAATGGAAATGGTGTATGGCTTTTAGTGCCGGGAGTATCCAAGGACCCTCCCGATTGTATCACCACATTGACAAAGGCAAAATACATTTTGCTGGGTGTTTTGGAGGCTTGTGTGTTCAAATGATCCTTACAGCTATGCCGGCGGGTGCATATGCTGCTGGTAGGGCCACCCAAGCTGGACAGGTTTAAGCTGATGATCCAGACTAAGAGTGATACCCTGGTCCTCCAGGTTGGGAGTTTGGCCTGAGGTTAACACCCTCTTCCCGTAAAGAAAACTAAGTTATGAAAATCCAAAGAGCAGAAGCCGGATGGATTAACAGGCGATGACATGGCGCGTATCCTGGACAGTGAATGGTAAATACAAAATTGAAAACTCATCTCGGAATATGTACCTGGAATTTTCGATCTCTATATAGCCCAGGATCCCTTAAGAAATTATTAGAAAGAGGGCACTATGTTCTATAGTTGTGATGATAGCAAACACGAGTTTGGTACAGGCTTTCCTGTTCATAAAGATCAGAAACACTTGGTGATTAACTTCATGCCTATAAACCCAAGGCTGTCAGTAATTAGAATTAAAGGAAGATCCTTTAATTACAGTATAATTAAAGGAAATGCACCAACAGAAGAATCGAATGAAGACCTAAAAGATGAATTCTATGATGCCTTTGAAAAAGGTTATGATAAATGCCCAAATAATGATATCAAGATCGTACTGGGTGATTTTAACGCACAACTTGGAAGAGATGCCATGTTCAAGCCCATAATTGGAACCCAAAGTAAGCATGAAGCTACTAATGACAATGGAATAAGACTGGTCTGTTTGCAGCCTCCTGGGATATGGTAGTGGGATCTACCAGATTTCCTCATAAGGAGATACATAAGGGCACATGGAAGTCACCTGACGGCGTAACTATCAATCAAATTAATCACATACTGGTAGACCAGAGGCATAAATCAAACTTGATGTATGTACAAACTCTCCGTGGACCTAATGTGGATCATTTTTTAGTGATGGCTAAGATAAGAGCGAGGATATCGAATGCCCAAAAAGAAAGATAAATCAGGAGAGAAAGGTACAATATTGCAGCCTTGAAATCAACAGAAACTTGCAAATTGTACTGCCAGAAAGTCTCTCAGGCCCTAGAACAAGAACAAGAAACAATAAAAGACAGCAAGAACATACAGCAAAGATGGTTAACTATAAAAACAGCTATAGACAAATCAGCTATGGATGTACTAGGGATGAAAAGACAATTTAAAATACCTACATGGTTTGATGGAGAGTGTAGGAGGGCTATTGAAGAGAAGAACATCGCATACCAGAAGACATTACAGATGAACTGTACAAGAAGTTCTGGAGGATTACCAAGAGAAAAGGAGGATTGAAAAGACGATACATTGCAGAAAGAAAAGGGAATGGACTAAGCTTGAAGTGGAATGCATGGAACTGTGTAAGAAGCAGAATGAAACCAGAAAGTTCTATACAAAAGTGAACAGTGCTCAAAGACAATATATTTCAATAACTAGCCTGATTAGAGATGAAGAAGGAAACATAATAAGCAAGAGTAAACAGATACTGGAAAGATGGCAAAGGCACTTTAATGATTTACTGAACCGAGAGCTAGAACAAGCAGATGATGCTTCCCATGAATGTGAACAAGGATTAGACCATGGAAGGTCACTGGATAGCCTGGTGATAGAGGATGTTAGAGAAGCACTAAGGAAGCTGAAGAATAATAAGGCCCCTGGCACTGATAGCATCCAAGCAGAATTGTTAAAATGTAGAGGAGCAACATTAAAGCAGTCCTTGTTTGATCTTACTAATCTCATTTGGTAACAGGAGAAGGTACCAGACGAGTGGAATGAAGGAATAATATGTCCCATACATAAAAAAGGCTACTGAATGGAGTGCAGAAACTACCGTGGAATCGCCCTTTTGAATTTGGGGTACAAGGTGCTATCTAACATCATATTCGATTGGTTACTCCCGCAGGTGGATAGAGAGATTGTAGCATATCAAGGTGGATTCCGATGAGGAAAGTCAACAATAGATCAGATATTCAACTTGCACCATATCTTGGAGAAGACTGTCAAATACAGAATTGGAACCTATCACCTCTTTATTGACTTCAAGGCTGCATATGCTAGCATAAATAGAGACCATCTGTACTGTGCTCTACAGGAGATGGGGATACATGAAAAGCTGTTGAGAATGATAAAAACCATGATGTCTGATGTAAGAAGCTGCATTCGAGTTGCAGGAAATTGTTCAGACCCCCTGGAAAAAAAAAAAAAAAAATGGGCTACGTCAAGGAGATGCGTTGGCATGCTTATTATTTAACATTGCACTTGAGAAGGTGATCAGGGATGCAGGCCTACAGACCAGAGGCACCACCGAAATCTTTGCACAACTTCTTCTTGGATTCAGCAATTGTACTCCCTGTCTGCATCAGTTCTTCTTTGGAGCCATTTCTGATATACCTTCCTTTTCCATGTACAAGCTGCTCTCACTTCATCATTGCACCAAAATGTTCTCTTTCTTCCATCCTTACACGCAATTGTTCCTAGGCATTTCTTTGCTGTTTCTACTACAGCATTTTCTGTATGCCACCCATTCCCTTTCTATATCCTGAACCTGCTTATTGTCTATTGTTTGGAACTTATCACTAATTTCTTCATCCTGGAGACTCTCTATCCTTATTCATCTGCAGACAGATTTCACTTTCTCTCTCAATACTTGCTCTGTATGGATTAGACAGGGGTCTGTATTATCAAAAGAAATCCCAAGAATACCCATGTATTCCTAACAGATTTCCTAAATTCAAACTTGGTTATGATATAGTGTATTATGGATCTGGTACCCTTACCCTCCCAACTGTAGTGGATAATGGCCTTATGCTTAAAGAATATTCATAACTGCTAATACCATACTAGCACAAAAGTCAAGTAAATGCTTCCCATTTCTATTAGCTTCCATATCTTCCCCACATTTTTGTATCCTTCAGTTCTATTTCCAACTCCCACACTGATATCATCTGTTAGAACTATCCTGTCCTTGCTGTTTACCCTGACTATGATATTACTCAGTGCTTTACAAAACTTGTCAACTTCATACAAACCTGCAACTTCACATGGTGAATACACTGAGATAATTCTCGTCCTAATTCCCCAACTGCTAAATCTACCCATACCATTTGCTGGTTGGCATACCAAACAGAAACTATGTTGTGTGCAATAGTATTCCTGATGAACAGTCCTACCCCTCACTCTATCCTTCCCTTTTTTAACACCTTTATAATCTCCTTTATCTTCCTCATTATCTCCCCTTACCTGAATATCACTAATTCCTAACATATCCTCATTGCTGATTCAGCCTGTTCTACGTTCTTTCTTCTATAAACCCCATTAATATTAATACACCACTTAATCTTAAACTCAGTAATCCACATGTTCTGCAGTTTTCACTGTATTTTTGAATGAAACATCCCTAGTTCTGTATGAATTACGGTATATAAAGTACAAGTGGGAATCTCCTGGACACTGACAACAAAGTTAATAGAACCACACATTTAGCAAGCAATGTATAAAAATGTTCAAAGTTCCCATTTCTCCTTTCCACTGGAAGGAAAACCAAGAAGAATTGAAACAAACTAACTTCATAGCAGGCAGCAGTCAGCTGTTATCCCTTTAAAGGTCAATTGCTGCTATCAGAAAAGCATTACAACTGGTAAACTTGGGGAGCACGCACTCTAGGGAGGTGGTGTCATTCGCTGAACCACATGGTGACATAATGTGAGGCAGGTCAGGATGCCAGGTAAATGAAGTCCAGTTCACGTATTCACAACCATGGACAGAGACCAATCCTATAGCAACTATATCAGACAATTGTGGTTATGTTAATTTAGAACATGCAATTCATTTATTCTATAGGCAGGAATGCAACACTGATTAATGACCTTAAAATTTAATTTAGAATGGCAATTTAGCTCAAAAGCCAATCCAGTATAAGAATGTCAGGAATTTCAGCCTATCACAACTGCAATGCCTATTACCACAATTGTACCATATTAATTTTATCTTTTTCATTTTATTGCACCTACTGTACATGGACTTGTTTTTATGTAAGTTCAGCAAAACAGTGGCCTAAAAATTAGTTTTCTTCAATAATACACTTGTCCATAGAGTGCACAATGAAGAGGACATGATTCTGTTATGCTGAGGAAGCCGACATTTGGCTTAATGTTTCACAAATACTTTCTCACATCAGATGTGTAAAACTGTATGAAAATGAAAATTTTAAATATTTTTTAATGCCTGCATACAGTAGCAGTGATTGGGAATTAGAAGTGAGGGGAGCAAAAATTAACAGACAACAAAAAGTACCCAGATTTTGGAGATATAGCGAGCGTGGGGAGGGGGGTGTATATGTCAAGCAAAAGCTACAAAATGGCACTTTTCTTTATGCTGTCTGAGCAAGTTTCAACAGAGAGGTAAAAGTTGACAGTTTACCAACTTACATGTGGTAATAATAGCTTTTGAGATTTTGATTCAATACTATACAATAAAACTTTCACCAAAGAAACAATATTACACATGTATTACAGGTAAATAGAAGTATGGCATGATTATACAATTAAAAATAATTTAGTATTTGGCTACACACTAACAAACTAACAGACACTAAAAGAGACTGCCAGACTGATGAATGCGCATGGCATGTGGGTGAATCCTACCTCAGTGTCCACAACCTTGGCAAAAAAATATACCCCTGCTTCCCTTCCTCACAGTATGTGCAAGTCTGCATTACTTGCAGTGGCGCTATACAAATTGGTTAGCTGCAAAGAGCTACATTTTTTGTGTATTTCCGCTAAAGATTTTGTTCATAATTAAAGAAAATAAAGGAAAGAATTAGCTGATAAGACAACTGGACTTGTACAGATTGCTTTGTTTAATAATTCCTGTAATTCCTAGTTTGAACCAGCTGAAATGGAATAAAAATGTAAGGTTTTCTTCACAAAGTGGAGGGGCGACTGCGCCCCCAATCGCCACTTCTGCCTGCATACTGTGCCTATACAGTATTTGATCCCACAACATTGAATAAAGGAAACAGTCAACCTGTTGACAATGGTAAGTAAGACCTAAGAAGTTGCCAAATTCATAAAGACAAGAAGTGAACTTTGGGCCAAATGAATCTAAGAGGAAGAGAAGAGGAGAAAAGACACTGTAGAATAAATACAAGTTGTTTAACCAAGTGAGGTCTAGAGGCATTTTTTGAATAAATAATTTAAAAGCATGTAAGTATAATGTTGAAGAAGAATATGGAAGAAAAGAAGCAGTTTGTCATAGGATATTAGTAAAGGAAAAATGGAAAGAAATTATTAAGGAAGGAAACACATTGTAGTGCAAATGGAAAATAACACAGACTGCAGAAGTAGACTGAGAAAGACTGCAGAAAAGAGAACATATAGAGTTGTGGTTGCACAATAAAAGGAGAAAAGTGGAGAACTGTTCATTCAGGAAATAAGAGATAACAAATATCAGAGACACAAATACCTTTCTCAAATAAGTTGTTGTCGTTCAACATTTCTTTGTTAAAACTTCACTTTCTGATAGCAACTGTATTATAGTTCCCATATCTTAGTTTCCACAGCGAAGCACATTTATGATTCTGTAGCCTATTTTTATATGTTTGGAAAAAGAATGAACTGAAATTAACTTTTTTCATTTAGAACATTGAATTGATATAACTTAAGTAAGTTTGTTAGAAGTGTATCTCTGCATGTAAAATTTAAAATTATTACAACAGTGCATACCAGTATTTTAATTTTATATATATTCATTAATATTTTGGCCTTAAAATCATGTGAATTTTCAATATCATTTATTCATTCATTACCTGGTCAAATCTGTACCTTAATCACTGTGTTAAGCTAAGTTTTCAGTGTTTGAAGGCTGCTGAAGATGTGTTTGTCTGTCCACTCAGTATGGGAGTGCCAGTATGGAATGTGAAGAGGAGCCTGTTTCCAGTGGTGCACCACCTGTTCTACCAAACTGCCACACGCATGAGGCCGCTGGGGTAAGCTACGGCAGACCCACTGTCTTGTCACAAAGCCTGTAGAATGCTACTTCAACTCAGGTTGTGGCCAGGCACTAGCTGCTTGGGTTTAAGCATGTCTTGGGAGCTTCATATCTTACTAAAATTGACCAAAAACAGAGGAAGAAATGTTGATTTCAAAATAAAACACTTAAAATCTATTCAACATACAACTTTGGATTTTTTTTCAGCTGCACACTGTATCTTGGTCTGAATGGTCCTATCCATTATTACTGAAGTAATTCAGTAATTTGATATGCCTAACTTTCCTTCTACTGAGGGGATGGATTAAAAAAATATATATATTCACTTTGAAAATTAAGCCATCATAGTTTTAACTATGGTAGTTTATCTTTTTTGAAAATGGTGAGATGTAATTACTTATCTAGATGATCATGATTATATAATAAAACATCTTCAGATTTATAGTTACAGTTTGAGGAGAGGCATGAATTAGGATTACTTGGGTGAATTATTTATGATTAATTCCATGTAAGTCATCAATTCATTGTTCGGCTCCTTGGCTGAATGGTCAGCATAGTGCTGATTGATTCAGAGAGCCCCAGGTTCGATTCCCAGCCGGGTTGGAGATTTTGACTTTAAATGGTTAATTCCGTTGGCTCGGGGACTGAGTGTTGTACTGTCCCAACGTGCCTGCATCTCAAACACCACACACCACACTATCCTCCACTGCAATGACACACAGTTTCCTATACACCGCAGATGGTGCCCGCCCTCGACCGGAGGGTCTGCCTAGAGGCTAAAAATAGCCACATGAAATTCTTTTCAATTCATTTTCAATAATCTAAAAAATATTATTTATATAGGACTTAAAGATTGCTTAATGAATGGAAATGCTTAACAAAGAAGATCCAATACACAGTACTCTGAGGGCAAGAAATTCTAAAAATATAGTGCATATTTTATGTGAGATCAACTGAAAATATGATCATTTAAATTGGTTTGATTCCTGCGTTTTGGAAGAAAATTGTTTATGACAGATAATTCGCATATGCTTGTACTTTGACTCGAGTTTTTGACTGCTAGCCTCGAGACTCCAAATGAGAAGAATTCTTATCCCAATCTCAAATATGATGCTGAATGAAGAGGAAGAAGAGCTGTGCAAAATTCTCTAACTTCTAAGGAGTTAAGGAGATAAATGATGACCAAGAAAAGTTGAATAGGAAGATAAAGAAGAGAAGTAAAGTGATGAAAGTGAGGAAATCCTGCAGTCACTACTTACATACAACAATTACTGGTTCTCACAGCAGACAAAATGTTCTCATAAATAGTTTATCAATAAGGTGATTCTCTAGCAATTATGTAACATTTTATAGTAACAGCTCTTTATATGATCAGGTTATGTATAGTAGGAACATCAAAGGAACAAATAATAGGATAAGCACTATGATAGCCATGGGCGTAATTTGAGCAGTTTGATTGTGGCAGGGGGGGGGGGGTGGAGGGGCAGGGATTATCGGGGGTTCCATGGATCTTTCCTTTTGAGAGCAATTTGTGACCACAAAATTATTACTAATATTCTGTATTAATCACTTTAATTTAATAACCAAACCTATGTAAAGTAAAGAACATTTGCACAGAATTTAAAAGTAGACCTAATTCAAATGTATTTGTTACTTGGCCTGTTTTTTATCTGTAAAAGTAAAAATCAAGCAGAGAACATGGATAAAAAACAAAACTTTTCTTTATTTTACATTATGTGAAGCTATAATTGAACAATAATAGAAATTATTTCTATAAAAATTATGTAGTTAGCCTATAAAATTTTACAACAATTATTATATTTCATTGAGCTACAGAGCTACAGAGTACTGTACAAAAAACGTACTTATAAATACTGAATGTATTTTAAAATTTAATATTAGGAAAAATTAGTTCCCTTCAAAATATTGGGGGAAAGGAGGCAACTGACATCCCTTGCCACCCCCTAATTAGGCCTATGGTGATAGGTCAGTGTAGGAAGAGGGATCAGTAGACAGAGAACACAAAAGGACAAAGACAATATCCATGTCTTCAAATAGATTGGCTCTCTGCTCTTCAATCCCAGTTCTACATCAATTACTTCTTAGTCCCCGACGAGCTTGTTTCTGCTTCTCATCTTCCTACTATGTGTTCCTCTGATGTTCCAATCTTCCTATACATGACTTAATTTGCATCTCTTTGTTCCTTTCCAATGTACCTTTTCTCAGTTTGTCCTATGTTCCTGGTCTTTTACCACCTGCACATATTTATCTTTTTGTCTCGTACCTTTCGCTGTGTATTCTTTTTTTCCTACACTTCTCACATTAAACTAAAGATCTGTCAAGATGGCCCCTCAATGGGTATTGAAGCCTGCCCTCCTGATGAAGCGGAGAAGCAAACAAGCTTGTCAGGGGCTGAGAAGAACTGGGATTGATGTGGAGTGGGCCTATCTATTTGAAGATGTGGAGATTGTCCTTGTTCTTTAGTGCTATTTTATCAATCAATCAATCAATCAATCAATCAATCAATCAATCAATCAATCAATCAATCAATCAATCAATCAATCAATCAATCAATCAATCAATCATCTGCATTTAGGGTGGTTGCCCAATTGGCAGATTCCCTATTAGTTGTTTACCTCATATTTACATTTCATGTTTACCTATCTTTTTCTTAAAAATTTTCAATGAACTTGGAAATTTATTGAACATTTACCTTGATAATTTATTCCAATTCCCAATCTGTCCTCTTGAATTCCAACTTTATCTTCCCTACTTTTAAAACCTCCAATCAAGCTTATTCTTCTACTTACATCATTCCACGCCAACTCACCACTGACAGCTTGAAACATACCACATATGATAAAGATGATAACGGACCAACTATATTGGTATTACATACCACATAGCCGAGCATCTCGTCTCCTTACTTCCCAGCCCAAAGTTTGTAACATTTCAGTGACACTACTCCTGTGTCAGAAATCACCCAGAATAAATTGTGCTTCTTTCCTTTGAATTTCTTCTGGTTCCCGTATCAAGTAATCCTGGTGAGGGTCCCATACACTCCATACTCTAACATCTATATCACATACCACTTATTCAAGCAACTCGTCTTCTTTCTCCCAAGCCTTCTCAGTCCAAAGTTTGCAACATTTTTATAATGCTACTCTTTTCACTTTATAAAGGAAAAATTAAATTGTATCTTCCTAATTCAATATAAAACATAATTCCATCATTAGATCATCATTAGGTGATTCTAATATCTTGTAACGCCACTCTTTTGTCGGAAATCACCCAGAACAAATCAAACTGCTTTTCTTTGGATTTTTTTCAGTTCTCAAATCGAGTAATCCTGGGGAGGGTCCCATATACTGGAACCATACTCTAGTTGGCATCTTACCAGAGACGTATATGCCCTCTCCTTTACATCCTCACTACAATTTCTAAATACGCTCATAACCAAGTGCAGAGATCTGTTCCCTTTATATACAATACCATTTATGTGATTACCCCAATGAAGAACTTTCCTTATAATACGTGCTCTGTAATGTTTATTAAAAGCATATTATGGTCCTCGAAATTACTGCCATACATACTAAACTTATTCTCATAGATCTCATAACATCTGATGATTGTTGGTAAAGATGATAAGAATCTGTCCTAGGAGTGCAATTTAAGAATATTTGGTTTTGGCATAGAATACGTCTATAGTTTTGGAACCATACTTAGGTTGGCAAGCATTAGAAAAACATGAAAGTTTAAAATCAAAATAATTTCTAGACAACACAGGCGACAACAATATTCAGTACCTCATTGTAATGTGTCCATAACAAGAGTCTGAACTCTGCATGGCATTGGTGGATGATGCAATAGCACAGCCATATTGAGGTACTAAACTTGCTGTGTTACATGGATGACGGTTAGTGTAGCTTTGGACTGCGGCAAGGTAGCTCATTGTGTGAGAGTTTGTTTGATTCACCTCAGTGGGTTCTACATGTATATGATAAAAACAAATTAAATGGTGAATATTCAAGAAAGTTGTAGTAGAAAGAAATGAGAAAAAATTCTTTCGTAAAATATCGTGGCATATGGAGCTTAAAAATGATTGAAAATGCATTTGAGAGAATAGAGCGCTTGTCAGAATTCCAAAAAAGTCCATAATTAACAATATTGAGCATCAGAAGATTTATCGGCAACATCCTAAAGTTAAGGTGCCCGATCATTGTGAGGTGAGTTTCACACTACTAGAGCCCCAGTAAGGGAAAATGATTAGGAACTCATGGTCTTGAAGATGTGCAAATTTGTTTAGATATAATAAAATGTCAACAATAAAATATAAAACCATAATTGATTACATACTTTATTTCAACACATATTTTATATCAAAACTTAATACCATGATCCTGACACAGCCCTTTTCAATTTCTGTTGTTTTATAGATCAAGTTTCAAACATTTCTTCTTGCTCTTGGTCAGTTTTACTTGTACATAATTTCCTGTATCTGGTGTATGTTGTGGTATGTATGATGGTTGTTTAGTGCTTTATGTGTATAAATACTACAATTTCTTTGCATGCCTGATAATTTAATCATTCATATAAACTATTTGTACAAAAACTTTACTCTTGTAAGAAGAGGCACACAAATATGAGATGGGCCCACCTGCAGGAAGCAAAATTGGGCCCCCTCAAAGAAATGGTACAAAACCTATCAATTACACGTTTCAGCAGATATAAGCATACCTAAAATGTAGTCTGTACCCTTAATATGTACAGTACACTTACTTTAAGATTACAAAACTATATAATTAATCAATTATAGTTTAAAAGTTAAGTATTTTCTGGAGATTGAAATCTATATATATAAAATTGGATGTTGGTATATTTGAAGCTAATACACTCAAAAACTACTGGACCGATTTTGCTGAAATTTTCACAGTTTGTTCTTATTACATCTGAGAGGGATTATGAAGTGGTTTGAACGAAATCTGATTGGTAGTTCGGCACTAAGGGGTGATCAATAAAATAGGGGAAGATAAGCAAACCGCAAGACAAGTCCGATCAGCAGGTTGCCTACCCAACAGTATGTGATTATGATGCGTTTCTTAAAACTTATTTCTAATTTTATCTTCTATATAATTATATAAAAATGAAAAGTCCAAGTTCTGTCCCCATGGCACAGGGGGTCAGAAGGTGAGAAAATGTCACAAATTGCAGAGATTAGGGTGAATGTGGGTATGTTCCAGCATTACTGTAGAATTACTGTATGGGCAAGTAAGGGGGGTGAAACTTAAAAATCCAAAAATGATGATAATAGTGACAAATTCCCAGTCTTTGGGGTAGCTGAGATGAACTGTGACACTCTGAATGCCATTTAAGTCAAAGTTCGTTCCCAATCGGTATGGTAAACATATTATGACTTACTGTTTGGGAAAGAAAATTGTAGGGTAAGACACACATACGGGCGGGATCGTAGAGTATATAAAATGACTGTCATGACTGACTGACTGACTGACTGACTGACTGACTGATTCATCATCGCCATGGACATACAGAAATGAAATTTTGAATTGTTTCCGGAAATTCCTTTTAAGGGGGGTGCGGTGAAAAGAGGTTAAAAACAGGTTGAATACTTTTTACGAGGATACTTATATCTTTGAAAACTGAAGATGTTACAGACGTTAAAATTGGTATTTGGAATCTTTTTTAAAAATAAACACATTTTTTATTTTTGGAAAATCCAGTGTAATAGGGGTGAACGGCATTGACAAATGGGGTGAGTTTTTTAAAAGACTATATATATCTACAGTATTTCTCAGAAAGGTAACATTTTATACACATGAAAATTGGTATTTGGAATGTCCTGTGAAAGTAAAGAAACACAGGTAATTTGTTTTCGTAAAATCCGCTGAAGGGGAACTGAAAAAGGGGATGAATTTTTAAAATGAGCGTATCGATAGCACATCTCAACACTTAAAATGTTACAGACGTGAAAATTGGTTTGTTTTCAGAAAATCCACTTAAGGGGGTGAAGGAATTGAAAAATTAATTTAATTATTTGTACGAGGATACTTATATTTCAAAACTTAAAGGTGTTGCAGACGTGAAAATTGGTATTTGGAATCTCCTTTAAAAATAAAGAAACACGATTCCTTTGTTTTCTGAAAATCCACATAGGAGGGAATAATTGAGACATTAGTTGAATTATTTTTTACGAGGATACTTGCATCTCAAAAACTGAAGCTGTTATAAACGTAAAAATTGGTATTTGGAATCTCCTTTAAAAATAAAGATATGTTTTTTTGTTTTCGTAAAATCTACTTAGGTGGATTGGGGGTGGGGAGTAGGACTATAAAGGGGTTGAATTATTTTTATGGGGATACTTATATCTCAAAAACTGAATGTTACTGACGTGGAAATAGGTATTTGGAATCTTCTTTAAAATTAAACTTTTTTTCGAGTTGAGAGAAGACTATTTCTCACACCTACAGTTCTAAGTCGCATTTTAGCCCCGAAAGTCAATAGAACAAACGTGGTGTACAAAGTCTTTCTGGGGTAAATGAAACTCAATTTTTCGGTGAGTTTTTATACTTTAGGGATTTTCAGATAATATCTTAGTACAGTACCAAGGAACAATTACTTTTATCAGATAACAAAATCCATGCGATCGAAGCCATGGGTAACTGCTAGTATAATATATTTTTAAAACTTAACTGTACTCACAATGTGTAATGAAACTGGACCATGTGGCATGCAAAAATGTTGACAATTTCACTGACATCAATTCACATTCCATCCAGAGGAGGCTGAGCCCACTGTCATATCATTTTATAGATTGTTTCAGTTTCAAAAATGACCATTTGGATGAAGAAACAGTAATAGTTAAAAGCAGGTAAAACACTGTCCATAAGTCCAGGGATGCATGCAACTATAATTGAATTATCCACTATTGGTGATTTCTTTTCTCAGATTTTTTCTAAACCGTACTACCTGGTATGGAAATTCATTGAATAAATCTTTCTGTTATTCATTCTGCAGATCTATTGCTGCATTATAAATCTCTTCATTGGAAGCAGAAATTGGGATTTTTGGTGAAATAATTTTGAAGAAATGGTTAACATTATTCATACCTTCAAATCCATTTTTTAAATGAGCAAGAAAATTTCAAACAGCCATTAAAAAACAATGGTCATGAAATATTTTCTTTGATCGACTAGCTGCTCATACTGACATAATTCTTTTATTTTCAAATTGTGTTGAAATTCTCCATCTCCTTACCAAAGATTGTAGCTGACGATGTTGCTTCAAAAGTATTTTGGTAGGGTGATAAATTACCCACTGCTTTCTCAAGAATAGAACAAGCTTTATCAAGTTTTACATTTTCTGATTGCATAATTTGTGATGCTAGATTACTACATTTAGAATTTTTGTTTGCAACACTATCTGAAAAACAAAATTTCAGATCTCTCCAATTGATGCTTCATTCCATCAGTTTGTTTTCTTTCTACTTTTATTATACCGGTAGACACCAGAATTATTTTGGACAGGGCATTAAGTATGTTGACATAAGCATAATGTAGGGCTTTATTATACTAGTATCTTGAAGATAAACTTACTGGGCAGAGATATTTTTAAAGTATGACAAGATACCAAAAATCCCATCTTTTAACACCCTTCACTGAAGATAAGATACGACATTTCCACTGTGTCATAAAATGACCGAACTTCTTGAATACCACATGCAGCATCGTTAAGTACTGTATTTAGAAAATGCACAGCGTAATGCACATATAGGTTGGGTCATTCATTCCTTGATACTTTCAATAAAAGTTAACTCTCCAACAACGCAATTACCCTTATTAATATGGCGTAGAAGTAGCAAACCACAATTATTATTATTATTATTATTATTATTATTATTATTATTATCTGCCTATGTGATGTAGTGGTTAGTATGGTTAGCTGCTACCCATGGAGGCCTGGGTTTGATACCCGGCTCTGCCACGATATTTGAAAAGTGGTACGAGGGCTGGAACGGGTTCAACTCGGCCTCAGGAGTCAACTGAGTAGATGGGGTTTGATTCCCTCCTTGGGCACCTTCAAAGTGGTTTGCCGTGTTTTCCTACTTATTCTCCAGGCAGATGACAGGATGGTACCTAACTTAAGGCTGCGGCTGCTTCCTTCCCTCTTCCTTGTCTATCCCTTCCAATCTTCCCATCCACCAAAAGTCCCTTCTTCAGCATAGCAGGTGAGGTAGTTTGGGTGAGGTACTGGTCCTCCTCCCCAGTTGTATACCCGATCAAATGTTTCACATTTCAGAACACTGCCCTTGAGGAGGTAGAGGTGGGATCCCTCACTAGCCTTCAAGTGTCTTTTATCAAATTCTGAACTTTGTTTGTATTAAGTCATATTCAGAATGCCAGTTGCAAAGAGAGGGATATCCTGAAAAGGAAGCAGTTTCTATTTAAATTGAGAAACTTCTCAGAAGAGACTGCCAATTCTTATACTGCCAAATGATCTGTGTATCAGTATAAAGCCAGTCTTTGGAATTCAACCCCATAATCATGAAATGTACAGAACTTCACTTACTCAAAGAGAATCTATCTACAAAATTTCCATCTTGTCACATTGTTAGTGAACAAAGGAGAGGAATTAGGGATTGGAATAGTTTACCAAGGGAAATGTTTGATAAATTTCCAATTTCTTTGAAATCATGTAAGAAAAGGCTAGGAAAACAACAGATAGGGAATCTGCCACCTGGACGACTGCCCTAAATGCAGATCAGTATTGATTGATTGATTTATCATTGCCTTCTCATTCAAATTCAGACAACAATGATTAATCTTCTCTTGATAGGAACCAGAAGTTGTCCATGATTGCATTTTTATCAACCTCTTAGCTTCCTGGCTCTCTGTGGCGCTTCACAGTTTTATCTTCTTTGCATTATTGCTGCTTTTCATTTGATCTCTTCCTTACCGGGCAAGTTGGCCATGCGCGTAGAGGCGTGCGGCTGTGAGCTTGCATCCGGGAGATCGTGGATTCGAGTCCCACTGTTGGCAGCCCTGAAGATGGTTTTCCGTGGTTTCCCATTTTCACACCAGGGAAATGCTGGGGCTGTACCTTAATTAAGGCCACAGCTGCTTCCTTCCAACTCCTAGGTCTTTCCTATCCCATCGTCGCCATAAGACCTATCTGTGTCGGTGCGACGTAAAGCAACTAAAAAAAAAGGATCTCTTCCTTCTGGTATAAAAACCAAGTATGTATAAGGTTAATATTAAACAAATAGACTATAAATAGACATACAAAGCCTTTAAACATTGCCATATAGTTAGTTATTGACTCTAGGACTCAAACGTTTCCACGACCGCCAACTGTGAAATAGATACATAGAGTTTTATGTTCAAACACCCCCTCCTTCCTCAAGCCCTCCCCCTCAATCCCCCCCTCCTGCTGAATTTTTTTGAATGAATTATAGCTAAGATTCTACTCACCCTTAACCTAAATTTAAATAGCAAGGTTTCATGAAAATGCACTAATCCACTCCCATGTGATGCTGTAACAGACAAGAATTAAACTGGAGAAAGAGAGATCGAATACTGCCCCCTCTCTCACCCCACCTCCTGCCCTTGCTACAATCTGAAAAATTACTTTTGTAAAGTAATATCTATACCACAATCTTCTTCCTCTCTCGTCTTCCTCTTTCTGGATGCTTCGTAATTTGATGATATTGTTGGTCTTTTCACCCTAAATTTTTTTATTTTGATTCTTATTGGGTTGCTGTTTATAATTTTTCTCAGTTAAACTAAAGTATTTTCATTTTATTGACATCCTACCTTAAACTAGTGCAAAGTCAATTGAAGATCTACTGGAATGTTCCCTAATTCATACCAATATGCCATTCTCAGTTACCATTCACCAAAGCTGTGAATTTCTGCTGGTACCAACTCTATTCAAATCTCTCTCTCTCCATACAGAGATTGCCAACCTACAATACTCATCTTCACAACAGTTACCATGTCTACACTACTCTCGATTTGTTTACTCCCGT
This sequence comes from Anabrus simplex, assembly GCF_040414725.1. Classification (NCBI taxonomy): domain Eukaryota; kingdom Metazoa; phylum Arthropoda; class Insecta; order Orthoptera; family Tettigoniidae; genus Anabrus; species Anabrus simplex. Next base: position 137,644,486 of record NC_090267.1, read on the forward strand.
GTGCACCGACTGATGCTTCCTGAGTGCACTGTCATGTCATGTTATTCTTGAAGGCTCTGTATAACTCACTCCATGAGATACTGCCACATTTATAACCCTTACTATTCATCTAGAAATTTATATTTCAAAGCTTTTAACATATTATTTGAGAAAGTTTACTCAGATGGCTGCATTTAAGTTACCTTCATTTAATGAGATGACAAGATAGGGGGAATGAAGACAATGGGCATCAAGCATGAGTGGTTTGAAGATTTTTGCTTGTTATGATATGTTATTAAAAGTATTTCCTAAGAAATAAATTGTACATATTGGTCAAATGTGCTGCATAATTTTGCATGGGTCTAGTACTTTCAAGTAACAGAACACAATTATCACTGATATTTTTTTTAAGTAGAGTGCTTTTCATATTAATATTATAAGTATAATAACACTACTTGTTAAGTAATTAGATACAGAACTAAGCAAATATGGAAAAACTTACTTTCCAGTGCTCCAATCATCATAGTCATCACCATCACCACACTCACCATCATACCAACAGCAGCTCGGAGCGGAGACTCAAGAACACATTTGGCTGGGCTCGTATTGATGTACTCGTGATGCTCATTGGGTGTGTGTTCCTCAACTCTCTGTGCTTCTCCCTGGTTGTGGAAGCTCTGCAGACACTAATCCACATAGATCACCATGATGAGATGCACCATCCCATCCCAGTACTGGTGGTGGGAGTTATTGGTTTACTCATCAATGGCTTGTGTTACGTGCTCATTGGAGGTGAGTCTCAGTTGTCTTGTTTTGGTTTATGTGTTGTTAAAGAGAACAGTGGTGGAATGGTTATCTGATATTTCAGATTTTGTTAAGTACTGTATACAATTCAGTTTCCATAGAAATATATATCTCAACGAAATTTTAGAATAACAGCTTAGATTTCGAGCCTTAACATGCCCCACTTACCAAGAGACCTAATGCACCTCACCTCACAAAGCAGACCACATTTGCAGTACTGGTGTTTATACCCTAAGCCTACCTCTCCTGCCGTGATACAAAGGTAGGAGTTTGTTAACCCATAGATGAATCAGTCACTGTAAATTCTATCATACACAGATTACGTGTTACTCAGGGTGTGTCTCACAGGTGTAAAACAAGTACAGAGAGATGGAAAATGTAAATGATAGGCCTAATAGTGATTATCCTGATACAATGCAATCCCAGGATTGATATCTTGAAATTGCTGTTGCAGACAACTAAGATGTACTGCCATGTCTCTCAGGGATGACTTTCCCTAAACTATAGGTGTTTGTATCTCATATGAAATAGTATACCAAAGAATGGATGTAATTGATCTCTTCTCTAGAAGGCTAAAGCAAGAATGGGATCAGGATGTACAAATCAAAACCAGAATCACCATTGCAAAAACTACTGTATGTTTCTGAAATTAAAACATCATGTATGTTATCATGACCTCAAAATTTTGAAATGTGCGTGTAGTCAAGATACCATGTATAGATCATATTCTCAACAAGGAGGTACTCGATCATGCCAGGAGATCATATGAAGTCTTGAACCCTGAAAAAATGCTGGAAATCAGCATATTTTGGTCACATCTTCCAAAATTACAAATACAACTGATCATAGAAGGACAAGGAAATATGAATATGGGCAAAGAAGATCATCCTGGAGTCTCTGTTAGTGGTTCGGCAATTGTAATACGGAAAATGGAAAAAATACTCCCTGATGTTGGCCAACAAGAGGAAGCAACACAAATAGGAAATGAGGACAAACATGAAAACACAAAAGGACAACATCAATATCCACATCTTCTAATAGACACTGACCTGCCATTGTGTTCATCCTGTTATGTGTTTCTTTCTTTCTTTCTTTCTTTCTTTCTTTCTTTCTTTCTTTCTTTCTTTCTTTCTTTCTTTCTTTCTATATATACTGTATACAGGGTCTTAGGTGTATACCTGCAGATATTTCTTCTAGCAATAGAGAACGATGTGACGAACCACTATATATCAAACTTTTAGTAATCCTCGGAAATTATTTTCGAGAGCAAAGAGATACAATGTTTTTAGAATAGGTGAATGAATAGCTTCTCTTTGAGAACAGGCGAGTCACGTGCCATTCGTGCCAAACTGGTTTCTGTTTATGTTTACGTGCAAATGTACTACTGTAACAGCTGAACGCTACCTATGCAATGCATGAGATGTTACATAATACTTGTCAAACTGGTTTTATGTTTAACAGCAACTGAGCTACGATAACAGCTGAAGGTGGCTACTACAGTAGTGTATGCCATATTACATTACATTCTCGCCAGACTGGTTTCGTTGTTGTCAGTATTTAGTTTCCGTCTTAGGGGCTTCAGACAACCCTGGTCATCGGTTTCAGACCCTGAAGATGTACCGAATTCTCAGCGTTAATACTGGTTCATTTGCTGTTATGTCCTTTAGGGGATTGGGATATCTGTGGTCATCATCCCCGTGGTCTAGTGAGTGTGGAAATGACCTGAAAACCTGTATCCGTGCGGGATCTATACGAGTGTGTGATAGGCACGCCGGAACGTGAAATACGGTACGATCCCCATTGTGCATTGCGTAAAGGTAGAAGAAGGGTGGCAGTTCCTTACGCCAACGAAAGCAGTCATAGGATGCCCAAATGAGTAGCATCGGAATTGAATTATCGAACCACATCGAACGTTTAGTTTCAAAGGAATAATGGACATGTTATACAATTAAATAAATTAAACGTACCTACATTTCGTGCCTCCTTCCGGGCTGAGTGGCTCAGACGGTTGAGGTGCAGGCCTTTTGACTCCAACTTCACAGGTTCGAACCTGGCCCAGTCCGGTGGTATTTGAAGGTGCTCAAATACTGTATGTCAGCCTCGTGTCGGCAGATTTGCTGGTACATAAAAAGAACTCATGCGGGACTAAATTCGAGCACCTCAGCGTCTCAGAAAACCGTAGTAGTTTTTTTAATATTTTGCTTTACGTCGCACCGACACAGATACGTCTTATGGCGACGATGGGAGAGGAAAGGCCTAGGAAGTGGAAGGAAGCGGCTGTGGCCTTAATTAAGGTACAGCCCCGGCATTTGCCTGGTGTGAAAATGGGAAACCACGGAAAACCATCTTCAGGGCTGCCGACAGTGGGGCTTGCATCCACTATCTCCCGATTACTGGATACTGGCTGCACTTAAGCGACTGCAGCTATCGAGCTCGGTGTAGAAGTAGTTAGTGGGTTGTAAAGCACTTAACATTATTATTATTATTATTATTATTATTATTATTATTATTATTATTATTATTATCATCATCATCAGGTCATTAAAAGCTGAAATACATGGAAGAAAATAATAAAATATGCGTGGTTTAAGAGGAAACAAGATGAAATGTATGTCACGTGAGTTAGCATCGGTCGCAATAGTTACCTACAGATTACTATGCGTAAGACGAGAACCAGGTCAAGCTCGTGGGGATGAGTCAGCTGTAATCTCGTATTGTGTATAAACATCAAACATGCACATCAACAAATCTAAGAAACATAAACAAGGTTACACATTAGAGACATGTAGCTATTAACCTGAACGCCAGGCCGATGGTCGCTTTCATGAGTACAGATGAGTTATCAAATTATATACAATCCACAGATGTCGAACGTATCTAAGAAGATTCCGCCACAACTATATTACATTTTACTATGATGGTGCTAATAACAAATCGCAGCAGCTATTGGATTTGCGTCGCACCTACACAGATAGGCCTTATGGCGACGATGGGACTGGAAAGGGCTAGGACAGGGAAGGAAGCGGCCGTGGCATTTGCCTGGTGTGAAAATGGGAAACCACGGAAAACCACACTGAAATGAAATGTCGTATGGCTTTTAGTGCCGGGAGTGTCCGAGGACAAGTTCGGCTCGCCAGAAGCAGGTCTTTCGATTTGACACCCGTAGGTGACCTGCGTGTCGTAATGAGGATGAAATGATGATGAAGACAACACACACACCCAGCCTCCGTGCCGGCAAAATTAACCTATGATGGTTAAAATTCGCGAGCCTGCTGCGTATCGAACCCGGGACCCATGTGATTAAGGACCAGCACGCTAACCATTTAGCCATGGAGCCGGCCTGAAAGCCGGTGATGTTGTGGTACATATGCACCTGTATCCACGACCTGCGCGTCGTGATGAGGATGAAATGATGATGAAGATGGCACATACACCCAGTTCCCATGCCAGCAAAATTAACCAATTAAGGTTAAATTCCCGACCCTGCCGGGGATCGAACCCGGGACCCCTGTGATCAAAGGCCAGCACACTAACCATTTAGCCATGGAGCCGGACTTAAGCAACTGCAGCTATTGAGCTCAGTAAATCGCAGCAGATTACGCTACTGTGTGTTAAGATGATGTCGGTAGAATACAGTATACCTGTTAAGACATAAGGCTGCAGTAGAAGAAGAGGAAGAAGTGGTAACAAGAGCCACATAGTCAAGCAGTACAGAGCCGAACAAAGCGCACATTAGTGACACAGACATAAGAGTGGCGTGGTCGTAGGAACTACAGTCGCATTAGTAACACTCTGTTGTAGAAAAATAATGAACTAATATACAGTACGGCTCCGTAATTCCAGGTGGACGGTAACAAGACTATCTCAAATAGAAAAGTACGAATTTATGAACGTACATGAAAACGCCTGTGAACAAAAAAATGTACCTATGTTAAACATTATAGTACAACAGTTTAGAAAACAAAAACATACAGATTGCCTTACACTAAAATAAATTTTAAACTTTCTTTTGTAAATTAACAAAACACTCTAGGCAACCTTCTTAAGTTAAATGTTAACTTATAGTTCCTATTTCAGTAATGATGAATATAATACAATTATTTTATTGATAGGATTTCCAAGTGAGTAGTATCGGAATTGAAATGTGAAAACACATCGAACGTTTTACTTCATACCAGTAAGGGACATGTTATGAAAATAAATTAATTAAACGTACCTTCCTTTCGTGCTTCCAACCGAAGAGAACATGTTTAAATCTAAATGAAAGCCTTCTAGCTTACTGCTGATTTTGCAGTGCCTATTAAACGTATTAGGCTGAGTGGCTCAGACGGTTCGAGCACTGGTTTCATGAACTTAGCAGGCTCGATCCTGGCTCAGTCCGCTGGTATTTGAAGGTGCTCAAATACGACCGCTTCTGATCGGTAGATTTACATGCACATTAAAGAATACCTGCGGACAAAATTCCGACACCACGTGTCTCCATTGGCACGTAAAGATGTTTTATTTTTATTATTATTATTATTATTGTTGTTGTTATTATTATTACTGGGCGAGTTGGCCGTGCGATTAGGAGTGCGCAGCTGTCAGCTTGCATCCGTCGAAAAGCCACTAAAAATATTATTATAAAAACTGTGTCAGTCTATTATTACTAACTATTATGAAAATAAAAGTGAATCACCCCACTCAAACTTCGTAGCTCATAATCTGTCAGAAAACACTAAAGAAAATAGTGAACTTTTAATAGGTCCGAATTATTATTAATATTATAATTGCAGACATATCTCCAAAATTACAGAAACATGTACTTACAAATTGTTTTACGTCGCACCGACACAAATAGGTCTTACGGCGACGATGGGAGAGAAAAGGGATACAAGTGGGAAGGAAGCATTCGAAGTCTAATAAAGGTACAGTCCCAGCATTTCCCTGATGTGAAAATGGGAAACTACGGAAAACCATCTTCCCGGCTGCCGACAGTGGAGTTCGAACCCACTATCACCAGAATACAAGCTCACAGCTGCGCGCCCCTAACCACACGATCAACTTACTCTAAGCTCCAATGCCGGTCTAAGTAGCTCGGACGATAGGGCGCTGGTCTTCTGATCCCACCTTGGCAGGTTCGATGGCGGCTCAGTTCGGTGGTATTTGAAGGTGCTGAAATACGCCAGTCTTGTGTCTGTAGATTTACTCGCATTTAAAAAAGTACTGCGGTACAAACTTCTGACACTTCAGCGTCTCCGAAAACCATGAAAATGAGTGGAACGTAAAGAAAATAGTAGTAGTAACATTATTATTCTGGAAATTTTAATTAAACGGGTCCGTTACATTACCTATCGGCACTTACTGTCCAGTAATTAGCCTTCTGTCCACCTCTGTGGTATAGTGGTTAGTGTGATTAGCTGCCACCCCCCGGAGGACCGTGTTCCATTCTCAGCTCCGCCACGAAATTTGAAAAGTGGTACGAGGGCAGGAACGGGGTCCACTAAGCCTTGGGAGGTCAAATGAGTAGAGGTGGTTCGATTCCCAACTCAGCCATCCTGAATGTGGTTTCCCGTAGTTTCCCACTTCTCCAGGCAAATGCCGGGATGGTACCTAACTTAAGGCCACGGCCGCTTCCTTCCCTCTTCCTTGTCTATCACTTCCAATCTCCCCATTCCCCCGCAAGGCCCCTGTTCAGCATAGAAGGTGAGGCCGCCTGGGCGAGGTACTGGTCATTCTCCCCAGTTGTATCCCCCGACCCAATGTCTCACGCTACAGGACACTACCCTTGAGGCGGTAGAGGTGGGTTCCCTCACTGAGTCCGAGGGAAAACCAACCCTGGACGGTAAACAGATTAGGAAAAAGAAGAATAAGCCTTCTATTAGAAATGCCCGGCAGCAATTCCACAGTAGACCGAGCTCGATAGCTGCAGTCACTTAAGTGCGGCCAGTATCCAGTATTTGGGAGATAGCAGGTTCGAACCCCACTGTCGGCGGCCCTGAAGATGGTTTTGCGTGGTTTCCCCATTTTCACACCAGGCAAATGCTGGGGCTGTACCTTAATTAAGGCCACGGCCACTTCCTTCCCACCCCTAGCCCTTTCCTGTCCCATCGTCGCTATAAGACCTATCTGTGTCGGTGCGACGTGAAGCAACTAGCAAAAAAATCCACAGTAGCTATTTTTCCTTCGAGCAATGTTCATGCATGGTTGCAACTATGGTTTTTTAAATCTGTCTCATTAATAACAATTTCACTGAATACTTACAGCCTTTTCTTTCAGTGTCCACCGTCCTTTCATTGACCTGAAAAGTTTAAGTATAAGCATAGACAACTTGCATTGTCTATTGTCAGAAATTCATCGTAGACTCTCGCAATAACAGCACATAAATGTTGCGCCCATTTTTCATTTACTTATTAACTATTTCCTTTCATTTTGTCAGCTTGGATCACTGAGTAATGCCACTGACGTCTTATAAATCACACACAACTACACAATACTTGATTCGCACGTATGTGCTGGTACGGATCTTCGAGGTCACTGTAAGGATTCTGTGTACATTTCACACAGAGTACCCTAGACCGGTTTTCGAGTACAGCAAGTGGCCTGGCACGTGAGTTATCCTATCCTACTTGCCAAGCCTTTAGGGGAAATGCACAACAACATGTGTTAGCCTGCGATAAGAAACAGGTTCAACAAGCCCTATACTCTGCTACTGTACTTCCACTACGCGTGGACAGAATGACGTAACCGGTATATCCTGCTACGACCGTTCAAAACACATTCGGTCCTGAAATATTTGGCTCAGTTATGGGCAAACTAATACAAGGTAAAAAGGTCATAGCATATATAGTGAGATGTATTTTTCTTCGCCGACTAGCTTAATATTGCACATATACCCCTAACACTCTGTATATGATTGTCATATGCCTCACCAAACATCATCTTCACTCCACCGCCTTGAGCAGGGTGCATTTTCATTGACCAAAGTAATCCAGAGTGCATCAATTCCTTGGATTGCTTTTCCAGCTGTGGGTTATACAAGCAAGTCCAGGTTTTGTCCATAGTGATGATCCTTCCAATTAAGTTTTCCCCTTCCCTATAGTAAAGGTTCTGTGAATCCTTTACTGCAAGTGCATAATAGTGCTATCTTTGCAATGGCATATTGCAGCACCCAAGAATGTCGTACAAACTATGGAGCATGGTTTTGTAGCATACCCGTGCAAGTTCATGATTGATCCACATCTATCGGGACACAAAGAGCTGAGTGTTTGCGGTGACCTGAATGGCAGCCCTGCATTCTGAAAACATTCTGCTATTGTTCCACTGTACAATAGGGCAAGACTGCACTGCTACATTTTTTATATGGTCCCTGAACACAGTCTTATACACTCCAACCACATCCCACCTCTGTTTTGATCCATGCACATTGTTCCAGTTTCATGAATGTACAGTGTTAATGGGCTTGCACTGTCCTCCTATACTCCTTGCTACGAGTACATCATTATTTAACTGAATAATACACGCCTGTTCCCACTGGCCATACAGTATGTGACAGTCTAACCTTCCCTTACCAAACTATGGAAACTCCATGGCTATTGGACTCATACCCCTCATGTGACAGCAGTATTGCCACTACTTTGTATCCAACCTCTGTATCTATTGAAACTTGCCATTCCTGAACTATTATCGTTCTAACATATTTATTCCTCTAAAAAGTAAATTTGCATTAGATTTTGCAGAAATATCTTTCTCACCTGCTTGAAGATAGATCCATAAGCAGATATATGGTGTGGTAAAACTGAATGAGGATTAAAAAGAGGTTCTTGGAAATAATTTGGTACAAATTCATATAGACTATTAATTTATTGCTTATTTTTCAGGTTATACATTCCACCAAGCTAGTTTCCTGCATGTAACTGCTGATGGAGAAGTGGTTCTAGATCATGTTGTTACTCAAGATTCAGTTCGCAAAGGACAACGCAGACTCTCGGCGCAGACACGTCGTATCACTCCTCCTCCACCCAGTACACCACGCCAGGGGCCATGGGAGATGTGTCGGGATATTATTGGTTTGTACTTAATGCAATAAAAATAAGAATAAAGTGACTTAACTGATGTTGACATTAATCAAATTTCATTCATCAGTAGTCTTATAAAAGTTAGATCAACTTAAGGTTTCAAATATTTCTGTGCTAGCTATATGAGGTGCTGAAATGCATCTTTTATATATCAAAAATGTAAAATAAGGCAAGCAAATTGTGGCACATGTACTGATGAAGAGAGTACCACTGCAAAACTGGTAATAGCAACAAAAATGCAACAAGTTTAGGAAAGTACAAGAGATATGGCTAAGGAAGTTCAATTTAGTTGCTTTCTTGCTTCATATGTGTAACAGTGCAATTTAGAGGTGTGGTGTTCAAAAGGAATGCTTAGTAGTATTCAGAAAGATACCTAGTGATGTGACAAATTTGATCTAGGCAGCATTTTGGAATCAACCTTCTTCTTCTTCTTCTTCTTCTTCTTCTTCTTCTTCTTCTTCTTCTTCTTCTTCTTCTTCTTCTTCTTCTTCTTCTTCTTCTTCTTCTTCTTCTTGTTGTTGTTGTTGTTGTTGTTGTTGTTGTTGTTGTTGTTGTTGTTGTTGTTGTTGTTGATGATGATGATGATGATGATGATGATGATGATGATGATGATGATGATGAATGCTATGCAGTTTATTTCATAGAGGTAGATAATAGAAATACTGCGGTTTCTCATTTTCACGCCAGGCAATTGCTGGGGCTGTACCTTTGCTCATCTTTGACATTAATATAGAATTTTAATATGCATTTTCATAAACTTATCATAATTAAAGTAAATGACAGAATTGTCAAACATGTCAAACTTAATTCATAAGATAAAAAATCACATCCAAAAGTCTATCTTAAATAACAGTAATAGAATTGTCAACCTTGTAATCAAGGAAATTATGAATATGGATTATTTTGATGGTCATTGTTTTAGAACGTGTTATCTTGTTACCTTTCTCTAAGGCATTTTAATTTGTAGGTATGTTTCTTCTTGATTTTTCAATTTATTTATTTTTCATGTCCAGGATATCAAGTTAGCAAACTACATTACTAAATGGAATGTGAGGACCAAAATTCAGCAGTTTTGATGGCCTGATCATTAGCAGAAATGAAATCGTTCATGCTGCAACTTTCAGGCAGGTTTCATCAGATATTATAGATCCTGTAAACTGTAAATCACCACACTTGCAATGCTCATCTTCAGTGATCTATCCCCATTTCTTCAGATTCACCTTGCATCTGGACACTCCAGTTCTCAGCCTATGTAGTATACAGCAAATGATAGCTGCAGGTATCTCCTTAACATTCTCCCAATGCTCTTCAGGTAACGAATCTTGCCGCAGTTGGAGTCGACGTTTACTAGGTGAAGATGTAATTGCCACCATTGACTGCAAGAAGCTCTTTCTTGATCTCAGCGTTGGAAGTTGTTATTTGTGTCTGGTGCAGGGGATGTCTCAGATCAGATTCCTGCTTCTTCCTCCATTCCGCAGCTGTTCTTCTCTGAATATCTGGTGGTGCTATTCCCATGCTATTCAATAATTCTTTATGATGATGGAAAGTTAGCAATCATTATAAAATATATCTCAAATGGACAATACTAATTGTGAGCTCTCAACATCTTAAGTCTGAAGAACCAGCCAAATCAAGAATGACAACCCAGCCAACATTTGCCTGACTACCTTATGCAGATGTGAGGTCCATACTATGAGGCAACAGTAAAAAATTCAGTAAGCATTGCATCAGTGTCTGATAGGAAAGATTCAAGATGGCGACTACTGTGTGTGAGTCTGTGATATCCGTAGTAGATGATGGTGTAAGATGCAGTGAAAAATGTGGCAAATGCAGAAGAGTAGTGAAAAATGGTATTCTGTGTCGTAAGTGTGATGAATGGTACCATTTTCGTTGTGCAAATATTGTAAATAGGACTGATATTGAAGAAAGTGAGTGGCTGTGTCCCGAGTGTAAACAAACTGAGAGTGAGGCAGAACAACAAGAAAGAGAGACTTACGAAACTATAATTAAGATTTTAGGAGTGCTACAAGAGGACTTATGCGCTCTGAAACATGAAAATGAAAGCTTAAAGGACAGAATAAAGAAACTGGAAGATAAAGAAGACATTGGAGAAGAAAGATTGCCGTGGACGGAAGTGATGCGTGGCCATTTTAGGCCTAATGTTAAACATATGGGAGAAACTACGTACAACTTAAAACCGGGAAAAAACTCTTTGCAGTGCCAAAATAGATTTCAGTTATTGCAGCAAGTTCCAGAAGAAGACACACCAAGTTTTCCAAATAATTTTAAATCCAGTGGAAGTAAGCTACAGAAGAAAACCAACCGAAAGTCAAGATCGCCAAAGATTCATCTCTACGCAGACAGTCAAGGGCGGGGTATGGCAGAAGGCATCAAGGATGAGCTGCAGAATCCAAAGACTGAGGTTTTAGGACTAAGAAAACCAGGTGCCAAAACTGAAGACGTCCTTTCAAGTTGTGATCCTGTGTTAGAGAAGGACAATTATGTGGTGATTGTGGTACAAATGACATTGCTGCAAATGAAGGTGAGGAATTAATTACGACTCTCAGAGGTAAGATTTCTAAACTACCTGACTCAAAAGTAATTGTAGTAAATGTGCCACCCAGGTTTGACCTTTTAGAGGACTCATGTGTGAACAAAGCTGTACATGATGTAAATATAAAAATCAAGAGATTAAGTAAGAGTTTTAGAAATGTCTATGTAGTAGATACTTTAGGTCTTGGCAGGCAAATGTTCACTAGACATGGGTTACATCTAAATGGTAATGGAAAAGCAACTCTCTGTAGACAAATTGCTACAATTATCAACAGAGATTTGCAAACTAATCTGTACTTAAGAAAACCCATACCACTAAACTGGCACATACAGGGAAACTTGCCAGAAAACCCAGACCCTTCAATCAAGATCTATGTACAAGGATCTGGGTTCCAGGGAAGTTCTCAACTCATGAGTCAAACGTTACCCAATTGCAACAGTCAAGTTTTAGGGAGGAAGGAGGTCTGAGATTGCTCTTGGTAAACTGTCAGAGTGTAGTAAATAAACAATTAAAATTCGGTACATTGATGGAATCTTATGAGACGGATGTGGTGATAGGAGTGGAATCGTGGTTGAGAGAAGGGGTGGGTAATACAGAAGTATTTCCAGAAGGGTATACAGTCTATCATAGAGACCGAGGAGATAAAAAGGGAGGAGGGGTATTTATTCTGGTGAAGGAAACTTATTGTTCGCATGAATGGTTTACTGATGAAAGGGATGAAATATTAGGGATAAAATTAGTTTGTGATAATATGAAGGAGGTGGGAATTATAGGAACATATAGGCCTGGAAGAGAGGAAAGAGACATGGAAATATTTGAGAAAATAATAGATTATACTCATAAAAACAATAATGATACGGTAATAATTGGGGGAGATCTAAACTTGCCTGAAGTTGAATGGAATGGAGCTGCAAGTGAAGCCCATGAACAGAAACTGGCAAATAAGTTAATTTGGGAGGGAGGATTTACACAAGTAGTACAAGAACCAACTCGTCTCAATAACTTGCTAGATGTATTCTTGGTTAAACCATGGGAAATTGTTGATAAAACTGAGGTAATTGAAGGAATAGGTGACCATAAGGCTGTAATAATGGATGTAGGACTTGTACCAAAAATGCTTAATAAGAGGGTCACAAAAGACAAGAAATTATACAGAAAAACTAAAGTTGATGAATTTGGGACTTACCTTAAATCACAATTCAGTTGTTGGATAAGTGAAGGGAATAATGTGGATACACTTTGGGCTAAATTTAAAGGAATCATTTGGGAAGATGAGAAGAGATTTGTACCTGTTAAGAAGGGTAAAATGACCTCAGACCCTGTTTATTACACAAGGGAAATAAGAAAATTAAAAAGAAAATGTAGAATAGTAAACAGGAAAATCAAAGAAGGTAGGGAGAGTAGAGAAAGTAGAAAACAGCTAATGAGGGAACTGAATAGAGTGAAAAAGGAAGCAAAAGAGAATTATATGAATGGCATTCTTCAAGAGGGTAATGACCACAAAGGGAAATGGAAAAAGCTGTATTCATATATTAGGAATCAAAAAGGAAAAGGAATCCAAATTCCTACAATGGTGAGAGAAAGGGGTGAACACTATTTAACAGATACTGAGAAAGCAAACCTCTTTAGTAGGGAATTCCGAGATTCAGTAGAAGATTGTCAGGACTTGGAAACCGTAACAGAAGATAGAGAGGGAGAGACACAGAGGGAAACAAGAAGCTTCTCATTCACAAATGAAGATATTTTCAGAGAAATCCAACTGCTTCAGCAAGGAAAAGCAGCAGGAAGTGATCATTACTGGGGAGGTATTAAAGACAATGGGGTGGTATATAGTGCCTTATTTAAAATTTCTCTTTGACTATGTCATAAATAATAGTGTGATACCAAAGGAATGGAAGGAATCTATAATAATACCAATTTAGAAAGGAAAGGGTGATAAAAGGAAACCAGAGAACTACAGACCAATCAGCCTGACCAGTATAGTTTGTAAAATACTGGAGAGTTTAATAGCAAAGTACATCAGAGGGATATGTGATGATAAAAATTGGTTCATGAGGAGCCAGTATGGATTTAGAAAGAAATTTTCTTGCAAGGCACAACTGGTGGGATTTCAGCAGGACATATCAGATCAGTTAGATTCAGGAGGCCAGTTAGATTGCATAGCCATAGATCTTTCCAAAGCCTTTGATAGAGTGGAACATGGAATATTATTAAAGAAATTGGAGGGAATAGGATTGGATGTAAGGGTTATATGTTGGATAAGAACATTTCTAAATTCAAGGGTTCAGAAAGTCAAAGTAGGAAATAATATATCACAGGAAGAGAAAGTCTGGAAGGGAATTGCACAGGGTAGTATAATCGGTCCGTTACTTTTCTTAATATACGCAAATGATTTAGGGAACAATATAACATCGAAAATAAGATTGTATGCAGATGACATAATTGTTTATAGGGAAATAAATAACATTGAGGATTGTTCAGAATTACAAAGGGACCTTGACAGTATCCAAGAATGGGTTGAAGAAAATAATATGAATATTAATGGAGGCAAATCAACTGTTACAACATTTACAAACAGGAGCTCTAAAACTGAATTTGAATATACTTTGGATGAGGTAGTTATCCCAAAAGATGGCAAGTGCAAATACTTAGGTGTGAGATTTGAAAGTAATTTGCACTGGAAGGGTCATGTTGATGACATTGTTGGGAAAGCATACAGATCGTTACATGTCATAATGAGACTACTTAAAGGATGCAACAAAGAATTAAAAGAAAAAAGTTACTTAAGTATGGTTCGTCCATTATTGGAATATGCAAACAGTGTTTGGGATCCTCACCAAGAATACCTAATAAAAGAACTAGATGGTGTGCAGAGGAAAGCAGCAAGGTTTGTAACAGGGGATTTCAGGAGAAAGAGTAGTGTATCAGAAATGTTAAAGGAACTTGGGTGGGAAACTTTAAGTAAGAGAAGGGAGAAAAGTAGACTTATAGGATTATATAGAGCCTATACAGGAGAAGAAGCATGGGGAGATATCCGTGAGAGGCTTCGGTTGGAAAATAATTATATTGGTAGAACTGACCACAAGTACAAAATTAGAAGGAATTTTAGCAGAAGCGATTGGGGTAAATTTTCTTTCATTGGGAAGGGCGTGAAGGAGTGGAACAGTTTACCAGGGCTAGTGTTTGATCCTTTTCCAAAATCTGTACAGATATTCAAGAAGAGAATAAACAACAACAGAGATAATAAATTACATGTTAGAGGGCATTCGACCAGTGCAGGATATTGTAAATAATAAATGTGTGTGATTAAATTAATTCCATCCCCTGGTCTAAGGAGTTTGGACAGCCCAAGTAGGGGACTGCCTGTAGGGGTGAAGTACAGTGGGGACTTCGAGGGCCCTGGGACCGCTACGGTAGCTGTGAAGGCCCTTCAGGAACTCTGAAAAGTGGTGGCAAAAGGGGCTCTGGTTAAGACGCAGCAGGTCGTTATGCTACTTAGGTTCCAAAATGGGTAAAATATAAGTATGTGAATAAATTCAGTGTTAATTTTAATCTTATACCAGTTGTATAGTATTATTAGAAGTAATTTCACATACCGTACTGTATATGAGTTGACTATGTTTGTAAGATATTATAAGTAGAATTTTGTAAACAATATAAATTTATTAAGGATGATGTGTGTGTTTAATAGAAAAAATTATTAGCGTAAATTGTATAATATTGTATTCTAGGAAAATTTTCTTCGTCTCCTGTTAATTTAAAATTTAGTGCTTGACAATAATGTATTTTAGTGTACCATTTGCCACCGAGGTAGACACCTCATTTGCAAATAAAGAGATTTTGATTTGATTTGATTTAGCTGAAACACTATTATACCTGCAGTCTCCTTTTTCCACTTCCATTTCACTTAAGAAAGCAGTGTTCAAGCTTTAAACTTATTAACTTATAAATGGCTAAATGGTTAGCGTGCTGGCCTTTGGTCACAAGGGGTCCCAGGTTTGATTCCTGGCAAGGTCGGGAATTTAGCCATCATTGGTTAATTTCGCTTGCACGAGGGCTGGGTGTATGTGTCGTCTTTATTACCATTTCATCCTCATCATGACATGAAGGTCGCCTACGGGCGTAGAAAGACCTGTACATGGCGAGCTGAACATGTCCTCAGACACTCCTAGCCCTAAAAGTCGTACGCCATTTAGTGCAGTAATTATATTTGTCAAGAGCAATGAAGAGAAGTTGTAGAAATTCACAAAAGAGTGAAGAATGCTAGCTTAAGAGTTTGGGCCAGAAATAAAATCATGATAATTGATTGAGCAGCTTAGTTTCAGCTCACAGGCTGGTTGAAAGATATGGAGATAGTGAACAATTTGTATATCTTGGATCAATAGTCAGTGACACAGGAGGGGCTGAGAGAAAGAGATTAAGAGAAGGATCACTCTAGGATGAGTTGCTATTTCACGAAAATCTGGCAAAACCGTGCAATAGCAAACAACACAAGGATATGCCTAGTTGAAAACCTTGTGTTCTCTGTCTTATCATATGTCTGTGAGACTTCGGCAGTATAATCATTTCTTGTGGCTATTGCTAGTGTGGTTCAGCTCTTATTAGAGACCCTCCGATGAGGTTGGGTGGGATCTACAATGTATAGGAAACTGTGTTTTACTTTGCTTGAGGATAGTATTGCATGTGGTGAGTTGCAGGGATGTTAAAAAAAAAAGCAGAAATATCCAGTCCTCAAGCCAAGGGAATGAACCACTTAAGATTAAAATTCCCAATACAGCTGCAAATCGATCCCAAGACTCTCTGAACCAAAGGCTTCTACTCTGACCATTCAGCCAAGGAACTAGACACTTGGACAGTGGAGACTACTGACAGGAAGTTCATTGATGCATTTGGAATGTGGTGTTGGCATTGAATGCTGCATATACCTTGGATTGCCCGAAGAACTTCATTGAGGAATTGAAAATGCCTACACGCCTTTCCTTCCATGTTGAACAAAGAATTCTTGAGTTTTTTGACCATACTGTGGGAAACCATCATAAAAGGGAAAGTAGAAAGCAAGAGACCATGGGAAAGGCCTGCCAATAGATTGATAGAACAGGTGACTTTCCTCTCCAATGTCCCTTAAGGAGAGCTAAGGTTTATACAAGATGTCCATGGACTCAGAACACTTAGTAATGAGCTCAGTGAATGATGATGTTGATGATGATCTTTGTTCTTTGTACAGACATTTTGATGCTATTATATGTTTCTTCCTGATTTTTCAGTAATGTTAAGTGAAATTGAAGAGGAGAATTGAGACTGCAGTTTGGATGGTGGTTTACAGCAGAGGAATGAAAGTGTATAATGGAACAGATATCATTATGAGGAAGAATGTACAGAAACACAGTCCACCAGAAAAACGTATATACTCCTTACGGAACAAATATTTATTTATTATTATTTATTTGAAATATTGATTGCACATGTAGTGCTTTCTTCAGTTAAGCATATGGTTACATTAGATGTTCACAATGTTTGTCATTGGCTGTCAAGCACATAGCAGAATGACGAGCGGTCGCCACAACTATGTTGATCTACGTTGCAATGGGGATTGCTGCATATGCTGCTGTAACCTCCTGGCGAGGGGCCTCCAGCTTGCATGGCTTACATTGAAAGACTCGATCTTTCACAGCTCCACACGAGTAAAAGTCCATGCGGTTAAGATCTGGTGACCATGGAGGGGACTCATTGGGCCCTCTTTGTCCAGTCCAATGTCCCTGCAGATTGGCACCTAGGAAAGTTTGTACTGCTACATGGTCTACATGGTAGTGTGGTGGCATCCCATCCTGTTGGTAAAAGACCTTATCATCAGCTCCATAAAGGCACGTACACTTGGTAAAATTAATGTGCGTAACATTTCCAAGTACACTTCTCCATTGACAGTACCATCAAAAAAGAGAAAAGGTCCTACTAAGCCCCTAGATGACAGTCCACACCAGACATTAACCCCTGGCAGACTGACCACCTTGTCCACATGAACGTGCGGATTTTCTGGTGTCCAGTAAACACAGTTATGTCGATTCACTGTTCCATTAAGTTTAAACTGGGCCTCATCAGACCACACTACCTTCATCAGAAAGTGTTCATCTTGACTTACCATTTGTTGATAACATTCGCAAAATTGCATTTGACAGTCAGGATTGCCATCATTAAATGCATGCAGTAATTGTAGGATGTGAACTTTCCACTTAACAGCTTTCAAAATTTGTCATACACTTGTACTGTTTCAAACTCCCTCCTCCACTGACATTGCACTTCATCAGAATTATGAAACCTAATAAACCACTTCAGAATGCATTTTCGCTGCTCAAACATCAAGCGTGCTCCAGCCATTTTGTTTCCCTACTATCGTGACACAAGTACCAACATCTGTTGAACAAAAGACCATACTACAACATACTGGTACTTCAAAATAATTGACAAAATATTTGACAATGTCAGTATCGCAATACAATCTGACAAGGTGTGTATACATTTTTCTGGCAGAATCTATACATATAAGCAATAATTATACAGTATCAACTGCAAGTTTGCTATGCAATATCTGGCCATTCAATTGGAGAAAGGAATAAAGAATTAGTTTGAATTTTGTGTCCCACAAACTGGAA
Source organism: Anabrus simplex (assembly GCF_040414725.1). Classification (NCBI taxonomy): domain Eukaryota; kingdom Metazoa; phylum Arthropoda; class Insecta; order Orthoptera; family Tettigoniidae; genus Anabrus; species Anabrus simplex. The sequence continues at coordinate 137,662,527 of NC_090267.1, forward strand.
ATAAACATGATCCAACACAATTCTTGGAAGAAGAGAGTCTGTTCTTGTGGTTCAAATTCCACATGAAACAAGAGGTCCATCAGGCGAGTTGGCCATGCGGTTAGGGTGCGTAGCTGTGAGCTTGCATCTGGAAGATAGTGGGTTCAAGCCCCACTGTCAACAGCCCTGAAGATGGTTTTCTGTGGTTTCCCATTTTCACACCAGGCAAATGCTGATGCTGGGTCTGTACCTTAATGAAGGCCATGGCCACTTCTTTCCTACTCCTGGACCATTTCCATCCCATCATCACAATAAGACGGTGTGATGTTAAGCCAATTGTAAAAAAAGAAATAAAAGAAAAAGCAAGAGGTCCAATAGCTATGATTATATCAGCAGTCACATAAACCTACTGGTTTGCTTGCTTTTGGAGGAAGTGAAAAAAGTCCATGCAAGCTGAAGGAAAGGAGACAACCTGGGAGTTGTTACTCATAATAATGGCCAAAAGGAAACTGACAGTTAAAAAGATAAAAATGGGGAAAGTTGTAGGAATAGAAAAAGTTCCAGTACAAATGAAAACAGTAGCTGAACCATTGGGATTCTTGTGGATATACAGATAGGTCAAAATTATATGGAATGGGAAACAATTCCCAGAAGACTGCCAAGTGGGTATTATGTTAACTGTTTTCAAGATAAGGAAGTCTTAATTACAGTAAAATCATAATATATCCCATGTGGCCAAAATAATGTGAAAGAATATTATAATGAAGAGAGAGAACTTGCATCAGTCATGCCCCCATAACTCAAAACATTATATCAGTTCTTACTGACACTTCCTAGGATGTAAACTGTGTCTTGGCTCAGCAACTTCATCTGTCATGCCTCCTGGGTCCGGATCTTCTGGTTTGGTGGTTTCAGTTTCCTCCTTGCCTCCACCAAATTGTTCTTTGTCTAGGATTGTCAGTGCCACTTTGTCATCTGCCTCCCCTCCTGCTGGAACACATTCTGTCACTGCCTCCAGTTCACCCTGGACCCGTAGGGATTGTTTCACCACTCACTGCTCTGTTACATGGACCTTGTACAGAGGAGTGTTTCTCAACAAGTACACCCTGGTTTCCTCCTAATTTTGACTGGATTGCCTTGTATCTGGTTCCGTTGGTGCAACGCCAACATCAGCCTCCCCTCAAGCTAGAACAGATTCCCTCACTGCCTCTGGCTCACCCTGAACTCTTAGTGGTGATATCACCACCTGCTGTTCAGTTCCATAAACCTTATCCAAAGGGGAGGTCCTCGGAAAGTACACCTCAGATTTCTCCTTGTCATGACTGGATTGCTCTGTCTGAGGTCATTGGTGCCTCACTGCCATCCACCTCCCCTCCAGGTCGAACAGATTCTATCGCTGCATCCAGCTCATCATGGACATGACCGAGCCATTCATCCACTTCGATAGGCCCAATCCACTTAGGTAAGGAGACATAGTCCTCTTCAGCATCTCATGCCTTGGCCTGAGTAAGCGTTTTCTTCTCAGTCGAGACATGTATCCTCTGGATGTCCTACTGCCGGTCATGCTGCTATTCATTGCTGGAGACTGCCCTGTTGTTTCTTGACCAGAAATGGGAAACAGTTGAATTCCCCATCATTGGTGCAATGCTCTTGGTGTCCAGGGAATAGCTTTGTGAAGTCCTCTTCAGGAAGACTTTCCTTCATGAACTGTGAGTCTAATTGTCTGTTACTTGCCAGTAGATTTGAAGATGAAACTCTCACTACATGATCTGAGCTGTCTTCCACAGTATGTAAGGTAGATTCTCCCATATTATCGAGGAGAACTGCATCCTGCTCTAAAGTAGAAATATTTCCTTCAATATGTCCAACCTGTCCTAACTTCATTCTATTGTCAGATAAATGTTCTGTCAAGTTAGTATTCGTTTGTGAGATTTGGTGCGAGAAGGTTAGCAAACATAATTTTAATTCTCACTGCCTCTCCAGACATTGAAGATCTTCGCTTCATGATTCCACCACCTTAAAATTCTCAAAATACTCAAAAATTGCTCTTAACCTCAACGTGAGTAGCACACTTGCAGTTCGTACACAATAATCCTGTCACGGTCACTAATCTGAAGTAGAATGCAAACATATAGTTAAATAATAAAGACACCCCTACTATTACTGGCTACACTATATATAATATATTCTCATTCAACACAATTACAAGATAACACTTTGAATATATACCGGTACACAATAATTTACAATTGATCTGTGAAGCAGATACCTGCTAGGATTCTAGATAATACTGCTTCCTTACAACACACTATCGCTACAAGATGGCTGGAAGATTCTATACAGTAATAGCATCCGAAGACCTTCATAATTACTTGTTCTAGAATGTCTAGCTTGTAACTATGGCACATAACCTAAAGATATCTACAAATATCTGTAATATTATCAAACATGTCCTTGGTACATGAAGATTCCAGAGCTCACTTACATTAACACACATACACTGGGGTTATTCCTGAGCAACTTGGGAGACATGGACAGTTATTTGCAAGTGACAGACATGATGTAATCTTAACCTAACTTCCTTTAAGTAACATACATACCGGTATAATGAGAAGGTGCTAGCATTAGGGCCTTGGAAAATAGGAACATGCCCAGAGAGGAAGCTAGGTGGACCGAGGTGAGGGAGCTTTCCATCTGTAAATCCATCTGTCTTTTATTCACTGACAACAACATATGTACAACATTATAACTGAAGCACTCTTTCAAAAGTAAACCAATAAACTCCTATTGGCCTCTTACGTACAAGAAAGAACAGGAGATCTATTATCTCCAGAAAATATAATGGAAACAAGTAGTACTAGAAAGTAATATTAAACGTTAACATTAAAGAAAAAGAAACGGCCTTCAACTGGCCATAGGCCCCTGGACTACGAACCCGGCCCATCCAAACAGCACAGCACACACAGAAGCACAACTCAAATCCACTTACACACACATTTGCGGCCACAAGCATTAACCTCTCACTCAATACACACACATACAACATTCACTCACGACTTACGCTCCGATGTTCGCAGCCCAGAAGCCTTGGGTTCGAAAGGAACCTCCCAGTAGTTGCTCAAGAGAGCGACAAATAATTGGTGAGAATCTAACGCTGGTTACAACCAGCCACCAAGACTACGTTTGAGAAGGGAAGGGGAAGGGACAGGAGGGGGAACAACCAATGTAGAAACAATACACTCGACTCACAGCGCAGGCGCACTTCAAGTGTCTGTAAGAGTCTTGTGAGAGAGCGTAATAGAAGTTTCTCGTAACGCAATTTCTTAAATACATGAAAATATCTGTGATAATAAGCAGAAGTTTTCTGCTTAACTTTGAATACATCAGCAGTTATTTACAAACAATAAATGTAGCTTAACCTATAATACATGATTAAACTTAAATACATAACCCAAGCTATAATATATGAAAAAATTGTTCTCTTTTATCCACATAATCTAAATGCATCACCATTAGCAGTCTTACCTTAGCTTTCAAAAAAATCAGTTTGATTTCAGAAATGTAAGATCAATAGTGGAGCCCATTTTCATTATGATGCAAAGCTGGAAAAATGGTTGGTAGTACGAGAATCATTCAATCAGTCATCAATGATCTGGATTTAGGGCTGTCACCTAGGTGGCAGATTTTCTATCAGCTATTTACCTAGCTTTTTCCTAAACGTTTTGAATGAACTTGGAAATTTATCAGATATTTCCGTTGATAATTTATTTCAATCCCTTACTGCTCGTCCCTCGTCCCAATTTGTCCTCCTGAATTTCAACTTTAACTTCATATTATGATCTTTCCTACTTTTGAAAGCTCCGCTCAGACTTATTCATCTATTAATGTCATTCCACACCATCTCTCCACCGACAGCTTGAAACATACCACATAAAATGTATATAGGAAAATATGTAATATTTATTTCCACCTATTCAATACAATACAAGATGTTGGCATTTAAGTTAAAACATTTTTCAAATGTGAGACATGTTTTGCCTCTTACTGTGAGGCATCTTCAGTCACTAATCAAAACCATATTATTTTTGTCAGACAACATTTCCAAACATTTTACAGTTAATGTTAATGTTAATGTTAAATGTTCATGAAATAACTAAAAATCTAATATAATGATAAACTCATGTGTAGTTCACTTGATGAATAGGACGTCATTAGATGGTACAGTAGTACAGATGATGGCTTGAAACCTTAGTCAATATTAGATTTTAAATACATAGTGGAAGGCATATAAAATCATTTCATTGAAATACATTTAAATGATATTAAAATAGTAGATTCTTAGGTGGTATACTTAAAAATGGAGGTATCATATAATTATAAGTGACAGTTGATGGCTTAAAGCTGTAGTCAAAGGTTGAAGTATAAGTGAAATAACATGCTAATATATAGTAAATGAATATGAAAAAGATTACATGGTGAATATAAAATGTAAAGGAAAAACATTCCAAATGCTGGGCAATTGTTATTGCCGTTAGCGTATATTTGCCCGTAATGTTTAATGGTCAACAGTTCGTAGGATTATTTGTAGATTGGTTCAGCGAGATTGTGTTGATACAAAGTTTATAGTTGGCTTAAATTTATTTTAAGTCATCTGAGTAAGTTTGTAGAGATGATGAGCTGTTATTCTCTATTATTTACATCACTTGTAACATACCACATATTCGAGCATCTTGTCACCTTACTCCCAAGTCTTCCCAGCCCAAAGTTTGTAATATTTTTGTAACACTACTCTTCTGTCGGAAATCACCCAGAACAAATCGTGCTTCTTTCCTTTAGATCTCTTCCAGTTCTCATGTCAAGTAATCCTGGTGTAAGTCCCATAGACTGGAACCATACCCTTACTGGGGTCTACCAGAGTCTTATACGCCCTTTCCATTACATCCTTACTACAACCCCTAAATACTCTCATAACCATGTGAAGAGATTGGTAACCTTTCTTAACAACCTCGTTAATATTACGTCGCACTGACACAGATAGATATTGTGGCGATGATGGGATAGGAAAGGCCTAGGAGGTGGAAGGAAGCGGCCGTGGCCTTAATTAAGGTACAGCCATAGCATTTGCCCGGTGTGAAAATGGGAAGCCAATGAAAACTATCTTCAGGGCTGCCGACAGTGGAACCCACTATCTCCTGGATGCAAGCGCACAGCCGTGCGCCTCTAAACGCACGGCCAACTCGTCCGGTCCAATGACGATCATTCCTTATATTAACACCTAGGTGCTTGCAGTGTTCCTCATGAGGTTCTATCACCCCATCAACACAGTACTTAAACCTGAGAGGACTTTTCCTCTTGGTTAAACTTATAACCTGACTTTTCTTCCTGTTTATCATCATAGAATTATCCGCTGTCCATCTCACAATATCGTCTAGGTCCCCCTGCAGTTGCTCACAAACTTGCAACTCATTTACTACTCTATACAGTATAATATTATCATCTGCAAATATCGTTATCTGTGATTCCAGTCCTTTAATCATATCATTTATATATATATCAGACTATCAAAACCCGACAGACGTTTTCCTGCCTGTATATAAAAATGGATATCTATATATAATCTAGAATTCCTTGAAGAAAAATGTGGAAAAATGAAAGATAGCTCATACTGATCAGATACCATTATTTTTATTGATAGATACCATTATTTTTATTGATAGAAATTTTTGACGAACTATATAAATTTACCACCACCATCACCATCTCTCACCCCCATGCCAATTAAGCTAAACTTGGACATAAAACGACATCTGGAGTGCACTTATTCATCTCAGCAACTCTGAAAAATACGGATTCTACATTAATATTGGTCATTTTATATTTTTTTATATTTCACCCACTTTCAACCCCCCATCCTAGGGATGCTATTCAGGATGAACTTTGACTTAAATGGCATATTGAGCGTCATAGTTTATCTCAGTGACCCCGAAAACTGTAGATATGACACTAATATTGGTCGTTTCCAATTACTTTTAGATTTTATCCTCTCTCCTATGGATGGTAGGGGTGTCGTGCCCTCACAATATTTATTCCAGGTAGCAAGTCATATTTGTAGCAAGTTTGGCTCATAAAACATGACGGCGCCTTCCCATCTTCCTATATACATCAAATCTTACCATACTATTATGATACAGAGTAAGTCGTCGTCGCCTAGCGACAATCTGTCCATCAAGTTTGATCCAATCTTGGTGCGGCTTTATAATTAAATTAATTACATAAAATTACTCATCATAACAGAACAACCTGTCCAATTTCATTCAAACCACTTCCTAAACACTCCCAGAATTAATAAAAACAAATTGTGAAATTTTTAGCAAAATCGGTCCAGTAATTTTTGAGTCTATTAATCTCAAATATATCAACACCCACTTTTATATATATAGATGTGCTAATATTATTTATTGATTTAGAAAGATTGATGATATCTCCTGTATAAAAATTGATGGGACTACAATTCAGAAAGATAATGGAAAAGAAACATTAATAATGATAGAAGCACCTTTTTCTTCTTTCAACATTGGAATTGTGCCAAGATGTCTGTGGCTAAAACAGAATGATTTAAAATTGAAACTACACTATTATAGGGCAGTGTACTGTTGCCTCTTCTGATTATAAGAAACATGATGGCTGATATAACAAGCAGTAATGTATGGAAGTAAAAGAATAAACACAATGCAATTTTCTGACAGTGCTATGATTTTAGGAAGAAATGAGGGAAAAGTCCAAGAGTTTCTAGGTATAAAAATAAAAGATCAAAGATCAGTGTGGGGGAAGAGAAAAATGATGCATGATAATGACAAGAGGAAAGAAAGAAGGAAATGAGCAACAAAACAAACTTACTGAAGTTGTTAAAGGACCTCCTACTTCTTAGGAAATTAATTAATCACAAATTTAAGATTGAATGTATGAATCAGCAGAAGGATGGAACTTGAAATGTACTGTGGTATGTAACTAATATACTGTATACTACTAATGAGGGCTAAAGCAATAAAGTGCACAGTATATAATGTATCCATTTTGACATATGGAGTTAAAACCAGTGTTGGGAAGTAATCAAATAAAAGTAATCAAATTATTGATCACTTGTAAAAAATATTTGTAAATACAGTACTAGTTAACTTTTCACAAAAATGCAGCTTTTACTCTTAATTCAATTCTTGAAGTAAAATTGTAATTGTTACATTCTAGTACCTTTATATAACCATATCAAGAGTTGAATAATATTGGAGCCCCGTCAAATATTAAATCAAGAAGTAGTCTTTCTTGGCTTGAATATAGATACCACTGACTATGTTAAAAGCTTCTCTATTCCTTTTCTTTTTGCTGGGATTGATTGTTTTCTTGAATATTTTTAAGAAGTCTTTCTCGTATTACTATGTATTTTTAATGAGCACCTTTTATTGCAGGTTGTGCTTTTGTGATTGTGTGTGCAATCATCGTCAACTTCACTGACCAGAAGGTGGCAAAATTAGTGGACCCAATAATGTCTATAGTATCTGCAGTCACTTTGTTGGTTCTCAGTTATCCATACAGTAAGTGAGCTTATAAGTTATACATCTGTAGCAGTTTTAAGTGCATAATTCACTACAAAATTTAGCATCATTTGTATGCATACACATGCAAGTTATTTAAGGTTTTTCTTTTTTTTAATTAATGACCCTTAAACTGCTTAAACTGTTGAAATTTTGTAGCACAGGAGTTCTTAAATGTGCGAAAAGCAACACAAAGTTGTTTTGGTTTCATACCTTCATACCAGGTTGTGCCAGGATTGAACCTACTGTACTACCTTTGGAAAAGAAGAACTATGTCCAACTGATTATTTTATTGAGGTCAGCATTTACTACTAATATTACTACCAGTGCTGCTGCTACTACTACTGCTGCTGCTGCTGCTACTACTATTACTGGTTTAACATGTTTAACACTTGTCATCCTTCCTGGCTTCCCAATTCCTAGTACTTCTGCATCTGATGGAGAATGCAGTTCTTTGGACAGCACTTTTGCATCCTTATCCCATTTGCCCAGGTCCTGAACTTACTTCTCTCTTCAACCGGTATCTCAGAGACACCGGCCATATCCTCCTTCACTGCAGTTGTCCATGGAGTGGTACATTTGTACATTTCCAAGTCATGAGAAAATCAAGAATTCTTCCAGATAATCTGGTGTTAGGCATTTGAGACAGGTAGCTGTAAAACATAAGACAGCGCTTTTTCATAACAAGTGAGAGCTTTACAAATTTAAAGTATAGCTCTGTATTTGACCTCAGGCAATATTCACCCTAATAATTCTGATGTGGGCTGAGAATCTTTCCTCTCTTTCATTTGGATCTCTTCTGTCTCACCATGGTGACTGAGGGTCAAGCATTCAGCAGCATATAAGCTTCAGGGTATACTATTGCAGTGTGACAGTAAGTATTTTATCTGCCATGATATTGATTTGAACTGATAAGTGGGTTTGCAGAGGTGAAAAGCTGTTTTCATGCATTTTAGACAGATATTTCAGAGCTTCTTTCTCTAATGCATTAAAGGAAATTATATTTTCAATATACTTAAAATGAATATAACATTTGATTTTTCCATATTTCATATTGAGAAATGCAGTGGTATTATGATGGTCAGACATCACTACTTCAGTATTTTCACAAGAAATCTAGAGACTTGCAGCTTCAACTACTTCTTGTAATGTTTCAACATGGAGGTGGGCGATGCTGAGGTCTTCTGTCAGTAAGGAATAAATCATCTGCAAAAGCAAGGTATTCGATATATACCGCTTTGGATCCAATGCCCAGCTTAATACCATCATTGGGTAGTCTGTTTCTCTAGGATGACTTTTCAAGAATACAGTTGTAAAGAATGGGTGAGAGACCATTGCCTTGACAAACTTCAGTCCTAATCCCAAAGGCTCTAGAGTTTTCCCCATTAATTTCTCTTGTGAATCAGTGTCGATCAGAGTTAGTTTGATGATGGCATGAGTCTTGTTGTCCATGCCCATCTCCTTGAGGATATCAAGGACTGAATCGATCAACTGAGTCATGGGTCTTCTTGAAATCAACAGAAGTTAATACAAGTGATTTGGTATGAAGAGATCTGATTTTGATGATACTCTTAGCGAAAATATCAGTCTGCTAATTTATTTATTTATTTATTTATTTATTTATTTATTTATTTATTTGTTTATACTAACTAATTTTTGGAAGTGAGACATATCAGCATGTATTTTAATATCTATATATATACAAGAACACGTCCTGACTGACTTACCGACTCATTCATCATCGCTGAGCCAAAACTATTGGACAAAAAGAAATGAAATTTTGAGGATACATTTATATTACAATGTAGGTGCTTGCTAAGGGAGAATTTTTGGATATTCCATCGCTAAGGGAGAGAAAGGAGGGAGGGGGGAATTTTTTTTTTTTTTTACATCGCACCAACACAGATAGGTCTTATGGCAACGATGATGGGATAGGAGAGGCCTAGGAGTTGGAAGGAAGTGGCCGTGGCCTTAATTAAGGTACAGCCCCAGCATCTGCCTGGTGTGAAAATGGGAAACCATGGAAAACCATCTTCAGGGCTGCCGACAGTGGGATTCGAACTGACTATCTCCCGGATGCAAGCTCACAGCCGCGTACCCCTAAAAGCATGGCCAACTCGCCTGGTAGGTGAATTTTTAAAATGAGTGTATGTACATCTCAAATAAAAGTTTACAGATGTAAAAAAAATGGTAATCACCTGGACCGCACTGGAAATAGGTCCTGGCTGGGTAATGACTACGAATGCAGTCCGGCCGCGGGTTCATTACCACCAAGGTACCCAAGACGACACCACACTGGATCTCCTCAAAGATTTAGTCCACATTAAAAATGCTTATCGGAAAAGATGGCAAAGATTTAGGGACCCAACTGACTGGGCGGAATACCTGGACCTAGCCCGGGAAGTACAAAATCGATTGCTGAAAAGAAAGATTGAAAAATGGGGGGAACTTTGCCGTAATCTCTCAGAAAATGAGTCAGATCGTGAATTTTGGCAGATTCTCTCAGAAAACGAGCCAGATCACTAATTTAGGCAGATTATATATAAAACGTTAAGCATTCAATTATAAATTTCAGTATAATACCCTAGCGAAGCACGGGTATCTTGCTAGTGTACAGTATTTGGATTTTCTGTTTCTCATTTGCACACCTTTCTGAATGAGTGCTCTGGAATGAAGATAAAGGGTGTATTCTGCCCAAAGGCAGGTCCAAAACTCTGCAGAGGTGTGCCTGAGCTGGAGTTTACGTACAGTAGGGTGGCCAGTTCCTTTCCGCTCCTCCATTCCCTTACCCCCCACCAACAGCGCGTGGCAACCCATCCAGATCTTGACCACGCCCAATGTTGCTTAACTTCGGAGATCTCACGGGATCCGGTGTTTCAACACGGCTACGGTCGTTGGCAAATGAAGATACAGTAGTCGAAATAAAATTAATGTTTTTATTTATTGCAAATTACTTTTGGGAAGTATTTGTGGAACTTTTGAGTGTACATGTGAAAGATTAATAACACATCCATTAGAGTGATGATGCAATTTTCATTTTTTTATATCACTTGAGTTTTCATTCTGTGGTTAGAAAGTAATAATATTTAAATCAACTTTTTCTTTTCTTTCAGTGAAAGAATCAGGCAGTATCCTCCTTCAGACCATACCAGACACCATCAACATTGATTCTCTTCGTAAGGAGCTTCTCAAAGCTTTTCCCGACATTCTCAATGTACATGATCTGCATGTTTGGCGGCTCACAGCTTCAAAGGTCTTCTCCACAGTTCATATAATTTTCCTCAATGCAAAGGTATGTGGAGATATTCATAGTTGAAATAAATGCGAACTAAGCTTTCTGACATCTTGTATTTTTAATAATGTACACATTTTATACAGCTGCCAACCTACATGACAAAGTATACTATAGTGATTAAATTTACCTAACATACCGCCCCACCAAAAGGCATTGGCCTTTTGCAGAAAAATAATAAAATGAAACATATGCACACAAAAATGCACTAGTCAAAAATAGGGCAAACACGATTTTTATAACAATACGTTGATAATGTTCAAGCATTTTGTAGTTTGATGATCAGTCCCAACTCGTTTCTGGTAATATACACAACTTGTTGATAGGACGTATCAACAGCTTTATCTTGTTTGAGGCAGAGTCTCTTTGATAAGAGTCCGATTGTACGATTTTGATACAGACCCTAAAGGCCTTATTTACTTCTTGTGGTTTCAGTGGTGATGTATCGCGCTCACTGCGAGTTTTCTTGCGGTTGGAAGAGAATCTGAGACACTGACCAACTGTTTTGAGTAATCTGTTTAAGGATGAAAATCTATTCAGGAATGTATCATCGTGTTTTATGACAATAAGTGATGTTATAATTCTTTGGTCAGGGATCTTCGAGGTGTCACAGCCTGACTGTGATGGCCATGATGCAGGGTCTAGACGCAGCCAGCTGGAGCCTTCCCACCATAGTGCACTGTATTGAAGAAGCAGTGGCTGTACTCCTCGTGAAGCAAGATCTGCAGGATTGTCCAGTGATCCAACATGACGCCAATGGGAGGCTGGTACAGTGTCTTGAATTTCTGCCACCCTGTTTGCCACGAATGTTTTCCATTTTGTAGGACATGCGTATAACCAAGCTAATACGATTGCTGAATCAGTCCAAAGTAGTACACCATTGGGGGTAGTGCGTAGAGTTTCAAGAGTTTCCTTCATGAGGCAAGCCAAAATTAAGGCACCACATAATTCGAGACGGGGGAATGAAATATGTTTTAGAGGTGTAACCCTTGATTCTGCACAAAGAAGTCTCGTGAGAACCTCGGCTTTGTGGTTGACAGAACTTATGTATACGGTAGCTCCGTAAGCAGTATTTGAAGCATCGCAGAAGCCACGTATCTCGACATTCTTCCCTATTCCTTCACTGAGGGCCAGTCTTGGAACTTTGAAATTATTAAATAGTGATATTTGTTGACATAGGTCAGTCCAGGTATCGAGCAAATTCCTGAGCAATTGATCATCCCATCCTGAACCTTCTTGCCACAGGTGTTGCATGAAGAATTTGAAGAGAACAACTACGGTAGTTATCAGCCATAGTGGGTCAAATATTAATGATATTATGGGCAGCACCATACGTTTTGAGCACTTGGATTCCCTTGAGATCGATTGATGTGGCTTCAGGCTACAGTTGATTTGAAATTGGTCCGTTGAAGGGTGCCAAGTTAAACCCAACATTTTTACTACGCTGCTCTCACCGTCAGTCAATGAATGTTTATATTCTCGTAAGTTCTCTGGGATTGATCCAAGGAGTTCTGGGCTGTTTGTGCAGCACTTTCTCAGCGGAAATCCTCCAAGCTGAAGAAGGTCTTGAAGTTCGATTCGCAACCTTAGAGCTTCATCCAAAGTATCTGTTCCTGAGATGCAATCATCCACATAAAAATCATGGCGAAGGACTGAAGCCGCTCGAGGGAATCTAGTTGCTTCATCCGTAGCCAGCTGTACCAGGCATCTTGTAGCTAAGTAAGCTGCTGATGATGTGCCATACGTGACGGTAGTGAGGGTGTAGGCTTTTAGTTCGTTCTGAGGGCTTTCTCGCCATAATACGCATTGCAGGGGTTGATGTTTTGGGTGCACTCTTACTTGTCGGTACATTTTCTCTGTGTCATCTGTAAAGGCTATTCTATGCATACGAAACCTCATGACCAATGAGCATAAGTTGTCTTCTACTGTTGGTCCTACCATTAAAATGTCATTTAGTGCCGTGCCATTGTCGGTTCTTGTAGAGGCATCAGAAACTACACTGGTCTTGGTAGTACTGGTCGAATGCTTGTGAACCGCGTGATGAGGAAGGTAATACTCTGTTTGTCTTAGTGTGGAATTTGGTTGAAGTTCGACCATGTGTCCAAGTGCTTCATATTCCCTCATAAACTCGACATAATCTTGACGAAGGTTGCTCTGCACTTGCGATTTTCCTTCCAGGAAATGAAAGCATTGTCTTGCAATCTCCTTTGAGCTTCCTAGGTTAATTTCCTTTCTCATGGGTAGTTCTACTGCATATCTTCCACTCTCATCCCTTAAGGTAGTATCGATGAATTTTTTATCATATTCCGCATGCTCTGGTGAACGAATTTCACGACTTATTTCCTCTATGGACCAGAATCGTTGTATTTGATTCTTAAGACTGAGGTCAGACCTAATGAAGAATGAATTAGATCCTTGCCCATTGTCTTTTCCTTCATTCATTTGCCGTGGATACTCCCCGCTTAGAATCCATCCTAGCTGAGTGTTCTGCAGTATTGGGTATCCTGAGCAAAATTTCCTTCCCTCCTTCACGAGATGCAAAAAGAACTGAGCTCCGATTAGTAAGTGAATACCCTGAGGGAGGTGGAAATCTGGATCAGCGAGGATGATATCCTTTGGGATATTCCATTCCTTGAGGTCGATGTTTGATGCAGGGATATTGCCAGTTATCCTAGAGAGTATTATTCATTCCACATTGAAATGGAAGTCACTGATCGTCGAGTGCACTTCTACGTTTACTGATGAATCAGCTTCGGAAGTCAGTTCACCGAATGCTTTCAGGGATATAACGGTCGTTCCTTTCTTCTTAAGTTTAAGTTGTTCTACTGCCTGCTCGGATATGAAGTTGCTTTGGGAGTCGCTGTCTAATACGCCTCGCATGCGATGATATCTTCCGTTTGAGTCCTTGATTTTAACCATGACTGTGCTTAGAAGAACCTGAGTGTTTGGAGTACTTCTGAGAGATTGATACGACGATTGAAGTGTGTCGTTACCCTGTGGGTTTTGTGCCATAGTGTTGTTTATGTTTGTTTTTTCCTCATTCTGATCGTTTTGGTGTAGCAATGTGTGGTGGTATTTCTTGCATACCTTACATGCGGTACTGGATCTGCATGCTTTCCAAGTGTGTGATGGACTAAGGCAGTTACTGCAGTGCTTGCTATCTTTGATCAATTTGAACCTTTCATCAGAACTCAAATTGAGGAATTCGAAGCATTTATACAGTCTGTGCTCTTCTGAGCAGATGTAACATCTCTCTGCTGTCGAGATGTATGATTGTTGTTGTGTTATCAAGCGTGGTGCTGATTTTGGATAATTGTTAAGACTGACTGCAGGTGGTTGGGTAAAAGAACAGAGTTGTAGTGTCTGACAGCGTCTCTCCAAGAAGCTAATGAGCTCCGCGAATTTAACTGCATCGGAAAGAGAATGCTCCTTTTCAAATTCTAACCTTAGTTTTTTGTCTAGTCGAGAGAGTAGGAGTTCATTAAGAAGTAAATCTAGGATACTTGGTTGGGCATTTAGGGCATTAAGAGCATCTATACTGCCCTTGAATACATTGATCAGCTTGCGTATTTCACTCTCCGTTGAACCTATTTTATGTGAAGTTTCCGTAATTTGCCTAACGTGTTCAGCTGCAATTAATTTGGGTGAATGATAACGATTGACCAGAATGTTGTAGGCTACTTGAAAGTTGGCGTCAGAAATGCTAATATTTCTTATGGTGTCCTTGGCTTCGCCTTTCAGAGAGGAGAGCAAATAGTGGAACTTCTCTATGTTTAATAGGTCATTATTGTTAACCACCAGGCCTTCAAACGTGTCTTTGAAATACAGCCAGGTAATTAGAGACCCACTAAAGGTAGGGAGATTTATTTTCGGTAATTTGATATTTCTAGGCATATCATGTGATGACTGAGTGAGCACTTCAACATTACCTGACATGTTTTGTAGATTGATGGTCTTCCTTAATTTAGCCTCCAGCAAGTCGATTGTGTCTTCGAATTCTTCTCGGTAGATCATGTTAGATTCCTCATTTTCTTCATCATACGACTCTAGTTGGCTTTGAATTTGCTTGAATTCTTCGTTGGTGGAGAGCAATCTGTTTAATTTAACCTGAATGAGGTTGATATCGGCAGAATTTATTTCTGACTCAACGAAGTGTTGAATGCGAGTTACACAAGCCTTCAAGGTTGCTCTCCTTTTGGTTAATGTTCATTTGTTGGAGTCTTCCATATTTATAGAATATCGCGGTGAAATTGAGTAAGATTTCGATAAGTTATCACAGTGTAGTGGATAATAATTATTCCGAGGTAACACGTAACTTTCTGGATGAACGGAAGAGTAAGTAATAACTAATTACAATATTTTATAAAGGTTCGTGAATTTGTTAATAGATGGTACTAGCCAGGGTAGTTGTAGCAGTGGACAGTTGTGGACCTTGTAAGAAGTTATGACTTTGGGCGAAAGGTAGCGCTAGTTGTACCATAATCTAGCTGCAAGTTCCTTGATAAGTTGTGACTTTGGGCGAAGTTTGTGCTAGGTTAACTTGGTCAAGCATCTAATATTCGTTTGAATTCGATCAGAAACATGAAATTTTATACTTAGGTGACTGTAATCCAATGGTTGCGTTAATTACCTTACATAGGACGGTGGATTGTAGGAGCTTGAGGCAAGTTCATCCGGGCTGCAAGGACCATGAAATAAATGCGAACTAAGCTTTCCGACATCTTGTATTTTTTAATAATGTACAAATTTTATACAGCTGCCAACCTACATGACAAAGTATACTATAGTGATTAAATTTACCTAACAATAGTAGTAAAAGTAATATGATCCATGTAATTTAGATGTTCAATCAATTTACAGCCCTTGATATACAATGTAGAATTCAGAAGTTTGGAGGCCATGCATACCCAGGAAGCTATGAGCATGTTAGGTAAAATAAAAATGGCAGAGATGCATTCTACTCTCTCATCTCAATGATTATAAAAGTTTTACTTGTGAAGAGAAGCACAGTGGCATGTCACACACGGAGACTTCCACTGGGCTTGGTATATTTCGTATGACAGAATTCGTTACGTTCAACCAGAGAAGCTGTCCATCCCTGTACCTTCCTCCTCACCATTTGGAATCACCCTGTGTATCAGCTCTGGCAGGGAAGGGACATTTCTCTTTGTTTTTTTTTTTACTTCGCACCGACACAGATAGATCTTATGGTGACGATGGGGCAGGAAGGGGCTAGGAGTGGGAAGGAAGCGGCCGTGGCCTTAATTAAGGTACAGCCTGGTGTGAAAATGGGAAACCACAGAAAACCATCTTCAGGGCTGCCGATAGTGGGGTTCGAACCCACGATCTCCCAAATACTGGACACTGGCCGCACTTACGCGACTGCACCTATCGAGCTCGGTAGGGACATTTCTGAGACAATTGTCTGAGTCTGGACATTTCCTCCATGTGCGACTAATAAGTATGGTTGTATATTTCCTGCATGTGTGGTTTTGTTTTCTCAAAGGAAATGTGTTTACGAATGTGTTTACAAAGGTGTTTGCGTGCTTAAAAATTGTGATTTACTGCCAAAGGCTGTTGATAAGTAAAACTGTATACGTAGTAGGATCAATTTTATGAAAACATACATACCAGTCGTTGCACTTTTTAGGACTGTGTGACTAATAGTGCAATAATTGAGCAACTAATAAGGATGTGTTTTTCTTTACTGAATATTTCTTTCAATCTCATGCATAATTGACCTGAGCACATATTAGCGTTATGCAAAGTCTTTTTCTTAAATCACATCATAACAGCATTTTTGTTATATTTTTTGTAGTAAGGTGGATTAGCGAGAGAAGGAACGAATAAGAAACTTACTCGAAAAAATCCAGGGGAATCAGATGTTTGAGGTTTGTCGGATGAGCATGAAGATGATGTTTTAGAATTGAGTGACCACCCTTCAGAAAGTGAACAATCCTGTAATGAACTTTTCATCGTACCGATTTTTGATGTAAACAGGGGTGGAAGAGGATTTATGTTCGGTAAGAGATGGTCTCTATCACTCTTTTTTGGCCTCATAGGTATTGGAGCAATAATTGCCTATACAATTTTACTAGCAAACAGAAAAGATGATAGAAGTGGGAGGGCACTTCTGAATAATTTCTCTTGTGAACCGTGTGTGGATTATTAAAAGATGCAACACTCGTTACCTTACCTTGCACGACAGCTGAAGACAAAAGTAAAGCAACTTGTGCCCTGGAAATGCACACTAAGGAAGGGGGTACTGCGATTTTTTATACCTGCAAATAGAACAGATCTTCAAGAGTGTTGTGAATGTTGTGCTGAAGGTTTCTGTGCACAGAACATCAAGTGACGTACAGAGTGGATTGTGCATAAAATGGGATTCTCAAGAAGACAAGAATTAATTTCAATGAATGAAATGAAATACTTTCGTATATGGCATGAACTTATGTTCCATATAGAGGAAAGGGTGTATTTATGGACATGACTGAATCAGTGACTACATTGTAGACATTCTTGCATTTGTAAGTCAGAAATTGTATTGTTCTATTTTGGACCCAAAGTTCAATAAGTTTACATAATTTTCAGTCAAATTAGAACAAAATTCCAGAATATTTTCTCACTATTTTCAATTATACAGATTGTTTTATAGTTTAATATTTCTTGCCATTTGTTTTCTAGTTTTTTTAGTTTTCTATTCTAAACTTAAGCTTGCTTTCAATATTCTTATTTTGTTGTTTATGGAGCATTTCTTTGGTATGAGGTAAACCCCATGGTTATAACTAGAGCCCAGATTATATGTAATTATATATTTGTTCCCATATATGTAGGTACTAGAAAAGCTAAATTGTCAGCGAATCACACTAAAAGGATCATTATTTCAGTGGTTTAGAGTTACATATTTTTACATATTTTGAGGCATAATAAATATTTTGATAACTATTACATATTTTAAATATTTTGAAGAATATAGCGCATTTGAAAGAAAACACATTTCTTTTTTCACTAATTTTACATTGATTTAAGGTTTTTAGTTAAATACTTAAAAATAGTTTTAAAAGCCTGTACATCTCTAACATGTAAAAATAATTTAATAATTTAAAGTAAGCTATTCTGTCAAAGAATCACATCCCTTAGTTATGTTGACGGTGCAAGTCCTGGGCATCTTGAGCTGAGTCTATCAATCTTCCCTTACACAAACTTTGTCACATTGTTCTTCTCTCAGATGTAGTGACTCTTCCTTTGTGATCCCTTCGCCAGTCCTCAGTTTAAATGTCATATGTCAAAACTGCCTTTTCCCTTTCTCCTTCTTTCTTCCTTCTTCAGTTATTGTTCAAGCTTCTCTTCCATGAACAGCTACAATCCATACAAAAGTCTTTAGAAACATTTTTCTAATAAGAATATTTGTGTTTGATGAGATGAAATTTATTCTGTCTTAATAAGGACCTTCTGTGCTTGAGCAAGTCTACAGTTAAATATTTCTTTGCCGGGCACTTGAATTACGCATCAGTGACTTCATGTGAAGTCGAAAGGTCTTTTTCTATATATAAGAACGTTCAAACAGACAGAAGGCATTCGATCACTGCAGAAAATTTGGAAAACTATTTAGTTATTAATTGTGCCTCCAAATGAAGATTAGAGGTTGTATAGCGTCTGCACTTTTAACCTTTTCTTGGTTTTGTTTCCTTTTCTGTGTACAAGAATACATCATATAGATCTTAGATATTAAGTTACATATTTTTTTATTTATTACATATTTAACTACTTATTTTGTCAATTTAGCTATATATTTATGTACATATTTATCATTTTTATACTACATATGATCCGGGCTCTAGTTATAATATTCTAATGATTCATTCTTGTCCCTTATTAGCATACTGTTATTTTTTTATTTGAATAAATCACATAAGACAATTGTGCATTTGCTTTAAAATTGTCCACCAAAGGGGCACTGTAATGTTTTCTGCTAAATAAGATGAACTTTAGGCCCAAAACGTGTCCCTTTCTTGAATCCAGAGATTTCCTCCATGCGCAACTAATAGTGCAATAATTCTTGTGTGACTTTTTAAAGGTTAACATCACCATATGTCCTTACTCCATATGAACACTTAATGCAAATGCAACAGTGTAACAAAATAAAACCACTACTATCAATGTTTTATTTACTTAACACAAATACAATATGATAACATCTAGAAATATGTACACAATAATACGGTACACAATTGATCCACTGGGCAGTCTCGAAATAAGGCAACTATTACAACTCACTGTATAACATAACATTAACTGAAAGCAACAAACTCCAAATAACTCAATTCAACTCATAGAAAATACTTAGTAGACCATGATTGATCTGCTGCCATGGTATTGCTATAGCTTATCTATGATAACTCATCATGTAACATGAACAGCAATACAACTTCTGAACTCTCACAACTCCTTAACTCACTTCACAATACCAACATCACATCACTATAACAACATACTGATACTATTACACATTGACATCAACTAGACTCACCACTCTTTATATATATTCTGGCTATGACTCTGGATGGTTACTCACAACGTAGTATTAATACAGTACAAGATTCCTGGAAGGTTCTACAATTAACATCCAGAAGTCCTTGGTAAGCTGTTTGAAAGGACGTATCACACTATATGCCGACGACATAAACTTGTTCTATACTGGTTGCAATATAGACTCCATTGTTAAAGATATGCAGGAAGACCTCAATACTCTGTGCTTTTGGTTTCAAGCAAATAAATTAACAATTAATGTGCAAAAGACTAATTATATGATAATGACAAAACAAGGTCAGAATGAAATCCCACACAGTACAATATATATGCAGAATACTGAAAACAAGTTAGTACTGTCAAATATCATGGGTTGGCTATTGATAGGAACTTGAACTGGACAAACCATGTTGAATACATTACTAAAAAGATCACACCTGTTGCAGGAATTTTAAAGAAACTTAATTATCTTATCCCACAACATCTTCTAAAACAGGTCTACTACTCTTTAATTCATAGTTACCTTCAATATTTGAATGTAATCTGGATGCGCTGTAAGAAGTCTGACTTGAATGAGCTAATGGTAGTACAAAATAGAGCTGTTAGAAATATACTTAATCTTTCCTACTTAACGCCAATAAAATATCTATACCTAAGTGCTAAAATACCGCCCCTAAGCATGAGTACAGAATTCAATACAGCTGTACTCATGTATAAAATAAAACATAAATTTATACACCACAACACTACATATACTCTGAATTCTGACAACCATCCGGGCACGCAAATGACTTCACCTTATACAATGTTCGCTCTTATAAATATGGTATAAACAGCTTGAAGTTCTCCGCGACCCAGTTATTTAATAACATCCCTGTGGAGGTAGAAACAGCACCAACTTTGGCAAAATTCAAACAAAGAGTCAAGCATTATTTTTGGGAAAGGTACAGTGCTGTTTAAATCAAAATATCAGTTGTCATTTAAGTCATTCTCCCAAACAATCTTGCAAACTGTCCGGAACTATTCTTGTACCTCTGCAACTTTTATGTTATATAAATGTAAATACTCTGTAATCTGTTCTTGTACCTCTGCAACTCTGTGTTATGTATATGTACTGTAAATACTCTGTAATCAATTCTTGTACGACTGCAACTTTTATGTTACCGTATGTAATTGTAAATAATCTGAAATCTATTCTTGTACTTCTGCAACTCTTATGTTATGTAAATGAAAATACAGTAAAACCTCGTTAATTCGAAGTCGTTGGGACTCAAAAATCGGACTTCGAATTACGTGATTTCAAATTAACCGCCAATTCGAAATTCAGAAGTACCAACCCTTGCCGCGTAACAAAATATTCTAAGGCCCGTTACTGCATGCATTTAACCTTGATTCACAGTTTATACCTTTCAAATGCCATGAAAAAAGAACTATTTCCAAAATGTATCCAAGAAGGTGCATTTACAGTATTCAAATAATACACTCGGATATCTCACTGGTAAACATAACCTCACGCAACGAAAGAAAGAAAAAAAAAAGCACGATTCAAAGACGAGGAGAAATCTATGCTCGCTCCCATGTGCAAGTGCTTTATTAATTGGATTACTATACTGTAAGCATTTTAGATGCCTTGTATTTACACAGAAAGTTCCCGGTGCCCTTAAAATTGAACTTTCGTATGACTATCCTTGTACGATTTCCCGCCATGGCACTTCTCTCGTACTTCAGAAATGTAAACACTTGCCGCGTAACGAAGTATTCTAAGATCCATTAATACATGCAATCACCTCGATTCACAGTTTAAACCTTTCAAATGCCATGTAAAAAACTATTTCCGAAATGTATCCAACAAGGTGCATTTACAATGTTCAAATAATGCACTTGGTA
Source organism: Anabrus simplex (assembly GCF_040414725.1). Lineage (NCBI taxonomy): Eukaryota > Metazoa > Arthropoda > Insecta > Orthoptera > Tettigoniidae > Anabrus > Anabrus simplex. The sequence continues at coordinate 137,683,803 of NC_090267.1, forward strand.
ACATCACGCAACGAAAAAAAAAAAAGCACGATTCAAAGACGAGGATAAATTATGCCGGTTCCCCTGTGCAGATGATTTATTTTTTGGATTTCTTTACTGTTTGCATTTTTATTATAGATGCTTTGTACTGGCATGGAAAGTGCCCGACGCTCTTAAAACATCGTGTCTTATGGAAGTTTCCTATGACGAGGGAATAAAGTATCTCGCTTCCATGCGCATTGCAACGCACTACTATGACCCCCATCCCTCACACTGTACAGTTTCCAGGCTGGCAATTTCTCCTTTAAAACAATAAGACCGTTTGGGCTCGCATTAAAATAAAGCAATGCAGTTTCACCGGCAATGTCAATATTGTTCGGTGCCTACGAATTTATTATATTTGCCACGTTTTTTCGTCAACTGTCGGCATCGCCAGTGTTCGCGGATTCTGTTTTCCCGCACACTGCATGTTGCGTGATATTACGGCGTTCCTTAAAAGGTTGAACAAACAAGAATTCCGATTTCATTCAACTTAGCAATCATGAAGCGCACTGTTGACCCACCGAAGTGAGTAAGTGCGGAAAGCTACCCCTCCACGTTCCGGAACGCGCGTTCTATTATGACGCGGAGCGGATAAATTTAGAGTTGAAATTACTCTAACATACTATTGTTTTAAAATGTAAAGGCAGTTTCGAATTGAAAGTCTGAATTTCGGTAATGGGGCCAACATTGTACTTCGAATTACGAATTATCCGTATTTCGAATTAAACAATTGAAATAACATGCAAAACTGTATCTCATGTTTCCGGGAACGAGAGCTTCTTCGAATTAGGCGGGATTTTGAATTAACCGATTTCGAATTATCGAGATTCTACTGTACTCTAATCTATTCTTGTAATGTAAATGTAAATACAGTCAGAAATAATTATCTGTAATCCTCATATTGATGATGTACATATTTTATATATTGTGTGTTTATATGCTCAACCATTTACTAATAATCTTATATACACAAACTATATTTTGATGTGTAAGTGCCCACCAGTATGTAATGTTCTGTACAATTCCTATGTATGAGCCTGCAGGTTCGTTGGAATTAACTGAAATGAATGAATGAATGAAGTTCCTGTTCTAGAATTACGTATCTTGAAACAAGTTTATCATTACACCATATTACCTGAGGATAACTAGAAACACCTAGAAGTATTATACAGATGTCTTTGATATATAAAGGTTCCAAAGTTCACTTAAGTCAACACACATGCAACTAGAAATTTTTGTATCCTGATCTTGTTTGATCATCTTGGCTATAATATGGTAAAATAAGTGTTTTTAAAATATGAAGGGAGAATGTCATTTCTGCTTATGAATGCCATAGTGATACAATACTGTTGATAAAATGTTCAGTAAGTTCAAAGAACTCTTAAAATAAGCATTACAGAGTGATGGCAATGATGGTATAGTATTACATTCGCTTCTCAAAACTGTGAGTTTATTGTTCTTAAACTCAAGGTAGTTTATATGATTTAGAGAAGTAAGAAATTTTGAATACAGTTTCTCTCACTAGGAACAAGCATACACTTTAGAAGTGAATTGTTTCACATTTATTAGGTACCTTTTTTATAACTTAAGTAAACAAAACTACTCTCTATAAAGCTACAAGAGATTTCTGCAAGTTGAATTCTATTCTTCTTCTTCTTTTATGACCACATAGGATCACTTTAGTCAGTCCGTCCACCGTCGTTCAGGTCTCTTTGAAGGGATTGTTCGGGCTTTGCGGTCTTCCCGGTACTTCTTCAGACGCTCCGATCTTCGTGCCCTTTCCTCAGTTTAAAATATGCATGTTGTTGGTTTGTTTTGTGTAAGGGTAAAGCAGAGGTTTGTATTCTTGTGTTTTGTATTCAATTTTATCTTATTTGTGGTGTCTTCTGTTGTAAGGCCTATTTCCTTCAGAGCCTCTCTTACTTCTCTGATCCATTTACATCCTGTTGTGGTATTTTTTGAGACGAGATTGTGTTGTACTAGTTGTTTCAGAAGCCTCGAATCTTGCATCCTCATGATATGTCTAAAGAATCCCAGTCTCCTCTTATGCATAGTATCTGTAATGGGTTCTAGCTCTTTGTACACGACTTTGTTAGGTATTAACCGCCACTGTCCATCCTTCTGGTATTTTTTGTTGATGCAGATTCTTCCAATCCTCCTTTCAATTTTCTGAAGTCTGTCAGTGTTTGATTGTTTATTCAGGTGAAAAAGTGTTTCTGTTGCATAGGTAGCTTCTGGTTTTATAACTGTGTTGTAGTGTTTTATTTTTGCATTTATTGACAGACATTTCTTTTTGTAGATATCCCATGTTAATTTTTGTGCTTTAGCTCATCTATTTGTTCTTGTTTGGATTGAGATTTTTTCTTTTAGGTTATATGTTATTATTTCTCCAAGATATTTAAATTGAGTTACTATTTTGATTTTATTACCATTTATGGTAACTTCTTTTAGTTGTGTTGGTTTTTGGGGCATAATTTCTGATTTTTCAAATGATATTTTGAGGCCAATTTTATTTGCAATGTTTTGAAGTTCTGATATCTGCGTTTTTGCTCCTTTTATGTCCACTGCTAGTAATGCTAAATCGTCAGCGAAACCCAGGCAATTGGTTTTGAGTTTTCGGCCAATCTTTATTTTGGAGGGACATTTTTTAAACCATTCTCTCATTACCATTTCTAGAGCACAGTTAAATAATAGTGGTGAGAGCCCATCTCCCTGCTGTAGTCCAGTTTTAATTTCAAATGTCTCTGATGTTTCACCCCTAAACTTCACTTTTGATTTGGTGTTAGTGAGAGTCAATTTTATCATGTTTATTAATTTGGGGTGTAGTCCAAGGTGTCTTAAAATTTTGAACAGAGATTCTCTATGGATGCAATCATAAGCTTTTTTGAAATCTACAAATATTATCAGCATATCTCTATTTCTTCTCCTGTTATAGTCCATTATCAACTTAAGACTCATGATCTGATCAGGACAGCTCCTCCAGGATCTGAAACTTCCTTGATATTCTCCTAGTTCTTTCTCAAATTGTAAACTTATCCTATTAAGGATGATTATCGAAAATATTTTGTATTATGTCTAGCAGCGAGATTCCCCTGTAGTTATTAGGGTTGGTTTTGTCTCCTTTTTTGTGCAGTGGGTGAATGAGGGCTGTTGTCCAGTGTTCTGGTAGTCTTCTTTAATCCAGATAGAGACAAGTTGTTGATGGAAGGCAACTTTTGCTGATGTTCCTGCATATTTCCAGATTTCCGCAAAGATCTGATCTTCTCTGGCGCTTTGTAGCTTTTTAATTTATTCAGAGCTTGGTAGACTTCCTTTATTGTGGGGGATTGATGTTCTCTGGTGGTGTTTTTATCGGGGTGTTGGTGTCCAAATGAAGGAGTTCTGTAGGTACCTCACAATTTAAAAGCTTGCTGAAATATTTAGCCAGAATTTCTGCATTGTGTTTATTGTTATGAGCCAGCTTACCATTTTCATCCTTCATCAGTAGGGTCGGGAGTTCATATTTTTGGAGCTGCTTTCTGAAGGTTTTGTAGTAGTCCCTTGATTGAGTTTTATTGAATTGTTCTTCAATTAACTGAAGTGTGTCCTTATGATGTTGTCTTTTTATTCTTCTTAAGACTTGGGTAGTTTCTTTTCTCTGTTTTACTAGATTTTGATAGGATATTTCTGTTTTTTGGGACTGATGTAATAGCCATGCCTGATGTCTTTTCTCCACTGTTTCATCACATTCACTGTTCTACCATTGGTGTTTTTTATGTGGTTTAATTGGAACCAGGTCTTCTGCAATTTGTTTAAGGTTGTGTACTAAGTCTTCAAGTTTATCTGTGATTTTTATATTTTCAGTTGCTTTCTGGTAATTTTTGTTGTTGATTAGCTGGGTAGGATCTATTTTTCTTTTAGTTTTAAGGGCTTACTTTTGCTGTCTCCTCTGGGGAGTGAGTTTAATTTTAATTTTAACTACGTCGTGATCTGAACCTGTGTCTATTCCTCGGAGGACTTTGACTTTATAGATCTCTTTGTGGTGGTATTTGTCCAGGCAGATGTGATCCAGTTGCCATTCTCCTTTAGTGTAGTCAGGGTGTTTTCGTGTTTTGAGTGTTGAATTCTATTACTGTGTACAGATGAATTCTATTACTGTCTACAGATGAGCAATTTGCTAACTTTCTTTTCAGGATTGTTCCAGGATAACTAAAGAAGTAACTGATTTCTTTCATGGCCAAGGTATTACCCAAGTGACCATACAACCTGAGTTTTTCAAGGTAAGGACAGCAAGAAATCAATATCTAACAATATAAATTCACTAGTGTTCTTAATCCCTTTGTCCCAGAGAATATATATACTTAATATTTTCTTGAAAACTGTATTTTAATTATCTTTACTCTGTTTATTAAGGAGACACATCTGATGTGTTATGTTTAAGAACACCTGTATGATATTCATCCGTTAGAGGAAATGTAACCCAGCACAGTTTTGTAAGAAAGTAGTTTTAGGTATTGCCCAATAATTTAAAAGTTCTTGAATTGAAACCATTTGCTAGAGCATCCACTAGTTATGATTCTTCATTGTCACATCAACAAATAAAGGTAAAAATATAAATATTAAAAAATAGTCAATACCGTATTTATGTGAATAATCCCCACATATTTAAAAAAAATAGGCACGAAATTGGGCTGTAGGTTTTATTTGCATCAAGGTTGGGGCACACACTCCTGGTTCACCTAGTTTTTGATGTTGGGTGTACAGCTATACTTTGTGTAACTATAGATGAAATAAAACTGTCCCAATATGTCATATTTAAACGGAAAACTATTCAGACTTTCAATTCTAAACTGCGTTTACATGTTTTCAATAGCATTTTATAGAGTAATTTAAATTCAACATTTCTCTGCGTCACGATAGAACATGTCTTCCGCAACTTTCACTCACTTGTGTGTTTCATAGTTGCTAAGTTTGAGTGAAATCGTAATTCTTTCGTATTTTCGTATTTGGCATTTTAGGGAATGCCATAATATCACGTAGCAGGCAGTGTGAGGAGAAGCAGAGTCCGCAAACACTGGTGATACCCACAGTTGGTGATAAAGTGTGGCTCATAATTAGAATCAATTCGTACTCACTGAACAATAATGTCAATTATTATTTAAAGTTAAAAACTTCATAATTGTTTTGTATTGAACTGAGAATCGCAATGTTAAAAAGAGAGAGGTTCGACATATTCAATACACTGATATACAGTTGCACAAACTTATGTTACAACATGTTTAATTCGGGACCAGTTTTGACACATATTTGGTGCCATCATAAGCCGATTGAAAAAACATTGCAAGAAGTATACCATTATCAACACACCAAAAAACACATTAAAGGATAACTGTAACATATATATAACACTTTGATGAAGAAGTGATAAATTGAAGTTCATTTAGTTTTTACACTCTTGCTGTGAGTATTAAAAGAATTGAAGGATACAAGTAAAATGTAACACTTTTCCACGAAGATAAAATTTTGTTGTGGAGATCGTAAGCAATGTGATGGTCTTGAGCACTCCTGCTGCGAGCTTTGAAGTCAGTATATTAGATCTTGAGGTTGAAAAAGATTTTGAAGGATGCAGCTTAATTTACAATTATTGCTAGGCAAGGAATACACTTTGGCTGATGATGGCATCAAATATGTTTGGAAACTGGTCCCGAATTAAACATGTTGTAACATAAGTTTGTGCAACTGTATATCAATGTATTGAATAGGTGGAACCTGTCTCTTTTTATCATTATGAATAGTGTCAATGCCGATGAAACTGCATTGTTTTTTTCTTATGGTTTTAAAAGAGATTGGGTCACTGTAATGTGTTACAATGCAGACGGAAGTGAAAGACTTCCTTCCATTGTCATAGGAAAGTTTGATAAAAAACTATGTTTTAAGGATGTCGAGCACTTTCTGCACAAGTACAAGGCATAAAAAATGCAAACAGTACAGTAAACTGAAAAAATAAAGCACTTGCACAGAGGAGCCAGCATAATTTGTCCTCGTCTTTGAATTGCATTTTTTCTTTCTTTTTTTCTTCCTTTGTGTGAAGTTATGTTTGCCAGTGATTTATCCAAGTGCATTATTTGAATAATGTAAATGCACCTTGTTGGATACATTTTGGAAATATTTTTTTCCATGGCATTTGAAAGTTTTAAACTGTGAATCAATGTGATTAAATGCATTAATGGGTCTTAGAATACTTCATGATGCAGCAAGGGTTGGCATTTTATGAATTACGAGAGAAATGACATGGCATAAAATCGTACAAGGATAGAGTCACTGTCCTGTATTACAATGCAGACGGGAGCGAGAGACTTCCTACTTCCTCCCCGCATCATAGGAAAGTTCGATAAGCCACAATGATTTAAGGGCATCGGGTACTTTCCCTGCAAGTACAAGGTATCTAAAATGTATACAGTACGGTAATCCAATGAATAAATTACTTGCACAGGAGAGCCAGCATAGATTTCTCCTCAGCTTTGATTTTTTTTTTTTCCTTTCATTGTGTGAGGTTATGTTTGCCAGTGAGTTACCCAAGTTCATTATTTGAATACTGTAAATGTGCCTTATTGGATACATTTTGGAAATAGATTTTTTCCCGTAATATTTAAAAGGTTTAATCTGTGGATCATTGTTAATGGCATACAGTAGTGGGTATTATAATATTTTGTGATGCGACAAGTGTTGGCATTTCTGAATTACGAGTTGGTGGTTAATTCAAAATCGCGTAATAACGTGATTTTACTGTATCGCAAAACTAACATCCAAGTTCGCCGGTGTGCCTGTTTCAAGTCTTTATATTACACAAAAAGAATTATCCACCATCAGTTGTGTTACTATCCGAGTAAGAAGAGACTACGCATGAGAAGTGTTTTAGACGTGGAGTGCGACTAATTTGTAAGTAATTTAGGAGAGGATTCTAATTATGCAAGAGACAATGAATATTCCGATCTAAAGAGGATTGAGCCTATTGCAAGTAGGCCTACTTGCAAATTTTCATGTAAAGCAACTATATCTAAATTTCATTGGCATATGCTGAGTCCAAGACTTGGGCTGCCAATAGATTTACGTTACCCCTTTTCGATGGTTGCTTTAGTGAATGTCAAGCCTTTTAGAAGTTCTGAGCTGCAGCCAATAGCCAATGGAGTACCCTGCTGTGTTGTCAAGGCTGCTTCACAAGCTACTGCCCTGGCCTCTCCTATTGTCAATAATCAACACCTGATCAGTGGAGATCGTAGTCTAAGGTTTAGCAAATTAAAGTCCAGCTTTGCAGCTGAATGGATAGAATGCTTGCCATGGTTCAGTTCTGAGAATCAACTCCCTTGTACTGTTAATTCACCTGGCTTGGGGAATGAGTGTTTATGACTTCTTCGTCATTCATTTCATCCTCATTAGGTCACCACCAAACCTATACAGATGCCATGAATCATTATTATCATTATTATTATTATAAAATACAAATTTTGAATTTTACAGCATTACCAGAGGTCGTACGCATTGTTCACTGGTTTAATAGCTTCCTCGGGAGATCAGTGGTGGTGTCCGACATATGATCATGGGTTCGATTCCAAACAACAAAAGAGAACACTAAACCTGAAAGATTGCATTTCATTTGAGCATATCTACCTATAAAAATAAACTATATTACTCCTATAATGGCAGCCCTGCAGTGTCTTTCTACAAGGATGTAGAAGTAACTGAAGTGAAATATCAGCACTCTGTTATCTACGAGTATGGGGTGAGGAAGTACATACGACGAAGAACGCATCGCTGTTAGTTAGCAGTGGCGATTTGATGGACCGAAGCCTAGCACACATATCCCCCTCTGGTCCCCGCACCTATCGGGCATACATCAGCAAGCCGTGCGATGTGGGTCGAGGGGAGATGGACGCAGAGCGAGGGCTGGAAGATCTGTCTCCGATGCCTTGCTCTCAGAAATACGTGCGACATTTTATCTCATTGCTTCAAAGTTTTGTACATGGAACAATGTGTCAGATGCTTATATTATAATGTGCTTTAGATTTCCATTGTTGTCATTTCAGGTTTGGGCTTCACCAATAGCCTTGGTAGCCCTCAGTATATGCCACTGGTAAATTTATATGTTCATATTTGCGTAAAGACCATGTGGACCTTGCGGAATGATATAAATTGTTTGTTTATGCCTACGTTACTCTTTCGATGGAAGGAATTTAAGTTCATTTCATTTTTTCAAAATGTGCCTTCCTACAATTGGGGTGCAGAGATTCTTCGCATAAATACGGTATTACTGTACCTATCCTTAATTGAAATTAACTTTCAAATTCCAAGATACAGTTAAGAGAATGTTTACCAGTGCTTAGCAAATCATTTATTGGGATCATTTTATTTCTTACAGGCAGACAGTGTAAATGCTATTAGTGCACTGCCCAGTGTACAGGATAATCAGTGCTTGGTGCCATGTCTAGGAGTCAGCTGCCTCAATCGACACTGCTGTGGATACATAGTTCCTCCTTTGACAAATGTCACTGTAGCTTCACATGGACATGGACATAAACACCATAGTCATAATAATGAAAAGGTGAGTAACAGTAACACTCATAATTAAACTTTCATGACTGTAGTACACCAATGTTAATGACATTTTGCATATCAGTAGAGCTATGAAAAATATTAAACTTGTACTTTGTTATTTCTGTAGTAGCACAATATTCCAATTCAGCATCAGGGAGCTCAGGTATCAGGAAAAGTTTTGCGTACTATACAAGGTGTTTGTTGAGTTTAACGGGCAAGAATTGAATCAACCATAAAATGCTCTACAGCAGGGGTTCCCAAGTTTTGGACTGGCATACCACTAAACCAACATTCATTCACCAAGTAATATTATGGGGTTTTCAGTGCCAAAATTTAAATATCCATTATTTTGTTAGTAACTGATGATAATACAATTAATTACTAAAACGGTACCTAGATTATCTTCTTTTATTGGCTTTACGAAAGCATACAACTCAGTAGACAGAACTACCCTCATGAGAATTCTGTAGGAAATGGGCCTGGATCAGAAGACCCACAGCCTTATCCAAAACACCTTAAGTAATACGCGATCAAGAGTGAAGTTCAAAGGAACACTTTCGGAGTGTTTGAAATAAAGACAGGAGTTATACAGGGAGATGGACTTTCCTCCCTTCTCTTCAACTGTTCATTGGACAAGATCATTAGAGAGTGGTGGAAAGAATTGGAAGAACAAAAGATACCAAGAAATATTTACCTGGGACACAAATGGAAGGGGCTACTAGTTGACTGTTTGGCGTTCACAGACGACCTGGCACTTCTGGCGAACTCTGTAGAAGTAGCAGTGAAACACTCAACACACTTAAACACCAGGCTGCCAAGGTGGGATTACAAGTATCTATAGAAAAGACAAAATACTTCACCAATATCAGTGATACTCCCAGCAAACTACAGTTGGAACAGGGCCAGACTTAGAAAGTCAACAGATATAAGTACCTGGGAGAATGGCTGGAACCCAATATGTCAGAACAACCCAGATTAACAAACTAGAGTTAGCACATCGACTGACCAAGAACATTTAAAACAAGAAATGTCTCTCTTGTAACACCAAATTGAAGCACTACCAGACAGTTATCCACCCTGAAGCCCTTTACGCCACAGAATGCTTGATGCTGAATAGGAAAGGATTGTAGGACAAACTGGAGGTCCAAGAGAGGAAGATCTTGAGAAAGATACTAGGACCGATTAAAGTGGATGGTGAGTACAGAAGGGGACCAAACCAGGAGCTATATAGTTATACCGAAAAAATCACATACGTAGCCAGGAAGAAGTGTCTGACCTTCTGTGGACATTTCGTGAGGATAAACCCAACTAGGATGACCTACCGCCTTCTCAATTACTAGGCAAACAAAAAGATAGGGACACCATGGCTAACAGAAGTGAAGAAAGACATACAGGAACTGGGAGTAACTGAAAACAACATCAGAAACCGAGAACCTCTCAGAAAAATAATCAAACAAAAGAGGTTTTAGGACAGACCATTTAAAAAAAAAAGAAAAAAAGAAGCACCCTTTGGACAAAGAAAGAAGGCAGAAACATAGCCAGAGAATGTGCGAGTATTGGGCAAATGTCAAGTCCCTCTCCAAGCAGAAATGTTGAACATCGTGGTCCTTAGTTGGCCCATTTGAATAAACAACAACAACAACAACAACAACAACAACAACAACAACAACAACAACAACAACAACAACAACAACAACGACGACGACGACGACGACGACGACGACGACGACGACGACGACGACAACAACAACAACAACAACAACAATGCTTTTAATTTTGAAGTACCAAAGAAAAATACAGAAATATAGTTTTTTGTAAAATACAGCTGATTATACAATATTTTTCTACCAATTTTGCGTACCAACATCTGAAAGCTCATATACCAATACTGGTATGCTTACCACGGGTTATAATCCCCTGCTCTATGGGGGGGTGTTTAATGCTGCTGAAACCAAATTGGGAGGTCATACATTCTGAATGCTGGAACCAATATGGCAACTTCTTTGGTATGATTCTCTCATACAACTAATAAATACCTTTGAGACCCTATTGAAAATCTTATAGATTATTTTCAAAAAATGTGTTCAAATTTCTGTACCTTTAACTGTGCCATATTAAAACTGGAAATGTATAGGTCATCATACATGTTCAAAAATCAACAAGCAAGGTGGCAAAATGGTACAGTTCATGCAGCTGTAAACTTGTGTTTGGGAATTGTTTCAAACCCTCCTTTCACTATCACTAGAGATGGTTTTCCATAGTTCCTATTTTAACAAAATTGTAGGGCTGCACTTTAATAAAGGCCATGAATGACCACCATCTTGTTAGTCCTAATTCTCTTCCATCTCAGCAATACCAATAACCTGTGGGGTTGTAGCATGACATTAAACCACTAGCAGAAAATATAATCTATTAATTTATTTTATGCTAAAATGTTAGGTCTATTAGTAAATCTTATCTTCTGTTCACTAATTTTATTTTGTTTTTATTTTCTCTTTTACTTTAGATTTGCAAGCAAAATGGATCTTCTAAGAAACCCAAAGACTCACAAGCAAAAGAAGAGACTAAAATATCAGAGACACATGTCCATACCGAACAGACCTCAACATCCGAGACCAACTTGGCATCTACCGAACAAAAGAATGCAGACCAAGAGACTACTTCAACAGAAAGTAACATGCAAGAGAAAAGGTCAGAAGAAAATGAAGATAAAGAAATATGTCCTACTGTATCTGAAGGCATTGTTGCTGAGGAACAGGGATCTAGTGAGATTAAGACTGAAAACAAAGAAGAATGTATAGAAGAAGAGAAGGAGGATGAAGAAAAGGATGTAAGTTGTACAAACGTCAATTCACTAGGGGTAGAAGTGGAGTGTAAAGAAAGGGGAAGCAGTTCTTTGTTGAGTCAGTGCTCACAATCAGCATCTGAACAAGAAACACAAGTGAGTTCTTTAACTATAAATGAAAATTAAAGAAAAAACTTTACTTTTTCTTGGAAAGACAGTCAACGATGAGCGAAGCAGTATGAGTAAATGGGAAATACGATATACTAGGAACTGTGATGAAAACAGAACACTGAAGAATGAGGACAGCATAAACTCATTCTTGTAAGGCCTATGGTATATTCAGAGCAGCTTTGCACAAATATTTGTCAAATTCTGGAAGTCTGATCTCTGATGATTCAGTGAAAGTGAATATCATAGTCTATGTGGCACAAGAAGGTATTACATATTTTAATCACAAGCACAGATCTTTGGACATAAGATTTTACAAGAAAAAGAAAGGCATATTTTTTGTGAAACGGTAATCCTATCTTCAAACAGATCCTAAGAGTAAAGTTTGAAGAATATATTTTCAAACAGTTCTCATAGTGATAAGATGTATCTGTTGCTAGACTATTATTTGCTAGAATTATTAGTTATGCATTGCTGGATAATAGTGACAGGTAGCAGGAATCGTTTAGTTTTTATAGTGAGAAATGAAAATCACAAGGTATATCCAATCTTTCCACATTATGGTATATTGTGTTGCTCTAAGGTTGTGTACAGTTTTCTTGGGGCACAAAGAATACACAGTGGCTTCCTCAGTTCTGTTTATCTGTTAGAAGAAACCGGTTTTGATGGAATATGTGAACAGAGGGCAAGGTAATACCAAACTTGATGTCCTCTGATGAAGGACAAATTGGAAAATCCTTTAACACAGCAAGTTCAGTGGAATATCAGAGTATGTCATAGTAAATAGATGTACTGTATAAGATATATCTCAGGGAAAGAGGAATGATGATTAATTATTATTGCTGTCTTGTGGAGGCACCATGTATAAATGTTTTAACAGAGGATGGAATTACTACCACTTCACGTAGTTATTATTCTCTTGCTGACTTCTTGCTGTACTTCCAAAGTGGTGCAGGCCTGACTTGATATATTGCAAATTTACCTGCAAGTCCTGATCTGGAACTCTGTTCCTGTATCAAGAATTCCTTTCAGTCACAAACTAATTTGTTCACTTGTGATGACATGTTGCTGACACCTGACACCTTGACCTCTGCTTCTTTCCTTGAGAAATATTTCATTTCCATTCCTATGTTACTATTTTACCAGTCTGCAAGGTGAATAACAATAGTTTAGCCACTTGTTGATGTCCTTTTCTTTGTCTCTATTTGAAGGGATGACAAGATCTGTGGAATTGTAAAACATTTGCAGTTCAAGTGTTCTAAGATTTTATCAAGATAACATTCCCAAAGATTTTTATTACTATGTGAATATAATTATTTAGTTACCATTTCTACATAGTGTATAAAGTTTAACAGGACTGGTTCTTGTAGAAAATTTGTATACAAATCGTATTGTGAGTCAACTTTTTTGTTCATTACTAATCTAATTGGAAAGATATATCTTTTAAGATACTTATAACAATGTGTTATTACTTGTGATAGGTAGGATTATTACAGGTACAGTGGAACTCTGGCAATCTGAAACAACTAAGACTGAGACTGTGATCTTTCGGATTCAGAAATGTTTGGATTATCTGATGAAACATGCAATACTCCACTGTTAAATTATGCATTACAAAATATTGTTTTTAAGCAATAAACATGTTTTATAAATACAGTACTGAACATAACACAAAATGCTTAGACTATTTGTCATTTCTATTTTATAGCTTGACTTCTATTAGATGTACAGTAAACTAGAATTTATTTAACAATGTACTGTATTTGTTTTTTTCCTCATAAATGCTATCTTGAATAATCATTTTTAAATACAGTACTATGATTATAAATCTTTTCTTTATATTGCAAGCAGGATTTAAAATTGTTTCCTCTTATATTCTGTTCAAATCCAAAATTTCGATTTGTGGGGTTCCAAATACTGGGGTCCTACTGTACTTGTATTGCATGATTTTACTGATGGTTTGACAAATCATATTAATAATTTCATTGTATTAGCTAATTCCTGTATTTATATATCTGTTTGAGAATCACAAATATCTCTGTCTGCAGTTTGTGGGAACATAATAACTGTAGAAAACTGTAATTGAAAATTTGACCTCCCTGTCAGAACTCAGATCTGAACCTTTGGCTAAGGATGGCCTTCAGTCAGTGCAGAACAGTGCGATACAAGAGTTTTCCCACTTTTAAATGATGTCTTTCTACTAGGAACATTTCCAGATATTTTTTTTCAAAGGAAAATGGACAAACATTATTCCTGTATTCTCGTTTTAATTTTTACTGAATTTATATACTTAATGGATTCTTGATATATCTTGATGTACTGTATTAGGTATTCAAAAATATAATTTTTGTTATACAAATCATACTGATAAAAGAGAAATTTAACTTTATGTCCCAGGAAGAAGAAACTGTCGAGTTATTCAGATCAACAAGTATATTCATTTACAATATATTGGCTTTACATCGTACCGACACGGATATCTCTTGGGACAGGAAAGTGCTAGGAATGGGAAGGAAGCAGCATTTGCCTGGTGTGAAAATGGGAAGCCATGAAAAACCATATTCAGGGCTGCCGACAGTGGGGTTTGAATCCTTTACTTCCCAAATGCAACACTACAGCTGCGCGCCTCTAAATGCACGGCCAGCTTGCTTGGTTACCATTAATTATAAGCTACTACCATTGAAAAGAGGAACAACAGAAGAGATAACTTGTCTTTTTTCTCCTAGGTTTTTAAACTATATATCACTAAATATTCAGACGGACCTCGATATCTCCAACCTCTATTACTCAAATTTTCAGTATCTCAAAGTAACTTCAATTTTCCGGTCATTTGTCATATTCTTCACATGTATTTATTTCTCTGTTAGTTGAAATTTGGTTTAAAAAGTTTCTTGATTTCTCAAAGCAAACGTTTCCTCCCTTGAAGCAAAAGGTACACTGTTAACTCAAATTTTGTACAACATTAACTGTGCAATACAGCATTTGTATTTTGTGAGGAAGAGTAAACAAGTAAAGAAAGGGTTACAGTGATGCCGGGAGCTAATATGATGGGAGCCAAAAAACTAAAACTTCTAGCGAACGGCTAATCGGCAAGCCTTGTTGTTTCTCGGGTCTGAATTCATTACAGGTCACAAATGAAAGCAGCCCCGGAAGTCGTGCCAACAAGCTCCACTTACGAATCTTGGATACATGGTATTGATGAGAATTTTCAACGTCCCTTCCATAGACAGCTGCTCTGCTCATCCCAAGATGCTCGTTTAGGAGTTAAAGACAGCGTGCATGGTTTTCTTGCCACCGAACTTAACGTCCAAATTACAGTCCATGGACCAAGGGGTGATAAAACACTTGAAGCATTTCCATAGAAAGAGCACTGTTTGGAGAATTCTGAGAGGAATTGAATACAAGGAGTTGTACTGGGTTTATACCCGGTAGCTTTCAAGGGAAGAAGCGGTAGGCCAAGAGAATGGGGCGTAAAGGCACGATAAGTTTGCCAGATAACAATTTATTACATAAATGGAAAGCTTTGCGATACTTCGGTATACAATATTCAACAAACCAGGGACATGTCCCAATTTAAAGCACCATACTAAACAATTTAAATACATGTGACCAGCACAATCTACTAATTAGTATAATATTCATTAGAAACCGGGGCTTAGCCCTGTGAACAATACATCGTTTACTTTACAAACACGCAACTTAGGGTCTCCTGGTATCCTAGACTCCTCAATAGTACCAAAAGTTTCTAGATCATACCAGTATAATCCTTAATTTAGAAAAATTATTCAAGAGCGTATACCACAAAGTATCGTACATAACAGCAAGAATTTTAAACACATAATACTTGCTCAATTCATCGTAACCTTCTGGTACCCTCTCGTACTCAGTAATTACACTCATTTACCGAAACTCTTTTACACTTCTGAGACCGAAATGGTTTACGCAAATACAAATTTGAAAACATTGTTTAAAGGTGATCTATCCCATACATAAGGACAACATGGCTAAAAGAAACACAGGTCCTAAGACCCTAAAGTACCTCTGTCATACATACTATATTTTTGAGTGAAAACATGCCCGGGGCGAGAACCTATTAAAACCTTACGTAAACTAGAGCTTTAACATGAGATTCTTTAAGATTGCGATCCGCTTCCTCAACTTTCATAACGCGCTACACAAGGGGGTAACTCTCTAAGGTCTTACCTCCACGTCTGGTGAGTCCTCGGTTCGAGGCCGCAGCGGGACCGGCTGCAAATGTGCAGCGAGCGAGTAAGTCAGTCGGAATGACGGCAAGGTCCAGCGAGCGCTCGCCTGCCCAGCAGGGAGAGGCGCGCGCACGCCCAAAGGGGAGGGGAGTTTTCTCACCAGATCGTGAAGGCAAGAGGACGATAGCCAACATAAGATGGAAAATACCCCAGGACAGGAAGAGACTTCCCTTTTCCTGGGGCCATGAGGGAATGAGGACAACGTTTTATTTAGGGAAAAAGGCAATGCAAAAACATAATACAATATAACATGTATAAATAACACCTGAATTAAAACAGCTTGCAAGCACAATTACACATAAATAAAAATAAGACGAGGAGTAGAAAGAAAATTTTCTTCACGGTACAGGAGTCATTAACAGACATTAATCTAATACAGTCGATAAGAATGCTGAGTAAATCGTGGGCTGATATGAAGCAGGAAACAATTAAACTGCTTCCGCAAAGCAGGATTTTTGAATAGGAGCTTCAGAACATGAAAAGGAGGAAGTCACTCCTGTCCTGAAGAATAGGTGGAATAGCGGCTTGTTAACTGTAAAGCTGAATTTGAGGCTTACATACATGTGCCCTCTGACGTTATAGTGGCCGAACCTCCTATGGATACCGCCAATGCTGTTGCCGAGCAAGATGATGACGATGATGATGAAGAATCCCAACAAGAAGAGTTGGAACTGCCTTTTCATGTACCGTCAGCAGACCAGGCGTTAAGTGCAGTGGCTATTCTTCGATTGTACATACAGAGTCAGTCCATGTAAATGACCAAGTGTTTTCACAATAATAAATGTTTTTGAAAAGTATGTGGAAGAAAAGAAGGTTAACAGTTAAAGAACAGAAGAGACTAACGTGGATTTTTTTTTTCTCCCAAAGGTGTTAATGGAGGTATGTTTCTTGTTTCACTACTGTATGTACTGTATTCTGTCTTCTAGTAAGTTACTATAATTTTTGTATGTTTAGTCCTCAGCCCGAAGGCTGGTTGGATCCTCAAAAGCTCCACCATCAGCTGTCATAGATGGCCTAGGTATCACTGAAGAGGCATTCTAGGGAAATGAGGAGTGAGGTCGTTACCCGTTGCTTTCCTCACTGAGCCAGAAGTTGCTATTACATATCAGTCTGCCAAGCCCACTGAAATGCATGCACCAACCGACCCTATGAGCAACAGTTTCACACCATTCATAGCAGGGATTGGCTGCAAAAGGAATGGCATTACTAGCATCACTCATACTACCTCAGTCACTTTCATATTGTCAATGCCAAGTGTAAGACAGAGACAGATCAATGAAAGTAACAAAATTGCTCTAGCCTATACCAGAAGACATAGTGCACTGTAAACACTAGGTCCTGCCAGTGAAGGCACAGTTACTAATAAGGGTTGTAATTAAAGTGATGCCTTAAAATACGAGTTTGTTTGTATATTTTTCAATACTGTTATAAATACTGTACTCAGTATAAGTTCATTGATACATTTGACTCAATTATGTGCTACGCATGCTCAAAAACAGTATCTTGACATTTCAATAACTCAAAATAAAATTTATCTCCCGAGGTGTTCGAGGTATTGATGTTCCACTGTATTGTCAAAATATTATTATTCTGGACATTCTTCATATTCTTCTACTGCTTTTCCCAATTTTACGGTCGGATGTACTTCCGATGCCAACCCTATGTGAAGGCATATAATCACTATTGCGTGCTTTTGTGGTGGTTGGTAGTACAGTGTGTTGTGTGAATAAGAAGAGGAGAGTATTGAGACAAACACACACACACCCAGCCACCGAGCCAGAAGAATTAATCAAACACGATTAAAATCCCCAACCCAGCTGGGAATCGAACCAGAACCCTCTGAACTGAAGGCCTCAATGCTGACAATTCAGCCAAAGAGTTGGACTGTTCTGGAGATTGAGAGAAATAAATACTATGCTTATATTTTATACAGCTGTAGTTATAGTCTGCACATACAAAATACAGTTCATAATTACCATTTATTTATATTCTAGACACGAATCATTGTAGTTAGGTATACAGTAAGCTAAATTTATTCCTCTATCTCTTCTGAATACTTCAGATTTTAAAAAATATACAGCTTTCTAAAATTTTAATTTGTTCTGATATTTTTCCACATGCTTGCGAGGGTATTTAGGAGTTGTACTGTAGTTAAGGATGTAAAAGAGATGGCATATAAAGTCTCTGGTAAGACCTCAATTAATGTATGCCTCCAGTGTATGAGACCCACATGAAGATTATTTGATATGAGAACTGAAAAAGAATGTCCAAAGGAAGGTAACTATTCTGGGTGGTTTCCGACAAAAGAGTAGCGTTACAAAAATATTGCAAACTTTGGAAGACTTAGCAGTAAGAAGACAAGCTGCTCAACTAATTAGTGTATTCGAAGCTGTCGGTGGAGATATGGCATGGAATTACATCAGTAGACAAATGAGACTAAATGAGCTTTTTATTGTAGGAAAGTTCATAATATGAAGATAAAGTTGGATTTTCAAGAGGTCAAATTGGGGCAGCAAACGTTCATTTATAGGAAGAGGAATTAGGGATTGGAGTAATTTAACACAGGAAATGTTCGTTAAATTTCCAAGTTCATTGAAAACATTTGAAAAGATTTTGATTGATTGATTGATTGATTGATTGATTGATTGATTGATTGATTGATTGATTGATTGATTGATTGATTGATCAGTCTTGATTACAGATTGGTGTTTTGAACCTACATATGATATAGTAATTAAAAAACTTGAAGATTTGAAATCTTGCTGCAGTAGTTATGGGAGATGCTGTCAGTTGTCATCTGTAGGATTAGACTGACTCGATGGCCATCCATACTCTCTACTGTCTACAAGAGCATTGCTTTCATTTTAGGCTTGAGTATTTACTCTCAGAATAGGCAATACTATTTGATATGAAGCCAAAGAATTCAAGGATTTTTTGACCAGAGAATGTGGTTTAAATCTATACTAATAATGTTGTTTCTATCATTCTGTTTCTTAAATTCATGGATGCCTGCAGAACTTCTGCTCGATGAACAGTGTCTTTCTTGGCAAAAAAGGAAGAAGATTGATGAGAAGGCAAACACCAACAAAGGATAATATCATTAAAGAAAGAATTGGAAACTAAAGACCTTCTACTAGAATAAGAGTGGACAGCTTTGACAAAAGCTAAATGCAGATCAGTAGTGATTGAAAATGCGTGAAAAACCCATTCAGCACCCTTAGCAGCAGTGGAGTGACAAAATTAGATTGAATTTGTTAGAAGCTTCAGTATATGAAATTACCTCAGCATGGCTGGCTATTTATACATATATGAAATGTACTGATATTCAGTGATGTGAGAAAATTGATCTAAATAATTTTAGTTTTCCAAGAGACTTGAATGTGTTCACATACTTTATATATGCACATGTCTTCAGTTATTCTGGACTGACTGATACTGGACTATATTTACTTACAGTTTATACACTTCTTTGTTTCTTCTGCCAGCCTCACGGTGTAGGAATTGCATGTCTGCCTCTCACCTGGAGACCCAGAGTTCAATTCCTGGCCAGGTCAGCGATTTAATTTTCTTTTTTAAACCTCGACTTGAGGGTTGATTTGAGGTTACAATTGAGGTGCTATCTGACTGTAAACTGCAGGCCTTTGGGTTGAACAGTGGTTGCTTGGCAGGCTGTTAACAAATGGGGTTTGGAGTTTGTTGGTTTGTTTCTTCTGTTTGCTCTTTCAGATGTAAATAGTGGATAAATTTATATTGCTGGAAGGGATATATTCACTACTGCATGTTTCTGTAGTGGTTTGTAGTGTGAAATGCTGTATATGTAAATTTAAAAAAAAGTAAATTCTTGTCCACATCCACATCCCAGGCACACCCCCCAATGGAGGTGAGGTGCATGTACCATTTCAACCACATACCAGCTCTCCTGCGATTCTTAAATTTCTGGCAGTGCCAGGAATCGAACCAGGTCCCCTGAGGACAGAAGCTAATAAGACTAACCGTTATGCTATGGAGGCAGACGTATATGTAAATAAACACGTGTCTTAAGATGAACACAATTGCCTAGTCCTCGAGCTAGAGGAATCAACCAGTCAAAGATAACATCCAGACCTTGCCGGGAATCGAGCCCAGGGTCTTTTGAATTGAAATTCACCAAGATGATTTTCAGCCAAGTAGACAAGACTTCAAAGCTCCTTCCTATTCTATGAAAAACACCGCAGTCCAGAAAAAGGCTAGTAATCTGTTGGTTTTACAACTGCAGAAATTAATATTTTTCTTCCCACCGCATTATTTTGTGAATATCTTCTGAAATTACAGTAAATAAGATATATTTACATTACCATTATATTGCCTTCTCCCATATTGCTGAGTCCTGTACAATGAAATAAATGTGTTTTTTTTTTTTTTTTTTTTTGCTATGGGCTTTACGTCGCACCGACACAGATAGGTCTTATGGCGACGATGGGATAGGAAAGGCCTAGGAGTTGGAAGGAAGCGGCCGTGGCCTTAATTAAGGTACAGCCCCAGCATTTGCCTGGTGTGAAAATGGGAAACCACGGAAAACCATTTTCAGGGCTGCCGATAGTGGGATTCGAACCTACTATCTCCCGGATGCAAGCTCACAGCCGCGCGCCTCTACGCGCACGGCCAACTCGCCCGGTGAAATAAATGTACTGTGAAACATTTTGTAACTAACATCTGTAAAATACCCTTATCAAAAGCCTTCAGAAATTGACATCAATCCATCTACTAGATGGCAGCATCATCGGTATTCCACTTTTGTTACTGTGCTTTAACATAGCACTGTCCTGTCTTGTTCTAGTACTGTATAAGGTCTTTTTTTTTTTTTTTGAAACATGAACATATTTTAAACACTTCTATCTCTATAACCTCATGGAAATTACTGAATTAATAGTTGTACTGGTACGTACTGTATTACATATTGTATTACATACTGTATTGTTCATCCAGTAGAAGAGAGAGAGGATTATTTTATTTTATTTTACAATGTTTTAATAGCGTATATCTCTTTAATAAATCTTGTTTTGTTGGTCATTTTAGGGATTTATTAGAATGTCATTCTCATAGAACATTCCATTTGTATTATTGAAATAACTTAGCCTTTCAGTTACTGTGAATGCATTATTATAAAAGCCATATTTTTTAATCTTTACTAAGGTAGATCTCAAAGAGTTCTTGATGTACCATCATTGGGATTTAGACCATTTACACCTAGTATTAGGATCCATTTGTATCAGTTGCAGAAATTGTCTTCAAAAAACTTACTTTTATTTCACATTCCATAAGAAATAATGTTAGTAGCACCTTCTTGAAGAGTTAAGAGGTAGTACTAGTGAGTTTGTGTGGCTAGTGATCAGTTGAATTGCACTTGTACAGAATAACTTACCAAGGGAGATGTTCAATAAATTTCCAATACCTTTGCAATCATTTAAGAAAAGGCTAGGAAAACAACAGATAGGGAATCTGCCACCTGGGCGACTGCAGAGTTCAAACAGGCAGTGTTATTAATTTTATTCACTTCATTTCAAGTTGGAAATTGATCCAATTATATTTTACTGGAATTCTGTTAATTTTAGAGTCAGTTCAAGATTAGTATCTCTTATCTGATTTTACATTGCTGGAAGCAAAACTTTGTTATCTATCCTCACTGGAAATGCCTCTCATCTCTTATATTTAAACCTGCAGGCAGCCATGATGGAGATTCATATTTGTAATAGGTAGTGTAGTAATTGTTAACTCTGTGTCCACAGCCATATTTATTAGTAATGATTGATTGATTGATTGATTGATTGATTGATTGATTGAGATTGAAGATGGTAAACCAGTAGCGTAGCCAGGATCGGCCAATGGGGTGGGGGGTTGGGGAGGTGGTGGTTATAGTTACAAAATGATGATAGAACACAATGAAGGTGCTTGTGGGTGTGTGCTGTGTCCATGCAAGACTTGTCAGTATAAGGACATTGATACAAGTGAATTATGTTGATATTCAGATTGCAGTACACTACAAACTCTTACATTGAAATACAGAACAAGAACAATATGATCAAGTTCAACAGTTGTATAGTGAATGATATTTTCAGTTTAAATCTAAAATCCAACTTTTCAGGTTTCTTAGGTAATAAATTCAACAGATCTGTTGGTTCTACAGTTATGTCTGATTGTTTATTGTCAGTTTCTGTTTATTTCCTTTCTGTAAAAATTCTATTGGGGGGAGGGTCTAACCCCCACTAACCCACCCACTCCTGGCTACGCCCCTGTGGTGAACCATAGTTGCAGAGTTCAAACAGGTAGTGTTATTAATTTTATTCACTTCATTTCAAGTTGGAAATTGATGCAAGTATATTTTACTGGAATTCTGTTAATTTTAGAGTCAGTTCAAGATTAGTATCTCTTATCTGATTTTACATTGCTGGAAGCAAAACTTTGTTATCTATCCTCACTGGAAATGCCTCTCATCTCTTACATTTAAACTTGCAGGCAGCCATGATGGAGATTCATATTTGAAATAGGTACTGTAGTAATTGTTAACTCTGTGTCCACAGCCATATTTATTAGATTTATAAATGAAAAGTGATTATGATTATTGTAACTTTCCAATTATATTGTTGTATCTACAGCTGTATAATGAAAAAACTGTTAACCTCTTTAGCATTGTACCAGCCTGTTAAGAACCAAGTCTGTTTTATGGCATTGAAATAAAAGAATATATGGCTTCCTACTGCCTTCAAGAAATGTACCTGACATATTGTTTAAGGAAGTCCATTCATTTACGATGTTTAATTACTTGCAGTTGTATGCAAGTACCTAACAAGAAAATGTATGCATGCTTGTCATGTTATAAATAAAACATTGTTTATAAACATGTTGTGACAAAAGTATTAATCTACTGAAAATGAATATTATACATACATATATTTTATTTATTAAACTACAGGGTGTCATTTATAACTTTGTTCTGTTATTTTCTACCTGTTTCCTTTTCTCTTCTTTAATTAGCTCTATAGGCTAGGAATTTTCTTTATAGGGGTTAGGTAATCTATTTAGATTAAGCTTGATTGAAGAAGTTGACAGTGGGAAGAGCAACTGGATATTTGTACTACACAGCAGAAATAAAAGATTTTTTTTTTTTTACTATTAGCTTTATGTCACACCAACACAGATGGGTCTTATGGCGATGAAAGGATAGGAAAGGCCTAGGAGTGGGAAGGAAGTGGCCATGGCCTTAATTAAGGTACAGCCCCAACATTTGCCTAGTGTGAAGATGGGAAACCACGGAAAACTATCTTCAGGGCTCCCGACAGTGGGGTTCGAACCCACTATCTTCCGGATGCAAGCTCACAGACGTGTACCACTTTTCAAATTTTGTGGCAGAGCCGGGAATTGAACCTGGGCCTCCAGGGGTGGCAGCTAATCACACTAACCACTACACCATAGAGGCGGACTTGCATACAATGTAATGTACAAAATTTAATATTGATAGTAACTTAATGCTAAAACATTTAATACTGTATAACTATTAAGTTAAAAAAATTACATATAATGAGTTTTGTTTGTCCTAGAAATTGCTACTTGCTAGTACTTTACGTCGCACCGACGCAGATAGGTCTTATGGCGATGATGGGACAGGGAAGGGCTAGGAGTGGGAAGGAAGCGGCCGTTGACTTAATTAAGGTACAGCCCCAGCATTTGCCTGGTGTGAAAATGGGAAACCACGGAAAACCATTTTCAGGGCTGCCGACAGTGGGGTTTGAACCTACTATCTCCCGAATACTGGATACTGGCCGCACTTAAGCGACTGCAGTTATCGAGCTTGGTATGTCCTAGAAATTATTTGTGTCATAGTTTTGGTAAATTTGGAGAGTTTTTCTAATTTAGAGTAGAGAAATGCACCCTATCCCATCCTGTATGATCCATCTATCAACCTGGCTATACAGTAGTTTACTTCTGTGCCTACAACCCTTAATGTTTCTGATGAAAAGGTAAGTAGGTACTGTGTATGCATAGGCTAAATATTGTTTTTCAATTTTTAAAGACTGAACATTTATTCTTATTTGAAGTGTTTATACCAAGAATGACCTTGAATTTTCAGTACCCTGACAAGGAAATATTTTAATAATAATGTTATTTGCTTTACATCCCACTAACTACTTTTACGGTTATCGAAGGTGCCAAGATGCCAGAATTTTGTCCCGCCGGAGTTCTTTTACATGCCAGTAAATCTACTGATACAAGGCTGACATATTTGAGCACCTTCAAATACCCCCAGACTGAGCCAGGATCGAACCTGCCAAGTTGGGGTCAGAAGGCCAACGCCTCAACCATCTGAGCCACTGAGCCCGGCAAGAAATGTTTTATAAAACATCTATTTTTATCTTCCTCCACAGAGATGAGGTACCATATAAATAAAAATGAATATATTTTAATTTTACAAGTTGCTTTACTTCGCACTGACACAAATATCAAGTAGTAAATATTTAATAAACTTAAGTGGTCTGCCTATTCAATACATATACAATTTATTAAATAGAACATATTTCTTCCCCTAAGGGACATCATCAGCTAGAATATTTCACATGCTTGGTGACACTCAGGTCATTCTTCTGCCCAGAACACACCCTCCCACTTCCTCTCCACACCCCCCGCTCAACGTAAGCTACTACTTGTTTGGATTCAGATAGGCACAGACTTCAGCAGAGGTGAGTCCTCTTCGTCATTTTGGGGCCAATAACAAAGAAGTAGGTAACAAAATTTAGATCATGTATTTATTCCATCTTTCATCTCTCTTCACTTACACTTAGTTTTCTTTAAATTTCAGATTTAACATGTTCAATTGTACAACTAACTTTGGGCCCGGTTGACTTGGAATTTAGAAGCACTCATTCTTCAATGTAATTTAAAGGAATTACTTCTAAAGATCTTGAGGATCCTTTGTCATGAAATATTGTAATTCAAAGATTTTACTCAACATCAATGGCCATTTTACGATTTTATGATTGCAATAAAAAAAACCACGCTTTTGCCCCTACTTGCACCATGTGATATCAACCTGTGTGTAATTGGAATGGAGAAAGTGTAGATTGTTGAATGTGAGGAAGGGAACATTAAGGACAACACAAACACCCAGTCCCCAGGCGAGGGCTATTAATCATTTACAATTAAAAACCCCTGACCCAGCTAGGAATCAAACCCGGGGCCGCCGGGTGACAGGCGGACGCGTTGCCCCCTACACCGCGGGGCCGGACAGTGCAAATGTTAGTTTTTACAGACTTCTTCACCAAGAATTTTATGAACAATTCACATTAACATTATTGAAAATATGGCTGGAACTTTAGTCAAGTTTGCAATTATTTTATTTTTAATGTCCTTGAGTATGATAGTGTATTTTAATTTGTCTTACCAATGTGTTAATGTGATTTTATATATGTATTCTGTAAAATATTCTAGCTGATGATGTCCCTTAGGGGAAGAAACATGTTCTAGATTTAATAAATTATATATGTATTAAATAGGCGGACCGCTTAAATACAACATTTAAGTTTATTCTTAAATATTCGCTATGGTACTTGATTTTATAGTCGATACAGGATTTTAACAAAAATGAAACTCTTACAGCTTGTTGCTTGTAACTGACACAGATAGGTCTTATAGCCACGATGGGATAGGAAATGCTAGGAGTGGGAAGGAAGCGACCGTGGCCTTAGTGAAGGTACAGCCCTGGCATTTGCCTGGAGTGAAAATGGAGAAAGGTGCAAAACACAAGTGAGGGACTGTTCCTCTGGGATTTCGTGACAGTCATGCAACATAAGTCTGACTTTGGGAACTAACTTATCTGGCTGGTCGCCAAGTGACATGGATGGCTAATTACACAGCCCAAACATGCACAAACTACACCACTCTTTATCATTCCATACCAGTTGGTGCATGCACTTATGCAAGTCGTATGATTCCATACAGTTGTAATTTGTGAAGTTGGAAGTCTGAGAAGAGTTATAATGGCACAGATCAATCCTCTTTAAATATCTCTTTCCAGGGATACCAACACAGAAGTATTAAAAATATTTGGTGATTTTCAGAATTCCATACATGTAAATCTCCCAATTGTCCAAAATCTACTGTACTGGTAGTGTTATGCTGGGTGTAAGATGGGTCAGAATTGACAATTAGAATCTGATAAGAAGCAAATGAAGAAATTCTCATTTTTCCAACTCCCACAAACCCTTGTCCCTTAGAATTGTAGAACAAGCATTCTGATGCCATCATCTCAAGCTCAGGGAGAGTTTTCAGATGGCCACCTCATATCATTGAGTCAGAATTGGTATTTAGGTAGTTAAATCAACAATTTCTTTTTTTAAATTCCAATTTCAAATTTTGTGTTCCCTTGCTCTTTTATTCCTTCAAAATTTAGACCATTTTGTTATGTGAATGTGAGGCGTCAAATATTCTATCTTTAGACGTCTTTCACCATCTTCATATGTCTTTTGGTTTCAGAGTTATTAATCGCAAATTGTATACACCCTGCTCTGTGTATTTAACTGAAGTTTACAGAGTGTTTTTTTTTTTTCCTCACAGATTTTGCATTTCCAATCCAATGGTAACTCAACCATTCAGATTGGATCTTTAGTTCCAAAGTTATAAGCCCGAATGGGAGCATGATTCCATTACACTGATGTTCAAATGTATATAGCCTGATTTTATAGACGTTGTTTCAGCAAAACTGATTTTTATAACCCATTTCCGAAAGCAATACCCAACTGAATAGATTTTACCCCCATACTGCTATTCTGTCAGGGTTGCCTGAACTGATCTGTATTATCTGCGCACTTTTTAGCGATAGATTTACACCCTAGTGCTGAATCGGTCAACTTCAGTTATTTCGAGATTCTTATTGGCAACCTTTGAAACACAAACTAAGAATCGCTTATCATCGCTGTGCGACATCTGGCATACACTTTACGTACTCGTACTGCTGTTGTTTACACAGCAAAGCCAAACTATAGAATTCATGCTAGGAACACGTTTCGCATCGGGAAATGTTATATATTATTATATATTGTGTCTGTGACACAGTTGTTGGCGTAAGATGATAAAGTTTTAGAAAATTCATCTTGATCGATCATATTATCGATTCAATTCAGATTTCATTTCCATTCAGTTGGCAGTATTACCGGAACCGGCAGTGTTCCCTTCTTACTCCTCAACCAAGTACAAAAATCTATCACTAAAAAGTGCGCGTACAGTAGTCATTTTTTAAAAAAATTCTTGTAATACTGCAACTATCATTTAAATGTGCTCAGACATTTTGAACAGGTGACAAATCTGGTGATCGAGTGGGCCATGGCAGAAGTTGTTGAAGGCTTGTGGGGTTGCAATTTCATACAACCTGACACAGTCTTGCTGAATATGGCTTAGGGTTTGGACTGCAAGAACAGAAGCCTTATTGGCCTCAGTACATAATTGAAATAGCAGTTATATGCAATAATGGCACACTAAGAGTTATTTACTATCATAATATCTCCTCAGACTATAAGGCCTTGCATTGGTATGCCTTGTGCAATCATCCTGACAATGCCATTCCTCAGGTTGTTATATGACAAGGATATGCCCATCCTGTTTTCCTAAACAGAAACATGATTGATCAGTAAACACATGGTCTTATTCGACCATCTAGCTAGCCTCTATTTGTATTTTCCTTATATTTGTTAATGAAACATTTCTATATATCAATATATATTTTACTACTGTATGTAATTTGCTATGTAGTATACTCATTATGAAGTGACTTGCTGAGTATCGTCACCATAAGATCTATCTGTGTCGGTGCTACGTAAAGCAACTAGGAAAAAAAAAAAAAGAGACTTGCTAAGATGAACTTATACATAATGAAACCCAAACACCCAGTGTCCAAGTCAGAGAAACGAACCACACGCACATAAATTCTCAGCCGGGAAACAAACCCATGCCCTCTGAACCGAAGGCCAGTATGCTGAGCATTCAGCTAGGTGTTCATAGTTACCACCCATGTGTCACATCCTCTGATTGATCAGTAAACCTTTCAGACACATCATTTAATGCACCGTTCCAGGTTGAGTGTCGCGTAAAGTCCATCAATGTTAACCTTCGGCAGCATGTTGAGCACACAAGCCACACACAGAAGACATGTGGTAACATATTACTATTTGCCAATACTGGACTAATGTAACTAAGCAAATGGATCAGAAGGTCACTAACCAACAGCCTACAAACTGATTATGCCTTTAATTTGTTAATGTTGGTCATCCATTGTGATTTCTCTGTGTAGGGCATGATCTAGATATACAGAAATACAAATATTTGGGAAAACTGGACATCAGTCTAACAACATGTTGCTGTATTGTGAAACTGCAGTAGGCTAGAACATCTAAAGTACCTCCTGTATTAAAGAACAAAAGTTTCAAATATCTGAATAAGAAAGTGTTTCTATGTACAACAAACAATGAATCGGTAAACACATAGTCTTATTCGACTGTCTAGCTAGCCTTTATTTGTATTTTCCTTATAATTGTTAATGAAACATTTCTATATATGATATTTTACTACTATATATAATTATATGATATTTTACTACTATATATAATTTCCTATGTAGTATATTCATTGTGAAGCGACTTGCTGAGATGAAAGGTTAAATGAATGTTGACATAGCGGTATATTAATGTGTTTATCACTTGAAAAACAGCTAAATGAAGGCATTTTGTTTGGGCATTTTTCTCTGTTTTTGGGAAAAGGACTTTTACTGCTAATTTTTTTTTTTTTTTCATTTTTAGCTTTTAAAAAGTTTTAATACACTTCAAAGCTTCCTTTTTTCCAATCCATAAAATCATGAACATCTCTTTCAAGGGAACGCACTTCTAGGAAACCAGCATACCTACAGCAGTGGCTCCTAACCCTATTTTTCAAAGGTTGTACAATATGAACTCGCCATACATGCTCCTCTCACCACACACTAGCAAATTTCTGGATAACACTGGATCAGCAGGAGCTTCTACCTAATTTGTCAAGGATTTCTTTTTAAAAAATGTTATTTTTAGAATTTGCTTTACGTCACACTGACACAGATAGGTCTTATGGTGACAATGGGACAGGAAAGGTTTAGAAGTGGGAAGGAAGCAAACGTGGCCTTAAATAAGGTACAGCCCCATTTACCTGGTGTGAAAATGGGAAACCATGGAAAACCATCTTCAGGGCTGCCGACAGTGGGGTTTGAACCCACTATCTCCCGGATGCAAGTTCACAGCTGTGCGCCCCTAACCTCATGGCCAACTTGCCTGGTAAAGGATTTTCATAATGGACTTGCCCGCACATGATCTTCTCCCATACACCAGCAAATTTCCAGGAAACAGTGGCTCAGCAAGAGCTTCCACCCTCTTCTACACCTAATTTTTCAATAGTTTTTATAATGGACTCGCCTAAACATGATCTTCCCCCACACACCAGCAAATTTCCAGGAAACAGTGGTTCAGCAAGAGAGCAGATGTATGAGTTTTCAGTTAGTTAGTTCAGTGAGTGTTATTCAGTTAACTACTGTGCATGATAAGATGCTTAACCCTTTGTTGCCTGAATAGTGAAAAATAATAAGTATACTTGATTTTTTCACCTTATTCTAATGGAATATGTTCAAATAGTAAATGCTAATACTTTCAAATCATAATTTTAATTTTTGGTATGTTTTGGGGGCCTGGTACTTTTAAGTACCGTCAGGCATATAGGAGGCTTCATATTCGGGTACCGGGCGAGTTGGCCGTGCGCGTAGAGGCGCGCGGCTGTGAGTTTGCATCCGGGAGATAGTAGGTTCGAATCCCACTATCGGCAGCCCTGAAGATGGTTTTCCGTGGTTTCCCATTTTCACACCAGGCAAATGCTGGGGCTGTACCTTAATTAAGGCCACGGCCACTTCCTTCCAACTCCTAGGCCTTTCCTATCCCATCGTCGCCATAAGACCTATCTGTGTCGGTGCGACGTAAAGCCCGTAGCATATTCGGGTAGATAAGAATGTTCACATTTTGGAAATATATCACATTTATTGTCTCAAATTATTAGTAGAACATGTTTCTCATACCTAAGACTATTACAGAAATGTAAAAGTAAAATTTAAAGCAAATATGTGTAATAAGAGTGAAGTTTCCTAATATTATTGTTCATATGTAGAACATCTTTCATACATCCTATACAACTGACACATTATGATACTCTGCAAAGCAGTTCGTTTTTTCATTGCAGCAAATAAAAACACTACATGTAGTACACTTTGAATGCGGTCTTGACTGCATCTTCTTTCTCGAACACACCACATCAACCACCGTCTTTTACAAAAATAACAAAATGATTTCCACGATTACTTAGTCTGACATCACTGGGCACAGAATATTCTGTTTTCCTCCTTTTGGGTAGACAAATTTGCTCTGGTGACCTTATATCACGTGAACGTTTTCCTGGAAGAGGAATTTCTTTCTGGTTCATCAGTCCTAGGGCCACATTACACCAGAATGCCATTAGAGGGACTTTTTCATACAGATTACAGTATATGATGTAGGTATTGACAAATTCTATTACAGTCATTCCCCAAAATAATCTAAGCCACCATTTTTTTGGATCGACGGTCTAAACCATATACGCCTCGAAGTCTGTCAGCATGGTCTGCATAGTAGTCTTGCACAACAATCGGGCAATCAACAGTACCATTACTTCCATCCTTCTGTTTCCTAGAAACAGTTGTGGCTTCTGTTCCATGGAAATTAGATGCTAAGCACACATCTTTACTGTCTTTCCATAGAAAAACACAGATGTCCATCATTTCTTTTTCAGGCACTGTGGGATTCCCTTTCTAGTCATTCTAATGGTTCCACATGCTCGAGTATTTTCCTCTTTGAACTTTGCAAGAAGTGGGAGAGAAGTAAAATAGTTATCAAAGTACAATTTTCTGTGTTGTCCCCAGAGTGGCTTTGATAAGCTCAGCACAACTCTTTCCCCAAGCCCATAATACTGGAATTCTTGTTCTAGCGCCTGATTCTTCCCTTGATAGATGTCAAATTTCAGAATGTACCCCCTCTGATCTGCAATGCCCCACAGTTTATAACCCCTTTTGATTGGTTTCATGGGATTGTACTGCTTGATACTACTTGAACAAAATCATCGACTCATCAATTATATCATCATCAGTCAACTTGGCTACTTTGTCACACATATTGCAAACCTGTAATGTAATAGATACTAGTAATTTTATTTGAGATACGGCATGTCTTAATATTTGGAGAAATATTCTTAAATTATTGAAGAAAACTTCTTAAATGACAAATATTTTGCATCAATAAAGCATTACTTTCGGTTTTGGATATGACTAACATGAGACCCTCCATATGGCCTGACGGTACTTCTGAGTACCTCGCCATTTACTAGCTACATATCCACACCAATTGCAAATTTCATCAATTTGAGTATTTTATTGCATTACAGAAGCATGCTTGCATGTACTAAGATCACTTGCAGGTCGAATGTAACAATAGGAGCTAAGAAATAATCAATCAAAATGTCAATTTGTTTTCAGTGGTAACACTATGACTACACTCCTAAGAATAAAACGATCTCCCGCGTTTTCATCAATAGCAACATCAAAAATGAAATATCTGTTTCAAGAATTAGGTACTTGAAAGTACCATGAGGAAAACACAAGGCCAGGATTTACCGAATAATTCCAAAGCCACGAAATATGGGATGGTACTTGAAAGTACCGTCAGGCAACAAAGGGTTAAAGTGAAAGAAAATAAGGCCCGGTTTCATCAACACATGTTAGTACTTAACAAGGTGTTAAATCATTTTAACATACGATTTAAGAAAATTTGCGTTTCATCAACAAATGTTAACATTAACAAATGTTAAACTGCGTATTAAAGTTAACATCAGCCATTTCCAATGTTAAATGGCTAACATTAGCATTTAGCAACCTGTTCCAAAATGGCTGCTGTGAATCTCGCTTTCGAGGCGGAATTGCTCTATTTAGATCTTTTACAAAACAATCCTGATCGAAGAAGAGTTCAGCGACGTAATGACTGAAAATTTGACGGATCCGAAATTTCTTCATAGGTACAGGTTATCGAAAACAGTCGTTGCTAAGGTTGTTGACGAAATTCAAGTGAGGTTAGAATATCCTACGAAGAGAAACCAAATACAGTAGAGACAATACACGACACTGAGCGAGATATTGAGGGACAGCTATTGGAGCTCACTCTAGCGGATAGACCTGAACGGTACTGATTCTGTCATAAGAGCACGTGCATTTTTGTGTGAAGTTTTTGGTGTTATTTATGCGTTTTCAGTGAGTTGACATAATTAAATAGTAGCGTGTGTCATTCCTTGATATCTCCTCTCAACATGAGGGGAAAGGTATGTTCTGTGTTTGGCTGCAGTAATTACGAAGTAGAGAAAAATGCGCGCTCGTTCTTCAGGTTCCCTCATGACAAGAACATGTAAGTAATATTGTGTTTGCATATATATTCTTCCAGTGACAGAGATTTTTATAGTACTTCATAATCTTCCGACCTGCTCGACCCATGTTTTAACGGGCTTAAAATATAATACGCATATTTTATTGTATAGTGCAGCAGTTAACCTTCAATACCGATGTGTTGTTGTAGGTGTGATCTGTGGGTTTTGAAATGTCACAGAAGCGATTTGGATAAAGTGTACAAGAAAGAAGGGACGTTACGCTTGTATAAGAATTAAAAGATCTGTTCAGATCATTTCCAGGCCAGCGACTTTAAAAATTCTCGACTATACAGCCAAGGGTATGTTACATTTTTACTCTAATTGTACGTAAATATTCCTCAAAGCATCACTATCGACAACATTTTCAAACTTTTCTTTCTTTTATCCCTCTTCTCAGATTGAAGCCGGGATTTTATAGATTTTCTTTCTGTTAGTAGGCTTCATGTTAAGAAGAAAATTGTCCAGCTATTAAATGTTAATTCATTGCATTATATGTGTAAGGAATGTGTCGATATTTTTATTGACAAATGTCTTAATGTGATGATACATTGTTTTTAAATGAGGAAAAAAGACAAATCCAACCGTAAGACTTCAGGCAGCTATGCTAAAGCTAAAAAAGTAATGCATAAATGAAAGATCAAGCCATTTCACAGCAGTCCATTTCACACCTTGTTTGTATGTCTAATTTCAGTCTTTGAATAATAACCTTTTCAATAATTCTTCATTAATTTATCCATAATTGCTTTAGCAACTTCGAAGTTAATATCTCAATACCACTGTCTTTCTAGACTTAATTTATTTATCCATTTCCGTATATACATTTCCATTGATATTTGAATTTAGCGCGGTTTGTTCAGGTCAAGTCACTAGGAGCGCCACCGTCGAATTGTCTCCCATTTTAGCAAGGCGAAATCCCTAAGTGTCGTGTATTGTCTCTACTGTATTTGGAGAAACTTACCTCTTTCTCCAATGTTGCAGGTACTGATAATATTACGAGTTTTTGCTACTGGTTATTTTCACATAATGGCCGGAGACAATGCTGGAATTTCTAAAGCCGCTGTTAATAGAGTTGTTGATCGAGTGTCTGCAGCAATAGCATCCATGAGAAAGAGGTATATAATATTCCCTTCAGTAGAAGAGCGTCAGCAAATTATCCGCGACTTCTATGAAGTAAGCCGTTTTCCTGGTGTTTGTTCTACGTGCAATAGATTGCACACATGTAAGAATCCAATCACCTGGAGGCAATTGGGCCGAAATATATCGTAATCGAAAGGGATTCTCTGTTAATGTTCAGGTGATTAGTGAGCCTAACCTCCAAATCAGGGATATACTTGCTAGGTGGTCTGGTTCTGCACACTACAATATAATATTTAATGACTCCCATATCGGAGCACAGTTTGAAGTGGGACAATTAACGAAGTGATTTTGTTAGGTGACAGCGGATACCCGCTAAAAAAGTATCTGTTTACCCCATTGAAACCCTCGCGGACTTTTCCCGCGCCTTTTCTTTTCTTATATCGTCAAGCCATCTGTGCGCTTGCACTCAATAACTTATATATATATATATATATTTACTAACTAATTCAATTAACAACTCTTTTTCGAAGGAGGAAAAATTAGAACTACGATTCCGTTTCACTTCACGCGCCATATTTTACAGCTGTGCTCAAACAAAAGCGCATCGGAGCGCGCTGTAAAACAGCATGTTCGTACCACTGCCTCCTTGATTCGCACCAGTTCGCAATATTGGGAGAGTTAACAGTCGATTAGTTAACATTTCACAAGAAAAGTTTGATGAAACGCAAGAAACCTAACAAGATGTTAAATTTCTAACTCCGTATTAACTAACTACTTGTTAGTATATATTTAACATGTGTTGATGAAACCGGGCCTTAGTGTGTTAAATTGAATCAACTTGTTGCACAGTATAAAGAAAAGATATTTTCTACTGATTGTCAAATATGTGATATTCAAGTAGCTGCTGAAAACAAATTCAGTAGAACAATGCGTGTCACGAGAGAAACATAAATGTGGTCTGCAGTGACTTACAGATAACGATAACAGAAACCTACAGCAGATGAAACAAGTGCAACATTTTCACATTTTTATGAGAAATTATACAGAGCATTTTTATTTGCTGATATTCCACTGCATAAGTTGAATCATTCAAAGTTGCACAGTTTCTTAGAAGAAGAGACCGGAAAATCAATACCAGATCCCAGAACATTGAGACGAACTTATGCCGGCAGATGCTATGGCCAAACTATACAAGAAATAAGGAAGAAAGTTGGAGACAAAATCATACGGATTTTAGTGGATGAAACATCAGACTCTTTAGACATTACATAGCAACTGTTGTGGTTTGGAATTTTGGAAGCAGGGAGTCATGGAGAACACTCCTTACCGTACTACATTTTGAACAGCCAGATAAAGCTGACTAATGCCCGGTTTCTGGAATGGTGAGATATCTTTCCGACAGCTATTGATTTGTTACAGCTGTCGAATCGATAAATCTTCGCTGCGTTGCACCAAATACAGTATTTGGTTGCACAGCGTAACAGCAGCAAATACAGACAGCACAGCAGCTAACTTATCGAACTGTCAACTATTGGCTCGTTGATCAAGTTTCGTAACTACTCACTAGATGCCTCCGCTAGTACTGCCTTGTTTTTATGCATAATATGAGCAGAATCCAAAAGGCAGTGATTCACAGTCTTGGCTATTATCCAGCTGTCCCAGTCATCATCACAAATGCGTCATACGGTACATTTCGTTGAATAATATTGCTAAATTCTGCAGAGGGTAACATCATGGATAGCAAAAGGGCAAAAAACTTCACTGAACAAGACAAAAATATATTGTTAGATATTGTAGAGCAGTTCATAAGTGTTATAGGGAACAAAAGGACTGATGCAACGAGTGTGAAAGAAAAGAATACAGCTTGGGAGGAGATAACCAAATTGTACAATGCTAATTGTCAATCAGGACCCAGGCTCCCGAAACAGCTGCACTATTTGTACGACACATTGAAGAGGAGGGCTCCGCAGCATATTGCAGATGATAAGGTAAGATTTTTCAATAAAAATATTTCTATCTATTCCTACTATATTATAGGTTAGGCTATCCATATAAACCTTACAATAGAAATGCCTACAAGTGAGTTCGCTACGCGGTTTGTCACGTAGCTGCCAGCTTGCATTCGGGAGATAGTGGGTTTGAACCCAGCTGTCAGCAGCACAGATGATGGTTTCCCATTTTCACATCAGTTGCTTCCTTACCAGTCGTAGTTTTTTTTTTTATCCCATCATTGGCATAATAATTATCTGGCACTGTGATGTAAAACAAATAGCAAAACAGGAAGATGAAGAAAGAAAGAAATTCCTAGGCTTACGGCCATTTCCTCCAAATGAGTTTAAACTTGCATTTATTTGAAACTGCTGCAGTTTAGCATTTCTGGTTGGTGATTATTGTTTTAAGAGGAAGTACAGCTGGACAACCATCCTCCCAAAACTACTTAATTCTGAGTTTAAACTAAACCCATTTTCCCCCAGTTTGTTTTAATGTATCTGGGAATTTCCTAGTAAAAAGGTTACCATAGATTTGAATAACAAGCTGCTGAACTATTTACTCAAACACTACACTTTTTAATACAGCTGAAAAATAGTAGGCCTATTGGCATTAGAAAATGAAATAATTAATTGAAATTATTGATGATAGATTGATATTGATGAAGATAGGCTAATGATTCAATGTACAACTGAGGTTAAGAAAGCATACCTCCTGTTACTGATGACCAGTTTGAAGTCACTAACACACTGCACAATTTGCCGCAGGGAATTAACAATCTCCCAAATATGGCAGAAAATGATATCAAGCAAACTATCCTATCCACCAGTATTTTTATGATTTGTTGGTGAACCAATGAAGGAAGAAATTAAAGTTAACGTAAAAGAAGCATCTGTTTTCGTACTTACCTGTTAATACCTCCAAATCCCTCTCTTAACTCATGACATGAGATTTAGCAGTCCACTTGAGAATTTCAGCTGAATGTAGGGAGCTAACCAAGGCCACTTAATATTCCTGAAGGCTGTGAAGTGTGTTGACACTGATAAGAAGGTAACATAAACAACAGCTCTCAGCAAGATTTTTAATTAAAGAGGCCCAGATGTTTTATGTTTCTTGGGAGTCACATATTTCATTGAAACTATCAGCTGGTTGTTTCCAAGCTTGTTCTTTGTTTTTGAAAGATAAATACTTCCTCTTAAAACGGTAATCACCACCACCACTTTGAAAGGTACACAGACATTTTTCTCACATTCTAAAATAGGTTTCTTTGCACTAACTAAAGAAAACAATAAGTTAATTTCTATGTGATTAAAATCTTCCTTCTGTTCCTTGAATTCTCCATGAAGAGCTGATGATAAAATTGGGCCTGGAGGAAATAATAATAATAATAATAATAATAATAATAATAATAATAATAATAATAATAATAATAATAATAATAGTAAAAGATGTAATCTGATCATGCAGTCAAACTGATATTATTAAAAACAGTAACATGACAGTAAGAAAATGAAATGCAAGTGCAGTGGTTTCATTTGAATAAGAGCTAGAACTTGTTTTGTCCAAATTTAGGCAACTATTCTTAAGATACATGCAAGGTACTGAGTAAGCCTATATTTTTATGACACAGGAAGGTATGAAAACGTTTCATGGCAGCTAGTAATTGAATAATACAATAATTATCAGTTATGAATCTTTAATATTAATTATTGTTAATATACCAGTAATGAAATAATAATGCAACATGTGGATAACAACTGTAAATATTACATAATTAGGACTAGGTTAGTCTATATGCAAGGCTAGAATAAAATAATACCTCTCTTCCATTTTTATCCTCAGTGGTCTGTCTGTTGGATATGAGGTTTGCTGGTTTGCTTAGCTATTATGTGAATTACTTTAGGATTCAATGAGATTTATTGCTTTATGATTACCGGTATTGGTAAACATGCATGTATTTATTATTTCAGGTGGAGCATTACAAAACAGGAGGTGGAACATTTACTCCAAAAACAGACAACATAGATGAGAGATTCATAGCAATGATGAAACCTCAGCTTGAGCCTCTGCGGAATTGTTACGATTCATGTGCTGAATATCTTGGAGGTATCTAATTTAATCTTCATCTGTTATCTTCCTTTCTGTCATATAATTTATTAATTTATTTTGTTGGAATGAGTACTATAACTTAACTATGACCTTTTTATTTTATACCGTATTAATAAATACTATTATATTTTTTAGATGTTGTACTAGATGTGATTAATCCATCAGCTGATCATCTGCAAAAGGCACCAGAAGTGGTCACCCATACAGCCCTTGAAGTTGAGATTCAGAAGTCATCCCCCAAACAGCCCCTATAGTCCATAAGGTACCAGAAGTTGTCACCCAGGCAGTCCCTGATGTCCATAGGGCACCAGAAGTGGTCACCCCAACGCCCACACACAATCGATCAGCTGCAATAAACAGTGACCAATGTAATGGTAATGTTATAAGAAGGAAGAGGGCAGCAGAGTGCATGGCAGACAGAGTAATAAACAGAAAAAATATTAAAGACAAATATGACAATGAAATTCATGAAAAAAAATTGAAAATAATGACTACTGAGGAGGCAGTAAAGGCAAGGGAGGAGGAAACCAGTATTTTAGTGTTGGACCATATGAAAAGATGCCATAAACTAATTGAAAGTAAACTTGAAATAGAACTGGAGAGTGCAAGATTGGAAAGACAAGTGAAATTAAACCAGTTAGAGAATATTCAGATAGAAAATGAACTTAAAACCTTAGAACTTAAAATAAAGCAAGCACAGTATGATCAATTAAAGTGCAACATTGATATTTAGAAGCAGGGAAACAACGTTAAATAAATTTTTTTTCTACTACTATGTGTTATATTGTTCATTACAATGTAGTGTTGTACAATTTCATTTTTTAAATCATATTTCAGTCTTACCTGAAGAAGGTGGTAACCAGTGTTCTTCTCACAGCATTTCCAGACCCATTGTCTGGCAGAGGTGGGTCAATGTTATTTTCTTCAGGAATAGCTTCAATGTCAAACTCTTGTCCATGTTCATCTATTGCTAGGTTATGTAAAACAGCAGTAGCCACAATTACAGCAAGTGCTGTTTCCAATTTAATCCTCAGGCCTAAAGATAAACAAGGAAATCTCCTTTTCCAATGTTCCACTGATACTCTTGTTCTAATGTGAGCATGATTATATCTCACGTCACCTTCAGTATTAGGATTGAGAAATGGAGTCATGAGATATGGACGACATGGGTAAGCACTGTCACCAAGTAAAGTGCCATCAAACTCCTGAGCTTCAAATCTAGCCCTGATATGGGAACTGTTGAAGACTGTACTGTTATGAACAGACCCAGGAAATCGTGCGACAATATCCCAAATCTTCAATAAATGGTCACAGACAACTTGAACATTAATGGAAAAGAATCCCTTTCTGTTTCTATAAAGTTCACCCATATCTTTGCTCGGTGATTGAACTGGAATGTGACTTCCATCAACACAGCCTAATACATTAGGGAATCCACTCATAGAAAAGAAACCTTCCTTTACCCTTAACAGTTCGTTCCTTGATTCTGGCATTCGTACGTAATTAGGCCTCAAACTGGCAATCTCGTGAGTTACCTTCTTAATTACTCTACAAACTGTGCTTTTATGGACATGAATGCAATCACCGACAAGAATCTGATAAGAACCAGTAGCATAAAAACGTATTGTTATTAATATTTGTTCAAGAGGAGAAATTGAAAAACTTCTGTTCATCACAGGACGCAAATTATTGCCTATAACCTCAACCAAATGCATGACAGTATCCTTATGTAATCTGAATCTGTCTTTGAATTCGCTTTCACTGTACATCGTCATAACATTAGGTCAACGATGATATAATCGTGGTCGTTCTAAAATGTTGACAACTTCTATAATTTCTTCATCGGAAGAAGATGGGAAAGCCATGTAAAACGTTAACACAATATTAGCTGCCGATACTGAAGTACTGCGCACGTGCCAACCAAGTTAACAAATAGATATCTCCTGCTCAGGGCCCTCTAAGTTAGCAGGAGATTTATCGAATCGATAGATGTAGTTGACGTTCGTGCAACGCCAAAACGAGAGTTATCCATTCGATACCGCTATAGGTTCGATACCTCACGTTCCAGAAACCGGACATAAGAGTTTTTGACCGGTCATTGTGTTCTGATGGTATTAGAAATGATGAAGTGCTACTGTTTATAACAGACACAGCACACTACATGATAAAGGCTGCTGTATGTAAAAATAGTGCATGTGACATGTTTAACACAAACAGCAGTGGAGGTGCTTACTAATTTCCCTGAAGTTGACAGACTGATTGCATCTGTTAAGAAAATTTTCAAGAAAGCTCTCTCCCAAGTTCAAGCATTCAAAACAGAAGCACCAGACATTCCATTACCATTTCCATCTGTTTTGAGGAGATGGGGAATGTGGATTGATGCCTGCAATTATTATTTCCAGAACTTACAATGTTGTGAAGAAAAAATGAATTCCTTTGAGAACACTGCTTCTGCTGCACTCAAGACATCAAAAGAACTGCTGGCCGATAAAGAAATTGTGGGTGCACTTTCCTACATCAAAACAAATTTTGAGTTTCTTTCTGATGCCATAACTGTTCTTGAAAAATTGCAAGTGGAACTAGTGAATCAACTGAAAGTTATGGACAGAGTTGTCAGTGATTTAAATAGTGTGAGTGATGAAGTGGATGAAGCAATTTCACTGAAAATGAAGATGTTAGAGAAGAACTGTGGTTACAAAACAATGTGTTTAATTCCCAAAGCTTTGTCATGTGAACATTTTTCTCTTGCCAAATGTGAGTTAAATCCAGGCGATATTGCATGTTCTGAGTATGCTCCAATAGTTTCTGTTGAAGTGGAAAGAAGTTTTTCCATATATAAATCTGTACTAGAAGACAACAAATAATAATTTTCCTTTAAGAATCTCTGCCGAGTTTTCATTGTACACTGTAATTCATATATGTTGAAAAAATATCATAGAGACACTTCAATATACACTTTTCACAATTGCTATTAATTAAATTTCATGTATTTGATGAAATGAATTCAAGTTACAAGATATTTTAATAATAAATTAACAATAATAAACTCATTAAACTCCATTATTCACCAATTAAAAACAGTTTCATACAATAAATTCAAATGTTTATTGTAATTTTTTAAATTGTTTTAGTCAATTTCTTAATTGTTTGGTCATTTTGTATACAGTATTTTTAGGTCATAATTACATTTTAAATTTTGCATATATTGTGATTTTATAGGCCTTTAAATTGTTTGCCCTAATCATTACAGACGATGTATAAGGGGCAGTCAAATGAAAACTGAACACCCGCCATAACACACATGCTGCTCGAAAGGTGGCAACACTATTGTTACATATCGAAATTGCCATCGCTGTGGTAGGAGAACTACGTAGTGATAACACATAGGTGCACGCAGTTGTTGGGTTATGTCTTTGCTGGGGCACAGACTGGTCTGGTGTGTTCATTCAGCTGTAGAAATGGAGGCAAGCAAAGAAGAACAGGGAAGTGTGGTTCGCTATTTGGTGGCTGAGGGTGCTGGAGTCGCATGTGTATTGTGGATGGCGAACACTGCATGGCTATGACGAGTGCACGAGCGGCATAGGAAATTTCGAGAAGGGCGCACATTACTGCAAGACGATGTGCGCCCAGGACAGGCCCATCGACCCATTACTCCTGATGTGATAGGGCAGACTGATGGCCTTATCCGGGAAAACCAACGAATCAGAGAGGAAGTAATTCGTGTACAGCTCGGCATTACTCATGGCTCCGTGCACGCCATTATCAAAGATCACTTGCATTTCTGCAAAATTCAGTGATTTGGATGGGAAACACTTCAACATCCTCCGTACAGCCCGGATCTTTCACCTTGTGATTTTTCACATTTTTGGTGACCTGAAGAAATACATTCCATGACATTGGTTTCATTCCGACGAGGAAGTGCAGGAGTGGGTGCGGTTGTGGATCTGCCAGTGACCTACCTCCTTCTACACAACTTGAATTGATCATCTCGTCTCCCAATGGGATAAATGTATTAACACTTTTGGTAGTTACTTTTGAATAAAACCATTCCATGGCCACATTGTAGCAGGTGTTCAGTGTTCATTTGACTGCCCCTTACTCAATTAATTAATGGCGTATGGCCTCCAGAGAGGTCTTTTTCTCAAAGATGGCCTATTAGGTGACCTGCATGTCTTTGAAGATGAGGACCCTACCTAGGATGATTTCTAATGCTGAATACGCCACACACACACCCAGCCCCCGAGCCATTGGAATTAACCAATTAAGGTTAAAATCCCCGACCCGCCGGGAATCTAACCCGGGACCCTCTGGACCAAAGGCCAGCACGCTAACCATTTAGCCATGGAGCCAGACTCTTTACTCAATGAACGGCAATGATTGATAACTCTCCCTCTAGAATGAGAATTGTAGGGAAAATGCAAATCATAGTTTCTCACGAACTTCAATGCTGTCTGTTTATTATAGTACAGTCGCCCTACATCATGAACAGCATAGCTGAGTATGATCTTACAAAACCTCATATGTTTAAGGAATGAATCTCCACTCAGTTCCTAAAATCCAAAATAGAAACAATGAAAAGCAGTATTTTCATTCAGTAAAGTTTCAGAATATTCATTAATGTGTGTACAGTATATATAATTCTTTCCAAAGTATTTTAAAATTCAACGGGAGGCGAATGAGCAGGGAAATGGAATTATGTTGAAGGAAGTTAGGAAATGAAGAATTAAACTACACTAACCAAAGTGATGTGTAGATAAAATTAGATGAGATATGGTGCAACATAATGAAGATGTACGGATAAAATGGTTGCAGAGAATAATATAAATACTATGGAATTTGTCTAAAGAAGTCTGTGATTGACAAAATTAGTATTAATGCTTATTCAAAGGTAAGAAAAGAGAAAACACTTCAACTACAATCGAAAGACTAATAATTCAGGTGATATGTTTTGTAGAACAGAGAGTACATTCATTGCTTGGCAGTAAGATAGATAAAACTCACTAGTCCACGAAAGAAAAGCTACTGGGATCATATACCAAATGAGTCTCTCCTGTATGGCAAAATAAGCGGGGCGGTGATAAGGAAGATAACAAAGCCAAGACGTATAGTACAATTCACTACCATTTTTGTACTACAACTGTATACTGCTAAAATACACCAATTGTGCATCCAGACCTGCATCTGTTGAGCAACTGTCAGTCCTTAGTAATACTCAAATGTACAAAATGTAAGCGTAAGTGTGAATAGTGAGTGCGTACGAGACCTTCTCGTACTGCAATCTGTGGCAGACTGTTGGTGAGTGCGCCTTGTTTAACAAGGTCTGTGATGAGTTGGGATAGAAACAACATTATAGCAGTTGGTTGAAGGAACTTATGCCAGCCACGCTAGAGGTTCATCTCTGAGAGGCATTACAGCTCAATGAGCGTTCTCCTCCACCTTTGACAAACTCTAATTATCAAACAGTAGGAGTATGTTGAGCCACACTTCTTGTCTTACTACCCTCCTTATCAACCCCCAACCACCTCCCTGCATTTTTCCAAAGAAGAGAGATTCATTCTGTATACAGTTGACGGTAAGTTGAGAAATGTTACGAGAGGAATAAATACACAATTTCTCATTTAGTTTATTCATAAGAAGCATATGACAGAGTAAATAAGTTACAGATAATATTGATTCAATTTGTAATGATAAGTTATAATAATAATAATAATAATGTTATATGTTTAACGTCCCACTAACTAACTACTTTTTAAGGTCTTCGGAGACGCCGAGGTGCCGGAATTTAGTCCCGCGGGAGTTTTTTTACGTGCCAGTAAATCTACCGACACGGGACTGTCGTATTTGAGCACCTTCAAATACCACCGGACTGAGCCAGGATCGAACCTGCCAAGTTGGCCTTAACCGTCTGAGCCACTCAGCCCGGCAATGATAAGTTAAACCAGATGTTATTTATTTTGAAAAACAGGTAAAAAAATGAGGCCCCAAGGTTAAATTACTGTAGTAACAAATGACTCGTAGTCATTATTAAATATTGGTGTATCATTTTCTGAAAGGCATATAAATCGACTTGGTGAGATTAATTTTGGGGTATGACTTATTTTCTGAAAGAATGTATCGAGAATTTATCGGGTATATTACTGAGATACAGTATAGAAACTTAGAGTAAGTACAGAATGAATGGAAAGGTTGAAGAAGGCTTGAATTCCAATAGGGAACCTCAAATTTGAGCATGTGAATTTTCTAGCACAGTAATAAACTTTGGCTCTATATTCCGACCAATGCAATCAAGATGTAGCACACAAATGCAGTAATATAGAGGTTGAATCTGTCCTCTTTGGCCAAATTAGTTAGTTAGCTAATTAGTTAGTGTAATTAGGTGCCATCCCCAGAGAACCGGGTTCGATTCCCGGCTCTGCCATGAAATTTGAAAAGTGGTACGAGGGCTGGAACTGTCCACTAAGCCTCGGGAGGTCAACTGAGTAGAAGGGGGGTTTGATTCCCACCTAAGCCATCCTCAAAGTGGTTTTCCATGGTTTTCCAATTCTCCTCCAGGCAAATGCCTGGATGGTACATAACTTAAGGCCATGGCTACTTCCTTTCCTCTTCCTTGTGAATCCCTTCCGATCTTCCCCCCTCCCCACAAGGCCCCTGTTCAGCAGGTGAGACCGTCTGGGCAAGGTACTTGGTCGTCCTCTCCAGTTGTATCCCCCGACCCAAAGTCTCATGCTCCAGGACGCTGCCCTTGAGGTGGTAGAGGTGGGATCCCTCCCTGAGTCCAAGGGAAAAACCAACCCTGGAGGGTAAATGGATTAAGAAAGAAAAAATGTATGAATAAAAGTTTATTATTCAAGCGACGTTTATATGCTCCTAAAAAATTTATGTATTGAAAGTTTAAATTATTTTTACTATCGATATAAGTATGCTAATGTATAGAAGTTAGATTGTCAAAGAAACTGCAGTTATG
Source organism: Anabrus simplex (assembly GCF_040414725.1). Taxonomy (NCBI): domain Eukaryota; kingdom Metazoa; phylum Arthropoda; class Insecta; order Orthoptera; family Tettigoniidae; genus Anabrus; species Anabrus simplex. The sequence goes on from NC_090267.1 coordinate 137,728,285, forward strand.
ATTTATTGAAGACAAACTTCAAGATCAACGGTTGTATGATTTTCTGGTTATTGTTTTACCTTTCGAGTGATTGTTGTAATAAATGTTCAGATATACGGTATCTGAATTATTCTTATCTGATTAGAACTTCATACTCACTCTCTGATATAATATCAAGCACACATACCTATATTTACTATACATAAAGCCTTAATTCATTTAAATTTCTCTTTATACTGATTACCTAACATAGACACTGCAAATTGTTACACAGACCAAGCAAGAAACACCATGGATTATTCTAATATGTGGGTTCGAACCCCACTGTCGGCAGCCCTGAAGATGGTTTCCCTGGTTTCCCATTTTCACACCAGGCAAATGCTGGGGCTGTACGGCCATGGCCGCTTCCTTCCCAATCCTAGCCCTTTCCTGTCCCATCGTCGCCATAAGACATATCTGTGTCGGTGCGACGTAAAGCCAATAACAATACTAATAATAATAAAATTCTAATATGTTAGAGTCCAAATTTCCAGGGTCATCTTTTGCCAGTGACAATGTGAAAAGGCTTTCCACTTGGTAAAAAAAGAAAAAGAAAAATTGTGTAAGCAAGTAGTTAAGACATCAGAGTTGGAATAAACAAATGTTACTAAACACAGAATGACGTGTTTCATCCATCAAGAAGAACTGAAATAAACAAACGTTACCGAACACAGAGAAACAAGAAGAAGTGAAAGAAATGTTACTAAACAAAGAATGACACGAAGAAATGAAATAAAACATTACTGAACAAAGAGTGACAAGAAGTGAAATAAATGTTAGTAAACACAGAATGACATGTTTCATCCTTCAAGAAGAACTGAAACAAATATTACTGAACACAGAATGACAAGAAGAACTGAATCAAAGAAAAGACTAGGTCAAATGACTGGGATTCTACCACCTGGATGACAGCCATAAATGCAGATGATCAGTGGCGAGTGATCATCACCATATCTGATATTTTTGATGTTGGTACCATTAATCTTTACACCTTCTTCCTTCCAATTGAAAGCTTCATTGAAGATCTCCAAGTAGACATTTATTCGTATTACTTTCATAAAAGAATGTTATATAGCAGTAAGTTTAAGGAAATTAACATAAAAATCAAATAAAGTCCAGTAGTCTGCCTCCGTGGTAGTGTTTAGTGTGATTAGCTGCCATCCCCAGAGCCCCAGGTTAAATCCCAGTTCTGTCACGAAATTTGAAAAGCGGTATGAGGGTTAGAATGGGGTTCACTCAGATTTGGAAGGTTAACTGAATAGAGGGGGTTCATTTCCCAATTCAGCCATTCTCAAAGTGCTTTTCCATTGTTTCCCACTTCTCCTACAGGCAAATGCCAGGATGGTACCTAACTTAAGGCCATGGCCGCTTCCTTCCCTCTTCATTGTCTATCCCTTCCAATCTTCCCATCCCCCACAAGGCCCCTGTTCAGCATAGCAGGTGAGGCAGCTTGGGCGACGTACTCGTCCTTCTCCCTAGTTGTATCCCATCAACCGCCGGGCTGAGTGGCTCAGACGGTTGAAGGCTGGCCTTCTGATCCAAACTTGGCAGGTTTGATCCTGGCTCAGTCCGGTGGTATTTGGTGCTCAAATACGTCATCCTCATGTCGGTAGATTTATTGGCACGTAAAAGAACCCTGCGGGACTAAATTTCGACACTTCGGCGTATCCGAAAACTGTAAAAGTTGTTAGTGGGACGTAAAGCCAATAACATTTATTATTATTATTATTATTATTATTATTATTATTATTATTATTATTATTATTATTTTGCTAGGGGCTTTACGTCGCACCGACACAGATAGGTCTTATGGCGACGATGGGATAGGAAAGGCCTAGGAGTTGGAAGGAAGCGGCCATGGCCTTAATTAAGGTACAGCCCCAGCATTTGCCTGGCGTGAAAATGGGAAACCACGGAAAACCATCTTCAGGACTGCCGATAGTGGGATTCGAACCTACTATCTTCCGGATGCAAGCTCACAGCCGCGCGCCTCTACGCGCACGGCCAACTCGCCCGGTATTATTATTATTATTATTATTATTATTATTATTATTATTATTATTATTATTATTATTATTATTATTATTATTATTATTATTATTATTATTATCAGACCTTCGACGCAAAGTCTTACACTCCAGGACACTGCCCATGAGGCGGTACGAGTGTGATACCTCGCTGAGTCCGAGGGAAAAAACCAACCCTGGATGGTAAACGGATCAGGAAAGAAAGAAAGAAAGTCCTGAGAGGAAGTATTAAATATCATAATTATCTCTGATATGGTGTTCAGTTTACTATACTGAATGAATTGGTGAGAAAGCTTCTAATTGTCCTGTATTTTAGTGACGCAACTTGAGGAATAAACAAACACAACACGATCAGAAGACGGATCTCCTTCTCTCTTATCTTCATTTCCTTATGAAGTTCTTATTTACGAAACATTCTGTTTACCATTGTGCTTGATATCTGAAGAGGAAGTTCGTCCTGAAAATCTTTATTTTCCTCGAATACTCGACGATAAACAGGTATGCGTACTGTGTGAACGAACTTAAAGTAATCGTAATAAGACATTTTAATCTTCCCATCCTTAGTTCTAGATAAGTCTTTTTTTTATATATATATATCTAGTACCCATGAAACCTATTTATTAGTGAAAGTTTCAGTGAAGATATACTATCACTGGCGATGGTGCACTTTCACTGACCCCTTTAGTGAAAGTGGATTATTGATATCAGTTTTGCCAAACAATAAATATTCACTAGAGATAGTGCACCATCGCTAGTGATGATAGTAGACCTTCACGGCCAAGAGCTAAGGAATGTGAACCATGGTGTTGCAATAACAAAATAGTCATATTTTAAAAGTTTCATTACCGAGCTCGATAGCTGCAGTCGCTTAAGTGCAGCCAGTATCCAGTAATCGGGAGATAATGGGTTCGAGCCCCACTGTCGGCAGCTCTGAAGATGGTTTTCCGTGGTTTCCCATTTTCACACCAGGCAAATGCTGGGGCTGTACCATAATTAAGGCCGCGGCCGCTTCCTTCCAATTCCTAGGCCTTTCCTATCCCATCGTCGCCATAAGACCTATCTGTGTCCGTGCGACGTAGAACAAATAGCAAAAAAAAAAAAAAAAAAAAAAAGTTGCATTTTATGAGCTGCAATATGAAAGCATAGCCATATTATATATATATTTTTTTTTGCTAGGGGCTTTACGTCGCACCGACACAGATAGGTCTTATGGCGACGAAGGGACAGGAAAGGCCTAGGAGTTGGAAGGAAGCGGCCGTGGCCTTAATTAAGGTACAGCCCCAGCATTTGCCTGGTGTGAAAATGGGAAACCACGGAAAACCATTTTCAGGGCTGCCGATAGTGGGATTCGAACCTACTATCTCCCGGATGCAAGCTCACAGCCGCGCGCCTCTACGCGCACGGCCAACTCGCCCGGTGCCATATTATATAAAGAAGCTCGTTGAATCTCTAGTCTTCTCAGTATTCTTGTGTGGCGCAGAGACGTGGACCATCCTCAAACGTGATCGTGAACGGATAGAAAGCTTTGAAATGTGGTGCTGGAGGAAAATGTTAAAGATTCCTTGGGCAGCTCATCGCACAAATACATCAATCCTGCAACAACTTCAGGTAAAAGTTCGTCTATCGTGTAAGGTCTCTCAGCGGATTGTATGCTACTTTGGACATATAATGCGCCGAGATGGTAGTCTTCAAAAGCTGATTGTTGAAGGCAAAGTCCAGGGAACCAGACAACGAGGACGAGGACCAACGCGATGGATTGACATGGTGAACGGCCCCCTACAGAGTTATCTCAGAGTAACCACTTTGAAAGCTTTAGATAGGGAAGAATGGCGGAGTATGGTTCATCGGCTAGAGGGCTGAATATTATGATAGTCACGACGCCTCAGTCATAAGGCAAAACGAAGAAGAAGATGAAGAAGGAGTATGAAAAGTATAACATAAGAACAGGAAAAAAGATCGTTGCAGTGAAAGTTGTATTTTTGTTTATGAAAAAAAAAAAAAAAAAGAACAGAATTGAACTTTCATTTATTACAGCGAGGACTTAAGAGTTGCACAATTAGCTGCCATCCCCGAAGGCCCGGGTTCGATTCCCGGTTCTGCCACGAAATTTGAAAAATGGTACCAAGGCTGGAACGGGGTCCACGCAGCCTTGGGAGGTCAACTGAGTAGAAGGGGGTTCGATTCCCTCCTCAGCCATCCTAGAAGTGGTTTTTCCGTGGTTTCCCACTTCTCCTCCAGGCAAATGCCGGGATGGTACCTAACTTAAGGCCACGGCCGCTTCCTTCCCTCTTCCTTGTCTATCCCTTCCAAACTTCCCATCCCCCCACAAGGCCCCTGTTGAGCATAGCAGGTGAGGCTGCCTGGTCGAGGTACTGGTCACCCTCGCCAGTTGTATCCCCCAACCCAGAGTCTGAAGCTCCAGGACATTGCCCTTGAGGCGGTAGAGGTGGGATCCCTCGCTGAGTCCGAGGGAAAAACCGACCCTGGAGGGTAAACAGATTAAGAAGAAGATTATCAGATGTGATCAAAAACCAGTGTATGGTAAAGAGATAGAGGCAATAGTAGTTAATAAAAGAACAAGTCCAGATGAAGGGTATAATAGGTACGGCGATAAATTACTAGAACTATGTGGTACGGAAGAACTGTACATCCTGAATGGGTGGGGGCCAAGACATGAAGTGGGTAACTCGATATGGGCCTATATAATAGGACCGGGAAGAAGTGTTATAGGCCTAGTATTATGTTCAAAAGAGACATTGCCACTCGTCGAAAAGATAACAGTTAAAGACTGGCCAGAATCCAACCACTTACCAATAATCATCAAATTTTCCGACTCGTTGGCTGAACGGTCAGCGTACTGGCCTTCGGTTCAGAGGGTCCCGGGTTCGATTCCCGGCCGGGTCGGGGATTTTAACCGTAATTGGTTAACTCCAATGGCAAGGGGCTGGGTGTATGTGTTGTCTTCATCATCATGTCATCCTCATCACGACGCGCAGGTCGCCTACGAGAGTCAAATCAAAAGACCTGCACCTGGCGAGCTGAACCCGTCCTGGGATATCCCGGCACTAAAAGCCATACGACATTTCATTTCATCAAATTGATAAGTGGGGAAGAGCATAGTGTGGCTTGTTATCAAAGAAATATGAAGAATATATTAGTGCCAAGATATTGATGGAGGGATGACATCAGGAAAGATTTTGAGGATTATTTTAAAGAGAGAAGTTTCGAAATTATGAGGATAGGGATATGACTTGCGATCGAAAATAACCAGTTAGATGCGTCAATTCAGCTTATAGAAAACACTATATTGACAGCAGGTCAGAAGATGCGAGTGAAGGGAACAGGGCTGCCAAGAAATACTGGGTGAAACAACGAAGAATGCAGAAAAAAATGGTGGAAGTAATGAAAGCTTTAAAATCCTACGGAAAGGCAGGGGGTCCTGAAACAAGAATAGCAAACGAAAAGTGTATAGGGAACTATTAGTAAACACAAAGTATTCATGGCAGAAGAAATAAGCAGAGATTCCAAAAGAAAGGACAGTAAGAAAGTGTGGAATAGAATAAACCAAGTCTGCAGAGAAAGAAAAAGTACAATACAAGCGAATGTAAGATATGGGGAATGGGTCAAGCATTTCAGATGGCTATTAGATGGGGAGGACATTTGGAAACCCAACACAGAAAAGACTGTGACTTTGAGGATTAAAATGCTTTCTTCAATTAGTGAAGTAAAACATTTAATAGAGAACGGGCGAAAAGGTAAAGCTGGAGCAATTTCGGGTATTAATAATGAATTATGGAAAGAAGAAAGTAGAAACAATTTAATCCTTGAAAGTATAATAAAAATATTTAATAAGATATTTTAAGTCCGCCTCTGTGGTGTAGTGGTTAGTGTGATTAGCTGCCACCCCCGGAGGCCCGGGTTCGATTCCTGGCTCTGCCACGAAATTTGAAAAGTGGTACGAGGGCTGGAACGGGGTCCACTCAGCCTCGGGAGGTCAACTGAGTAGAGGTGGGTTCGATTCCCACCTCATCCATCCTGGAAGTGTTTTTCTGTGGTTTCCCACTTCACCTCCAGGCACATGCCAGGATGGTACCTAACTTAAGGCCACGGCCGCTTCCTTTCCTCTTCCTTGTCTATCCCTTCCAAACTTCCCATCCCCCCGCAAGGCCCCTGTTTACCATAGGAGGTGAGGCCGCCTGGGCGAGGTACTGGTCATCCTCCCCAGTTGAATCCCCCGACCTATTGTCTCACGCTCCAGGACACTGCCCTTGAGGCGGTAGAGGTGGGATCCCTCGCTGAGTCCGAGGGAAGAGGCTAAACGGATTAAGAAGAAAGAAGAATATATTTGAAGGAGCGAGAGAACCAAAATCATGGCAGGAGGGAGTTATTTGTTCTATAAATAAGAAACGGGGTGAAAGATCAAATTCAGGTAACTATAGAGCGATAACGTTACTACTGTAGTTTCTCTAAGTAAAATGTATACAGTTATATTGGCAAAAATACTAATGAATTGGGCAGAGGGGTGCTCAGTCCTGTCAGGAGTCCAATCAGGATTTAGGAAGGGTATGAGGACTAGTGACAACATGGTGGTTGTTAAAACATTAATGGATAAATACATGAAGAAGAAAGAGGCAAATTGTACATCACGGCAATCGATTTAGAGAAAGCTTTTGACTCTGCGAATAGACGGGTGTCGTCTCTAAGTTGAGCCATCTCGGAATATCAAGAATGGTGATAAGGCCAATCGAAAATACGTATTAGAAGTGTAAATGTTCTATCAAAGTGAAAGATGGGGTATTAGTGGGAGAGATTTTTTCAAAGCTGGGTCCCAAACAAGGTTGCATATTATCACCAATATTATTTTTATTATTTATTAATGACATTTTCCATTCCGAAGGATTTGAAAAAGGAGCATTTCCATGTCTCGAGAACCAAGATATTCCGGGTCTTATCTTCGCAGACGATATCCCGCTGCTCACATTAACCCCTGTCAAAACGCAAAACAGTATCTATGGGATATTAAATTACTGTAAAAAGTGGAATCCAAAAATCAATCAAAAGAAAACCAGAATTATAATGTGTGAAAGAGGAGACAAACTCTCAAAAAAGTGAACCGTGGTGGATGGGTAAGACAAAATTATAAGTTGATAAAAAAAATCGAATACCTAGGGACGATCGTAAGCAGCAATGGAAGATGGTCAGAACGGATAAAAGAGCGAAAATGAAGGGAGTAAGTGCTCTGGCTAGTATAAAAATATTGGACAAAAAGATGCCGAACATCGAATATGGAGTTAAGAAAAAGTATTTGATTCAGTAGTTAAAAAGAAGTTATTGTATGGAGCAGAAAGATGGAATTGTAAAATTAGATATAGTTGTAAGTAAATTTGCCAAAATAATAATGGGAGTGTCAAGCTGGACTGCAAATAGTGGAGTGAGAAAGATGTGTGAAGGGATAAGTATACAGGTGGATATTGTTAAACGAATAATTAAATATTGGTGGAGGCTAAAGTTGGGGGCAGGGGGCGAAATTCTAAGAATAGCATACCAGCACCAAATGCTTGTTGCTTTACGTCGCGCCGACACAGATGGGTCTTATGGCGACGATGGGACAGGGAAGGGCTGGGAGTGGGAAGGAAGCGGCCGTGACCTTAATTAAGGTACAGCCCCAGCATTTGCCTGATGTGAAAATGGGAAACCACGGAAAACCATTTTCAGGGCTGCCGACAGTGGGGTTCGAACCTACTATCTCCCGAATACTGGATACTGGCCGCACTTAAGCGACTGCAGCTATCGAGCTCGGTAGCACCAAATGAAACACCAAAATGAAGGTTACTGGGTGGATGGAGTGAAGAAGCTACTGGTTGCCAGAGGAATGGGCTATTATTGGGAAATAAATTTATCAGGAAATGACAAGGGATTATGTAAAACGGCGGTTCAATGAGTGAAAGACATTGAAAGATAAACAATGCGGTCAGACTGAAACAGCAAAAGAACACTGGTTGAATTTTGTAAAATAAGTGAAAATATGACAGTAAGGACTGAAATGTTAACAAAAACGGACATGAGAGAGAGAATTTGGTGGCTGATGGGAGTATGTAAGAATAAGGCTCTAAGACAGGGCCTCTCAGGGTGCATGCGCGTGGTGCATGCACTGTGCACGGTGCAAAAGACGACTTCGCTTGGTTGACCAGAGTGCAGACCCCCCACTCCTCTCTCCCTACACCTGTCTCCCCGGTCGGCCTGTCTCCGCGTTCCTCACCTTCACTGCTGTTTCTCCCCCACTGCGAAATGTTTACGTGTGGTGAGCGGAGACGCACAGTTGTATGGGACAAGGTTACCAGTGTTATTAAAAAATTAAAAAAGTGAATTAGAAATACACATACATGTTTGAGAGGAATGTAAACATAATTTAAAAAAATGCAGAACCCGTAACCAAAATGAAAATGCTACAGTACTGGAACAAAACTCATTTGTGGATATAGAATGCTCTTCTTCAAGCTGTTTCAACTTCCTTAATTCTTTCTCTCTGACGTCTCCTATGATTTCACAATAATTTTCCGAATGTAGTCTGTTGTAGTGTCTTTCAATAGATGATTTTCTTACGCACGTAATTCTCGTCCCACAGATTAAGCATTTGGCGTTATCGTCACGACAAACAAACAAACAAAAATAATACGAAAGTTCCCAGTTCGATTGAAATGGACTTTCGGAAGTCTTTGCTTTCTTCGAAACAGGTTGCTCCATTACTATGTTGTTGTCGTGCGCTTGTCTATTTCACTGATAAACACGTCGTCTACCACCAAACGCTTCGTCGCTCTCAGCACACTACACCATCCGAGTCAAGCCGAGTTGAGGCGAAGCGTACCGATGCACAGTGCACAGAGCCTATGCACCTCGCTCTGCACGCGTGAGAGTTTGGGCGTTTGAGAGGCCCTGCTCTAAGACAAAGAAATGAGGAAAATCTCTGCATTTTATGCAATAAGGATATGGAAGTTGCTCACTTACTAAAATACTATAAAGAAACAAGAAGGATAAGATAGAAATGTATAGATCGAAAGGTTATAAGTAAAATTGATAATGAACATGAATTTTACGCCATTGCTAAATTGACAGAGAATGGAAGGTACCAACAAAAACAGCAAAATTTTGCAATGTTATAAGAGGAATGTGGGAAGAGAAATTAAATGAGGATGAAAAAAGAGAAAATAAGGAAGGAGAAGATAAATAATTACGTGTAGGTGTAAAGATATTACTAAATGTAGCAATAGATAAATTGTTGTTTTGTAGGGTGCTACATATTTTTTCTCAAGTTAACTATTAAACTGCATGTGAATTAAATATAGGCACTAAGGATTCTTCCAGTTATTCAATTCATTCAAAAGGTAACAATTTAAGCACTAATAGAACTTAGGGAGGGTAAGATACATGCATGTTCTAGACTACATAACGAGGTTTACTTCTAGGACAAATTAAATAAATAATCTGAAAATAAAAAACAGATTACAGTCTAGAAATAGATTGAAATAATGAATAAGTTTGATTGTAAATGTTTAATGTACCAAATCATATTCTAGTGCAATAAATGTTTACTCGCTCCCCAGTTTCGGGTCTATGAGCCACTCTTCTCTCGTAACCTTTTCCCAATCTTGTCCCCGCTCCTCGACGTCTTTCTTTGCTAGATTGGTCCATTTTTCTCTGAGTCTGCTCACTGGTCTTGTCCCATTTACTTCTCTTCCATATTTCCTTCTCGTAGTCCTGTTGGCGCTCATTCTTTTTGCATGCCAAACCATTTTTCCAGCAAGTACTACTTTGATCTAATGTGATTTAAGGAATCTAAAAAATTCCACTTGATTAGATTCAATTGGTCAGCCTGTGCTTAATAAGTTATTATTTAGCTTTTATGTATAAGTTTTCGTTTATAGAGTAGAACTTGCTTAATTTGAATCTAAGGGGTCCAGAAAAAATCGAACTTCTGATTCCCAGTCGCCGCTACTGGTTAACGAGGCAAGACAACTCAAAAGTAAAAACTGCAGAAGTGAAGTTCCAGAAGACTAGGAAGGAAAAAATCAAGAACGAAAAAAATTCGAGAGGAGATGGGAACGAGGGACTCGACTACAAAAGATCCAGAAGGCAAGGGTTAAAGGAAGCGGGTAACTATGGTTACTCGGGGAGTAAAATAATCAATGTTACACATATACGGGGGACATTGAACGAAAGCTAGGCCAAGCAAGGTAGGGTTTCCTAAAAAAGAAACACATACACAAGTACTTCTAAAGATTTGTTTCTAGAGTGCGGTATTGTGCTCGTACAGTACCGGTCAAATGTTTAGGACCACATAAAGAAATCACGAAATGTCATCTAGAACCTAAAATTGTGCCACTAGACCTCTGTAATTTTCTTTCTGATATCTCACTTCTAATAGGATATATGTCGCCTGATTTCATTGAGTTAGTTCAAGTACTGTAGAAGTTATGAATTTTTAACTCTTCTAAGATCACAAGAAAAAATCAAAAATGTTGATAATATAATGTACTGAATACTCTAATTGGTTGCAAGTATCACCAACAAGATTTTTCTGTAGCCTTAGGAATAGGTGAGGGCCATTTTAGTATAAATATAAAAATTCCGAAAATATGCGGCACTGTTTTTTACGTGTTTTATTTTTTTGAACCAAGGCCAAAATTGTTGATTTTTCTTTGCCTTTTTCATGTATGGCCCAAGGTCTCAGTGTGAGCTATCGGCGTCAAACTTATCTGCCCTGATAGTTTCATTTCCACTCTGTGGATGGCATCCAAGAATACGTTTCTGATGTCGATATTTCACACTGAGACCTATGACAAGAACAAGGAAAAATTGGCTATTTTAGCACTGGTTTGAAAAAAAAAAAAAGTAAACCCACAAAAATGGGTGCCGCATTTTTTCGGAATTTTCATATTTATACTAAAATCACCCCTAACTATTGCTAAGTCTCTACAAGAATCTTGGTGGTGATACTTGAAACCAATTAGAGGATACAGTATAAAATATTTCCAAAAATGTTGACTTTCTGTTGTGACCTTATAACATTTAAAATTGTATAACTTATACAATACTTGGCGTAAATCACTGAAATCAGGCGATGGATATCATATTAGATGTAAGAGCTCGGGAAAAAAGATACAGAGGTCTAATAGCAAAACTGTAGGTTCTAGATGGAACTTCATGATTTTTCAATGTAGTCCTATACTTTTGACCGGTACTGTACAGAAGCAAAACATGGACTATCTTTGAAATGCGGTGTTACAGAAGAATTTAGAGAGCAAGATAGGGAGGTAGAATTATGAATGAAAATATACTGAATCAAGTTGGCCAGAAGGGAACGATGTGGTGAAATTTGATCAGAAGAGAAAAATTGGAAATACACATCTTGAGACACCTAGGACTTTTTCCGCAGAAATATGATAATACAGATTAGAATAGATTTTGGATGTAATAGTTGTAGAGTTTCACTCAGGATTACGCCAGAGGGATCCATCGTAGTATATGGACTGATGACCCAAACAAACAAACAAACAAACAAACAAACAAACAAACAAACAAACAAACAAACAAACAACAAAATATCGAGAAAGTTGACCACGCGGTTTGGGTCATGTAGCTGTAAGCTTGCATTCGGAAAATAGGGGGGTTCCAACGCCGTTGTCAACAGCCCTGAATATTGTTTTCCGTGATTTACCATTTGCACAGCAAATAATGAGGCTGTACCTTAATTAAGGCCTTCCCAATCCATCCCTTTCCTATCCTAACATCACTATAAGACTTATCTGTATCGGCGCGATGTAAACCAAATAGAAAAGAAACACTCACAACATAATTGTACAGGACCCATCTACTCAGGAATGATTTAAGACATGGATTAAAATGCGATTGTACTAAATATTTTATTTCACTCTTATACTCTTGATGATCTCCACCCGCTTGTTGGCTGTGATCGTTAAGGCGTTGAAGTCTAAAAGGTCTGACACTTGAGATTACCCGGTTCGAGTCCCGTTGGTCGAAAAACGTTCACCATCAGAATGTTGGCCGGCAGGGAAGGGGAGGTGGTGGTATACAATTTCTAATCACTAGATTGCGTGCCAAACGCTCGTATGGAGTGAGGACATAAGACGTTGTTGGTGGTGATTCGTCCGTCGGTTGGAGACGTTAAACCTTGGTGGTATTCGACAAGAGTAGGCTATGTGCCGGCACCGGATTCCACCCTCTGCCTTCCTACTATCATATATCACGTCACCATTTCATCTCATTAACTTCTTTGATGAGGTTGACGTCAGGAAGGGCGTCCGGTCATAAAAAACCCGCCACGACAGATACATCTCACCTCAAACCCGACCCCGTAGAGAAACAAGACAAGGATTGCACAAATAAACAAACAAACAAACAAACAAACAAACAAACAAACAAACAAACAATCTCTTGATGATCTCCGACATCTATACCCTAACCATATCCCCCTGTGGGTGGGGGCGGTAGAATAACACCAACGCTATCCCCTGCCTGTCGTAAGTGGTGACTAAATGGGGTCTCAAGGGCTCTTAACTTGGGAGCGTGTGTTGACAACCACGGGGTCCTTGGCTGAGTCCTGACATTGCTTCCACTTATTTGTGCCAGGCTTCTCACTTTTATCTATCCTATTTGACCTCCCTTGGTCAACTCTTGGTTTTTCAGACCCCGAAGGTATTAGAGCATTCGAGACCTGGGGATTCTTTTATTTTCACGCCCTTTGTGACCCTTGTGTTTCTTTGGCCTATACCATCATTTTTCGAAGTATCAGATCCCTTCCATTTTTTCTCTTTTATTAGTGTTACATAGAGGATGGTTGCCTAGTTGTACTTCCTTTTAAAACAATAATCATCACCACCACCCTCAACAGTACGTCAAGGGTAGAATAACGAAGCGAGGATGAGACCCAGCTCCTGGTGTTGTAGCCCAGGAAACGATTAAAATTACTCATTTATGGCTGATTGTTGAGTCATGGTCTCTCCTTAGCTACCGAACCTTCATCTGTGACTCACTGTCGAATCTTGCTTGGACTTAAAACTGCTGGTAGATTAAGTATTTAAAAGGCCAGCTGGTTTTACCCGAGCTTGGAGTTTAAAATTCCGATCGAGAATGTTGGCCACTGACCAAGCCTGGTGACTAACGCTCCTACAGCGTGTCATTATCTGAATGTAAATTACACGAGACCATGGGCACTCCACCCTGCTCTTCCTGCCACTCCCATCTTCTTAGCGAACACGTTCAAGGGAAACTCGATCAATTTACAGCAGCATAGGAATATTGTTCCTGATAGTTAAATTCAGTGCTTTTTTCTGGAAGAAAGTTAACCGGTACTCACTCCATCCATCCCAAATAGTATTGTTTCTGTCCGTGTCCAAATTGATTACTTGTTGACATGTTGAGAGGTGTTTATTTTTCACGATTAGCCAGTCATTTTTCCCCGTAGAAATCAGCTTTTTGCTGTGAAATCCAACACTCGGGAAGATTGTCATTCACAATAGCATATTCGGTAGCCACAACCAAGTGTTCAGCTTTTACAGATTCGATCGCAGCATTTTTCCACAACCTTAATTTCAGCACACTACATTCACTCGATTCACTCTCAGAAATGTTCAGTTTCTTACATGCCGGAGCAGAAGAGAAGAACAGTGATTTTCGTGTTCTTTCGCGGTCGTTTCTTTAAGAAATGAAAATCACCCATTTCTTCTATTCTGCTCCGGCAAGTAAGAAATTGAAAATTTCTGAGACCGAATCGTAGGAAACAAACAAACGGTAACGTATAGAATTTACAACAGCCCCAACCACAGCACACAAAGCAACAAAGTTAAGTGAACAGGAAGTGATGTGAAGCTGATCACTAGAGCCTGGATTTTAATGCATAAATAGGTTAGAATGCAAAGTTTCTGAAGAGAGCAGCAGGTATAGTCTACCTTCACAACGATTATGCTATGGAGTATGCATAAACGTTAGGGGTGCGGCCCACCAGAACTCCTATAATTTATGTTACTCCTGCTACATTATGGAAGAGCGGGTGGCCGACACTTCCTAATTTGCAATCTAACCTGTTACGGCATGAAAATCCGGGCTTTGCTGATCACAGTCACACGAAGGAAGTTTCCAAATTTTAATCGGCAAGCACGTATAGTCGAAAGAGTAGTGCTGTAGAACCGGATTGGTATCATATACTTTATGATACGGTCGATGGCGGTGGTGGAAATTAATCTATCGACACTTCTTGACGCCATAATTCGGCATCAAGCGATGAGACAGCATGGATGCGGAGACACACTTTAAAACATTTAATCTAAATCTTCACTACAATTTTTACAATTTAAAGTTTACCGGTACGCGTACCGGCAGAAAAAATCCCTGGTTAAATTTGTTTAAAGGCCATAACGTTCAGGGTTCCCTACTTAGAATTAAGAAAATAGCTTGAACTTTTTAGTCGGTTAAGGGGGCTTTCCCGCCAGGAAGCCGAAAAATTTAAGAAACGTGATTTCCACTTCCGGAGGTGCACATGGACCTGAGGTTCACTCAGCCTACACAAAAAATGAGTACCAGGTTAATTCCTGGGGGAAAAGGCGGCTGGGTGCAGAGCTGACCACTCTACCCCATAAAGTGCCGAGGTTACGCATAGTCGAAGCCTTTACCTCCCACCCCTTCAAGGGCCTTCATGGCCTGTTCGGAAATGAATTTGCTTTGCTTTTTAGTCGCTTAAAATTTATTTAACAATTTGGCTGCGTGAATGATAAGTAGATAAATCATCGTTAGACACGAAATAATTTAAATTATTGTTATTACGACCCACTAACTGATTTTGTTTTTTTCGGAAACGCCGAGGTGCGATGTCCCGCAGGAGTTCTTTTTTCTCACTATCGCTCCCTCAATCCTGAGGAACATGACTTCTGAGGATATTTCTTTGTGTCCGTTGTCTTCCTTTGTGCTCTTCTGCTAAGTGAGTTGCTTGTAGGCAGAATCTCATCGTCGTGCGTTCTTTTGTTGTTTACAATTTGTTCTACGTCGCACCAACGCAGATAGGTCTTAGGGCGACGATGGGATAGGAAAGGGTTAGGAATGGAAAGGAAGTGGCAGTGGCCTAAATTAAGGTACAGCCCCAGCATTTGCCTGGTATGAAAATGGTAAACCACGGAAAGCCATCTTCAGGGCTGCAGACAATAGGATTCGAACCGACTATCTCCCGGATGCAAGCTCACAACCGCGCACCCCTAACCGCACGGCCAGCTCGCCCGCTTTTCCTAATATGATATGCCTTTCGAGTCTCCCTTCACCACGTCACATGATGTGACGAAAGCAATGGAGGATCCTTCGCTCACACACTGTCGATAACCTGGTGCTGATGTTCAGCATCTTCAGGATGGACTAATTGGTGCGAAATGCTGTCCATGGTATGCAGAGCATAATTCTCGAGCACCACATAGGAGTTGATTTTTCTCGAATCTCCAGCTCGTAGGGTCCAGGTTTCAGATGAAGACTAACGTGTTCTTACCCATGGCATTGCTCCTCCTAATCTACATATCACAGCTATTAGTGTTATTTATTATTGCTCCAAGGCAAGAAGTTTGAGAAACAGTTTCCCCTTTTCTGGTGGCGATGATTTCAGTTAATTTGCCGCCCCTATCAACTGCCGTCGTTTGGTCTTTTGAATGTTGATCTGCAAAGCCGAATTTTAGGCTCCCATTTCTAAAACGATCCAGAAGCACTATTCTCTCTCCATCATTCACAGCGATGAGTATTATGTAATCTGAATATCGTAGATTAGATATTTTCCTTCTTCCAACAGGAACTCCACAATTCCATCCATCCAGTGCAGTTCTCGTGATATTTTCGCCATACATATTGGAGAGCACTGGTAACAGTATACAGTTTTCACGTACACTCCTTTATGTCTTGAAAACACATCTTTCCATGCACCCCGACAGCTGCCATGTTCGATTGACAAATAATTTTAATCAGCCAGACAAGACGTTTAGGATCTATCATTTCCAATAACATTTGCCACATTTTCCCCAACTGAGCACAGTCGAAGGCATTCCTATAATCTAGAAAACACATTATCATAGGAAGATGGGATTCTCTGCTCTTTTATATTAGGTGTCGTATGTTTAGCAGCTATTCTCTGTTGCATTCCCCTTTGATGAAGCCAGATTGTTCAGGAGGAATCTGTGAAACTAGCCAATACTGGAGCCTCTTTTTCACGACATGTAACGTGATCGTGCTGGCGGGTGAGATAAAAAGATACGGTCCTGTAGTTATCACATTTCGTCGTGGAGCCCATTTTGTGCAGAGGGATAAAGATGGCTGTAACCAAATCACATGGCCGTTTGCCATTTCTCCATATGTTCTTACAAATGTCTGTGATGGTCTGAGCTCTTGTCTCTTTCAGTTCAGCTGTTACGTCGCCAGAGCCAGCTGCTTTATGTGCCTTCAGTGAGAAGGTTGCTTTTCCTGTCTCTTTACGTAAGATACCTGGTTATTTTTTGAAGTCGCTCCATTCAGTCCTCATTGGCTGTTCTTCCTTTTCCTTGCACAGCTTCTCACAGTGCCACTTCCATCTTCCTGGGACAACCTCAAAATCATGGATCTTTTCACCATTAGTGTATTCTACATTGCGGAACTGATCTCATGTCACATTAGAATGGCCATGAGCTTTAATTTCTTCGTAGATTCCTGACAGGTGTTTATGTTTGTATTCACGACAGTGACGCTGAATTTCGCTACACAGTTCAGAATATCTTTGGATCTGTACACTGTACCTGTTTGTTTTGGGCTGTTTCTGCTCTTGTATGAGCTGCCACGCGTGATCGCTGCCGATTGAAAACTTACGACGTTTTTGTGTTGATGAAGAGTGTTTCATAGCAGTTTTCATTATATTCTGTTTAAAGTTTCCCATGTTGACTCAAAATCCGCATGGTGGTCCCTTGAGGAGATCACAAGGACATTGGATTTCCTCACCAAACCAAATTGGTGGTCTGTTCCACGGCCTGCGCCAGGACAGGGGATTTCCATTGTTTGCTGACAATAATAAAATCGATCTGATTCATACGGAGACTATCAGGGAAACACCATGTATACAATCGGTGGACCGAGCTCGATAGCTGCAGTCGCTTAAGTGCGGCCAGTATCCAGTATTCGGGAGATAGTAGGTTCGAACCCCACTGTCGGCAGCCCTGAAGATGGTTTTCCGTGGTTTCCCATTTTCACATCAGGCAAATGCTGGGGCTGTACCTTAATTAAGGCCACGGCCGCTTCCTTCCCACTCCTAGCCCTTCCCTGTCCCATCGTCGCCATAAGCCCTATCTGTGTCGGTGCGACGTAAATCAACTAGCAAAAAAACTAACAATCGGTGGATATGATGTTGAAATAGTGTTTTACATATTCATAATTCATGCCCCTGCAGAACTGTAACAGCCTCTCACCACGATCACATCGCTGTCCAGTGCCGTAAGGTACAATAATGTGTATAAGCTCGTTGTTAGTGGACGTTTCACCAATCTTAGGATTGGAATCACCAAGAACCATTGTTTCTTGGAATGTTTTTCATAGCATCATTCATTACTCCTTAGAATTTCTCGATATCAACTTCGCTAGCAGGAGACGTTGGGGGTTTACACTTGAATGATATTAAGCTTACGTGGTGCTCTCTTCAGTGTTATGTGAATAATCCTGTCATTAATATATGATCAGCCAGCTACTAGATTTTCCAGATGTTGAGAGACAATAAATGCAACACAATTTTCGCTTTCATTATCCGGTCCAGAAAAATATACCGTTTTTCCCTGTACCATGCTGAAGAATCCATTACCTCGCCAATATGTTTCAAACAATCCTACCAAGTCTAACGTGTGATTTTCCATTTCAGTCTCAACGAGCTGGAGATTCCCAAGCTGCAAGAGTACTCTGAAATTCCTTGTTATGATTTTTTTGGCGTCGAAAACGTGTTTTCTATTGATGTTCCTCATTCCAGTCGCAAATTTCCCACACGAGGCCTGGGAGTCTACCTTCGTGTGTCCACTCACCGATCTCACACTATTCAGTACCGAGTTCGATAGCTGCAGTCGCTTAAGTGCGTCCAGTGTCCAGTATTCGGGAGATAGTGGGTTCGAACCCCACTGTCGGCAGCCCAGCTTTCCGTGGTTTCCCAAATGCTGGGGCTGTACCTTAATTAAGGCCACGGCCGCTTCCTTCCCACTCCTAGCCCCTTCCTGTCCCATTGTCGCTACAAGACCTATCTGTGTCGGTGCGACGTAAAGCAACTTGTAAAAAAACACTATTCAGCCCTGACCTGAGATGGCGTTGGTTGACGAGATAAATCAGTTTTCATATTGGCCGTATCCACAAAATATATATTGGGAAGATAGTATCGAATTTTCCAGTTGCTTTCCTCGCCGCAATATCATGCCCTCTTTGCCGAAACAGCAACCCCCACAATAATCCAGTGGTAAGCAGGTCCAAAGTGAATCTTATCATGCACCATGCTGGCTCTGATAGGTACTTCTGTTCTCTGTCAGTGCTGGATTCCGATGACATTTGCTCCGCTGACGAACCACTTCCCCAGCTAAAGGAATTCATACGGTCAAAGCCGGCGACTCCTTTAGGAAGTCGGGCTGTTGACCACCGCCTGACACTGGGCGTTGAGTCGCTGGCTATTCGGTCTACTCCATTACCGTATCAGGACTACCCTGGCCGGATAAGTAGAGTTATTTTACAACACAGGGCTGGCGTATTTCAGCACCTTCAAATACAACTAGAGTTCGTGATCACTATCTTTAGCTCTGGCAGGCGTCGCTTTACGATCCGATTCACTTAACACAATCGCTTCAGGATTAATGGCCCGCGCACTCACTTAGAAATCAGATTTAAAGCGTCCTCAGCACGAGTAAGGCACCCGGTCAGAGCTACTGTGCATCGCCCTGAAATAAATGCCATAAATGGAATAGCAACCATAATTTTCATGCAGAGTTTTCAGGGAAGCATACAATATAAATCTACTCATCAAAATGGCGTCAGAACGAAGATTTTGTGTAATAAATCTCAAAACATTCCGGGAAATGTAGAGTACTTCGCACTTTCTGGGGGTATCAATTCCTTTATCTTTGTTCCAATATAACTGGACGCGAGGTTTATGAACTTTGGATATCAGAATGCAGAGGGCAAAATAGGCCATAATTGCATCCTCATTAATGTCAAAACCACTTCTTTATTTCCGATAATTTTTCCGTCGCGTGAATATTTGTTCCCGCGCAATATGAGAAAGCAACGGGTCCATAAATTCCAAAAACAGACGACTCCGATACAGAATCATCGAAATATTTGTCTCTTAGTTTTCCTGACCCCACTGAAAAGACTTTAAAGTGATGATTAATTGGTTGCTTACCACTATTACTAACCCACACCAAGTCACTATGTTTTGCTTTCGCACGCGGGGCCTTTAGGTATGATTTTACAGTCACTCGTATCAGATGAAGTGTCACTTTCACGTAAAATCTCTTATTCAGTATTATCATAATCCTCCGAATCACTTTCTAAAACACTTTCAATTAACTCAGCAATAGCATTGTTGTCACTATCTCTACCATGCCCAGAGCCATGGTTAGGGCACTGACTGACACCTGGTGAACTGTTTGTGATTTCAGAGGCTACAATTGGGCCATAAATTGCGGCACACGTTCTTGGAAGGAGAGCTGTAAACAAGTCATATTTCTGTTCTTTTCGTGGAAATTCGCAAAAAGGAAATCCTTCCAGTGGTGGTCAAAATATAAGCTGGTACATAGGACTCGGCGCGGCGCGTGAATGTCTCGTCATTTGAGTTGAAGGCCTGGGTAAAGTTCACGTGAACGTCACGTCAAATGAATCAAATGGGTTAAGTTTTAATAACGTCTTCGTTTCATCTCTTATGTATCAAAACTAAACGTATAATGTAATAATTTGGCAAACCCAAGTTATTTCAAGTTTTTAATTTGTTAAATTCTTGTAACTAGTTTTAGAATTAATTTCCCTGTGTCTCTAGAAGATCATTTGACAAATAATATGTGTACAGTAATTTACCATTCCCTAGTTTGAATTATCTAATGAATATCTTTCTCTTATTGATGCTTATCAGTTCGCGTTGCTTATTTTATCTTCCACACACTTTATAATCATTCATTATAGTTTCCTGTCAGTTACTTGTGAATTCGCCTTTACTTTATGTCTCTCCAAAACGAGTGTCTTATCATTATACATCCTATGACAATAAAGTTCGGTGAATAGTCCTGTACTATCAACATAGATGAACAATGCACGGCAGTGACTTTACTATCCTTCGAAATAGCCCCCCCCCCCCCCCCCACAATAACTATGCACTGCTGAGATCGGCGATACATGTCCTGGAAACTTTGCAAGAAGGCTTCCTTTGGGATGGTGTTCAAACGCCTCGTGTTTGATGCGTGACTTTTCGGCTCTGGCCTTTTTCCGACGAGAGGATCTCCGGAGAACGCCATGCCATGTTTTGCCGTTTCGTTTCAGGGTCGTACCCTAGACACCAGGTTTCATCCTCAGTGACAATACAGTTCAAGAAATTTGGTGTCGCAACCGCCGTTTCGACAAAATCCTGTGGAGCCTCTAAACGTGCCTGCTTCAGATCGTCAGTCAAGTGATCTGGCACAAGACGAGAAAACGTTTTCCTCTTCCCTAACTTCTGGGTAACGATTTGTCGCACGGATTCACGGTTAATCTGCAGTTCATCCGCTATCATGCGCACAGTTAATCGCCGATCGTTCGTGATTAATGTCCTCACCTTCTCAATGTTTTAGTCACTGACGGTAGTCGCCGGTCTTCCGCTACGGGGGTTGTCAGAAACACTTTCCCGGCCTCCTCGAAAACGGGCGAACCACTCGTACACACACTTCAAGGACAGTGCTTGATCTTCATAAACACGTACCAGCATTGCATACATTTCTTTCGGTGTCTTGCAAAATCTGTATACTGATGTTTTGGTCGTTCATGTTCCTGTTCGCAGTTCAAAACCAACGCACTAAGCAAGCACTGTGTCAAACAGGTCTTACACGGCACACATACGATGCTCAACTGAACAACGTTGGGAGCAGGTGGTCAAAACCTGCTGCTATGCAGTTGCAGCGTTGTGTGTCGCCAGTGTTGCCGTATCGACCGTTCTGACTTCATTTACTGAACTTTATTGTCACAGGTTGTATTACCCACTCAAGATCGTCATCTACGTAAATCGGTAAATGAAAGGGAAGAGCCACGAAGGGCTGAAAATGACATGCTAGGCCTCGCAATCCTAATACCATCGGGGTCGGAAGAAAACAAGATTTGACCAATGATGTTCGATAGTTATGATGAAAATGACGAGGCTGGCATGAGTGAGTGTAAGCAATGCCAAACTCAGCTAGGGACTTCGTGGTCACAAACCTACGCTCCCAAGATGGAAACCTTTGGGGTTAACCCTTTTAGTCACCTCTAGCGACAGTCAGTGAATATCATGGATGCATTTTTTTTCATTTGCCTTGTTTTGCTCGAAGTAGTTAAAAGTATAAAGCCTTCTCTTACGCTAAACCAAGGTTAACAACTACATGAAACTGATACAATAAAGTAACTATGAAATCATTTTAAGAATTAACCCATAATATAAAATTAACAGTTTTACGAATTTGATTATTTTAATAATAATAATAATAATAATAATAATAATAATAATAATAATAATAATAATAATAATAATAATAATCGTAATCACAATTTAGTAGTAGTCTAGTGACAGTTGCAATGAAAAGTAAACATTACTTATAAAGGTTTAGAAGATATTAGAGAAGCGAAGAGAAAAGAAAACAGGAGCTTTTGAAATGTGGTGTTACAGAAGAATGCTTAAGGTGAGATGGCTAGATCGAATCACGAATGATCGAGCTCGGTAGCTGCAGTCGCTTAAGTGCGGCCAGTATCCAGTATTCAGGAGATTGTGTGTTCGAACCCCACTGTCGGCAGACCTGAAGATGGTTTTCCGTGGTTTCCCATTTTCACACCAGGCACTTTCCCATTTTCATACCTTAATTGAGGCCACGCCCACTTCCTTCCCACTCCTAGCCCTTTCCTGTCCCATCGGCGCCGTAAGACCTATCTGTGTTAGTGCGACGTAAAAGCAACTTGTAAAAAAAAAAAAAAAAAAAAAAAAAAAGAATGAGGAGATACTGAATCGAAGTGGTGAGAGGAGAATACTTTGGCGAAATTTGACCACAAGAAGAGATAGAATGATAGGAAACATCTTAAGACACCGAGGACTTGTTCAGTAGGTATTTTAGGGAAGTGTAGGCGATAAGGACGGTAGGGGCAGACTAATGCCTGTTGCTCAAGGTAAAACTTTCTGTCAAATTTATTGTACAATAATTTAATTTTATAAAATTTCTATTGCTCACGGTCAAATTCAAGTTTTATAAAACCTTTGATAAAACTTTTCATAAAATAGGACATGTCCTGTTCCGTAAAATTAATTTTACGAAACGAACCAATCAGCGAAGCTGACATCACGATGATGCTGGCGCTACGTCGTGAGAAGATTGTGAAGCTCGATTGTAAACGAATACTTCTTTCTGAAATGACGGGATCCGGGTGGACTAGTGCTGGGGACGGAGCGGAGCGGAGCGGAGCAGTTGTTGTGACGTCATCACCCGGTAGTACCGAGTGAACTACCGAGTGAATGTCCTGACGCGGGACGTTTAAACACGTTATAGGTATGGCACTGCGAAGGTATTGCATCCCCCTATTAATACCCTTCTCTCACAGCGTAACAACTGTAAATAACTGCACATATATTCACTACAATTGTTATATACGTAACTGCTAGGGAGTAGGAGGTAGTATGTGGAATAAATGTTAGTAACTCGTATAGTTAACTCATTCGAATAGTGAAAAAAAGTATGACGCATACCCACCGAAAGGGTTTGTATACAAGGGGATTGGAAGTTAACAGAAAAGTAATGTATTAACAATTATTTCGTAAGTTCATGTGATACGGTACACTGTTAATGAGAAGCATAACCTGAATATAAAGAATCTTATCAGAATATAATGAAAAACACTGACGTAATTTCATCTACAGGATGACAAAAGTAATTACGTAAATGAACGTTGACAGGAATGTCCTTCTTTGCAAATGTGATTATAAAACATATCTGACAACATACTACTACACGTCACAATGCCAAACAGCTATCAGTAGAATGCTTCTATAAATACAGTTATTATATTATATTATATTATATTATATTATATTATATTATATTATATTATATTATATTATATTATATTATATTATATTATATTATATTTGATGTGCCACCACCCGTCGCGTATGTGCGGCCACAAAATTTGCATTTTGCGTGTTTCCTATTATCAGTGATGTCAAAAAACTGCCAGGCATCCGACGGTTTTCGTGGCATTTGTGGAACAACGTTCTGTAAAAATTTCTTTAAATTCCTTTAAATGTTCTAAAAATATAACTACTATCTACGAATATGTTTAAATATCACACTAACACCACAAATATAATCTAACAGACTTTACATTATCTACAAAACATAACAAGCGTAGGAAATATATACGCACATTCGAAACACACAGATTGAATACAGGTACTTTCGTACGTGTGTTGTGCGCTACACTGTGCTCAGGTCCTCCGCGAGTACTCGCAGTTGTAAGCGGAGGGGATCGGTGGTGCGCCGTACCGCTACAACCGGATTACTCATCGGTATTACTCGCTCCGTCCCCACCTCTAGGGTGGACTAAGGAAGCTGTTAGTGTTTTACTGGACGAATACCAGAAATATCCATGTTTGTACGAAGTTAAAACGCCACTTTACCACAACAGAAATGCAAGAAGAGAGGCAGAAAACACAATCGCCGAATTCCTATACGAATGCTGGTCTTCTAACCTCAACTAATTTTCGACCAAGGACAGCAATCCTCTACCTTCTTCTCTTCTTTTGATCCAATCCCGAGTCTAGCATTTCCTGGCATTTCTTTTCTTCCTTTTTACCACTGTACAACATATAATTGCAGCTAAAGCAGCAAGTGTTGCTTTGTTTGTTGGAGCTATACTCTCAAACACACTGTAAGTTGAACAGCTGATTCTTGGTTTAGAAGTTTATCGATAGATGGCAGCACATACACATCTTCGTTCAGAAGTGAGTTCATAGATGACAATCCTGTTGCTTCCACAGATTTTATAAAATAATTTTACCGTGAGCAATACAACTTGTTTTCACCAAATTTTTATAAAATTAATTGTACAACAAATGTTACGAAACAGTTTACCGTGAGCAATAGGCATAAGATATGAATATGACAAGCAGATTAGAGCAGATGTAGGATGTAGTAGTTATGTAGAAATGGAAAGATTAGCACAGGATAGGGTGGCATCGTGAGCTGTATCAAACCAGTCTATGGACTGATGACTCAAACAACAACTGCTTTTGTGAATGACGAGCCCGACATGAGACTCTGTAACTCGTCTGGTACGGAGCTCCGGACTCGCGCAGCATCTACTGTGAAGGGGTGGGAGTACCGTTTGGTGGTGTGAGCGGAGATGATCAGGATGTTCCTCTTGTGTGAGCAGGTGTTGAGGTGATGAGTGTCTGAGAGATTAGTAAACCTGGATGCTATGTACTTAGAATGATGTGTATGTGACTTTGGGCATGATTTTGCCTTATCTTTCAGTTTTTTAAATGTTATTTTTACAATTTGCTTTACGTCGTTTCAACACAGACAGGTCTATATTGATGAAGATAGGAGTGGGAAGGAAGTAGCGTGGCCTTAATCAAGATACCCAACCGGCATTTGCTTGGTGTGAAAATGGGAAACCATGAAAAACCACGTTCAGGGCTGCCGACAGTGAGGCTCGAACCCATTATCTCCCGAATGCAAGCTGACAGCTACGTGACCCAAATCGCATAGCTACTCGCTCAGTTGACTTCTCGTTTGCAGGTTTAACATGGACATTTTTTTAAGGTATGGAGTTATATATTGACGGGGTTTAATGCCGAAGATGAAACGAATAAAGGAATTTTGAGCTTCCTGTAGTCTACTGGCTAACTGTGAGTTAAGGTGACTCACTACATACAAGAGCACTCTTCGAGTTTTGACTAGGTTAATTTTGTTGCTAGAGGTTGAAATTTCTTGGATCTTTGCAACGGATGGACGCATCGATATAAAAAGGTATATTTTACAATACTTTCTACCTCCTCACCCACAGGCGATTTACACACAACTGTACATTTTATAATAACACAGGGAACCATACAAGAACCATATACAAATCACACCCAAGCTTTTGAAACGATTCAACAAATAGGTTAGGGTATGGTCGATCTATAGCAGGGGTTTCCAATTTGTAAGGGCTCGAGGGCCATTTTGGAAAGCTTAGTCATGTTCGCGGGCCGCACTTGAATAGGCCAATTTTTGTAAAATTCTGCAAATAGTACAGAAGCACCATTATGAAATAATATGCATAGTTCAATTGAAATGAGGGTTTGATCATTTTAATTTCTTAAAACATTATTTTAAACTTGCATAAAAGAGCGAAATTTGGAGCCGGGCTGAGACGGTTGAGGCGCTGGCCTTCTGACCCCAGCTTGGCAGGTTCAGTGGTATTTGAAGATGCTCAAATACGTCAGCCTTGTGTAGGTAGATTTACTGGCACGTAAAAGAACTCCTGTGGGACAAAATTTCGACACCTCGGAGTCTCCGTAAACCATCAAAAGTAGTCAGTGGAACGCAGAAATAACATTATTACTTTAAATTTGGATTTTAAATGTTTCAAAATAAAAAATAATCTGTTGAGAACAAGTGAATACTTGAAAAGAGGAACTAATATTAAAGGATAATTCGTTCTGATTAGGGTCTATAAGGTGTATAAAAATTAATACGTTTTTGAACGAGCTAATAAATATTTTTGTGACTTTTATTCACATTATTTCTTACAGTGCTCTCGCGGGCAGCAAAAATGGCTTCGCGAGCCATATGCGGCCCGCGGGCCGCCATTTGGAAACCCCTGATCTATAGCCAGTGACGTGAAATGATGCAGCCTGCAACACAGCAATAGGGAGAAAGAAGGGTGGAACTCTGTAAATAGGATATTCTCTTCGCTACTTTGGGGGTAAAATTGGATACTCTTGCTACGTTTTAAATGTGTGATGAACAGTTCATAATAATTCTCTATTTTCGGTTTGTGAACCCCAAAAATGTATTTCGAAGCACGAGACATATCTAATATGTTACCCTTCGGAACGACAAAATCATTGTTCTACCCATCTTTCCTGATATCTAGGCTTTCGACCGTTCTGAAGGATATATGTTGCATGATCACCAGTGTTCAAGAGGACCTTAGCGTTCTACTTGGGTGCGAGGACACTTTTCTTTAAATAGGCTAGGGATTCGTCATAATCCCCACGTACTTGTGTGTATATGGAAAAATCTGTCTTGTAAGAAACAGTAATCAGCTCTTAGAGACCCTTCGGGTTGCCAAAGCAACTACTGCCCACACAAAGAGCCTGAATCGTTAACAATATCAAGAATCCTTAGTCAATTAATTAATGTTATTGGCTTTACCCCGTCTCTAAAGCCAAGAATAACGGCCGAGAGGATTCGTCGTGCTGACCACACGACACCTCGCAATCTGCAGGCCTTCGGGCTGAGCAGCGGTCGCTTGGTAGGCCAAGGCTCTTCAAGGGCTGTAGTGCCATGGGATTTGTTTGTTTGTTTTTATTGGCTTTACGTCTCACTAACTACTTTTACGGATATTCGGAGACGCTGAGGTGCCGGAATTTCGACTGACACGAGGCTGACGTATTTGAGCACCTTTAAATACTATCGGACTGAGCTAGGATCGAACCTGTCATGTTAGGGTCAGAAGGCCAGCGCCTCAACCGTCTCAACCGCTCAGCTCGGCAATCCTTAGTCATGGTATTCGGTATTCATGACCAGTTTTGCTAAATCTCTTATCAATAGCTCCTCTGTTTTACTCAGTTGTACATAAATGAGGCTGAGAAAACACCAGACTAGGAATAAAATTCTTGGTCGGGCCAGAAATCAAAACTAGAGCCTCCAGGTAAGAGCAAAATAAACTCTTTCTACAGCACGGCTTGAGAAAATGTTGCAGTAGAGTAACTATACAGAGAACTAGATCTAATATCACCAAATGTGAATGTTCCAATACAGTACGAGAGATCAAACATGTTTAATATTTCCAATATAGATATAATCGAATTCAGAACGGAACTTCCTTCCTTCTCGTTACACTCTCTCCTGGTTTTACCTGAAAGACACACTCCACTGTATGCTTCACCCTTCAATAAATAATAATAATAATAATAATAATAATAATAATAATAATAATAATAATAATAATAATAATAATAATAATAATAATAATAATTACGGGGACATCACCCGAGTAGACAAATTCAAATACCTGGGTGAGATCATCATGAAAAATGGACTGGACAAAGAAACACTTCAGGAGCGAGTACGCAAACTGGAAATAGCCTACCAAACATCCCGCACAATCTACAACAAAAAAATGCCTTTCCCAAAACACCAAGATACGTCACTATGAAACAGTTCTGAAGCCAGTAGTTCTATATGCAGCCGAAACCCTGTCTCTAAATGCCAAGAAAGGACTCCTTGAAGAACTGGAGAAAAGAGAACGCAAAATTGTGAGAGGAATCTTGGGATCAAAGTACAGAAATGGAATCCATCAAAAGAGATCCAACAGGGAAGTCTACAGCAAAACAGAGAAAATTACCGACACAATCAGAAAAAGACGGGCACGATTTTACGGTCATCTGAAAAGAATGGACAGAAGAAACTAAAGAAATCTTTCACTTTTTTGATTCAAACCCCAAAACCACAATTCCCTGGTTTAGAAATACCAAAGAAGACCTGCAAATGCTACATATCTCAGCTGAAGACGCCTTTAACAGAGATCTCTTCCGCAAGAAAATATTGACGAACGGGCTAAACCGAGACGAGCAACCGAAGAGAAGACACGGTGCCCCTTGGACAGAGGAGCGTAAGCAGGCCCACTCACAAAGAATGAGGGAAATTTGGGCTCTAAAGAAGGCCAAGTTCAGTGTCAAATGCAACAAGACTTAACGTGGTCCTTGATGGCCCCAGCGAATATTAATAATAATAATAATAATAATAATAATAATAATAATAATAATAATAATAATAATAATAATAATAATGTCGTGTGGCATTCGAATTCATTATAGGTACGGCCCCATTCTCACGGACGTGCTGTCCTTTGGCTCAAGGGTTCCCGGGATCAATTCCCGACTGTGTCGTGGATTTTAACCTTTATTGGTTTATTCTGACGCTAACCATTTAACTACGGAGCCGGACCACAACCCTGTATAAAGCAAGAATTGTAGCGTGGTATTATATGAAAGTGAAACGTGAAAAATAAGTACCGTAGCCTAGAACGAAAGAAAACAGAAGTGTTTGACATATGGTGTTAGAGAAAAAGCTCAATGAGAGACGGGTAGAGCGAATCACACATAAACAGTTGTTGAATGGAGAATGGTTAGGCGAAACTTGACCACAAGAATAGATATATTGATAGGATACATCTTGAGATACCCAGGAATTGTTCAGTTAGTTTTTGAGAGAAGTGTAGTGGGTAAGAGCTATAGGAAAAGAACAAAGCACGAATATAACAAACATATTAGAGTGGGATTAGGATGCAGTAGTTACGCAGAAATAGAAAGACTGGCACAACAACGACACCAAACCATTCTATGAAGTCCGGACCAAAACACACACCTTTACTTTTAGAAAAAGGGACATTGCCAAGATCTTCTTAAACAATTAAATATTTGTTTACTGATAATAATCAGGAGAGATACGCAGAATAGTAAGAATGATTGGCATTGTGTACGTTCAAAACTTCACTTATACTTTCTTTGATATTGGAATTCAAAATGTCTCATGTGACGTCATTTATTACCCACTTGACTGATCTGGAACTATTTTTAGCTTTTCACAATCCAGGCTCTCATACGCATCATGTAAATTCCTGGCCTAGCACGGTAGCGTTCGTTCAGTGCCATCAATTTTTTACGAACAAACGGTACACAAGCAGTTTCGATAAATGTTGTATCATTTGAATCGACTAGAACTCGATTTCGAATTGAAAACAATGAAATATGCATCTAATTTGGTTGTCTGCGCCTATAAAAACTTCAGATTTCACTTGTTTTTCTTTCGTTTATAATGGAACTCTGCACCATTAAGCTGTTTATGGTCCTCCATTCTTCACAACAATATCACAAGTATCAAAATCCTCGACCATGAAGAACTCTTATGATCTCATGAAATCTGTTCTTCTTCTTTTTCTGGTTCCGACTCCTTACAGACTGTTGACGACTATCATCAGAGTTGCCGAACCGTGGACGTCGAAGCAGTGTTGGAGGTTTCGTGTCCGGAATAATATCCTTCACCCCTATCCACGTTTCCGCTGTCTTGCCTTCTATAACCAGAAAAAAAAGAAGTAGGCTATCACCTTTATAGATGTATCAGTCACTGGTTTGATGATTGAGCGAGAGGCACCATGCCGAAACATTCTGCAGACTTTTGCAAGCAATTTGGACTTCCTTCATCATTATCATTGCAATTATCCCTCCAAAAGGCTCAATCTTCATGTTTAGGAACCACGCATTTGGATTTTAAATTATTACTTCTATAAGGCGTCCGCCTCTGTGGTGTAGTGGTTAGCGTGATTAGCTGCCACTCCCGGAGGCCCGGGTTCGATTCCCGGCTCTGCCACGAAATTTGAAAAGAGGTACGAGGGCTGGAACGGGGTCCACTCAGCCTCGGGAGGTCAACTGAGTAGAGGTGGGTTCGATTCCCACCTCAGCCATCCTGGGAGTGGTTTTCCGTGGTTTCCCACTTCTCCTCCAGGCGAATGCCGGGATGGTACCTAACTTAAGGCCACGGCCGCTTCCTTCCCTCTTCCTTGCCTATCCCTTCCAATCTTCCCATCCCTCCACAAGGCCCCTGTTCAGCACAGCAGGTGAGGCCGCCTGGGCGACGTACTGGTCATACTCCCCAGTTGTATCCCCCCGACCAAGAGTCTGAAGCTCCAGGACACTGCCCTTGAGGCGGTAGAGGTGGGATCCCTCGCTAAGTCCGAGGGAAAAACCGAACCTGGAGGGTAAACAGATGATGATGATGATGACTTCTATAAGGCGAGATCAAAAAGTTTCCGTTTGAGGGCGTTGTTGTTGCGGACATGCAACGTAGCGCGACTCCTATGCGGGTATATGTAGGCAAAGGGATTAGCGTGGCAGTCGTATCGTGCCGAGGTGGTTGCGTTAAATGCGGCCACTTGAACTACGGCGACGTTATTACCAAATGCGTCCAAACAGGACCAACGTGCTGTTATTCTCTTCTTGGCTGCCGAAGGATAAACACCGGTGGACATCCATCGGAGAATGACGACTGTGTATGGTGCAGCATGTCTGTCGAAAACCACCGTTGTAGAATGCTGCACCAAGTTCCGTGCGGGTCGCGTGTCGACACAGGACGCCGGTCGATCTGGGAGGCCAGCCTCATCCATTACGGACAAGCGGGGAGTGGATGAGGCGATTAGGGCGGACCGGCGCATAACCTGACCTCTCCCCATGTGATTAACACGCCTTCGGTCCCCTCAAAAATGCTGTGCAGGGTCGACGCTTTCTGTCGGACGAGGATGTGGACCTCTTCACGCAGCAGGACACGGTGTTTTATCTCACAGGAATCTTCAACCTGTTACGTCGGTGGGATGAGTGTCTCAATGTTCACGGCGATTTTGCCTGATTGTCATCCCGATTCAGGACTGCACGGCCATCGAACGTAAACTTTGTAATCGCCCCTTATATTATTTGATTTCTAAAATAAATAGGCTCATGGCCAGTGTTGCCAACTTAGCGGATTTCCCGCTAAATCTGGCGGATTCTAAATCCTTCTAGCGGAGAAAAATTTGATTTAGCGGCTAGCGGAATTTTTGGCGGAATTTTGATGTGTCAGAGAATGTTTTAAGTGGCTTTGTAAAATGTTAATGTAATGCCACACATTTATGACATAAATATTACTGAATCAAATTAGAGGAAAAAGTTAGAATGTACCTAGTCCCCAGTGGAAGTACCACTAAAATTGTCTCTCATTTCCGTCGGGTCGAGCTTGTAAATCACCTTCATGTCATTGGGAAGTACTGCTTTTTTTTTTACTGAACGAGATCAGTTTTTCTTTCTGAGTGTGTATGTATTAGATCACTTCATCTCTGGTGTCTACGTGGGACTACGTCATTCTACAGCAGCACCACAGGGGACATTTTTAAAGCATTTAGTATTTTAGTGTCTTTTATCAGTGTGTTGAGCTTGCATACTGTGTTTTTTTTATGTTTAAACGATTTACTTCATCAATTTATATTACCTCTGCCTTAATGACTCGTTGTGCTTACTGTATGCGCATGTTTAAATAGCACGTGTATTTATTCCGGAACATTGTAGTTTATTAACCACTAATCACTTTGCCGAAGTTTTCAAGACGACGTTTACAGATTCGTTTGCTGCCAGAGATTTTCAGATGTATAGAACAAAATATATTGCAATAAAAAAAAGACACTTGGCCCTCATTTCATAAATGAGTTGAAAAACTCATTGACTAATCAACAGATGTTGGAGTCTTAAAAATCCGCGGAACATTTTACGTAGTAATAGCATCCTAATGTCTGGTGATGCTCGAACTGATTCAAGAGGGTATAGCTTGACAGTATGTGGTAAGCAGTTAAGCCCTAGATTATCTTATATTGAATAAATCATACTTTTAACTAAGTGGTGCTATTGCAGCCATTCCAAATTCTATGCCCTATTAAGCTTCGTTCCGACTCGGGAAACAAATATAAAAAATTGCACATTTTATTTGTTATTAAGTTAAATGTTGAAGAATCTAGCGGATTTCTAGCGGAATTGGGACACTCAATTAGCGGTTTTCACTCTCACAGTGTTGGCAACACTGTTCATGCCTAACCAAAATTTGTATGGTACTCTTTGCCTTTGTGGCAGCTTGCAAATGCTGTGGAAAGGTTTTAAAATATATCAGGCTGTATTTGTCATGTGACCTAAATAGGCTACTTTCCTGTGTTTTAGAAAGGTTAATTTTCTCATGATTTCCGGCTCGACGGAACACCTTCTCGTTAGTGACAAAGCAATCCATGAGATCTTGAACATTCTGCAATACATCCACATTTCAAAGGCTTGCAGCCGATTCATTGACGAAGTATTTCGATATCGTAAAGCAGCACACAGTACACACTACACTTCACGACGCGGTGGTCCACAAGATGTCGGTAGTAGAACTGAATTGGTGAACTCCTTCTTTCGCACTCTCGAAGGGAGTATGGTTGTGGTTTTTATTGTTTTAAGTGGAAATACGACAAATCAAAACCTGCCTTAAAGAGGAAAGAGGTAGATGCCTGATTCTTTGAAGACAGAGGTATCGGGAAAGGAGGGTGAGAATGAAAAAATCCCAAGTCGTCGCAAAACTGATACCATCGGAACCGGAGTAGTAGTTGACCAAGGGAGATTAAAACAGAAATAGGAAAAAATCTGGAACCTGGCACAAAGAACTGGGAACTATTGTCGGAAGTGGTGGTGGTGGTGGTGGTGGTACAACTATGTAATCACCTCCTCTGAACAAATTAAATGGAGACAAAAAATAAATAAAATACTTTATTCATAACGGAGAAATTTGAAGATAAATTTTAAAATAAAATAAAAATTATTTCATTAAGCCGGAAATGACACAAACACATCAAAAGGGAAAGTAAGTTCCCTGAGTAACCGAACACTTCAAATGTATATCCCCTTGATAATTCCCTCTCACGCATTCAGTGAATGACGAGATTACCAGTACGTAATTGCGTCATCGGCTAGTGTGAGCTCGATTATCTCCTGCAGGCCGAGGTTCCGTCTTTCTTAGGCCAGACAGATCGGCGCACATGGTGTGAAGTCGGCACCAAAAGAACACACTGGAAAGTTTTCCCTCTTCAAGAGCAAGAGTGCGTATATCTTCCATCACCTATCCTCAGCCTGCAGAAAACTACGGCCTCTCTCCGTGAAGACTGGAAAGAGGACCGCCACATGGTAGTTGTCTTCTTAATTGCCCTCCGCTTGTTGGAAGTTCGGATAGCTAGCCACTCCGATTCCCAGGACACTAAGATGGATCGGCGTAGCTGAGAAGAAATATCCCCAGATGGTACACAGATCTAGGTGGCAGTTTCATCCACAAGTTCATTTCGCACAATCCCAACGTGGGGGAAAACAACGTGCAAATGCTGGAGGTATTATAATGATTATGAATGTACCAAAGACTTTTTGCCAGTATATTAAAAACATTTTCAATAATCTTATGTATCGAAAGTCCTTCCGAGGTCGTCCACCATGATTCAGCAAATATTTACACTGTAAATGCAGCAACCGAAATATTAAAGTTAAGATCCCTATTTCTGCAATATCGTGTGTGTTAGTGGAGCCGATTTCATAGTGCAATCTTTAATTGTTGACCAATGATAGTGAGTTCGATCCGGGGTGAGGTTTATGACACTTGAAGAATGTTTAAATACAACTCCTGTCACTGGCTTCCGGCGTGTTAAAGAACTCATACAGAACAAAAATTACGACATTTCAACGTGCCTTAAAATGTATAACAATTAAAGGAACGTTATCAAATAACTATCCCGTAGCACATACAGCTCACGTTGGGTCTTGGCTTGCCAAGACAACTGCTGCCTAGCCAGATGGCCTGTAGAGTACCACGAAATCCTCAGTCATACTGCCTACTGCTGGCTTTCGTTTCCATATCCACAGTCTCTCATATCAGTCAGCGCCTCGATCAGTCTCAAGCCGCTCAGTGAGTCCCATTCCAGTCCTCAATCCAAAATTCAAATATGTGGACTGGCCGGGAGTCGAACCCGGGGATTCCGGGTAAGAAGCCCTTGGTTGTTTCCTATGACGGAGTACGACATTAGCGATGGTGGATGGTCGCTGATCTAAGCAGAAATATTGAGTCCATAATAGAAAACATCGATTACACAGCACACAATGTGGTTTCCTGTTTCAAATGTCATCAACTAGGAACGCGCGCACATTTCATTTATCAAGTGATAGGAAGCAGAGTTCATAAACAAACCACTACCTTTTCCGTTGTATATAAGTTTTTAAGAAAATTACGAAATGTTGAATTTTTTCCTGTCGCTGTAATAAGCAGTCACCGTATCTTGTAAACCATAGTGCTCAGAGAACTACTGCAGGTGACTGATAACATTGACATTATATCATAAACGTCATACGTAGTATTGTACAATGCACAGTTGCCATACCAAAAAAATAAATAATAATAATAATAATAATAATAATAATAATAATAATAATAATAATAATAATAATAATAATAATAATAATAATGGAAGATATGTCGATTGAGAAAAAGGAAAGGAAGTTCCTCAGAAGGATTTTTTTTTTTTTGCTAAGTGCTTTACGTCGCACCGACACAGATAGGTCTTATGGCGACGATGGGATAGGAAAGGCCTAGGAGTTGGAAGGAAGCGGCCGTGGCCTTAATTAAGGTACAGCCCCAGCATTTGCCTGGTGTGAAAATGGGAAACCACGGAAAACCATCTTCAGGGCTGCCGATAGTGGGATTCGAACCTACTATCTCCCGGATGCAAGCTCAGAAGGATTTTGGATCATAAGAAAGTGTCCGGCGGTTTCGTCTTCCACCTGAGGTCAAACAAAGAACTGTACGCGAGAGTCGAAAAGATCACCATCGTTATGAAGAAACGAAGGTTAACCTTTTAATAGAATGAACCCGGAGAAATCGTCGCACAAATTGCTCATTTTACAGGAAGAATGGAAATCTCTTCCCCGCTGGCTGAAGGAGATGCACGAAGACATGCGGATAAATCATATAAGACCAGAGGACATAATGGAGAGGACCAGCTTTAGGAGAAAGTTGCGGGGTTGAGGGAAGATCCGCAGAAAGAACCTGCTAAACCGCGAAACATCTCGGCGGAAGAACGGCTGAAAAGGAGCGCGAGGTTGAAATACCTTTGGCTATTATATAAACAAAAAGGTGTGAGTCTAAGAAAGAGCGGCAGGTAGTTTGTGTAACCGTAGTTCATAGCTGACTGCAGCAATGTAAATAAATAAATAAATAAATAAATAAATAAATAAATAAATAAATAAATAAATAAATAAATAAATAAATAAATAAATAAATAAATAAATAAATAAATAAATAAATAAATAAATAAATAAATGTCTTTGCTAGTATTCGTCGCACCGACACAGATAGGTCTTACGGCGACGATGGGATAGGAAAGGCCTAGGAGTTGGAAGGAAGAGGCCGTAGCCTTAATTAAGGTACAGCCCAAACATTTGCCTGGTGTGAAAATGGGAAACCACGAAAAACCATCTTCAGGGCTGCCGAGAGTGGGATTCGAACCCACTATCTCCAGGATGCAAGCTCACAGCCGCACGCCCATAACCGCACGGCCGACTCGCCCGGTAAATAATAATAATAATAATAATAAGCAGAAGAAGAAGAAGAAGAAGAAGAAGGGGGAAGAAATGGCAGGGCCTAGGATGCTGGACAAATGTCCACAGAAAAATTTCAAATTTTGAACATATTTTCTTTCTCTTACTGTTTCAATTTTCTCTTGAAAACAACAGCAGTGTAAACAATTGTAACAACTAGAATAACAATATAGAAAGGGATATTTACAATTATAAGCTTTAGAGCTTAATCAGTAAGAGGGGTGAGGGAGCTCCCATTTTACAAGACAGGCTAGTCTTCATACATCTTTGGTACGGGAATCTTTCGTTTTAAGAAGCCGGGGCTTTCAATAGTTCAGTTATACAAAACAAAGGCCGATTAACTGTCATATTTCATTACCAATGACCTGAACGGGCCTGAACCTCACATCACATTTTAGTCCACATAAAAGCTTAACAGCATTTACACCGATTTGACATTCGCTGCCCTTAATGCAGAGGAAGCAACACCCAACATATGGATCAGAAGGATCTAGAAGAAGCAGGAGCAGAAGCTCATACCACATGGACAAGAAAGAGAAAACAAAGATTAATAGAAAAACTGAGAACAAAATAGAATGGGAAGCTAAATACAGTCAAGCAATCCCGTGACATGTCTTTCCATCAAACCGAATGGGTTAGAAGCCCCCTCCTCCCCCTTTGGAAGTAGAGGGATCAGAGCGGCAGTTTCCTTACACCTCGCACCTTAATTCCAATGATCTTCTCACTCATCCTCATCAGGTAGACCCCACTTACATAAAATCGTGGATTGGGGCGGAGTTTCACAACCGCTTACAGTTTCACTTTCATCTAAATAATGTGCAGCTCCATGGTTAAATGGTTAACATGCTGACCTTTGATTAAGGGGTCCCCCGTTTGGTTTCCGGCTGGGTCCAAGATTTTAACCTCAATGAGGAATGGATTAAAGACTGAAGGTGTTGATAGGGGTAGACCTGATTACGAATTTAAAATAGTATTAAGTAAATGCTACAATAACTTGGGGGCGGGGGCGGTATTTTCATTTGTGGAAATTAGGGAAAGGAAATAGAGCAGTACAAAGGGACATCTTCCACCTTTTTCCAAAATATGTCCATTCATTCAAATGTAGAATAAGGTCATGGCAAGAGAGAGAGTAAGAGCTCACCAGGAGACAATATTATGAGTAGAACGGTGTATGTAAATATGTACAGAGTATAATTGAAAAAATGAAAATCCAAGGCCTGTTTCCAGTCATTTGACCGGGTCAGGGATGGAATGAATGAAGCCCCTATCTAGCGGCGAGGATAGGAAATGTGCCGGCTGCTGAAGCCTGTCGCACTCCTCTGGGGCAATGATAAAAGACTGAAGATGAAATGAAATGAGAATGGAGAGTGTTGCTGGAATGAAAGATGATAGGAAAAACCGGAGTACCCGGAGAAAAACCTGTCCCGCCTCCGCTTTGTCCAGCACAAATCTCACATGGAGTGACCGGGATTTGAACTACGGTATCTAGGGGTGAGAGGCCGGCGCGCTGCCGCCTGAGCCACGGAGGCTTGTATAGAGTATAATTACTTTGTAATATTTACGATTTTTCCACCGGGGAAAATAAAAGTTGAAAAATAAAAGTTCTGTTAAGATTTTGTTGTGGGTATACAAAAAGTATATTATCTACATAAAGTCTGTACCTACACAGGAGTGAAATTAAACACAATTCAAAGAAAATAGGGGAACGTGTTTTATAACGTCTGGTATGTGAACGTTAATTTGGTAGATGGGGTTCCAATGGTCATACAGCATACCTTGAAACCTTAGCTACTCAGGGTGTGTCAATTCGAAGTTATACTCCATCTGTAGGCGTAGCCATGCATTAAACTGCCAGTTAACCCCTTAAAACAAAGTGAATAACGATGTTTCCGTGTGTCGTTGTGAGGTACACAGACTACTGCGGTCATTTGAGCACGTTGTACGTCAACCAGTACATCCCATGAGACGAGGTTCAAGTCGCAAGGCCCGTCACTTTGATCCAGGAACGATGGACTTTTCGTCGTGTTGCTGTGGATCTCAATGTCTCTCCGTCAGTTATTTACCGCTTGTGGAATCGTTACAATGAGTCAGGCCAGTTCACAAGGAGGGCTGGACAAGGTCGTGGACGCATGACAACCCCACAGGATGACCGATATCCGAGCATCTGTGCGTTGCGGCGTCGTTCAGCAACTGCCAGAGAACTGCAACAAGACCTCAGGAGGGTCACTGGAGTCACGGTGTCTGACCAGACAGTAAGGAACAGGTTAGGAGAAGTGTCTTTACGTCCCAAACGTCCTCTTCGAGTGCCCCGTTTAACGCAGCAACATCGCACAGCTCACTTTCTGTTTGCCCGTACTCACGTCAACTGGTAATTTCGCCAATGGAGAACTGTGTTGTTAACAGACGAATCCAGATTTTCCCTGACACATCGTGATGGACGTTAACGTGTACGGAGACGCCGTGGTGAGCAGTACATGCCAAATATTGTCCAGGAAGGCGACCGATTTGGACAAGGTTCTGAGATGTGTGGGGTGGCATCAGTATTGATGGCCGTACGGATCTTGTTGTCATCCGTGGTAATCTTACCGCTGCGGGGTACATCGAGCAGATACTGCTACAGTATGTGTTGGGTACTGCATACGGTGTTGGCCCTGAATTCGTACTCATGCACGACAATGCAGGGCCCATGTAGCGCGCATCACCAGAGCTGTCTTGCGAGAACTGGACATTCAAGAGATAGAGTGGCCAGCAGTGAGTCCCGACCTTTACCCCATCAAGCATGTGTGGGATAGGCTTAACAGAAGTGATCGTGGGCGTCCTGTTCCACCACAGACTCTCCAAGACCTCGAACAGGCTCTCATTGAAGAATAGGACCTGATACCGCAACGTGACCTCCATCAACTTGTACGGGGCATGCTGTGTAGGTGCCAAGCTGTGATAAATGCTCGTAGAAGACATACACCATACTGAAGCTCTCCAACTGTGATAAAAATCCACCCTGGAGGACTGTTATCACTTTGTTTTCGCCCCTATTTGGACATTTTCGTTTGTATTCTGAAAATGAACGCTAATCCATCGATGTTCTTTTGTATACTTCAATGGTAAAAAATAAATGTTTAGTTGGTAATATACCTGGGTGTGAGGTATTGTTTTGTGGAGCATGGCATGCGTTCAAAAACATGTTCCCCTAATTTTTTGAACTGTGTATTTTGATAATTACAATTATAATAATATATTAAATGCGAGGAACATACGATACAGTGCCACGCAATAATTTTCTTTGTACGACTATACATCGATTTTGTTTACTGTAAAGTGATTCCAGTACTGTATGAATCGTTTAGAATTCGAGATTCGGGTAGGTATAATGTTTGATATTTTTTAATTCAAATTCGTGGTTAATTAGATTTTTCTGGACCCCTTGGATCCGAATTAACCAATTTCGACTCTATAAACGAAAACTTATTCATAAAAGCAAAATAATAACTCATTAAACACAGGCTGACAAATTTAATCCAATCAAGTGGACTTTTTTAGATTCTTTAAATCACATCTGATCAAAGTAGCACTTATCTGAAAATATGTACAAACTATCAAGATACCCTTGCTTCGCTACGGCTTTAAAATGAAAGTTATTATTCAAACTTTACATTTTGGTGAGTCCATTGTCAGCTGAGCCTGTAAAATACGTCCTCAGTTCGTACGTCGAACGGTTTGGGGGGAATGATTATTTATTGTATACATAGGATCAGTTGGTGCGTTCATTTTAGTGGGATTTGCAGACTGATATGTAATAGCAAATTCTGGCTCAGTGAGGAAAGCAACGGGAAACTACATCATTTATCATTTCCCCAGTACGCCTTTTCAGTGACACCTAGGGCACCTATGACAGCTGGTGGTGGAACTGTTGAGGATCAAACCAGCCTCCGGGGTGAGCACTTAACATACATACAATCTACTACTCACTTGAACCTCCTACGGAAGAATTTGGATGTTTTAAAACATATCTGATCTAACATCTAGGACGTAAAAGTGACTAACATGAGGAATTTTGATTTTGCACGTCGAACAGTAATGGAGGAATGAATACATTTTAAGGGATGATTGTTTTGAAATATCCATTAACATCTAGGATATAGAAGACCACCCTTTATAAAAAAAAAGTTATGTTTGTGCCTGAAACGGTTTAGGAAGAATGGATATTGTGTTTTTGAAAATCATAATAATAATAATGCTATTTGCTTTACGTCCCACTAACTACTCTTTTACGGTTTTTGGAGACGCTGAGGTGCCGGAATTTAGTCCCGCAGGAGTTATTTTACGTGCCAGTAAATCTACCGACACGAGGCTGACGTATTTGAGCACCTTCAAATACCACCGGACTGAGCCAGGGTCGAACCTGCCAAGTTGGGGTCAGAAGGCCAGCGCCTCAACCGTCTGAGCCACTCAGCCCGGCTTTTTGAAAATCAGTTGCTATCTAAACTTCTTAAGGTATAAATGTTTTGAAGTATACAGTATCTTACATCTAGGACATAAAAGAAGACCCTTCTCGTAAAATTACAACTTTGTACGCCACGCGGTTTTGGAGGGATGAATAATTTAATTTACGGAGCTAACCTCATTTGACACTTCAGCGGTGGAACTTTCAAAATATTTCCTATTTCACACCTAGTATTTAAAATATATACCGCTATTTGGAATTTTGTCTTCGTACATTAAAACCGTTTCGGAGGAAGGAATTAATATATTTGTTTTCGAATTTTAACCCCCATTTAACTCTGTGAGGGGTTAAGTTTGTTTCAATCCGTCTGTTATTTAACACCAGGATATCATTTGACAGTTTAACTTCGTAATTAAAACGGTTTCATATACACGCATATTCTTGTCATCATTCCTCATCCCCCAGTCAAAACCCCTTAGCGGTGTATTGTTTGAAGTCCAATTGTTATTTGTATCCTCATAAAAAAAAATTCAACTCCTTTTATATCCCCCTAAGTTGATTCCCCCTCCCCCCAACCAAATATGCGTGTTTCCTTATTTTTAAAAGAGATTCCAAATACCAATTTTCACATCCGTAACATCCTTCGTTTTTATGATATAAGTATCCTCATACAAAAAATTTAAACTCATATTTTAATTCATTTACCCGCCCTTAATTGGATTTTCCGAAAACAAAAGAGCGCATATTTCTTTATTTTTAAAGAAGATTCCAAATACAAATTTTCATGTTTGTAACATCTTCAGTTTGTGAGATATAAGTATACCCATAAAAATAATTCAACCCATTTTTAGTCCTTTCTGCACCGCCTTTAAGTGGATTTTACGAAAATGACAAAATACATGTTTCTTAATTTTTAAAGGAGATTCCAAATACCAATTTTAACGTCTGTAGTATCTTCAGATTTTGAGATACCAGTATCCTAATAAAAATAATTCAAACCCTCTTTCAGTCCTTTTTACCCTCCCCCCCCCCCCCCACCAAGTGATTTTTCCGAAAACAAAAAGTATGCGTTACTTTATTTTAAAAATAAATTTAAAATACCAATATTTACGTCTGTAATTTGTTCCGTTTTTTGAGATATACTCGCCGAGCTGAGTGGGTCAGACAGTTAACGCGATGGCCTTCCGACCTCAACTTGGCAGGTTCGATCCTGGCTCAGCCCGGTGGTATTTGAAGGTGATCAAATACGTCAGCCTCGTCTCATAGATTTACTGGCACGTAAAAGAAATCCTGTGGGACTACATTCCGGCACCTCGGCGTCTCTGAAAACAGTAAAAGTAGTTAGTGGGACGTTAAGCCAATAACATTATTATTGAGATATACTCGTTTTAAAAATTCACCCTCTTTGCAGTCCTGTTAACTCCCTCCCTTTAAGTAGGTTTTCCAAAAACAAAAAAGTACGTGTTTCCTTATTTGCAAAGGAGATTCCAAATGCCATTTTGTACGTCTCTAACGTCTTCAGTATTTGATGTATAAGTATCCC
The DNA here is from genome assembly GCF_040414725.1 of Anabrus simplex. Taxonomy (NCBI): domain Eukaryota; kingdom Metazoa; phylum Arthropoda; class Insecta; order Orthoptera; family Tettigoniidae; genus Anabrus; species Anabrus simplex. The sequence continues at coordinate 137,769,996 of NC_090267.1, forward strand.
CATAAAAAGAATTCAACTAAGTTCACTTCTCTTCACCCACCCTACCCCTCCTTAAATGGATTTCCCGAAAACAAGAAATACCTGTTCCTTTATTTTTTAAGGAGATTAAAAATACCAATTTTCATGCCTGTAACATCTTCAGTTTTTGAGATATAAGTATCCACATAAAAATAATTCAACACCTTTTCCCTCACTGAAGTGCTTTTTTCGAAAATAAATACGTGTTACTTTTATTTTTTAAAAGATTAAAAATACAAATTTTCACGTTAGAAATGTGTTAAGTTTTAATATATACCGTATAGATGCTCATTTTAAAAATATATCTCCTTTAACACTTCCCCTTAAGTGGATTTTCAGAAAATAAATTATGCATGTTCCTTTTCTTTTACAGGAGATTCCAAATACCAGTTTTCACGTCTGTAACATGTTACGTTTTTGAGTTATACTCATTTTAAAAACTCACCCCCTATATCATTTCTGTTCACCACCCCTTAAGTAGATTTTCCAAAAACAAAAAATACGTGTTTCATTATTTTAAAAGGAAATTCCAAATACCAATTTTCATGTCTGTAACATATTCAGTTTTTGAGATATAAGTATCCACATAAAAATAATTCAACACCTTTTTCAGTCCTTTTTGAACCCTCCCTCACTGAGATGGTTTTTTCCGATAATAAACAAATACGTATTACTTTTATTTTAAAAAAGATTAAAAATACCAATTTTCACGTCAGAAATGTGTTAAGTTTTAATATATACCGTATAGATGCTCATTTAAAAATTTATCTCCTTTAACATTTCCCCTTAAGTGGATTTTCAGAAAATAGATTATGCGTGTTCCTTTTCTTTTATAGGAGATTCCAAATACCAATTTTCACGTCTGTAACATCTTCAGTGTTTTAGATATAAGTATCCACATAAAAATAATTCAACACCTTTTTCTGCCCTTTTTACATCCCCCTCCACTGAAGTGTTTTTTCCGGAAACAAAGAAATACGTGTTACTTTTATTTTTATAAGAGATTAAAAATACCAATGTTCATGTCTGTAACGTGTTAAGTTTTTGATATATACTGTATATATGCTCATTTTAAAAATTTACCCCCTTTAACACTTCCTCTTAAGTAGGTCTTCAGAAAACAAATTATGCGTGTTCCTTTACTTTTACAGAAGATTTCAAATACCAGTTTTCACGTCTGTAACATGTTACCTTCGTGAGATATACTCATTTTTAGAATTCACCTACTTCTGTCACTCCTGTTCACCACCCCTTAAGTATATTTTCCAAAAACAAAAAATACGCATTTCTTTATTTTTAAAGGAGATTCCAAATACCAATGTTCATGTCTTTAAACTGTTCAGTTTTCGGGATACAGATACAGTCATTTTAAACATTCACACCCTTTTAACCCCTTTTCAAAAAAATCTTCCCTTAGTGAGCACCTACAGTACATTGTTATATGAATTTATCCCCAAAATTTAATTTCTTTATGTCCAGTAGTTTTGGCTCGGCGATGATGAATCTGTCAGTCGGTCAGTCAGTCAGGACATGTTATTTGATATATAATGTACAAATGACACAAAAGTCCGTCAACATTTGACGACGCAATACCTCACGGAATATTAGAGGTAGGGAGTTAATAATTAACACATATGATTGGCGTGACATGGGGTTTTATTGACATCAAAATAAAGTACACAAAATGACGAACAGATGGCGTTTCATACGATACACGAGCATTCATTAGCATAACAATCGAGGTTTACCAAAGATGGCGTTCTTTATAACACAAGTTCAACATGTCGGCCGTTACTCATCAACAATACCTGTAGTCGAGACTTGCGACTTCAGGTAACCCCACAACCAATAATCACACGGACTGAGGTCGCGATTGTAGGCGCTCACGACTGCTCTCTTTACACCGTACACGGGTCAAATGCGGCATCACTGACGTGTTGTTGTCCAACGCCATCTATTGGCCTGTTTGTGCACTCCTTGTTGGTATAAAATCCCATGTCGTGTCAAGCATGTGTGGCCATTTGTACCCGATGTGTTGTTGTCCAGCGCCATCTATTTGCCTGTTTGTGCACTCCTTGTTGGTATAAAATCCCATGTTGTGTCAAGCATGTATGGCCATTTGTACCCGACGTGTTGTTGTCCAGCGCCATCTATTGGCCATTTTGTGTACTTTATTTTGGTGCCAATAAAACCCCACGCCATGCCAATCAAGTGTGTCAATTATTACCTCTCTACCTCCAACATTCCGTGAAGTATTGCCTTGGCAAATGTTAACGAACTTCTGGGTCACCCTGTACACAGATGCGTTTACGAATAATTGTAAACTTGTTTGTAAATAATCCGACTGGTCAGGCAAGTGACTGAGTGTAATCTCAACTTTTCACTACAATGATGGTGAGAAAACTCTTGAGGGGAGTTAACTCGGTAAAGCAGCCGTAGCTCGAATTTGAACTAGTTCCCTTCGACTTCCGCGTCACCTGATTGCACGTGAGCTCTGGATATCGGATGAAATAACACCATCTGAGACAGCGAGTTGGATATGACACAACAGTAGTTGACGGAAGTTGATGAGTTGTACTTGGGGAACTTGATGATATCATGTATGCGGTTGTGGTCTGGCGGTAGCAATTACCAGTAATTAAGTCACTCATAAAACCATTAACTGACTGCATTTGCGGTTAATTTAGTATCGTTTCTTATTTCAGTTTACAACCTGTTCACTGAAATTGTTGGCCGTGCGGTTTGGGTCGCGTGCCTGCGAGCTTGCATTCGGGAGATGGTGGGTTCGAATCCCACCGCCGGGAGCCCTGAAATTGTTTTTCCGTGGTTTCCTACACGAGGCAAATGCTGGGGCTGTAACTTAATTAAGTGCACAGCCGCTACCATCCCGACCTAATCATTTTCCCACCCTTTTGTCACCGAAAACCTTCGATGTGTTCGTGCGACGTAAAATCACACACACACACACACACACACACACACACACACAGAGGGAGAGAGGGTGAAAGAAAACTCCTAGAAAATAGGTGCAATGAGTATGGTATGAAAATTAGCCTCTCGAAGACTAAATTGATGTCAGTAGGTAAGAAATTCAACAGAATTGAATGTCAGATGGGTGATACAAAGCTAGAACAGGTCAATAATTTCAAGTATTTAGGTTGTGTGTTCTCCCAGGATGGTAATATATTAAGTGAGATTGAATCAAGGTGTCGTAAAGCTAATGCAGTGAGCTCGCAGCTGCGATCAACAGTATTCTGCAAGAAGGAAGTCAGCTCCCAGACGAAACTATCTTTACATCGGTCTGTTTTCAGACCAACTTTGCTTTACGGGAATGAAAGCTGGGTGGACTCAGGATATCTTATTCATATGTTAGAAGTAACAGACATGAAAGTAGCAAGAATGATTGCTGGTACAAACCGGTGGGAACAATGGCAGGAGGGTACTCGGAATGAGGAGATAAAGGCTAATTTAGGAATGAACTCGATGGATGAAGCTGTACGCATAAACCGGCTTCGGTGGTGGGGTCATATGAGGCGAATGGCGGAGGATAGGTTACCTAGGAGAATAATGGACTCTGCCATGGAGGGTAAGAGAAGTAGAGGTAGACCAAGACGACGATGGTTAGACTCGATTTCTAACGATTTAAAGATAAGAGGTATAGAACAAAATGAGGCCACAACACTAGTTGCAAATCGAGGATTGTGGCGACGTTTAGTAAATTCACAGAGGCTTGCAGACTGAACGCTGAAAGGCATAACAGTCTATAATGATAATGTATGTATGTATGTATGTATGTATGTATGTATGTATGTATGTATGTATGAAATTGTACACTCAGTTGTGCCACAATGGTCCTTAACTAGAACTGGAAAAGATTAAATCTGAAATTACAGATGCTATCGCTGGAATTTAAGTCACCACAACGCATACAGTGCAAAAGGAACAGTTCAGGGCTATAACATCAGGTTCAGTGAGTACAGACAAAGCATAGCAGTGTAGCGGGTACGGTTTATGTTAGCGACCACGTGACGACGTCCGAATGTGAAATTTAATTCTCTTTCAAATATCTGTACCGTATGCAATAAATGTTATCATACGATAACGAGATCAAATTCAAAACTAGAATTGATTTACGCTTTTAAGCATATGATCTATTTAGATGATGATAATAATAATAATAATAATAATAATAATAATAATAATAATAATAATAATAATAAAACACAGGCGTCACTTTTGACTGTTTGGCTTTCGCGGATGATGTGCTCCTAGCAGGCAATCTTCAAACTACAGTGAAACAGATGAAAATTCTTCAGGAAATAGCTGCTAAAACAGGCTTACGGATCACCTTTGAAAAGACCCAGTATATGGATTTGGAAAAGACAAACTCCACTCACAGCATTGAGACGGCCTTTGGGATTGTCTGGAGGACCACGTAATTTAAATACCTTGGCGAGATTATTACCCCGCATAACAATGAAGCGGAAGTACTGCGGGAGAGAGCAAGGCAGATGGAATTGGCATTTAAAATGAGCCATGATACTTACAGATCCAAATCCATCTTCTATCAGGCTAAACTGAGATACTACTGCGTAGTTGTCAGGCCGGCATGCCTTTACGCTGCAGAAACATTAGCAAAATTGGAAGATATATCTATTGGGAAAAAGGAAAGGAAGTTCCTCAGGAAGATTTTGGGTCCTAAGAAAGTGTTGGACGGTTTTGTCTTCCACTTGAGGTCAAACAAAGAACTGTATGCGAGAGTTGAAAAGATCACCACCGTTACGAAGAAACGAAGGTTAACCTTTTTATCGTCACCTGAAGGGAATGAACCCGGAGAGATTGGCGCACAAATTGTTCATTTTACAGAAAGAATGGAAATCTCTTCCCCGCTGGCTGAAGGAGGTGCACAAAGGCATGCGGATAAATGATATGAGACCAGAGAATATAATGGAGAGGACCAGCTTTAGGAGAAAGTTGTGGCGTTGAGGGATGATCCAGAGAAAGAACCTGCTAAACCGCAGAACATCTCGGCGGAAGAATGGCTGAAAAGGAGCGAGAGGTTGAAAGACCTTTGGTTATTATTTAAACAAAAGGTGTATACCTAAGAAAGTGAGACAGGTAGTTGGTGTAACCGTAATCCATAGCTCACTGTAGCATTGTAAATGCCAACAAAGGACTCCTTGAAGAACTGGAGAAAAAACAGCGCAAAATTGTGAGAGGAATCTTGGGATCAAAGTACAGAAATTAAATCCATCAAAAGAGATCCAACGAGGAAGTCTACAGCAAAATAGAGAAAATAACCGTCACAATCAGAAAAAGACAGCCACGATTTTACGGTCATCTGAAAAGAATGGACGGAAGAAAGTTAACTAAATCTTTAACTTTTTTATTCAAACCCCAAAACCACAATTCCCTGGTTTAGAAATACCAAAGAAGACCTGAAAATGCTACATATCTCTGCTGAAGACGCCCTTAACAGAGATCGCTTCCGCAAGAAAATATTGACGAACGGGTTAAACCGAGACGAGCAACCGAAGAGAAGACACGGTGCCCCTTGGACAGAGGAGCGTAAGCAGGCCCACTCACAAAGAATGAGGGAAATTTGGGCTCTAAAGAAGGCCAAGTTCAGTGTCAAATGCAACAAGACTTAACGTGGTCCTTGATGGCCCCAGCGAATTATATAATAATTGTTACCGTGTTTTGGTGGATCAGCAGAGGTGGAAGAAGGTGCGGGCTGGAATGGGTCTAACTACAAGTCCGAAAGATGAAATTAAAATTTAAATAAAGGTTATATTTTCAATAGACAACAAGGTTTAACAATTTTCACTAGGTGAAATAACAAAAATATCAGGTACAATGTAATTTTACAAACGAAAGTACAAGTTAAGGGGTCTTTGCAAATCCTGGGCTACGAGTCCCAAAGTTTAACAATCTGAGCTCTCAGCTCACAACCACATAATTTAGAAAAGGGCAGAAATTCTCTCAATACAATGGAGCACTTGCTCCCAGTAATCAAAATGTCACGCCTCCCCGAGGCACCTTTCAAAATACCAGAAAGAGCTGATCCGCTCTCAATCTTTCAAGCCTATTCAAGGCCATACCATAGATTGCGATCGCTTGCTACGACTTACAAGAATTAAACAGAGGTATCTCGTACCCAATCTACTGGGCCTTCTCAGGAAGGAAAACAAACACGGGTTAAATTAATGGCCCAAAATACAAGGTTGAATGGAGGCGAGTACTTGTACTCCTATACGAAAGCTTGTTAAAACCTAAGTGGCGCTAAGCCGATACATAGGGGCTATTCCCACACTATATAGGTGACTTGTATAAGAAAATTTTAACACATTAGGAAAGATTAGAAAATCAGTTACCAAAACATAGTCACCTCAAGTCAAAATGAAGGGGAGCTCGAGAGGGTAAAGCACTCTCTATCCCCGATTTACATTAAAAGATATATGAAGTTTTACAAAGATGGAAGAAGATTTACATGTTTTAAGTTAACGGTTACATATTAAAGGTTTCGGGCCTGCCCCGCGGGTTAAACTGCTGAGCTAGCAAGGAAAAAGAAATATGTTAAACGGCCATTACCTTGTTGAAGAGCTGCTGCCCGAAGAAAGAGGCGCTACCCGCCCCCTGCTATACTTCCATACACTAATCTAGATGTTGTTGAAGTGGCCGGAAGACAAGAAAATCAACAGTTTTTATACCCTCGTGGAAGATTCGAGACCTTTCATGAATAATTAAGACATGCCCACAGACGTTTATTGGTCGGCTAAAAGTTACAAGTCAAAAATGAAGAAGAAACCTGTGATTGGAGGGAAATTAATTACAGAAATTCCTGATTGGGTAAATTCAAAACAGGCGGAAAGAAAGGATTAATATTGCCAACCCACCAACGAAAGAACGAAATTTAGTAAAGACAACAACTTATGAATACAAAATATCTTCAAGAACAGTTCCTTCACTTCGTACCAGGGTGCATGATCATAGTTTTTGGTAGAGGCACATGTGAGAGAATGTCCACACTTCTTGATAATTAGTAAAAAAAAATTTAAAAATCGAAATTAACACAGTGACATCTTCAGATGAATGATTGAATTAATTCAGTTTATAAAGTTCAGAGTTTCTCCAGTAGAGGAGTACTTTAAGGCGGAAAATTCAAATATGCGGCGTATGGGTGTACCAACCGGTACAATAATAACAATAATAATAATAATAATAATAATAATAATAATAATAATAATAATAATAATAATAATAATAATACCAAGAGAGTTGGCTACGTGGTTCTAGGCGTTTGTCAGTGAGCTTACGTTTCGAAGATAGTAGGTTCGAACAACATTGTCGGCAGCCTTGAATAAGGTATTCCCTGGTTTCCCGTTTTCACACGAGACAAATGTACCTAAATTACGGCCATGGTCACTTCCTTTCCATTCACATTCCCAGCCATGACCTATCCCATCGTCGCCATAACACCTTTCTGAGTCCGGGAAACGTGAGATGAATATCAAAGCAATAATAATAATAATAATAATAATAATAATAATAATAATAATAATAATAATAATAATAAAGGAAACCACATTCTCTTTAGCATGGGAACAATAAACACAAAACGGTTGTGATGGTATCCAGAAGTGCCAATAGTGACCACCACTTCATAATTTACTATTCAATATTGCTTAAAGATATATATATTTGCTAGTTGCTTTGCGTCGCACCGACACAGATAGGTCTTATGGCGACGATGGGACAAGGAAGGGCTGGGAGTGGGAAGGAAGCGGCCGTTGCCTTAATTAAGGTACAGCCCCAGCATTTGCCTGGTGTGAAAATGGAAAACCACGGAAAACCATCTTCAGGGCTGCCGACAGTGGAGTTCGAACCTACTATCTCCCGAATACTGGATACTGGCCGCACTTAAGCGACTGCAGCTATCGAGCTCGGTGAAAGATATATTTAGCTTCCATGGCCTTCTCCGGATAAGAGACTCAGACAACGAAACAGTTTTCAAAAGCGAAACATGTACCAACAGCCCTGGGTCACCCAGCCACAAAGGGGTTAGCAAAACGTCACATCCAAACTTTGAAAAATAAATTATCCACAGTGGTTTCATCAACAGGCTGTCTGGCATAACGCGCCCAGGAGATATTTTGGATATCGAGCAATCTCTTTTGCAAACAACATGACTCCAACTGAATAATACCTTGGACGAAATCTGCGGATAATATTAGATGCGTTATTCCCATCTGGAGAAGTTCCTTTCTATCGTTCCAACAAGAAGTTCATTATTTGAGTATGGGAGACCGTACCCAAGCTAGGTGGTACCCAAAGAACAAAAACACCTGGAAGTTTGGTGTGGTTAGGAGGAAGTTTGTTTGAATACATTACGAAGTTAAACTGGACGACGGATACAATCTGAAGAGACGCTTTAACCAACTGAAGCCTTGCGCTGCCTCAAAATCTAACGAAGACTTTAACCTTCAAGATTTTCGAAGTACCGAGCCACGACTCAATCCTTTCTAGCTACGGAGGTCGGAAGAGAACTTCAACCAGGCGGATACCCTCCTGAAGTACTGTAGAAACCTCCAGCCAATGCTCCTGATAGCGAGGAGAGAGAGAGAGCAGAACTTTGCATGTTCGAAGACCACGGCGGTACCTCGAAGATTATGATTGTGCTTAATAATTAGGAAAGAATGTTATGAACTTACATTTTCTTTTAATATTCAATCTCTTTGCTGCTATTCTGTCGGCAGATTGCTCATAAGTTCTTTGAAAATGAAAATCCACAGCCTGTTTCCAGTCATTCGACCGGGTCAGGAATGGAATGGAATGGATGAAGCCCCATCTAGCGGCGAGGATAGGAATTGTCCCGGCTGCCGAAGCCTGTCGCACTCCTCTGGGGTAATGATAAATGAATGATAGATGAAATAAAATGATATTGGAGAGCGTCGCTGGAATGAAATATGACAGGAAAAACCGGAGTGCCCGGAGAAAAACCTGTCCCGCCTCCGCTTTGTCCAGCACAAATCTCACATGAAGTGACCAGGATTTGAACCATGGAACCCAGCCATGGAGGCATATGAGTTCTTTACGCAAAAGTTATTATAAGTCGTGATCAAAAAGATTCCGTTTGAGGGCGTTGCTGTAGCCAACATGCAATGTAGCGCGACTCCGATGCGTATATATAACCACGGACATGTAGGCAAAGGGATTAGTATGGCAAACGTGTCGTGCCGAGGTGCGTGCGTTAAATGCGGCCACGTGAACTATGCCGATGTTATTACTAAATGCGTCCAAACAGGACCAACGTGCTGTTATTATGTTCTTGACTACCGAAGGACAAACACCGGTGGACATCCATCGGGGAATGAAGACTGTATGGGGCAGCATGTCTGTGGAAAACTACCGTTGTGGAATGGTGCACGAAGTACCGAGCGAGTAGCGTTTCGACACAAGACGCCGGTCGATCTGGGAGGCCTGCCTTATCTGTTACGGACAACAACAACTCAAATGGGAGACACTCGAGCACCCGCCCTATAGTCCTGATCTCTCCGCATGCGATTGTCACCCCTTCGGCCTCCTCAAAAAGGCCTTGAAAGGTCGACGCTTCCTGTTAGACGGATCTTCAACCTGGTACGTCGGTGAGATGAGTGTCTCAGTGCTCACGCGATTCTGCCTGATTGGCATCCCGATTCAGAACTGTACAGCCGTCGAACGGAAACTTTTTGATCAACCCTTATGCATTATGTGTCCTAACATCATAATATTCATGTACTAACTCAAAATATTTAAAACGCAACATGAATGCAAAGAAACCATGTATGTGAAACGACTTTTATTTCATAGACGGCATGACTACAAACGAATGGAAGCCCCAGGATAGGAGCTAAGACATACCATGCCCTGGTGTGTAGTGCGCGGCTTCAACCATACACTTTGCAGAAAAGAAAGATTCCCACGAACCAGGTACAAACTTCATATTCGAACTATGAGGACCAAGCTCGATGGCTGCAGTAACTTAAGTGCAGCCAGTATCCAGTATTCGGGAGATAGTGGGTTCGAATTGCACTGTCGGCAGCCCTGAAGATGGTTCTCCGTGGTTTCCCATTTTCACACTGCGCAAATGCTGGGTCTGTACCTTAATTAAGGCCACGGCCGCCTCCTTACCACTCCTAGCCCTTCCCTGTCCATCGTCGCCTTAATACCTATCTGTGTCGGTGCACGTTAAGCACCGAACTGTGTTCACAAACTTCTAATGAAAAAAAATGTTTTTTAATGTAAATTAACTGGGCATAGCCATTGGCTGCATAAATATATCTGTTATTATTATTATTATTATTATTATTATTATTATTATTATTATTATTATTATTACAGCAATAATAAAAATCATACCATATTCTCTTCAGCGCGCGAAGCCGAAGCACGCAGCCACTATTCACGCAATGTCAACTTCCATTCACTGCCCTCTTACAACTGGCGTGGCGAGATGACTGACCCCCCAGCTCTGGGTATGGATAGCCATAGTCACGAGCTTTTGGCAAAACAAAGCGAAAGCCACCAGTGGCCATTTTTGACAAGACGGAGCTAGAAGAATATTGCTATACAACAGCAGTCTTTTGACAAGGTACCGGGGGAGATTACTATTTTCATATTTTAATATTATTTCTGTCTAGAGCACGAACATAGATAGGACCGAGGGAGTTGGCCGTATAGTTAGGGTTGCATAGCTGTGAGCTTGAATTTGGGAGATAGTGGGTTTAGATCGTACCGTCGGTAGCCCTGAGGATGGTTTTCCGTAGTTTCCTATATTCACACCAGGCAAATGCTGGGGCTGCACCTTAATTGAGGCCACGGCCGCTACCTTTCCAATCCTAACCCTTCCCCATCCTTGGTCACCGAAAACTTTCGAAGTGTTAGTGCAACGTTTAACCACCAACAAAAATAAACACACACACACACAAAAACACAGACAGTTTTACGGTGCCACTACTTGACGAAAGGCCAAGGACTGCAAAAGTAGCGGAATTTCTGAATAACACGCGCGACAACAATGAGCAATATCAGGGATATCACATATTAACGAGGTATGTATGTATGTATGTATGTATGTATGTATGTATGTTGAATATTCAGCCCGAAGGCTGGTTTGATCCTCAACAGCTCCACCATCAGCTGTCATAGGTGGCCTAGGCATCATTGAAGAGGCACGCTAGTACTAGGGAAATAGGGAGTGAGATACGTTCCCGCTCCTTTCCTCACCGATCCACAAGTCGTTATTATACAGGGTCTGGCTTATAAACCCAGACCGTACAGCGGCGTTTCTACTCTCGGAGACCTAAGCAGCTGTACGGGAGGCGCGCGCATAGTTCTTGACCGTGCAATCTCTGCTGTTAACATGGTGAGACAGTTACCATTGCAACACCGTAACGATGGGATAGGAAAGGGCTAGGAGTGGGAAGGAATCGACCGTGGCCTTAATTAAGGTACAGCCCCAGCATTTGCATGGTGTGAAAATGGGGAAACTACGGAAAACCATCTTCAGGGCTGCCGACAGTGGGGCTCGAACCCACTATCTCCCGGATGCAAGCTCACAGTTGAGCGTCCCTAACCACACGGCCAACTCGTCCGATAAAAGTTATTTTAAGAACGAGTCGGCTGGACGGGTATGTGATCACAGATTCACGTAATTGTAACTAAATTTGAACCTACTGGCTCGGTGCTCAACAAAAAAACATGCGCGCTCACGAACAGTTTTACAAGAGGAAAAGCTAGATGACACTGGTTTGAATCTTGAACGGTCATCGAATAAATCAGACATAAAATTAGCACAAGAAGTAGGGGTTTCGGTTTCTTCTGCACACAGAGCTAAAAAGTTGCTACACACCAAACCGTACAAGTTTACACGAGCCAAGTGTTTAAAACCTGCTGATCCGGCCACAAGAGTGAGATATTGTGAGCGGTATCTCGCATCACTGAATGATCGTTTATTCGACCCACAGCTTGTGTTCTTTTCAGATGAGGCATGGTGTCATCTTAATAGTCATGTGAACTCTCGCTATTGGTGTGCAGAAAATCCTAATCGTGTTTATGAATTCCCTCATTATCAAGGATAACACGTCCAGCAGTTTTACAAGGTAAGATTTCATATAAGATTGTACTGTATACACTCTTAAAGCAGGGCGGCCGCGCGCTTCGTAAGTTGGGCCGAGGCAGCTGCTGTAGCGCAGAGTACAAACACTGTGCGCTCGGTCTGGGTTTATAAGGGAGACCCTGTATATCAGTCTGCCAAGCCCACTGAAATGCATCCACTAACCGACCCTATGAGTGACATTTTCACACCGTTCATAACAGGAACTGGCAGCATAAGGAATGGTATTACTAGCATTGCTCATACCTCGGTCACTTTCATGTTGTCGAAACCAGGAATAAGACTGAGACAGTTCAATGAAACTAACAAAATTGCTCTAGCCTATACCAGGAGACATACTGCAGTGTAAACACTACATCTCCCCAGCAAAAGGAGCAGCTTATCTAGCAACAAGAGTTCACCTCGGTCTGATGTCATCGGGTAATGCAATAGTGCTGCCATTTTGAGGTACCTACAATAGTGTCCAAAAGTTAAGCAAAATCACTAAACGATGTCATACCGCCTGATAGGAATGAAAAAAAGAAAGCTGAATCACACACCATATGTCACACAACTTGCCCAAAAAATCAGTGTCAGAAAGGTTCTGATAGCTAAGGTACACCTTTGACAACAACTAAACTTGGCAATGTCTTCCACAACAAAATATGCTGTTAATAGGGTGTATGGTTACCCCTAACAGCCACACATGCTTCGCAACGACGTAGCATGCTCTCTATCAGATGGTCCCAGAGCTCTTGTGGCAGTCGATCCTATTCCTCCGAAAGAGCAATGCGAAGGTGTCCTTGGTGGAGGCTGACGGGATGCAATTCGCTTTCCTAATGCATATCAGGCATGTTCTATAGGATTCAGATCCGCAGACCTCGTTGGCCACTCCATGCGATTAATGTCTTCCCCAGCCAGAAATTCATCTACCAGAGCAGCGCCTTGCGGTCGGGCATTATCGTCCATTAAGAGGAAGTCTGGACCAACCGCACCTCTGAAGAGTCAAACATGTGGTCTCAGTACCTCATCCCTGTATCTCCGAGCGTTAACAGTGTTCCACGGACCACCCATGAAGATGTGCAGGTCCGTACGGCCATTCAACATGATGACGCCACCACCACTACAGTATACTGGCCTCGTTCCACGATGTTCCTGTGGTTTTATCGGCTACCAGATTAATGTGCGGCGGGAATCGTTCTGCAAACTGAAGCGGGATTCATCTGTGAAGAGCATATGCCTCCATTCATTCATGGTCCAATTTCGAAGCTGACGACTCCACAGTAAACTGGCCCGTCTCTGTGCTGGAGCGAACGGGACTGCAGCCCGCTGGACGTCGGGCAAACAGCCCTGCTGTTCTGAGCCTCCGGTACACGGTTTGCCGGGAAACGGCAACCCCTGAGACGGCTGCAAGCTCCGCCGACAATTGTCTTGCAGGTGCACTCCAACTTCGTCGGGCGGTTAAGGCCAGATATCGCTGCTGCTGTGGGGTGGTTACCCTTGGTCGACCTGGTACTGGCCTAGGACTAACATCTCCTGTGTCTCGTAATCGTCTCCAAAGCCTGGAAATGACACTTTGTGGCACATTCAAGGATACGGCGACTTCGGTCTGGGTCTGGCCTGCTTCCAGGCGGCCGAGTATTCTACCCTGCAAAACGGGGTTCAAATGGCGTCGTTGTGCCATTATGTTATGTTCACCACGAGACTACACTCCGCATACTATAACAGGGCAAACTTGGCTGAGGGGTCTGGCTCCATGGCTAAATGGTTAGCGTGCCGGCCTTTGGCCACAGGGGTCCCGGGTTCGATTCCCGGTAGGATCGGGAATTTTAACCATCATTGGTTAATTTCGCTGGCATGGGGGCTGGGTGTATGTGTCATTATCACTTCATCCTGATCACGACGCGCAGGTCGCCTACGGGAGTCAATTAAAAAGACCTGCACCTGACGAGCCGAACATGTCCTCGGACACTCCCGGCACTAAAAGCCATACACCATTTATTTACGGCTGAGGGAATATGGGGCGCAGGCACTGGCTGTGTTTACCTTGCGGTTACGCTGCTAGTCAAAGCAGGGAACACTCCTTTCCTATACAGAGCGAACACATAAAGTTGGTAGGTGCATATGTCGTGCGATTTGCGGTCTATTTCCTGTTGCCCTGCTTACTCGTAACTTATGCTTAACTTTTGGGCACTAGTGTACTAAAATCGGCGTCACGCCCGCCTAACAATTAGTGTAACTCCGGATTCCGGCGTGCTAGCATATTTCGAGCTTTCATTTGATTCTTATCTGTGGGTTCTATATGTATACAGCAAAAAACAATTTGAACAGTCAATATTTGAGGAAATTATGATGGGAAGAAGTGCAAAAAATGTACTTCGTAAATTCCCGTGATATTTGAACAATAAATGACTCCAAAGTTCTAGAAAACGCATTCGAAAGAATAGAGGGGTTTGTCAGAATTCCAAAAAGCCCGAAATCACCAATACTGAGCATCAAAACACTTACTGGGGTCGTCTTCTGGAGTCCCAGCCGACCACATCTACTGCCGCAATGTATAGCAGCTCTGTCTTGAAGATGTGTGGTACCGAGCTCGATAGCTGCAGTCGCTTAAGTGCGGCCAGTATCCAGTATTCGGGAGATAGTGGGTTCGAGCCCCACTGTCGGCAGCCCTGAAGATGGTTTTTCGTGGTTTCCCATTTTCACATCAGGCAAATGCTGGGGCTGTACCTCAATAAGGCCACGGCCGCTTCCTTCCCAGTCCTAGCCCTTTCCTGTCCCATCGTCGCCATAAGACATATCTGTGTCGGTGCGACGTAAAGCCAATAGCAAAAAAAAAAAATGTGTGAATTTGTTTCGAATGAAAAATAAAATGCCACAATAAGGCCCTTCGTCCACCGGTGTAATGTAATTGCGATCCGACTCAAAAAATATCACATGAGTGTTGGACGGGAGTCGTTTCACAGTCGGACCCCTGTTATCTGCACAGTTCTCGTCCATCTGCGCGACTGCAACGCACTCGTCGATCAACTCGCGAACGACTCGCTTGTTATTTGCGTGGCCCGACTCGAGTCAGACGCTCCGGCTATTTTTCATAATTCACCACTCATATAATTCAATTGTAGTATGTCAGATCGTGATCAGGGGTTGTGCATTCAACTCGTAGAAGCAGTAGAAAAACACCCTTGTATATTCGACTACACTTTGCCAGAAAACTCAAACAAGAACGCTCAGAAAAAGGCATGGGAAGCTGTAGACAAAGAAGTGGGTAAGACTGGTAAGTACCTTACATTGTAAGTACAAGTGTTTACTATCTTTCTGCTATTTTGTATTTAATCGTATAGCGTGTCTATATATACAAGAAGAGTTTTGTCTGTTCATTGCTTAGAACACAATAACATTCGTATTTGTGTATCGATGAAATGGTAGTTTAGGGGAAGGCCTAAAGCTTACTTCTCAAATATCAATGATACTAGTGGTCCAGCCGATAAATATAACATAACTAAATCTATCGATAATACACTTTCCGACCATAGTCTATTTGTAAATTTAATACGATTTATCACCTTATTCAAAATCTCGGGGACCGGGTGACTTGGCCGTGCGGTTAGAGGCGCGCGGCTGTGAGCTTGCATCCAGGAGATAGTGGGTTCGAATCCCACTGTCGGCTGCCCTGAAGATGGTTCCCGTGATTTCCCATTTTCACAACAGGCAAATGCTGGGGCTGTACCTTAATTAATTAAAGCCACGGCTGCTTCCTTCCAACTCCTAGGCCATTCCTATCCCACCGTCGACATACGGTCCATCTGTGTCGGTGCGACGTAAAGCCACTAGCAAGATCTCAGGTTACGCACAAGCTGAACGTGATTGATTTTAACGAATGAAAGGATGGACCTAAAATTCTCGCCTTCTTTGAAACCTTCTCAAGTACCAGCACGCAGTTACAAAATTCCGATTACGTTCCGCTCGGTATGCCATTCTGGAGCAGACTGACCGTCAGAGGAGAGTTGCGTCAGTGGACTCAGGACATGCAACGCAACTCTCGTACAACTGTTCTAAACAAGTTGGGTTTAAGTTGGATTGGGTTGCGTTGCGTTGCGTTGCGTTGCGTTGCGTTGCGTTGCGTTGCACCGGTGGACGAAGGGCCTAACATTTCAAACCCGTTCTAACTGGGTACCTCATTTCGACAGTAGGATATTTATGTGGTACGTATTCCAGGTTAAATCCTTTGTCAAAAATTCTGACCCCAACTTGGTAGGTTCGATCTTGGGTCAGTCCGGTGGTATTTGAAAGTGTTCAAATACGTCAGCCTCGTGTCGGTAGATTTATCGGCACGTTAAAGAACTCCCGCGGGACGAAATTCCGACACCTCGGCGTCTTCGAAAACCGTAAAAGTAGTTATTGGGACGTAAAGCCAATAACATCATTTCTCAGAAAGTTTTATATTCAAAATGATGCGAACTAAACGACAGGATTTCAAAATTCACAATTAACACAGTGCCTAACTAATTTGAACAAAAGCTACGCCATGAAGGACTGCATGTCCAGTGTTTGTGCGCACATATTTTACACGTTACACATTCTCTTGTGTTAAGAGACACACAAGGGACACTATTGTAATGAACTAGCACGCGGCATGTTTCAGTACAGAAGATAAATTAATATAGTTAATGATAACGTTGTGGAATTGTTCAGAGCGCTGTCATTCAAATGTCGAACTCCCAGGTTTCCTGGTTCAATCTGTTGACACTTTATAAAGGTCATTAATGACAAACAATTTAAAGAATCCATCCTGGCTCGGGAAAGATAACAATCGTGGGATTTTTTATGTGTAGTTTCTTTTAACTGAAATTAAGCCTTGATCTCATATAGGATTGACAAACATATTTTCACCACATCCGTCCGGCTGAGTGTAAGCACAATCCCAAACATGATAAAAACAGATAGAAGGAATAGCCATACAAGGACAGGATATTTTTCTTCCAGTATGTCTCCGAACTTTGTAGGAGCGACAGGACATCTCAAGAAGTTCGGGAGAAAAATCTGAAACTGTATTGATATTAACATATACAATGAAATTGCAAAGTAAACACAAACGGAAACAGCAATGTTTAAGAAATACGGGAATCGTTTGATAAGTCGCAGCAGCTGTGTTGTGTCATCCCATTAAGGCTGCAGCACGGCACATCCACGAAGGTCTAGCCAATGTGCGTCCCAATATGAGAGGCGGAAATATTCCCACATTTTATTAATTTGTGTGTTATTGGCTCAAGGGCATAGCCAAGGGAAAGGGGAGGGGGTGTTACCGCGAGGTTATAACCCCTCCCCCCCATAGACATTTTACAAAGAACAATAACCAGAAACTGACAATAAACAAGCGAAAGTCGACTCATTTTTTAAATTAACAAATACATTGGAAATGGGAAATATCCCAGTGGCAATGGTCACTTACAGTAATGTAATAATAAAGTAAAGTTAACATAATTACCCAACAAACAAACAAAAAACAAACAAACAAACAAACAAACAAACAAACAACGAGAGTACAACAAGCAAATCCATGGAAAGAAAATATTACAAGAATTACTACTAGTTTAACATTCTAAATACAGCGTCATCATATAGAAATTCACACACAACTTAAATATTTCCAGTACTTAACAATTACAATACTATAGATTGAACTTTCTACTAGCTTAACACTACAAGCGATAATAAAGTCAAGTTAAAAACATACTACCCAACAACTCGAGTACACAAAGCAATGGGTTGACATTTTTGATCATTCACAGACACTTAATTGTACAAACAAGATATCTCTTGAATCTATTTTCTAACAAGCCTCGAAAAGTTGAATTTTAGGTTGTAATCTAAACATACCATTCGCTGTAAAACATATTTTTCTTTTTGTGTATTTTAATCCAAGAGTTCGTAGCGTACCGGTACTGCAACCTGAATATAAACTTAATTCACATGTATCAGTGTCCATGTATGCGCGCACCACACACGCACAAGCACCTTCATTATGTTCTATCATCACTTTGTAACTATACCCCCCCCCCCCCCCCGCTCCTGGCTACGCTACTGTATTGGCTTTACGTACCCTAACTACTTATCTTTCTTTCTTAATCTGCTTGCCCTCCAGAGTTGGTTTTTCCCTCGGACTCAGCGACGGATCCCACCTCTGCCGCCTCAAGGGCAGTGTCCTGGAGCGTGAGACATTGGATCGGGGGATACAACTGGGGAGAATGACCAGTACCTCGCCCAGGAGGCCTCACCTGCTATGCTAAACAAGGGCCTTGTGGGGGGATGGGAAGATTGGAAGGGATAGACAAGGAAGAGGGAAGGAAGCGGCGCTGGCCTTAAGTTAGGTACCATCCCGGCATTTGCCTGGAGGAGAAGTGGGAAACCACGGAAAACCACTTCCAGGATGGCTGAGGTGGGAATCGAACCCACCTGTACTCAGCTGACCTCCCGAGGCTGAGTGGACCACGTTCCAGCCCTCGTACCACTTTTCAAATTTCGTGGCAGAGTCGGGAATCGAACCCTGGCCCCCGGGGGTGGCAGCTAATCACACTAACCACTACACCACAGAGGTGGACCAACTACTTTTAAGGTTTTCATTTTGTTAATTTGTCTTACGGTGTTTTGGTAACAATTGCATTTTAGTCACATGCTGTTTTGACAAGATTTCGTATCTTCGTTGGAAGTTGCACGCGGAAACCCGGGGGATTTTGTTGTGTGTGGGTGTATTGTTGTCCTTGGATTGAATGCGATTCTTCCCATGTACTGTTCCAATCACTGTAAACTCGCTGATGTCAACATTGTGAGGGGGATGCATTCACTATTGCGTGCTTCTGTGGTGGAAAGGAATCTATTAAAACAAATACAAACACCCAGCCCCGAGTAAGAGGAATTTACCGCGATTAAAATTCTCGAGTCGGCTGGGAATCGAACCCGAGACCCTCTAAAGCTAAGGGCCTCGGCGCTGACCATTCAGCCAAAGAGCCGGGCAATACTCACGACTCCATTCAATGTGTCAGTTCCTAACTTCGACACTATTTCATGTTCTTCTTCTTCTTCTTTTTTTCGTTTCACCTCTTTGGCGTACGTTGAATCAATCATTACTCTGTGTTGTTCTTTCCTTAGTGCTCAGTATTTCTTCATTCTTTCTGATCTTCGTTTCCTCTCGTCTTCCGAGGTAATAGGTTTCGTCTTTAGTAGTTATTACTTCAGCTGTTCGATCGAATAGTTTATTTTCTGTAATTTTTAATTCTCCTAGGTCTTTTTCAGTTTCTTTAAACCAGTTGGGTTTTGTTTTGCGGTTACGCAAGAAGTCAGAGGTTTGTTCGGTTAATCTGTTAAGAGTTCATTCTGAGAAGATGAGCGTAAAAATGTATCCTTCTTTTTCGCATAGTATCTGAGAATTTTTCACTTTACTTTTTGATGTATTGAACCCTTGGACTTACCATTCCATCGTTGGTCGGCCACGGCTGCTACAGTAGAACAATTTAGAACTCTTAAATCTTGGGTCGTTGCGGGAATAAATTCGGTCACGATCTTAACCAAACGATGGGGTTCAGAAGAGAGCCTAACTACTTGAAATGAGGAGCAAAAATGTGCTTACTAACTTTTATTAAACTGAAAGAGCACGATAACATCGTTAATTTAATATGCATTCTTGCCACAAAAATATAAAAAAATTTAATTATTGATTTTTGAAAAGTTCCAAACACAGTCACATTACATAACGTCACTTCGTTTCTTCCAATGTCGAAGAGTTGCTTCGGAGAAGCTAATATGTTAGTGGACAGCGAAACTGAAAAACTGAAAAAGGGAAGACCTGAAAACCGGGCACCTATCATTCCAAACGAGAACTGAGAGTTAATCCACACGATCCGTGGAAAATCTGACTTTCAACAAGTAGAACGCCTGATTTTCTCTTAATTAAGGTTATCCACCAGTCAAATACCCTTCACGGATACGGAACATCCGCCGAATGGACCCTTAATCGAACCAAACTGACTATCAGTTGCTTTGGATAGGTTGCGAAATATTATGGGAAAGCATGGTGTTCACTACAAGTTAATGGCATCATTCACAGTTGAAATAAAATTCCACCATGTATTTGTCATTCATGACACCCTTAAGTGATAAGGTAATCCCAATGCTAAACGTGCATCACCCCAAACAGCTGTTCGGAAGGAACCAACAACAACATGATCCGGGAGGATCTTACGTTAAGGCGTTCTAAAGGAACAAAACTGCGAAATGCAGGAAACACTTACTAATCATGCATTTAGAAGAAATGCCAAACACTGAAGTTAATCAAAAAGTGAAAAGTCACTTGAAAATATTATTATTGAACCGATTTTCAGGTTAGAAATGGGTTTATTATGCTTAATAAATTTACCAGTCCACGCTAAAATTTACTACAATTTTAAGGAATTCTTTCCCTTGACAACAATGCTACCAGTACAGATCTCTCTATTTACTGTCTGTCCCAACACACTACTGGTAAAGTGATTACTTACTTACTCTAACCATGAATACGAATGAGAATACGACAAGGTGAAAATAAAATAAAATACTGGCTGACGAATCGAAACCGCATTCGCAACTCAAGTCTCATTCTAAAACACTGAGTGTCAATATGCACACTATCAAACGAAAACGGATGTCAAGACGAGGAAACAATAAAGTCCGTAAAATAAATTAACATCTCGAAGTCATACAGCCTAACACGCACGAAGAAACACAGTAAAAATATTTAATCTAGATCGGGTCGATGTCCCACACTTGGACAGCCCTCAACTCGTCTGATAGCAATCCCGTTATCTCAATGAGAGCTTCGCATAGACCCTCTACAATAAATCATATCGTACTGTAACCGCTACCTTCCTCCAGGCCACTTCACAAAAGAAACAAAAGAAAAAAAATCTAAACTGAGACTTGAGTGTGTACAGCTACCATCCCAGACCTATCGTCGGGCTCACTTGAAATCTGTACACCCTAAACCTAATTATTATGTACATGATGCCTTCCAAATTCTATCGTCGGGCGTGACCTAGGACGTCTCATCATCAATGACTCCAAGAATAACATCTGACGTCCTAATCCTATCGTCGGGCGTCAAAGTGGGTCGTAATACGCCTCCCTTAACATATCAGGCGAAATGCAATTCTCAAACAACTCTGATATTTAACACTAGATTTCGTCAAACAAATACGCACGACGGAACCCACGTCTCTATTATCAAATGAATGCAAGTCGAAATACAGCAAGTGTCTACCTCTCGAAAAATACAGTAAGTGTCTACATCATTATAATATGTGAACTCAAAAATAAATAGACGTGACGAACGGTTCTCCACCTCGAACACAATCTCAGCCTGTGCACTGAAGTATTAGGGAAGCAAATGAAAATTCCCAACATACGTGTACCCTTTTAGTGGACGCCTTCAAAATAATAATCATCACCATCGCATTCGAAATTCTCAGATCGCCTATCATCAATTCCAACCATCTTATCCATGACCTCTCCAGTGAACAAATTAAATATAACCCAACCGTGTGTCCAAAGTACTCTTTGATCCTGGAGATCGTTCATTCTCTTATCATCCATGCGGGCTTTACGCAACATAGATCACTGGATGTGTACTACCCAGCCTTTAACATTTTACAAGAGTCGTTTTCACTTGGAATCTTTCTATAAATTTCACAATGCTTCACATCATAGTCATCTCAAATTCGGATTGATTGCGGAAAACAATACAGCCTGCCTCACACAGCCTGTTCCTAAATACTTCCTCTACAAAAATACAGCTTGTCTCAACACTCTTTCTCCTCGCTTTCCAGCGGTATTACTTCCATCTATCTCGTCTCCACATACATATCAATTCATCGCTCTCAATTCCTTTTCCTTCAAGATCCTTTTTTCATACATCGCTCCCCTGGTGAAAACGACAACCATTATTAAACACATCTTTTACCTTACTATTATTAAGACTTTCGGACCTCAAGAATCCAAGAGCACACATCGACCTTTCGCAATTCAAGTATACACGATGTCTCAAAATTTCCTTCCCATTAACGACTGTGACTCTAACAAATTTTATTGACATTATCTAAATATGCTTACGATCCTTGTAAAAATAACTGGTTAAATGTAATTTAACAGAGAGGAATTCCCTTATCCTGCGGTAAACATTATTATTATTATTATTATTATTATTATTATTATTATTATTATTATTATTATTATTATTATTATTATTATTATTATTATTATTATTATTATTATTGACCAGCATTTCTGAATGCAACTGACACCTGAAATTACAATATTCGCCACGACAAATTTACACTTATAACGTTCACAAATCCGCACTTTGAATGATATCTCATCTCAACACAAAATTTTAAGCGTCGCATTTTGCCGTTCTTGACATGAACTTTACACACTGAAATTTTCACACGCTGACCAAAATTTACAACGCCTTTCGCCTGATAATTACGAACATCACCCGACAATCATCTGAAAATTGTGTTTAGGACAGACAGTGACTAACTAACTAACTACAACATAATATAAAATAGACAGACCTGCACATTGGTGACATTCTCAGCATTCTGATTACATCATCACCAGCAACCTCGTACTTAGCCACTCATTTTCACAGATAACATTTTCATTTTCAAAGACTCACTCATCCAAACACTACCCTTCACACACACGAGATTAAAATTACCATATAAATAATGCACTTTCTCTGTAACTTGCACCACGAACTTCCCTCGTTCTGCAGTCGACTATAACTGTCTGATGCGTTTCCCAGAGTGGTTTCTCTCCCCGTTGTTTCAATAAGAACAGGTGTTCGGCCGATAAGGGAGTAGAACTATTTTGAATCGCTTCCCCCAGACCTTCTTCACTTACAAGAGTACACGAAATGATAAAATAAAATCTGCTGTGTATTTTTCGACCAGCCTACACCTTCCCAGTTCGTCTGCAAACGTTCAGAACTTCTCCAATCACTTTTCTTCTTAACTAAGTATATGGACCTTAGCCACGAACATGTATTGAATTATTGTCGGTCAATCTGGCGCGAATTTCTAATGACGACGGGCCCAAGCTCCCGCGGCTTCAAGTTCCAGATCGACACTGAAAAATCTACGGTGGGGGGTTTCTTTTATAATTTCCGGAAGGACGCTATCCCCTCTATGAGGCTTGGTTGTGAAATCTGCCAAATTTGCTTCTAATAAACCGATTTTGATAAGACTTGTCCCAGAACTCCGGACAGACTTGCACTTATGTTCGATGTTAATTTTATAATTTTTCTACACTCACAACAGGAGAAATAAATTGTTTCTGCCCGTGCGTTTCGCGCGTTTTCTTCTGCCCATGACCTTGGCACGTGTAACTAGCTCGCTGGTCTCACGCTACCATGTACTTGGGCTTAACTGCACTTAAAATTTTCCCTGGTGTCTCTACCTTCACAGAGGGTGTATGAATAATTTTGCTTATTTATTTCATTATTTACTACATTGTCAAAATCCCTCATTCTGCAGAATTCCATGGATTAAAAGAATTGTCGGGCACTCGAGCTCCACCGAGGTGTCCCGGCAATCCACGAGCTCGCCGTAAGGAAGAACTTCCCACGCAACATCGGGCTCTTGGGAGCGCAAAATGGCTGCCCTCAAACATACAGTAGTTTCTGAATACCAAATAAATATTTGAGAAAAATAAAAAATTTTCCTCACCGTGGAATTATGGGTTCATAATCCACCCACAACGACGAAATGTTTACCCATAAAGGGGAAATATTTAAACAGATATATTCCTTCAAAATTCTAAATTGTACATGGGAATTTTGATACAAATGAACCATGATTCTACGTAAAATATCCCAGCCGATCTCACTCTTGACGTAGGGCTCTGTTACTTTCACGTATTTCCCTGTTTTCTTCTTCCAACAATAGGATTGCGTTACAGATGTCATCAACAAAGTCTTCTCTTAAGAATGAACATTGTAAACATTCAGCGTCTTCCTCTTCTTTACTCCCACTGCTTGCCTGTCCTTGGATTGGTGCCTCGACCTGTCTTCCTCTCGACGTGACGATCATATTTACTGGTTGTACTTCTTCTTCTTCTTCTTCGGTGACCATTTCCCCAGCTGGTAAGGCTGCGTCATCCTGTAATGGGATTCTTTCTTCTGCTCTATGATCAATCTGTAAATTTCTTGTTGGGTTGCGGTCATCATTTAATTGGGAGTTGCTCGAAGTCTGTTTCTTGTTGTTATTGATGTTATGTGCGTCATTCGGTTGTCTCTCCTTCAGAATCTGGGATGAAAGACTCTGAAAAATCTCCTACTGGGAATTTGAAGTTGTTTTTCTTCTATCAAGAGTAGACATTGACTCCTGCTCAAAATCTGGCGCAAACGGGTTCAGACCGGAGTTTCGTTGGTCTTGCCTATGTGCCTTCTGGAATTCCAAACTTTCAGCCCCGAAACAATCGGTGTTGACGTCCTGGCGCTGTATAGCCCCCTGCCATTTTTTCCTTTCGTGGTCCTTCCTTAACCCGTCGGTGTACTGAACACGTTCACGGTACCGTTCATCCTCATCACGGCGGAAGTTCTGGGTTCGATTATTTCCCCAGTCCCTGCTGTTGTTAAGTCCATTCCTGAAATTCCTCTGGTTTTCTCTGTCCCCATCGTATCGCCTCCAGTAAGGGTTCCTCCTTTGTGGATAATTCCAATTACCCCTACGCCTTTTCCAATCCTCATTTCGTGGATGCGAGGGTTCCCAGTTATTGCGAAACTCACGCCTCCGCTCAGTCGGCTGTGGTTTCCCCTGCTCAGGTGCCTCTGGACTTCCCTCTGGAACCTGGCTAACAGTGTTTACATGTTGCTCGTGCGATCGTCCCCCTCTGGGTGCTATTTGATTATGGGTATGATCCAATTGCCTAAGGATCATTTCTGCCTGCATGGGGGTCTCTACCTTTGATGCAATGAGCATCCTTTGTACTTCGGGAGGTAACTGCTTCTGGATGGCCTGTACCAACTCTTGCTCCGAGGGCGGCGCCTCAAGTTCTCTGAACTTTACCATTTGTGCAATAAAGTATTCACTGAACTTTGTAGGGCCTATTGCAGTATAACGACGTGAGTATAGCTCTAATCTAAGACTTTGCTGAATTTCCGTACTCCAAAATTTATTGAGAAACGCCCTCTGGAATTCATCAAAGGTATCAAAGTGGTATCGGAAGCCTTTAAACCATAAAAGTGGTGCCCCCTCTAAATATCTTTCAGCTACCCTCAACTGACGTTCCTCAGGAATCTTGGCGTCCCGGATGTACTCCCTGAGATCCTTAAGAAACCCCTTCGGCGTGGTATGTGGACCTCCATTAAATTTCTTAGGCTGGTCCTCATGTAACTTGATCATGTTAATAACGTTGGTGACCCCTGAGTTTTGAGATCGACTGGTATCTACATTTGAGCTCTGACCGTTATTATTCACATGACTGATATTTGGCAATTGACCACTGAGGTCAGAGTTAACAGCTGTCGAGGCTTGACTTAATACTTTGTCCACCTTGGACTGCATATCTACCACGCTGCTAATCCAACTGCTCACTTCGCTCTTAATGAACCCAACTTTCTTGTCTGTCTCTTCCTGGGCTGACGTGATTTCCCTTAAATCCTGTTCTATACTAATTTGCCTGTCATTGAATTCCCTGGTATGTTCATTTTTCATTTCAACTAACTCCTCTTGAATTTCTTTAATTAAAATTTCGGAGTCCTCATTAGCCACTTGGAGTTTACTAATTGCTTCCTCATTAACTTGCAACAGTTTCTTCTCCATGGTTTCGGTTTTTGACAATACCTGACTCTCCAATTCCACACTAATTTTATCTACCTTGTTGTTCAGTGACTGAATGTCCGCAGATAATATTTGACGTTGTTCCTCTATTATGGTTAGCGTTTTCCCCTTTTCCTTATCACTGGAGATCCGCATCTCTACGACCTGTTGTGTAATGTCGTCCTTAAATTCAACCTGGCTGTCGATCAGCTGCTTATGCGCCGCCTGGCTTTCCAGTAAATGCTTGTCAAGTTCCTTTCTCATCTCATCCTGACTATCACATAACCTACTGTACATGTCGTGGCTTTCGTCAAAACGCTTGTCCATATCGGTTTTTAAACTGTCATGGATTTTGGAAAACTGTTTGTCGAAATCGTTCTTTAAACTGACCTGCACTTCCGCAAATTGTTTATCAATCTCATTCCTAATTTCCTCCTGGCTATCATCAAAACGCTGGTTGAGTTTACCTATCTCACCCCTGACTTCCTCTTTAAGTTCGGTGCACATAGTGCGTGTCTCATGAACTACATTCTTCAATCCAGCCTTCAACTCATCACTAGACTCTCTACACCTAGCCTGGGTATCCTCGATACTACTCTGTAACTCCTCGATCTTACCATCCAAACTTTCATTATGAGCCTTCATGTCCTCTCTCAAATTCTCACTCTGGACTTTCGCGTCCTCCATCTTACTATCCAAACTATCTATCTTACTATTCAAGTTCTCATTTGTCTTACTATTTAACATCTCCATCTTACTACCCAAATTCTCATTCTGGACTTTCATGTCCTCCATCATCTGCTTTAGCAGATCCACGGTCACCTGACCTTCCATCTCACAATACCACAAAGAATACAATAATGAGTACGCTGGCTGTTGATGCAACCAGAATACTCCAAACTACTAAGGAAAGAATTCACTATCTACTGCGTTTTCACATACAAACGCTATTATAATTTAATACCGAAACTGACAACATTCCAACAGTTGTCTTATAAAATTTTGTTTACATGGCTGGTATCACAAAATTGTTTAATAAAAAAGTAAATTCTGAAGTTAATAAGTTACTCTGGATAAATATCCCAAATAGTTTCGCTTCCGTAAATTAAGTAAATAACGAACATGTTAACGCATAAACTTTGAATGTAATTCAGCGTTACCACTTCCAAAATTTATATTGGCAACATGACATAAGCTTCAATAAAGCTTTAAGTATTGATTTCCTAAAATGCATTGTGACTGTTATTATTATTATTATCTACCAAGTAGTTACGCTCCTCGTTAAACGTGTTAATATCTAGCACTCTCATTGGGCATAATTCGTTTAACTGTGGCTCAGCCATAGTTCTCACCCGCTTGTATTATTTATAATGTGGCTTAGGCCTCAACATTATTTTATATTTTTCTAACATTTATTTTCAATGGATAATTTCATTATCGTTATCGTGGCATCGTATCGTTATCGTGACTTTGGGCTCCTCATCGTTATCGTGACATTAAGCCCCACAGTTGGTGCGTCACTTCTACTGAACCCTTGGACTTACCATTCCATCGTTGGTCGGCCACGGCTGCTACAGTAGAACAATTTAGAACTCTTAAATCTTGGGTCGTTGCGGGAATAAATTCGGTCACGATCTTAACCAAACGATGGGGTTCAGAAGAGAGCCTAACTACTTGAAATGAGGAGCAAAAATGTGCTTACTAACTTTTATTAAACTGAAAGAGCACGATAACATCGTTAATTTAATATGCATTCTTGCCACAAAAATATAAAAAAATTTAATTATTGATTTTTGAAAAGTTCCAAACACAGTCACATTACATAACGTCACTTCGTTTCTTCCAATGTCGAAGAGTTGCTTCGGAGAAGCTAATATGTTAGTGGACAGCGAAACTGAAAAACTGAAAAAGGGAAGACCTGAAAACCGGGCACCTATCATTCCAAACGAGAACTGAGAGTTAATCCACACGATCCGTGGAAAATCTGACTTTCAACAAGTAGAACGCCTGATTTTCTCTTAATTAAGGTTATCCACCAGTCAAATACCCTTCACGGATATGGAACATCCGCCGAATGGACCCTTAATCGAACCAAACTGACTATCAGTTGCTTTGGATAGGTTGCGAAATATTATGGGAAAGCATGGTGTTCACTACAAGTTAATGGCATCATTCACAGTTGAAATAAAATTCCACCATGTATTTGTCATTCATGACACCCTTAAGTGATAAGGTAATCCCGATGCTAAACGTGCATCACCCCAAACAGCTGTTCGGAAGGAACCAACAACAACATGATCCGGGAGGATCTTACGTTAAGGCGTTCTAAAGGAACAAAACTGCGAAATGCAGGAAACACTTACTAATCATGCATTTAGAAGAAATGCCAAACACTGAAGTTAATCAAAAAGTGAAAAGTCACTTGAAAATATTATTATTGAACCGATTTTCAGGTTAGAAATGGGTTTATTATGCTTAATAAATTTACCAGTCCACGCTAAAATTTACTACAATTTTAAGGAATTCTTTCCCTTGACAACAATGCTACCAGTACAGATCTCTCTATTTACTGTCTGTCCCAACACACTACTGGTAAAGTGATTACTTACTTACTCTAACCATGAATACGAATGAGAATACGACAAGGTGAAAATAAAATAAAATACTGGCTGACGAATCGAAACCGCATTCGCAACTCAAGTCTCATTCTAAAACACTGAGTGTCAATATGCACACTATCAAACGAAAACGGATGTCAAGACGAGGAAACAATAAAGTCCGTAAAATAAATTAACATCTCGAAGTCATACAGCCTAACACGCACGAAGAAACACAGTAAAAATATTTAATCTAGATCGGGTCGATGTCCCACACTTGGACAGCCCTCAACTCGTCTGATAGCAATCCCGTTATCTCAATGAGAGCTTCGCATAGACCCTCTACAATAAATCATATCGTACTGTAACCGCTACCTTCCTCCAGGCCACTTCACAAAAGAAACAAAAGAAAAAAAATCTAAACTGAGACTTGAGTGTGTACAGCTACCATCCCAGACCTATCGTCGGGCTCACTTGAAATCTGTACACCCTAAACCTAATTATTATGTACATGATGCCTTCCAAATTCTATCGTCGGGCGTGACCTAGGACGTCTCATCATCAATGACTCCAAGAATAACATCTGACGTCCTAATCCTATCGTCGGGCGTCAAAGTGGGTCGTAATACGCCTCCCTTAACATATCAGGCGAAATGCAATTCTCAAACAACTCTGATATTTAACACTAGATTTCGTCAAACAAATACGCACGACGGAACCCACGTCTCTATTATCAAATGAATGCAAGTCGAAATACAGCAAGTGTCTACCTCTCGAAAAATACAGTAAGTGTCTACATCATTATAATATGTGAACTCAAAAATAAATAGACGTGACGAACGGTTCTCCACCTCGAACACAATCTCAGCCTGTGCACTGAAGTATTAGGGAAGCAAATGAAAATTCCCAACATACGTGTACCCTTTTAGTGGACGCCTTCAAAATAATAATCATCACCATCGCATTCGAAATTCTCAGATCGCCTATCATCAATTCCAACCATCTTATCCATGACCTCTCCAGTGAACAAATTAAATATAACCCAACCGTGTGTCCAAAGTACTCTTTGATCCTGGAGATCGTTCATTCTCTTATCATCCATGCGGGCTTTACGCAACATAGATCACTGGATGTGTACTACCCAGCCTTTAACATTTTACAAGAGTCGTTTTCACTTGGAATCTTTCTATAAATTTCACAATGCTTCACATCATAGTCATCTCAAATTCGGATTGATTGCGGAAAACAATACAGCCTGCCTCACACAGCCTGTTCCTAAATACTTCCTCTACAAAAATACAGCTTGTCTCAACACTCTTTCTCCTCGCTTTCCAGCGGTATTACTTCCATCTATCTCGTCTCCACATACATATCAATTCATCGCTCTCAATTCCTTTTCCTTCAAGATCCTTTTTTCATACATCGCTCCCCTGGTGAAAACGACAACCATTATTAAACACATCTTTTACCTTACTATTATTAAGACTTTCGGACCTCAAGAATCCAAGAGCACACATCGACCTTTCGCAATTCAAGTATACACGATGTCTCAAAATTTCCTTCCCATTAACGACTGTGACTCTAACAAATTTTATTGACATTATCTAAATATGCTTACGATCCTTGTAAAAATAACTGGTTAAATGTAATTTAACAGAGAGGAATTCCCTTATCCTGCGGTAAACATTATTATTATTATTATTATTATTATTATTATTATTATTATTATTATTATTATTATTATTATTATTGACCAGCATTTCTGAATGCAACTGACACCTGAAATTACAATATTCGCCACGACAAATTTACACTTATAACGTTCACAAATCCGCACTTTGAATGATATCTCATCTCAACACAAAATTTTAAGCGTCGCATTTTACCGTTCTTGACATGAACTTTACACACTGAAATTTTCACACGCTGACCAAAATTTACAACGCCTTTCGCCTGATAATTACGAACATCACCCGACAATCATCTGAAAATTGTGTTTAGGACAGACAGTGACTAACTAACTAACTACAACATAATATAAAATAGACAGACCTGCACATTGGTGACATTCTCAGCATTCTGATTACATCATCACCAGCAACCTCGTACTTAGCCACTCATTTTCACAGATAACATTTTCATTTTCAAAGACTCACTCATCCAAACACTACCCTTCACACACACGAGATTAAAATTACCATATAAATAATGCACTTTCTCTGTAACTTGCACCACGAACTTCCCTCGTTCTGCAGTCGACTATAACTGTCTGATGCGTTTCCCAGAGTGGTTTCTCTCCCCGTTGTTTCAATAAGAACAGGTGTTCGGCCGATAAGGGAGTAGAACTATTTTGAATCGCTTCCCCCAGACCTTCTTCACTTACAAGAGTACACGAAATGATAAAATAAAATCTGCTGTGTATTTTTCGACCAGCCTACACCTTCCCAGTTCGTCTGCAAACGTTCAGAACTTCTCCAATCACTTTTCTTCTTAACTAAGTATATGGACCTTAGCCACGAACATGTATTGAATTATTGTCGGTCAATCTGGCGCGAATTTCTAATGACGACGGGCCCAAGCTCCCGCGGCTTCAAGTTCCAGATCGACACTGAAAAATCTACGGTGGGGGGTTTCTTTTATAATTTCCGGAAGGACGCTATCCCCTCTATGAGGCTTGGTTGTGAAATCTGCCAAATTTGCTTCTAATAAACCGATTTTGATAAGACTTGTCCCAGAACTCCGGACAGACTTGCACTTATGTTCGATGTTAATTTTATAATTTTTCTACACTCACAACAGGAGAAATAAATTGTTTCTGCCCGTGCGTTTCGCGCGTTTTCTTCTGCCCATGACCTTGGCACGTGTAACTAGCTCGCTGGTCTCACGCTACCATGTACTTGGGCTTAACTGCACTTAAAATTTTCCCTGGTGTCTCTACCTTCACAGAGGGTGTATGAATAATTTTGCTTATTTATTTCATTATTTACTACATTGTCAAAATCCCTCATTCTGCAGAATTCCATGGATTAAAAGAATTGTCGGGCACTCGAGCTCCACCGAGGTGTCCCGGCAATCCACGAGCTCGCCGTAAGGAAGAACTTCCCACGCAACATCGGGCTCTTGGGAGCGCAAAATGGCTGCCCTCAAACATACAGTAGTTTCTGAATACCAAATAAATATTTGAGAAAAATAAAAAAATTTCCTCACCGTGGAATTATGGGTTCAGTATATTATCCTAAAATTTTGGTCCTATGAACTTTCTTAAAATATTCTTTTCTTTTAGCTCAAGTTTCTCCATCTGGGCTTTGAAATTCATGTTTAGTGCTTCTGGCTTAATAATTGTTTTATAGCGTTTAATTCTGGAGCCCCATGAAAATAATTTCTTGTTGTATGTATCTTTTGTTAGTTGGAAGGCCAGTTCAAATATATTTTACCTGGATTTCATTGCTTTGCATTCCACAGCACTCCAACGAATCCATTATACCAGTTACCATTATTTTCGTGTGTGTTACCTCCAAGTTTACCTTCTTACACTATCATATCGTATGGTGGGCATAACATCTGAACAATGCTGGGAGAATCTGGTCTTAGAACACGCTTACTGAATTATATTTCCTGAGATAATAACCTAACTGACAGTGAGCTAGTATAACAATTGCAAATTATCCGTTAATGAAATTGATAAGGTGATGAACAAACTCCTCCGTTATCAATATTTTGTGTGGAACAATTAAACGAGTACTTAAAGGTAAGGTACGAAAAGTCACTCAACTTAAATTTTATAAAACCATGACCGCCAATTTTAATGCCTGAAAATGAGGCGACCAAGCCCTTAAGTGCGGCCAGTGTCCACTATTCGGGAGATAGTGGGTTCGAACCCCACTGTCGGCAGCTCTGAAGATGGTTTTCCGTGGTTTCCCATTTTCACACTAGGTAAATGCTGGGGCTGTACCTTAATTAAGGCCACGCCCTCTTCCTTCCCACTCCCAACCCCTTCCTGTCCCATCGTCGCCATGCGACCTTCTATGTAGGTGCGACATAAAGCAACTTGCAAAAAAAAACAAAAAAAAAAAGAGAGACGTGGGTGAGCAAGGCAATCTAAAGCAATCTGAAACGTGGTTCCTTGAATTAGTGATCGGGTATCCTTTAAAAGACGTACACCGAGTTCGACAGCTTAAATGCGGCCAGCCCCATTATTCGGGAGATAGTGGGTTCGAACCCCAATGTCGGCAGCCCTGAAGATGGTTTCCAGTGTTTTCCCATTTTCACACTAGATAAAGGACGATCACAGAAGGCAAGATAAAAGGAAACGTGAACATGGCCGGGAGACGCAGAATCTCCGACAGTGGTCCGACATCCACTATAATACGGTAACTGTGATACGGGAAACACAACATAGGGAAAATTACTCATTTGTGAACCTTGTGTGAGGAGACAGCGCCAGAAGGAGTTTCATTCAAATCCGAGGGTAATAGTTGCGTAGGCTTCCTTGTTAGTCTCGAGGTTGTGGTACTGGAAGTCTTTACCATCCACGCCTTCAAGAAACTTGATGCTCTATACGAAGATGGCTTTGGCTTTAGTAAATTCCACGGCTATGACTGGTGAGGATCCCCACTTCCTTATGGCGCAGAGTTAGAGCAAACAACAATGCCGTCATTGTAAATGCATGTGAGGAGAAATTGTACACATGGTTGGACTTGCAGCACATTCATATGCGTAGGGTCAGATAACGACCAAGGGTCACGGCTAATGGCCATCAATAAGTAGAAGTAGTAAAGCGAATGAGAATGACGCAGCAGTGCTTGTCCCTTTCCTCATGAATGCTGCCAGTGTAACACAATTAAAAGATTTTGCTCATATCGCCGTTCTGAGTCACACATGGAAGATAATATTATGTTCTTAGAAGCAGATTTAAAGCGAAAATATCTTGCAACATGTAAGGCATGCGTTGACAATGAAAAATACGATATGTATTGCCGACTTTGTGCGTCCGGCTCCTTGGCTGAAGGGCCTTCTGTTCAAAGAACCTCGGGTTCAATTCCCGACCGGACCGAGCATTTAAACTGTGTGTGGTCAATTCCACTGGACGGGATGTAGGAAAAGAAATCTAGAGAAGGAAGAAAAGATATGATACATGTAGCTAGTGTTAAGTTACCAGACGTCCTCGTTTACCGGGGACAGTCCGCTTTGTGTGCCTGTACACCGCAAATATCTCCGGTATTTCAGCGTTCATTATCAGTACAGCTTTACGTGAACAATAACATTATATGACTATTTAACTTGTCATTTTACACAACACTTTACTCTTAGGATTTGTATTACCTGTTAATTCATTCAAGGGGCTGCCTGGCCGAGGCGGTAAAGGCGTGCTCGGTTCACCCGGAAGGACGTGGGTTCGAATCCCCGTCAGGAAGTCATAAAATTTAAGAAACGAGAATTTCCACTTCCGGAGGTGCACATGGCCCTGAGGTTCATTTAGCCTACACCAAAAATGAGTACCAGGTTAATTCCTGGGGGCAAAGGCGGCCGGGCGTAGAGCTAACCACTACCCCATCAAGTGCCGAAGTTAACGGATAGTGAGCCTTTACCTTTCACTCATCCAAGGGCCTGAATGGCCTGCACGGAGATGACTTTGCTTTGCTTTTGTTAATTAATTTCTTTATTGTGACGTTGATTGATAATTTACGAACTATTGTAAAGTTTAGAGTTATTGTTATGTTTTTAATTTCAACTTTTAGTTTTAAATGATTTCGATTCACGTTAAACTTTTTCACCGTGGCAGCCCAGATTGTATGGGAAGTTTCAAATAAGTAATGCAAATAAGTAATGCTGTAATTGTATGAATTTACGCGTCGCTCTGTCTGTCAACAATCAGCCTAGCAACCCCGGAAACTATGGATTCAACAGTAATCTTGGTCATTTTGGACATTTTCTTTTTCACCCCGCCCCCCCTCCCACACACACACTGTGCCGATAGATCCTTAACTTGGACTTCCACAGCATCCAGAGTGTCACAATTCATCTCAGCGACCCCGGAAACTGGTGATTCGACTCTCGTTTTCGATTATTTTTACATTCCAACTCCTCCCACCCCTACCCCTAGGAGAGCTAGTATTTATTAGAGATAGTAAGTCAAATGCGTACCGAGTTTCGGTGAGAGCTATGCTTTTTCTTCTCTTCTTTATCTGTTTAAACTCCAGGGTCCGTTTTTCCCTCGGAATCAGCGAGGGATCCCACCTCTACCGTCTTAAGGGCAGTGTCCTGGAGCTTCAGACTCTGGGCCGGGATACAACTGGGGAGGATGACCAGTACCTCGCCCAGGCGGCCTCACCTGCTATGCTGAACAGGAGCCTTGCGGGGGGGGGGGATATTGGAAGGGATAGACAAGGAAGAGGGAAGAAAGCGGCCGTGGCCTGAAGTTAGGTACCTGGAGGAGAAGTGGGAAACCACGGAAAAACACTTCCAGTATGGCTGAGGTGAGAATCGAACCCACCTTTACTCAGTTGACTTCCCGAGGCTGAGTGGACCCCGTTCCAGCCCTCGTACCACTTTTCAAATTTCGTGGCAGAACCGGGAATCGAACTCGAGCCTCCTGGGGTGGCAGCTAATCGCACTAATCACTACACCACAGAGGCGGACTGGCCTTCTTTTTACATTTTATTTTTCACCCTTTCCATCCCCATGCCAACGGAGTATGAAATTGGACTTAAACGGTACCCGGAGTGTCCCTATTCATCACAGCGACCTTGAAATGTATGGATTCGATACTCATATCGGTCGTTTTCGATTATTTTTACATGTCACCCTCCCCATACCTTCTCCCTCCCACTAGAGGTGCCAGGGGTATCCATATATCCATTTTTCTATTTATAGATTAGTAGGTATTTAAGGTTTCCCTCAGGACCGGCGACAAAGGCGGGGAGCAGAGGGGCAAATGCCCAGGGTGGACCCGGAACCAAAAATATGAATTAAAAATTAAAATGTTAAGTTTAAATAAACTTAAATGCCAATAAGAATATTAACTGGTAATTATGGTGCAGTTTTGGTGCAGTTTTCATTGGTGTTAAACCGGTGCACCCATTATCCCTTTTGTGCCAATTTAGCATCACCTCCGTAGCGTAACGGTTAGTGTTATTAGCTGCCGTCCTCGGGGGCCCGGGTTCAATTCTCGGTACTGCCGGAAATTTAAGAATGGCAGGTGGGCTGGTATGTGGTCGGAATGGTACATGAAGCTCACCTCCATTGGGGGTGTGCCTGAAAAGAGTTGCACCACCACGGGATGACGACATGAGTTTATTTAGCACCACAAATACATACCGCTTGGATCGATAAAATTTTGCACACACCGGGCGAGATGGCCTTGCGGTTAGTAGCGCGCAGCTATGAGCTTTCGTCCGGGAGATAGTAGGTTCGAACCCCACTGTCGGAAGCCCTTAAGATGGTTTTCCGTGTTTTCTTTTCACACCAGGCAGTACCTTGATTAAGGCCACGGCTGCTTCCTTCCCACTCCTAGGCCTTTCCTATCCCATCGTCGGTGCTACGTAAAACAAATTGTAAAAAATGCACCAAATTTACACCATTATTACACCAATTTTTGGTGCAAACTCCACCGCCAGGGGCTGATAATCAGGTAGTCTTGGTTATAAAATAACATGCAAGTTCCCAGGAGGCAGAGGGAACCGGGATTTAGAGGCTCGGACTTCTCAATTGCCCAGGGGCCGAGAATCCTGTCACCGAACCTGGTTTTCCTATCTATTTATAATCTCTTTGGTCTACTCTTTGCACTCAGGTGCAATTAACTTTTAAAGAATCAGTGAATGTCAGTTCCGCAGCGTGTAACTTCAATTAAGTTTGAAGCAGTTTGCAGTAACTGTAAGCACATGGCACTTCTGCATGGTGACAAATTTTATTAGTAGACCTAGGAGTTTTAGTCAGAATTAGCTTAGAAGTTATCAGGGCCAGGATTCTGATGACTTAAAAGTGTTAAAAAATAATCCATAAAATGACTGAAAATCCAGTAAAATGATACAAAAACTAAAAAAGACTAATTTTAAATGACATTTTACAATCAATTCACTAATCGAGTTGTATATCATCTATTTATGTTTTAGACATTATACCAAACTTTTGGGCTTATGCCGGGTCAAGAAAACAAGGTGAAATTCTTTGCATTTCGCAGAGAACTTTGCTTCACGTCTTCAGGAGGAAATCTCGACTGTTCACGAGGAAGACTTATGCGATTGGAGGTGTCTCTCCAGGAATGTGAACATTTCCTAGAAGTAAGTGGTGAACAAAGCGTTGTAAAGGTTCTCAAATCTCCGTATTCATCCTCACTTAAGTTGCGATAATATCCAATGCCACACGCGTATATGCTTCAAAAAGCTGAAACATGTAAAAAAGTCTCTAAAAGTATAAAATAGTCTAATAAATTCCATAAAATGACCAAATAATGGCGTATAATTTTAGAAAATGACCTAAAAATGCAAAATGGCAAAAAAGACAAATAAATTAGCATTTCTACAATGGGGGAACTATGATCAGGATTTCTGTACAAGTTAGCAATGTCTGTTGTGAACCAATTAAAAGATGACATGTCATCGAAATCCTAGTCCTGGTTATTACGAACTATCGTCTAGCTCGCTCTTCCGTAATGTATCGAGAGTAACATAAATTCCAGGCGTTCGATTCGTCCGTACACATAATATTTATGCAATACTAACAGCATAACCGTTGTGCAGGCTAGAGTATACTCTCTTTAGTAAGTTTGTATTCTAACTTAGCACAGCCTAAAAATCCGGGCGTTAGTCATTAGAATAGTTTTGACAGTCTGAAAATGTCTGAGAAAAACGAAAAGTGTTCAGGAAGTGTTTTGATCTTGAAGGAGTTTCCTTTCTCCGTCGAT
This sequence comes from Anabrus simplex, assembly GCF_040414725.1. Lineage (NCBI taxonomy): Eukaryota > Metazoa > Arthropoda > Insecta > Orthoptera > Tettigoniidae > Anabrus > Anabrus simplex. The sequence continues at coordinate 137,807,499 of NC_090267.1, forward strand.
GTGTAAATTAATCGGCTGCCGTTTCTTCTTTATTCCGAACAATATTCAGTGTCGGGAATGGCGGAAAAAATATCTGTTGGGAACAGAAAACCATTTAACCCTCTACTGCATGAATTATTTTTCGTTTTCCTTTGGTGAAGAAAATTTCAAGCTTTAATGTTCAACATACGCTCAGTGTATTAGATGTACCAGCAATTCTTGACTGGGGCTAATAGCTTAACACTCATATGTGATGTGGATTGCCATAGTTGAATATATATACGATTTTTCACGATTTTACGCTAAGCCATGGGTACGTACTGCAAGGCGCAAGTACAACTTGCAGAACCGTAGGTCTTTAATGTCTTTGAGGTTGAGCCAGAGGTACTGCTGAAGCCTGTGGTAATGTGATGGGGAGGGCCCACGTAAAATAAACGGTGGTTGGTTCGCGTGAATGTTGACGGGGTGGAAGGAGTACCTTTGGTTGTAGGGCTGTTTTGTCTTATGTTATGTAAAAAAAAAACAAGGCATCACTGGGATATGTGTTTAATTGATTGTACAGTTGACGGTGTGCCGTAAAACTACCTCTGTCTACAATATTTATCCATTTATACAGGTGAAAAGTTATTTGTTGCCTAAAGGCAACAGTATGCAGTAGAGGGTTAAGTGCTTTGAGTCGTGAAAGTTGTACCATCAAGTAACGGTAGAGGTGGAATAAGGTTCCCTAAGCGTAAATGGCATTACAATGAAGCAGGGGCGTAACCAATGGGGGTTTACTGGGGGGATAGACCTCCCCGAACCATGAAACATTTATAAAATAAAATAAACAAAAACTGACAATAAACAAGTGAAAGTCAAACATAGCATTCGCCGCTGAACTATTCACTTCGATCATATTGTTCTTGTTCTGTATTTTAATGTAAGATTTCGTACTGTACCCAGTGTTGCAATCTGAATATCAACATAATTTACTTGTATCAGTGTACTCATGACACTCGTGCATGCGCGCTTCATTATGTTCTATCATAATTTTGTAACCATAAACCCCCGCTCCCCCCCCCCCCCCCACAAATTGGTCGATCCTGGCCACTCTAATACAGCAAAGAGTAAATATTAACCGAAATCTTACTTAGTATTGCTTGTAGAGGAGAGACATTTTCATTATAAAGACCAGGGTCCTACCAACTCGCCCAAAGAAGTATGTTTACTTTTATAACATAAGATCAATAATTACGCATCATCAACCATATTTACTGCAGCTACTGCCACGCCCTTAGTCTACAAGTAATAAAAAGCCTGCCCGCTAACAGCTATGCTATCTTTGTCGCCAGAGACGCTGCAATACGCCCTCACCTGATCATATCAGTTCGTAGAATTTCTACACACTGTGTCCTTACGAATGGTCATATTGTTAAAATAGGACAATTAAGGTGTACTAGAGGAGGAAAACTATCGATTGTAATCAGAATCGATATTTTCCGATATTATGAGCTCTACTATCGATGGCAATCGATAGTTTTCAAAAAATGGAACGAATCACAATGCCTGAAAACAGAACATTTATTGAACACAATACATAAAATATCAGTCGAAAGCACAACTATTTCATGCTATGTAATTTCTGAAATTCAAATCGGAACCACTCATAAATCTCTTCAGTGGCACGTCCGAGACATTCTCGGGCTGTACGCGCTTGCCCATAACGTGACCGCCCAAGAAATTCTCGTTCAACTGCAGTGTTCAACATTTTCTTGGGTATCGGTAATACCTTTGGAAAAATGTTCTCAATAGATGGCAGGAGGGTTTTCAGTTGCTTTCATGAAGTCTTTGACGTAGAATGTGGCTCATCTTCTCTCGCCTACATACAATCCTTGACAACTTATAAATCTCATTTTCTGTCCCGTATTGGCATCATCTCAACTAAGGTTAGATTGAATGGAGAATCCCACCTTCCAATACTTTTTTTTTACTTCTACTCTATGCAATTATGTAACATAATTTAGCTTAAAATCTAATATCATTATTTAAAAAGTACATGTTTCATTCCTAATGTGGAACATCTTCAACTAAAAAGATACAAAAATTAGCATAAACGAAATAAAAACACTTATAATAATAATAATAATAATAATAATAATAATAATAATAATAATTGTTACGGGGTTACCCGTGGACCAGCAGAGGTGAAAGAAGGTGCCGGGGTGAACGGGTCTAACTACTATGTCAAGAAAGAATTTAAACTGAAATGGAAGGTTATATTTTCAAAAAACAACAAGTCAACAAATTGTCACTTAGTGAGATAACAATGACATAGCAATTTAGAAACAAGACTTAGAAAAATCCAAGATTTCAAAACTTTAACACACTTGGGCTACAAGCCCCTAGTTTTACAATTTTGAGCTTCCAGCTCAATCTTTACAGAAGGGCATAAATTTACAAAAGGGCAGAAATCCCCAAAATACCAGGAGCGCTTGCTCCCAACACACAACATCAAGCCTCCCAGAGGCACTTTTACAACACTAGAAAAGAGCAAACGTGCTCTCAGTTTTTGAAAGCCTATGCAAGGCGATATCAGAAAATTACAATCACTTGCCATCAAGGCACAACTTACAAATTTGAAACAGGGGTATCTAGTACCCAACCTATTGGGCCGTTGCGGAAAGAAACAGGTTAAGTAAATGGCCCGAAACACAAACTGAATTGAGGCGAGTACTTGCACTCCTAAAAATGCATTCTAGAAACCTAAGGGGCACTAGGCCGATGAAACAGGGGCTATTCCCAAACTATGGAGATGACTCGTATAAGAAAATTTAAAACATTACGGAGAGGAAGAAAACCAGTTACAAAACGTAGTCACCTCAAACCAATATGAAAGGGAGCTCGAGAGGGTACCTCACACTCTATCCCCGATTTACAGTTAAAGATATTATGAAGTTTTTACACAAGCCGCCAGAAATTACATTTTCAGAAAGGTAAGTTACATAGTTAAAGTTTCGGACCTCCCCCTCGGGTTAAACCGCAGAGCTAGCAAGAAATAAAGATGTTAATAGGCCATTACCTTGCTGAAGAACTGCTGCCTGATGAAAGAGGCGCCTCCCGCCTCCTGCTTGACACACACACACACACACACACACACACACACACACACACACTTAGTTAGATGTTGATCAAATGGCCAAGAGACGTGAAAATCCGCAGTTTTTTAAACCCTCGGGGAAAGTTCGAGACCTTTCATGAATAAACCAGCCACACCCTCTCACTTTTAATGGTTGACATCAAAAGTGACACTCAGAATCAAGGAAGAAACCTGTGATAGGCTGAAAATTAATTACAGAAATTCATGATTGGCTAAATTCAAAACTGGCGGAAAGAAAAGATCAATATTGCCAACCCAAAAATGAATGAACCAAAGGGTTCTTCTACTTCGCACCAGGGTGCATGATCATAGTTTATTAGCAGTGACATCTGTTGAAAAAGGTCCAAATTTCTTGATGACCGGTAAACAAAACACGTAGAATATCATACAGTACATGAAACTTCACAATAAGAAAATTTCGTCCAATTACTGTAGTGACATCTTCTGAGTAAAGGTTGAAGTAGGACTAGTTTCAAGTTCACGATTTCTCCAGTAGAGGAGTTCTTTTAGGCGCAAGATATAAATGTGCGGCGTAGAAGTGTACCTCCCGGTACAATAATAATAATAATAATAATAATAATAATAATAATAATAATAATAATAATAATAATAATAATATCAAATGTTCCTTCAAGTTGGGTTAAAATCTCAACAAGTCAACGCTCGAGTTTGAGATAAAATATATGTCGTAAGGGATCATATTTTCTCAAAAGCTGGAGATGTATGTACTTGTAATATCTTGAGGATAGACTTAAAATGTAAAATTTTAAAATACGGTGATCGGGGGCAACTCCTAAACAATAACCGAAGTTGATTTTTTGATGTAAAGTTTTAAGAAGTTGAAGGGAGTCTCCCGGCCGGCCCCGCTATGTTTACTCCTTCCCTTACGCCGTTTTAAAGCATTCTCAATAGATGGCAGGAGGTTTTTCAGTTGCTTTCATGAAGTCTTTGACATAAAATGTGCCTTATGTTCTCTCCTCTACATACAATCTCTGACATGTTATAGATCTCATTTTTTGTCCCGTATTGACATCAACTCAACTAAGGTGAGGTTGAATGGAGAATCCCATCTTCCAAAATGCTAAATAGTCTGACGGCACTGAAGTCGAAGGTACACAGAGATACTTAAATGCACACCTTTGATTTGGAACTAACTCCTCACCAGTAAACTGCAAACGGCTGTACAATTTCTGTTAGCGCAAAAAATAAACCCATCCTTCGTCGACACTGCACTCCTGGTGGTGTATTCACAAATCACAGAGTACGTGCCAAGTCTGACGAGCCCGCACACCGTAATCCAGCACGACGTCTTATCGACGCTTAAAAAAGTGTTGGGTAGGTGGACTGAGTGGTTTCGTGGGGTTTCACCCCTGGACTTGCATATTCCTCTACTAGCGCAGTACAGCTCTTCATTCTTCTGATCCAGGCTAAAATCCTCCACAGCCACTCCTATATACTCTTCGTTCTACTGAAGTCAAGTCTCCAGGAAGTTCAGCGTTCGTTTCTCTAGGAAGAGATTATCCGTACTACCAGTACACACCTAACACCACTGCTACAGCCACTACAACCACCTCTACAATCACCACCGCCCCTTAGCAAAGCCAATCAGCCGCCGAAGCCGCAGCAGTAACCCATCACAGAGCACTGCTGTCTACGTTTATGAATCGTCCGAATTAGACTCGTCACCTGTTAGTACAGCCTGCTCCACAGTACGACCACAACATTCAGTACAAGCGTCCAGCACCTCGCACCGCACATGGAAGTGAGCCTGCTCCTCGCCGCGTCGCAATAGAAAATCCACCTCCCAGCATCTCTGCTCCCTCACAACCAGCCTTCGACACCGTCGAAAACTCAGTCTCTCCCAACGCTATTCTCGATGGCAATTCCCTCCCTCTTCTACCAACTAAACGTCCTATCATTTCAACTCGTACGCTCCAACCCCGTCCCCAAGGGACCCATTCATTACTCCTTTCCAATCCCGCGCCAGAATTCCGCTCAGCCCAGAAAATCCTTTCTACTCTCCTTCACTTCAGTATGCAGAAGGACCACATTGCTGACATCCGCCCAACGGGACAAGGAATCAACATCAAAGTGAACAGCGAAGAAGCTGCAAACAAGATCTGCAACACCATCAGCCCCGCTCAATTTGGTTCATCCGCACCATTTCAACAAGTCCCCCAGCCTGTCAGCACTTCACCATCGCCTCGCAACTGCCTTTTCAGCTGCGTGATCAAGGAAGTTGACCCAGCCATCACGGAAGATGCTATAGTCAAAGAACTTCAAAATGACAGTATTGTAGTACGGAAAGCCATCCGGATTAAAAACGCCACCGGACTGACCTACATGATTCGCCTCCTTTTACCATCCACCAATGATTTGGACAGATTGCTGGAACATGGTGTCTACATTTTTCGTCAACATCATCGGGTGGAACCCTCACGCACTCCTCCTCCTCTCGGCTGTAAGATGTGGGCGATGCTTACAATATAATGATCACTGCACCGCTCAATGTCGCGTCGATAGACCGAACTGTGGCCACTGTAATCAGTCCCACTCTACACCTACTTGCTCCAACAAACGAGAACCTCTGCAGTGCCACACTTGTGGACTTGCTCACACAATTTATTCAAGACAGTGCAAAGCCCGCCCAGCTCCCCCTGCAAACCGCCCAGATCTTGTGGCTCCTATCCGCACACTAGATAACCCCACTCTTCCGTCAGACTCCATCTACCCAGCACCAACCATAGAAGACCTCATCCGGTTTTTAACCCTCTCCTTGATGAACATTTTTCCATACCATCGCCCCTTAATATTATCCCATCTCAAAGCAGGAGCCAATCAGGTATTCAATCTTCATTTTCAGGCCATTCACACAGGATTAAGCACACATTTTTACTTTCATCGTTTAGAAACCCAAGTATAATGCAGTTTGACCTACCTCCCACACATACTTCAACTTTTCACAATGTGAGACAGTGCAACACTATCGGCAAATAGCGCCTACGAGAGTGGACATTCACCTCAAGATTACGGAACGAGACCTGAATAATTCACCGGCGTGCAACAATGCCGAAGATTTTTCCAAACCCATATCTGTTTTTGTATTAGTGTAGAATATGTGTAGATCTGTGTTCGTATAAATTTGCATTTATCATTAAAAAATTAATTGCATTGTTACTGCAAGAAATAAAATAAAGTCAAAAATCCTTCACCCAAGAGGCACCCCCCCCCCCATCACCTTCATTTCCTTACTTCCTTTACCCACCTCCCTTTTTCATTATATTTAATCCTTGCATACATCCCCGATAATTAAATACTGTCCGCACACACCATATAATTCCATACATCCAATTACCCTCCTCCCCATACCATCACTCCTTCTCCAACCTGCCGAAACTCCTGGCCAGGGTGAAGGTGTTACCTTCAGGTTGGCCCGCCCCTCCACTTCAGGGAGGGGAATGAAAACTAGAAATAGATAGATAGAATAAACCAATGAGGAAATAAACTATCGCTGACTATCGATAATAGGCAAATGACTATACTGTAGATGTCAAACGATAGCGGTCGCTATCGATAATTGTCGATAGCACTATCGAAGGTTTTCCGCCTCTGTTGTGTACTGTTTCGTGCGGTTTTGCAAATAATACTCTAGAGATAAAGCTCCTGGAAAGAGCCAACTAGGAAATTGTGGATTAAACCAATAAGTAGAGACGGTACATACGCAGACCACTTGACGGACGAATTTAAGTTACTTTGTATAATTGCTCCGGTTCTAATGATAATAATTTCCTTATATATTCTGTTGTTTAGGTGATTCCAAGGATAAGTTATGGAACCCTAATGACCACTCCGTCGTGAGCAGTAATTCCTTATCGAATGTGACTGCAAACATGAACTAAAGTTAAAGCGGAGGAGACAGAGCAAGACTTGCAATTGTTAGAAAAGTGACCTCAACCTCAACTGAAGCTAGATACCTTTCTGTTACTTGCAGTGAAAGGCAGCGAATTAAATCAGCATATAACCCTCTCATCGAATCAAAGCACATCTCAAATGGAAACACGAATCAGAAGGAATTTCTTATTCCTACGGGAAATTAATTGGATACCATGGTTTATTCATCAGAATCTCAAATTTCTCTACCAAAAGGGACACATGCCAACTTTGAAAATTTCCTTCAGTCTATGGAATTCTACAATTGCACATTCCAAATCACTGTCTGCCAGCATGTAAAGGAGTTGAAAATGACTAGGAGCTATGCTGGATCCACAAGATCGTCACTGAGGCCGCTTTAACCAGTCAATAACGGACAAAGTAGTCGTGTTACTGGTGTGGAAAAATGTGACAAACGATTCTTTCCAGAGAACGAAAGACTCCTCTAAAAATAACTCACGGTAAGGACTGAGAGGTACCTTCACCTTAAAGATATAAGTCAGGGCAAGAGCGCTTTGTTTTGAAGCAGTTTCACCGGACGACCTTGATATATACGATTACATGATGAACTTGGGGCAATTGCAGAAACGATGACTAGTTTTAGGCCTTAGACAACGTCTACCTGAATACTATTTATTGGGGACAACCGTTTTAGGAACTAAATTTATTAGGAAGGATGGATTGGGAAAAGTGTCTGCTAATCTGAGATATCCTGCCGTTGTTAAAATAGTCGTATGAGAACTAGAACAACTTTCCCAAGAGCCACATTATGCGTTTAATAATCTAAACCTTAGGCATAACATCTACGTTCAACTGCAGGTTTTCGAAACCTGAAGGAAGTGAGGAAAGTGCTGAATAGGATTTGAAGAATCCATAGCGAGGGAAAATCAGAGGATGCACAATATTTCATTCCGATTGGATATTCTCAATTAATCCCGCCTAATATAGCTGAACATCGAGGAAACATTAGAATATATGGATGATAATAATAATAATAATAATAATAATAATAATAATAATAATAATAATAATAATAATAATAATATAGGGGCCGATGACCTTCGATGTTAGGCCCCTTAAAACAACAAGCATCATCATCATCATCATAATAATATAATGACCATCTACATATTATATGGGGTATAATCGTAAGGTTCACGTGTCTATACATTCATAATATTAGCAAAATTTCCTTATAATTTTTTTCATACGTGATACTGATCATCTAAAGGATTTTTCCCTTTGGTATCAGTCTCTCTGTCTGGTTAGCTATCTGAAAACTAGAAAATTGCTGGACATATTTAAACCAAACTACGTACTGTATCTGTAATCTACTCATTCAGAATTGTTTTATCAAGTGCATATGACTTCAAGGTCAAGGTTAGGATTTATAGGAAGATTATTCTCAAATATGATGATGTTTGTTAAATGGGCCTAACAGCTAGGTTATCGGCCCACATATTTTCTCAAATACAGTCACTGCCATAAATATTCGGCCACTGATAAAATCCGCGAAAAAGTGATGACAATAACGCAACCATGAGCAGGAAGTGAAACCAAGTGTGTCTAAGTAATGGAACTACATGTGGTTGCTTATGCCGAAGAGGAAACAGGGAGCATTGATTTACATTATGCTGTAAAAGAAAGGATATTGCTCACATGGGTGAAATAACACGCCTAAAAAATATTTTGTCACCCGGAAAGGCCAGGATTGCCGTTGTGTTCATTGACAGAGACAGGGCAGATAGCGTTACAAACCTTTCAGTTCAGAAATGCGGTGCCGCAAGACCCATCGTGCCGAAGTCATTCGCTGTAGTGTTGCGGACAGGTATCAAATAGGGTGCAAAAGACAACACAATACCACGTTTGAAGAACGCCAGCTCGTGATATTCCATCATGCTCGAGGTAAATCGCATAGAAAGATATCGCAAATGCTTAACATAGCAGAATAATAGTTGGAGATATAATCAGACGATTCAAAAATGAAGACAGAATTGATTCGGTTCCTCACACAGGCAGACCAAGAAGGCTGACAGAACGACAGGAGCGGTTTGTGCTTCGGAATGGGAAACGAAATCCAAAAATTAGTGCTCAGAAAGTGGTAGCAGCTGTCTTAGAGGAGTGTAGAAAGAAAGTGAGTACTGCAACCGTGCGAAGAGCACTGCGAAGGAATGAGTTACTTGGGAGTAGAGCTAGGAGGAAACCATTCATTAGCGCGGTACATGAAAAGAAGTGGTTAGAGTTCGCAAAACCTACGTAACCAAACCCAGTGCTTGGTGGGAGGATGTGTTATTTGTTGATGAGTCAAAGTTCAACGTGTTTGGGTCCGATGGAAAGCAATTGGTGTGGCGGAAACGTTACGAGGAACTGAAAACAAGCAATTTACAAGCAACGGTAAAACATGATGAAGGAAGTGCAATGGTGTGGGGATGCGTTGCATCGAACAGGGTAGGTGCACTGAGTTTCACTGAACATATTTTGACAAAAGAGGGCTATTTGGCTATCCTCATAAACAATTTGCGATAATCTGCAGAACAACTTGGTATACAGCATACTTTTAAATTCTACCAAGATAACGACCCCAAGCACAAGTCGTAAGTTGTCAGGGAGTGGCTGCTGTACAACTGTCCGAAGGTTTCGGAGACTCCACCACAATCACCCGACCTGAACCCCTTCGAGAATGTGTGCAGTGAAATGAAAGCAGCTCTGCAATTCCGGCCGACAAGTTCCCTCACAGACTTTAAGAGGAGACTGCTACAAGAATGGGCGGCATTAACCCCTGATTATATCAAGAAAGTTATCGCCAGTATGCCGAATCGACTGGAAGAGGTCATAGAACATGAAGGTGGACCTACAAAGTACTGAATGTGTAACAGGGTTGTGAATTATGCGAGTTTATGTTGATTTTTTGTACAGTGGCCGAATATTTTTGAGGCGCCACTGGAATTATTGCTTATATTCAAATGTACGACAGATGGCGAACTAATGACTGCCAGAAGAGTTTGACTTACATCACAATGTGTCTATAACGTTGTATTATATTTTCCTACATGTTTCGTTGTATAATACATCATCATTATAGTGTAAGAATAATTATCCAATAAAAGTGTATCAAAAATCAGAGTGACCGAATATTTATGGGAGTAACTGTATATCATTAGCATTAGGTGTATCAAAATACTAAATAACAAACGTTAAGAATATGTCATTTCCGTTCGTTTATGCCATATACTGTACGTATGTACTGTACGACGGATAATAACGCAGATATTTACGAAAACATTAGATGTTTAGTCCAAGTCCCATGGGACACTTTGTGCATGCCACTTCAGGGTGGGTTAATATGAAGAACTAAAGAGCCACTGTTCGATGGAGGAGATAATAAGGGAGGTATTATCAACGATGAGTTTCATGCATCTTCAGTCACAGTGGTTAGATAAACAACAATATGTAACTAAGAAGTAGGGAGAATTTCGCACAACTTCGGACCAGGAACTATATCGTACTATAAATTCGGCAATCGTCTGCATCCTGTCTCGACTTTGTTCAGCTTTGTCGTACTTCATGTTACTGTCACGTGCTTTCGGAGAAAAATATCAGTTTAACATGTGGTATTAAACGTGTAAATAGAACCATGTTACACTGCAATAAATTCCTGAAAGAAGCATGTGATCTATTGTAAATTCCCATGCGAAGAACAGGTACAAATGCTAGTTTAATAAAAAATTCGAAGTGAGTTCAGGAACAATATGACCGGATGTTAAAGAATGACTTTAATTTATATTACAGTCTTTCCTGTGTTTATCCTCAATTGAAAGTACTGTAGGATTCTAAATGCATGTAGAATTATTTCTTGACAAAATTTATTGTAAACCTTATTTGCTCGTATTGTGTGTTATATAATGTATACCGGTATATAGTCTATAGAATGTAAATTCAGGATCAATATGACTGGATCTTGATGGATTAAAACATTCTCAGAAATCACTCTTCTAATATGTGGATGGACGGGAATTACAAGGTCACCAACTGATAGTGGAAGTCTGTCATGGACTCTGTGGAGTCGGTTACCGAAATCTACCAGGATCTGTTATCATTATATACAGTACATCCTCCCGAGCATCCTCTCTTGTCTCTTATCATCAAGACGTACTTGGAGGTTTACATCCGTTATTTCTTACGTCACTCATGGAGGTGGCCGTGGTCTATATCTCATGTAGGCTCTCACTTAGCTATTTCAAGGTTTTCACTTGTTTCTAATGCTATCCTAATCCTTGACCCAAGAGCAGGGGCGTAAGCAATGCGATACGGGTCAAAATAAAAATTCGGGCCCCCTCGAATGAAAATTAAAACTTAAGAATGGCTAAAATAACTGTAATTACAGCAAGAAGAACTAATGCAAATTATTTGAACAAAGAGATGACTTTTCTTCTTGTTTCGTTGAGGCCCCTTGGATCACGACGTTTCTAACTCAGGGGAGCTTTCTCCTTAGACCAGTATCCCTTCATATTTGTGCTGTGTATTGCTTTCCTTTCCTGAATCCACTTCACTCCCACACCAGGACGCAGTGTTTTAGGTGTCAGTGACTGGAGAGTGTCGGTTGTTCTGATCAGCATTCTAAATTTATCCCTGTTGATTATAAATTTGGGATCATTTTTTTTTAAATTCGAAGTCTTTTCGAACCATTTCCGTCCATTTAGCATTTGTCTCCTTCCCTCTAGAAATCTGTTGAAGATTCTTGAGGACAGTCTCTTGTTGTCCATTCTGACTCTGTGACCGTAGAAGACAAGTCTCCTATTTCTCACAGTTGATGTTACGCTCTCTAAATGTTGGTAAAGCTCGTTTTTATGGCTGATTCTGTATTCACTTCCATCTTTAATGGGGCCCATCATTTTTCTCAGGATCTTTCGTTCTTTGAGTTCCAGATTCCTGAGTTGTCCCTTTTTGACCATGTTCTTAGTCATACAGTACCGAAGGCCTTACGACGGTTTCATAGTGTCGAAGTTTGAGGTGAAGGGAAAGGGATTTGGACGTTCTTACAGAGATGGAAAGCTTTCTCCAGCTTCCATGGCTACAGCTTCACCAACATTCCAGGTTATCCATTCTCCGAGATATATCTTGGAGTTGGTCTTCTTTATTACTGTATCCCCTTGTGCTATTGAGTTGAGTGCATCTCCGATGTTTGTGATGAACTCCGTTTTGTTCATGGCAATCCTCAACCATACTTTAGCTGCTGTTTGACTGAAGGAGGAGAGTTGGTGTGTAGCTTCCGCCATACTTGATGTGAGGTCATCTGCGAACCAGACAATTGATGCTTAACTTGTCCTTCTTGAAACCGATTCTCGACACCGAGTTATCAGGTAGAGTTTTCGCCCATTCACGAATGACTTTCTCTACTAAGCAGTTGAAGAGAATAGGGGATAAACCATCCCCTTGCCTAACACGTGTTCTGATGTCAAAGCTTTTTGATAGTTCCCTTCTGAATTTTACCTTTGACTTGGTGTTTATGAAAGTTAGTCTTTACGACATTCAGGGTCTTATTATCTAGTCTCAATTCAGCAAGGCTCTGAAAGAAAGATTGTCTATCTATGGAATCGGAAGTCAACTAAAATTGCCACAAAGGGTGAGGAGCTAATATTCTTGTAAGTGAGAATAGTTTTGAGGTTCAGGATCTGTTCTGCACAGGATCTTGATTTCCTGAATCCGGCTTGATACTCTCCAATGCAGGAATCCAATTGAGCTTCTAATCTTGAGAGAAGTATCTTGGAAAAGATCTTGTAAGTCACTGAGAGGAGTGAGATTCCTCTGTAGTTGTTTAGATCAGAGATCATTAATTATTGTAATATTATTTTTAAAATGTCCGGCTCCATGGCTAAATGGTTAGCGTGCTGGCCTTTGATTACAGAGGTCCCGGGTTCGATTCCGGTGGGGTCGGGAATTTTAACATAATTGGTTAATTTCGCTGGCACGAGGACTAGGTGTATGTGTCGTATTCATCATCATTTCATCCTCATCACGACGCGCAGGTCGCCTACGGGTGTCAAATCAAAAGACCTGCATCTGATGAGCCGAACTTGTCCTTGGGCACTCCGGGCACTAAAATCTATACGCCATTTCATTTCATTAAAAATAATGTTTCAATACCTTTTATTTGACGGCTAATCGGCCGAACTACCAATGCAGACGAACACCGCTTAGATATTCGTACTTAAAATTGATTTCATTCTCAGTAAATACAGAGCTATACTCTGTAACAGATACTAAACCAAACCACATCGCGCAACAGCCCCGAAGGACCATGGCCTACCAAGCGACCGCCGCTCAGCCCGAAGGCCTGCAGATTACGGGGTGCCGTGTGGCCAGTACGACGAATCCTCTCGGCCGTTATCTTGGCTTTCTAGAGCGGGGCCGCCATCTCGCCGTCAGACAGCTCCTCGATTGTAATCAGGTAGGCTGAGTGGACCTCGAACCAGCCCTCAGATGCAGGTAAAAATCAGTGACCTGGCCGGGAATCGAACCCGGGGCCTCCGAGTAAGAGGCAGGAACGCTACCCCTACACCGCGGAACGGCAACCGATACTAACGTAACAGTTATAATAATTTATTCGATTACAACCCAAATAAATATACGAACAAAATTAAATCAAAAACTGTTCTAATAAAATTCGAAAAATATCAAACCGCACAACTGATAAGCTTGTTATTATCATCCTTAGCGTAAGTACAGCACCTTATTACCTTCGCGCAAAGAGAGCTTGTTCGAAAATGAGTTGACTGATTGTTACTGCACCAAATTATTGGAATTATACACTGTTGTCAAATAAATGTGTGAAAAAGGTTAAATGTTCAGCAAACTTTGTGCATCTCAGATACACTACACATCAAGAAAGTATAATTTACTAACTAAAACATAATATTTTGGTATAGTTGCTTGCTTATTGTTTTAAGTGGCCTAACATCGAAGGTCATCGGCCCTAATATTTTGGTATGAATTTTCACTGCTGTAATTATTTTTGAATAATTTGGTGCAGGTCTTTTGTGAAGAGCATATAGTGGTGTTGCGGAGATGGCAAGGTCAAGCATTGTGTACAGCTGTGATGTGTTACACTCATACAATGAACTGCTGCTAGGTGTACCAAGTGGCAATGCGTCAATCAATCAATCAATCAATCAATCAATCAATCAATCAATCAATCAATCAATCAATCAATCAATCAATCAATCAATCAATCAATCAATCAATCAATCAATCAATCAATCAATCACTACTGTTCTGCATTTAGGGCAGTCGCCAAGGTGGCAGATTCCCTATCTGTTTTTTTTTTCCTAGCTTTTTCTTAAATGATCACAAAGAAACTGTAAATTTATTGAACATCTCCCTTGGTAAGTTATTGCAATCCCTAACTCCCCCTACCTATAAACGAATATTTGCCCCAATTTGTCCTCTTGACTTCCAGCCTTATCTTGATATTGTGATCTTTCCTACTTTTAAAGACATCAGTCAAACACATTCGTCTACTGATGCCATTCCACGCCATCTCTCCGCTGACAGCTCGGAACATACCACTTAGTCGAGCAGCTCGACTTCTTCCTCCCAAGTCTTCCCAGCCCAAACTTTGCAACATTTTTGTAACGCTAATCTTTTGTCGGAAATCACCCAGAACAAATTGAGCTGATTTTCTTTGGATTTTTTCCAGTTCTTGAATCAAGTAATCCTGGCGAGGGTCCCATACACTGGAACCATACTCTAGAGACTTATATGCCCCCTCCTTTACATCCTTACTACAACCCCTACTGGGCGAGTTGGCAGTGCGGTTAGGGGCGCGCAACTCTGAGCTTGCATCCGGAAGATAGTGGGTACGAACCCCACTGTCGGCAGCCCTGAAAATGGTTTTTCGTGGTTTCCCATATTCACACCAGACAAATGCTGGGGCTGTACCATAATTAAGGCCACGGCTGCTTCCTTCCTACTCATAAACATTCCCTATCCCATCGTCACCATAAGACCTATCTGTGTCTGTGGGAGGTAAAGAAACTAGCAAAAAAAAAAAAATACAACCTCTAAATAACCTCATAACCATGTGCAGAGATCTGTACTCTTTATTAAGAATAATATTTATGTGATCACTCCAATGAAGATCTTTCCTTAAATTAACACCTAGGTACTTACAATGATCTCCAAAAAGAACTTTCACCCCGTACGCAGTAATTAACACTGAGAGGACTTTTCCTATTTGTGAAACTCACAACCTGACTTTTACCCCCGTTTATCATCATACCTTTGTCTACTGTCCATCTCACAACATTATCGAGGTCATTTTGCAGTTGCTCACAATCTTGTAACTTATTTATTACTTTGTACAGAAAAACATCATCTGCAAACAGCCTTATCTCTGATTCCACTTCTTTATACATATCACTGATATATTTAAGAAAAGATACAGGTCCAATAATACTGCCTTGAGGAATTCCCCTCTTAATTATTACAGGGACAAATAAAGCTTCGCCTACTCTAATTCTCTGAGTTGTGTTTTCTAGAAACATAGCCACCCATTCAGTCACATTTTTTCTAGTCCAATAGCACTCATTTTTGCCAGTAGTCTCCCATGATCTACCCTATCAAATGCCTTAGATAGGTCAATCGCAATTGAGTCCATTTCACCTCCTGAATCCAGGATATCTACTATCTCTTGCTGGAATCCTACAAGTTGAGATTCATTGGAATAACCTTTCCTAAACCCAAACTGTCTTCTGTCAAACCAGTGATTAATTTCGCAAATACTTTATCCCATCCCACTGCCTTTAGTATATCCCAAGAAATCTTATCAATTCCAGCCGCTTTTCTAGTTTTCAAATTGTATATCTTACTGTAAATGTCAATAATAATATCAATAATCAATACTGATCTGCATTTAGGGCAGTCGCCCAGGTGGCAGATTCCCTATCTGTTGCTTTCTTAGCCTTTTCCTAAATTATTTCAAAGAAATTGGAAATTTATTGAACGTCTCCCTTGGTTATTCCAATCCCTAACTCCCCTTCCTATAAATGAATATTTGCCCCAGTTTGTCCTCTTGAATTCCAACATTATCATAGGTAAATTTTAATACTTCTTTAGCGTTAATCACCTCCTCTATCTGGACATTATCCTTGTAACCAACAATCTTTACATACTGCTGATTGAATACTTCTGCCTTTTGAAGATCCTCGCATACACACTCCCCTTGTCCATTAATGATTCCTGGAATCTCCTTTTTGGAAACTGTTTCTGCCTTAAAGTACCTATACATTCCCTTCCATTTTTCACTAATGTTTGTATGACCACCAATTGTGCTTGCCATCATGTATCCTTAGCTGACTTCTTTGCTAGATTCAATTTCCTAGTAAGTTCCTTCAATTTCTCCTTACTTCCACAGCCATTTCTAACTCTATTTCTTTCCAACCTGCACCTCATTTTTAGTCTCTTTACTTCTCTGTTATAATATAGTGGGTCTTTACCATTCCTTATCACCTTTAAAGGTACAAAACTATTTTCACATTCCTCAACAGTTGCTTTAAACCCATCCCAGAGTCTGTTTACATTTTTATTTAACGTTTTCCACCAATCATAGTTACTTTTTTAAAACTATATCATGCCTGTTTTACCAGCCATATGGTACTGCCTAATAGTCCTAATTTTAATACCTTCCTTTCTTTCACATTTATTTTTAACTACGACAAAAACAGCTTCGTGATCACTAATACCATCTATTACTTCCGTTTCTCTATAGAGCGCATATGGTTTCAACAGCACCACATCGAAAACATTCTTCCTTCTAGTTGGTTCCATCACTTTCTGAATCAGCTGCCCTTACCATATTAACTTATTTGCCATTTGTTGTTCATGCTTCCTGTCGTTTGCATTACCTTCCCAATTGACATTTGGTAAATTGAGATCACCTGCTACTATCACATTCCTTTCCATATCGTTTCCAACATACCGGTAGCTGATTATCTTATCAAATAATTCTGAATCAGCGTCGGTGCTACCCTTTCCCGGTCTGTACACTCCAAAGACATCAAGTAGCTTATTATCTGTAGAGATGAGCCTTACACCTAGAATTTCATGTTTCTCATCTTTAACATTTCGTAGCTTACAAATTTTTCTTTCACCAGAATACTTCTACAGTTGAGCACTAACATTTTTATGTCATCTCTGCTTGAATTCCATTTCCCTGTACCCTTATCACCGCTACCTAGGTCAGCCCGTTTCCTTGAAAGTACCTGGCTATAACCCTTCTAAACAAATTTCCTAACTTGTAGGCCTATGTACCACTGCGGTTTAAGAGAAGGCCATCTGAGCCCCTCCTACCATTTCTATCCTATCTCTACGATACATACTTAAGTTCCTAGGGAATATTTATGCATCCATTATATCACTTCTCAGCCATGCGTCGCGTGGCTGTGAGCTTGCATCCGGGAGATAGTGGGTTCGAATCCCACTGTCGGAAGCTCTGAAGATGGTTTTCCGTGGTTTCCCATTTTCACACCAGGCAAATGCTAGGGCTGTACCTTAATTAAGGCCACGGCCGCTTCCTTCCCACTCCTAGGCCTTCCCTATCCCATCGTCACCGTAAGACCTATCTGTGTCGGTGCGACGTAAAGCAACTTGCAAAAAGTTTCAACTCCTATTACAATATCTGGTAAGTATATATATCCATTAAATTACTTAATACGATTCCTTTCTTTACAATACTTCTACAGTTGAGCACTAACATTTTTATGTTATCTCTGCTTGGATTCCATTTCCCTGTACCCTTATCACCGCTACCTAGGTCACCCCGTTTCCTTGAATATACCTGGCTATAACCCTTCTAAACAAATTTCCTAACTTGTAGGCCTATGTACCACTGCGGTTTAAGAGAAGGCCATCTGAGCGCAGATCCCTATCTCCTACCCATCCATTAGGATCTAGAAATCTCACTCCCAGTTTCCCACATACCCACTCTATAGTCTCATTTAAATCCCCAATCACCTGCCAGTCAGTATCCCTCCTACCCAGTATTCCACTGATAACAATCTCCGCTTCCTTATACTTCAACCGTGCTGCATTTACCAGATCCCACACATCCCCAACATGAAACACTACCACCTTCTCCTTCCCCTCCTCCTTCTCTTCTACTTTCCTCAACATCTGCCTTAACCTAATTCCTGGATAACACTCTACCCTGGTTCCCTTTACTCCGCACACTGTCCCCACATGTCTAGCCATGGAATCCCCCATGACCAGAGCCTCAACCTTACCCACCTCATTTGATCCCCTCCCCACCTGGTCAGTCCTATCTTTCCTTACAGCTGCAGAAGATACTTCGTCCTCCCTTTTCTCCATCCTATGATCCTGTTCCACCTGTCTTTTCCTATCCGCTACTCCGCATTTCCCGTTCCTACCTTTTTTATTTCCTCCTACTTCCACACTTGTCAGCAACAGTTCTCTGTTCCTCATCTTCCCTCGGTTGTTCTACCTGCAGTGACTCGTACCGGTTTCCCACAGACACTTGTCCTGAATTCTGATCCTGATTGGAGCCATTAGCCTGCAATCTCCTTCACCTTAAAACATTAGACCACCTGTCTTCTACAATTCCCCCTTTCCTGACCATCCCTCTTTTACACCTGCTGTATCCCGTACATTGTTTGAGGGAGGCCTACTTTCCTTTTTGTCCCCTGAGGGAATCCTAATTATCTCCCTCAAACTCTCCAATTCCTCCCTCATACTCCTTAATGCTTGGCCACACCCACAGTTCCTACACTTGCTCTACTTAGCCATTATTTACTGAATAATGAAAAGAAAAGGAAAAATAAGAGAACTTATTCTGTGCCAGATAAAAATGAAAGGAAAGAAATATTGTCTGGGATAGTTCACAAAGATCATAGGACAATAAGGTTATTAATATAGGCTACTACTACACTACAATACTACTTAGTTGTACGATTTTTTCCTACAACACCCTCACAGAATGAAAATTGCTGTTAATTACTGAAAACAGAAAATAATACACAAGAATTACACAATTCTAAACTGCAGTTAACTCTGCCCTAATTACTACAACAGAATTCTAGTAATAGGGTTACTACAGATACCACAGATACTATAGATTCTATACTACACAAATATTTCACAGTAATAGAATAAACACACTAATTTCTAATAATATACTATAATACATTACAATAATTTTAAACTACGTTCAGACATATTCTAATTACAACAGGTTATTACTAAGCATAAACAGAAATGGAAATTACAATTACAGTTTGAAATTCGCAAGACTACTCAACTACGTTCAGGCGTATCCTAATTACAACAGGTTATTACTAAGCACAAATAGAAAGAAAATTGCAATTAGGCCTAAAGTTTGAAATTCGCAAGAACTACCGTACTCAAGGATTGCCAACAAAGTTAAATGCGTAGACAGAAGATTATTGTTAGTACTACTTTATCCTACTATGCTCTAATAGAAATGAAACCTTGCGTTTGTTTAAATGCTAAAGTATCGGAGAGGGTTACCGCACACAAAGATATACACGAATATAACAGGCAAGATACTATCTAATATGGAACCATATCTTCACTACAATTCTCAACTGAAGTGTGGTTATGTGATTATTACTGCTGGTGGATTACTATTATTTTCCCTACTCCACGGGATGGAGAATAGAAGTATCGAGGTTGTCTACAATAATTTCTCAAAAATATTTCTGTCAAAACTACTCCTACTACTCCAGGGACTTGAATTGCAATTATTGGGATTCTGGAACTTTATTATTATTAGCTAACCGCTCATAAATACTGAAAGATCGAGGGAGCGAAATATAAATTACGGATACTTTAACTACCTACTCAGAACTACGAATGATCGGAATACAAGATCAGCTGATTTTTATTTATATTTACTTGACTACACTACACCCTTTATTCACGACTGTAGCCAACAATGCAATACTTGAATATGAAGAGCGACAATAATCAATGACAATACAACGATTGTTAACTATTTAGCCAGTGAAATACTGTAGATATTCTGTTGAAATCCTTTCTTTAAACAAAATTTACAACATTATCGTGTTATTTAAAGAAGTTATTACCTTCGTGATAGGCGGGACAGTTGAACTGCTGTTTGAAATACCCTGTCAATTACCGGCACTAATATAACCACTGCCGAAGTTACGATTCTTTTTAATATCCCGTCTTCGTAAGTTTTTTTTATCGACAAACCTACTGATATTTTAATAATCATATTTAAAAAAAGATATTTCTTCTTTCATGCAGTCCTAAATTACAACTTGTAATCTAGCGAACGCCTACGAAACAACCCAGTGTAAAAGTTGTAAATAAATACCACTAATCACAATTACTACAAACAAACACTAAACACCAATATTTTTGGAACTAAATGTATCACACACACACACACACACACACACACACACACACACACACACACACACACACACACACACACACACACACACACACACACACACACACACACACACACACACACACACACACACACACACACACACACACACACACACAATTTGCTAACTTTCTACAACTATTAACACTACTTTATCACGAAGACAATACAGAACTCTTGTAACAGCCAGCCACTCGCTAGCGCATCCAACAATGAAACGTACAAATTGCAAAAAACAAACAACTATTTCAACTACCGCCGTCTCAATCCTATATACTGCCTGCTCTATGCTATGCGGATAACATGCTGCCCAGCGTGAGCTCGTAGTGTCATAAACTTCCACTAGGGCCGCCAGCTAACGCATCCAGTTTAGCTCCGTACCCATGTTGTTGTGTTCCCGTGCGGTTGCGTCAGGTATTTATGTGTGTGTCTCTGGTTGTAAAATGATGAATTGCCTCTCTGTATACCATTACAAGGACTACAAATTCTTCAGGTGTGAGGTTTCATGAAATCCCTCCAAGTAAAGAACGTAGGGGAAATTGACTTAACGCTATATCAACCAAGGGTAGTCAATGGATTCCATCCGATTATTCTCATGTTTGTATTCTGAATTTTAGAGATAGAGATAAAACTAAAAGAAAAATATATTGAAGTCAGAGAGTGTGCCTAGTCTGTTTTCGAATTATCCCATTACCTTCAAACCAGAAAAGCTCCACGAAAGACCAGACAGTGACAAGATATTTCCTCGGAACAAATCTATGAAGAAACAAGTTCTTCAACCGCAACAAATACATTGGATGGCGAGTACGAAATTCATATGAACAATGATGTCTCAATCCAAGTCAATATTCCAACGAGTAAGAATGACAGCAGTCATCAGAAAATCATACATTAGAGGCTCCGATAGAGAATTCTGAGACTGCGATGAAAGCTGGTGACTAACCATTATGAACTTAAAAGACTAGGGAGGAAATTCGAAGACAACCCAGAAACTGATCATCTGAATAATGTGTAAGGAAGCAGCTAAATATAATGAACAAAAGTCAGTTTATCTTTTAGATCAAATCCATATTTTTCGAAAGACAAAAACAGCGCAGTCAGAACAAATCACACGGTACAATGAACAAAAGGCCGTTTATTTTTTTTTTAGATCAAATCCATAATTTTCGCAAAACAAAAACAGCGCGGTCAGAACAAATCACACGGTACTGTGTGGCGTGGAGAATAGTATCCCAATGTTTAAACATTTTGGAGAGGGAAAAGTGAGAACCTGTGTGACTCATCCATGTGATCCCAGTCGTAAACTCCTTTTCATTATTACCATTTGATAAAAAAAAAAAGTGAGATCCCAGTTACTAGACAGAGAAATCACAGCAATGGCGTCATCACCTCCAAATATGTGAAAGAAGGTTGTCGCCTCCAGAGGGACTTTACGTTCAAGCCTGTTCGGAATTACGAAAAAACACATCGAACAGAGGAATTTTGAAAATATGAATGTTCTGTTGTAGAAATATTTCCCCAGCGGTTACTGCTGCTATTCGCTTCATACAAGAAAACCATGCCCATTTATAAAAAATTTAGACTTTCCAGGCGGGGAATCGACGGTGCGCTTCATGGAATCAGTTTACAAATTTTTCACATTCCACGACGTCATTGACAGAACTAAGCACATTCGGCAAAACAATCCAGATTGTGTGCATTTCTATTCACCAAGAGGTAAAATACTACAATGGTTGAATGATGATTTCATCGGGTACATCAAATAATTTAGCTGGAATCAAAACGTGCAAAACTGAAGTGTCTGACTAATGAGACGGCAGATGCTGTCTCGCTAACTGTGAAATCTGTAGTGGACTGTGTGTCTTATTTGTTACAAAATGGGTTCTTTTATGCTCTCTCTCTAGATGATTTTCTGGAGACGCAATAGAAGCTCTATTTAGTGCAGTGAGATTGGGTGGTGGATATAATGATATGAAGGACGCACGCACTGCAATATGTGCTATAGAACATATCCTGAAATCTGGTCATGAACAAAAGATCAGCGAAATAGTGATAGAAAACTTTGAGCGTCCACTGCTGGTAAATAACAGTAAGAAAAGGACTGTAAAGGTGCTCCGTTACTCGTGTCGTGAAAATTCTGAAATTTGTATGTACCATGCAGCAGTGGGACGATCCTATTATATCTACTGTAAATGGTATAATTTTATATATTTTACGTTTTTATATCGTAAGCCAAGCCCAAATGTAAAATGTTGGTTACTGTATGTGCATTATCTTCTCAATTAGCAACATGTTATAGATTATTTTTAATTTGATATTGCTGATACAGACGAACTCCCATTTAACCAATATGTGCTTTGGGTGCGGTAAGTGCTGCCATCTACAATGTCGCTGTAAACGCAATTCTCGCGGCACAGAGCAGGCAGTATATCAAGATTGAGACGGCGGTGATTTCAACTGATTCTACAAAACCGCCTAAATCCTTTCCGTGCAGAGTGGCATTAGACTACTGTAGATATACACAGTGCGGTTTATTTTTGGGGAGTCTGCAGGCCGTAACCTTAAGGCCCTGTGTTGATGAACACACGTTGCTGTAAGGACACAAAAATACGTCAACTGTCTTGAAAACTGGTTCTTTTAGCAGTCGCCATATGTAGGTGTGATTCGGGGAGCAGGGTGGATAAGGGAATGAAGTTCCACGAGAAATTATACGATGCGATCTCCAAAGTGTTGTTGCAGAAGGGTAGGTCATTCCCCCGCGGTGCGCAGTGTGAACTGCATCCATTGTTGTTGGAGGGATAGGTTTCTGGCGCGACAAAATCCATGCACATCCTTCACGAATGGGGGAATAATGTGTTTTCTGTAGACTACCTGGTCCACTGCTTCTGAATTCTGTGCAGCATCCTCGACGAAATAAGGGTCCAGTATTCCATGACCGAACACGGCGCACCAAATCGTACACCACTCACTGTATAGTCGTTTCTGTTAACAATCAGACCATTCAAACTCTAAACAACGAGTTGTTTGTCGATTCATGTAGCCATCAACGTGAATGTGGCTTTCATATGAAAACCATATGTTGCAGAAGAAATCTAGATCTGACAACACATGGCTGCATTCTAACGTCCCACATCGTATGACTGGAAATAATATTCCACACTAAACACCGTTTCCTCTATTGTGAAGACCATTACTGCAGAAATCTACACAACATTGAATTCACAATATGTCTAACTACTATATACAATAAATACTTCGTTGCTAGGAAAATGAAGACAGCAGATGAGCATTAATTTTAGGATCGTTTGCTTTGCCGCGTATCATAGAATCCATTATCACATGTTTCTAATCCATCACCAGGGAGAAACTAGAAAATTGTTTATTTCTCGTGATAATACGTACATTTCGTATATTATGATTATTATTTTATTATTCATCCAAATCCCTGACCCGGTCAATTACTGGAAAACAGGTTGTAGGTTTTCATTTTTTTCATTTATTCATCCACAATAGGGTTACAAGGTGAAAGAGGAACTAATTCCATACATTAAGGTATGCATTGAAGAAATTGCATTTGGATATTTAAGTTTAAGAAGGCCCATAAAATCACAATATAAATGAATTTTCAATTTGATTTAAGTCGCACCGATACAGATGGGACTTAATGGCGACGATAGGATAGGAAAGAGCTAGGAGTGGGAAGGAAGTGGCCGTGGCATTAATTAAGGTACAGCCCCAGCATCAGCCTGGTGAGAAAATGGGAAAGCACGGAAAACCATCTTCAGGACTGCCGACAGTGGAGTTCGAACGCACCATCTCCCGAATGCAAGCTGACAGCAGTGCGACCCTAACCGCACGGCCACTTGCTCGGCCACAATAGAAATCAACAGTCACAGTATTGCATTTCTCATTTGTACGACACGTTGGCTGAATGGTCAGCGTACTGGCCTTCGGTTCAGAAGGTCCCGGGTTCGGTTCCCGGCCGGGTCGGGGATTTTAACCTTCAATGGTTAATTCCATTGGCCCGGGGGCTGGGTGTTTGTGCTGTCTCCAACATCCCTGCAACTCACACACCACACATAACACTATCCTCCACCACAACAACACTAAGTTACCTAAACATGGCAGATGCCGCCCACCCTCATCGGAGGGTCTGCCTTACAAGAGCTGCACTGGCTAGAAATAGACACACGAAATTAAAATTTCTGAATACACATAACGGTTGTATCCGTCACTTATGTGTTCACAACTTTGTGTACACGACTTTGTCTTTATACTATAGGTGGCAATACCTACACTCACGTGCCAGACTAAATGGCTCGGATGGAAGAACGTTGGCCTTCTGATCCACCAAGTTAGCGGGTTCGACCCCAGTTCAGATCGGCGGTCTTCAAACACACCAGCCTTGTGTCAGCGTACGTAAAATAATTCCTGCGGAACAGCATTTTGGCACCTCGGCGTCTCCGGAAACCGTACAAGTATTTAGTGAAACATAAAACAAATACCATTTGACAACTGGAAACAGGATATGACACAGTATTCGCCACCTTAATTTTTATTCATCACTGCCTTCAGATGGAAAACTGGAGAATTGTTCTTGGAGGGAATTAGGTAGAATTAGTAGGTAGAAAACTGAATACGTAGTACGTAGGATTTGGAGTTTCTTATGGCGGGGTTGGAGGAATTCAGATGAGTGGAGCAATACTGACGAATGCTGACACGACGGGGGGAGGGGGACAAAGATGGAAGCACGTAGCCCAGAGAATACAGGTACACTGTCTAAAATGGCAAAAATAAAATATCGAGTGTGCTCTGTGACTTAACGCTAATCTCAAGGGAATAGCATATAGTGCTGTGGTTAGACCTGCAATTTTATACGGGGCAAAGATATGGGCAGTCAAGAAATCTAAGAAAAACTGGAAGTGACAGAGATGAAGATTCTAAAATGGATATGTGGGGCTAACTAATTGTAAACGTTTGACGGCCGTGGCCTAAACTAGGAACTGTCCCGGCATTCGCCTTTATGCAGGAGAACGTAAAACCATGGAAAATCATTCTCAGGACAGCTGACGATGTGGACCAGCCCCTACCCGCCTCCCGAGTACAGAGGCGCAGAGCCACTGTATAGTCGGTGGAAGGATGGCGGTAAACATGTGTTCGGTTCACTCGGAAGGGCACGGGTTATATTCCCCGTTAGGAAGTCGGCCCACTCCCTGCGAAAATCCTTTAGCCCCTCATTTTCCTTCCTTTAATATATTAACTCACCTGTCTTCCACAAATTTTCTCTTTCTTCCCCCCCCCCCCCCGTTTGCCTACTTACCGTATCTTGTACATGAATTGAGGAAGGACTACCTTCATTCCTGTAGTGATATGCCGAATTATCTTAAACTCGATATCTCTTCCCTCATCTTCCATAATTCCCACTCACACTCACGGTCACTACACCTGCCTCCCTCAGTCATTCCTTTATCTCTTCAAAGAAATGTGAAATAATATGAAAATATCAACAGAAATAGACTATTCTTTCTTTCTTTCTTTCTTTCTTTCTTTCTTTCTTTCTTTCTTTCTTAATTCATTTACCCTCCATTTTTTCCTCGGACTCAGCGAGGGATCCCACCTCTACGGCCTCAAGGGCAGTGTCCTGTAACGTGAGACTTTGGGTCGGGGGGATGACACTGGAGAGGAGGACCAGTACGTCACCCAGGCGGCTTCACCTGCTATGCTGAACAGGGGGCTTGTTGTGGGGGATGGGGCAATCGGAACGGCTTGACAAGAAAGGGAGAAGGAAGGGGCCATGGTCTTAGGTTAGGCATCATCCCGGCATTCGCCTGGAGAAGTGGGAAAAAACGGAAAACTACTTCGAGGATGGCAGAGGTGGGAATCGAACACCCCTCTATTCAGTTGACCTCCCAAGACTGAATGGATTCCGTTCCAGCCCTCGAACCTCTTGTCAAATTTCGTGGCAGAGCCGGGAATCGAACCTGGGCCTCCGGCGGTGCCAGCTAATCACACTAACCAAATAGTGTATTCTATGAATAAAAATATACATGTCATAGCAAGGAAATATTGTATACTACACAAAGATTTCACGAATGAATGAATGGAAGATACTAGCCGATAAAATAACTACAACACACATAGTCTACTTGGACTTATCTTAATTATAAAATACTAGGAATAATGGGCTAACTATAGAATTGTGTAGTTACACTAAATATGTACCGTAGGCCTATATATAATTATATATACTGCACCCATAAGGCGATTAGCCTGATGGATGCGTTAATTAAATTATTTAAAAAATCATACATGTGAATACTACAGATACCAAGGAAGAGCCAGCAACTTCACAAAGCTCTACGCAGAGACCTCACAGGATGGAAAAATATCCCCAGAAGTTCGTTAAAGTCACGTACCGGAAATTCGTTTGGCTAAAAGCTTTCTCAAATAAAACTTTATGATACCGCCAAGTGCGAAACTTTCTACAAGGTTTCTCACGGGAATCGGGAGAACGGAATGCGGCGCACCCAAAGTGTGTGACAAAGATAGAGGTAATACTTGTCACCCCTTGACGGAAAATGGTTTCACCCAAGCTAAGACACGCGGCAAGATCTTAGCCAATCAGAAATTCCAAAATTTAACCGCCTTGTTCCAGCGGGAATATTTATCCAGTATTTCGTTATTTGGTGACGAGAGAAGTAGCAAAATATCGTGTCCTAATCTGGAAATAATATTTGGAGGATCATTTATGCGAATATGTGATTAATTATTCTGTAAATAATAAGTTATCAGCATTGTGTGCAAGAATGTTTCACCCATGACACTGACTGTCATGGCGGGAAAGTGCCATGGGGCGATGGTAAATAGGCCCTATGACGCGTTTCGATTTATAAAGATATCAACGATCATTTCTGATAATGGAGTACAACAGGTGAATCACACCAAATTTAGGAATTATCAGAATACAGTTACTGAACATTAAATCTACGGGCAGTTGAAAACTTAATCCAAGGTATCATATCACTACGCCACACTCCTCCAGTTGGACCACTCGGGAGGCGGAGCTTCCCGAATTTACAAAACTAGTGGCGACACTTTGCCGATATCACAGTCTTAGTTGCAATTTCCGAGCCTACAGTCAAGTCTTCAAGTGCAGCGCAAGGTGATAGTATGTCAGCCTGCTACTCGTATTAGTCATCGCTTAGTGTGATTCGTGAGTTTAATGTAACGAACATTTAGGAGAACTCTGGTAATATTAGGAGATCAGGTCATAGAAACTGTTGACACATTCACTACAGTCTAATGTTGATGATATGTGTTTGCTAGAATGTTTTATAAATGAACACTTAACGAGGCAAGCCGCACAGACAACACAGACTGAACTATGGGACTTTTCAGAACATTCGTTTCACAGCAATTTTCTAGTTCACATAACTTACTAGTAACTAAGTGAAGAAGTTATTACATTCTGTAGGACAACGTTATTTTGATATAGTTTTTCTCTGTGACTGTTCAGATAAACGTTGCAGTTAAAGTTGCGCGTTGTATAAAAATTACTCTTTCATTTGAGACAATTGGACCAAGCGCTACGCGTGCTATTTGAGAGGGAGAGACTTAGTCACCATTGGAATGTAACGAAAGAAGGACTAGCGAGGGGAATAACTTTTAATCCCTTGTTCAAACAACGGAAGGGACAAGCTTTGCAGACCTAGTGGGAAGGACATCAACAAGCTAGGTAAGTTTTTCCTGACAATGAACACCAACTCAATGTGTGCTAATTCCCTGTATACTGAGTAAATTATATTTACGTGTGAAATTCAAGAGTGCGTGTGTTTAGGCAAATCTTACGAGTGCTACATAATTAAAATGGATCCGAACCGTGTGTGCAAAGTGTCAAATATTCCCAGCAAGATGATCAAGATGGAGTAAAAACATGTAGCGGAGACTGACGAGGATCCAGCCCACCTGGCGGCACCTAAGATAAAGAGCATGTTGTATTTATGTGATATGTAATTGATGATGACGTGAATGATTCGTGGTCAATTTTAGGTTAGTGATATCAGGTATTCTTGTATATATAAAATTCACGTACCCAAGGGAGCTGAGTTTTTGTAGGAGTGAGACCACGGCAATTACATCTAACGATTCGGGGTGTAAATGTCAGGGGGTCAGTAATATCATAATAATCATTAATTAATAATCATGTTCTCTGAAGTTTCACGTTAATCTTATTTAAGTCATTTTTGGACATGAGTTTTGTGTGTTTGACGTATTGGAAAATTTTACTTTACAGTAGGTGTTTATTGCATAACTTATTTCAAGTCTTATCATAACAATATTAATGATAATAACATGGATAAATAGTAATATTTTTGTTTCTTGTGGATGTTTGCCGAGTTATTTAATATCAGCTGATGTGAAGTTACGGCGTATCTGAGCTATTGTTATCTTACGTGATCACAGTTTGATATCCAGTTTTGGATTTTCCTTTCGTTGTTTTGATGGTGTAAGTTGTTAAATGCACGATATTATTTTCTTCGTGTGACATGGCTTCGAGTTTTCAATAGTTGAGTGTGGCAGGCAATCTTGTTTATTATATTCAATTTTAGAGTTAGGAATCGTTGCCAGTCGGCTCTGAAATTCATGGCAGCTTGTGAATATGAAATGAAAGATCGAAGAAACCGAGTAGACAGAAGCAGTAATGTCCCTGATGGTAATAATTGTGAGATGGAAAATAGCGTCTTGAGGACCATATCGTATAATAATGTCGTATTTATGAATATGAGAACGACACGATGAATTAGTAAAGTTATTGAGCCCGCGTGGATATGAGCAGGGCTTTGTTGACAAATAAAAGCTACGTTGAGAGTAATGAGATAGATATGAGAAGTGAATGATAATCAATTTCAAGAATAGAGTTAAATATACGACAGCACATGTGACAGTTATAGGTGGAAGGTTTAAGTACGCAAATATTTTCCAGGGATGACAGAACACTCGGAGATATTCTAATAAGAGGCCGAGTGGAGGCATGAAACAGGGCGAGCTAGCAATGTATGATTTTTGAAAGTTAATTTGTGATCATGATGACGCATATGTCTCATTCATTGTTCTTTAAAAGTCGAGAATATCGGTTTCGGACATTTACGTCCTATGTTTTGGGATTGCCGCCAAATTCAACTCAGTTGTAGTGGAAGTTCATTTTGATAGCGATGTTTTGCATTATAAAATTTCCGAGTTTTTGATTAATTTATGGTAGGCAGTGATCACGTTATTTTTGAGAATTTTGTTCCTTTTCTTTCCTTTTTGATATTTTATTTACCCGTGTTTTAAAGTGTAGAGGCCGAAGGTACGTGAATCTGATTGTATTTGTTTGATTTAAATGTAGGAGTAGTTACGGTAGCTTACATTTGATTTCTTCTTTTGTTTTGGAGCACATTGTTTCTCCAGTACTGTGTATATTTTTGTAAATACGAATTTTAAGTATTAAGTTAATGGGACCACGTGTTATTCATAGCCAGAATCAAATGAAACAAGTTCTTTACGCAGACATGAAGGCACCGTAACAAACATATTAAATTGGACACCACTACTACTAATTAATTATGCAAATGAATCGACCTTTGGAATAAGGTTGTGTGATAAACGCCGCAAACTGATCAAATACAATAGAATCTACCTCCAGTAACGGTAGGACAACACAATTTGGTTATTCTCAGTACAAGTGTAGTCAGCGGCAGTGTAATGCACAGAACAGAATGTAAATTAATATTGTAAAAAGGCGAATTCATTTGATAAATGTAATAACTGAGGCACTTGGCCTAATTGATCTTGTTTTGAGTGTCCAGAACTATTACATGAGATGAATAATGATATAAGAATTGACGTGTTGATAATAAATATTGCGTTCTTGGTGATTTTTCTTAGTTTAGCCACCAGTTATTTTGTTGCGGCAAAGTTTTGTATATAAATATTAACGAGATATTGTCCTGCATAACCGGAAGTGTTCATGGATTTTTCTTGTCTGTTCCACTTATTGTGTTCACATAATTTTGATTTAACAGTTGGGCATATTGGCAAGTCAATCAGGATTTGGAATCATGAATTTAAGATACCCATTTGCGATTTGAGAGTATTTGATTAATTAATTAATTAATTAATTAATAATTTATAAAATCCCATTTAGTTGAATTACAGTTGGAATGTAAGTCGTGAGATATTTTCTGTGAATGGCAAGTCTTGGCAGACCGTTGGTTCGTTTCATTCGAGTGCAAATGGACATTGGAGTCATTAGTTCGATGGTGATGATTGTTATTTCAATTTTGCGACCTTCAGTCAAGTTTGTGTAAGGTAGATTTTGATTTCAGGAAGACTTGAGTTTTGTTACTTCCAGTTATTTTCTTTACTTTTATTCCGATTTTATGGATTCATTTAAATTCTGTTTTGTTTTCCCTTATGCCATTTTTTTTGGTTAATAAATTTTTGATCATTTAAATTCAATTCAGTCTTTGGGTACCGTTATTTGTAGTTAGTTGACCCGCCGACATTTTTACTTCCTCACCCCTCATATTGTGTGGCCCGACGAACTCGAGGAAAGCTGAGGGACGGTACAACGACCCAGGAGATAGAGTCTACGTGAGCGGTACGTATATTTAAATGTTTTTATTTACAGGAGCAGCCGGAGTAACAGTCGAGCAAGAGGTGTACCGCCACACATGCCTTGAAAAGGGCACAATACCCAGATTATTATTTTATTTATTACTACGACGTGCAAACGGAAAAAGCAAGCATGATACTAACTAATAAAAATAGCTACATTGTTCTAAACTGCACGTCGCCTACGTTGAGTACATCCACTATAATGAACACCAACGAGTATTCTGTTTTACACCAGGCACCGTTATAAATACTTCCATTATCGGCGTATTGTTAAAATCTGCTAAACAGAGGAAAGAAGACATCACGGTAATTTTTTGGACATTCGAAAGGCATTTGACAATATCGGTCACAGCCACCTTCTAAAAACCCTACAGTCCGAAGGAATACATTCAAAACTCAGGGACGTAATTGCCAACCTTCAGAGTGTGAACGTCACTCAAGTCGAAACGCAGAAGAGCAGAACAAAACGTATACTCATAAAGAGAGACGTGATCTCCGCTATCACCAACCCTCTATAACTAGCCGAGCTAAGCGAAGATAGTCTCTCGCAGTATTACGGGGGATCTCTGTCACCCGAACTACCACCTAAAACCGACACCGCCAGCGTCGGGAAGAACAAAGAAGCGGCTTTAGATCTTACGCGGCTAGCCTGAGGAGGTTTGAAGAAATTGGACTTGGTATCAATCCTCAAAAGTGTACAGGGATATGTGTAATCCGAGACGAGTTGAAGCAAGGGTCGCTATCCGTGGAGGAAGACTGTAGGAATGACTTAATTGGAGACGGCGAACAAATTCTTTCCCTTGGAACTACCTTCAAGTATGCACTAGTGTTCGACGAGACTGCCGTATTGAAAGATCTTCACAATAAGCTCCAACTTCTAACATCGTCGCCACTGCTTAAGGAAGACCAGAAACTCATAGTCCTGAATTCTTCACTCTGCCCCCACACTGATGTATCTTTTCCTGACATGCAGTTTGAAGAAAATCGCACAGAAATTTTTATCCGGTAGAAATGAAATGATTAAAAGTGCAACAAAGGAGATATTGCAGTTGCCGACGGATACTCCAGATGACATTCTATACACCGAAAAGAAATACAAAGGACTCGTTCTTTTTTAAACATCGGGGGAAGTCTAACTACAGTGCATGAATGCCTGCAACATCTTGCTTACGACTAAAATTCCACTCGCTGTTGCTTCGAGGGATTCTCACGCGGAGAGTCGGGAATGTAGCCTATAGAATGTCTCAAATTAACAAACTCGGATACCGCACTCGGAAAATATCCGCCAAGAACGGCCTGTGCGATACTAAGATGATCCGTCAAGAACTACGAGAACGTGAATTCACCTGATGGTGTTCACTACCGCAAAAAGGACTCGGAGTACAACTTTACAAAGAGTACACACCAGCAAACTCTTGGTTGTGAGATCATACCGGACTGTCTTGTACCGAGTGGAGAGAGGCTATAAAGATAACTGCTAATGTTTCTGCGGTGCGCTCGGTGCCTGGACAACAACCTCTGTCGGGATTGCCACGGAGAAAAAAGAAACTCTTAGTCATGTCCTGGGATTCTGTAGACCCGGGGAGCTCCTAAGAAACACGCGGCACCACCAGATTAGATCCTTCATTGCCGAAGAACTGAGAAAGAAGGGATTCAATGTACATGGGGAGGTACACGGACTGGCCATAAATGGTAGTTCGCAGAGAATTGACATCATAGCCTTTAAAGACAACAGTTCTCAAGAATTCATCTTAGAACCGACTGTCAGGTTCGAGCACCATAGCAGAGGAGGTCAATCTAGAAAAGAATAAAAAGTACAAACCCACTATCCCTTACTACAACAAATCTAAATACCACCTTCAGAAAATTGAAATAATAGGGATAATGGTCGGAGTTCGTAGTACCGTACTTCGTCACTTTATCGCCACGTGGAAGCTTATCCCCGAAATTGTGGCTCTTATTCTCCGAGGCTCCATCAAGATCCTGAGACACCACCTCTACAGCTCTGAAATGCCGCACTAATTATACTGCTTTTTTAAATAATTTTCTTCAATTAATAGAACGGTGCAGAAAAAATTTATATGTTTCACCTTGTTCTTACAGTTAGTGGCAGCCTGTAAATACAGGAGGTTGTTCCTAAATAAGTGAAAATGTATATATTTTCCTGAATTTCTTTCTTTAAACAAAATTTACAATTTTATTAAAGAAATTATTACTTTCGTGATAGGTGAAGTCGGTGGATCGGCTCTTGAACTGCTACGTACTAGAAATATCGTGTCTATTACTTGCACGAATGTATAAGTTGAGGGAGTTACAAATCTTGTTCTTGTAATTATTCTATCAACAAACCTACCGATATGTAATTTTTAAAATGAATATTATTTGTACTTTCCTAAACCCAAAATCGAAACAAAATAAACCTACCCTAAGTAACCTAGAATACGTAATCTACAGAACATCAACGAAACTACTCAATGTAAAATTTAAATAAAAACTTCTTCAACTTATCCCAGTTATTTCTGGGGTCGTTGGAGCTACCCATGCTCATTTTAGTTTTAATAATAATAATGTTATTTGCTTTACGTCTCACTAACTACTTTTACGGTTTTCGGAGACGCCGAGGTGCAGGAATTTAGTCCCGCAGGAGATCTTTTACGTGCCAGTAAATCTACCGACACGAGGCTGACGTATTTGTGCACCTTCAAATACCACCGGACTGAGCCAGGATCAAACCTGCCAAGTTGGGGTCAGAAGGCCAGCGCCTCAACCGTCTGAGCCACTCAGCCCGGCCATTTACGTTTTAGCCGGGAGTTTAACACCGTATGTCTTTCCTGACACCACATGATTCTCGAGATGAAAACATCAACCTAGTATCGATCGGAATTCGAACCTCAACTTAATGGGTGAAAAGCTAGCAGCTAAGCCACTGAACTTATCACGGCCCCATAAAACTGAAATAACTATCACTAATCTTAATTAGTACCAACAAAACCAGCGAGTAGCTGCGCGCCACGGGTCAAGTTTCTGTTAGCTTGCATTCTGGAGATAGTGGGTTCGAACCCCACTGTCGGCAGCCCTGAAGATGATTTTTTTGTGGTTTCCCATTTTTATCCCATCGTTGCCATAAGACCTATCTGTGTCGGTGCGACGTAAAGCAAACAGTACAAAAACTAGCTACAAACACTAAACGCCAATATTTATAGCACTAACTGGATCACACACACACAAAATTAATCAAATTTCAATAAGTATTAAATACTTTATGAGCCTCCGTGGCTCAGGCGGCAGCACGTCGGCCTCTCACCGCTGGGTTCCGTGGTTCAAATCCCGGTCACTCCATGTGAGATTTGTGCTGGACAAAGCGGAGGCGGGACAGGTTTTTAGCCGGGTACTCCGGTTTTCCCCTGTTATATATATATTTTTTTTTCTAGGGGGCTTTACGTCGCACCGACACAGATAGGTCTTATGGCGACGATGGGATAGGAAAGGCCTAGGAGTTGGAAGGAAGCGGCCGTGGCCTTAATTAAGGTACAGCCCCAGCATTTGCCTAGTGTGAAAATGGGAAACCACGGAAAACCATTTTCAGGGCTGCTGATAGTGGGATTCGAACCTACTATCTCCCGGATGCAAGCTCACAGCCGCGCGCCTCTACACGCACGGCCAACTCGCCCGGTCTGTTATATTTTATTCCAGAAATACTCTCCAATATCATTTCATTTCACCTGTAATTCATTAATCATTACCCCAGAGGAGTGCGACAGGCTTCGGCAGCAGGCACAGCTCCCATCCTCGCCGCTAGATGGGGGCTTCATTCATTCCATTCCTGACTCGGTCGAATGACTGGAAACAGGCTGTGCATTTTCATTAACTACTTTATCATTACGATAATAAAATTTTGGAACAGCCGACCACCCGCTAGCGCGTTCAACAATGGAAACAATCCAGCATTCTCAGAGTTCAAAGGTTTTCGATGCAGATAGCATAGATATCAGACACAAACATCTAACGTATTTTGTAGGGTGAAAGGAAGAGAAAAAATGAAATAAGTTTTGGAAAAGGTGCACTGTAATTTTATTCAGAAGGATATGGTCGTATGATGTCAAAGGAAGTTATAATATTCTGCAGCATGCGTATAGGAAATCACATTTCCGTCATAATGCCTCGTGGAAACTATCTTATGACAGGGATATGTGTACATCCTTGTTGACATACAGTATATTGTTTATCACGCGGAAGGATTTCCCGAGAGAAAATATATTTCTGCAATGTCATATATGTAAGGAGAGACAAAAATGGCAAATACTTTTTTGGTATTAGAGGTTTGGTTTTGCAGATTTTATGGCAGCTGAAATCATAGCTAAGAATGTGCCAAGTAAATGACGCAATGGACTGAAATACTAATTAATAGCATAAACCCGTGAATTATGTACAAGAACCAACCCGAGAACGTGATGGGGATAACACACAATAACTGTTTGTCATGACAAATACCTCTCCTTTATTGCATTTCACTGCAGTATTTCTCATGTTCACCTTCACGACTACGCCACTCAGTGTTTCATACGACTGAGTACTTTATTCTTACTTGGTAAATATTTTTAAAACTATTATCACTCGCTTCAGTTATGAGACTATATAGTGACCTCAATGTTTATGTTCCAAATGCAGTTAGTCCTTCATTTACGTACCTGATACTGACTGTACCCAGGAATTTCAAAAGCAGAGGAAGTCTTGATAAAATATCGCGTGTATAATGTATTATAGCATTGCTGGCGAGACGTAGTGTTTACAGTGCCCCATGTTTTCTGGGCAAGAACAATGTTATTACTAGGGCTCGGAAGTTACGTAAGAACAACCTTTAAAAAGGCATAAAGGTGTCCAAAAAGGACTTAAACACTGGCAAAAAGGACGTAAAATGCGATCCAAATTCATTCCTAATTTTATCTTTAATTACATATTTAATTGCAACGGCCCTAGCCGTGTTGAAAACACCGGATCCCGCGAGATCTCCGAAGTTAAGTAACATTGGGCGTGGTCAAGATTTGGACGGGTTGCCACGCGCTGTTGGTGGGGGTAAGCGAATGGAGGTGCGGAAAGGAACTGACCACCCTACCGTATGTAAACTGGCTCAGGCACACCTCTGCGGAGGTGCAGAATATTATAACTTCCTCTGACATCATACGACCATATGCTTCTTCTTAATCTGTTCACCCTCCAGGGTTGGCCTTTCCCTCGGACTCAGCGAGGGATCTCACCTCTACCGCCTCAAGGGGAGTATCCTGGAGCTTCAGACTCTGGGTCGGGGGATAAAACTGGGGAGGATGACCAGTGCCTCGCCCAGGCTGAACAGAGGCCTTGCGGGGGGATAGGAAGACTGGAAGGGATAGACAAGGAAGAGGGAAGTAAGCGGCGGTGGCCTTAAGTTAGGTACCAGCCCGGCATTTGCCTGGAAGAGAAGTAGGAAACCACGGAAAACCACTTCCAGGACGGCTGGGGTGGGAATTGAACCCACCTCTACTCAGTTGACCTCTCGAGGCTGAGTGGACAGAATGTATTGCGGGCTAAGATAAGCCTTCGCCTACAATTATTCGAGTGGTTATTTGGTGATTTGATTTTAGGATTACTCAAAGTTGATTGAACTTAAGAGGCCTAGCAATGTCTCATGATTCACCGACAGGTAATTCCGGAGAGAACAAAACAAAAGTGAAGCAAATCAGTCCAATAGATCGGCCCGAAGGACTGGACGTAGCTTTTTTAAATTTACAATTGGCTTTAAGTCGCACCGACACAGAGAGGTCTTATGACGACGATGCGATAGGAAAGGGCTAGGAGTGGGCAGGAAGCTATTTGCTTTACGTCGCACCGACACAGATAGGTCTTCTGGCGACGATGGGATAGGAAAGGGCTAGGAGTGGGAAGGAAGCGGCCGTGGCCTTAATTAAGGTACAGTCCCAGCAGTGAGAAAGAAGTGGGCGTGGCTTTAATTAAGTACAGTCCCAACATTTCCCTGGTGTGAAAATAGGAAACCACGGAAAACCATCTTCAGAGCTGCCGACAATGGGGTTCGAACCCACTATCTCCCGATTACTGGATACTAAAAGCTGTTTAGGTAAACTTTTTAAATATATACACTCTGAAACAATTTTGACAAGACCATTTTTATTTTTTGCTAGTGGTTTAACGTCACACTAACACATCGAATGTTTTCGGCGACGCAAGAATGGTAAAGTGGTAGGCTTGGGCTACTAGCAGCCATGGTCTTAATTAAGTTACACACCGAGCTCGATAGCTGCAGTCGCCTAAGTGCGGCCAGTATCCAGTATTCGGGAGAAAGTAGGTTCGAACCCCACTGTCGGCAGCCCTGAAAATGGTTTTCCGTGGTTTCCCATTTTCACGCCAGGCAAATGCTGAGGCTGTACCTTAATTAAGGCCACGGCCGCTTCCTTCCCACTCCTAGCCTTTCCTGTCCCATCGTCGCCATAAGACCTATCTGTGTCGGTGCGACGTAAAGCAACTAGCAAAAAAAAAAAAAATAATAATAATAAGTTACAGGCCCAACATTTGCCTGGTGTGAAAATGGAAAGCAACGGTAAACCATCTTCAGGGCTGCCGATGCGACGATGGGTTTGAGCCCACCACATACCGACTGCAAGCTAGCAGCTACGCGACCCGAACTGCACGGCCAACTCACTCGGTATGAGCAATCTTCTTGTAAAACAAACAGTAAGAGTGAGACATCGAGTTTTATGTGTTAAGCCTCCTCTGAAAGCCCCTCCTGCTAAATTCTGTTTTTGAACAACTTACAGCTAAGATCCCACCTACCATTATCCTGAATTTCAATATCAAGTTTCCGTTTTCCCGTGGTGCGGTAACAAACAAAACAGGTTGTTCTTTGTCGTGTCCGGTATAAATACCAACTGGCAGGCTGAAACTAAAAAAAAAAAAAAAGAGAACAGACCGAATATATGTACCCATAAGTTCTGCGCTTATTGATACGTGATCGGGGAAGATGTGAGATGAATTAATAAGGCATGTTTTGTTACGGCCGGATGTTTTTCTTGACGCCAACCCCGCACTATGACTATGTATGTATTGCACCTTTCCCTATCCCTTAATTTTTGCCTAGCTCAGCGGAGAAGCTGCGTGGAGTGTTTGGGTGAATTAAATGGGTCGCAAAGTCTATCAAATATTAACTTAAATCAATAGGGCATGTTCTAGAATACATATTTCGTAACTGAGAAGGTGTGGAAATAATGGGTGGAACAAATTCCAGTTATATAAATTGATGCTATCTGGATCGTGATCTGGTGATACGATACAGTATGTATGTATGTATGTATGTATGTATGTATGTATGTATGTATGTATGTATGTATGTATGTATAGGTAGGTAGATATGCATGTATGTATGTATGTATGTATGTATGTATGTATGTATGTATGTATGTATGTATGTATGTATGTATGTATGTATGTATGTATGTATGTATGTATGTATGTTCAGTCCTCAGCCCGAAGGCTGGTTGTATCCTCAACACCTCCAACATCAGCTGTCATATATGGCCTAGGCGTCAGTGAAGAGGTGTACTAGGGGAATGAGGGAGTGCGGTAGTTTCCCGTTGCTTTCCTTACAGAGTCAGAAGTTGCTATTACATATCAGTCTGTCAAGCCGACTGAAATGCAGGCACCAACTGACCCTATGAGGAACATTTTCATACCATTCATAATAGGGACTGCCTGCAGAAGGAATGGCATTTCTAGCATCGATCATACCTCAGTCGCTTTCATATTGTCAAAGTCAAGGATAAAACTGAGACAGGTCAATGAAAGTAACAAAACAGTTCTAGGTCTCACCAGCATATTGCGTATTATTCTTGTGATTGGTAGAACGATGCGTTGTCTGTAACTGAAGATGTATATTAAAGCGGTCACGAACACCCAGCCCCCGAGTCCAAACGCGAGGTTCTATGAACCGAAGTCCATTATGTTAACCATTCAGCCAAGAAGCCGGATGCGTCATTTCATATTTTCTTGTTAGTCGTTACTTTATAGAACTTGACTTTAAGTATCGTTGTGGAAATGAAGCTATTTCCGTACCGGCACGGAGGCCTCTGGAGGAGAACCGTCATCGCGGATATTCCTGGCCGCCAGGACTATTAACCTAGTACTCATTTCTGTTGTGGGCTGAATCAATACCAGGCCACGGCCTATCCGCAGGTATATGTCTTCGTTTTAAATTTCTCCACTTACTGACAGGAAATCGAAGCCAAACTCGGCAGTGTGTAAATCAGTCAGTCAATCAATCAATCAGTCACCACTGATCTGCATTTAGGGCAGTCCCCACGTAGCAGATTCCCTATCTGATTTTTACCTCGTATTTTCTTAAATTATTGCAAATAATTTGGAAATTTATTGAACATCTCCGTAATAAATTATTCCAGTACCCAACTCCCCTTCCTATAAACGAATATTTGTTCCGGTATCTCCTCTTGAATTTCAACTTTGTCTTCATATTGTGATCTTTCCTTCTTTTAAAAACGCCATTCAAACTTATTCGTCTACTAATGTTATTCCACGCCATTCAAACTTATTCGTCTACTAATGTTATTCCACGCCATCTCTTCCTTGACAGCTCGGAACATAGCACTTAGTCGAGCAGCTCATCTTCTTTCTCCCAATTCTTCCTAGCCCAAACTTTGCAACATTTTCTTAACGCTACTCTTTTGTCGGAAATCACCCAGCACACATCGAGCTGGTTTTCTTTGGATTTTTTTCCAGTTCTCGAATGAAGTAATCCTGGTGAGGGTCCAATACATTGGAACCATACTTTAGTTGGGGTCTTACCAGAGACTTATATGCCTTCTCCTTTACATTCTTACCACAACCCCTAAATACCCTCATAATCATGTGCAGAGATCTGTACCCTTTACTTGCAATACCGTTTATGTGATTACCTCAATGAAGATATTTCCTTATATTAACACCTAGGTACTCAGTGATCCCCTTAAGGAACTTTCACCCCTCCAACGCAGTAATTAAAACTGAGAGGACTATTCATATTTGTGAAACTGACAACCTGACTTTTAACCCCGTTTTTCATCGTGCCATTGCCTGCTGTCTATCTCACATCATCGAGGTATTTTTGCAGTTACTCATAAACTTGTAACTTATTTATTATTCTATACAAAATAATATTATCCGCAAAAAGCCTTACCTCTGATTCCAGTTCTCTACTCGTATCATTTATTTATATATATAAGAAAACATAATAGTGCCATGAGGAATTCCCCTGTTATGGTTACAGGATCAGACAATGCTT
The DNA here is from genome assembly GCF_040414725.1 of Anabrus simplex. Classification (NCBI taxonomy): domain Eukaryota; kingdom Metazoa; phylum Arthropoda; class Insecta; order Orthoptera; family Tettigoniidae; genus Anabrus; species Anabrus simplex. The sequence continues at coordinate 137,847,975 of NC_090267.1, forward strand.
CACCTATTGTAATTCTCTGAGTTCTGTTAACTAGAACCGATCACGTGTTTACCACTTATTCCAGACAGTTGTAGGAATATTGTCTGTAACATTACATCAGTTCACGACAGAAATTAAAAATCATATCCTTGTCCTGGGGATTTAATACATATTCAGTAGCGTAGCCAGGATCGGCCAATTGGGCGGGGGTGGGGGTGGGGGTTATTGTTACACAATTCATGACTTGTCATTACAAGGGCGCTGATATAAGTGAATTACAGATCTGTTGGTTCTACAATTATGTCTCTGCATGTATATTTAGTTTATTGTTTATTGACAGTTACTGTTTATTTTCTTTTTGTAAACATTTCACAGGGGGGGGGGGGCTCACCTTCAGTAACACCAGCCCTCTGTACATATTTAAAATAGCCAGGCAATGATGTTATAAAAACATCATAGCAGACAAGAATACCAAAAGAACTTGCAAGAATTCAATACAATCGAGAATAACTGACACCAGACGAAGTCAGTAGTTGACGGTAGGAGGAATACAGAAGAAGACTGAGCTATTCTTGGAGCATGGAGTCGATGTCCCGAGGGTCAGGTTTTCTTCTTGTTTACACGTTCTACGATCGTGACGAATTCTAAGTGATGGCAAAATTCTTGGCTTGTTATGCACCAGAATACACCTGTGAACAAGTCTGTGTCTATTAGAGGTCTGCATGTGTAACATATAAGCTCTGGGAGAGCATTTTTTCATTATTCTAGACATGTATGCTAAATTACTAACTGGTTTGAAACAAGACAGTTCGGATTTAGGAAAAGTTATTCCAGTAAGGGTCAACATGTAGGATTGTAGCATAGTAGATATTTTAGATCCATGAGACGAGTTGGCCGTGCGATTAGGGGCGCGCAGCTGTGGGCTTGCACCCGGCAGATAGCGGGTTCGAACCCCACTGTCAGCAGCCGTGAAGATGGCTTCCCGTGGTTTCTCATTTTCACACCAGGATAATGCTGGGGCTGTACCTTAATTAAGGCCACGGCCGCTTCCTTCCTATTCCTACACTTTTCCTAACCCATCGTCGCTATAAGACCTATCAACAGAGGCATAATTTTTCGCATTAATTTATGTACGATTTCGGGAAACGAAAACAATTTTTCGCGTTATTTCGCGAAATAGGCCTTACACCATCGCTTGAATTTCGCTGTAATCATTTACTAAAACTATTAAGAAACGCCTCCTGTGTCTGAATGAATTATTTATGTGAAATATATATAAATACTGTAAAAGCAATATTGATAATCATTCACATTTCCTTGTGTAATCCTGATTACGGCTATCTTATCGTCAATAACCCTACATGGCGTAGCTTTCACCCTATAGAGCCATACGATTCAGGAATATCCTAGAATATTAAAACCAATGGGTACTTCTGTTGAATTGGTAAATCCTTATTCTGACTTCTGTTTCCCTTCTCACATGTAATTATGGAATACAATTTCAAGCTCGTTGTTTTCCACGAATTTCGCTGCAGTTTCGCACTTATCGCAAAATAAGTAAATTTCGCTTCAAACTGGCCTTGTCGTAGTAATTCGCTGTAATTCGGAAAAGTAAAATCACTAATTTCTTAACCAGAATCATATGATTCGTTAAGATATCACTAAACTGCTACAAAATACTTTTTGTCACGTTTATCGTTAATGCGAAAATATCGTGCAACTACCTGTCAGTATCTGTGCGACGTAAAGCGAATAGCAGATCCATCAGGTCAAATAGATTGTATCACTATTGACTTATACAAGCTTTTGATAGGCTAGATTATGGGAGACTACTGATGGAAATGAGGGCTATTGGACTACAGTATACCTATAAAAGAGTGGCCGAATGAGTGGCTAAATTTCTAGAAAGTAGACCTCAGAGAATTGGTGTAGGTGAAGCGTTATCTGATCCTGTAATGATTAAGAGGGGTCCCGCAGGGCAGTATTATTGGGCCTTTATGATTTCTTGTACGTATTCTTCTATATAAATAAAATCGTAACGACCGTGTGTCTGTACATTGACTATTTTGGCGAAATTTCTATACAGTTATCCGTTTCAGGTGTAATAATGACCAACTGCATATTTTTAGCTTTAGTGTCTGTTTGTCTGAGTTCTTATAACTTGAAAACTACTGGATATATTTCTACCAAACTTGATATTTAGACTCCACCTGTCCTTGGGTAGGTTTTAGGGCCAATATTATTTCTCAATACCTTAATTTACTGGGGGTTTATCCGAAACCGAAACCATGATATTGCACTCCCACAAAATATGCAAATCCCAAATTAATGGAAATCTACCATCCTTAATGGATATCAATTATAAAACTTTTTTCTCATGTGCATCATTTCGATAGGAGGATTAATAAGGGAGATATCATTAACGGACGAGCCCACCTGGTGACTATGATTGTTAAGGCATTGAAGTCTAAACGGTCTGACACCGAGGTTAGCCGGTTCGAGTCCCGTTGCTTAAAAAATTTTCACCATCAGAATGTTGGCCGGCAGGTTAGGGGAGGTGCTGGTATACAATTTATAATCACTAGATTGCGTGCCAAAAGCCTGGATTAAATTCGAAACCTCCCCGCAGTGCTCATATAGAGTGAGATGTTGGTGGAGATTCGTCCGTCGGATGGAGACGTTAAACCTTGAGCAGACCCCTTGGTCCTATTCGACAGGAGTAAGCTATGTGCCGACACCGGGTTTTACCCTCTCCCTTCCTACTAGCATTTATCACATCATTCATTTCATCTCATTAACTCCTCTGATGAGGTTGACGTCAGGAAGGGCATTCGGTCATAAAAAAAACCCACGACAGATTCATCTCACCTCATACCCGACCCCGTAGAGAAATGGGACAAGGGTTGGACAAACAACCATATCATTTATGGACGGTTTTCCAGCACAAGTCCCAGCGGACTTAACTGAAAAGCGCGCCCGTGTAAAGCGTATTTCTTATAACTAGAAAATTTTCTTATGACTTGAAAATTCCCGGATTGGACTGGCGGTTTATAGGGAACCGAAACAGTGATTTTACTCTCCCACAATATATACAAGATCAACCTAACTGGAAATCGACCATCCTTGATGGAAATACATTTCTAAATCAATTTTCTCATGCGCATTTTTTCGACGGAAGGATTAACAAGGGAGATGCCATGAACGGTCGGTTTTGCAGGCTAAGTCCAGGTGTTGTACGTGGAGCAGATTCCTTATCTATCTGGAAAATGAAAACCTACAACCTGTTTTCCAGTCAATGACCGACTCAGGGATGGGATGAATGAAGCCCACAACTTGCGTCGGGGAGAGGAATTGTGCCGTCTGTCGAGGCCTGTCACACTCCTCTGGGGCAATGATTGATGACTGACAGATGAAATGAAATGATAGTGGAAGGTGTTGCTGGAATGAAAGATGACAGCGAAAACCGGAGTACCTGGAGAAAAACCTGTCCCGCCTCCGCTGTGTCCAGCACAAATCTCACATGGAGTGACCGGGATTTGAACCATTGTATCCAGCGGTAAGAGGTCGGCTCACTGCCGCCTGAGCCTATATAAATAAAATCGTAACGACCATGTGTCTGTACATTGACTATTTTGGCGAAATTTTCGTACACCTATCCGTTGTAATAATGACCACCTGCATATTTTTTAGCTTTAGTTTCCTGAAAGTCCTAATTTTTACCCCCCTTCTCCCAAAATCAAGATTGCAGCACGATCTTCCAAACGAGCTAGAAGCTTGAAATTTGGCAAAATTATACGTTTTAGCCTGTAACCGACGGAAAATTTCCAAGATCTTTAACTTTTATACTATTTATCCCCGAAGAATATCGAAATATGGAGACAATTTTAATGACGGTGCAGACTTTTGTTTCGAGGTATTTCGTGGCTAAACGGTAAGTCCTATCACAAAACGGATGGCAAAATCTCAGTTCAATTTACAGTGATCTACAACTTTAGTCCTATGACTTTTTGTCGTCTCTCTCTCTCTCTCTCTCTCCCTTATACGTTAGATTTGGCTGTATTTCTCGACTGTAAGTAAATTTAGCAATTTTTACACGCAAAATTCACAGCCTACTATGAATCACTTATAGGAAAAATAGAATCATAAAATTCTGCACGAACATGGGCCTACCCAGTGGGCACATGTGAGCCAAATACTATGTTTGTAGCTGTCGCAAAATTATGCGAAAAGTAATGCAATGTCAGACAATCTTACCCAAATATCACCCTATTTAACGTTTCTAACTCAATCTGACCCATGAATAGATGAGATAAGAGAAAATAGGACCAATCATTTAGACCGCTAAATACGGCGTCTTATGGTACACCCGTTTGTCGATATGACGTACCGTTTTGCAGCAGTTAATCTGTAAATGAAGATCTGCAATATTGTAAACATGCTTGTACTTTCGTATGTCGATCTATACAGTATTCATTGATGTCGATTTGTAGCGATGGGATGTGTCTGCTATTGTAATCAGTACTTCCCGCATCAACTTTGTCTGGCAGTAGGAATGGGTTCCTTTTCCAACTCCTGTGTAAGTGGCGTTAGCAAGGAGGGCCCACCATTGTAATGAATAATTCCCTCCTCGAATTGACTTGCAGAAGGCAAGGGAGCATGCAATTTTGTTCAAAACTCCCCTACCCGATTGTTTTTGCCTGTAGGCAAGGGTGCCTGTCATTATAAACAAATGTACCTACATAAAATGTGGCTGGCATTAGGCATAATGGCCTGCTATTTTAATGGAAACTCAGCAACTCGGTGTGACTGGCAGTGAGCTGGCTGGCCAGTAGGAAAAGGGATCTGTCATTATAATGATAACAGTACAAATCACTTTTGACTGGCAGTAGGGAAGTTGCTGTCATTGTAACAAAAGCTCCTCAACTGTAATCTGTCTGGAATTAGGAAAGGGGCCTGCCATTGTAACGAAAACTTCTCAAATCGATTTTGACCGCGTAGTAGGCAATGGGGCCTGCCATTGTAATGTAAGATTCCGGACTCGATTGTAAATGGCAGTAGGCAAGTGAGCCTGCCGTTATCATCACAACTCCGCAAGTCACTCTTTACATTGGAAAGAACGTATGGGGACCGGCCCATGCTGTTTTTCGGATAACGATAAGAGACATGCAATTAAATTAAACCTTTTCACTGCATGTAGAGTAATTTACTTTGATATCCATATGCAATGTAGAATACCGTGCATTTGCTAATATGTGAAATAAGTAAGGCACTGGAATCACAGATAAGGCTATTTGTGGATGATGTTATACTGTTACAGGATTTTGAACGACTACAAAAAGACCTCGACCATGTTGTGAGATGGACAACAGGCAATAGCATGAATGTAAAGTGGGTAAAAAAGTCGTGTTGTGACTTTCATCAAGAGGATCGGTCATTTCAGGCTTAATTACTGTGATGATGTGGTGAAAGTACCTCATGGTGAACACTGTAAGTAACTAGGTGTTAATACAAGGAAATATCTTCATTAGGGTAATCGCATTAATGAGACTGCAAATAAAGATTTCAGATCTATTCACATGGTTACGAGGGTATTTAGGGACTGTATTAAGTATGTTAAGGGGAAGGCACGTAAGTCACCGTTAAGCCACCAGTTTTATTAGAGTATGATTCCAGCGTATGGGAACCTCAGCAGGATCCAAAGATTCAACGGTTAGCAGCACGATGTGTTCTGGGTGATTTCCGACAAAATAGAAGCGTTACGAAAATGTTGCAAACGTTGGGCTGGGAATCCTTGAGAGTGAAGAAACGAGCAGTTCGATTAAGCGATATGTTTCGAGCTGTCAGTGAAGAGGTAGTTTGGAAGGGCATTAGTAGACGAGTGAGCTTGAATGGAGTTTTTAAACGTAGGAAACATAATAGGAAGATAAAGTTGGAATTCAAGAGAACGAATTCGGATAAATATTCATTGATAGGAGGGGATTGGAATAATTTACCGAGGGAGATGTTCGGTAAATTTTCAACATCTCTGGCATCATTTAAGACGAGGTACTGATAGGGAATCTGCCACCTGGGTGATGGGCTTAAATGCAGATCAGTCGTGATTGATTGATTGATTGATTGATTGATTGATTGATTGATTGATTGATTGATTGATTGATTGATTGATTGATTGATTGATTGATTGATTGATTGATTGATTGATTGCTACGTGTCCGAATAACGGGATATCCTCTCCCACCCACATCCAAGATTATATTTTGGTTCGTTTACATAAATAAAACTGTCCAGATAACGTTGCGAAAAATATATTAAAATGTATGTATTGTACCCGACATGGGCATGAACCAAGTACTAAAAGATACATGAGTTAGTTTATTCCATTATCTATGAAGAAGTTCGCGAAGTTTTGAAGGGTGGAGTGCTAAGAAGCGTTACGCAGGACCCAAGCCATCCTCGTAGCGGGAGAGAGAAATACAGCGGAAGGAACTAGGGAATTTCCCAGGAAGAAGGGGTGGCTTGATTCAGTCACGAGCCCTCAGGTGGCGAAGAGCGGCGGGTATTATTTCTCGTGACGGAACTCTCCAACCCCATCGGAAAACAGCATGATCAATATTGATCTCGTTGTTTGCATTTCAATTACTTAATTACTACGACGCGGGACATCAAGTCAGAATATTAATATTTGAATTTTTAAGGACCAGCGACTTACTATATTGTTCTACATATAATGAGAATAGGTACCTGTGTATTAACAGCGGAAATTTCCACAAGACATTTGGCCATCGTCTGTCAGATAGGGGGTTCTCCTCGAGAAGGGATACAAGATAGGCCCATAACTCGAGAATTTATGAGCGGATCATTTACGGATCAATCTCAATCCGTATCTATTAATATTGCTATCTGACTACCGCATTATTTCATTCATAACATTCCGTGGATAGGGAATACTCAATTTGTTGTGGGGGGTGGGGGTGGGGGATCATCCAAAGTTACGCCATTTTTTCACCGATGTCATAGAGGACCAGAGCCACCCCTTCTACAGACACTTGACTATTTTACCTCGAGCGTGACACACGTGCGTGGGTGTCTAGGAAACGTTTTCCATTGTGAGATATTATATGAATATTTTGATAAATAAATATGATTTTAATGATATCAATTTATTAACAAGTACCGGTACCCGGTAAGCAATCTGTGTGCGCGAAACGTATGTTTGACTAACTTTTCGGGATGACGGAAACTTCTAGTTATTAATCGAATGTGGAAAAAAGGTGGTAGATAGACAAAATCGTGAACTGTGAACAATACAGAACGAGTAAATGTAAGTCCAGACACCAAGTCACGTAATTTAGTAAAGTGAAATGTGTAGAAATACGTAAATTTCCTACCAAGTCCACGAGTCTAGAACAGTGTGTCGGGAAAAATGCTGGTTTAGGAAGCCGCGCGTTGTTTGGTGGTGTTCGAAAAATGGGAAAATAACTGAGTGGATTTGTTCGCAGCGTTAGGGCTGGATACTGAACGAACTAGGACCATAGACTTTCGCGGCTTGAACGGGAACTGGACCCAGGACTTTATGGAAACCAACTTGGAGGATATGGCTAAGAACCAATATGGACTTCCCGGAGTTCGCGTGACGAGTTGACATCTTAATCAATTGTAATAGTACGTGATAAGCCGGCCCCGTGGTGTAGGGGGAGGGTGCCGGAGGCCCTGGGTTCGATTCCCGGCAAGGTCAGGAATTTTTACCTGGATCTGAGAGCTGGTTCGAGGTCCACTCAACCTACGTGATTAGAATTGAGGACCTATCTGATTGTGAGATAGAGGCCCCGGTCTAGAAAGCCAAGAATAACGGCCGAGAGGATTCGTCGTGTTGACCACATGACACCTCGTAATCTGCAGTCCTTCAGGCTGATCAGCAGCCGCTTGGTAGGCCAAAGCCCTTCAGGGATGTAGTGCCATGGGGTTAGGTTAACAGTAAGTGATAGGATTTATATTAAAATTTGCCTGGAAAGTAGGTCACAAATTTAATGTTAGAAACAGTCCGAGTGAGTAAATATGCATGCTCATTTCATGGGAGTTTATTTTTTCTTTGGGTATTTCATCATATATATTTTAATAAAAATAATGTTGTCCACCTCTGTTGTGTAGTGGTTAGCGTGGGTTCGATTCCCGACTCTGTCACGAAATTTGAAAAGTAGCATGAGGGCTGGAATGGAGTCCACTCAGCCTCGGAAGGTCAACTAAGTAGAGGTGGGTTTGATTCTTATCTCAGCCATCCTCGAAGTGGTTGTCCGTGGTTACCCGCGTCTTCTCCAGGGAAATTCCGGGATGGTTCTTCATTTAAGGCCACAGCCGCTTCCGTCCCTCTTTCTTGCCTGTCCTTTCCAATCTTCCCATCCCTTCAGTTGCCCGTGTTCAGCATAGCCGGTGAGGCCACCTGAGTGAGGTTCTGGTCCACCTTCCCAGTTGTATTCCTTTGACCCAAGTCTCACCCTCCAGGATACTGCCCTTGAGGCGGTACAGGTGGGATCCCTCGTTGAGTCTGAGGGAAAAACAGACCTTGGAGGGTAAACAGATTAAGAAAGAAAGAAAGAAAGAAAGAAAGAAAGAAGGGAAGAAAGAAAAATAATGTTATTGTTTTTACGTCTCACTAACTCCTTTCACGGTTTTCGGAGAAATCAAGGTACCAGAATTTGTCCCTCAGGAGTTCGTTTATGTGCCGGTAAGTCTACCGACACGAGGCTGACGTATTTGAGCACCTCCTAATACCAGTGGAATGAGTCAGGATTGAACCTGACAACTTGGATTCAGAAGGCCAGTGCCTCAACCATCTGAGCCACTCAGCCCAGCCGCATATATTTTCAATTTCTTTCATGTAATTTTGGGATTGTGAGTGACGTAGTTTTGTGAATATTTAGCCGTTCGTATTATTAGAATCGTCGTCGTAATGTTTATGCTTGAAAGGAATCAATAGCAGTATAGTGATTTTCTTAGAGTAATTTATAAGAATTTATAAGAATTAAGTTGCTGTGAGCAGAGGAATAACGCTATCTATGTCGCGAGTTTCGAAGCCAGAACTCTGGCTGAAGAGATTTTGATGTACGGCATATAATGTTATGATATTTGAGGCTTGAGTGAAATGAGTGGAATAATTGTTGACTATGATTATATGTGAGACAAAAACTAAAGCCAAGAAGGCAGTAAAATGTATCGGAGAATGGGAATATTAGCCCATATGTGAAAACGTGTGTGGTGACTGAACCCCAGATAAGGGAGCGGTGCGATGAAATGAAATTGCGTATGGCTTTTAGTGCCGGGAGTGTGAACAAGTTCGGCTCGCCAGGTACAGGTCTTTTGAATTGACACCCTTTGGCGACCTGAGCGTCGTGATGAGGATAAAATGATGATGAAGACGATACATACACTCAGCTCCCGTGCCAGCGGAATTAACCAATGATGGTTAAAATTCCCGATCCTGCCGGGAATTGAACCTGGGACCCTGTCACCAAAGGCCAGCACGCTAACTATTCAGCCATGGATCCGGGCAGTGGTACGATTTGTTTGCGCCACGGGACACGCCCAAGGTCAAGTCCAAACCCATTTCGTTCACCCTTCAGGAAGAGGGAAACGATTATTTTTTTGTGCGAAGCAAGACATGGCAGAGAACTGTTTTATATTGAGACTGGGTTTCTAAACAAACGACATTTAGATTGATTCACCCTAAAAGGTCGTTATTTCCTCATTATACTTTAACCATGCGTAGGGTATTACATCAGGCGTTACCCAGCCATTCTTTTAAATATTTTGATAGGTATTTTGTTCAAACCTTAGCGGCCTTATTCAGCGTGGCTACCCGCACGGAAGGTTACCGTGACCGACTGTATTCATCACGTCAATGTTGGAGTTATTGGTTGTTCTGTATAAGATCCGGGTGTTTACTGATGATGCAGGTTCTGCTTTGTGGTCATTCTGTACCCTGGGTTCGTGTCCGGGCCAAGGTGTTTCGATAATTTTATGTTTAGCGCAAGGTGTTTTAGAGTTGGTTCGTACTACGGTGTTCCTCACCAGAGGTGATGCCGCGACCAGACAGATTTAGGATAGAATTAGTATAGATTTTATGTAGTTAAGTAGTTAGTTTAGTTAGATGTAGAGGTAGCGTGTTGCATGTGGAGCTTGCGATCCGCCCATGTGTGAGATGCTACATAGTATATTTAGTGTAGTTAAGTAGTAAGTAGTTAGTGCTTAGCTAATAAATATTATGTAAGTGTTTATTTCTGCGTTTATGTTTGGATTTTATATATTTGGAACATTGTAACTGGGCGAAAAGCATGTTAAGTTCAATAAAGCAAGCAAGCAAGCAAGCAAGCAAGCAAGTTTTCACTTTACTATCCCCAGCATATTCACTGCTCAATCAATCAAAGTTAAATAATACAACAATAGCAATGCTCACAATACTTTGTGGCAGTAAAATCCATTACCTTCGGGTATGTCCCCTTAATCGTTACGTTAACATTTACACATTCCCCAGAAAACAAACTAAGATTTCCAGAATGCATCTCCAAGTTATTCGCTTTATTTAAAGTTATTTCAAAATACGGTTTCACTGAATTTAATAATTAAATAAAATTTAAATGGTTTAATGAAATCTTAAAGAACAATAAATTCTATCTCCGCGGACGGATGGTTTCTTCACAAATTCCTACGCAATGTGACGTAATTTTTTTTTAATCCTGTGATGTTTATCTGTTGATTCCGATAGCTGGAAAAGAACTATTACATCATTCATGTCCAGTTTATATCTTGTTTCATGACCTCATACTTTAAGTCTAATCTAACCCTAGCCACTATTAACACTTGGATAACCCTAATAATTACGTACAAACCAAAAGCAGCTCGCCATATAATTACGATGTCATATATCGTCATAACATTTTATAAAGTTTGCGCACCCCTCACAGAAAAACAATCATCACTATCATCGCTCTATATTTTGGACAACCCTGAATTTGGCTAACCTTGCTCATTATATTCTAAGTTCGTGGTCTCAAGTGCACATTACGTTCTCAGTTAAACAAATTTACAGTATCTAATTACACACACGTTATTCCCGGATGAAAATTTCAACTAAATCCAACATTAACGTTATCCTCTGCCGAGAAAGGCAATCTCAATTCAATGCGTAACACACTCTGCATGTCCCGTTATTCGATCGGCGAACCCCTATCAGCTGACGGCATTTCGCCCTAACCCCGCTTGGCAGTGACATGAGACATCTGGTCGTTCTACCTGACTGGCCTCTCAGAATGCAACCTATAACCTCTCCCGACATAATTACACAAATACGATATTTTAACCAACAAAATGCACATAGATTATACTTCAACATGCCCACAATAATTGTACATATCGTAAATTAATACCGACGCGGATTCTTGTATTCTGCTTTCCATTCCCAACGTTATAAAATCTTCCTCGGGCTTCCACAAGTCCCGGCTTCATTGACTGGTCTCCAACCTGATTCATAAATCTCATCTCGACTCAGACGACAAACTAACCTCTGTTTCCAAACTCACGACTATCACTGACAAAAGAACTGGAATAAAATCCTTACCAGAATCCACGACGTCTAATAACGCACAGTGCTTTAATAATGAATAACTTCGCATAAATGATATCGTATTTTTATAACTGGATTTTCACGAAAATGACTAAAATTCTACTAAATCTTTATTTTATTGTGAGTCAGACACAGTTTAAATGGGCCTACAAAAACGTTTCACTCCGCGACCAAATTCGTCACTCTATACTCTCACCCGACAGCGCGCTTCCACTCGATTGAAAATGGGCAACCATGAATTTCTTATATTATTTACGTCAAAAATTCAGACAGAAAAATTTTACGTCAAATGAACATCTTAATTTGACATCACAAAATATAGGCAATAAACACACGGAAATGACGATCTGCATTGGACGTGATATCACTTCGAAACCCTATTTAATAACTTTTTTACATCATACGGCACTCGCAAGACTTCAAAAATTTATCCAAGTGGAAAATAAAACAAATGACCCTTTTTTCGTCGTATTCTGACATTTACAAAACCACATAGGGGCGACCAACTGCGTCGTATATACTCCCTTCAATTACATATATTTTAGACATCATGAAACAAGATATAATAGGTGGTAAGATGGTAAGTCACATACCTTAGGTCACGCCAGCGTTCATCATAGGGCTCACCTGTGACCCTGGCATTTTTATTTAGCCATTTTTACATTTCTGGCTGTACAGATCATTTTATTCTTCCGGTTTCCTGGAAATAAAGCATAAAGAAAGAAAATGCCCTTCATTTGTTCTTGTTGAGCGCACACGATGGACTAATTATTTCCACAAACGAATCACTTTCTTTATCACATACAAATTTATTCGGTACTTTGACCGTCCTATCTGGTACAATTATTTCCACTCAAGAAAAATTATCTCCACATGGAGTCAAGACCCCAGCCACAACGGCTAAAATCTGTTGGTTGGACTTAGTCTACTTTTGTCGTTCGATTTTACAGAGCAGCTCAACCCTCTGTCTTCAGCCTCGTGATACAAAATGCAGGGGGTTCGTCATAGCGTCAATTCATATTTATAGAAACTTCCCCCTCTCTCCGGGCATCTCCCTTTGCCGCCAAGAAAACTTTTCTGACTTAACTAAACTGTGATTACAAGAGTTCTGAAGGTGACTACATACTTGCTACATTTCCGACGGTAGTGTTCATTGACATTTAAAATGTATCCATATTCAATTAGATGGATAAATGACCTCATTTGTTAGGCACTATATTTTGTCGACTTGGCTTGGGCACGCCATACACACGCGCTCTTCTGAAATAGTCCACAAAATGACTTAAGATTCTTCCGCCGTCGACACGTGCGAATGACGTCACGTATCCCAGAGCGTGGGATAGAAGGTAGCCATCCCCTCGCCACGTGTCAAATCCGTGCTATCAAGAAATCGAACTTCTTATTCCAATTGACAATTTAATACATAATATTCTTAGGGCACAAAGGTCATGGGTTCAGTATGTATGTATGTATGTATGTATGTATGTATGTATGTATGTATGTATGTACGTATGTATTGCACCCATAAGCGAATGTGCGTAATTAATGCATAATGTAAATGTTCAATTTTCGCATATAAGAATACAGCAGTAGGCTGGAAAAGATTGCAGTTTAACAAAGCAACTGCTAGGCGCCGTTCAGACTGGAAGATAAATCCACAGAATACGTCTTAAGGCACGGACAGGATGTAGCTAGCCTGAGTGGTACGTCCAATTAGGTTTTATGACGCCGACGGGAAGTGAAAACTTTCTATCCAGTTCCCACGTGAATTCGCACGATTGGAATGCACTTGACCTAGAAGAGTGAGTGAGACACGAATAAGACCCATCATCCCTTAGCAGAAAATGGAAGAACCCAAACTACTAGGAGCGCGAACGTCTCAGCCAATCACAAAATTGCAAATTTTGATGTCTTGTCATAGCGGGAATCTACAGCTAGTATTTCGCGATTTGGTGCCGGAAGTAGCTGTAAAATATTGTGTCCTGACTTCCAAGTAATATTTAAGGATTTATCAGTGCAAATGTGTGGATAATCAGTGGCTAAATACGAAATTTTCAACTTTACATGGGAGAGTGGAATCGCCCAGGAAGCGAACCGTCATGGCGGGAAGACCTCATGCTCAGACATAAAATAGAGCCAGTGACGCGCGACGTCGTAGAAATTAATCTGTGATCGTTTCTCATAACGCAATGTATCACATAAGTCGGACCGAAATTAGGAAGATTTTGAGCACATTTTCTAAAACTCTAACCTACGGACACATGATCAATCGGTCCCAAGTGCAGGATTATTACGCCGCATCCCTTCCACAGGACTATTTTCGAAGTGGGGGAGGACTGTTTACAAAAGCAAAGACACCAAGGTGGTGAACCTCAGTCCCAATCGCAGTCTCAACCGCAGTCTTGTAGAAGATCAGTAGTCTCGTGATAAACTTCAATCTCGTCGGAATTCTCAGTCCTGTGAGAATTCGCAGTCTTATAAGAATCTTCAGTGTCTTATACAGTAGTTGAAATCCGAGTGAGTAATATTTATTTGTGAGAGTAGTATCTTAGCAAAATGAACACTTTGACAAACTTTTATTCAACTTTAGATTATGCAGATATAATCAGGCAATTAAATTAACAAATGACAATGGTGGTTATATTCTCAACACTTGCCATGAATGAACTTAAGGTGCTAGGACCGAGGTGAACATTGAATCTCGTCGTAACACGTAGCTGCATCACCTTCTTCCTATTTCACGTGTAGCTCGTATATTACGTGGAAAAGTCAGATGTTGGAGAACGATTATTATAAAATTCTCCACATCATTGGGAACATTACACGTAATTTTTCTACACTCTCATGGAACTTTTATTGCAAGTGAGATATTTGGGAGCAGAATTAGTCCAGCCAGTTACAGGGAGAAAAACTTTGTTTTCATAATTGGAATACTTCCGCAGTTAGACCTTGAGTCCAGTGTCATGGTCAGAGAAGGTGAATAACCAATAATCCTTTACACAAACAATCTGAGAGGGGTGAGAGAGAGGCAACAGCAAGCAGGTAGCGGAGTACAGACTTTCGACTTCACGTCAGGTGTTCAATGCAGTGTCATCGAATATTCTTCGCAGGAGTGTTAAGATGCGAGTGTTAATATAAATATGGACGTGTGCAACGATATTGTGAAAATGCATCAAGTTTGCGTGTGTGACCTCTTGGATAACACCAGCCTGAAGATGAAATACTAAGTCAACTTGACGGGGTCCGGAGGATGATCTGACCTGCCTCCAGCACAAACAAGGTAAATGAGCATAATGTAATCTGTAAACAAGTAAGACAATGAACAGTCGATGATCAAAATGTAGTTAGAATTTTAGATAGGACTGTAAATAATTCACGGATCGGATAGTAATTATAAATTAGGATTGTAATAACAATAATAATAGAAATAATAATAATAACAATAATAATAAATAAGTGTTAGCGTGTGTTACTTGCGCAGTTTTCTTTTAATGTTAGTCATTTTGACATGTGAGAATCCTATTTTACTAAGAAATGTATATACGGTGTAGTGCAGATTTTTAAAGTGGTGATAATAATAATAATGGTTGTGGTAATGAGCGGTATTTTGTTGACATTTTGATTCTGTAGATGCTGCCATGTTAGTTTAAATGTTTATATTTGCTATTAGCGCATTAGGTCTATTATTTCATGTTCTGTAATCATTATTCAGATGACCGTTTCCGGTAGCTCTCATAATTTGTATTTCGCGACGATGGTTGATACGCGACGTTTTAATTTCTTTATGTAACGTGGTTACACAGTTCTATAGCCGTGTTTTTGAGTGGCAGTCTCGTTATTTCAGTCATTTAATTAGTGACAGGAAGCCATTGATAAGTTAGCTCTGATATTTCATAATATGTGAAACGGTGGATGATCAAAGTAACGAGCAAAGCAATAGTAAGATCCCTGATGTTCTGTGATGAGAAATGGAAAATGTGATATTTGGACCATGTCATTAATTTAATGGTGTCGTATAAATAGATGTGTGAACGACACAGTTATTCGCCCGCCGGATACGAGCGAGGCCGTATTATGAGTTACTACGTCGAGAATATTGATGAATAAATAGAGTTGAGAGATGAATAATTTAACCGAGAGTGTTAAATATATGACGACATGTGTTATGGCTGTAGGTGGAAAGCCTGTAATGCTTCAAATAGTTTCCAGGGAAATTAAATGCTCGGAAGATATGCAGTCGAGAGCCCGAGATAAGTTGTGTACAGAGCGACTGATCAATGCGCGTTTTGATAGTCAAGTCTAATCATTAATGACATGTAATGTGAATAATTATTGTCCGTAAAGATTGAATAAGGTCAGGTCCAGACATTTTGGTCTGAGGTTAGAAGATTGCCCTCAAATTCACATACGTTTGCTACTTGGATCAGGGTAACATTTAGACTTCTTCATTGCGCACATTTATTTTTTTAAATTTATTTGGCAGCGATTTTTGGGATCTAGATTTTATTATGATATCACTTCTTTGTATATATTTTGTCACCGTATGATTTAAATCTGATACGTGAATTGTGTTTGATTTAATGTCTGTAAATAGAATAGAATAGGCGTAGTCAGATTATTTTAATTTCAGTATTTCTTAGGAGCAGTGTTTCTCCAGTGACATGTTCAGTTATGTAAATAAGATTTCATGTGTTAGGGTAAGAGATCATCGATTAGTTCATAGTCAAAATATAGTAGTGGAATGCTCATATAAAAGGCAGTCAGTAATCACCAAGTCTTAAAAATCCACTACACTTCAGTTAGAAAAATGAAGCGATCTTTAATAAGCAATTGTATCACAAATGCCGTAAATGAATGACATAAATAAGATGGGATCTGCCTTCATCTAGAGTTGGTACCACAAAATATGCGTGCACAATGAAAATGCAGACAGCGGCAAACTAGGTAAAATTAATGATGTAAAGGGATCGCTTTCATTTGAGATGTAAACTTGAGGCACTTGGCCTAACTAATTTAAGTAATTTTAAAAGTCCAGGCTATCACAGCCCAGTAAATAAGGTTTAACAAATTAAATGAGTGGTGGTAGCACTCAGGTGTTCAGTTCAGTAAAAAATTCCCTTGTTTTCAACCACAAGCAGTTTAAACATGTGGCAAAGATTATGTAACAGAAAAGTACAATGTTCATGGTTGTTTTCCTTTTCTTTCTTTTCATCATTATTACACATGGTCAGTGTATCTTGTTATTATTTTAGAGTGGGGTGCTTCCCAAATGAATTTAAACGTGAGTTAAATATTTGACAGACACCTTACGTCAATATCAATTGGATGGATTAAATAATCAATTAATTAATTACTGAATTTATTGTGAGATGACATTTTAAGGTATTATAAATCATTCATTCAAATGAGACGATTTCTGACCAGTGTTTAAATGTGGTCATGTCATCGTCATGGAGACAATGGTTCGATGTAATTCAGAACACTAAAATTTAATCGACATTCAGTCGAGAATTTATTAAGGCAGATAATTAATTTATGGTAATGCAGATCTTTCAATTATTTTAAATTTTAGTTTAATTTCACACTATTTCATTTTACACCAGTTTACTTTCAATCTTTCACTTTGCAAATTTTGTTACATAAACCATTTTATTTATTTAAATTTTAATTCAGTCTTTGGGTACCGTTATTTAATAGTTTAGTTTACCCCATCTTTCATTTCCTCACCCCCCGATCGACGTGTGGCCCAGTAACCCGAGGGATCTACGGACGCACCACCCTTGAGGAAGAAGAGTCTACATGCGGCGGTGGGTATATTTTAAAATGTCATTATTTTTCAGGAGCAGCCGGCGCACATACCAAGAAAGAAGACCACCGCATTTGGGTGCCTTTCAGAGGGCACAGTATATATGTATGTATGTGTACCAATGTTCATAAAAACCAGAACACCTTGAAAGACTAGAGATTGGAAGTTCATATACACAGGTCATGTACATTATTGTGTTCTGAAGAAATGATTAGCATTTGAATCACAGAATGGATCACAGAAGGTTCACAGATGGGTCTGGTTGCACCATCAACACCACCCCCCGAGAAAATCGACACCTCATCCGAATGGCATTGCAGGACAGATCTGCGTCCTCCTCGGCTCTGACGCAACAGTGGAACAGTGTGGAACAGGAGTGACAGTCCGTCGCCGTTTATTACAGCCTGGGTTACCGGCGCGCCGTCCACTTCTCCACCTACCTTTGACTAATGTGCATAGACATGCTAGACTGCAGTGGTGTACGGAACGACGTCACTGAGGACAGGAATGGCAGCAGATAGTGCTTTCGGACGAATCCAGGTTCTGTTTGTTTGCAAATAATGGCCGCATTTTAGTTCGCCAAAGATAGTGGGAGAGGCATCACATTGACTGCATTCCCACAAGACATACAGCGCCAACTCAAGGCCTTATGGTGTGGGGTGCTATTGGGTATAACCACAAATCACAGTTGGTGCGTGTCCAGGGTACTGTGATCAGTTTGACCGACGTGAATGATATCCTGCAACCCGTAGCCATACCCTTACTGCTCGACACCCCAGACGCCATATTTCAGCAGAACAATGCGCGACGATATGTTGCTGCACGAACACGTGCCTTCTTGTTGTCACAGGATCTCAGACTGTTGCCCTGGCCCGCCCGATCACCGAACTTGTCGTCAATCGGTAATGTGTGAGATATGGTGAAACGACGGGTGCGGCGCTGTGACCCCATGCCAACCACCAAAGATAAACTGTGGAACCAGGTGAATGCAGCATGGATGGCTATACCCCAGGACGCCATTCTTGCCTTATACGCGTCGATGCCATCACGCATGGAACAAGTTATCAGTGCCAATGGAGGACCCATTGCCTACTAGGCAACAGGACACATGCTGAACCTAGGTGACTGAAATGGTAATCGTTTCCTTTAAGGTTACGTTTCAATATTCCACCTTTACAATACCATAAGTTTATTGTTTATTTATTTAAACAACATTATTAAATAATACGGGACATGTTTCGTCTAACTTGTAGACATCATCAGCCGTAAGATATTCAAGAAAAAGCTTTAAAAGGACAAGGACAGAACAAACACAATAAAATAAATCGGTTGTCGAACAACGTCAATCAAAATAGCGAGGATGTTTCAGATTGTTTCAAGTACAAACATTCAAATCCTGTCGATGAAAAAAAAAAACTTCTCATGTGTGAATTTAAGTCATATAGAATAATATCCAAACTTGGTAGACATACGACTTACTAACCTGAAAATATATTGTGGGGGTAAGATACCATTGTCTCCCAAAGGGCGCGAGGTGAGGAAGGGTAACATGTAAAAATGATCAAAAACGACTCAAATTAGTGTCGAATCCACTGTTTCTGGGTTTCTGGGATGAATAGTAACACTCCAGACGTCGTTTAAGTACAAGTTCAGTCCCCATCGGCATGAGGGTCGAAAAGAGATGAAAAAGAACGTATAAAATGGCTGATATTAGGGATGTACAGTATGTGTGTACTGTATGTTCCAGCACAGCTTTGACTTAGTTAATATAGACTACAACTTTGAAGTTTTCCAGTCTGATAAACTAATACAGGATTAATAAAGCTAGAAAATATCTGAAAGAGAAAACATTTAATCAATTATTTGCTGAATATTAGTTCTTGGACCTGAAAAGGACTGTTATCTATTTTATTTAAACTTTGAAATACAAAGTAGCGTTGCCAAACAAATTAATGTCAGTGCTGCTTCTGATTTTATCATTAACTAGCAAGATACCCGTGCTTCGCTACGGTATTATACTGAAATTTATAATTGAATGCTTATTGTTTTATATAAAATCCGCCGAAATTCGCGATCTGACTTTTTTCTGAGAGAATCCGCCAAAATTCGTGATCTGACTCGTTTTCTAATAGATTACGGCAAGTTTCCTTCCATTTTTCAATCTTTCTTTCCAGCAATCGATATTGTACTTCCCGGGTTAGGTCCAGGTATTCCACCCGGTCAGTTGGGTCCCTAAATCGTTGCCATCTTTTCCTATGAGCAGTGGTGGCTGGTGGTTTAAAAGTTCAGTGGTGCACAGTTTTTACCAATGATATAATATGATTACAGGCTAATTTTCAAATCTAGATATATCAACAATACCTTTTTATTATTAAAAATAAAACAAACATTTTATATTTCTATTTTCAGCAATATTACTATAACGCATTTACATTTTTTCATTTAAAAACTCTTTTACCATACTGAAATGAAACACTTTGAGGTAGCCTAATTCCGGTATTGAAAAAAATATCCTTTTGTAACGTATCTGGTTTCGAAATTAAACGTCGCGTGGGCCTTCCCATTCGTTTCACCTTGGATTGTTCCTCAGCAGTCCGTTGCGGAAACGGCCCAGACATTAAAGACTGCACCGAATTCATGATCTGGCAAAATACCACTAACTGATAAAAACGCACAATAATAAAAACACACATGCTGACACGAATGTTTACACAATGAAATCAATAATCTACTTAGCTTGTACGCACATAACAAAGCTCACGACTATATTGAAAGAAATGGCGGTTTTTATTATCAAATTTAGAGACATTAGTTATATATCCAGCCACGGCCGACTTGATGCGTCGCTCTAGACAGGACAAATAGCTCCAACTAGCTCCCTACCGAGCGTAGCAAGGGATCCAACCGGCCGTGATCCAGCAGATGAACTTCCATCTGGTGTCGGTAGATGACACTCCTGTTCTATAACAGAATCTCACATTGAGCAGCAACGGTCTCTAGCGACTTCGCTAGTAGTTGGTTACGTAGGAGCACGGCCGACTTGATGCGTCGCTCTAGCTAGCTCCTTACCGGCCTTGACAATCGGATCCACACACTGTAATCGGAGTAGTTACACAGCTCGACACGTGGCGCTGGCGGCCGACCTATTTGCGGTAGAAATGCATACTTCTTTATGGAAAATATATTGACTTTGATTGCCAATTTATCGTAATTTAGAGTTATGGAGAATGTTACATAAGTTAATACTGTTAAAATGATTAACCCTAAAGGTTACTTTCGTTGATATTTACCAAAATGATGTCCTGAAATGAAACTGCGGGGAGATGACTTGGTCCAGCTGACGTTCTGATATTGACTCTGATTGCCGATGTATCTTAATTTAGGGAATAAAATAGTATGTTACATTGACTAATATTGTTAAAATGATTAATCCTAAAGGCTACTTTCATTGATATGTGCCAAAATAACGTCGTGAAATGAAACTGCGGAGGATGGAGTAGTCGAACTGACGTTTCTTAATTGTGAGGAATAATAGTAATCGTTTTTATTATCATGGCATTTAGATACATAGCAGAACTTACCACAATGCTTTTGTCTTCTGATGTTAATATTGAGATTAAGAGTCATCGTTCAATTAGAGTTTTAAAATTCTTCAAGCGCTGCTCTCAGAAAGGGGGCTGGACAAAACATAAAAGTCTTACTTTTTCCATACCGTATTCGTTGTATGCATAACATAAATATTTTGACTCAAACATGTTTAAATTTTAATTTCAATATATATAGTTTCAGATCACCTTTCATTCATACCTTTCACTACAATATTAAATACCGAGCAAGTTGGCCGTGCGAAATTCAGACAATAATTTTTACTTGAAATGCAGTAGGGTGGAACAAGTTGGTCGCGCGGCGTGCAGTTGTCAGCTGTGAGCTTGCATCCGGGATATAGTGGGTTCGAACCCCACTGTCGGCAGCCCTGGATATGGTTTTCCGTGATTTCCCATTTTCACATCAGGCTGTACCTTAATTAAGGCCACGGCCGGTTCCTTCCCACTGCAAGCCCTTTCCTATTCCACCGGCGTCATAAGACCTATCTGTGTCGGTGCGATGTAAAACAAATAGCGAAAAAAGAAGAAGAAGAATTTTAAATAAAAATTCAGTGAGAGAAAAGTATTTTGAGTAAATAAATTGTAAACTGATCTCTGATCGATGATGATGATGCTTGTTGTCTAAAGGGCCTAACATCTAGGTCATCGGCCCCATTGCTCAGGTAACAACACTTCATATTGGCCTTACCATCATAGCAGTAGCGATTCTTACTTGTCAATGTTTAAATGTTAAAGTTCAGATTATCTTGGATAAAAATGTGTTGTGTTGCTGTTATATGGCAAATACGACACCGCCTAAAGGATTATTCTATGAAAGAAAATGCATGGGTAAAAATACCTGATTACCGTGATTAGCTGCCACTCCCGGAGGCCCAGGTTCCTGGCCCTGCCACGAAATTTTAAAAGTGCTACGAAGGCTGGAACGCGGTATGCTCAGCCTTGGAAGGTCAACTGTGTAGAGGGGGTATCGATTCCCTCCCCAGACATCCTCGAAGTGATGTTCCATAGTTTCCCACTTCTCCTCCAAACAAATGCTGGAATGGTAACTAACTTAATGCCATGGCTGCTTCCTTCCTTGTCTATGCCTTCCAATCTTCCCATTCCCAACACAAGGCCCCTGTTCAGCACAGAAGTTGCGGCCGCCTGGGCGAGGTTCTGGTCATCCTTCCCAGTTGTATCCCCCGACCTGCAGTCTCACGCTCCAGGACACTACCCTTGAGGTGGTAGAAGTGGGATCCCTCACTGAGTTCGAGAGAAAAGCCAACCCTGGAGGGGTAAACAGAGTAAGAAAGAAAGAAAGAAAGAAAGAAAGAAAGAAAGAAAGAAAGAAAGAACGAAGGTAAATACCCGAAATAGAAACGGAAAACTAAGATGAGAGTGCTACCTGCTTTTAGCCACTCCGTAGTTTTGTCCTGGTCTACAGAGAATTCGTGAAATGATAATGTCCCTTTGCTCTTTTTTTTCCTGTTCGGAAGACAAAAAAGACACACAGTAATATATATTCGAATATTTCCTAACACAGTTAAAGAAGAGCAAATCACCACACCATTAAACAACGAATTAGCGCATAAATTAAAATCGTTGTTTGACTTTGTTCTTGTTTCCATAAAATTTCTGCTCGAAATACGAAAAGGTGCCCAAGAATGTCACAAATTCCAAGATTTGTAAACACAATTTAAAAATATAATCACCACACTACACAATAAAAAATAAACTCACTAGCGCATAACTATCAGATCTTAATATCAAGCCAACAACCACCTCATTGCGAACACATTGCCAACATTTACGACAGCAAAACCATATAAATAAAACTGGAAATGCGGCAATTTGCGGTATACAGCTTCCTGTCAGTGGGTAGTAGGCCAGCGCTCCAGCGGCATTACGGTGAAACTTTCCAATTACAGCTTTATGCTGGGCTTCACAAGCGATTGTCAAGGCCGGTATAAGGAGCGCAGCGAGGGATCCAGTCGGCCGTGGTAGGAGCACGGCCGATTTGATGCGTCGCTCTAGGTAGCTCCTTAGCGCAGCGAGGGATCCCGTCGGCCGTGGTAGGAGGAGCCAGGTTGATAAACCTCCATTTAAGCAATGTATAAGAAGCCACGCCTATCTTTTCCTCTCCCCGCGCACCCCTCTAGCAGCCAAAAAGCACACTTCTAGCAGCCCCGCGCACCCCTCCAGCAGCCCAAGTTTCATCCTACCTCAGGTTGACTTCTCGCGGCAAACTTTTCGACTCCTGCGGTGAACATCTAAGAGTAGCGGCTTGTTAAGTACCCTGTAGTCAATATTTGCTCTTTCAAGCTCTTGAAAGGTTTGTCTTGCTGAATAAAAATACAGTAGTTGAGTAATCCAAATGATAAAAGTTTACCTAAAATAAACATAAAAATTTAATGGGGGTAGCGCAAACCTGCAACCTTATGGAGAAACCGCCCCTGCCTATGAGCATTTTTAATATGGATCAAATCCTTCAGGAGATCCGGCGTGTTGTCGTCTTGGGTGCCTTAGCCGTACTGAACCCGCGGCCGGACTGCATTTTTAGTCATTACCCGTCCAGGACCCGTTTCCAGCGCGGTCCGCAAATTTGACGACGGTTCAGAACATTATTATTATTATTATTATTATTATTATTATTATTATTATTATTATTATTAGATGTTCTGGACCCCACAGCAAGATGCAAGACCGCTACTGGGCGGTAAATTACATCCTCTGCCATTGTCATTTTTGAAAATGTGACCAGCACCATTGTCGCGCGTAGGCAAGTGTGCAGGTTTTCTGGCAATACGAATGACATACTTCCGTGCATTATTGACCTTATTATAGACGTGAACAATTTTACGGTCAATCTCATTCCTACCGTTTATTTCAAATGTGTTTAAATTTTTATTTATATGCCAGGAGAATCGACTGTAATCTAAGAACGTTCTCCGAAGGAAAAGATGGCTGTTGAAAACGAACCCAGGAAAGATTGAAAATGATCGGTTTATGATCAGAATAAGTACATCGAAAATCTACAGCCTGTTTCCAGTCATTCGATAGGGTCAGGAATGGAATGAATAAAGCCCCATCTAGAGGCGACAATAGGAATTATGCCGGCTGCCGAAGCCTGTCGCACTCCTCTGGGGCAATAATCGATGAATGACAAATGAAATGAAATATTGGACTGTGTTGCTGGAATGAATGATGACAGGGAAAACCGGAGTATCCGGAGAAAAACTTGTCCTGCCTCCGTTTTGCCCAGCATGAATGTCACATGGAGTGACGAGGATTTGAACCACGGAACCCAGCTGTGAGAGGCCGGCGCGCTGCCGCCTGAGCAACGGAGGCTCCTTATAAGTACATTATGAACAGTAAAATCAATTGGTCTCACCTCCTTTTACACCCCACCGCCATTAAGTTTATTTACCACCAACCCCCCCCCCCAAAAAAAAAATTAAAGTTCTTTATGTTTAAAGGAGATTCCAAACACCAATATTCACGACTATTACCATCAGTTTTGAGATATAAGTATCCCCATAAAAATAATTCTCTTTCTTTCACTTCCTTTCACACTCTCCCGCCCCCCCCCCCAAGTGAATTTTCCGGCAAAAAATGCTTGTTTCTTTAATAGTAAAGGATCTTCTAAATACAAATTACCACGACTATAACTTCTTCAGATTTTTATTTATGTGTCCTCATGAAAGGAATTCAACTCCTTTTCACTCCCGCCCCCAAGATGGTTTCCTCCCAAAACGCGGTTTTCTTTGTTTAAAAGGAGATCAAAATACCAATTTTCACGACTGTAACAACTGTAGTTTTTATTATATGTATGTATTCTCATACAATTAAGTCAAATAATTTTTCAATTGTTTCAACCGCCCCCCTTCATTGGATTTTCCGAGAATACGCGTTTTATACTTTTAAAACAGATCCCAAATATCAAATTTCACGTCTGTAACATCTTAATTTTTGGGACATCAGTAGCCTAATTAAAAGAATTCAACACCATTTTCAGTCACTTTTACCGCCCCTCCCCCCTTCCACCCAAGTGGTATTTCCAAAAACTAAAAAAACACGTTCCTTTATTTTTAATACAGATAAAGAATACCATTTTTCATTTCTGTAACATGTTAAGTTTTTTGAGATATACTGTAGAAATTCTTATTTTAAAATTTTACCATTTTTACTTCCTCTTAAGTGGAGTTTCCAAAAACAAATCACCTATGTTTCTTTACATTTACAGGAGATTCCAAATACCGTACCTACTTTTTACGTCTGTAACATTTTACGTTTCTCAGATATTCTGTAGGTATAGTCTTTCATAAAATTCCCCCCAATTTGTCACTCCTGTTTAACCGCCATTAATTGGATTTTCCAAAAGCAGAAAATACGTGTTTCTTTGTTTTTAAAGGAGATCCCATATACAAATTTTCAGTTCTGTAATATCCTCATTTTCTGAGATATATGTATCCCCATTAAAGGCATTCAACCAATTATTCACCCTTTTACACCCCTCTTATTGGGATTTACAGAGAACAAAATAATACGTGTTCCTTTATTTTTAAGGGAGATTCTAAATACCAATTTTTACATCTGTAAACTTTTAAAGTTTTAAGATGTAGACATACTCGTTTTCAAATTCACCCCCCCCCCTTCCACCCCCCCCCATTATTTGGATTTTCCAAAAAGGAAAAAATACCTGTTTCTTTATTTTAAAAGTAGATCCCAAATACCAATTTTCAGGTCTGTAATACCTTCAGGTTCTGAAATATAAGTAGCCTCATTAAAGGCATTCAACCTCTTTTTCACCCTTTTCCACCCTTCCTATTGGGATTTTCCGAAAACAAAGAATACGTTCTTCTTTATTTTTAAAGGTGATTCTAAATACCAATTTCACATCTAGAATCTTTAAACGTTTTGCGATACAGATACACTCATTTTAAAAAATCGCCCCCTTTTCACCCCCCCCCATTAATTGGATTTTCCAAACACAAAAAAAACGTATTTCTTTATTTTTAAGGGAGATCCCAAACACCAATTTTCAGGTCTGTAATATTTTCAGGTTCTGAAATTTAAGTAGCTTCATTAAACGCATTCAACCCTTTTTTAACCCGTTTCTACCCTTCCTATTGGGATTTCCCGAAACCAAAAAAATACGTGTTTCTTTATTTTTAAAGGAGATTCTAAATACCAATTTTTACATCTATAAACTTTAAAAGTTTTGAGATATAGATACACTCATTTTAAAAATTCCCCCTTTTCACCCCCTCCCCCATTAAATGGATTTTCCATAAAATACGTGTTTCTTTATTTTTAAAGGAGATCCCAAACAGCTATTTTCAGGTCTGTAATATCTTGAGTTTCTGAGATATAAGTATTCTCTTTAAAGGCATTCAACCACTTTTTCACCCCTTTTCACCACTCCTATTGTCCAACTCGTTGGCTGAATGGTCCGCGTACTGACCTTCGGTTCAGAGGGTCCTGGGTTCGATTCCCGGCCGGGTCGAGGATTTTAACCTTCATTGGTTAATTCCAATGGCCCGGAGGCTGGGTGTTTGTGCTATCTCCAACATCCCTGCAACTCACACACGACACATAACACTATCCTCCACCACAATAACACGCAGTTACCTACACACGGCAGATGCCGCCCACCCTCATCGGAGGGTCTGCCTTACAAGGGCTGCACTCGGCTAGAAATAGCCACACGAAATTATTATATACCACTCCTATTGTGATTTTCCGAAAACAAAAAATACGTGTTTCTTTATTTTTAATGAAGATTCTAAATACCAATTTTTACATCTGTAAACTTTAAAAGTTTTGAGATATAGATGCACTCATTTTAAAAATTCACCCCCCTTTTCACCCTCCCATTTGTACCGGGCGGTACACCTCCACGCCGCTAATTTAAAAGGTGCGCCAGTTGAAAATCCTCTGCTGGAGGAAGTCTGAACTTTATTGACGGTATTAATTTTCTACCTTCTCAGAAGATGTCACTACCTGTAAATTTTGGAGTTTTAGAACTGTGTCATTTTTGATGTGTTTTTGTTTTGCTTGAAGTAAGAAGTGTGAACTTTCTCTTCTAGAGGACACTACTGAAGAACTACAATAGTGCACCCTAGTGAGAAGAAAAAGAACTGTTCCTTGGAGAAAATTTTATTTCAAAAGTTTGTTCTTTGTTAAATTTCTTTCAGTCATTGGTTAAGTTGGCAATATTACCCCTTTCTTTCCCCTTGTTTTAAATCTAGCCAATCCCGAATTTCTGAAATTAATTTTCCACCAATAATGTGTTTCTTCTTCATCTTGTGTAGGGGTTTCTCTTTATTCTCCAATAAAGTGATTGTGGGCGGGTGTTCTCATTCCCCTAACGCCTAGAACCTTCCGCGAGAGTATATAAACTGCTGATTTTAGGGTCTCTGCGCCACTTCTGTTCCATCTTTCTGTGTGTAAAGTACATAGCAAGGGGGCGGGAAGCGCCTCTTTCTTCGGCAGCGGTCAACAACAAGGTAATGGCCAATTAATAACTTCTTTCTTTGCTAGCTCAGCAGTTTAACTCTCGGGGCGGGTCCGAAGCTTTTTCCGTTATGTAACCTTTCTTAAAATGTAAAGAAACTTGTATCTATTTCATCTTTTAAACTGCATATCGGGATAGAGAGTGCTTAACCCTCTCGAGCTCCCAATCATATTGTTTTGAGGTGAACTTATTTTTCTCAACCTATTCTTCGTTAATATAATGTAAATTGTTCTTTTCTGAAGTCACCTCTGTAGTATGGGATTAGCCCTTGCATTAACGGCCTAGTGCCAAGTAGGTTTTAAATAAAGTGTATTAGGAGTGCGGAGAGCCTCCTTTCAAGTTGGTAAATTAGAGGCCATATAATTAACCTTTTCTCACTTAATAGGCCTCAGTAGATTGGGTATTTTACCCCTGTGTTTATGTCCGTTGAGGACAGCTTGAAGGTGGAGTTTGGTGTGGCCTGGGAGAGGCTTAAAGTTGAGAGTGAGTGGCTCTTTTGAAAATTGAGTGTTGTATGCCTCGTGGAGGCTTTTCAGTGTAATTTGGAGCAAGGGCTCCTAGGCATGAATGGGGTTTTCTGCCCCTCTGTTTGAAACTTGTGTTTGGGGTAAAACTGAGCTGATTGCCCAAGCATTGTGAAGTCAGGGCGCGAAGCCCAAATCCTGTAAATATTGTAACTACCCTTTGGACTTGCTTCTTTGTACCTGCCATGCTTGTTATTTCCTTGTTTTTGAAAAGAAAATATAACCTTGTTAAATTTTAAATTAATTTTACTTTCGTAGCTTGAGACCCGTTCACACCCGCACCTTCTTTCACCTCTACCTACCACTAAAACACGGTAACAATTGGATTTTCCAAAAAAACAAAAAAATACATGTTTCTTTATTCTTAAAGTAGATCCCAAACACCAATTTTCAGGTCTGTAATATCTTCAGTTTCTGAGATATAAGTACCGGTATACCAATTTTGACGTCTGTAAACTTTTAATGTTTTGAGATATAGATACACTCATTTTAAAATTTCACCCCCCTTTCCACCCCCTTAGCGAATATCCAAAAATCCTCTCTTAGCGTGCACCTACATCTTAATATGAATATATCCCCAAAATTCCATTTCTTTATGTCCAGTAGTTTTGGCTCGGCGATGATGAATCAGTCAGTCAGTCAGTCAGTCAGGACAAGTTATTTTATATATATAGATAATGTAGTCAATAAATGACCACGCCATAGCTTAGCTTTGATTTTAGAAAACCAACTTAATTTATTAGCATTAGCTATAGATTCAGAAGATTTGTAAGTTCAATCCCAGGTACAGAATTAATTATTTAATTAAATGTTATTCACCATTATTAGTTAAATGTTACGTTCGTTTCGACAGACTGGAAACTTCAAATATAAATAAATTAAAATAAGAAATCTTTATGATACCGGTAGTTGAAAGGTTTTTCAAAATGTCAGATTTTTTCGAAAAAATCTTTACTGGAATTTCCGCGATAATTTTCGGTTACCGAGTATGCATGCACCATTGCGCATGCAGCTTCCTAGACCTTCTAGTCTTTAAAATACTTTTTTTATTTCCTTTACGTCGCGGCGAAGATGGGATAGGAACGGGCTAGGAGTAGGAAGGAAGCGACGTGGCCTGAATTAAGATACAACCCGAACATTTGCCTGATGTGAAAATGGGAAACCACGGGAAACAATCTTCAGGGCTTCCGACTGTGGGGTTCGAACCCACTATCCCCCGAATGCAAGTGCACGGCCAACTCGCTCGGTTAAGGTATTTTTATCTGGACAGAAGATAGATCAACTGGCTATGATGATGATTATTATGCCGCTTGGTAGATTCGCGGGTGTGAACTGTATCGCACATATGGAATTGTCCATGTTTAGCAACCAGATGTCCTTCCTGACGCCAACCCTATGCGGAGGTATGTATTCACCGTTGCGTGTTCTTGTAGTGGTGTTTTTTTTTTTGTTTTTTTTTTTTTTGCTAGGGGCTTTACGTCGCACCGACACAGATAGGTCTTATGGCGACGATGGGATAGGAAAGGCCTAGGGGTTGGAAGGAAGAGGCCGTGGTCTGAATTAAGGTACAGCCCCAGCATTTGCCTGGTGTGAAAATGGGAAACCACGGAAAACCATCTTCAGGGCTGCCGATAGTGGGATTCGAACCTACTATCTCCCGGATGCAAGCTCACAGCCGCGTGCTCTTGTAGTGGTGGGTAGTGTGATGTGTATATGATGGTGTAGTGGGACAAACACCAACACCCAGTCCCCGAGCCTGAAGAGTTATTTAGACGTGGTTAAAATCCCTGACCCAGCCTGGTGTCGAATCTGGGGCCCTTTGAACCGAAGGCCGCAGCGGTGACCATTCAGGCAAGTAGCCGTATTATTATTATTATTATTATTATTATTATTATTATTATTATTATTATTATTATTATTATTATTATGCTATTATTATTGGGCGAGTTGGCCGTGCAGTTAGGGGCGCGCAGTTGTGAGCTTGCATCCGTGAGATAGTGGGTTCGAATCCCACTGTTGGCAACCATTAAGGTGATTTTCTATGGTTTTCCATTTTCACATCAGGCAAATGCTGCGGCTGC
Organism: Anabrus simplex; assembly: GCF_040414725.1. NCBI lineage: Eukaryota > Metazoa > Arthropoda > Insecta > Orthoptera > Tettigoniidae > Anabrus > Anabrus simplex. Next base: position 137,878,083 of record NC_090267.1, read on the forward strand.
ACCTTAAGGCGACGGCGGCTTTCTTCAAATTCCTAGGCCTTTCCCATGCCGTCGTCAGCGTAAGATCTATCTGTGTCGGTGTGACGTAAAACAATTTGTAATATATTATTATTATTATTATTATTATTATTATTATTATTATTATTATTATTATTATTATTATTATTATTTCTTATCGGTATCAGTTTGGAATTCTCTGGACGAACCTTACGCAGGAAGTAAGTGGTACCAGCTGCGAAGTATACAGGTATCTTGTAAAGACGAACAGATTCTTCTGTAATCAATGGAATCTTTGGCCGCTGTTTACTGGAGGAGCCAAACATTCTGATCACCTTCGGCGAGTCTGTGCTGCTTGTATTAACATGCCTACCATGTATGGAACATTCCGAGTAACTGGTCTGATATCATGGTCATACGTTATGGCCTCCCCACCTGTGGCATAGTGACGTTGTTAATGACGACATATTCCCAAATTCGTGGAACTCTAAAATGATGTGGCTGCAATAAGGAGCATGTTGGCAAGTTTCGTATACTAAGTCAAGGTAACATATTTGTTTTCAGTGGTTACGGGCTAGCAAGTTTCGTGTACTGTACGGAATACAGATCGCTACTTAGAACGCTGCGGGATTACCGAGGAGTCGTTTGCTACCGCAGCAGGGAACATTCCGGCGGACAGATCACAGTGACACCGGGTCATAGTCAGTAGCACATTAAAGCAGAGGGAGTGACAGTTCAGTAGCATTGGGAGGCCGAGATTCGATTCACGATCAATGCATGTGAGATAAGAAAAGAAAACGAAAACGCTTCTATGGTTGGGATTCCAATAAAATCTAATCACAAGACGGATAGTCGCGTAAAACCCTAACCGAAACCCGTAAATCCGAAATTTTGAGTAATCCGAACAAAATCCGTGATCGGGGCGGAGATCACACTTGCAATGAAAGGAAATAATGTATTGCGAATATTGCGTTGAAAATAGAATAGAATAGAATAGAATAGAATAGAATAGAATAGAATAGAATAGAATAGAATAGAATAGAATAGAATCTAGGTACAGTAGGCCTACAGTACACAGTTAATTAAATTCTAGAATACAATAGCTCTAACAGCAGTCAAGCTATAAAATAGCAATGACAAATAGACTACTGTAAGTAATTTTGTATTGTATTCTGTACTGTATCTATTTTTTGACAATTTGTTTTACGTCGCACCCACACAGATAGCTTTCATGGCGACGATGGGACAGGAAAGGGCTAGGAGTGGGAAGGAAGCGGCCGCGGCCTTAATTAAGGTACAACCCCAGCAGTTGACTGGTGCTAAAATGGGAAACCACGGAAAACCATCTTCAGGGCTGCCGACAGTGGGCTCGAACCAGAGGGCAGAGTGTGGGGTAGGACTGTTCCATAAGAAATACTATTGCACGCAACATAGTTTCTGTTAAGCACGTAAATGAGCAAACTGTGTGGGGTAGGTTTTTCAGATGGAGGACGAGAAGTGTCTCAGTGTATTCACCATGTGAAGGTGCAGATGAGGATGAAGTTGGCAAGTTTTATGAATAATTGAGTGGCATCATAGTGAGGGTCAGCAGCAAGAAGAGGATAGTGTTATTGGTGTTATTGGGCGATTTCAATACGAAAATTGGAAATATAACTGGAGGATACGAAAAGGTGATTGATAAATGTGGGAAAGATATGGAAGCTACGGTAATAGGAATGGGAAGCGTTTGCTGGACTTCTGTGCCAGTATGGGATTAGCAGTTACGAATATATTCTTCAAGCATAAGGCTATTCACCGCTACACATGGTAGGGTGGGGGCACCAGATCAATAAGAGACTATATCTTAATCTATTTTGAATTCCGGAGATCTGTTAGAAATGTGCAGGTTTTCAAGGGATTTTTCGATGGTACGGACCACTAACTGATCTTTAGTGATCTAAATATCACTAGGTCTAAGATAAAGTGAACTCTGTATGCAGGCGAATAAGGGTAGAAAATCTCCAAGATGAGGAAATTAGACAGACATACATGGATATCATCAGTGAAAAGTTCCAAACAATGGGCAGTAAGAAGATTCAGGCTATGGAAAAAGAATGGGTGGCATACAGGGACGCTGTAGTAGGAATAGGATAAAAGCTAATATGTCGGTGGAATGATGGAATGAGTTCAGCTTGTAAACGCAAAAAGAAGGCGTATGAGAAACCATTCCAAACAAGGACTGTTACAGTCAGGGAATTGTACGTAGATAAAAGTAAGAGAACGGGAAAGATGGTTATTGAATCCAAGAAGAAGTCGTGGGAAGTTTTTAATGACCTGGAAAGGCTAGGTCCATCGGCAGGGGAGCCTTTCTAGACAGTAATAAAGAATTTTAGACAGGGAAGGGAAAATGAAATTTGTAGTTGTTCGGCTATAACAATGTAATGCTTACTAAATTAAGGCCTTCCTTCTTAAAGCAATAATCACCTGAAAATGTGAAGGCGGTTACGAAAGTAAAGCTGCAATATTAGGAAACGTAGCGGAGATATTGCAAATACCGTTGGGCCCTGAGTTTGGATTACGCTGCATAGAACAGCAGTACAGCAGGCTACTGCCATGCGGACCGATGTAATGGTGATGCGACACTGTTGCAATATTGCGTCATCAAGCAGGTTTAGTTCCTTTCTTGGTTGCATGGTTGGCGTTTGGACCTTCTGCGCAGAGGGTCTGGGGTTTGATTCCAGGCAGGGTTAGGGACTTTAATCCCCTCTGGTTAATTCCTCTGACTCGGGGACTGGGTGTTCGTGTTTGTTCCAACACATTCCTCAACATATTCACACAACACACCACACTACCAAACGCCACAGAAACATGTAATACTGAGTACACGCATGCACAGAAATCGTGTCCCGATATAAGCAAAGCCTCCTCGCTCATTACTCATTACTAGAGATAGACAGCCCGCTACAAGACTGTTGTGATTGAAATGGGCACAATGCTGGATGTATAGCAATACACACACTGTGCTTTCAGCACTACCCGTTCACTCCCTTCCCCTCCTTTTCAGTACTGGAGCGACCTTCAGCATTACCCATTCACTCCCTACCCCTCCTTTTCAGTACTAGAGCGGCCTTCAGCATTACCCATTCGCTCCCTCCCCTCATTTTCAGTACTGGAGTGGGGCAGTGTTGATTGTTTATGTCGGAACACCATTTCTGTGCATGCGTGTACATCCCTCCATATATATGATTGGCGTTAGAAAGCGTATCTTGCCGTAAACGAGACCAAATCCACTTATATGACACAGTTCGCGCCCTCATCATCACCAGAGTATGGGATAAGCGGTAGAAGAAGAAGAAGAAGAAGAAGAAGAAGAAGACTACCGATTTTGCTAGTTAACTGGAAGTGACTGTGTTTTCATACAAATGCGAATGTTACCTAAAGTAAGATAAAAATGTAGTACTGTTAAATGTAAGAGAAGGCCATATGGCCTAATCTTTCGACAATAAATACAAAACTAACTAAATCAGTTTTGTCAAACAGTGCATAATAAAATACAGCCGTCAAATACACTTTATAATCCCCTATCTCTTCCTCGTTATCTCCCCTTACCCGAATATCATCAACTCCTAATACATCTAGACGCATCTTCTTTGGTGACTGAACCACTTCTACTTTTTTTTCATAAGCCCCGTTAATTTTGATCGAACCCTATCGAATTCCATTTCGTCTGCCAATTTGTTTCCAAGGAGTTTCTCACCTGTCAAATGGGAGTGGGATTCCGCTACTCCTTTAGTTCCGAGGCTTGGTTGAAACGTTCTGAGCGTGCTTGATGAAAATTATGTGAAGCAGGATGCTAGAGCCTTACTTACGCATAGCCTCAATGCCGATCTCTGCTCTAACGGGTTAGGGACCACTGGTGGATTGAGCACAAGGAGGGCCATGATTAAAAATATGCACGAGGTGTGCACTCCCATTCCATATCCATGGTTCACGAACTAGAACGTGACTACAGTAACCCACACCATATATTATTATTATTATTATTATTATTGTTATTATTATTATTATTATTATTATTATTATTATTATTATTATTATTATTATTATTAAATAAAGTTAGAAGTTAACGTATTTGTCTCCGCTTCAGATAACAATATTGACTAACTTGTAACCACGGGCTGGTGTACTTTCAGGCAGATGTCATTACAAAACAGAGTTATCCTGTCGAAGCTTGCTCTTGCTTTTCCGATTCGACGCCTACTTTTCTGATCAGAATGCAGAATTTTTTCTCATACAACCTAAACATCACAGAGAACTCTCCCTTTTAATAAGCTCTCCGTTCAACTAAAAACATAATACAATTAGTTTTGTCTTCCCTGCATTTTTTATTTTCACTTTCTTGGTGGGTTCTTGGGTGTGCACTGCGTCGCACATATGGACTCGGCCCAGTTTTATAGCCGGATACCCTTCCTGACGCCAACACTATTACGTGTTTCTGTGGAGGTTATTAGTGTGGTGTGTATATAAAGAGGAGTGTAATAAGAAACACAAACATCCGGTTTCCGAATAAGATAAATCAACCAGACGTGGTTACATCTCCAGTCCAGCCGGGAATCGAACCTGGGACTCTCTGAACCGAAGGCCTCTGCGCCCCCATTCAGCAGAGGATTCGGATCACTGCATTGAGGTTAAAGTCCCGTCTGGCTCCATGGATGTTGGTTTTGTGCAGTAGGGACCGAAGGTAGCTTAAGTTGTTAGTAACAAGGACGGAGTCATCCTCACACCTGAATGAGTTGACTGCTGTGCCATTGATATTTACAGCAGCTTCTCAAACTGCAACAGTTTCTTTAAACATTCGATCTGAATGCAGATTGCGGGGGACAAGAGGTAAAACTCATCCTAGACGAACACCTCTCTGAATTCCATATTCTCTTGCCGTTGTAATTTTTAAAAATCCGAAATCGCCTGTATAAAATAGTTATGAAAGTAGTAATTCAATGTGGTTTAATATCTGTAGTGGTAGTGGTGATGGTTTTAAACCTCTCAGGCATAAATTATTTTTCGTTCATATTTGGTGACGAAAACCACTCGTATGTGATGTCGTTTACCATAATGGAATATATAAACGATTTCTAGTTAATATCGATCATTACTGCCTAATGGCCATGTCTACTTATTGCTAAGCGTAAGTGTACTTGCAAGACTGTAGGTCTGTAATGTCTGAGGTTGACATCAGAGGTAGCCTACTCCTGACGCCTGTGGTAACTGGATGGGGAGGGCCTACTTAATATAAACAGTGGTTGCTATGCGTGAATTTTGATGGAGTGCCTATGGTTGCAGGGCTGTTTAGCCACCTCTTATGTTAAAAAAAAAAAAAAAAAAAGGGCATCACTGGTATTTGTGTTAGATAGACTGTGAAGTAGATTAGGTGATAGGAAAAAGGTACTATTGAGCATAAAAATGATAAATAATGCATAAAATGCATAAGAACTTCATGTGAGGACCTCATGAATAGGAAGGTTAAGCGTAAAACAAAAAGATTACCAGTTCCTCTCAATACAAATAATGAAATAGGAAATAAAAAAAGGACTGACTTCGAAAAATGAAAGTATTAGCTAAAGAAAGGGGTACCGAGCTCGATAGCTGCAGTCGCTTAAGTGCGGCCAGTATCCAGTAATCGGGAGATAGTGGGTTCGAGTTCCACTGTCGGCAGCCTTGAAGATGGTTTTCCGTGGTTTCCCATTTTCACACCAGGCAAATGCCGGGGCTGTACCATAATTAAGGCCACGGCCGCTTCCTTCCAACTCCTAGGCCTTTCCTATCCCATCGTCGCCATAACACCTATCTGTGTCAGTGCGACGTAAAGCAAATAGAAAAAAGAAAAGGGTACTGAATGACGTGAAAAAGAAAGACTTTCTGAGCCTCATAAATCTAATAGTTTCGGTTCAGAAGAAAACTATAGTTGATTTAGGGAGTCAGGTATGAAAGTTTAAAAAAAAAAGCGTTTGGTACATTAGTAAGTGGAAACTATGACAGATTAATCTGAGAGGAGGGAGGGGGCGCTTCGTGGTCGCTATCACACATTCCCAAGGGAAATTTCATTTCTGTAGCGCTATTCGGATAAGCAGAAGTCTCGTATATGTACATTTAAAGTACGACTTTCAGAAATATTGTTACAGCACTTGTTAGTCATGTGCATATTACCTTTCGTGCTTAGAATGAACTTCCCCAAGTCCATAATAGAAGTAAAGTTGTATCGTTGCCAGTTCTTCATCAGTTTCATTTGCGCCCACCTAAACACTCTGAAGTCAGCAATTAGATTGATAGGGGTGTGTCAGAGTAACGTCAACGCGCCTACAACAAGAAGACATTTACTCATATGTATTATAACCTTGACAATACTCCAAGAACTGGTTCTTGAAATCTTCCCCACGCACTTCCGATATTCTCCCTCATGTAAACTAAACTGTTAGTACAGAAATCAACTTCTAATTCCCACTTACCTTTTCACCTGCCTTGCGTTATAGAGTATTCTACTTTGGCATAGGTATGTAGTAAATATGTTAATAATAATAATTTTTGCTATTTTGCTTTACGTCGCACCGACACAAATAGGTCTTACGGTGACGATGGGACAGGAAAGGCCTAGGAATGGGAAGGAAGCGGCCATGGCCTTAATTAAGGTACAGCCCCAGCATTTGCCTGGTGTGAAAATGGGAAACCACTGAAAACCATCTTCAGGGCTGCCGACAGTGGGATTCGAACCCACTATCTCCCGAAGGCGAGCTCACAGCTGCGCGCTCTTAACCGCACGGCCAATTCTCCCGGTAATAATAATAATAATAATAATAATAATAATAATAATAATAATAATAATAATAACAGGGGAAGTCCGTGTAATTTGGTCCTCTTAACTTTGAACGTCCATAACACTATTGACCTTAATGAAAAATTCTCAAATTTTCTACACGATAATTAGTACAATGTATCAAATGATTTGGTGAAAATAAATATTAATATTATCTTTAAGATTTGCGTAAAATCTATTGTTCTAAAATTTATTATCGCGTAATTTGGACTGGTGGCGTGTAACTTGGACCACGTGATCGTGTAATTTGGACTGGTAATATAAACACTCCGCCTCTGTGGTGTAGTGGATAGTGTGATTAGCTGCCACTCTCAGAGGCCTGGGTTCGATTCCCGGATCTGCCACGAAATTTGAAAAGTGGTACGAGGGCTGGAACGGGGTCCACTCAGCCTCGGGAGGTCAACTGAGTAGAGGTGGGTTCGATTCCCACCTCAGCCATCCTGGAAGTGGTTTTCCGTGGTTTCCCACTTCTCCTCCAGGCGAATGCCGGGATGGTACCTAACCTAAGGCCACGACCGCTTCCTTCCCTCTTCCTTGTCTATCCCTTCCAATCTTCCCATCCCCCACCAAGGCCACTGTTCAGCATAGCAGGTGAGGCCGCCTGGGCGAGATACTGGTCATTCTCCCCAGTTGTATCCCCGACCCCAAAGTTTCACGCTCCAGGACACTGCCCTTGAGGCAGTAGAGGTGGGATCCCTCGCTGAGTCCGAGGGAAAAGCCAACCCTGGAGGGTAAACAGATAAAGAAGAAGAAGAAGAAGAAATATAAACAGTTATAGCTTATTTAATGTATTATGAACACAAACCAAACCAAACCCCATGGCACCACAGCCCTTGAAGGGCCTTGGCCTACCAAGAGAGCGCTGCCCAGCCCCGTCGGCCTGCAGATTACGAGGTGTCGTGTGGTTAGCACGACGAATCCTCTCGGCCGTTATTCTTGGCTTTGTAGACCGGGGCCGGGTAAGAGGCAGGCACGCTACCCCTACACCACGTGGCTGGCTTACTATGAAACACTAAGCAATAAAATACAACACTAAGAATTGTGGTCATCATTTGTGGCATGTAGGACACTGATAAAACAATTCATCCTGAATGTTGACGCAGTTTTCACGAACCCACTTTTTGCAGTTATTGCACTGAATCCAATCGTCATCATAATACGTATCACATGCCATACCGTCTGATACCTCCTCAATTGTAATCACTCGTCGCCATAAGACCTATCTGTGTCGGTGCGACGTAAAGCCCCTAGCAAAAAAAAAAAAAAAATTGTAATCACGTAGACTAGTTGGACCTCGAACCATCCCTCATTTCCAGGTAAAAAATCCCTGTCCAAGTCGAGAATCGAACCTGTGGCCTCTGGTTAAGAGGCAGACACGCTACCCCTACACCACGCGGCCGACCTCTAATTATAAAAAATTTTCTCTTAGAACCACCAGTAAAACTAAGAAGAAACGTAATTATTACAATTGTTTCAACGGTCCAAATTACATGGCATGCAAAGATTTAATAAAAACTAAATAAAATGCAAAGTATTTAAAATTTATGAATGAAACTATGATAAAACTCACCTAGATATTCCATCAGTACTTGTAAAAACTTAACACCCTCTGAAGTAACTACAGTACTTCACAGTACACTTACTTGTATGTGAGTCTTAAAATTGCTTTCCTCTTTCCCATTCAACCTTAAGTCTATTAGGAAAACAACTTCAAGGAAGAAAGCTACCCTCGGTTGTCTTGCTGACCTTGCCTCTGACAGGGGGTAACCAACCTTGCAAACACCAAAAAAATTATCGGTCCTAATTACACGCAGGTCCAAATTACACGGACTTCTCCTAATAATAATAATAATAATAATAATAATAATAATAATAATAATAATAATAATGTCCACCTCTGTGGTGTAATGGTTAGTGTGATTAGCTGCCAACCTCGGAGGCCCGGGTTCGATTCCCGGCTCTGCCATGAACATGGAAAAATGATACGAGGGCTGGAACGGGTCCACTCAGCCTCGGGAAGTCAACTAAGTAGAGGGGTGTTCGATTCCCTGCTCCATCCCTGAAGTGGTTTTCCGTGGTTTCCCACTTCTCCTCCAGGTAAATGCCGGGATGGTACCTAACTTAAGGCCACGGCCGCTTCCTTCCCTCTTCCTTGTCTATACCTTCCAATCTTCCTATCCCACCACAAGGCCCCTGTAGAGCATAGCAGGTGAGGTTGCCTGGGCGAGATACTGGTCATCCTCCCCAGTTGTATCCCCCAACCCAAAGTCTCACGCTCCAGGACACTGCCCTTGAGGCAGTAGAAGTGGGATCCCTCGCTGAGTCCGAGGGAATACCCAACCCGGAACGGTAAACAGATTAAGAAATAATAATAGTAATAATAATAATAATAGTAATATTGTTAATAATAATAATAATAATCTATTACCCCAGCTATCGCGTGCAGGCGTTTCAAATTGACGCCATTTAGGCTCCTGTGCGTCAATTTCGATGTTCCATTTTACCAGTAAACCGAATCTCTGTTGGGTGACCTATGATTGAGTTTTACAGTATTTATTATTTAATGTTGTAGGTGAACACCGAATGTGTCACCAAAGATCTTATACATACCGACATCGTACAGTTATGGAGTGTCGAGTGGGCTTCTTTCTACCCTTCAGAACTTCGACTAGCTCTGCAGGGTTTGAAGCCGCGATCTTGGGAAGCCAACACTCTACCAGTGATCCACAGAGGAAGCTATTGTAAATATGATTCCGGGATATTGAATGTTTATCTTTCTATTTTTACATCATAAACCGGTGAAGTGATAATTATTTGATAGCATTGTATAAGAATCAAGCTTAACCGTGTTTGTGGTTGCTCACATAGAGGCATGAATATCATGGTCAAGAGTTCCGTTGAGTTACAGCGTAATAGTCCGCCTCTGTGGTGTAGTGGTTAGCGTGATTAGCTGCCACCCCCGGAGGCCCGGGTTCGATTCCCGGCTCTGCCACGAAATTTGAAAAGTGGTACGAGGGCTGGAACGGGGTCCACTCAGCCTCGGGAGGTCAACTGAGTAGAGGTGGGTTCGATTCCCACCTCAGCCATCCTTCTCCTCCAGGCGAATGCCGGGATGGTACCTAACTTAAGGCCACGGCCGCTTCCTTCCCTCTTCCTTGCCTATCCCTTCCACTCTTCCCATCCCTCCACAAGGCCCCTGTTCAGCATACCAGGTGAGGCCGCCGGGGCGAGGTACTGGTCATACTCCCCAGTTGTATCCCCCGACCAAGAGTCTGAAGCTCCAGGACACTGACCTTGAGGCGGTAGAGGTGGGATCCCTCGCTAAGTCCGAGCCTGGAGGGTAAACAGATGATGATGATGATACAGCGTAATAACCTGCAGTATGTTGTTATGCTGAACTGAACACATGTTCCCCGGGCAAAGATAACTGTATTGATGAATTTGTAATTTGTCGATGATAGAATTAGTTTAGCGTAATGTCTTCACATGGACGTTGAATGAGAAAACCAAAAATTAATTAGAAGTCTTTCAGATGTGGGTCTTTAGGCGTACCGTACACTAAATATTTCCTAGACTAACCATACAACAAACTAAGAGGAGACTGATCCTAGAACTGTAAAAACTATTAAAATCTGGGTCGTGTGATGAGACGTCCAAAGAGGCACGGGCTACTTAAGCTAATACTTCAGGGAAAATTTGTTAGCAGATGTGGACCTAGAAGAAGAAGGAATTTCTGGCTTAAAAATGTAAGAATGTGGTTTCAGGCTTCATTCACTGAACTATTCCGGGGTGCAATCAACAAATAATTGCCACGTGTATTGCCAATATTCGATAACGGCTCAGTACTTGACGAAGAAGAAGAAGAATGGCAAAACGAGTCCTTGAGAAAGACATAATCGTAGATTTTTTGTCAGAGAGGGAAGGACTTCCTAGCAGTATGATACTAATCTCTTTGTGTGCCTGATCTATTTAAGCGTGGCCACTTATCACAGTGAATCAACCTAGTAGGCACGTGCATAGAATTATAACCTAAAATCTTCATAGAAATTGGTAACAGATTTCTCAAACATATGAATTTGTTTAGTCGTTCCGCTGTTCGTTCTCTTCATTCTCGTGAGCTCCGACAGGCAATTCTGACTGATCAAATTATTTATTATTATTATTATTATTATTATTATTATTATTATTATTATTGACATTTTACCCAAATTTATATGGATCGGCATGCGAGTGAAATTGGTCTAGTTTTACGACCAGAAACCCTTCCTGACAACAATCCCATGTGGAAGAATGTATACGCTGTTGCGGGTTTCTGAGGTGATTGGTAGTGTTATGTGTTGTGGTTTGTATGTAGATGAATAGAAGTGTATTGGGACGACGATCACAAACACCCAGTCTCCAAATCAGAAGAATTCACCGTATGCAGTTAAAATCCATGGCCCGGCCTGGATTCGAACCCGGGGCCCTTTGAACGAAGACAAGTACGCTGATCGTGGAGCCAAGGAGCGAGGTAATCCTGGCAAAACAAATAATTCCCTGAAAATAATATATAATGGTCTCATTGAATGGTAAGACAAAGGAAAGGGAAAAAGCTTTGAGAAATGTCTATGGAAAGGTGTTTAATTGTAGTGAGTGATGAAAATTGCTGTTGTCCAAAGCGAACAATATTCAATCCACTCCACTCATGCCATCTTCCTAAGCCCGTGCCACAATCGTTGGTTTTCGTAGTGTTGATTATTGGTGTAAAGAGGAAACCACGAAATAATCAGCCACGTGGCGATTATTGCCCATTGAAATAATTGCACGGGTACGTATCAGGATAACAAAACAAAACCCCATGGTGCATCTGCCCCGAAGGACCTTGGCCTACCAAGCGACCGCAGCTCAGCCCGAAGGCCTGTAGATTACGAGGTGTCGTGTAGTCAGCACTACGAATCCTCTCGGCCTTTATTCTTGGCTTTCTAGATCGGGGCCGCCATCTCACCGTCAGATAGTTCCTTAATTGTAATCACGTAGGCTGAATGGACCTCGAACCAGCCCTCAGATCCAGGTAAAAATCACTGACTTGGCCGGATATCGAGCCCGGGGCCTCCGGGTAAGAGGTGAGCACGCTACCCCTACATCGTGGGGCCGGCACCTAGCAGGATAACACAATGCATATAATAGATCATACCTCACTTAGTGAATGTGGGGGTCAATTTCCACGGGAAGTGAAAATATCAGTTTAAGAGCTTAAGCCCAGGTTTGTAGATATGAAGAAAAAGTGGTCTCGAATCGTATCGGATAACAAAACAAGTAGTTCAGTAAGCTTAAGTTCAGACCATAGATGTATCGGTAGACATAGAGACTATGTGGGTTAAAATGTTACCTCCCGGGCGAGTTGGCCGTGCGCGTAGAGGCGCGCGGCTGTGAGCTTGCATCCGGGAGATAGTAGGTTCGAATCCCACTATCGGCAGCCCTGAAGATGGTTTTCCGTGGTTTCCCATTTTCACACCAGGCAAATGCTGGGGCTGTACCTTAATTAAGGCCACGGCCGCTTCCTTCCAACTCCTAGGCCTTTCCTATCCCATCGTCGCCATAAGACCTATCTGTGTCGGTGCGACGTAAAGCCCCTAGCAAAAAAAAAATGTTACCTAAGTTCAGATCATAGATGTATCCGCAGACAAAGAGAACATGTGGTCTCAAAGCTCACAAGGTATCGAAAGTAGTTCAGAGAGTAAGTTCAGGTCATAGATGTATCTGTTGCAGTGGCGTGCACAGGGTTGAAGCAAATGAAGCACTGCTTCACCAACCTAAAATAGCATTCAAGTTACTTTCAAATGTCTTTAAATTGAAGTAATAGTAGCTATTTCATCTTGTTTGAACGAGGCTTCCTCTAGTGCGGGAGGAAATTCGTCGGTTAACTAAGAGCTCAGGGCTAAATGGGAAAACAATGAACTTTGTATTTCCTGTTTCAGCAAATACTTCCAAGTCTAATCAACGTGCTCGTAAAGTCTCTTTTTTCTTGCTGAGATGAACATATTGTTCCATAATACATTTCCCGCATTCTCCCTCTGTAGTTAACATAGTTTGAGCTATTAATAATAATGTTATTGGCTTTACGTCCCACTAACTACTTTTCGGTTTCCGGAGACACCGAGGTGCCGGAATTCTGTCCCATAGGAGTTCTTTTACGTGCCAGTAAATGTACCGACACGAGGCTGACGTATATGAGCACCTACCACCGGACTGAGCCGTGATCGAACCTGCCAAGTTGCAGTAAGAAAGCCAGCGCCTCAACTGTCTGAGCCACTCTGTCCGGCAGTTAAAGCTATTAGCTCCGGTCCTAGATAATGTATAGGCTTGATGTACTGATAAGTGCAGTTTTCGAGAGGTTATCCTTTAAACTAGTCCATTTTCAAACTCGGAAGGTGGTAGTGGCAGTAGCAATGATGTACAGAATTCCGAGTTTAGCTCCGAGTTTGAGCTGCTAGGTTACACTAGTCTTCGGTCGAAGAAATTCCTGTAATCGTTTCCTAGTTGGGTCAGGGGTTTTAACTTTTATTCAAAAAATAAAAATGTTATTCGGATTACGTCCTACTAACTATTTTAAAACTGTTTTTAGAGACGCCAAAGTGTCAGAATTTAGTCCCGCAAGAGTTCTTTTTATGTACTAGTAAATCTACCGACACGAGGCTGGCGTTTTTGAACTCCTTTAAATATCACCAAACTGAGCCAGAATCGAATCTGTAAACTTATAGTCAAAAGGCAAGCGCTCTACCTTCTGAGATACACAGCCCGTCAACTTTTATTTCTTCTTGGCTCGGAGTTAGATGTTTGAATTGCGTTTATGTTCTTCAGACTCAATCCAAGGAAGTCCCGGATTCGATTCCCAGTCGGGTCAGGAATTTTAGCTTTTAATTCCTCTTAGCTCGAAGTTAGATGTTTGAATTACACTTATGCTCTTTAGATTTAAAACCAAAATATTTCCGAGTTCGAATTTTGAATTTAAACGCACGCTTTTAATGCATAATCAGTTTGTTAGCATGATAGTCGCAGTCTAAAGGGAAGAGCCCCGGGTTCTATTCCTAGTCATGTGTGGCGCGAACTGTTTTCGATCTCAACACAAAGTTTTAATCTCTAAGGGATGCTAAAATACTGTCGGCTCCTATAAGAATCTAGAGTTCAGAACTATAGCTATAAAGTTAAAATCAGAAATTGAGTGTTCCAAATTTTAGCATCTTTTAGTCCTTGTATCCTTTAATCCTTTGGTACCCTTCTATCTTTTAGCCGATTCGCCGTTTTTCCCTTTTACTCTTTAGCCATTGAGTGCCATTTATTCCTTTTCCCATCAGTACCCTTTAGCTCCTAAGTGCCCTTTATCCCTTTAGTGCCCTTCAGGGCTCTTCATTTTCCTTTAGTACATTTTAACCTTTAAGTGCCCTTTAGCCCTTTAGTGCTCTTTAGCCATTTGCCCTCTACAGCCTTTTAGCCCTCAAGAGCCCTTTATCCCGTTAGTCACCTTTAGCCTTTTAGTGCTCTTTAGCCCTTAATTGCCCTTTAACCTTTTAGTGCCTTTCAGCTATATTTGCCCTTTACGTGGTCGCTCAACCCAAATACCCTAGGATCACCTTCCAATGTTGCGTTCCTATGAATAAAGCATACGTATTAAGCCTTACACTATCTCCGTAGTCCCATTAGTACAATGTGTAGCCAACTTCATGATCAGAATTTCAAAGTTCAGGTCAGAGTCCCCGACGTTGTCTTCCAAGGTTATTTTTATATAAGCAATGCATTCGTATTAAGCCTTACACCATCTCCCTAGCCACATTAGTACAATGTGTTGCCACCATCTTGTACAGAATTCCATGTTCAGCTCCGAGACCCTGAAATCGCCTTCCAACGTTCCGCCCCTATGAATAAAGCATATGTATTAAGTCTTGCACCATCTCTCTAGTCCCATTAGTACAACGTGTAACCGCCATCTTGTTCAAGATTCCAAGCTCAACTCCGAAGCCCTGAAGTTGCTCTTGACCATGTCTCATAAATCAATGTATTATCGCCATCTTGTCTAGTTAGGTTAAGCCTGGGATCGAATCTCAAACTTGAGTCTGTAACGTTAACGGCCCTGTGAGGTTAAGCCTGGAGTCGAATCCGTGCCGGTTAGGTTAACCTTGCTCTCTTGTCCATAATAACGTTGGCTGTTAGGTTAAGCTTGCACTCTTCAACATCAAACTTCAATCTGTAAAGTGAATGCCCTTGTGAAATTAAGTCTTGGGTCGAACCCGGGGGTCTGTAATGTTAAGCCTGTACACGTAACTAGCTTAACGTCATGTGAGGTTAAGGCCAGCAGTCCGCATTTCAAACCCGCGCATTGTGACGTCACCTGGCGGAGGAGACCTCTCTCAGGGATTGTGAGGAGGAGAAGAAGACTGCCGGAGCCCCAAAAATCTACTAATAACATGGTACGTTTTAATTACTACATCTAGCTCAGAATAAGTTAATATCAAGAGCTTAATATTTCTTTGAATGGACTGATATTACTAGTCCGTATACATTCTAAATGATGCTAGCAAGTCTATTTCGACTCAATTACGCAACAATGGCAATCGTATTCCCCACAACATAGCGGGAATACGATTCCTCACTAAGCTCTATCTAATAATAATAATAATAATAATAATAATAATAATAATAATAATATATTCGTTTACGGCCATTAGAGACCACGTTAGTTAACAATTACATGTTTCTGGAAACCTTCCTCACAGCCCAGAACTTTAGCATCCTTTCTCTGGCAGCCTGTCTTCTTTCTTCCGTCCACCCACGGTTAAGTTTTGGTTCGTCATGGAATCCCTGAAATCTATCGATCACTGACCAAAACTTTGTTCGGTTTGAGATGTCTTCTGAATTTAGTCCCACCTGTTTGAGATCCTTTCTCACCTCCCCGAACCATTTGTCCGACACTTTAGGTCTGCTGTCTAATATTGTGAAAATCCTTTTCGTTAGTCTCTTCTCATCCATTCTAAACAAATGCCCATAGAATTTAAGTCTCCGTTTTCTCATGGACTCAGACTTTCATTGTCTCGGTAAAGTTCTTCCCTTCCTCGCAGCCTATACTGTCCATCCACAATCTTTGGACCCATTATTTTGCGAAGGATTTTTCTTTCGAATTTCTCAGCTTCTCTCAGTCCCGCTTTTCCTGTCATTTGGAGGCATTCACTAGCATACAGACATTCCGTTTTAATCACTGTATTGTAGTGCCTTAGTTTAGCTCGTCTGGAGATGGTTTTCTTCTTATATATAGGATATGCCCTACGAAAAGCCGCAGCCATTTTCTCCCGTCTGGTGTTGTTTGCTTCTCTTTCATTTGTTTTCAATTGCACTATTTCACCCTAGTACTTAGAGCTATCAACTCTTTCTATTTTACCGTGTTCTGTCTTCAGGTACCGAGGGGCCGTTTTGATGTTTGTTATACACTGACTGACAGAGCAAATGCAACACCAAGAAGGAGTGGTTCGAAAGGGATGAAAGTTGGGGAAAAAACAGAGACGGCACGGACGAATAATTGATGTTTATTTCAAACCGATATGCAGGTTACACAATGCGCACGGCATCGACTCAGTAGGATGTAGGACCACCGCGAGCGGCGATGCACGCAGAAACACGTCGAGGTACAGAGTCAATAAGAGTGCGGATGGTGTCCTGAGGGATGGTTCTCCATTCTCTGTCAACCATTTGCCACAGTTGGTCGTCCGTACGAGGCTGGGGCAGAGTTTGCAAACGGCGTCCAATGAGATCCCACATGTGTTCGATTGGTGAGAGATCCGGAGAGTACGCTGGCCACGGAAGCATCTGTACACCTCGTAGAGCCCGATGGGAGATGCGAGCAGTGTGTGGGCGGGCATTATCCTGCTGAAACAGAGCATTGGGCAGCCCCTGAAGGTACGGGAGTGCCACCGGCCGCAGCACATGCTGCACGTAGCGGTGGGCATTTAACGTGCCTTGAATGCGCACTAGAGGTAACGTGGAATCATAGGCAATAGCGCCCCAAACCATGATGCCGCGTTGTCTAGCGGTAGGGCGCTCCACAGTTACTGCCGGATTTGACCTTTCTCCACGCCGACGCCACACTCGTCTGCGGTGACTATCACTGATAGAACAGAAGCGTGACTCATCGGAGAACACGACGTTCCGCCATTCCCTCATCCAAGTCGCTCTAGCCCGGCACCATGCCAGGCGTGCACGTCTATGCTGTGGAGTCAATGGTAGTCTTCTGAGCGGACGCCGGCCGGAAGTGCAGGCCTCCTCCAACCAATCGACGGGAAATTGTTCTGGTCGATATTGGAACAGCCAGGGTGTCTTGCACATGCTGAAGAATGGCGGTTGACGTGGCGTGCGGGGCTGCCACCGCTTGGCGGCGGATGCGCACATCCTCGCGTGCTGACGTCACTCGGGCTGCGACTGGACCCCTCGCACGTGCCACATGTCCCTGCACCAACCATCTACGCCACAGGCGCTGCACCGTGGACACATCCCTATGGGTATCGGCTGCGATTTGACGAAGCGACCAACCTGCCCTTCTCAGCCCGATCACCATACCCCTCGTAAAGTCGTCTGTCTGCTGGAAATGCCTCCGTTGACGGCGGCCTGGCATTCTTAGCTATACACGTGTCCTGTGGCACACGACAACACGTTCTACAATGACTGTCGGCTGAGAAATCACGGTACGAAGTGGGCCATTCGCCAACGCCGTGTCCCATTTATCGTTCGCTACGTGCGCAGCACAGCGGCGCATTTCACATCATGAGCATACCTCAGTGACGTCAGTCTACCCTGCAATTGGCATAAAGTTCTGACCACTCCTTCTTGGTGTTGCATTTGCTCTGTCAGTCAGTGTATATTGATAATAATAATATAATCATAATAATAATAGTTGGCAAATGAGCTCGCGTAATATCATGCGGACTGCACAGGAAATGGGTGTCGGCCAGCCTATAAATATGACTGGCTCGCAACTCAGGTTTCAGTTCCCTCACAGTCACAGAGACGACACCGCGCCCGATATCCGCCTAGATTTGATTAAATTAAAAAAAAAAAAAGACATCGTGAGGGATGGCAAAGGTTTTGAGACCCAGTCGAGCGGGCAGAATACCACACAAACTTGCCCTGGAGGTTGAAAGAAAACGCTTATTAATCGTAAGATTGAAAGATGGGAAGAACTCTGTCACACTCTCACAGAAAATGAATCTGACCGCGACTTTTGGCGGATTTCTCTCAGTCTGAGTCGACCTTTCACACCCCGGCGTGCAATTCACGGCCTCCAAGGACTAGAATTCTCCCCTCACGATAAAGCTGAAGCTTTCGCAGACGCAATGTAAAGTCATTGTGCAACTCATGACCTTTCTGATAGTGACGATGAACAAAACGAACGACGGACCTGTGAGATACACACTAAAGCTTCATCTTTCAAACAGCAATGGACGCCTGACAATGGCATTGTTGATGTTACGCCTGCAGATGTCCTCAGGGAAATGAAATGAAAACAAGTCTCTAGGTAATGATAGGGTATCGAATAAAGAAATTAAATCCCTGCCATATAGGGCAGTTATTCTGTATTTTTGGCTGTAATATTTCCGGCATGTTTTGAAATGGGATCTACGGCTTGAAAAACAGGAAAAATGATTGTCATTCCAAAACCCGAAAAGGATAAATTATTCCCTAAAAATTACAGATCGATAACCCTGTCATCACACATATCAAAACTGTTGGAGAGACATTATTCTTCATCGTCTCAATGCCCATCTGCGAACCAATAACATTCTCAGACCGGAACAATCTGGCGTCTCAGCAGTATATTTTGACGTAGGGAAAGCGTTCAACATTGTCTGGCACGAAAATTTAATAGTCAAACTTTTCTAAAAAATACAACGTTCCAAATTATATTGTCAAAATTATTCAATCCTATTTAATAGGAAATTTTATATATCGTGTGAGGGGAGAAAACTCCACCTCTCGTGCGCTAAAAGCTGGTGTCCCACAGGGTAGAGAAATGTCCCCCTACTCTCTACGCCCTATATATGAACGACCTCCCCCAACAACAGAGGGTGGAAATTCAGCAGCACGTGGACGACATTGCTATCTTGTTTGTCGAAGTTTGTCGAACCCTTGTCCCGTTTCCCTACGGGGTCGGGTAACGACATTGCTATCTACACCTCAAAAATGTATAGTGCCCATGCGGCCCGTGCATTGCAAAATTGGACTACACTGTTTTGGAAGTGGTGTATCCACAATAAAGTGAAAATAATCCCTGCATAAACGCAGGGTATTATTTTCACTAAAAGAAGGCCTGGACTTGGTCATCTTACCATCAACCATCCTGGACCAATCACATCAAATATCTCGGAATAACAATGGACAAAGGTCTCATATGGGAATGGAATCTATAACAGGCCCTGGGTAAGAGTGGCAAGTCTGATGCCGCTAATTTACAATAAATACATTTCAACAGATATCAAAAGAAACATTTGTTTAGCGTAAATCTGCTCTAAGGTTGCGAGGCATGGGGCTATATTCCAAAAAACATTAAACCAAATTCAAGTTTTCCAAAATAAACTATTGCTTAAAATGACAAACACCCCATTTTTGAAATCTGATACAAAAGAAAGAAACGAAACGAACTTCGTATTCCGACTGTTAGATTTCAGATCCGTAAAATAGCTAAGATGACAAAGTCCAGAATCCTCCTTACTCCGTCTAACGGATCAGGCATCCCTATTCTTAAACAGGTCATAAGGACTAGGAAGCCGAAAACACAATTTAAATATCAAGGCCCTTGGCTCACTTACGACCTGGTTTAAGTCTCCCTTTTTTCGGCCTTTTCCAAATTATTAACATCATGCACTAAATAACTTGAATTTAGCCCTGTAAAGAGCCGTTTGTTAAGAAGCAATGTTCTACCCCCACCCCAACACATTAATAATAATAATAATAATAATAATAATAATAATAATAATAATAATAATAATAATAATAATAATTCCTACCGAGCTCGATAGCTGCAGTCGCTTAATTGCGGCCAGTATCCAGTATTCGGGAGATAGTAAGTTCGAACCCCACTGTCGGCAGCCCTGAAAATGGTTTTCCGTGGTTTCCCCATTTTCACACCAGGCAAATGCTAGGGCTGTACCTTAATTAAGGCCACGGCCGCTACCATCCCACTCCTAGCCCTTTCCTGTCCCATCGTCGCCATAAGACCTATCTGTGTCGGTGCGACGTAAAGCAACTAGCAAAAAAAAAGAGCTATCTGTGTCGGTGCGACGTAAAGCAACTAGCAAAAAATAATAATAATAATAATTCCATCGTATCGTATCAAAATGATCAGCGATGAGAGGGAGTTTCTTCTCTGGTATATAAAAGAAACTTTCGCTTTGTACGCAGGCTGTAATGATCTTCAAATCAGATTGCTTGTTCCCCGCCAATGTAGTAAAACAGAGGTTTTCCGACTTATCAGCCATTCTCCGAAAAAGATAAGTAAAAGGACATAATTTTTATTCCTCCACAGCAAAAAAAAAAAAAAATCTCGCTGTGCTGCAGTTCCTTCGTCCATCACTAGACAGCGGTAGGTTATGGTTATAGGAATATTCACCCTTGAGTGTGGAGTCGAGGGGAATAACCAGTCTTAAGGGGATATCAAAGAAAGTTTCGCTTTGTACGCAGACTGTAATGATGCTAAGCCAGCACTGAACAATACAGGAGTATTATTGTGCTTCTCAAAACGTCACTCTGCGGTGCGTCTTTGATGTTCCTTGCCTTGTGCCGCGCCAATGACAGCTTCAGTACACTAGGGGGAAACATTCTTCGATTCAGTCCGCACCAGTGAGAGCTCTGCGGTATCCAATAACAATCTAAGAATGCTTGTCAAGTATGCGTGGAGTGACGCACAGAGTTGAGATATCTTGCCGTATCGTGTTCGGATGTATAGGAAATGCCATATTTCTTTCTCCTCTTCCGTTTTGGCCATTTGTTGGAATTAAGCACGAATTAGACGTTTCTAAGCATATTTGACCTTATGTTGTAGGGTACCTATATAAATGTATAATTTACCCTTTTTTATTTTGGCCATATTTCTGTTATCGGTATTTTAGTTGTTTAAGGTCATATTCTGGTTATATTTTGCTCGGAAAAATGTACTGTACTTCGAATGTGATGTCCGATACCGCCTGTGTAGTTATGTTTCTGGCATTATGACGAAACTTGAAGCTCGATCCTCAAACCTGAATAGTTGACGCATATTTTATCTCGCCTGAGTTTATATCACTAGTTTTAGGGCAACTTTCGTTAGAGTAAGACTTGCAATGTGGGTATTCATGTTCACTGGAATGTCGCCCTTGTTAAGAGACGGCTCATGTCCATTTCAGATAGAGCCTAAATTACCTTTCAACACTCGCCTTAACAGAGACCATTTTCAAGGTTTCATTATCACATTGTCCGACTCGTTGGCCGAATGGTCAGCGTACTGATCTTCGGTTCAGAGGGTCTCGAGTTCGATTCCCGGCCGGGTCGGGGATTTTAACCTGCATTGGTTAATTCCAGTGGCTCGGGGGCTGGGTTTTTGTGCTGTCCCAACATCCCTGCAACTCACACACAGCACAAAACACTATCCTCCACCACAATAACACGCTGTTACCTTCACATGGCAGATGGCGCACACCTTCATCGGAGGGTCTGCCTTACAAGGGCTGCACCCGACTAGAAATAGCCACACGAAATAATAATAATAATTATTATTATTATCGCATTAACAGTGATCGAGCTGTTACCTAAAAATGTGTTAAAGACTTCAGAGAGGAATGCTTCTCTGCCGAAGGAGAAGTCCTCTTCCGCAAAGTGTGCGAAGTTGAAGTAAATGCTAAATGCAGCATAGCGACACTGCTAGACACAAAAATACTGAGATGAATGAGGAATAAGAGTTATGTATTTATTTTTTCTATATTTTACTTCAATCAAGTATTTTGTTCCTACGGCAACTGTCGACTCATTCTTAATTCCGATAACTAACACAATGGTTTGCAGGATCAGCGATGGGGTCTCTGTCACCATTGTGTAAGACGGCAATATTAATTTAAAATATTTTCGGTACTGACCACTGTTTAATGATTGATAGTGAGTTTATAATAGAGACTAGTGGAATTAAGTTAAAAGAACTAGTAAGGAAATTAACTAAAGTGCTGCAATAAGATCGTTTAATGAAGTGTATCTTTAGTAAAATAGAACTAGTGGCAAAAATCATTCGTTGAAAAGTACGGTACATATGTCTGGTCATATTTTTCATGTTTTGGATCGTATTTAGTTGTTTTAAGGGCATATTTGGGAGATTTTTAGGTCATAAACATTCGACCCCTAGATATTACATATTTCACAGGTTCGATTATAAGTGATTTGAGTGTTAAGGAACTGTGTTTGTTAAAAATGAATTATTTTTTTTTTTTTAAATGAAGCCATGTTTTCCAGTGTTGACTTAGTTAAATGTAGCAAAGGCTTTTCAGTCTGTCAAACACATAGCAAATACAATGTAAATTAAAACACTAAAAGCATATCTGTAAAACACACACTAACATACAAAGAATGACATGTTTCGTTCTACAAGAACATCCTCAGATTCTATCAAATCACTTAAAATAAGCTTATATATGTACAGTATTGTTTACGTAGCGTAAACTTGTCAATGATAGAGAGATAAGTGATAACATGAAGCAGTAATGACAAAAAATAAATTATATACAATTATAATATAGTGAAAAACTTACGTATTTATCTAGACTGCCGATGTTAAGTTAAGTTTGTTAAGGAACTCACAACGTAAAACTCAGTTGATTAAACCATACGATAAATATGAAGTGAGCAGTAACTTAAAACAAATAAACAATGCACTCCAGAAAGAAAATTGACAACGCCGCCCCCTCCTTTTCCCCATCCCACTCACTTCTATGCAGCCCTTTGAGGTGTCGGTTGGAGAAGCACAACAATAACATGTTTCTGTTCTTTACAATGAAGAAGCGCTGGTACCGGTAGGCCTATAAGAATGTGAGTTTACAGAATGATGCAAATGTATACAACACTCGCAAAACAAAAAGTGTATTACATGCCGTAGTCGAATATATTATGTAGAATAATCTATACCAGGCGGCCCGCGAGCGCCGTACTTTCTACTTACAAATGTCCCGCATGCAATAGTGACGCATGGGATGCCTAATCACTTGTTTTCGAAGGAGCGCTCCAAAGTGCTGTATTTCGGATGAAGTCATTTTACTGCACACGTTCTATAACAGAGTGTGTTGTAAATACGCCAAAGATGCAGAAAAGAAAAGGTAAGAACTTATTTAATTTATACACATGCAGACATTCCACTTCATAAAAGAGTTGTTTGTACGAAATAAAAACGAATACATATTATTACAGCTTCAAAGTTCAGAAAATTAAAATGTCACACTTGGATCTAACAGAACGTTTCCTTCTACAACTACGCTAAACATATATTATGCTCAAAAGCATGCCCGTGATGGTGCAGGCTATGCTGAACACATCTCGCAATGTCTACATGAACACGTCTCAATATTTCAGGTGTCATTGCAGCACAGGCCTCACGAATTCGTTGTAGTTGTTCAGCATTTTCTGGCTCAGTTTCGCACACTTTCAGTTTGATATATACCCATAGAAAAAGTCCAGATGGGTGAAAGACATGTACTACGCGGTCGAAAACGAGGCTAACTAATGTAAGGGGTTGCATTAGATGGGTATCGCTGAGGAAAATGCTGCGAGCGACCTTCCGGTTATCTCTTCATATTCTGACGTAACTTGCCTGCTGGCAGTAGTGCCCCTATGATAATCAGTTAGAGACATCCCATTCATCATTAATGCATGCAGAACATTTATAAGTACCCGTTCAGAAGACAGCTTCAGCAATCTCCCGCACTTTCAGTCGACGATCCTCCATGACCATTTTATGCACTTTTGTGATAAATTCTGGGGTCGTAACACGTTTTGGCCGTCCACTACGCGGATCATCATCCAAGCTGTCCCGACCAAATTTAAACTCGCTGGTCCACTTGGCAACAGTTGAAAATGAAGGAGCAGAGTCCCCCAGTGTGTTCTGAAAGTCGGCATGAATTTCCTTTGCTTCATACCTTTCTTTACAAAGCATTTAATCACTGCTCGAATCTCAGTTTTTTCCATTGTCACAAATCACTACGCGGGAACAACAACAAAGAGTCGTCACTACCACACTCCTGCAGCTAGAGCACTGACGCGCCACGTGTTCACTCACAAAGGATGTGTGATTATTGCGCGGGAACCCCGTTGCTCTAGCACTGACCTCTAGCGGTGATTCCGAGAACTTTTCAAGCCGTCCTCGTAGAAAGTACGGTGCTCGCGGGCGGCCTGGTATATATATATGAGGGTTGGGGCAAAAGTCATTGCAACCATTTTCTTTCTTGCAGATGCCAGCCCGGTTGGAAAATGCGACATATACAGATAAAAGGACGAGGTGGGAACTACATATGTGGACATTGAAGAACACGCGCACATTTTGCTCACATATTTATTACGGTAGTGTAGAGGACAAAACTGGTTTCATGGTTCAGTTGCAGCTCTGCCAGCAACATCCTGTGGATGGCGCGTTCCTCGATGCCCTCTCTAACTCCAGTAGCGTCCATCGTCTGTCTACCTTGCCGGGCTGAGTGGTTCAGGCGGTTGAGGCGCTGGTCTTCTGACGCTCAAATACGTCAGCCTCGTATCGGTAGATTTATTGGTAGGTAAAAGAACTCCTGCGGAACTAAATTCTAGCACCTCGACGTCTCCTAAAAGTCTCCCTCCAGGAGCTGCTCGATGACGGCACGTGCCACGTCGGTCCACACTGAAGGTCGTCCAGAGCGGTGCTGATCACCAGTTACAACACGTCCTTCCTGAAACATTCCTACCCACCATGCTACTGCACGGTATGGGAGGGCATAATTCCCAACGGCTTCCACCAATACACTGTGACATTCTCTCACATTTCTCTCCGGAGAACGGCTATTGTGATGTATGCGCGCTGCTCAACACGGGCTACTTCCATCTCGCATGACGCTCACCACACCGCGCCACACAACTGATTTCACAGCACTCCCTGTGCTACTACCAGCAATCACAGAGCCTTCTGTTCTTGTGAGTACACACTATGACTTCATAGTTTCCACGCGACAAATAGTTTGGGATCCGCTCACATATCTGAAAAAAAAATGTTGTAATAACTTTTGCCCCAACTCTCGTATATATATAAACCGTATATATTACCATGAGCATCCGCAGAGGGATTGGTGGGGGGATGGGGAGGCGGCGTCAAGATGGCAGATGCCTTCTTCTGGAATACCTTACGGCCTCGTTAATTTTTTGGTATTGTCTCTGCCAACCTGCAGTTGCAGGGAGACTAAAAATATATATAAATAATTAATGTTCGTAATTAACGTAATAAATAAGAATCTTTGATTTCTGAATTATGTTGAGTTCCTCAACCCACCCCACATTAATAACATTTCGGGCGACAACCCTATATATTACACTATAGTTTACAATTTATTTATTTATTTATTTATTTATTTATTTATTTATTTATTTATTTATTTATTTATTTATTTATTTATTCATTTATCCACGAATGGTCAGCATTTAGGCCTTAGGTTCAGAGAATCTCGAGTTCGATTCGTGGCCGGGTCGGGGATTTTAATCGCGTATAATTATTAATTCCTCTGGCCCGGGGACTGGTTGTTTGTTTTTTTCCAACACTTTCCTCTTCAAATTCACCCAACACATCACACTACCACCACCACCACAGAAACGCGCAAATCCCTCCACATAAATTTGGCGTCGGGAAAGGCATCCGGGTGTAAAACAGGGCCAAAGCCACATGTGTGACACAGTTCGCACCGCGATCCCACAGGTGTGAGAAAAGCGGTAGAAGAAGATTGGTATTTATTTATTTATTTATTTATTTATTTATTTATTTATTTATTTATTTATTTATTTATTTATTTATTTATTTATTTATTTATTTATTTATTTATTTATTTACGTTTGAATTGAACTCATTTCCCCGTTACAGTTAGCAATAGGTTTTATAACTTGCACTTTGATTACATTTCTTAAGAGTTACCTGAAAAATATTACTTGAAAGATGTTTTAGAAAGGTCTTATTTTCGAATCTGTTACTTGTTTTTAAATCCAGAGTGCTTCACGTTTTTAGAGGGTCACCGCGCGCCACTGATCTGTTGATATGGAGAATAGGTGGATTCTAACTTTACTAGGTAATGAGGAGATAGTTCATATTTTTTTATTTATTTGAACTGCTTCCTTAAGTTAAAGGCTGCCTGACAGACAAAGCATATCAAAAAACAATATTTTCAAGCGAGCATCCTTATGAACATCCTACTCACGTCTCTGCTCTCTAGACTAAGTTATATGGAGCCCAAAGATGTGTACTTACCGGGTTAAATGTTGGAGGAATTATGTCCAAGGCTATGCAGATGACATTAACCTGATGGTGGTAGGAAATTACCCCAGTACAGTTTCAGAGCTCGTACAGAGCTCCCTACGCAGGATGGAAAGATGGTACCACGATACGGACTTGTCGGTCAATCCCAAGTCTTTCCGACGGCCCTGAGACAAGCCCACATAATCTTGCGAGCCTTATCCACCTTATGGTCTATATGTTTTTTCCAACTCAGTCTTGCATCGAGAATTACCCCTACGTACTTAACTGAGGTTGTCTTAACTAATTTTTTCCCAAATAGAAATGGCTCTGACAGTCCGTCTAGCCTCCTTCTCCTCCTGGTAAACACCACATTTTCACATGGAAATGACATCGATCATTGTAGATGTAATGGATAACGAATAAAAAAGAACTTGAAAATCAGGAAAGGGGAACCAAAGAGTCAAAGATATTAGTTTTGAGAACTATATAAGTGATGGCATAGAATGACGACGGACCTCTTTATCACCGATCTGTTCATATAGAGTACAGATGGGCTCATATCTCACTGGGTAAGGTAAGTTCAGGCCACTGATGTAGCTTTTGATATAGAGAACAGGTGGATAGATAGATAGATAAATAGATAGATAGATAAGGAATGGATGAGCCTTGCCTTCGCAGGGCTCCACATGCAGGTCTGTGAAGAGCCTTTGTGTCCCTTAAACGGATTTGCCTAGTCCAACTCTAGTGCTCCTATAAAGGATACCAGTGTCTGGATGTTGACATTCCTGAGGTATTCCAGGTTCACAAAATGTGAGTCAAGACATCGATGTCTAGTGCTTGGAGAGCCTCGCACAGACACAACACATGCGCTGAGGTCTCTTCCTCCCTACCGCATCTTCTACACATCGGATTCTGACTGATTTTCATGATGTGTAGGTGTCTCTGTAAGGTATTGTGGCCTATCAACATTCCAACTACCATTCGTATTCTGGTCCTATTCAAATTTATTAGAACCTTTTTATATCTTTGGCTAGGTCCTTCGATAAGTTCACGTGCCTGCCTTGCTGTGGTTAGCCTCTTCCAAATGTCTAAGTGAGACTGGTTTGTCCACTGGGATATTGCCAGTTTCACACTTCTGACTGATACTCCCAGGAAGGGTTCTGGTCCTATGAAAGGACCTTTTGAGCCTTGTTTCGATAGTTTGTCAGCTTCTTCATTTCCACTGATTCCTGTGTGCCCAGGAACCCATAACAGGGTAACTGGGCTAAGTTCACACAGCTTATCTAACATCCTAAGGCACTCCCATACCATTTTGGATGTTGTTCTATTGCGCATGTGCAGCACAGGCCAGTATTGCATATACTTCGGCCTGGAAAACAGTAGCATATTTACCCATGGGAAGGGAGAGCCTTGTCTTAGGCCCCCAGACCCCGGTGCCCGTGGTCGTCTCCGTCCGCGAGCCATCTGTGTACCACGTACAGCCCACAGACCTAAGACGGGCCCCAGCATCCGTGACCCACTCCTCCCGTGTGTGTACCACCACTGTGAAATAATTCAGATTAAAACTAGGCTTCATCAGGTCCCCGATCATCATTGTCATTGGCCAAGTCTGGAGAAGCCTTGTACGAATAGAAGCATGACCTCTATTCGGATTCTTGAAAGACCATCCTCCGAATGACCAGAGACGGTAAGCACTCATTACCGCTATCTCCTTAACATATAAATGTAAAGGGGGGAAGGCATAGGATGGCCTCCATTACACATAATGGTGTAGTATCCAGTGCCCCCGTTATTCCTAGACACGCAAGTCTTTGGACACTGTTTAACTTGGTGGTCACAGTTTTACTCTCAGAACCTGGCCACCAGACTAAAGATGATCGTGGGCCGTAGAATATAAATATAAAGCCATTGGACCACCCTAGGTCCTAGGCCCCAAATCTTTCCGACGGCCCTGCGACAAGCCCGCATAATCTTGCGAGCCTTATCCATCTTATGGTCTATATGTTTTTTCCAACTCAGGCTTGCATCGAGGATTACTCCTAGGTACTTAAATGAGGTTGTCTTAACTAATTTTTTCCTAAATAGGAAAGGCTCTGACAGTCCGTCTAGCCTCCTCCTCCTGGTAAACACCACGAGCTCCGTCTTGTCGGGCTTGACCGACAAGTCCGTATCGTGACACCATCTTTCCACCCTGCGTAGGGAGCTCTGTACGAGCTCTGAAACCGTACTGGGGAAATTTCCTACCGCCATCAGGCTAATGTCATCTGCCGATAGCCTTGGGCATAATTCCTAAAACATTTAACCTGGTAAGTAGTTCATCGACTAACAGTCACCATAATGTTGGTGATAATACTCCTCCCTGTGGACACCCTCTGTCTACATTAGCTCTCAACAATACTGTGTTGAGGGTAAACAGAACTTGACGGCCCTGCAGTGAGGCCATAATCCATCTTATGAGCATCCTAATCACGCCTCTTCTCTCTAGACTAAGTTCTATGGAGCCCAAAGATGTAGTTAAAGGCCCCTTCTATGTCTAGGAATACCACAATAGCAAGTTGCTATTCCAAGGCGCTCTCCAGCCTGGAAACAAGCTGGTGTAGTGCCGTCTCAACAGACTTCCCTGGTTGGTATGCATGTTGATGAAGATGCAGCTGACAGTCTCTTAATACTCTCTCCCTGATATGTCTATCCACCAGTCTTTCAAAAGACGTTAAACTAATGGGTCTATAATACTTAGGTCTAGTATATGATGACCTTCCGCGTTTAGGTATATACACTACCTTCGCCTGACGCCACAAGGAGTACACGTACCCCACAGTGAGACAGGCTCTAAAAATTCTGACCAGGTATGGTATAAGGACCGCTCCCGCTTCCTGAAGAAGCGCTGGGAAGATCCCATCCATTCCTGGACTTTTATAAGGGGCAAAAGATTCGAATGCCCACTTCACCCTTCTCCGGGTAACAATCTCTGCGGATTCCTTCCAACTACTTCTATCGGACCAGAAGGATCCACTCGATTCCACTTCGCCGTTCGTGACTACTGAACCTGGAAAGTGGGCATCAAGCAATAAGCTCAGGGTCTCCCCCTCTGTGGATGTATATCCACCCGAGGGAGACTCCAATGAGCCCAGTCTTGCCCTTCCGTCCAAGGTTAGAATTTTATGAAGCCTTGCCGCTTCATGTTGGCTCTCGATGGAGACGCAAAATTGTCTCCAGGATTCCCTAGAAGCCTTTTTGACTTCTGACTTGTACTTTCTTTGTGATTCTTTATAAGAATCTCGACTTTCTTGGTCTTGAAGTTCCCTGTATTTGTTCCAGAGCCGTCGTGTGTTTCTCCTCAGGTGTTCCAGATAACTGTTCCACTTGAAGCTTCCTGTTGTTCTTTTTGCCTTAACAACTGGGCAGTTTAATTCATAAGAGGTAACTAGTGTCTGTGTGAGAAAAGTCACACTGAGCTCCAGCTCCCCTTACTTTTGATTATATTTGAGGGTCCTCCTTCCAGTTCCCACCTCACATCCTCCCAAAGAGACGCCCAATCGGTTCGTCTAGGATTCCTGTAAGATGGGATCTCGAAGAAGCCCTCTATATGAAACACAATGTGTCTGTGGTCTGACAAGGAAGGCTCCATAAACTTTCCAGTCTTTAAATTCCTGTATGATTTCCATGGAACCCAGAGTAAGGTCTATGATCGCCTCACTCCTATTATTGATGAAGGCTGGGGTATCCGGTTTGTATATTTGCTTCCCCAAATGCTGTAGTGAGCATTGGCGTCACATCCTACTATGAGGTTAAGTCCTTGTTTCCTACAGTATGTCACCAGTCTCTTGAACTCCTCCGGCGGAAGAGGTGGAGATTCAGAGTCTCCAGGGAAATATGCAGAGCAGACAACCAAATCTCTTGGCTGTCCGCCTTCATACCTCACTAGGACTGCTACTAGGTCTCTAGTAATGAAGCCCGGTGTAGCCCAGGCGTTATGATCCTTAACTAGTATACATGTTCTAGGCTTCTCCTCCACTATTCCACTGAAGAGAGTGAAGCCTGCACATTTTAGTCCCATGATATGTCCCTGTCTAAGCCAGCGTTCTTGTATCAAGGCGACCGAAAACCCACCTTTCTGGATACTTTTTATAAGTACCGTAGAGGCCGCTGTACAATGTTGTATGTTTGATTGTATGAAAGTAATCATTCCTTACCTTCATACAATTCGTTACCTTATACAGTCTCTGGAACGTGCAGCTCCGTCTCCCACGATGAATCTTGATGCTTGGCTGGCCCCGGCTCCTGTTCCTTGCCCCTGTTGGTCTCAGTATTGCCTGTGGTGGGGTTGGTCCTCTGCCTGTCGCGTTTGCCCTCCACCAGGGTAAACGTAGCAACATGCAACCCGCAGAAGATCTTCTTTCTCACCACTTTTTCCACATCCCTAGAGTCCATGCTGACCAACCCTTCTTCTACTCCTTGCGCTCGTAGATTCTCCAGCTACTGGGGTTTAGACCATGGTTCTGGCGTGCCATTCTTCTCAAAAGGACATCGTTGTCCTTTGGTTGTCCTGGTATCCAGACCATGACTCTCTTGTAGGAGAGGAGTTTATCCATGCCCACAATTGTGAGCCTGGCTCTTTTCCACGGCTGCATATATGTAACAAGACTAGAGAGCCATGCTACAGTCTCGTCGTTCTCTGCAATAATGATGACCGCACCTCTCGACAGATAGCAGTCCAGGAACTGAAGCTTAATGGGCCCCTGCTCCGGAAGCTCATCTGTCAGATTGGTGTTAGTCTCCTCTACAGACTCCACCTGTTTTTCTATTAGCTGCTGGTCAGGATATCCTTCAGGCGCTATGGGGCTCCTGATCCCAGCTTTAGCTATCCTGGCAAACTCCACCTTAGGTCTTTTGTGGGCTTGCCGATCTTCTGAGTTTGCCCCCGACAGAAGTCGTTTTGCCACTGACGTTTTGATGGGAGCAGTCCTCTGTGCCCTGGAAGCAGAGCCCTTTTCAGTGTGCCGCCTCTTGTGACCATTGGATCCCCCCTGCAGTCGTCGTTGCCATGGTAATAGAAGGCACTCAGCTCCAGGAGTTAAGCCCTCTTTGGTCTGCTCCCGGGCCTTTAAAGCCTTCTTGTACCTTCTCTTCTCAGCGCCGGAGCGCTGTTTCTTCTTCTTCCTCTGAACTAGAAGACTGCCCACCTCCAGACTGAGCTCTCTTACGATCGAGGTTGTGCTGTCCGAGGGTATCTCCGAAGAGTCCCCATCAGTTGTCGTCGAAATAGTGTTTCTCTCAGAGGCCCCAGAGGACCTCTCCGGTTTTGGGGTTGCTACAGTACTCATGTAGGTCCCAGGATTAGCTAGGGAAATGTAGTGTCCGCCCAGGCAGAGCCCCGCATACCCGGATAAGGCTACTTACTTCGAGAGGGCGCCAGGTATCTCGAAGACTCCGTTTAAGACACATCTCCCATGTGCCATGCTCCCCATCGGCACGGGTCACGCTACACCTTAGGGTTGGGTGGTGCTTTAGCTTCCTCCTCCTTGTATACCGAATGGTTACGCAACAGGACTCCATTCGGCATGTCAAGAAAGGAGCTACTAGTCCCCCTCACCATGCAGAGGATCTTCAATTGAAAAGGGTAACCAAGGTTAGCCCCTATAACTGTAGAAGCACGCACGAGGGGGGAGAGAACAGGTGGACTAGTATCTCAAAGGGTAACGAAAAGAATAATTCAGTTAGTTTAAGTTCAGGTCAGGGATATATCTGTGAATATCCAGAGCAGGTGAGCCCAGATTTTTTTTTTCAAGTTGCTTCACGTCGCACCGACACAGATAGGTCTTATGGCGACGATGACAGGGAAAGGCTCGGAGTGGGAAGGAAGCAGCCGTGGCCTTAATTAAGGTACAGCCCCAACATTTGTTTGGCGCCCTTCCTCAGGGCTGCCGACAGAGGGGTTCGAACCCACTATCTCCAGATACTGGATACCGGCCGCATTTAAGCGACTGCAGCCATCAAGCTCAGATCTCTATGGTAGCGAGCCGTGTTTTAAAAATTATCATAGCCGATATCTCAAGATTTTAGTAGGCCTATGAATGTTTGCCGTTGGCTAGTTATGGACAGGATCTGATAAATCCACACTACGGCTAATTTTACAGTACCGTAACTGAAATCTTTCCTGCGGCTTGACCCTAGCGCGAGGAGATCTGATCAGAATATTACATCCTCCAACATCTTGTACCTTATTTGTACAGGTTGTAAAATATGCAGCGTATCCATTTGGTGACAGTATCAACTTCAGAGGGAAACCACGGAGAAGATCATTGAAGAGATAGTTGAGATGATGGGATGCCAAGGTTATGGAGAGATGAAAAGGATCGCAGAGAGAAGAGATTAATGGTTGTAGCGACAAGGCAAAGCCTTTAGATAATGATAATGATGATCAAGAAACTTCAGTACTTATCCTGTTCACTGTGTTTGGAAGACCGGCTCCCTTAACGTGAGTACTTCTGCAAAATTTATTACTATTTGGAAGTAGTATTATATGCAGTCTTATTTGCAATAATTCGCAACTACTGCGGTATTAGCTATACCTGCTGTCGAATTATCCGGACTGCTGCAGATTTAGCCGAAGCATAACAATGACAATTAAGTGAATTAATTGAAAAACTACATTAAAATATTATTTTAAAGTAATACATATAATACAAGTAACAGTTGTTCCAGTTAATACATATTATTTCGACAATTATTCTTAAAATGCGTCATACTTCCAATTTTGCTTAATATTCAGATTTAGCCGAGTGTCCCCTATAAAGAATAGAGGGAAGTGTGAGTTAATTTATAATTAACAAGAAGGTACCGAGAGAATGTTCTTTCTCAATTACACTTCCGCAGGTCTATATTACACTACGATATATTGATGACGTCATCTTTGTTCCTTAATGAGGAAGAACATTAAAGTACAATATTTCTGTTGCCATTTTCTGAACTCTCAGACATCGGCCATAGTGGGTCGGTCCGTTCATTGTTACCCAGGGAAAGCCGTAAGGAAATTAGATACAGCAGAAATACGAGCCTTTATTCACCTTTATAGGCCTTAAATTCAGGTTAACTCACATATCATTACGCTGTCGAGATCGGGAGAGAAACAGAGAGGTACTTCGGCGCAAGTAGTAATTAATAATGTTATTAGTTTTACATACTAATTATACGATTTTTTTCAGAGAAGCCGAGGTGCCAGAATTTTGTTTCGAAGAAATTATTTTACGTGCTGCTGGTAAATTTACCTACACGAGGCTTGCGCAGTCTGTTTATTATTATCATCATTATTATTATTTCTCGATATAACTATAATTCAAACCCCAAAACTTTCGGGAACCAATTCGAGTATTCCGGCCCCTAGCACGACTCCCGTAACATTAAACAGCAGTTTCCGAACACGTCATCTACTACAACGCTGAGTGCAATGGTACGTTCATTCATGGCTACATTCCAGCTCAATGACAGAGAAGCTGTTCTGTTAATTTCCTTCCCTGCTTCTCGAAAGGCGATCACTGGAAAAGCTTTTCTTTATTTGGAGTGATCAGATAATCCCGAGGCGCGGCGCGTGAGAAGCACTGACCTACATCATTCACAACGCACCGTGCGTAATTCGTATTTTTAGCACGATGCGCATGAGTCTACTCCCTGCGCCATAGCTTTCCGATGAAGATGACATATGACGTTTAGGGTAACCACAAGGAAAGACAGGTTGATATAAACTCGCGCGAACAGCTAGCCAGAAGCACATTGTTGTCGACAGTCGCCAGGCGTACACACTACCATGATGACAGGAATACTCTTAGCTGCAGTTTTTCTTCTGGCACTCATTCAAGCCGGTAAGTTGATGCTATTCTACATGCAATTTGCACAGCACAGGAGCATTTAGATAACAGGCACAAGCCTACAAAAGACTCTCAACCCTTCTGAGGATACAGCATTGATTGTTAAGATGATAATAAACAGTTTTTAAAAAAACGAACGCAGAATGGTTTTTAAACAATGGAATAACACAAACTTATAGACGGAAAAAACATTATCAGACTCTATTCACTCCTTTTTACAGGAAATTCCACTGATACCAAGTATCAACTCCTGCTCGAATGTTATTCAAATATTCAAGCTCTTGATATCGAATGTTATTGTTTTATTAATATTACACAACTATTTGCAACAAGTTTATTATAATAATATTACTAGTACGATTTTATTGTAATATACGATATTATTTGCTCTAACAGTGTTTAAAATACACAAATATATAAACGAAATTAGTAATATGTAAATAGGATAATTTTTCACATTCTGAAGTTATACTCAATGGTTTATGCTAACTACTGTATGTGTTATATAGAGGATGGTTGCCTAGTTATACTTCATCTTCAAACAATAATCACCATCATCACCACCACCGCGGCATAGTACACTCATGTGCTATTTGGCTGTTGATAACAATGTCCGTGTGTCGCTTTTGACTAAGAAGGTCCTCCGAAAAATACCGTAGGCCTATTCTTCATTAAAATAATGTCTCATATTAGTGTCGATGGCTAGAAGGTCACGTAGTGTAGGCCTACACTGGATACCTACATGATGTCAAATAAACGTGTTTTTCCGTGGTTTCCCATTTTCACACCAGGCAAATGCTGGGGCTGTACCTTAATTAAGGCCACGGCCGCTTCCTTCCAACTCCTAGGCCTTTCCTATCCCATCGTCGCCATAAGACCTATCTGTGTCGGTGCGATGTAAAGCCGCTAGCAAAATAAATAAATAAATAAATAAATAAACGTGTACTACAGAATGGTGCTCATTTTGTTTACTAGTGATCAGCCAGTTGCCAATTGCTGACTCAGAATGTTTGCATGAATATAATGGCGGCAAATTTGAAATGGTTTTTAAACAATGGTACAACACAAACTTATAGACGGAAAAAACATTATCAGACTCAATTCACTCTTTTTTACAGGAAATTCCACTCTTATACATTTTGTAACAAGTATTATTGTTTAGTTATCCTTACTGTGAATATACAGTAGATGTCGTATGTCAATGTCACCTCTTTTATAAACTTCGGCCCATTTACAGTGCATACTGATAACATAAAAGTTACATATCGGCTAGCCCCTACTCATATCCATTTAAGCTTATACGATACCGGTAACTTACACATCGAGTCCAAAATGTCAACCTCGATACTGAATTCTCTGTATAAGACATTAAAGTCCCTTGAATTTCTTGATTATCTACATTAATGAACAGTGGATGTAACAGTTAAATCATTGTCGCCTGTATACTTTCTCATACTCATATGTAAATGGGGTAATTTTTCACATTTTGAAGTTATACTCAATAGTTTACGGTAACTATGAGTTATATTGAGGATGGTTGCCTAGTTGTACTTCCTTCAAGCTCTTGATACCGTATCGAATGTTATCATTGTTTTATTATGCATGCATAGTACCATAAGCGTCGATTCCGTAGGTTGTTTCGTGTTCTAGCACCCAACGAAATTTAATGGGCGATGTGTATCCATTGTGTTCTTCTGTACTGTAATGCATAAAAAGTTGTTTAGACTGTTTCCAACAACTGAAAAATAATATTTATGAACAATTAGATTCAAAGTAGGCCTATAACAATAAACCGAATTGAGGAGTTAAAATAAATTAATTTCTGAATCAAAATTTCAACTACTTTAACCTTCAATTACGTAACTACAACATTCTAGTAAGTAAACAGTTTCAGTTCTTACTAGGCCAGTTACTTTAGTTCGAAGCTTCAAATAGTGGTGTATGTAGTATAGTAGATTATAGACTCTGTATAGTAGAGTGTTATAGTGACGCAAATAAGTGAAAGATTGCATTATTTACGAGTTATTCAAAATGGGTAAGATCGTGATAAAGAAATAATTATATAAATGGAATGGGAGGAAATCGTAGTGACTACAACCCTGTGTTTGAAGAAATTAAACTAGCTGCAGAATTTTCAGGAAGAACAAGTATGCTAAGTAAAAACGAAGTACCCTGTGTTTTCAAAAATCATAGAAATATTATTATTATTATTATTATTATTATTATTATTATTATTATTATTATTTATTATAGAAATAATGATACCAGTAGACTGAATATAATGAACGTATTCTATTTGTAACAACGTTTTGAAAAACTAATCCAAAACTTGCAACTCCCAAAATAGAGATAAAATAATCATGGCTATTTCCCTCTTAAACCAAACATACTGTAGTTAACAAATAGTTTTAAATCTCCACAATTTAAAATATTATACTTTCATTTACTTTTACTGATTAATTTTCACACTATCGAAGTGTGAACACTCACTGAAAAATTAAAAGTCGTTGCCTATGTTTGGCAGAATGAACTGCATTAGTTAACGGTAAGGTTTCCATCCTTCTTCTCTCTCTGTCTTTTGTTCTTTCTACATTCCTTTCTGCACTTCTTCCTGTCATTTATTTATTTATTTATTTTACAAAGAAATGAAAGAATTACCAGCTCCCTACCTGTCACCAGAACTATTTCCCACAACATTCATTCGAGGAAGATTGCTTACAACTTTATTTTCACTGTTCAGATGATAAGTCTAAACTGCCGAGTTTCAATAGGTCTACACCTACCCTACACAAAATCAGATCGCAGAGAGCGACGTAATCCCTTCGGAGACAAAAGCGAATCGAAAGCTATATTAATATCTTTATCTAAAACTCCAGACGTTTTCTTTCTTTAGAGACAAGTGACTTTAATCCAGTTTTCGTTTCTACATTAAAAACTTTGTAAAAATAAAGCAGAAAGTAATTTAGTGTTACCGACCTCGAAAGCTGCAGTCGCTTAATAAGTGCGGCCAGTATCCAGTATTCGGGAGATAGTGGGTTCGAACCCCACTGTCGGCAGCTCTGAAGATGGTTTTCCGTGGTTTCCCATTTTTTGTTTTTGCTAGTGACTTTACGTCGCGCCGACACAGATAGGTCTTATGGCGACGATGGGATAGGAAAGGCCCAGGAGTTGGAAGGAAGCGGCCGTGGCCTTAATTACGGCACAGCCCCAACATTTGCCTGGTGTGAACATGGGAAACCACGGAAAACCATCTTCAGGGCTGCCGACAGTGGGATTCGAATCCACTATCTCCCGGGTGCAAGCTCACAGCCACGCGCTCCTAACCGCACGGCCAACTCGCCCGGTGTTTCCCATTTTCACACCAGGCAAATGCTGGGGCTGCACCTTAATTAAGGGCACGCCGCTTCCTTTCCACTCCTAGACCTTTCCTGTCCCATCGTCGCCATAAGACCTATCGGTGTCGGTGCGACGTAAAACCACTTGTAAAAAAATTAGTGTTAATCATAATTTTATACTTTCGTTGACAGTGGTTTCGAAAAATATTATCATAAAGTTCGTGTTGGCAGTCCGGGGGCTTTTATGCAATATTCTGCTTACTGTTAGTTGCTGGGATCTTTGGCTGCGCGGAAAGATAAATCAGCTGGTGGCGAGCAGCAACGGTCTGCGTGGCACTGCCCTAACAGAAACATAGCCTCAGTGTTCACAAACAATAGGTACGTCGTATGCCTGACCACTGTCCAACACTATGCCTTCCGAATTGAAGCGTAGTCACGCACACGCAGTCAGGTAGACGGCCCCTCTTCCCGGCGGGAGTTGGTATCACCCCTTTAACTCGGCTACAGAATGGACCAACTGACGGCAGCAAGGATTTAGCTTACATTTCTTCATTTGTCAATTTTCAATAGTAAATATTAGGAAATGACCGGTTATCTCCGAAAAAACATGTTTGTAAGTATAAATCACCGTATCTTCTCTGAAGTCTCTGTTTGCATATTAGTAGGCTATATTATGCGCAATGCAGAATACAGAAGTTATCCATTTTATTTTAAATAGTCGTAAATTTGTTGCAAGAATTGTTTCCCTTCGTCACATTGTTAACATTTTTAATCAGTCGATCTAGATTATGACAGATAAAATTAATTAACCTATCTATACACATACAACGAAACCCCCGGTGGGCGTCTGTCTGTGCGAGGTAACCCCGATAACTATAAAACGGATTTTCATGCGCGTTTTGCCACTGAATAGAGCATTTGCGGAGAAAAGGTACGTGGTACATTAACCTATGACAAAAGAGAGCCGAATAGTGACGATTTTAATTACGAAAGTCAAAGAAAAAATTGGTCATCCAAGCGTTTTCTTGGCTTACGCTGCATAAACCATGAACCAAAGACCGCTAGTATG
The DNA here is from genome assembly GCF_040414725.1 of Anabrus simplex. Classification (NCBI taxonomy): domain Eukaryota; kingdom Metazoa; phylum Arthropoda; class Insecta; order Orthoptera; family Tettigoniidae; genus Anabrus; species Anabrus simplex. The sequence goes on from NC_090267.1 coordinate 137,916,682, forward strand.
GATAGAGGGATTACTGAGCATAAGAAACTCTACAAAATGTCCGCGACGGTAAACACCCATCAGTGAAAGGTAGCTCTCAATAAGTGGTTTTTAATAGTTTGCAGCAAAAAGTCAACCTTAAAATTATAAGACATATTTTGAGATTAACCACATAACCCTTATTCACCTCCAAATTTTATGAAGATAAAAAGATACTCTTTGCAGTACGGTGTAGCTAATTTACATGTATGATTTCGAGTTTACGTGAAAGTGCAAGAATGATTGCAATGTCGCACGGGGGAGAAGAAGCGAGCCGACATGCAAGCGGGCGGAAGGACCTCGAAAAAACGCCGCACTGCTCTAGTAGGTATGTACCTACTGTACGCCTACAGTGCATAGGCCCTACATCAGGAGGAAAAACAACTAATGTTGTCTACAAGGAAATCTTATAGGGACCTATCACAATAAATTCAAAATTAGTCGCTTGGTAATAAATAAATGGATCGGGTGGCATATGCGTAAGAAGGGAAAATAATGTCACCTTGCCCAGAGGCATTTTCCTGCTAAAGTGTGCCTGCCATAAGCCTAACAACGTTTTGGCGTAAATTACGTACCGCGTGGTAGGTATTGAAGTCAGTATGGGTTTGACTTTTATTGTTGACATTTTTTTTTTTTTTTTTTTTTTAAACAGATTTGCACATCTTCGAGACCGTCAATTCCAAATCACTTTCCACCACTGGGCAGTATATGTGCTCGGCTGGGGCTCCAGCAACGCAGAACTCGCCTCACGACGTTTGGCCGCCGTAATTTTGAGACGTTCCCGATAACCTTTACACTCGGCATTGATGATTTTGAGGAGCCGCTGTATTCTCTCGAATGTACTTTCCATAATTTTGACACCATTTATTGTCCATATGTCGCAGTAGTGTAGTTACAAAATAATGATAGAAAATAATGGTGTTTGTGCGTGTGCGGTACGCGCATGCATGAGTGTCATTCTAAGGACGCTGATACAAGTAAATTATGTTGATATTCAGATTGCAGGGTACAGTAAAATATCGTACATTAAAATACGGAACAATATGATCAAGGTCAACAGTTTTACAGCGAATGGAATGTTCAGATTACAGTCTAAACTCCAACTTTCGAGGCTTCTTAAAACTTTTTTTTTTTTTTTGCTAGTGGCTTTACATCGCACCGACCCAGATAGGTCTTATGACGACGATGGGATAGGAAAGGCCTGGGAGTTGGAAGGAAGCGGCCGTGGCCTTAATTAAGGTACAGCCCCAACATCTGCCTGGTGTGAAAATGGGAAACCACGGAAAACCATCTTCAGGGCTGCCGACAGTGAGATTCGAACCCACTATCTCCCGGATGCAAGCTCAGAGCCACGCGCCCCTAACCGCATGGCCAACTCGCCCGGTCTTCTTAGAAAATAGATTCAAGAGATCTGTTGGTTTTACAATTATATCTCTGTGAATGTTCAACAGAGCCAACCCACTGATTCGACTTTCACTTGTTTATTGTCAGTCAGTGGCATATACTGAAGGCTACCAAGCTATCAGTGAAGCCCAAACTTCAACTGAGAATGATGGAAGTCTAAAGCACATTATAATGTAAGCATCTGACATATTGTTCCATTTACAAAACTTGAAAGCAATGAGAGAAAAAAACGTTGCACATATTTCTGAGAGCAAGGAATCAAAGACTGATATTGCAGCCCAGACTCTCATCCCTCTCCCCTCGACTCACCCTACGCAGCTTGCTGATGTATATCAGATAGGAGCGGGGACTGGGGGAGATAGGTGTGCTAGGCTCCAGTCCGTCAGATCGCCACTGCTAACTATCAACCATGCGTTACTCATCCTATATATTTCCTCACCTCATACTTCTGGCTTAATTATATAGATAACAGAGTGCTGGTATTTCACTCCCATTTACTTCTACATCCTTGTAGGAAAACACTGCAGGGCTGCTGTTGCAGGAGCAATATAGTTTTCTTTTTATTGGTAGATCTGCTAGAATTAAATGCAATCTTTCAGGTTTAGTGTTCTCTTTTGTTGGTTGGAACTGAATCCATGATCATGGGTCAGACACCATGACTGATCTCCTGAATAATAATAATATTAATAATAATAATAATAATAATAATAATAATAATGATGGTGCATGGCATTTCTATAGGCTTGGTGGCAACCTAATGAGGATAAAATGAATGGTGAAGATGTCATAAATACCTCGTCCCCAAGCTAGGGGACATGTTTGTGAAATTAATAACTGGTTCGATAGAAGGCAGTTCGGTTTTAGGAAAGGTTATTCCACTGAAGCTCAACTTGTAGGATTCCAGCAAGATATAGCAGATATCTTGGATTCAGGAGGTCAAATGGACTGTATCGCGATTGACCTGCCTAAAGCATTTGATAGGGTGGATCATGGGAGACTACTGGCATAAATGAGTGCAATTGGACTAGACGAAAGAGTGACTGAATGGGTGGCTGTATTTCTAGAAAATAGATCTCAGTGAATTAGAGTAGGTGAAGCTTTATCTGACCCTGTAATAATTAAGAGGGCAATTCCTCAAGGCAGTATTATCAGACCTTTATGTTTTCTTATATATATAAATGATATGAGTAAAGGAGTGGAATCAGAAGTAAGGCTTTTTTGTGGATGATGTTATTCTCTATAGAGTAATTAATAAGTTACAAGATTGTGAGCAACTGCAACGTGACCTTAAAAATGTTGTGAGATGGACAGCAGGCAATGGTATGTTGATAAACGGGGTTAAAAGTCAGGTTGTGAGTTTCACAAATAGGAAAAGTCCTCTCAGTTTTAATTACTGCGTTGATGGGGTGAAAGTTCTTTTTGGGGATCATTGTAAGTATCTAGGTGTTAATATAAGGAAAGATCTTCATTGGGGTAATCACAAAAATATGATTGTAAGTAAAGGGTACAGATCTCGGCACATGGTTATGAGGGTGTTTAGGGGTTGTAGTAAGGATGTAAAGGAGAGGGCATATAAGTCTCTGGTAAGACCCCAACTAGAGTATGGTTCCAGTGTATGGGACCCTCACCAGGATTACCTGATTCAAGAACTGGAAAAAATCAGAAGAAAAGCAGCTCGATTTGTTCTGGGTAATTTCTGACAAAAGAGTAGCGTTACAAAAATGTTGCAAAGTTTGGGCTGGGAAGAATTGAGAGAAAGAAGGAGAGCTGCTCGACTAAGTGGTATGTTCTGAGCTGTCAGCGGAGAGATGGCATGGAATGACATTAGTAGACAAATAAGTTTGAGTGGCGTTTATAAAAGTAGGAAAGATCACAATATGAAGATAAAGTTGGAATTCAAGAGGACAAATTGGGGCAAATATTCATTTATAGGAAGGTGAGTTAGGAATTCGAATAACTTACCAAGGGAGATGTTCAATAAATTTCCAATTTCTTTGAAATCATTTAGGAAAAGGCTAGGAAAACAACAGATAGTGAATCTGCCACCTGGGCGATTGCCCTAAATGCAGATCAGTATTGATTGATTGATTGAACAGTATGAGGAGTTTGATTCTGAAAATTGAACCAGGGCCATCGGACCAAAGGCAAGCATTCTATCCATTTAGCCACAAAGCCAGACTTAGTTTGCTAAACCTTAGGCTACCATCTCCACTGATCAGGGGTTGAGCATTGGCAGTAGCAGAGGCCAGGGCATTAGCTTGTGAAGCAGCCTTGACAACACAGCAAGCTTCTCCGTAGGCTATTGGTTGCGGCTCAAACCACTGAAGGCTTGACGTTCACTAAACCAACCATTGAAAAGGGGTAACCTAAGTCTAGTGGTAGCCCACGTCTTGATCCCAGCATATGCCACTGTTGTCAGTTTCTGTTTATTTTCTTTTTTTAAATTTTTTATTCCATGGTGGGGGGTAGTCTAACCACCAGTAACCCCCACTTGTCTACGCCCCTGCTATGTTGCGACTTTGTACATTTTAACATCCCACTTTTCTCAAATGCTCACTATTTAATTTTTTTTAATGTATACATGTAGAACCCACTGACACGAAATAATTCACATCTCGCATAGCATGCATTATGCAGAGCTTCACTGAACAGCGATTTTTGTACCTCAAGATGGCAGTACTATCGCATCGCCCGATGACGTCATTCCGAGGTCAGGCTCTTGTTGTCAGATACAATGGTCCCTCCTCTTTAAAATGAAATGCTGAACACTGTCATCACACATGTTGTCCAGCAATTATTTTGATTTTAATACTTTCATGTTTTTGTAATGCTCACTCACCTAAAGTATAGTTCCAAAACTATGGATGTATCCTACGTCAAAAAGAGTATACTTTTTTATATTTCATGAGCAAACTGGAACTTTGGAGGTAGTTATAAATAAAAACGGCTACAGCTATTGTTAGCACATTTTAATATCATATGCCTGCAATTTGCAACAATTGTATGTTGTATTAAAATTTCTCACCGATATCTTATATTTTTAAGGAGCGATTGTTAATCTTGTGGAACAATGGTACATGTGAACATAATGGTCCCAAAATCAAGCGCTCCACGTCGTTGGCATTGTGAAATGTTCAGTAGGTTACCATGATTACAGAATATTCTTAAACATTAAGAGTATATACAGTATTTTACAAGAAATTTTATTTGTTTTAAAATTCATGTATCACTTAATGTAGCAATCTGGAGGCAACAATCTGAGGGGTCTGAGAACTTGGAAACAAATCTGGTGAATTTTTTTTACTGCAGTTGATGTATCAGTATTTACTGAATGTCCTGGCACCTAATTACTCCAGCAATCCAGGAGTTAGAGTCAATGCATCTCATTGATTGATAGTCAAACCTTGAAGGACCAGCAAATTTAAAGACAAGCCCCTTCAAACAACAACTCTGTCATCATCAACAGGACCAACATCACTACCTCTGTGGATCAGTGGTAGAGTAATGGCCTTTGGATTCCAAAATAGTCGGCAAAGGTAGTTGGACTTTTGAAGATCGGAAATATATTCAATGCCCTACATCGTCCAATGTCGGGATGTAATAGCTCTCTGATGACTCATTTGGTGTTTACACTACAAAATTGATTAAACCTCAACCATACATCGCCTAACGGGGTTGCTGTTTCTGTGTCATCTAGTAGAGTAAAGGGAAAGTCAAAATTGACCTACAGGTAGCCTAAATTATGTCAAATCAAAATGCCTGAGCAAGGTAGCTGAGCCCATGCGATTAAAAATAATAATAATAGGCCCTAATCATCATCATCAAATTGGTTGGTTTTGTATGATAAGTGAAATTATTGGTACAAAATTTGAAAATGTTCTCATTCTTGCAAACATTTGAATGGTTGATTCAAATTTGGTCTGACTTTTTACCATAGAATTGGATCTGATTAAGGTATAGGTCTATCTCTTTAACATGATGCTAATAATCCCAAAATATACAGTACTGTACCTCTGCAAACAATGGACTTTGAAACACTTTGTAAATGCTGCCATACTCAATCTGTGTACAAGAGAAACATAATAGTGATGAACACACAGTGCAGTTTTGAATGACTAATCAAAGTTTAATTAATCAAATTAGGACTACCGTACGATTAATAATGATGATTGTCTGTTACAGTGGCGACTCATGATCAATTCCACCAGTGGGGCCTGATATAAAGTTTTTGATCATGAATATGGAATTGAGGCAGGCATTTTTGAAACTTGGGTTTCTATACTGTACTGCACTATACCACAAAAGGTTCAAAAGACAGTACATATAGCAAAATATATCAGCCTAAATTACATACACTAAACAATTATTAATAAAGAAATAGAACTGAACTCACCAAATGGCATATTACTTTACAGCAATTGAGCATCCCTATTCTTCTGATTGGCAAACATTTCAATGACTCTGTTGTTGAGTTGGGAATTTCACCCATTTTCTCCTTATGAATTGAACAAACAGCGAGTGAATTCAGTCTGTTTTGACCCATACTATTCCTAAGGCAATTCTTGACTATGTTTAATGTGCTGAAACTTCTCTCTGCTTCCGCTGTTGAAACTGGAGTAGTTAGTGCGATTTGTAGAGTTTTGTGTACCTCACAGCATTCATGATATGAGAGGTCCAGTAAAACTACAAACTTGCTTTTTGGATATAATTTTGTAATGCTTAACTTCAAAAAGAGTAATAATTTTTATTTTCCAACATCCATAATCCATACTGTATCAGCCATCTGGCTGGTTTGTTCCTCTGATGATGGCTCTCCAACATTCCTGGCTAAGAGCCCTTTCTTTTAGTTGCTCAAATGTGTGAACTTCCACTTCTTGTTTTAGTTGGTCTATAAAAGAGTGATGTGATCTGTCCCTCCAACCTGCCTTCCATTATGTCCCATAGCAAGCCTCCATGTCACAGCATATGTCCAATCCAGGTGAGTCATCTTCTGTACAGTTGTTTAAAAATTATTCTTTCTTCACCAACTTGATTGAGTACTTCTGCATTTGCAATTCAATTTGTCCAGAGCCTCTTAAGGAGGTGCCTCCAACGCTACATCTCAAATGTCTCGAGACAAACTGTCAAGTTGGAGTTCAATGCCCATGTTTCACCACCCTAAAACTCCACTGACCAAACGATCATGAATCGCTTCCTGAGCACTAAGCTCAATGCACTGGTGGTTACCAATTTTTGGCACTTGTAGAACACTGCCCTTGCCATTCCAAGTCGCACCTTGACAGTACCAGTAGCTGTCCTCTGATATTATTCTACCAGCTACTTAAAAATATACTTGTTCCAGTGTTTCACTATGAATAGAAATGTTGAAATCTTTACTCAATTTACCTATTAACATCATTTTTATCTTTGCTATGTTTCTTTTTCTTGTTTTCATTGGTATAACATAATTAGTGATTAGGTAATACCATTTCACTGCATAAACGTTTTTGGAGAACCTAATAATGAAGTCTTAAATATTCTTTGCAGGTTTGGCATGTTATATGCCCCCTATGCCGCCAAAAATAACTTTCCCAACACAAAGAAAAATTGAAGTACGACCTGGAGCCACTTTTACATTTAAATGCCAGAATGTCTTCAGGCTAAGGTGGATGACTCCTGAAAATAACCTGGTAAGTGATCATCTCAATACAGTCCGACTCGTTGGCTGAACGGTCAGCGTACTGGCCTTTGGTTCAGAGGGTCCCAGGTTCGATTCCCGGCCGGGTCGGGGATTTTAACCTTAATTGGTTAATTCCAATGGCACGGGGGCTGGGTGTATGTGTTGTCTTCATCATCATTTCATCCTATCATGACGCGCATGTCACCTACTGGTGTCAAATAGAAAGACCTGCACCTGGCGAGCCGAACCCGTCCTGGGATATCCCGGCACTAAAAGTCATACAACATTTCATTTCATCTCAATACAAGTACATGCATGGTGAGTGACTGTTCTGATTGAACTGCACTGATTATTCATTCAAATAGATTAAGTACTTTTATGGACAATCTTGTGTAAATCCGCTGCAAAGTAAGCAAGGCCATCTCCATAGAGGCCATGAAACCCTCAGAGTAGTAGGAGGTAAAAGCTTCTGCTATCAGTAACCTCAGCACTTAGAGGCATGGAGTGGTTAGCTCTATGATCAGCTCCCTTTGTCCCCAAGAATTAATCTAGTACTCTTGTGTAAGCTAAGAGAACCTCAGGACCATGTGCCTCTTCAGAAGTGGAAATCTCATTTCTAAATTTTTCAACTTCCTGATAGGGAATCAAATCCACACCCAAAGAAGTATTTATACATGATTTTTAATTTATGAAGAAGTACAACAGAGTGCTAGACAAACTGCTCAGGTATACACAGAATGACTATTATTAAAAAATGCCTTCATATCAACATAAAACTTACAGAAAATGTATTGCTTGTGAGGGTCCACACTCAACAAGTGTGTGGAGATTCTTACCCACTAAAAACCACACGCCCTTTTCCCACGACGTTTGTCTCCGCTCTGGAACCGCTCTCGCATTACTTCAGGACGGTGTTGTGCTTAATGCATCTTGTGCTTCTTCTTCCTTCTTCTGCTTTACTGTCTGTCGTAATCATACAGATCTTTCTTCCTCTGACAGAATATTTTGTACGTAGACTGCCACCTGATCCCAAGACTCTTGACTTCGCAGCGTTACTGACACGATGCCTTCTGGTGTATATTCTCCCTGCATAACTTCTAAGCATCTTCTTTGTGGAAGCCAATGAACACACACAAAGAAAGTATATGGAGAAATTTCCGAAAATATCCATAACCTGTCAAGAACTGTGTGAGATAGTAGTTCACTTCACTATGGGCCGATTGCAGAAACGGCATTTAGACGATGTTTACGGTTAAACAATGCCTAAGTATGGCTGCCGCATTGCAGAGACGTTATTTATCACTTAGACACTGTCTAAAACCGATGTTCAACCGGTCTTGTTTAAACACTGCCGAGAGCACTGTTTAACCTCAAATGACAGGAGTGAATTCACAATCAGAGGTTGTGTACCGTGAAATATGTAATTTGTATTGTCATGTTGAGACGATACCGGGAAGAAAGGTTAGTCCGACGGCCTCTCTGTTGGTCGTCCGCTGCTAAATCGCAGCAATTTGTTTGACATGCACGGGGAGATAATCATAAAATAAGGTTTCGCTTTACGAGAGACTTGTTTCTTGAGACTGACTAAGTGACAGTCCGGTAACTGTCAACTTGAATAAATTCTTGGCAATCGATATATTTTATTATATATATATATATATATATATATGGGGTAATTTCCATGGAATTATAGGTCACTTCGACAACATACATATCACAATTACGTGTCCCGATCGTCCGAGGGCCGTCACATACATCAACCGGGAGAGATTCACTTATATTTACTGCCAAGTAAACACACATAATGGTGAAAACTAAAAAGTAGGTTGTATGGGATTTTTATATATATATATAATCGCATAGGTTTTCGGCAACTATCAGATAGGAAAAGGCAAGTGGTGGTGATTATCGTTTAAAGAGGACTGGGGAAGAAGAGCCGTGGCCATAATAACAGCCCTAGTATTTGCCTGGTGTAAAAACAGGGAAACCATGGAAAACAATCTTCACAGCTGCCGATGATGCGTTTCGAATCTACGATCTCCAGAATGCAAGCTACATCTATATGGCCCGTACAACACACTCCGTTACACATTACTATTGCTTCATCTTCTCTTCGTTGAAGCTACTGTATTTATGAGTAAATTACACTCACTGTAACAACGCTACAATGAAAGCGTAAGCTACACTTCCCCGTACGGTGCCGTGTCGCTTTAGTGTCGATAATATTATGAGATTTAATTTGCACCCAAAGCAATACTCTTATCTGTGGGCAAGTCATGCTCAGCCATATTTGAGTAATGTGTAGGAAGACAAACAGCTGACTGGCGTTCGGCGCGCGCACCGACGAATTTCATTGGTTGCGACAAGCAAAGAGTTGCATGAAAGATACTTCTGTCTCCATTTTCAAACCAAAATTGAAACTTTAAGGGATGTCTAGTTAAACATCGACTGAACATTGTTTATGCAATGGAAGATCGTGAATGATTTAGACGTTGTTTAGGTAGACGATGTCTAAGGCTTAAAACTAGTCATCGTTTCTGCAATCGGCCCTATGATTTTGGCCAACCCATACGCCCAGAGAAGGTATCAGTCTTTTCATCCATTTCCCTTTAGAATCGTCTTCCCATCTCATTTGCCATCGTTGCATTCTGTGTCTAAGAGCCAAAGCCTTGGCCCGTCTCCTTCCCAGCTCTCCTTGTGTGAGCCAAATTTCTGCTTTTTCGCCTTTTCTAGTGCTTCACGAAACATGATACACTTGCCTGAGCCAAGAGCATGATGTCGTTTTGACTCTTCAACATCCATATCTGTGCAAATTTTGCATCATGGATTCATTTTGCATCCCACTGCCTTCCCCGCACTTAAAGCAGAGTTTACTTCTGTCCACTCCTTTGCAATTTCGTGCTTTATTATTTGTATAGTAAGCCAAAGAGCAGCAATATAATAAATGTGGACATGATATTCTTCAGGCTTATGTTCTGTGAAATGAGACAAACTGCAAGAAAAGTAAATGTTTTGCAAAATCTTGTTCCACATCCTAAGAAGTGAACCGTGGCAATTCAAATAATATTTCAGAGGCTTCGCTCTGCATCCTCAGAGGCGAACCTCAACAGTTCTAATGATACTTTTGAGGCTTCTCTCCCCATCCTTAGAAGTGAACAGTGACAGTTTTAATAATGCTTTATGAACTTTGCTCCACATTCTCAGAAGTGAACCATGACAGTTCCAATTACCCTTTAATAATAATACTATTTGTTTTGCATCCCACTAACTACTCTTTTATGGTTTTCGAAGATGCCGAGGTGCCAGAATTTAGTCTCGCAGGAGTTCTTTTACGTGCCAGTAAATCTACCAACACGAGGGTGACGTATTTAAGCACCTTCAAATACCACCGGACTGAGCCAGGATCGAACCTGCCAAGGTGGGGTCAGAAGGCCAGTGCCTTAACTGTCTGAGCCACTCAGCCTGGCAATTACCCTTTAGAGGGATTGCTCTGCATCGTCAGAAGCAAACCACCACAGTTCCAAATACCCTTTAGAGGCTTTGCTCTACAGCTTTAGACGTGAACTATGATGGTTCCAATTATACTTTAGAGGTTTTGCTTAAATCCTCAGAAGTGAATCAAGACAGTTGTAATAATACTTAACAGGCCTTGCCCATCCTTGGACTTCAAGAATATTACCTAAATCAAATAAAGTGATTCAACACAGTGCTGCTGTAATAAATCTGAAAATCTAAATTGTTAAAGAAATAAATAAAAATAAAATTGTGTCCTCATCCTGAGGTAGTACAGCTCTTTTCAGGCACATCCCCAATGGAAGTGAGCTGCATGTACCATTTTAATCACATATCAGCCCTCCTGCCATTCTTCAATTTCTAGCAGTACTGGGAATCGAACCCAGAGTATCACATAAGGAATATTGAAAATTTGAATCCAGTCCTTTAAAATATAACAGACTAAATGAAATATGTGCAAAAATGTCCATATAGTTCACAAATTACTGATATTAGTCTCAATCTTACAAATTGGTAAATGTTGTCACTATTTACTGTATGAAACCTAATCATGATAATGTCACTGTGTATTTTCAGTGTCAATGTAACTGTACAGTATGTTAACTTGGAGGTATTATAGTCATGTTTTGTTGTTGTGAAAGTTCTTCTACTCTTTCCTTCTATGCATGACTTCTGGGTTGTTCCTCTTGAGCATCTAACAATAAATAGTCAACAAGCACGCCGATGTTCAATCATCATTAATTCCTTCTCTCAATCTCCTTCAAATTCTTATGAAACCTTTCACCCTGTTCTTCACTTAAAGAACCCATATTCTCAATGACTGAGTACATTCTATAAAATTTGTAAGATTTTCAAACAACACATTACCAGTACCTTCTGTCAAGAAAATAAACAAAAATGATAATATAATTCACACAATCTGTTATTTAATTCAGAAATATATATAAAGTTCAGTACCAAACAACTGATACATGCTAGGAAAGTTACAGTCTCTGTTTTGGATCTAGGGCAATGGTAAACACATCTAAATTTCTGAGGCAATGAATCCATCACACTTCACATCCTCAAAAGTGAATCAAATAATATTAGGAAGTGAAGTCTTCGGAAATAAAAAGATTTCTTACTACTTGTCTCTTTTCATATGGTATTAATCCAAAACAATAAATGTTTGTTATTCTGGGTTTTGAAAGCATCAATCTAAACATAATGAATATGTTATAGGACCGAACGATTGTAGAAGAAGTGAATTTGATACCGGACATGGTATCAATAGATCTGTATGAATCAACTTTCACTCGGACATCTGCTACTCCTGAGGATTCTGGATACTACTACTGTATACAGTTAGGCCATGATATCAATGAAGATACCTCAGATAAAGTTTATGTCAATGTTACTGGTGAGTAAACAAAATTGACTGTTGTCATTACCATTATATTTGCATGCTTGTTTTATCCATTATTTCTAATAATTCCAATGATCACTTTAGATTTTTTTAAACTGTTCTTTTAGAAGCTTAGCTTAATTATTTTCTCCTTGACAATTCTTAAGTAATATGCTTACATTCTGGACTCTTGCAATACTCCCTATTATATCATTTTCCCTGCTTTAATGTGGGTCACTCTGGTTATCAAAAGAGCAGCAATTATTTGTGTACTTCTAGGTGGAAATAGGGGGAGTGAGTTACAGAAGTGATAGTATTAGGTTGTGACAGTGGTTATGAAAAGAGAAAAAACTTTCGTATTTGTAGATCCAACAGAAGAACATCCTACAAATAACTATGCTGTGGACATGAAGCAAAAATGTAAATAGCCTACTGGCAAGGGAATTAGCTGCTGGGCATTTAAATACCAGATTAGAGGGTTAAAATGACATATGTTACACTTTATTATAACACTGTACAGGACATTATAATGAACATAATTCCACCCAGCAGCACGGTGAAGAGAATCATATGCTTATTTCTTGCCATGGAATGTAACATAATTAAAGTGCAAGCTGTTATCACCATGCCAGAACAAGTTGATACACCACCAAATGTAAACATAATTCTTACCCTGATGACACTATCCAGAATTATTTTTGTGGCAAAGCATCTGATAAGTGATTTTAACAAGTGATTTCAGAAATATCACTGTTTTTTTATCACATCTAGTTTTAGTGTTAATCGCCATTTACTGCCTGAAAATGTGTCATTGCGGCTCGGTGCTGCTTTGCAACAATAGCAAATCAGCTGTTGTTAGTGTGGCTGCAGCTTTCTTTGTTATTGCCGTGCATATTTGTCAATCCGACCCCCCTCCGCCGAATTTGTCCCCTCCATTGAACCCGTCCGATATTAGAATGTATTTTTAGAATTGTTACTGCCTGAAATGCAGAATTGCGGCCTAGTCTAGTGGCAGTCAGTTGTGCTGTAAGTGAAGCAGAAGTATGACCTGTTGTTTATATTGTGTTGTGAAAATGGCAGGTGTGTCAGGAATTAGATATGTAAATAAGCCAGACTCATTCTGTTACATGTGTGGGTGTTATATAATGAAGGGTAGAATAGCCCAATAACTGCATTGGTGAAACATTTATAATTTAACTTAAAGTAAAATAAGAAGACTTGGACATGGTGTAATTTGTAAAACATGCCTTGAAAACCTACGACAGTGAAGCCATGGGAAATGTAAGGCTCTTCCATTCAGGATAGGGATGGTAGGGTGCGAGCTCCAGGACCATACCAGTGATTGTTACTTTTGCCTACGTAATGTAGCTGGATTTAATAAGAAAAACAAGGACAGTATTGCGTACGGTACCCAAATTTAAAGTTGGTGATGAGACCCATTGAGTAATCTGATGTGAGACATTGGTCTCTCAAAGGAAAAAAGTGAACTGCTAGGGTCACGATTGAAAGAAAAAATCTTCTTGTGCCTGGAAGTACCGTAAAACGAGGTAACTTTGGCCACTTTTTCATATATTTTAAAAAATAAAATGTGAAATATTCCCTCTAATTTTCTGAAAAATATAATATAAATTCTGCCATGTTTGTTCTTCATTTTTAAGTATGACCATAATTTTCATTGTTATTCAGTAATTATTCAGTACTTATCGAAAGAGTGGCCGGAGTTACCCCTTGTTTTGGGGTAACTTCGACCGCCATGAAAATAACTCAAGAAACAAAGTTTTCTTCGATGTAGTGTTACTTCGGCCACCGTGAATGTTTTTTTTAAACCTGCAAAATGCCATGTATCAACAATCGCAAACAAATTAAAACAATTTATGGTGAAACAGATGTATAGTGATCAAATTCACCTTTTCCCCAAAGAAGAAACTATTTTATTTAGCCTAAGCATACAAGCATTGTTTGATATTACAAATTACATGTTGCATTGCATAAATATTTGTAATGGTAAATAAATAAGAGGTACGGAAATCATAAAGCCCAATTGTATGGAGAGAAAATGCAGTTGAAAAAGAAGCAATCTTGTAGACTGTTCTCATAATACACTGTCTTCTAAATTAGAAAATATCTGGGCTGTCATCTTAAATGTGTATTGTCCATGTCAACTGATATCGGTCTATTTATCATTGAAAATGGAAACTGTCTTTCCCCTCCCTGTCGAAGATAAACTTCGCCGTTTATTGTTATTGTGCCTTTATTAATCTCTTCTAAAGTGTTCTTGAAGTAAACAGGATTGTAATTACCAGGGAACGGATTTATATGTACTAATAATTATTGAAATATGTACATATATATTTAGTTATTTTTATTGAAATATGGAATTATATATGGACTTAAAATTACACATATAACATAATTTCTATTTAATATCAAAGTTCGAAGAAGCTAAACAAAGTAGATCTACATGCAACATAATGTTGCATTTCTCATTTTAATATATTTGAAGAACACACAATCCTTTATTCTCAATTATCAAAACAATGCATTACAAAATGTTCTTTTAAGTGCTGGAAAGTGAATCTTCTCCTATTATCTCTAAGGACAGATTTATATTGAGTGAAACTGCATTCAACATTGGAAGAGGTAATGGGGGCATAATTCACTTTCACAATATCTGCTGGGGTTAAATCCAGTGTTAATTTTACACTTAAATCTCCACACAGCATTGCAGAAACCTTTGTCATTTCTTCATATCCAGGGTTCTTTGAAAGTACAGTGGCCATCTTCATGTTTGCTACATCTGCAACTTTACCTGTACCACGATTTAGTGGTTCCACAGTTTTATTCACAATTTCACAACTTTCAGAAAGTGAGAGATGCGAGTTTTGGAGCCTTTCCAGTGTTTTTGTGATGCATGAAAAATTATGCTGAATGTAACATAAGTCATTTCTCACACTTGTATCGCAGACAACTGTTTTCGCGGCTTCAAGTGAGGCTGCATCTTCAGAGTCCATGGCATGCAGAACGTTCTTAATACAGTCTATATATTCAACTTAATATTCAACCGCTTGCAACCACGTACCCCACCTAGTTAGAATCGGCTTAGGTGGCAATGGAATCTCTGGGTACATTTCTTTCAAAAGATGAACTCTTCTGTGGGCTTTGAGAAAAACATTTTTCACTGAGTAAATCAATAAATCTATTTTGGGGTAACTGCCTCTTATCACGTCTGCCACACGATGAAAGGCATGTGCTACACATGTTAAATGAGTCATCTTAGGATATACAACACATAATGCTTCTTCGGCTTTTATTATATAAGGTGCGGCATCGCTAATAAAAAGTAACAATTTATTATACTTAACGCCCTGTGGCCTGGGGATACCCATAGCCTCATTGAACAGTTTTGCTATAGTTTTGTTATCACACTTTTCTAGAACATCACAGTGTAAGAGAATCCGTTTACAATAATCTTCGCTTAACAAACCAATGATTACGTTGCCAATTAGCCTGCCTTCTTTGTCTGTTATCTCATCAATGGAAACCCAAATTGGACCGTCTTTAATCTCTTGCCATATCTTCCAAACAGTTTCATCGTATATGGCTGAACAGTACGTTTTTCTGAACGTTGACTCATCCGGGATGGATCGTTTAGTACATTTCTCGAGGAATTCCCTGAAGCACTGATTATTCAGTTTGAAGAGAGGTATGTCAGCAGAGATGAGAGCACGGCAGAGATCGGTGTTGAACTCGGACGTTACAGTGGAAGTTGCTGGTTGTGTCGGAAACAACTGTCTCTGCTTGGAATCTCGTTGTTTGTTAGCCTGGTGTTTACTGGTTGAAACGTGCTGTTGCACAAGGAACCTTTGAGTAGATGTCACTGTACAATGACACAAATTACAAAATAATATCTTACTGTCAGTTGATAAACCATCTTCTTTAAATTCTGATACGTAACTTTTCAATTTTAAACTGGTTGACTGAGCTACTTTAAGCATATTGTAACAACGTTAATGTCTTCTATGAATATCAGTACTGTACACAACTGCACACACTGAACGTACAAGAACACTATGATCCGTCTCACAGCTAATTCAAACTGTGAATGACTGGTAGTGAACTAGATGGAGTTATGAAGCAATCAAAGGGAATGTCAGAATTACGAACTAATCCGGAAACCACTAGCACATCGTCGATGAATGAGATTTTCCTAGTTACAAAATTATGGCACAGACACAGTCGATGTTATGTAATGCAGCTTATCAGTGGTGTAAGTGTGATTCAGGTAGTCACGGTACTGTCCAGCTGAACTCCACCACTTCCGGGCTCAGCCCCTCTCTTTCTTCACAACGCTTATGAGCTTATTTTATCAGCCCAGACGTAGACAGGCGTGATAATGACCTGCACACCAGTTAAAATATTAATTTTTCGAATATAGATTTTTAATTTATTTCTCCATTATTGAGAGGACTCCTTTTTAGTCGAAATATGGACTATATTGATTTTAATGAGGAAGAATATGGAACATATGTGCTAAACTCCAAAATATAGAAAAATATGGAAGATGAATACTTCATTTTTCAACTCCACGTCATGATTCGTAAAGATAATGCAAAATATAATGAATTTTAGCTTGCTAAAGAGATATGTATTTACATATAAATCCATTCCCTTGTAATTACAATATCCGCGGCCCCGTAATGTTTTCCTGCACGTTCTTGGCATGGCCGAAATTACCCCGGAAGAGGACAACTTTTATCACAAAACTATTCCCTGAAAAACCTATTTGAATAAAATGCATCAAATTGTGTTGATCAGTTACCAGACAAACTTATATTTTGACCCCACAAACCACTGGAATGGAGAATCGAATGCTGGGGCTAGAGAACAGTTTGTTTTCTGCTGTTACCAGACAAGACAATTGTCGGGGCTGCAAAAAAATAGACTGACTCAACAATGAGCCCGCCAATGTTATTTGGACTACAGAGTGTTGATAGAGCATTCTAGTGTATGTGCATTTTAGTTGTTGCAAGTGGTTCATCTTTCCCAGTATAGGAGGCAGGAGAAAATAAGTCTTGCTATTCGTCAGTGGCCAAAGTTACCCCAGTTTACGGTACCTTTTCTTGGTATAGACATAGAGATAAGGTGTTCAGGAAGTATTTCAAGAAGGAATATGATCTGACCTACTGCTGTGACATTCCAGGACTGATACAACACCTGGGTGAGTGATTACAAGCCAGAAGATTGGAGACTGTTTGTGGGTTCCTCTAAAAGGAGCTTAAAGGCTGTACTATTTCATAACAGAAACATTCCAGCTTTGATATCTGTGGTACATTCTGTTTTATTAAAATAAAATTACATCAAAATGCAAACTGTTTTGGACAAAATCAAATAAAGTGAGCAGAGGTGGGATGTGTGTAGTGACTTGGAGGTGTGTGGTATTCTGTTAGGACAACAAACAAACATCATCATCATCATCATCATCATCATCAGGATCATCATCATTTCTTCGCTCTAGCAAGCCAGGTGCAGTTGTGTACGAGCCTCCTCCAGTTTGTTCTATCCATCCACAGATGCTGCTCATATATGCGACATCAGTTCACATCTCTAATTTCAAGGTCCTTCATTATCTGTTTTTCCCATTGTAGACAAGAACGGAGGAACTTCATTTCTGTTGTCTGAAGACGACTCTTTGTTGGTCCAGTAAGTGTTGCTGCTTCCAGGCCATACGTCAATATAGGTACTAGATATATTTTGTACAAGCTGATCTTGGAAACTAACGGAAATGTTTCGTCCCAAAGTATTTGACGTACAGCATGATAGAATTTGGAAGCTTTCTGTATTCTGTTACTAATCTCTTGATGTATGGTATTGTCTGATGACAGAACACTACCTAAATACTGGAAGTTGTCTACAATATCCATCTCCTCATCTCCAATTCTTAGATGAACAGTTGGAGAGTTTCTACTCATCACCAAGCCAACTGTCTTTGTTTTGCTGATTTTGAGACCTAAGGTTGTAAAAGCTTCATGCCAGAGATCTAGTCTAGTTTGTACTTCCGCGTCTGTCTCACCCCATACCATTACATCATCAGCAAAAACCAGGGCATTAGTTGTTGGATCCTTTCTCTTAACTGCTTTTAAAACTTCATCCGTTATGATTATGAAGAGAAGTGGTGAAAGACAACTTCCTTGCTGGACTCCACTCTTCGTTTCAAACCAACCTGACCTTCCATCCTGGACCTGGACACAACACTTGGTTTCATCATATAATCGTTGTACTCGTGCTATGATGTCATTGGGCACTTTCTTATGTCTCAAACATTCCCGTATATGCCTGCGTGGTACATAGTCATATGCTACACTAAATTCCCTGTCATTTATTTAAATGGGACAGCAGAGGTAGGGACAAACACTGGTCTATACGTACCTGGCTCAAGAGATAAGTGTTCACACCGGGTGTAAAATATGTTACAAATGCTGACTTAGTTGATCCACGGTCTTATATATACAGTCACGAAGCTCTGATGATATTTTTCATCCGAGGCGACTACAGCACTCCAAGCGCCGAGGTAGAGGAAACGCTGTACGTTCACGTACTACCACTACAGTCTAAAATGGTCATAATTTCTGAACCATTCATGCAAATAATATCCTGACAAGATTATTGCAATCCTTATAAAATACTGGAGGAGGTCAAACAATTTATTTTGATGAGGAGTTTGAGGATAATATTGAACTATTTATTTAACTGAAACATGGACTCTGAAATAAAACACTATTAAGAGAACAAATGTCTTCGAGATGTGGGGTGTTCCGAAGGATATTACGGATCTTGTGGACTGATCACTTCTCCAATGGTGCCGTATTCAAGCGTATGAGGAGGAAATGAATGTTGATGTGTACAACCAAGAAAAGAGGCATATTATGAGGAATGAAAAGTACAACCTACTTAAACTGATCACGTAGGGTAAAGTTATGGACGTAAGGGTCGCAGTCAAAGGAAACACTCTTGGCTGAGGAACTTATGGGATTGGATAGAACTAGATTCTAGAAGACTGATGACGACAGCCGAACATCATACAGATGTGGCGGTGATTGTGGCCAACCTTTCAGTAATGGAGAAGGCACTTCAAGAAGAAGAATAGATGGATAGGAGGAACAAGAAAATGAACTCAAAATGGGACAAACATAATGGCAGGTCAGTGTGGAAAGAGGAAGCAACAAAAAATGGAGACAAGAACAAACATGAAAACACGAGTAGAAAGGAAAACAATCATGCAGAAATATGGGACAGAACTGCAGCATAAAAACTATTGACAAGTAAATAATATGGAAAAGTTATTTCTTACCCTAGGTTTTACCAAACTAGCAATAGAAAGTTGATGAATAATTGCATTGCCATCAGTCATTAAATTTCAAGTAAAATAAGATTATTTCCTAGAAACTACAGCAAATAATTTGAGTTTTAGGAGTCAAATAAGTTTGACTGGTTGAACTGTACTCATATTTATTTCCCTTTCATAGAATGGGTGTATTGTTGTCTATTTTTAAGGTTAAAAAAGGTTTTATACTTGTGTCTCATAATTGTTTTCAGAACTAAGTCATTTCAAAACAAAGCAAGCAATTCCCTTTCATTTATGTAAGCTCTCTCAGCCAGCTAAAAAATCTGTAGAGCATTATTTCAGGTTGTTTGGCCCTGTCAAATGTTAAATGTTTGCTAATATTTTCCCAGCACGTAAGGCTTTCATCATTGTTACAGTCACTAATTGTTCACTCAGACTAGAATGAACCACTAACTCTGAAGAACCCAGTAGTTCTTGAAAAGGAAGTGTAAAGAAACAGGACAAATTTGACCCAGTGTAACAACCTGAATACCCAATCTGGAAATTCTAATTAACTTCGTAACATGGGCAGATGTCAGTATTTGCACCTCCCTCATATGGTACTTAAGTATGTAAAAACTCTTCTTCTTAACATATTTCAGGAACTCCAATAGATGATACTCCAGGAAATATTGGAGAAAAGCCACAGCAGCGAGTAAAATTGTCTTATGAATTTAAAGAAGGTAACTTTGAAGTTACTTGTCGTGCCTTGCTAGAGGATGGAACTCCATATCATATGTTTTGGCAAGGACCCAGCAGACTTGCCAGAAAGGTAAACATTAAAACTTTTCAGTAGCACTTTTTCTTAGATCTTAAATGGAGAAATCATCTACCAAGTTTATTATTCATATTCTTTTCATTCATAATAATTAATCATAAATATATAGACCTGTAATAATTCTACTATCCAGCGGTGATAGATTCTCTAAGTCTATATAATTCTAGAATCTTTCATTAACTTGAGGTGAAATTTCTCATAAGGGGAATATCAGTGAAAAAGGGCATAGATTCCCTATTCTTGGAATATTCTTTTCAAAATTGTGGTTATTAAATACATTAATAATACAGATATTATATATCACAGGTTAACAAAAAATCTGGCTTCTCTCAAGAACCTAGTTGGCATGAATAGTCAACAGAAAACAAAGACAATTGAAAAAGGAATAAAAATAAAGAGATGGGATGTAGATTAGGTTGAAGAAAAAGAGAGTGAGGATTAGTTTCAAGAAACATATTCCACATGGACTAACTGAAGAAGGAGCAAGAAACACAAAAAATGAAGAGTGGACATCCGTAACTGATGAACAGAGAGGAAGGAAGACAAGATCAAGTAGGAAATGGATAATTCATCAGATACTAGATATGAAACAGAAGACCAAGCTCAATAGCTGCAGTCACTGTGCGGCCAGTATCCAGTATTTGGGAGATAGTGGGTTCGAACCCCACTGTCGGCAGCCCTGAAGATGGTTTTCCGTGGTTTCCCATTTTCACACCAGGCAAATGCTGGGGCTGTACCTTAATTAAGGCCACGGCCGCTTCCTTCCCTCTCCTAGCCCTTTCCTGTCCCATCATCGCCATAAGACCCATGTGTGTCGGTGCAACGTAAAACAAGTTGTAAAAAAATGAAACAAAAGAATAAGAATGCAAAAATAATTAAGGGGACAAAAAAGGAGTACAGGCAACTTAAAGAACAAGTAAAGGATGCAATTAATCAATTTAATAAATTAATAAATTACTGAGTGTCCAACTCATTGGCTGAATGGTCAGCGTTGAAGCCTTTGGTTGAGAGGATCCCAGGTTCGATTCCTGGCTGGGCCAGGGATTTTAATCGCGTCTGATTAATTCTTCTGGTCTGGAGACAGGGTGTTTGTGTTTGTTCCAACACTTTCCTCTTCTTATTCAGTCAACACTCTACACTACCAACCACCACAGGAACATGCAAAACTGATTACATCCCTCCACATAGGGTTGGCGTCAGGAAGGGCATCCGGCCGTAAAACAGAGCCAAATTCACATGTGTGACAGTTCACACCCACGATCCAACATCTGTGGGAAAAGCGATACAAGAAGAAGAAAAAGAATAAAATTACTGAAAGAGATATGTAAAGATGCTGAACACTGCATAGTATAGTAAAGGTAGATACTGCATATAGGAAAATATAATTAGCATAAAGTGGATGCATGAATATTAGAAACTCAGGTGAGAAACCAGAAAAGGCAATGCAAAAAGATAATAGAAATACACTGAACAACCTTATCAAGGGAAAGAAATAGATGATGATTTACTGGCAGAGGAAGAGGCTACTGATGCTGATAAGATAGGAGATACAATTTGAGGTCAGAATTTGATAGAATATTGAGGGACCTAAATAGGAACATGTTGACTAGTCAGTCCAAAGTGTAGTTGGATTAGCCATTAGCTATCATACATGGCTTAAGCATCGCTGAAGAGGCATACTTAGGAAATGAGGAGTGATATACTGTAGTTTCCTGACCAAGCCAGAAGTTGTTATTGCATATCAGTCTACAAAGCCCACTGAAATGCATGTACCAACTGACCTAATAAGCAACATTTTGACAACCAGTCATAACAGAGACTGCCTGCATTAAGGAATAACATTACTAGAATCGCTCATACCTCAGAAACTTTCATTTTGTCATTGTCAAAGAAAGACTAACAGGCTCAATGAAAGTACTGGTAACATATTTTGTTCTAGATTAGTAAATGTAGTCTTAAAGTGGGCCAATGACCTAGATGTTTGGCCCTTTTAAACAATCATCATCATCATCATTATCATCATCATCATCATCATAGTCTTAAAGGCGAAAATAACATATACAGTACTTAGGCATATACAGCAAAACAGCTCTAGTCCATTAAGATAACCGATTCCCAGCCAGATGACCTGCAAATATTAAACTGTCATGTGGTGAGCATGATTACATTCTCAAACTTTGTTTCAAGA
Organism: Anabrus simplex; assembly: GCF_040414725.1. Lineage (NCBI taxonomy): Eukaryota > Metazoa > Arthropoda > Insecta > Orthoptera > Tettigoniidae > Anabrus > Anabrus simplex. Next base: position 137,939,007 of record NC_090267.1, read on the forward strand.
ACAAATGAAGAGCTAAATATGCAATTTATTTCAGATTAAATGTAAGGTCAGATGATTTGAAAATAACTGAAAACTGTACATAATCATGAGAGATTACAGACAAAAATAGCATCTGAATGTTCTGCTTCTCTTACTTTATGCTTAAACTGTCTACACTCACACACATTTACAGTATAAATACTGTATATGAAAATTAACTCTAAATTGTTAGCTTGTACTGACTTTCTAGTTAACTTTGGCTCGAACATAAGTCTGAAATTTGAATTTTCAAAAATTAATACATGTTTTTGTTTTGCAGAATGGTCAGATTCGCTTGCAAAGGCTGCCTCTGGAAACTGAAAATGGGAGGAGAATAGCAGTTCACAAATTGTCAGTTCTAGACGTCAACGGAAAAAATGATGGCTTATACACATGTACACTATTATATAATGCAGAACAGGAATATTCTAGATCTCTATCACTCTCAGGTCATAGTAAGTATGCTATAACTGAATTTACTGCAAGCACTGAAAGTATCACATCACATTTCAGTGAACTACTGTATATATTGAATTTTATAAGGCTACCTCTACAAGTTTTATACTTTCTTCCAGATGTGCAGTTGTTTGAGGAAACATCAAATGAATTGAAGCAACTATGATCACAACAAAGACTGACAGTTGTACTTCACCAAGGACAGGAAAATCCACTAATAACTGCCCTCAGAAGATATATCAACAGCTTAAGTACAAAGCCATTTCTGAATTCTGTTGGTGGCACGGATCTTTTTCACTAATGTACCTTTCCTTCCAGGTAATCTCAAACAATACTACTGGTACCAATTCACTTTCTGAAAAACAAAGACAACTCTCAGTGATGATGATGATGATGATGATGATGACCTTTCAAAAAATGTTGAAATATCCAAAATAATTCGCAAATTGAACCAACAGCAGTCATTATTACTATCAGAAAATAAACATGCCTTTATCGAATATCATTGAAAATTATCAGACAGTGAATTAATTCAAACTCATTTGGTATCCGGTCATGACATGAATAAGATCCAAACTATAGTGAAAATGATAGTGTGATACATATATTTATAAATAGCTGAAAATGTAGTGTTGTCACAGAACTTGTCGATAATTATAACAGAAGAAAGAATCTTGGTAAAGACTAAAAAGACTTACGAGAGTTTAAGGTACCATGAAGATCCTACATATTGAAATAGCAAACATCTTTGGCTGTAAGACTTAGATTGTGCAGTACTTGGTTTAGCAGATATCTAGGCAACATATGTGATGTGCCATTTTAAATCTCCAAGAAGAGCTTAAAAGAGATTTATATCTTAAAAAAAAAGCATGGTACAAAGAAAGTAGGTATCATAAGTTAATATATTATTAACTTACTGTATATCTGTGATTATTTATTTTTATGAATTTGTATTAGCTTTAAACGGAAAACTGATTGTATTCATTAATGAGAAAAGACTTCAATTGTACATAATGTGCATCTTAATTATGTGTTTGTTGTTCCTACTAATAGAGAGCATAGAATAAAAAAACAAAGAGCCCGAACAGAAAAAGGATTTATTTCTACACACTTTAACAAATTTCCTTCATATCACTTCTTTGTCCTCACCACCTTCAGTTAAGCAATTCTTCTTTTGCTGCTTCTCCCACACTTTGGTGGGATCACCCGTGCAAACTGCGTCTACCTGTTTTCCGGCCAGGTGCCCTTACTGAAGCCAACCCTATTTGGAGGGATGTGTTCACTATGATGTATTCTTGTGGTGATGGGTAGTGTGAAGTGTTATGTGTATATGAAAAGGAGTGCACTGCAACAAACACTAATATCCAGTCCCTGAGTTGGGGAAATCAGCCTGATGCAATAAAATCCCAACCAGTCTGGGAATCAAACCCTCGACCCTCTGAACTGAAGTCCTCAACGCTGACCATTCAGAAAGACTTTTACCTGAAAATATATTTTTTTTCATTCTTGGAAACAAATACAGAATCAGATGAGGCTGCATTGCTATTGGTTAAAAAGTAAATGTTGAAAGGAAAGAAAGATATACAGCAGGGAAAGAACGAACTGGGGAGAACAAAGATCAGGAGGAACAAAATGGAAAGTACTGCTTGATGACAGGAATATGCATGTGACTAAAGGGCTGAAGCAGACATATGCAAAATGAAAAATAGATATTAATAGAAGCAAAGCTCAGGAAACAAGAAGCACTGGGTGATAGAGAAAGGCATGCAACAAAAGAGGTAAAATGAAATGAAATGGCGTATGGCTTTTAGTGCCGGGAGTGTCCAAGGACAAGTTCGGCTCGCCAGATGCAGGTCTTTCGATTTGATGCCCGTAGGCGACCTGCGAGTCGTGATGAGGGTGAAATTATGATGAAGACGACACATACACCCATCCCCCATGCCAGCGAAATTAACTAATTAAGGTTAAAATTCCCGACCCTGCTGGGAATCAAACCCGGGACCCCTGTGACCAAAGGCCAGCACGCTAACCATTTAGCCATGGGGCCGGACAACAAAAGAGGTGAAACAGGCAGACGAAAACAGAAACTAGGTGGAACAAAAATCAGGGTAACAAGCTGACAGGAAGAGAAATTATTTGGGAAAAAAAAATGGAATAAGTATTTACACAACTGTGAGGACATGACTGTGGAATGCAAGTTTTATCATTCTTTGAACTTGAGAAAGAGGAACCTCAGGATGGCAAATCGACATCTGCTGGCACACGGGAAAAGTGGATTTGCCTCAAGGAAAACCTTCTCTTTGCTCATGAAAGATGTAATTAAAAACTTTCAAAGTTCACCAGGCAGAAATTTTAAATAGACTATTCATATTTTCAATTAGCTATTTTGCTTCCATGGTGGCAAAAATAGTATACCCCTCCTGCATATGGTCCATATCGCTTCAAGGTGACCATCAAGCAATTCTTGCAACAATAAGCCATATAAAATCATTACCCAAATTCCATACAGAACAACTTAAAATTTTTCCCAAACAAACTGCACAATCTATCCACTCTACTATTAAACTGCCTCGCTGCTCTCACCTCAAAATTCACTGGCAATATAGACATAAACAAATGGAGAGACTGGAAGAAATTTTTTTTCAATGCGCAGACGAAACCATACCAATAGTAAATACAGTAAAACCCCGTTCATCTGGACTAACTGAGACCAAAGGCAATGCAGACAATCGAAAATCTGGGTTACAAATAAAACATCATCTTCATTTCCCATTTCCTGCTTCCCAGGTAGGGTTGTGAATCAAGGACCTCCACCGCTGCCTGTCTCTCCACCACTCTTCTCCTTTTTTAAGTACATCTTCTGGTTTTCCTCTCCTCTTCTCTATGTACTCCGACACTGAATCTGTCCACCACTTTTGGGGTCTTCCTCGTGGTCTCTTTCCTGCTAACTTCTCTGAAAAAGCTTTTTTTGGCACACACTCTTCTCCCATTCTCATCATATGCCCATACCACTTTAGCTTTGTTGTTTCTATCCTGTCTTGAAGTTTCAAGATTTCTGTCCTTTTCCTTATCTCTTCATTTCTAATTCTATCCTTTCTGGTCTTGCCCTCGATACCTCTTAGGAATTTCATCTCCGCTGCCTGTATTCTACTCTCCTCTTGTTTTGTTGTAGTCCATGATCCAGCTGCATAGGTTAGTATGGGTTCATAACAGGTTGAATATAATACTTTCTTACATTTTTCGCGACCCCTTACACTCTAGTAGAAGCTGTTTGTTTGTTTGTTGTATTCTTTTTCCAATTTCCTCGGTAATCTTTCCATCTTCTAAGATCACACTTCCTAAGTACCTGAAAATTTTAACCACTTCCAGAATTTTACCATTCAGTTTCATCTTCCTTCCTTTTTTTTTTGTTTTACTTTTATCTGTGCTTACTTTCATCCCAAATTTTTTTCTCACTTGATTCCATACATCTACTTGATTTTGCACTTCCATTTCATTCTCACCCCATATTGCTATATCATATGCAAACAACATGGCTTTTGTTGCCTGTCTTCCAAAACTCTGTTTAATGTTCTTATGAATTTCATCCATGACTATGATTAACAGTACGGGGGATAGTACACTTCCCTGTCAGAGACCAGTTTCAACTTTAAACCATTTTGGTTTTCCCATACTATACTATACTATACTATACTATACTATACTATCGCACCATTAGTTTAGTATCTCATGCCTGCAAAATTTTAACACGTATTATTTACAGAAGAATGGAAAAACAAGTTGAAGCTGAGTTGGGAGAAGATCAATTTGGCTTCAGAAGAAATGAAGGAACATGTGAAGCAATCCTGACTTTACGTCTGATCTTAGAGGATTGAATCAAGAAGGACAAGCCCATGTATATGGCATTCATAGATCTAGAAAAGGCATTCGATAATGTTCATTGGACCAAGCTATTTAAGATTCTGAAGGTGATTGGGATTAGATACCGAGAGCGAAGAATTATCTACAATCTGTATAAAAATCAGTCTGCAGTGATAAGAATCGAGGGCTTTGAAAAAGAAGCAGCAATCCAGAAAGGAGTGAGGCAAGGCTGCAGTTTGTCCTCCTCCTTTTCAATGTTAATATAGAACAGGCAGTAAAGGAAATCAAAGAGGAATTTGGAAAGGGAATCACAATCCAAGGAGAGGAAATCAAAACCTTGAGATTTGCCGATGATATTGTTATTTTATCTGAGACTGCAGAAGATCTCGAGAAGCTGCTGAATGGTATAGACGAAGTCTTGGGTAAGGAGTACAAGATGAAAATAAATATGTCCAAAACAAAAGTAATGGAGTGCAGTCGAATGAAGGCAGATGATGCAGGAAATATTAAATTAGGAAATGAAGTCTTAAAGGAAGTAGATGAATATTGTTACTTGGGTAGTAAAATAACTAACGATGGCAGAAATAAGGAGGACATAAAATGCAGATTAGCACAAGCAAGGAAGAGCTTTCTTAAGAAAAGAAATCTGCTTACTTCAAACATTGATATAGGAATTAGAACGATGTTTCGTGTTGAGCGTGGCATTGTATGTAAGTGAAACATGGACGATAACTAGCTCAGAAAGAAAGAGAATAGAACCTTTTGAAACGTGGAGTTACAGAAGAATGCTAAAGGTGAGATGGACAGATCGAATCACAAATGAAGAGATACTGAATCGAATTGACAAGAGGAGATCGATTTGGCTAAATTTGATGAGAAGAATAGAATGATAGGACACATCTTAAGACACCCAGGACTTGTTCAGTTGGTTTTTGAAGGAAGTGTAGGTGGTAAGAACGGTAGGGGTACACCAAGGTATGAATATGACAAACAGATTAGGGCAGATGTAGGATGCAGTAGTTACGTAGAAATAAAGAGGTTAGCACAGGATAGGGGGGCATGGGAGCTGCAGCAAACCAGTCTATGGACTGATGACTTAAACAACAACACCACATACTAATCTTCACACTACTAACACAATTTTTGTACATAGCTTTTATCATTTGCACTTCCACTCTGTTAACTTGTTTTTTTCCTTAATGTGTCCCATAATAAAGGTCTGGGGACACTGTCATACTAACGGGCGAGTTGGGGGTTAGGGGCGTGCAGCTGTGAGCTTGCATCCAGGAGATAGTGGGTTCGAACCCCACTGTCGTCAGCCCTGAATATGGTTTTCCGTGGTTTCCCACTTTCACACCAGGCAAATGCTGGGGCTGTACCTTAATTAAGGCCACGGTTGCTTCCATCCCTCTCCTAGGCCCTTCCTATCCCATTGTCGCCGTAAGACCTATCTGGGTCAGTGCAATATAAAGCCAACTAAAAATAATAAAAAAACTCACTGCCATAAGCCTTCTCAATATCAATAAATGTCATCACTATGTCTTTTCCAAACTCCCATCTTTTCTCCATCATACGTCTTAATGTAAAGATCAGGTCAAAGGTTGACCTGTCTTTCCTAAAACCATACTGTTCTTCCATTTCTCCTAGCTTCCTTCCAATACTCTCTCAAATATCTTAGCTATATGGGCAATAAGGGTGATCCCTCTGTAGTTACTGCATTCCTTTTATCACCTTTTTTAAATATCGGGATAATTAAACTCTTTCCCCATTCTTCTGGGATCTCTTTCTTCTTCAAGATTATTCTAAATAATCTATACAGCGGCTGTAGCCCTATTGGTCCTGCTGCTTTTATTTACCTAGTTATCTCATCCACACCTGCTGCTTTACCGCTCTTCATCTTTTATATGGCTATTTCTAACATTGATATCTCCTTTTCGTGTTCTTCTTCTTTCTCCATTGTTTCTTCTTGCTCCTTCTCATCTACCAGTTCACTGTATTTAATATTTAGCAATTCTGAGAAGTATTCTTCCCATCTTTTTAGTATTTCATCTCTTTGCATCAATATCTGCCCTGTTTCAATTTTTACAAATTTTGTATCTTCCCCATTTCATAAACTATTCTTCACCAAACCATACAAAACCTTTTTACTTCCTTTTATATTCTCCTGTAAATTTTCTGTGAAACTTTCCCAGCTCTTCTGTTTCTCTTCTTGTACTATTTTCTTACATACCTTTTTGGCTCCTTTATATTTCTGCCAATTCTCTGTACTATTGCTGCCTGTCCACTTCCTCCAAGTCATTTGTTTCTCTTTAACTGCTTCCTTTACCCTGCTGTTCCACCCAGGAGTCTCCTTTTCCTTTTTCCTCCCTGATAGTCTTCCACAAGTGTTTACTGCTCACTTTACAAATCCATTTCTGAAACATGTCCATTCCTCTTCCACATTGTTCAAGTCATCTTTGGGAATTTCTTTCTTCAGATCCTCTTGAAACTTTTCCCTTATTTCTTTCTCTTTCAACTTCCATCCCTTTATTTATTTTCCCTTTCTTCTATTAACTTCGTTATGAATAAAATAAAATCCCTAAATAAGCAGACTTACCGTTTATAAAGACAAAAAACTATGTTCTGTAACAAAATTATGTACATAGTATTTACATATATAAAATCCTTATTTTGCCCATCATTCATAGCAATATTGAGAAAACAAGAATGTTGCAACAATTGAAATTGATACCAGCTATAGACTTTTATGTCTTCTTGACAAGAAAAGTACAACGAACCTCTCACGGCCACGACTTTTGTACTTTTTTAAGGGAAAATACATTTGTATCAGTGAAGTTATTGTTTCAGATTCGCCATAATGACATAGATAACACGGCTATATTTATAGGCTTGAGGTCGAACTACGTACATTGAGGCTTCTGTTGCCTTTCACATACAGTCCATCCATCATCTAAAGACTAAGCCTTGCCGCTGCAGCCACATCTCACCGTCCTTTTCATCGTGACATAGAAAGCAAACCCAGCTGAATGATGTTCCTAAGGTATGAGAGACGTGGTCTTCCTCTCGACTTCTTCCCTAGGACCTTTCCTTCAAAGACATTTTGAAAAAAACTGCCATATCGTAGGACGTGTTCAAGAAATTTATCTTTCCTCTGCTCTTTTAAACCTAAGAATTTCATATTTTTGTCCGTATTGAACTGAGAATGGAAGATAGGAAAACGTAAAGGGGTTCACCTTTTCAATACAAAAATGTTATAGTTTATTTATAACATGTATTTGCACTTGGAACTAGTTTCGACACTGTTTAGCGTCGTCATCAGCCAAAATGTGGGAAATAGGCCAGCATGTAGGCATTTATATTACACAAGGCGTTACATTAAACAATACACATCTTACAAGGAGATAAAAACAGGGACGAATATAGAAACAAATGAATCGTAAAAGTTGTACATATTAAAAATAACCTTAACCACACATCTTGCAGTGCGAAAATATTCTTCTTGAATGATTCCTGAATATAAAACACACGCGCACACATTTCTGAAGAGCCAGCAGGCAGGACAAAGTAAAATGAAACCTTAAGAGTTCTTCTGAGAAGTGTTCATCATTTTTTCTATGTTCCGACTAACTAATGAAGTCTCCCTTGAGTTCCTGATAAACATATACAACAGGAAATTCTCCTTCACTCTCAACAATAGCTATAAAGACCAACGGTAAATTTCATTTTAAATATTGTGCAGAGACGTGAAAGCATGATCTTGAACATGATATGACTCCTTCATTTAACCCAATTTTTTACACAAGGTGTTACATTAAATAATACACATCTTACGAGGGGATAAAAACAGGGACGAATATAGAAACACATGCATCGTTGAGAAAGCAAAAGTGATACATATTAAAAATAAGCTTAACCACACAATATTTGAAATATTTTCGCACTGCAAGTTGTGTGGTTAAGCTTATTTTTAATATGTATCACTTTTGCTTTCTCAACGATGCATTTGTTTCTTCATTCGTCCCTGTTTTTATCTCCTCGTAAGATGTGTATTGTTTAATGTAACACCTTGTGTAAAAAATTGGGTTAAATAAAGGAGTTATATCATGTTCAAGATCATGCTTTCACGTCTCTGCACAATATTTAAAATGAAATTTACCGTTGGTCTTTATAGCTATTGTTGAGAGTGAAGGAGTATTTCCTGTTGTGTATGTTTATCAGGAACTCAAGGGAGACTTCATTAGTTAGTCGGAACATAGAAAAAATGATGAACTCTTCTAAGAAGAACTCTTAAGGTTTCACTTTACTTTTTCCTGCCTGCTGGCTCTTCAGAAATGTGTGCGCGTGTGTTTTGTATTCAGGAATCATTCAAGACGAATATTTTCGCACTGCAAGATGTGTGTTTAAGGTTATTTTTAATATGTATAACTTTCCCTGTTTTTATCTCCTTGTAAGATGTGTATTGTTCAATTTCCTGTTATGTATTTTTATCAGGAACTCAAGGGAGACTTCATTAGTTAGTCGGAACATAGACAGAATGATGAACCCTTCTCAGAAGAACTCATAAGGTTTCACCTTACTTTTTCCTGCCTGCTGGCTCTTTAGAAGTGTGTGTGCGTGCGTTTTGTATCCAGGAATCATTCAAGGCAAATATTTTCGCACTGCAAGTTGTGTGGTTAAGCTTATTTTTAATATGTATAACTTTTGCTTTCTCAACGATGCATGTGTTTCTACATTCGTCCCTGTTTTTATACCCTCGTAAGATGTGTATTATTTAATGTAACACCTTGTGTAAAAAATTGGGTTAAATGAAGGAGTCATATCATGTTCAAGATCATGCTTTCACGTCTCTGCACAATATTTAAAATGAAATTTACCGTTGGTCTTTATAGCTATTGTTGAGAGTGAAGGAGAATTTCCTGTTGTATATGTTTATCAGGAACTCAAGGGAGACTTCATTAGTTAGTCGGAACATAGAAAAAATGAACTCTTCTCAGAAGAACTCTTAAGGTTTCACTTTACTTTTTCCTGCCTGCTGGCTCTTCAGAAATGTGTGTGCGTGTGTTTTATATTCAGGAATCATTCAAGAAGAATATTTTCGCAATGCAAGATGTGTGGTTAAGGTTATTTTTAATATGTACAACTTTTACGATTCATTTGTTTCTATATTCGTCCCTGTTTTTATCTCCTTGTAAGATGTGTATTGTTTAATGTAACGCCTTGTGTAATATAAATGCCTACATGCTGGCCTATTTCCCACATTTTGGCTGATGATGACGCTAAACAGCGTCGAAACTAGTTCCAAGTGCAAATACATGTTATAAATAAACTATAACATTTTTGTATTGAAAAGGTGGACCCCTTTACGTTTTCCTATCTTCCTTTCCTCTGCTCTGTTGAATAAATTAAGGTCCGTTTCTCATTAACGTCATTCAAGATTTGGATATTAGTCTTTTTTTTCTGTCCAACTTGTCCTTGTCAGTCTTCTCCAGAACCACATTTCCGCAGCTTCTGGTATTGATTGTGCTTGTTTTCCCAAAGTCCAGGTCTCACAACCGTTAGCACACTACAAGCAAAGGTTTTAACAAATTTCTTCCTGGTTTCAATTCCTATGTGCTTATTTAACAATAGATTTTTCCAGCTTTGAAACACTTGTTTTGCCATAGCAATTCTTCTTTTGACTTCTGTCAGCCACTGATTATCATTGGTAATAACACTACCCAGATAACAAAATTCTTTAACCTGATCTATTTTTTCACAGCCTAATTTAATGTTTGTTTTCAATTCAGTCTTCTTCTTTTGAATGACCATAATTTTTGTTTTCTTTGTGGTTTATTTTTAGCCTGAACTTCTCTAACGTGATGTTTAGTATACCGAGCATCCTAGTCATTTTGTGCTCTGAATTGGCTATCAATGCAATATCATCTGCAAAGAGAATACTATCATTTTGTTTACCATTAAAATTTATCTCTTTGGTATATTGAGAAAACGGGAATGTTCAAGAGACGTAAAGTCATATCAGATATGGGTTACAAGAACAATACAATGATGACCATCATACTCAAACTGTCTGTCTGTTAGGTTATCAGCCCAGAGGCTGGTTGGATCCTCAAATAGCACCACCGAAGGTTATGCGGTTATGAGGAAACCCCAAAAACCAATGGCAGCACCAAAATGAGGCGTACTAGGCAAGATGAGGAGTGATGTAGTTTGCCATTGCTTTCCTCACTGGGCCAGAAAGTACTATTGCAGCACGACTGACCCTATGAACAGCAACTTTCATAACACTCAGATGCACTAGTCATGCTCTGAATGTCATTACTCAGCACTACCCATACCCCAGCAACTTCCATATTGTCACAGCCATGGATGTTGACTGGGACTTCTGTGGAAGCTACACTTTTCTCTGGCCTGTGCCAAGAGATGGATGCAAAATTATCTAATGAAATTTTCCATGAAATGAATAGGTTTTTCCTTTCTGGTGTTGAAAGCACATTATCTCCATTGGTTAGTATAGTTCGTACGGTGGCCACGATCTTTAAAGCGTGGAACCTAAATGTTCAAACACCATGGTTATCAGTTCGAGTCCCCTTAGTTGCAAAGTTTTTTACCATTAGAATGTCAGCTGACAAGACAGGAGAGGTGGTGAAATAAAATTTCTAATAACTACATTGCGTGCCAAAAGCCTGGGTTAAATTCTAAATCTTTTCTCAGTGCTCATATGGCGTGAGGCCATATGATGCTGCTGATGGCAATTTGTCCATCAGATAGGGACGTAAAGCCTTGAACAGACCCTTTGGTGCTATTAGCAGGACTAGGCTATCTGCCGGCATGGGGCTTCATCCTCTCCCTTCCCACTATCATATATCATGTCACTCATTTCATCTCATTAACGCCTATGATAAGGTTGATGTCAGGAAGGGCATCCAGTCGTAAAAACTCGCCATCTTAACAAATGCTGATCTTGGATGCTTCGTTGTAGGCGTTTCTGTGGTAGAGATATGATTCGGCTGAAATGGAATTTAGAATGCTTGGTTCTTTCTCGACAAAATGCCTTTCATTCAACGAGATGAGATTGTCATTTTGGTGTAATGGTTAGTGTATTCAGCTGCCACACCTTGGAGGCCCAGGTTTGATTTCTGACTCTGCCACGAAATTTGAAAAGTGACACGGGGACTGGGACAGGGTCCACTCAGCCTCGGGAGATCAAATGAGTAGAGGGGGTTTGATTTGCGACTCAGCCATCTTCAAAGTGGTTTTCGTGGTTTCCCGCTTCTTCACAGGTAAATGCCGGGATGGTACCTAACTTAAGGTCACGGCCGCCTCCTTCGCACTTTTGCCCGTTCCTTCCTATCTTCACATCCCCCACAAGGCCCCTGTTCAGCATAGCAGGTGAGGCTGCCTGGTTGCTGTACTGGTCCTCCTTCCCAGTAGTATCAACAACTAAATTTATCACACTCCAGGACACTGCCCTTGAGGCGGTAGAGATGGGATCATTTGCTGTGTCCAAGGGAAAATCCAACCCTGGACAGTAAACTGATTAAATAATAATACTACACGAGAGGGGGGGATCATCAAGAAGATGGATACTGACATTCTGCGAGTCGGAGCGTGGAATGTTAGAAGTTTGAATTGTTGTGGTAGGTTAGAGAATCTGAAAAGGGAGATGGATAGGCTAAAGTTAGATGTAGTTGGTATAAGTGAAGTACGTTGGCAGGAAGAACAGGATTTTTGGTCAGGCGACTACCGAATTATCAACACAAAATCAAACAGGGGAAATGCAGGAGTTGGTTTAATAATGAATAAGAAAATAGGGCAGCGGGTAAGCTACTACGACCAGCATAGTGAAAGAATTATTGTAGTCCAGATAGACACCAAACCAATGCCCACCACAATAGTACAGGTCTATATGCCTACTAGTTCAGCGGATGATGAAGAAATCGAAAGAATATATGAGGAGATAGAAGATTTAATACAATATGTCAAAGGTGACGAGAATCTAACTGTGATGGAAGACTGGAATGCAGTGGTAGGCCAAGGAAGAGAAGGTAATACAGTAGGAGAATTTGGATTGGGACAAAGGAACGAAAGAGGAAGTCGGCTGGTTGAATTCTGCAGTGATCATAATTTAGTCCTTGCCAATACTTGGTTCAAACACCACAAACGACGGCTGTATACGTGGACGAGACCTGGAGACACTGGAAGGTATCAAATAGACTTCATTATGATTAGGCAGAGATTCAGAAACCGGGTGTTGGATTGCAAAACTTTCCCAGGAGCAGACGTGGACTCTGACCACAACTTGTTGGTCATGAAATGCCATCTGAAGTTGAAGAAATTGAAGAAAGGAAAGAATGCAAAAAGATGGGATCTAAACAAGTTGAAAGAAAAGAATGTGAGGGATCGTTTCAAGGAACATGTTGCACAAGGACTAAATGAAAAGGCTGAAGGAAACACTATAGAGGAAGAGTGGATAGTCATGAAAAATGAAGTCAGTAGGGCTGCTGAAGAAATGTTAGGAAGGAAGAAAAGATCAACTAAGAATCAGTGGATAACTCAGGAGATACTAGACCTGATTGATGAACGACGAAAATACAAGAATGCTAGAAATGAAGAGGGCAGAAAAGAATACAGGTGATTAAAGAATCAAGTGGATAGAAAGTGCAAGGTAGCTAAGGAAGAATGGCTGCAGGAGAAGTGCAAGGATGCCGAAGGCTGTATGGTCCTGGGAAAGGTACATGCTGCATACAGGAAAATCAAGGAAACCTTTGGAGAAAGGAAATCTAGGTGTATGAATATTAAGAACTCAGATGGAAAGCCACTTCTAGGGAAAGAAGACAAAGCAGAAAGATGGCAGGAGCATATCCAACAGTTGTATGAAGGTAAAGATGTAGATAATTTGGTTCTGGAAGAGGCTGTTGATGCTGATGAAATGGGAGACCCAATTTTGAGGTCAGAGTTTGACAGAGCTGTGAGTAACCTAAACAGGAACAAGGCACCTGGAATTGATGACATTCCCTCTGAATTACTGACTGCCTGAGGAGAAACCAGCATGGCAAGGTTATTCCATTTAGTGTGCAAGATGTATGAGACAGGAGAAGTCCCATCCGATTTTCGGCAGAATGTTGTTATACCTATTCCCAAGAAAGCCGGTGCTGACAGGTGTGAAAACTACCGCACCATTAGTTTAGTATCTCATGCCTGCAAAATTTTAACATGTATTATTTACAGAAGAATGGAAAAACAAGTTGAAGCTGAGTTGGGAGAAGATCAATTTGGCTTCAGAAGAAATTTCTTCTTCTTGCTATGGGCTTTACATCGCACCGACACAGATAGGTCTTATGGCGACGATGGGGTAGGAAAGGCCTAGGGATTGGAAGGAAGCGGCCGTGGCCTTAATTAAGGTACAGCCCCAGCATTTGCCTGGTGTGAAAATGGGAAACCACGGAAAACCATCTTCAGGGCTGCCGATGTAGGAACACGTGAAGCAATCCTGACTTTACGTCTGATCTTAGAGGATCGAATCAAGAAGGACAAGCCCACGTACATGGCATTCGTAGATCTAGAAAAGGCATTCGATAATGTTGATTGGACCAAGCTATTTAAGATTCTGAAGATGATAGGGATCAGATACCGAGAACGAAGAATTACCTACAATCTGTATAAAAATCAGTCTGCAGTGATAAGAATCGAGGGCTTTGAAAAAGAAGCAGCAATCCAGAAAGGAGTGAGGCAAGGTTGCAGTTTTCCCCCCCTCCTTTTCAATGTTTACATAGAATAGGCAGTAAAGGAAATCAAAGAGAAATTTGGAAAGGGAATCACAGTCCAAGGAGAGGAAATCAAAACCTTGAGATTTGCCGATGATATTGTTATTTTATCTGAGACTGCAGAAGATCTTGAGAAGTTGCTGAATGGTATGGACGAAGTCTTGGGTAAGGAGTACATGACGAAAATAAATAAGTCCAAAACAAAAGTAATGGAGTGCAGTCGAAGGCAGATGATGTAGGAAATATTAGATTAGGAAATGATGTCTTAAAGGAAGTAGATGAATATTGTTACTTGGGTAGTAAAATAACTAACGGTGGCAGAAGTAAGGAGGACATAAAATGCAGACTAGCACAAGCAAGGAAGAGCTTTCTTAAGAAAAGAAATTTGCTCACTTCAAACATTGATATCGGAATTAGAAAGATGTTTTTGAAGACTTTCGTGTGGAGTGTGCCATTGTATGGAAGTGAAACATGGACGATAACTAGCTCAGAAAGAAAGAGAATAGAAGCTTTTGAAATGTGGTGTTACAGAAAAATGCTGAAGGTGAGATGGATAGATCGAATCACGAATGAAGAGATACTGAATCAAATTGGTGAGAAGAGATCGATTTGGCTAAATTTGACGAGAAGAAGAGATAGAATGATAGGACACATCTTAAGACACCCAAGACTTGTTCAGTTGGTTTTTGAAGGAAGTGTAGGTGGTAAGAACGGTAGGGCTAGACCAAGGTATGAATATGACAAGCAGATCAGAGCAGATGTAGGATGCAATAGTTACGTAGAAATGTAAAGGTTAGCACAGGATAGGGTGGCATGGAGGGCTGCATCAAACCAGTCTATGGACTGATGACTCAAACAACAACAACATTAACGGCACTTATTGGCATAAGACTGATCCAAGTTCTACTCTCTGGTTTGATGATTTCGCGTATTGAATGTGATAACGAACAGAAGACAATCGTTAATCCTCCTCATTCAGTGCAGTGAGGTCGTCATTTTGAACAAGTAGCAACATTAACATCATCTGATGGCAAAAGACTGAACCAAGTCCTGATGCCAGCTTTGATGTAATCACATTACAGAGAGGGAAATTAGCAAATAACAATAGTTCAATATTCAATATATTTGCGTTCTGTGCATTTAAATGTCTGGTTAGTAGACATCGTATCCATTTGCTCGCTCTATCTAAATGGCAGATTTCAAGAGTGAATTAGAAACTGGTGATTATTTATCAGGAGATTATGTTAATTAATTGTTTCACGATATTCTCTCCAGAGAAACATATTTTAGGCCATAAAATGATTTTTCTTTTCTTTGAAGCTTGGAGCTTTGGACTTAGTCCAACCAGCTATACTGTACTTCCGCAGAAATATGTCAGCAGTAATCCGTCGGGAGAACATTATGTCTATGAAATGAATTCCTCGCTGTTACTGAACAGCTGTTATCCAGTTAACTTTTAAAAATTTTACCTTACAGCTCAAAATGAATATTTAACTTCATTAAAGGGCTTCTAAAACTTGGAAACTGAGAACTAGGCGAAATGGCACTATCAAGATTTAACAAAAGAGGATTTCAAAAAATGTTCTATGAAATTTACTTTGTTCTTCTTTTCCCCCAAGTGAGAGTACAAGTTTTCCGTTTCTGAAAATAACTTTTAATCATCAAAGGTTGTATGATTGTTGTGTCCTAAATCACCAAATTTCAAATGAGCCGACCATCCAACGTATTAAAAATCCACAAGGAAGACAAAAAAAAAGTAAACAAAGCCAAAGTGGCAAAGATAAATATGCAGTTACAGAGACAAACAACAGAAGCTAAAATGATACAAACAACAAAAGCTAAAATGATATGTTTGAAGAAAGACGAATTGAGTCAACTTTAGTAACAGGAAAGAGAGAATATTGGCTGCAATTCACAGACATAATATAAGAATATCAGAAGACTGGAGTAAATAAGACAGGCTAAGTTAATCAAATGGGATGAAGCAACCATTTCTCTCCATTATGCTCTTTCAGCAGTAGGTCTGCTGCTTATAATCACAAATCACCTTTTTCTAGAAAAGTTGGTACAGACTTCCAACAGTGCCTGGGAGTAATTTCTCACGATTACAGAACAGCTCTTATCCAGTAAAATTTTAAATATTCTACTCTATGGCTCAAAATTAAGATTTAACTTCACTGAAGGGCTTCTAAAACTTGGAAACGGGGAACTAGATCAAATGGCACTATCGAGATTCAACGAAACCGGATTTGAAAAAAAATTCTATGAGATTCACTCAGTTCTTCTTTTCATCCAAGTGAGTATACAATGTTTTCCAAAGTAGCAATATTTTGCCAAAAAACAAACAAGTTATCTTCAACAAATATGTTCTGAATAGTTTGAAACGTGACCAAATAATGTACGTTAGCATTGACCCCATAGTGTGCGATGACGTCAATGAAGTTAATAAAGCTGGTCTGTGCAATGAAATGAGACCGAATCAAAGGAAAACAGACAAAAATATTGCTCATGCAAAAATTCAGACGGACTCAGCTTCAGGAAGAAAGTGTTTTATTCCAAGAATAGATTTAGCACCAGCGAATCTGGGTATGCTGTGCTGAGTGGCTCAGACAGTTGAGGTGCTGGCCTTCTGACTCCAACTTGGCAGGTTCAATTCTGGCTCAGTCTGGTGGTATTTGAAGCTGCTCAAATATGTCAGCCTTGTGTCGGTAGATTTACTGACACATAAAAGAACTCCTGTGGGGAAAAAATTCTGGCACCTCAGAGCCTCTGGAAACCGTTACATAGTAAAAACAATAACATTAAAAATGTAATCAATCTGGGTATGTCATTTGTTCTTAAATATAGGCTGATGACCTTAGATGTTAGGCCACTTTAAACAACAAGCATCATTCTTAAATGGAAGCACTTTCCTCTAAATTTAGTCCTATGTCACAATGAATAAGCCAACAGGACAAACTTTAAAGTTGGGGTTAATCTCCTTACTCCAGTGTTTTGGACAGTTGTACATAGCTTTCTTCAGAGTACTCAGATCCATAGACGCGAACAACTGCACTCAGTATGGTTTGTAAGGAAATACTATAATAACTGTTTTGATTCCATTCAAATGCTGTATAAAACATGCAAAGTTTAACTTTTATTAATAAGGTATGTTAATAGTCTATTTAGAATTTCCAAATACTTTATAGACAGTAATTTCGACTGAGGGTGCAACATAATTTTTGTATCGGTTCTCAGAGTGGGCGAGAGTTTGAATATTCCCCTCTGTTTAGGCCGGCCAACTTCATGAGAACAGGCCCTAAGACTTGTTATTTATAAGACATTAACCCCTTAAGCGGGAAGCTCGCTACATACCGGCTCACTCCCAGGTGGGGAACGATTTCCCTGATTGAAGAAAATATTTAATTACTTGATTAAAAACAATCTTAGACTATAATGAACTATTGAAGGGCCCCAAGAGAAATATTTATTTGAATATAATGTATTTAATTGTTGGAAAATTATATTATTTTAATTTTTCAATACTTTGTGCAAGAATACTAAGTGCTTTCACACTGAGATATTGAGGTTACTTCTTCCTAATAACAAAGCTCTAGTTTTCATTTATACAGTAACTTTTACTTGAATATTTTAGGCAGTTCACTGACAATCTCTGCCTGGGAATACATTTTTCTGTATATATACAAATTTCAGATTTACAAAGTTCACATGTACTGTACTTAAAAGATTTACAACAGAATAAATTATAATACTCATGAAATTTTCTGTTATGTTGGTTAGCACTTTCGAGGGATCAAGTTTATATAGCCTACCTACAATTCATAAGTGACTCACACGGACTACATTACACTGCGATACAGGTAACATTAACAGTATTTACAGTCTTCACAGTGTTATGTCTTTTACAGCTGATCATTATGATACACACGGAAGCAGATCATGTTATATAACCAGTCTCGGCATCACATAAATTATATGGTTCTACTCCGAAGCGTGATCGTTTTCTTGGTATGTAAACTTCCACCCTAGCCACCCTTTCCATAGCAACAGGTTACATTTGCATAAACTTTCATCCATACAGTTTACGCTTTGAACAATTTCTAGTCATGTAAGATAATTTTAATTGTTTCCTTGTCACAAATTATGGATAAAAACACAGTAAAGGTTTCCACCTATTCAATACTAATATGTATTTACAATATTATAAATTACATGGAACTAGTTTCGACCCACCTAGGGGTCATCATCAACCATATTAAAGCATAAATAAGTTTTGTCGAATCCTAAAACATGTTATTTTTAACTGTAATAATCTTATGGATTTATAATTTATAAAGTGAAGTGTGGTAATGAGATGAGAAATGTTAGTATGGTACAGGTGAGTAGTAATTAATAATAATACGAGGAAATATACATACAAAGAAGTTTGGAACAAAGTACAAATGGGGTGCTTGGTGTTGTAAAAATTATAAACTCATGGATATCAGGTGTCCTCGTACTAAAGAATACAATGTAAAATAACACATATAAACATATATACAAGTATGTACAAAGTCTGGAGAGTAGAAAGTGATACTCTTTTAATGCCGAGTCGGCTTGACACTGATCAGCTTAAGCAGAGAAATTAGGCATTTGGTGTATTAAAGCTGTGTTGACTGGCAGCATTGTTGATTGTTGGACGTGAAGGTATTTTTGAATTTCTGGTTAAGAAGAAGGTGGATACTGCACGTGGATAAATTAATTCTCGGTTCTTAGCGGAAACCAAATTGGACCTGTTAAAAAGGAGAAAATCGGTAAAAAACAAAAAACGGAGATAGGAAAAAGGTTAACATAAAGTGAAAGGACGCTTACCTCGCGCTGTGGTGTGTGTAGTTTAGCTGATGGTGTGCGACTGGTGGCGGGAAGAGAAATGTGGGCAGAGAGGAGGGCAGGCGCGTGCGGGTTAGGAAGAGTGGGGGTGGCTCGGGGCGATGGGGGTGGGAGGGGGGGGGACCTTAAGGTGGAGCTGAAGGGTGCGGGAGAAAGGGTAATTGTCTCGGAAAAGTACCTTTGATTAGACTTAGGATTGAGTTTTGGTTGGCTGCATTATTGTTTCTGAGGAAAGTGATGAATAGATCGTAGAGTATGTTGGGTTTCTCTGAGATTTCATTGAGATTGTGCCTGGCGTTGAAGTACTGGTCTAGGTGTATGTAGTAATTTTCCATTATGTTGAGTAAAGGGCCCTTGTTTGCAAATTCGAGGATGTCCATGTCCTGTTCAATATTGGTGAAATTATGGTTATAATCTTGCATGTGTTGGCCGATGGCTGAAAACCTGTTGTATTTTATTGCGTTAGTGTGTTCGTGGTATCTGGTATTGAAGTTTCTTCCGGTTTGTCCAATGTAGGATTTTTCACAGGTGTTGCATTTGATCCTATAAACTCCTGATTTTAAAAAACTGCTGGTCTTGTTGATGTGTGAAGTATTGTGTAAAACGTTCGTGTTCTTATTGTTGGTTTTGAAGGCTTTTTTTAACGCCTTGTTTCTTGAAGAAATTGGTTAACTTGTAGATATCATTGTTCAACGTGAAGGTGGAAAATGTTAGAGGTTTAGTTATTTCTTTTTTGAGGGTAGTTTTAGGGCGATGTTTGTGTTTATTGATTATCCTTTCTATAAAATGATTGCTGAAGCCGTTGAATTTTGCCATTCCGCGGATTGTGTTAAGTTCGTTCTTTAGATCTTTCTTGGACATAGGTATGCTGAAGGCTCGGTGAACTAGGTTATTGTATGTGGCTCGTTTGTGGGACTGGGGGTGCACTGAATCTTGGCGAATGGTGGAGGCTGTTTGAGTAGGTTTTCTGAATATTTTATAACTGAAAGAATCTGAGTTTCTAGTGACAGTTAAATCTAGGAAGTTGATTTTTTAATTTGATTCGGATTCTAGTGTGAATTTGATATGAGAATCAATAGTGTTGAGTCTTAAGAGGGCGGTAGAGGCATTAATTGATTTCTCATTCATGATTACGAAGACATCGTCAATATATCTGGCCCAAAAGAGAATGTTTCCAAATTCATTGTCAATTTTGGTGTATTCGAGGAAGTCCAGGTATATTTCTGCCAAGATGTCCGAGGCCGGTGACCCCATTGCCAAACCATCTTGTTGATATATAACATTGTCGAAAGTGAAGAAGTTATTGTTGACGATTAGTTTTAATACTGTGATAAAGTCTTGTATCTCTAGTTTGCTTAAGTGGCTGTTTTTGTTTAAATTGTTTTTAATTATCGGAATTAATTTTGATACTTGTATGCTTGGGTACATGTTCACAATATCGAAAATGTGGATAGAGTAATCCGGTTGCAAATTGAACTTGTTAAGTTTTTCTACTAGCTCTGATGTGTTTTTAATAGATTTTTTTTGGATAAAAATTGATCATTTTTTCTTAAGAAACATTGGATGAATTGTGATAATTTGTATAAGGGGCTTGGTCTATAGTTGATAATTGGGCAGATGGGACCTCCGGCTTTGTGCATCTTGGGGAGAGCTTTAGCAGTGGGGAGTCCTGGGTTCATATGTATGAGTTTGGATTTTTCCTGTTCAGTAAATAAAAATGAAGTGTTTTTAAGAGTTTGTTTAAGTAGTCTTTGAATTTTTTGGGTGGGGTCATTTTTGATTATGGAAAATGAGCTGTCTGTGGGTTTTAATTAATGTACACATTGTAAACTATGTAAATATCACCTAAAGCACAACTTTTTGTAAACATTTTTTAGCATAAGACCTTTGTATTTAGTTTTAAGTTCTAATGTTTAATAGGTTTAAAGACTTGACCTTAAGATTATTATTAGGCTGAAGATGCCCAAAACTAGGGCGAAACATGTCCCTAATTAGTGTCTGTAATTCATGTAGGATTTAATCACTACAGAATATGAAATGAAATGTCGTATGGCTTTTAGTGCCGGGATATCCCAGGACGGGTTCGGCTCGCTAGGTGCAGGTCTTTCTACTTGACACCCGTAGACGACCTGCGCGTCGTGATGAGGATGAAATGATGATGAAGACAACATATACACCCAGCCCCTGTGCCATTGGAATTAACCAATTAAGGTTAAAATCCCCGACCCGGCCGGGAATCGAACCCAGGACCCTCTGAACTGAAGGCCAGTACACTGACCGTTCAGCCAACGAGTCGGACACTACAGAATATAATTGTATTGAATAGGTGGACACAGTAAATTTTATAGCAACAGGTTCTCATCAATTGACACTTTGCCATCAGGGGTATAAGCCTCTGAAAATTTTGTTAAGAGGTCGTCAAATACTGGATTTATCTTGTATATTTTGGGAGGAATTTGTCCGTTATTCATCTCATTGTCAGAGATATGTAAAAATCTGCGAGGGAAAATCTAATAATAATAATGCTATTGGCTTTATGTCCCACTAACTACTTTTAGGGTTTCCGGAGAATCTGAGGTGCCAGAATTTAGTCCCACAGGAGTTCTTTTGCATGCCAGTAAATCTACTGACAAGAGGCCGACGTATTTGAGCACCTTCAAATACCACCGGTCTGAGCCAGAATCAAACCTGCCAAGTTAAGGTCAGAAGGCCGGCCAGCGCCTTACCGTCTAGGCCACTCAGCCCGGCGAGAAAAAATCTCTTCTGTGCCATCAGCTCATAGAAAATAGGCTTAGTGAATAAGCGAATGTGAGAAATATAGTGTGCTAATTTAGGTTTCTGTACAATCCCCTGTGGCAACAGTATGGCGATAAGATGCTTTATTTCGTCCTTATTTGGTCGGACCTGGCCTTGATCTCAACTCCTTCATTTCATCTTACTAAACTGGGTTTTATGTGCGATTTTCTGCTGGGCATCTTTTGTCTGTTCAGCTATGTTCTGGCATATATTGTTATAAAAAAGTAATTACAATATTTTGTTCAGTTTTGTTCTCCGTAAAAACTCTCCCTTTACATCACAATGGAATTTTGGATCAAAGCGGTAACTTATTTGTATGTTTTCAGTATAAGTTTACGAAGAACTTGCACTGATTGAATTGTAATCAGTATTAGCGTCACCACTGTCACTGTCATAATCGCTACTTGAACTGGAATCGAACATGTGCTGTCTCTTTTGCGACTGCTGAACATTCGCATCAGCTGGGCCCGAATCCTGTACATTTGTGCCTGCAGTACTCATTCCAGGTATGCTCCTGTCACTTAAAAATTCCCCTTCGGCAGAACTTACTTCACTAATATCACTATTATCCCCACTAAATTCCAACATTTCGTTTATCATGACCCGTAAATCGTCTTCCTCTAACGGTGGGGGCCGGTAATTCCTTTTAGACATTTTAGCGGAAAAATGTAAGAAAAAGGATCGAATAGAAGCCTGGTCTCTGGAGTTTGGACGGAAATCATGAGTTTGAGGCTGATGATGCCCTTAATATGGGAAAAACATGTCCCTTAACAGTTTATAATAATATTTAATTTCTGAAAAAGATCTCTCTGTATTGAATAGGTGGATATTAAAAAAATTACACTTTTAACATACTTTGTATTTAAGTGGTATGTTCTGAGCAGTCAGTGGAGAGATAGCGTGGGAGGACATCAGTAGACGAATAAGTTTGAGTGGTGTCTTTAAAAGTAAGAAAGTTCACAATATGAAGATAAAGTTGGAATTCAAGAGGACAAATTGGGGCAAATATTCGTTTATAGGAAGGAGAGTTAGGTACTGGAATAACTTACCAAGGGAGATGATAACAAATTTTCCAATTTCTTTGCGATCATTTAAGAAAAGGCTAGGAAAACAACAGATAGGGAACCTGCCACCTGGGCGACTGCCCTAAATGCAGATCAGTAGTGATTGATTGGTTGATTGATTGATTGATTGTTATGTATTAGAATGACAGCAGAAATCAATGCCATTCATAATGTCAAGAAGCTACCTATGCTGTCAAACAACAAGTGATGACATTATTCAGGATACTTTACGATGAAATTTATTTTATGTAATAATTATTCAGGATGTCAAAAACAGATCAGATGTAAGGCTTTTCCGGCGTTTGCTCTATTAACCAGCGTTTCATCTTAGGTTTGAAACTAGACTCATCAGAGTGGGATGTATCAGACCCTACCCACTGACGCTGGGGTGTATGCAGGTGAACTTATCAGAAGCCCTTATAAGAGGCACAGTATGATAACTGCATACGGGAGATAAATCTCCCGTATGCAGTTATCAGTTATCAGACAGGATATTTGACCTCAAAACCTGGCCACAACTCAAAATGAGCTAGGGTGGATAAGACAACCCCAGAAATACCCAAAATAAGCTTAAACTTTTGCACTCCTATGTCGAGTGGAGTTCAACATTAAAATATTAGACTTGCGCTCCGATGTCGAGCTCCACTTGACATGACAATTTCTCATACTTTCAGCACTTGTATGAGGACTGTGCTGTGTTCTGGTATTGTAGAGCTATCTAACGGTCTCTAAGAGAACACTTTTTCCTATTTACAATAGTTCGCGGGAATTGCGGTAACTATTTTACGCTCTGTTATTCTCGAATGTTTATGCAAGCTCACAAATGTTGTTGTTTGAATGTAAACATGGCTTCTGCTTCGTCTTCACTCACAGAACTGGATATTTTAGAACAGTTAGTGGACAGTGATAGTGACGATGATGAACCAACAACTGACTTGGATGATTTAATAGTGAATAATGTTAAGTGAAAGTGAACAAAATGATAGTGATAATGAAACCGGAGGTGGTGATGCTCCTCCATAACCATGGCACGAGTGGAAAGCTGGCGATCCTGATTTACCTGCATTGTCATTCAATGAAATAATTTGTGGATACAAAGCATCAGGTAGGAACAATCCCTCAACACCTAACGGATTTTTTCAACTTATTTTTAGTGACGAGGTTTTCAAGCAAATTGCCGACGAGACCAACAGATATGCTGAAGTCAAAATTCAGAAAGTGAGAAAACTCGGTCTCCACCCAGAAAACTGTTTTGAAAAGTACCACATAAGTGAAAACCTACAAGGATTAAGGTATTTTGTGTACCTAATTGTAAATATATTCATGTGACATACTTATATTTTGTGTTATATTATTTTGCATTGTTCACACTACAACTGTTCATAGTGCAGAAATTAATTAGGAGTGGAGCAGGAAGCATACGCTAAGGGTAATGGAGTTCAAAAGGTTAAGGAATCCACACATCAAAATTAGAATAACAAAAAAGAATTAAAGTGATAAAAATAAATGGAAAGAATCATGAACTAAGAAATTTATTGCTAGTGATATATTTCAAAAAGTGCCTGATGAGAAGCTTTTGCTAAACAATAAAAAATGTCCCACCACTGCTAGTTAAAACTATCAGGTATATACAGTAGAACCTCGATAATTCGAAATCTGTTAATTCAAAATCCCGCCTAATTCGAAGAAGCTCCCATTCCCAGAAACATGAGATACAGTTTTGCATGTTATTTAAATTGTTTAATTCGAAATACGGATAATTCATAATTTGAAGTACAATGTCGGCCCCATTACCAAAATTCAGACTTTTTAATTCGAAACTGCCTTTACATTTTAAAACAATAGTATTTTACAGAGTAATTTCAACTCGAAATTTATCCGCTCCGCGTCATAATAGAACGCGCGTTCCGGAACGTTGAAGGGTATCTTTCCGCACTTACACTCACTTCGGTGGGTCTACAGTGCGCTTCATGATTGCTAAGTTGAATGAAATCGGAATTCTTTTGTATTCAACCTTTTAAGGAACGCCGTAATATCACGCAACAGGCAGTGTGCGGGAAAACAGAATCCGCGAACACTGGCGATGCCGACAGTTGACGAAAAAACGTGGCAAATATAATAAATTTGTAGGCACCGAACAATATTGACATTGCCGGTGAAACTGCATTGCTTTATTTTAATGCGAGCCCAAACGGTCTTATTGTTTTAAATGAGAAATTGCCAGCCTGGAAATCGTACAGTGTGAGAAATGGGGTTCATAGTAGTGCGTTGCAGTGCAGATGGAAGTGAGATACTTTATTCCCTCGTCATAGGAAACTTCAATAAGACACGAGGTTTTAAGAGCGTCGAGCACTTTCCATGCCAATACAAAGCATCTATAATAAAAATGCAAACAGTAAAGAAATCCAAAAAATAATGCATTTGCACAGGGGAACCGGCATAAATTATCCTCGTCTTTGAATTGTGCAATTTTTTTTCTTTCGTTGCGTGAGGTTATGTTTGTCAGTGATTTATCCAAGTGCATTATTTGAACATTGTAAATGCACCTTGTTGGATACATTTCGGAAATAGTTTTTTCCATAGCATTTGAAAGGTTTAAACTGTGAATCGAGGTGATTGCATGTATTAATGGGTCTTAGAATACTTCGTGATGCGGCAAGTGTTTACATTTCTGAAGTACGAGAGAAGTGCCATGGCGGGAAATCGTACAAGGATGGGGTCATAGGAAAGTTCGATTTTAAGGGCATCGGGTACTTTCTGTGTAAATACAAGGCATGTAAAATGCATACAGTATAGTAATCCAATTAATAAAGCACTTGCACATGGGAGCGAGCATAGATTTCTCCTCGTCTTCGAAACGTGCTTTTTTTTTTTTTCCTTTCTTTCTTTCGTTGCGTGAGGTTATGTTTACCAGTGAGATATCCGAGTGTATTATTTGAATACTGTAAATGCACCTTCTTGGATACATTTTGGAAATAGTTCTTTTTTCATGGCATTTGAAAGGTATAAACTGTGAATTAAGGTTAAATGCATGCAGTAACGGGCCTTAGAATATTTTGTAACGTGGCAAGGGTTGGTACTTCTGAATTGTGAATTGGCGGTTAATTCGAAATCACGTAATTCGAAGTCCTATTTTTGAGTCCCAATGACTTCGAATTAACGAGGTTTTACTGTAATAAGGCTAAGTCTCAGCAAAAATGTCTTTACAATATGTATCTTACAACCAAATACTAAAATCAATGATTAATTTCTGAGAAAAGAATTGACAATTACCAAGAATACATTGCAATTTTATCTACAGACATCAAATAAATGTAAGAGAAGAGTTACAGATGTAAAATTTATGGATTCTAATTTATCTAGAGGAACTTTAATGATCTACAGATAAACTACCTACTTACATTAAGAAAATACTGTATAAAAAGGACTTTAGTAGATATACTATGATATAAACTATATGAACAACTTAAAATTATGACAAAGAGGAATTATGTACACAGGACTTGAGTAAGATACATTTACAATCTGCTTCTTGCATTCAGCAAACGTGATACACTTCACTATTTAGGTGGCACCTGAGAGTTTGAAGCCAGACCTAGAAGTGTTTTGCAAATTGTTTCATTTATTTCATGCGAGTCAGGAACTTCCGAGATAACCCAGGTATCATCAGTGCTGTCCAATGTCTCACGGCAAATTGGACAAGTCTTATTGTTAACATTCCTGGAGAGAAAAAGAAAATGTAAATTAACCACACAATTTAAAATAGCAATCAATATATATATTTTTTTTAAAAACACAAAAAAACCACACACAACCATTAAAGGTTGTAATATCTTCTAGGAAAGAACTACATTTTTTAAACCCAACAATAATATTTGTAGTTACCATTAAAAATAGTAGCAAAATGGCACATCCTCAATAGGACAAAAACTATGCAAAATATTCAAGCTCTTCATGCCTTTCAACCATGAAATTACCGCGTTTCATCCCAGTGTGGCAACAGGTTCATCAGTTGGATTGCTATATCTTTTCAAGATGATGGCTGCTAGTGTGCTAGTGACACCACTGTAAATCTCTTTTGTAGGACAAAGGTTCCCTTCTGGGATGATGCTTTTTTTTTGGAGGTAAAAACCAAAGGTATATAAGTGGAGGTGCGTATCTCCCCTAGTGTATAGTAAATGCACTGTCTTACAAAGGAGGCTTGCAAGATGTCTTAATGGCACACTAGCGGGCAGCATCTTGGAAAGGTGTGGCAATCCAATTGATGAGTCCGCTGCCCCAATGACGTAAAACGCTGATAATGTCACAACTGAAAAAGCCTAATGAGCTTGAATACTTTAATATTTGCAACTGATGAAAACTTTCTAGGAGTCCTACTTTCTTTGCCCACTTGCATTGTCAAACAGGATATTTTCAGGGGGTTCATTATCATCCATTCTGGCCGTATATATGACCAGCCCATCTTAGCCTTGAAGATTTTTAAACATTAGTGATAGGAGAAACCTCACAAATAATATCAAATCCTTACTGTATCTCTTGCGCCACTGTCCAGTGATACACTGACAAGTGTAATAGACTAATGTAACTTGGAAACGATATTCTTTAACCCATGGGTAAATAATGCAAATATTGATTATTATTTTTTTAAATTATGACTTGTGAGGTATGGTCACGAAGTGTTTACATCCATTTACATTTATTATTATTATTATTATTATTATTATTATTATTATTATTATTCACATACTGTAAAATGGGGTGAATAGGGACAAAAAAGGAAAAAAATTATAATTTATTCTTTAAAATGTCAACTAAAGATATTCTTTCATTTAAGGGAAATTGAAGTGTTCTTCATTCTTTTACCTTTTCTGAGGATTTATACTTGTATTAGAGTGTATTCTGACATGTTGTAGAACAAGGAATAGGGGAAGGAAAACACATTTTTGTCGGGGTGGCCAGCCTGTAAGGCAGCTGATGTTCTGGCGCCAATTTTTTGGTTCAGGAAATTTTTGGTTGGTGAGCTAATTTCAGAGGCTGAAACGGTGTGTTAGGATTATAATTACATTTGGTGACATTCTTTGAACTACTTCTGAAGTTTCTAGATGATTCCTGTGACTAAACTGTGCATTATTTAATCTTTTTTAGAGACTTGTACTGTATAACTTGAAAGTGGGATGAATAGGGACAATGGGAAGAAAGTATAAGAGAGACCCTCATTCAAAAAATCATTTACCTGTGGATGCTGAAATAGTGGAAAAGGCAGTTTTGAAGGTGAAAAGTGCCATGTTAATACTTTCAGCAGTGGAGAAATTCAGCATTTCAAAATCTGCTTGACAAAGATATGTTGCTAACACGGATGGAGCCGTAGTGTCTATGAAGAAGAAAGGTGGGCA
This sequence comes from Anabrus simplex, assembly GCF_040414725.1. Classification (NCBI taxonomy): domain Eukaryota; kingdom Metazoa; phylum Arthropoda; class Insecta; order Orthoptera; family Tettigoniidae; genus Anabrus; species Anabrus simplex. The sequence continues at coordinate 137,967,228 of NC_090267.1, forward strand.
GACAATTTCATCACACAATTTCGAGGAGGAATTGATAGATTGTATTCTGACATGCTGTAGAACAAGGAATAGGGGGAGGAAGCTGGGTGAAAGTGAAGTTTTATATGATCGAAATGTGGAAAAGGTCTTTGTAGGAAAGGTACTGAAAGTGATAAACCCAGGACGAAATTACCTAGGAACATTTCTCAGACAGTCTACGAAAGTGTATGGTATTTATCTGTTCCCAAATGTAACTGATGAGTTTGAGTTTGAGCAGACACATGTGACAACATTCTGAAGCCACCGGTTGTAAGAAGAGGAAGATATATTTTTAGTGGATTGTAAAGATTTCTGATTGTTTGTTGTGCCAAACATGTAAATTCTGCACCCATAATAAGTACATTGTACATTAAAAGCTGTTTAGAAACATACATTGTGTCCCAGTCAACCCAAACACTGGTTAGAATAGGGATATCCATTTAAAATACTAAGTGTCCCTATTGACCCCATCACTGGGGTGAATAGGGACAGCCCTTTAAAATAATATATACAGTTCTACAACTACAAGAGAATTTTCTGTATGTATAAAATATAAACACGAGAGTTTCTTTTTAATAGAAAAAATTACCCCATTAAAGTTAACCAATTCCTTCAAAAGTTACTAAACAAAAACTGAAGAAACTGTCCCTATTCACCCCATTTTACGATAGTTATGTCCGGACTTTATTTGGTATAATCACAATCATATTATTTGTGAAGTTATGTCATGAAACATATGCTGTATATATATTAATATGGGTTAATTTAATGTAAGAACATGTAACTAATAGTGTATAATTTATTATTACCTGTATACATGATGTATAATCCACTACAATATTGTGAAACACACTATAATATCCAGAATAACGTATCTTTGGCACTAGAGAGTGATAGAAAATTCTTTTCATTATAAATAGGTTATTGGAGATTCTCGAAATTACAAGAAAATATGTTGTGTCATATTCTTCTATAAGCCTAGCCAGGCAACATATATAAAGAGGCAGTCTTGGGAATAGAGTTGAGCTGCTTTGGTGAGACTTATTTTGAAGTCGTGTTAGCCGAGTGTTCGAAGTCTAGTTTGTGAATTGGTTTCGCTGGGTTGGTAGTTGACATGCATCTGTTGTAGTCTTCTTCTGATTCTTTGTAACAGTGTTTTGTTTTATGATAGCAGCTTATTAGTTTGTGTGTATACTTGTTAATAAAATAGTGTACACAACTGATGTGTGTCTTTGTGGATACAACACAAATTGGGCCTATAATACTGCACACATAATTCCTTTCTAAAATTTCTAATATCTATCCAAATTTTGATAATGTCTAGGTCTCAAAACATATAGCAAGACTGGCCACATTAACGTCTTCTAAAATTTTATTTTTGTTTTCTATACACAAAGAGCACAATTAGGCCAAAATGTTAGCTTAGATTTTATTTCCACCAATGACACATCGTTACCGTGAGTAACAGTGGATCCAAATGCTTGAAGTTCTCCATGCTTTCAAATATACATCCTCTTTTGACAAAAGGCTTTTCTTGCATGCATATCTTTTGTTTTGGATTCACCAACTTACAAATCCATCTTCCTGCCTGCTACTTTTTCAAGATTTTGGATGACATCAGGCATGGCTTTAAGCAAACTCCTAATTATATCTAGTTCAACTGATATATTCCAACAGCCTCCATCCATTTATCTAATGGATCCCACATACTGCTTTGTCCATTAAGTTCATTCCTAATATAGCCTTTATCTGTTGTTGTTTGAGTCAACAGTACATGGACTGGTTTGATACAGCTCTCCATGTCACCCTATCCTGTGCTAACCTTTTCATTTCTATATAACTACTACATCCTACATCTGCTTTAATATGACTGTCCTATTTGTATATTGGTCTACCCCTACCGTTTTTACCACCTAGACTTCCCTCAAAAACCAACTGTACAAGTCCTGGGTGTTTTAAGATGTGCCCTATCATTCTATCTCTTCTTCTGGTCAAATTTAGAAAAATCAATCTCCACTCACCAATTCGATTCAGTATCTCTTCATCTGTTATTCTATCTACCCATCTAACCTTCAGCATTCTTCTGTAACACCACATTTCAAAAGCTTCTATTCTCTTTCTTTTTGAGCTAGTCATCATCCATGTTTCACTTCCATACAATGCCACGCTCCAGATCTTTTGCAGAGTCAGAAAAAATAACAATATCATCGGCAAATCTCAGGGTTTTGATTTCCTTTATCGCCTGTTTGATGTAAACATTGAAAAGGAGAGGGGACAAACTGCAGCCCTGCCTCACTCCTTTCTGGATTGCTGCCTCTTTTTCGAAGCCCTTGATTCTTATCACTGCAGACTGATTTTTGTATAGATTGTAGATAATTCTTCTTTTTCGGTATCTGATCCCGATCACCTTTAGAATTTCAAACAGCTTGGTCCAATCAACATTATCAAATGCCTTTTCTAGATCTACGAAAGCCATGTACGTTGGCTTGTCTTTCTTAATTCGATCCTCTAAGATCAGATGTAAAGTTAGGATTGATTCACATGTTCCCACGTTTCTTTTGAAGCCAAACTGATCTTCTCACAACTCAGTTTCAACTTGTCTTTCCATTCTTCTGTAAATAACACGCGTGCAAATTTTGAAGGCGTGAGATACTAAACTAATGGTGCGGTAGTTTTCATACTTGTCAGCACCAGCTTTCTTGGGAATAGGTACAATAACATTCTGCCGAAAATCTGATGACATTTCTCCTGTATCATACATCTTACACACTAAACGGAATAACCTCTCCATGCTGGTTTCTCCTAAGGCAGTCAGTAATTCTGAGGGTGTGTTTGAGTCATCAGTCCATAGACTGGTTTGATGCAGCTCTCCATGCCACCCTATCCTGTGCGTCTTTATCTATTCAATGCAAATGTATTCCCACCATTATTCTCACCTGTTTGTACCAGCAATCATTCATGCTATTTTCATGCCTATTACTTCCAGTTTATGAATAAGAGAGAGCTTACAATCAACCTAGTTTTCATTCTGAAAACAGAGCAATATAAGGACAGTTTTGTCTCCAAACTTGCTTTCTTCTTACAAAATACAACTAATTGCAAATGCAAACACAATGCACTAACTTTACAACACCTTGATTTGATTTCACTTGTTATACTACCATTCTGGGGAAATATAAATCCTAAACACTTGAAAAGGTACACCTGTATTCTAATCCTTATATGATATTCAATCTTACTAGGTTTCTTCTTAACTGACATCATACTCATCAAATATTATGTATTATATATTATGTTGAATGGTGGAACATACCTCAATTCAATCCTATTATATAACTTTTCATATCATACTCATTAAATTTCTTTTCAAGTTCCCTGATATCAGACTGCTAGTTGTCAATGCAGTCTGCCTTCGAGAACAAGTCATAAGCATAAGTCAAACTGTTTATTACATTATCAGTCAATCTTGCCCTTGATGCCATCATCATCATCATCATCATCATCATCATCATCGTCCCACTCCAGTCGCCCGGGTGTGGTTAACAAGCCTCTTCCACTCCTTTCTGTCCTTCCACTTTTCCTGCTCCATTACTTCTGCCACATCCAATCCAGCTTCTTTAATGTCCTTCCAAACCTGATCCATCCACCTTCTTCTCAGTCTTCCAACTGGTCTCTTTCCCTTAACTTCTCTTTCCAATTCCCTTCTTGCTACCCGTTCCTTTTGCATTCTTTTTACATGTCCGAACTATCTGTCTTGCCATCTGTATCTTCTGTACTAACGGTTCTATATTTAGCTCTTTGCTGATTTTAATATTTTGAATTCTATCTCTTCTTGTCTTTTTAACCGATGTTCTTAAAAATTTCATTTCTACTGCTTGGATCTTACTATCTTGTATCTTATTAGTTACCAGCGTTTCTAGTCCATATGTTACAATTGGTATGAAATACTGTTTACATAATGTTAATTTTGTTCTCTTGGGCACTTTGTCATCTCATAAAAGCTCTCTGACTTGATGATAAAATGTTGTACCTTTACTTAGTCTTTTATTCATTTCAGGGTTGATTTAATTACTTTCATTAATAATACCACCCAGATATGTAAACTGTTCTACATTCTCTAACCATTCTCCGTCTATGTTCACTTGGCTTCTCTTTTCCACAGTGCATGACTACAGTTTTCTTTTTACTAATTACCATTCCAAACTCCTTCAGTTTTCATTCTAAATGCCCAGTCTCCTTTGTACTTCCTTTTCTCTCTTTCCCCAAATCACCACATTATCTGCAAATACCATTCACTTCATCTCTACTGATACTTTGTTTTACACGTTTTATGATTGCATCCCTCAATATAATAAACAATAATGGCGACTGTGCACTTCCTTGCTTGAGACCATTTTTTGTATAAAATGTTTGAGTCACCACTCTCCACTTGTACACTGCTTTTACTCTCATGATACAACATTTTTATCTTGTTAATTAATGATTTTGGTACATTCCTTTTCAGTAGGCATTCCCATACATGATTTCTCTTAACAGCATCATAAGCTTTTTCCAAATCCAAAAATACGAATGATTTCCTTGTTCCTTTCCAGATGCCCATTATCGTTCGCACTGTAAATATAAAGTCTATTGTTGATCTATTCGGTCTAAAGCCATATTGTTCTTCATCTAACTGTGTTTCTATTATATACCTCAGTCTTTTGTCTGTGACTTTCTCCATTATTATTAGCCCATGTGATAGTAGGGTTATACCTCTATAATTTTTACATAACTTCCTATTTCCTTTTTTGAACAGTGGTACAATGTTTCCTTGTTGCCAATCTTCAGGTATCCTTTCATCCTTCCATATGACATTGAGGGCTCTGTATAGCCACTGTAGTCCAATGCTTCCTCCTGCCTTGATCATATCAGCATTTAATTAGTCTTTTCCAATTTCTTTACATTTGGTCATTGCTTTCACTGTCCCTTCAAGTTCCAACCATGTTATCGGGTTCTCTTCTTTTTCTCCATCTATTAATTCCATTTTCTTATCTCCTTCTTCCTCCGAGTAGTCATCCTCGTTATAAAGTTTTCCAAGATACTTTACCATCACCTTCTGAAGACCCTTTTCGTCATGTACTATGGATCCATCTTCTCTCTCTAATGCCTTGACTTTTTCTTGATTTATTCTTTTCGATTTTATTACTATGTGTAGTAATTTCTGATTTCCTCAACTATCCTGCTCAATTTTATTGGTACTCTCCCCAACATTTCTCCTTTTCTTTCCTGATACTCCTCTTTACTTATAGTTTCAATCTTTTGTATTCCACATGTAACCTTTCTATCTTATTCTCATCCCTCTGATACATTTTTTGTTTTTCCTTATCCATTGCTTTCTTCACCTTGTTCCTTTCTTTTATTTCTTTTTTTATTTTGTCTGCCCACCACCGTGTCTCCTTTCCCTTAACCTTTGCTTTTGTTTTCCTGCATACCTCAATTGCTGCTTCCACAAATGTCTGTCTTAAACTGTCCCATTCTTCTTCTCTACTTCATATTTCCATGTTAGGCAACTTTTTTTAAATACAATCTTGGTATGCCATTCTTTTATCCTCCTCCTCCAATTTCCAAATCCTGATCATGGGTTTCTTCTTCAATACAATTTTAGGGATTTTTACTTGTTTCAATTCCACAATTAATAATCTATGATCACCTTCCAGGAACAAGTTGGGGAACACAACCACAAACAATTAGAACATCAGCTCTAGCTCTATGCTATTCTGCAGGAGAATATGCCTCCCCAGTTTGGTACAGGTCAGCTCATACGAAGCAGGTCGACATAGCTTTAAACGAAAGCTGCAGGATCATCACTGGATGTTTGAAACCTACACCCATTGAGAAGGTCCAACTTTTAGCTGGTATTGCTCCCGGTGAGATTCGTAGGGAGGTAGCAGCTAACAAAGAAAGGCTCCAGGCATCTTCTTCAGAAGCACATCCTCTCTATGGATACCAACCAGCCACACAGAGGCTAAAATCTAGGAAAAGTTTTCTCCGCACATCAGTCAACCTTGAGGGGAAAGCAGAGAATGCTAGAGTCACAATGTGGAAAGAAAGAATCCACCACCTTTCCAACTGGATAGAGCCAAAGGAAAGTCTTCCATGTGGACACCAGGAGAAGTGGACAGTATGGAAAGCCCTTAACAGACTCCGTACAGAAGTCGGCAGAACCAAAGTAAACTTGCGGAAGTGGGGCTTCTCAAGTGATTCATCACTTTGTGATTGCGGAGAGCAGCAGACGATCCAACATCTATGTCAGTGTGTTTTATGTCCTTCAATGTGCACTATGAAAGACTTGATTGCAGCCTCCCCCAACGCTATTGACGTCGCCCAATACTGGGCAAGCATCATCTAGCTCTTGAATATTGTTGCTCTATCTGTGATTGTATAATAGACTTGTATATTTGTATAGTAGAAATGTAGATGTTGCTTTTTGTTAAATATCTATAAGTTGATACTTCTGACACGAATAAAGAAGAAAGATCTTCGTATTCAAGACGTATCTTCCCCATTCTCAGTCTGTTATTATAAAATCGATGAGTGTTCCATACTGTCCATCCCAACTATATCGGCTGATCTTATGGCTACTCCTCTTCATAAACCACGTGTTCTTTATTATCAGGTTATTTCTGATATAAAAGTCCAACAGTTTCTCTCCATCTTCATTTCTATCACCATACCCATGTGGGCCCAGAACATTCTCATACCCCATTCAATCAGTTCCCACAGTCATGATCATTATATCTCCCATTATTATGATCCCATCTCCAGCAATATGTGTTTCCAGCTCATTGAGGAACTCTTCTTTTTCTTCCACTCTACATCTTGCCTGTGGAGCATACTCTTGTACTACCTTCAGTAGTTTGTTGTTTACATGTATGTGCATTATTATAATTCTTTCATTTACATACTCAACTTCAGCTATTGGTTCAACATTATGATTCACTACAAAGCCCACTCCATTTCTTTTCTATTTACTGTTACCCATCCAGTACAAAGTGTACCCATTTCTTAGTTTCTTCATTCCTTTCCCTTTCCATTTTACTTCACTTAATCCCAGGATGTCAAGTTTTCGTCTGTCCATTAGGTCATCAATTCATTTTCCTTCCCATTCATTGTTAAAATATTTATTGTTTCAAATCGGGTTTTGTTCTCTGATCTAACACTTGCACGAACATCAGCAAGTGTGCAACTGTAGTCAGAGACTTGTCAATTCCATTTCCATTTTTAAACTTGAAGCAAGTGTGATAACAGGTATTATTATTATTACTTGTATGTATAGCTATGAAGTGTACATCCATTTAGTATTAGTATTGTTATTATTTACGTAGTTGAATGATCGCATTGTTTGTGAGGTCATGTCATGAACATGTGTTGTACATAGACACTGATATCAGTTCCATTAATGTAAATACCTGTAAATTAATATTTATAATTTATTCTTACCTGTATATATAAATTGTAATCCATAATTGTGAAACACACTGAACTTCCAGAATGGTAATATGCACAAATACAATTGAGAATATTCTGTACACTATTTCTATGTACTGGACACACTGGAATATTCAAGAAGGAAGATTTTTTTTTTTTTTTTTTTTTTGTAATGTATCTTTCTAGAAATCTAGCCACATATATATAAAGAGACGATCTTGACGGTGGAGTGACAGTTACTGAGAGTTACTGAAGTTGTGGTTTGGTTGTGTTGTGTTTAGTAGCACGTGGCTGACATGCCGAGTTAAGGCAGTCTCCATGTTGAATTGATCGGTAGTCATCTGTTTAAAGATGGTGCTTTGTTGATATTCTACAAGTGAAATATTTTTGTTTTGTGATACTGTGGTTGAGGTTCTGTGTGTATTAATTTGTGAATATGTCAATAAATTCATTGTGCCAACTGACAGCATCTTGTGTGCGTCTGTGTGGATACGTTGTATTATAAATGAAAGCAAGTACAAATTTACTCATCTGCTGACCTTCTAAGCCTAACGCATCTGAGGATTTTCTTTCGGGGTTTACTCCCCTAGCCTTTGAAGATCCCCCTTCTCCACAAGATAGTGGTTTACTCTTCTCATTTTCTCCAGAGAGGACGGGTTGCCTCATCCACCATCTTCGCCATTCCAAAGGTCTCCTTCTCTGCCTAAGATGCAGTTAAGGTCGTCGCCCGTAACCCTGGGCATAGGTTCCACGTTATGCCCTGTGAGACTGGGTCCCTGCATGAACTTAGCTCTCCTTCACACTGGCCTACTGATGTGGAGGATACCCACCCCCGCAACGTGGATGCGCCAGACAAGAATTACTCAAGTGAAGAATAGGGAAGATGACCCTATCTCCTTTGAGCCAGGTTAATGGTTTGTGTATGATGCCACAACGAATGGCCTTGATGCCATAATCCATCATAATAGCAAACACCTTTTGCCTTAGTACTCTGTCATACAGCTCTAGATCTACGAACTACACATATATTCCTATAGATGCATTTTTCAGTTCCCTGACACATGCCAAAAGCCTGAACCTGATAGCCCTTCTGTTGTCTAAAACTGCACCGCATCCATTTTTATTCTCCATATATATTGCATTCTATACAACAGAACAACTAAGGAGCATCAGTGAAGTTTGCAAAATGAAGAGCAATTCAGAGTGGTGCAATTGTTGGTAGTTGCAACAATGGCATGTTGCCTCCGAAGAGGCCTGGTGCAGGTCTTTAGTGCTGACGTATAAGTGACCTGTATGTCTGTGAGGATGGTAAGGCCCTACCTATGATGAACTGTAATGCTGAAGACGGCACACAACCCAGCCTCCGAGCCACTGGAACTAATCAATGAGGGTTAAAATCCCAGACCTGAGAAATCAAACCCAGGATCCCTTGAACCAAAGGTCAGCACAGTAACCATTTAGCCATGGAGCCAGACCCGTTTGTAGTGTTGAAAGCTAGTGATATAAATTCTGGAGGAAAAAAAAAAAACCCTTCTGAAGTAGTAAGTGTAATGGTTACATAAATATTCCATGTGTTAGTTCTGGGTTAACCTATGATAACACCTTTGCTCCCACAGAGGAGTATGGTCATTTAAGCACGCAGTCTTCTGTAGCCCATAGGGGAATAAAGTCGTTTAGTGCTCGTTCAGTGTAGCACACTCCGATATGCTAGTGTTTTTGGAGGCCAGAAGAGTTCTACCTAGAAGTTTCTTTTTCTTCTGACAGATGATTCAATTGTCCTCTTTTCTCGACACTGTACACTGTGTGTTCATTTACACAATGTTTACAAATCAAGTTTGGCACTTCTCACACTGATTGAAATTGCAAGTGACAGTGGTTGTACAGTAGACAAAGCTTCAAACGAGTAAATTTTGTAGTAATAAGAGTGATTAAGGAAGAAGAAATATGTGATATTTTGCACAATAACGATAGGTGATCTGATAGCTTCAGATAGTGAAAGTGATTATGTGTGCAGTTAAAGCACTGGGCAGCTGAATAGTAATATGGACAGGAACAATGACAGAGTTTCCTTTCTAGTGATGGGCATATGGGTATAAATAAAAACAGCGAGGATAATGACGTTATGTCCTTTGTAAATATTTTTTTAAATGTTGAAAACATTTCATTGCAGACAAAGTAGCGATCCCCATACCATGAAAAACGTAAAATTAAGCAATGTCCTCATTTGTGCCGAATGTTGAAGAGCTAAAAGGCCCGGGAAGGTTTCAAATTGCGAGTCTTGGATAGCTCTATCAAATTAAAAAACAAATTTCAAAAATCACTTCTGGCCTAAATGCAGTTCTGGATAAACAGCTTAAAATCGCTTGTTTCTTTACTCATTTCTTTTTTATTCAAATCTTAGCCAAATTAACTTATTTACATAATTCTTTCTATAATATGTTCCTTGGTTCAATACCCTCAAGTGTTTTTGATTTTTTTTTTTTTTTAATGTCCACACCGAATGTAGTTATATAAGAGTATAAGTAAAACTCTGAATTGACTCACATTAGGGCTCGTAATGGTGCTTAAGTGAAACAATGCATCGACTCACATTAGTGCTGTAGCGGTAGAAAAAGGTAAACTGCTAATATAATTGACCGGATACTGATGATTAAGAAAATGATTGTAATTTTTAGGAATAAATAAATATATTCTCATACTTAATTATATTTTATTTACCTAAAATTCGTAGCTCATATCCCTAGGATGTTTTCAACATAGAGTTGCTTGCTTAAAGGGCTAGAACTGTGGATTGTTTCAATAATGATTTCTTTAATATGCATTAAATTAGAACTCAAGGAATGAGGTTTGAATTTAGACGATATAATGTAAGTGGTATGTTCATTCATCACCAGCTGGCTCACCGGACTCGGTACAGTGCTAGCGTTTGATGCGGAGCTGACGGAACCATCAGAATCAGTCTGAGAGGGAGATACATAACAACAGGAGTACACACATACGAAAGTATGACACAGATACAAGCCTGGAATGAAACATCTGGCGATGAGGAACGTACGAATTTGGAAAACAGCAAAATGAAATAACAAAAGCGAAGGGATAGGGAAGGGAACTACCTACGTAGATCCTTAATGGCTGGCAACCACATATTACTTAATTGATAGCCAGTGTCCCTGTTGACATTGTTAGGATTTATGCGTATTTCCACAGCTTCCCATATAATCCTGGACCTGTAGCGTCCAGTGTGGGTAAGAACTCGAGCATCTTGGAACACGACAACATGACCCAACGATAGAGCGGGCTCGGCTACTGCTGATTTGTCTGGCTGGTTGAGACGAATATTTCGTTCATTTTCGTCGATACGAGTACCAATGGACCGGCATGTTGTCGTAGGTCATAGGTCCTAACTGGTGTAAAACCTTCAATTATTATGTTTAGTGTATTTTAATTATATTCTATTAAATGCTAAATTATTTTTTATTAAATGTCAAATATGACTAATACAGGGTTTCCCTGTAAATATGTATTATAAATTCGTATAACCTCAAATACGTATTGTGTATAAGTTTAACACCAAAATTTATATAGTTGAGAGAGGTAGAAAACTATAATATTCTTATATTAGATTTATTCTACTATAATTTGGTATATACGAAGGGTTCTGGAAACTTACTGTAAGATTTATTATATAGATACATGTAGAGACATTCAAAATGTTGGAGAGGTTTCCATGAGTACTGGTAAACAGTAACGGAAGTTCGAGTACTCCATTCGACTAGCCGGTCGATCGATGTTTCGAGTGTGTTCCATTAGTGTTGTAAGAACCCTTCCAGAAATCGATAAGTCTAGATGTTTGATCGAACAGTATATATATCGAGCTGTCAGTCAGTGACTCAGTCAGGTTGGACTCGGAGTGACTGTTGGGCTCTGAGGTGGAGGCGGTGAGTTCAAGAGAGCATATGTTATAGTGCGCGAGTCAGTGTTGTTGATAATTGTACTTGTCAGAATCGACTTCAGGGTACTCCGCTATTAAGTGTTGTAGTGTCACTTGCTAGTGTGTATAACTGTGTGTTGTGAATTACAGTGACAAAGTAATTTACACACGGAAATGAACGTGTTCTCGTGTGATATTTATTTCCGTCAGATGAAACCACATTCGAGAACGATGAATTGGCGACTGTGACAGGACAGGACAGGACACTTCCAGACTTGGCAATGAAGATCGACCAAATGACCGTGGTGAATTTACGGAAAGCGCTGGCATCCCGAGGATTACCGACGGCTGGAAGCAAAGCGGACTTACAAGAGAGGTTGCGCCAGGATTTGATAGACAACGAAGAGGACCCACGCAGTTTCGACTTCGAAGTCACCTCGGAGGAAGAAAGCAACGACCAGGTAAGCATTATGTTCGCATAACTAACTGCTTTGATTCAGGACAAGTCTGAAAAAATAGAGGCCCAATACAAAAAACTTGAGTGGAAAATTGAGGCCCAGTCTCAAGAAATAAAGGACCAAAGCAATTCTTTGGAAAATGATGTGCGCTCTCTCAAAACCAAGGTGATCACTGACGTCGTGCAGGACAATAAGGAACCAGACGGGAAGCGGTCCGAAGTGATGCTTGTGGAGCCCGTAGTTCACGGCCCAGCGGAAAAAGCGAGTGCCCTGCGTGGAAGTACGACAGCTCTGGGGAGACGGGTGAAGCCTGCAATCAGTGATGACGGCTCCGGCGTCGTGAAGATGGCAACTCCATGGGATGACGGGATCATTGTAGCAATGGCAACAACATAGCCAGGGGGAACCCCTCGAGGAGATGGAGAACCAATGGGGTCCGAACCAACAACCAACAAACGAGGGTGCCACCTGACCAGGACACTAGTCCTGGCACAAAACCATATACCGGTAGGAACATTGAATTCAGCACCCCGGAAAAAGAGGAGACTCAAAGAGCCAAGTCCGCGATGTGCGAGCCTCTCCCGTGCATCACACCGGTGGACTACGAAGACACGGGGGTCCTGACAGAACACAAAGGTGCGAACGAGGGGAAAGTCAGTGGAGCTTCGACTGCCACGCGATGACCTGCGGATCATTGACACCGGGAACAAGGACACCATCGGCCAGACACAGCGGATCCCCCATGGAAGGGTGGTGGCCACCGATCGAACTATCTGGCTGCGAAATGTGTACTGTAACAGCGCCAACGAGAGGACAGTGTGTTTGAGGTAGTCTAAGTGTAATTAAATAGTGAGGACTAAGAGAGACAAAGGCATAGATATAAGGACACCTAGATATAATTTAAGACCTAGAGTAAGGAATGCACAGGATAGATATTGAAGCTTTTAGGGGGGATAATTGTCGTACGTACAACATCCTAACTGGTGTAAAACCTTCAATTACTATGTTTAATATAATTATATTCTATTAAATGCTAAATTATCTTTTATTAAATGTTAAATATGACTAATACAGGGTTTCCCTGTAAATATGTATTATGAATTCGTATAACCTCAAATACGTATTGTGTATAAGTTTAACCTCAAAATCTATATAGTAGAAAACTCTATAATATTCGAATATTAGATTTATTCTACTATAATTTGGTATATATGAAGGGTTCTGGAAACTTACTGTAAGGTTTATTATCTAGATACATGTAGAGACATTCGGAATGTTGGAGAGGTTTCCATGTGTATTGGTAGACAGTAACGAAAGTTCGAGTACTCCATTCGACTAGCTGGTCGATCGATTTTTCGAGTGTGATCCATTAGAGCGTTGTAAGAACCCTTCCGGAAATCAATAATTCTAAGCGTTTGATCGAACAGTATATATATCAAGCTGTCAGTCAGTGAGTCAGTCAGTGAGTCAGTCAGGTTGGACTCGAAGGCAAGTGTTAGACTCGGAGTGACTGTTGGGCTCTGAGGTGGAGGCAGTGAGTTCAAGAGAGCGTATGTTATAGTGCGCGAGTCAGTGTTGTTGATATCTGTACTTGGCAGAATCGACTTCAGGGTACTCTGCTATTAAGTGTTGTAGTGCCATTGGTTTTTGGGGTTTCCTATAACCGCATAACCTTTGGTGGTGCTATTTGAGGATCCAACCAGCCTTTGGGCTGATGACCTGACAGACAGACAAACAGACAGACAGACAGTGTCACTTGCTAGTGTGTAAAATTGTGTATTGTGACTTACAGTGACAATAAAGTAATTTACACAAGGAAGTGAACGTGTTCTCGGGTGATATTTATTTCCATCAAATAAAATCGCATTTGAGAACGATAATGTTTGTCCAATGTATGCCTTGCCACAAGTACAAGGAATTTTGTATACCCCAGTATGTAAAAGTGGGGAAAATTTGTCCTTGGTTTTATCCAGACTGTGAGCATTTTAGTGATGGTGCCATACACGGTTTTTATATTGGGTTTGCGGAGGACCTTGGCAATTCGATCTGTGGTGTTGTGAATGTAATAGTGATGCGACATTCAATTCATTTTACTGAATCGATTCATTTGATTCCGTTCACGTTACTGAATCGATACAGTAATCCGATTCACGACACATTAGTCACTGCTCCTACTGCATCTGTCTAGTATGTTCTGGTAAGACAGCCGCAACAGCATTCAGTGCTTGCAGCTGCCATCTGGTCTTCTATACTATGAACTCCTTTCTTAGAAAAACATGCTAGTCACTCCAATACATCGAAGGTTTCCGGCAACACAGGGTGGGAAAGGTCAGGATTAGGAAAGTAGCAGCCATGGCCTGAATTAAGGTACAGTCCCAGCATTTCCTGGTATGAAAATGGGGAAACTACGAAAAACCATCTTAACGGCTGCCGACAGTGGGATTCAAACCCACCATCCCCGAATGCAAGCGCATAGCTACGCGATACTAACCACACGACAACTCGCTCAGTCATTTTTGAAAATAAGTATTTTTCTATCAGCTGAGGATTTTTTTAAATTGTCATATTTTGTATAGGCTACCCGAGAAGTACAGTAGCCCGCTGGTTTTCTGATTCAACGTACTGTTGGTTAAGTTATTGCGTCTGTCCACATGTGATTGAAGTCTTGTGCAATGATGTGACATATGAACTGAGTGAATACTGAGCCGTTCTTCCCAATATAAAACAGGTACTTTTAAGTGGTCATGAGCATGACTCATAGTCATAGGGCAGGCAGGAGTCGAGTTTAATTGTCAAATGTCCACTAAGTTATAATACTAAGATTCATTAGACTAATAAATAGTATAACCTAATAGTCTACCTACTTACTAGCTACTTCAGAATTATGTTTTGACTACCTTTTTAACACTGCAAATAAATCCATATATTATTTAAACCTCCCTGTAAGAAGAGGACAGTGAATGCAAATGGGTATTATTTTCAAATGAGCTGAGCTCGAGAGTCAATTATAGCATACGATTCTTCCAGTGTACCATGGCTCACTGTATGTATCGCTGCAGCGGAAGCTCGGCTCTCCGCGTGTCCAGTGAGCCGATAAGGAGCCGTGTGTATCTTGTGTCTCACTGAGCCGCGCTCATTCACTATTCTTTCGATGTGCCATGATTCACTGTCTCGCTGCAGCGGAAGCTTGGCTCCCGTCAACGTCCAGTGAGTGCGCCACTCAGCACTGTCCGCTGGGAGCAAGCTGAATCGTGTGCCGTCAGCTCGCCGTTCCTGTGAATCGATTCACTTGGACACTTGAATAGAATGTAAGGCAGGTAGGCAGTTCCCTTCACTTCTTCCTTCTGTGAGCTTTGCTTGGTCGTTTCTCTGGGATGCAGGGCTTTTGCTTTACGTCGCACCGACACAGATAGGTCTTATGGTGACGATGGGACAGGAAAGGGCTAGGAGTGGGAAGGAAGCGGCCGTGGCCTTAATTAAGGTACAGCCCCAGCATTTACCTGGTGTGAAAATGGGAAACCACGGAAAACAATCTTCAGGACTGACGACAGTGGGGGTTCGAACCTACACCTCCCGAATACTGGATACTGGCCGCACTTAAGTGACTGCAGCTATCGAGCTTGCTGACTATGAGTGTGTCCATCTCCACCTGGATATCTGATGGCTCACAAATTTGTCTCGCCCTCTTGGCGAATGTTGTGAGATTGCCTTGTTTTTGTGCTGGATGGTGGTGAAAATCTGCATGAAGATAGCGATTTGTGTGAGTAGGCTTACGATAGACAGTATGTCCTAAGGAGCCGTCCAGTTTCTTTCTTACTAGAACATCCAAGAAAGGAAGGTATCCGTCTGACTCCATCTCCATATTGAATTTAATTGAAGGATGTTGCTGATTTAGGTGGTTTAGAAATAGATGAAGTTTGTCAGGACCTTCTGTCCAGACCACAAATGTATCGTCAACATACCTCCACCAAATCATAGGTTTGATGGCGCTGAAGCAATAGCCTCCTCCTCAAAATGCTCCATAAAGAAATTAGCCACTACGGGCGAAAGTGGACTTCCCACAGCCACTCCGTCCGTCTGTTCATAAAAATTCCCACCCTACAAGAAATAGGCGGAAGTCTGCAGTGGTCAAATAGCTTAGTAATGTCCTCAGGGAACAGATGTTCAATGAGACACATGACCGAGTCAATCGGCACTTCAACCCTTCAACTTAATTTGGTGAGTTTGGATGTGGAGTCTTTGTTCACTAAAGTTATCTTTAGAAATTTTCCAGCATATGCAGCTGTCCAATTATTATTGACAAGAAGATTATAACCATAATTTTTGTTATTATATGTATTTTAATGTTATAATTAATCCTGCAACATTGTCTTTGTCTGGTATACATATGTTTAGTTATCGCATAATCTGTTTAATTTTATTTGGCTGAAATGGCTAGTCCCAAGACTGATGTAATATTATTTTTTGTCCAATTGTTCGATAATAGAAGTCTGTTTTGTCTGAGATTGAGATGAGCCAGCAGCAACATTTTTTCATTTTTTTGCCACATGTTTTACAATACTGTTCGCCTTCTCCCACACAACTCTACAATTACAAAATTTGCAGAACCTGTCAATGAATCTGTGGCATGTGATCCTTCATTTGAATATTGCCAAGCCCTCTCATGGGTATTTATAGCTGTACACCCCATAACCTCAACCTCTCTTCACCTTATATACAATGAAGTTCAAAAACAGGAATGAAGAGAAAAGGAAACACACATTCTCGTATCTTGTAGATATACCGTATTTCTCAGCATCCAAGACAACCCCCATATTTTCCTTTAAAAAAATCAGGCTCAAAAAGCGCTTTGTGAATCATACAAATACCTTTCTTGAACAGTACGTATTTTTAGACTATCTTTGTCTTCATGCCAACGCGAAACAATGGCATTAGTTATGCCGTATTTTCTTGCGGCTGCACAATTATTCCTTATTTTCATGAGTTTAATAACTATTAAATTAAAATTGGTGTCATAATATCAAATGGAACCTGGTGAAAATTTGCCTACAATACCTGTTCTACATCTCTACAAAACGACAATCCATCAGGAAAATATTCCTGCTATCTATAAAACTGTTACTTTTACTATGTGTCAGGTACAACCGGCTGGCGTCAGATGCACATCTCGCTTGCCGGCTTCGGTTGAATTCAGCGGTTAGCGACGCATAATGAAGACGCGGATAATGAAGGTCGACGAGTTTATTGTGTGCCGTGGTATGGCCATTCCGACCTTGTGTTCTTCACGCTCATACCTCACAATTTCATCTTCGACTTCTTTAGAGCATCCTTGTTGTGGGCCACTGAAAGCACTTTTTGTACATTACGCATTTTTAAGCTATCTTTGTCTTCATGCCAATGCCGAACATTGGCTTTAGTTATGGCAGACTTTTTTTGTGGCTGCACAATTATTCTTTATTTCCACGAGTTTAATACCCATAACTTAAAATTAGCATCATAACATTGACAAGAACCCATTGAAAATTTGTTGACACTACCTGTTCCACGTGTCTACAATATGACAATTCATCACGAAAATATTCCTGTTGTCTATAAAATTGATACTTTTACTATGCGTCAGTTTAAAAAAATAATAAAACTAGCTGCCAGTAGACGCACGTCTCATTTGACAGGTAGTAATGTATAATAAAGATGCGGACGCTGAAAGTCAACAAGTTTTGTGCACCATGTTATGATGCTAAAAAGAGAAAAATGTTCCACCTTTTCAATACAATAACACTGTTGCACGAATCAACGTAGCAACATATTTAATTTATTAAGGGACCGGTTTCGACATCTGTCCATGTCATCATCAGCCTACACAAAAATGGCAAGAAGTTAACACAATTGTAGCACTTATGACACTTTTCTTGAATTAAAAATAGAAGTTCATGTAGAGGTTCTTGAGCACTCTTGCTGATCATTTTTTTAACCTCAAGATATGTGATATGAGCCTTCCTGCAAAAATTAAAATTCGGCCCCTTCAAGTATAATGTAAAAGCTATAAATAACTAACAAATTACAGCAGGGAGAAGTAATGCAATATACTGCCAAGTTATATAAAAACAGGGAATATTCATTATTGTGAGATTATTAAAAATATTTAATAGATTTCATTTGAATGCCTCCGTAGCATTACGGCTAAGCTGCTGAATTGCTAACCACGAGGTCCCAGGTTCAATTCCCAGCTCGGCCACGAATTCAAGACTGGCCAGAGCGTTTGGAACGGGGTATTACCTGCCTCGTGTTACCAAGTGGTGAATATAAAGTGCAGAAAAAATGAACTTGACACCCTATCTCAAGCAAACTCGGCTTAGTATTGTATGATAGAGACTCTAACGAATCTTTGGAGTGAGCCTATTTTGAATTGTCTTATTACTAATAGCTTTGTCAAGTTACCTTAGAGAGGTTAATGAGGCTATTTCTTCCTCCAAAGTGTTTCTGAAATCTACTACCTGGTCGAGCAATTTGCTGTATAAAACTTCGTCATTCATTTTGAAGAACCACTGCTGCATTGTGAATCTCTTCATCAGAAGCAGAGTTCAGAAATTTTGGAAAAATCGTTTTCAATACATGGTTAACATGATGTGTATCCTCAAATCTGTTCTTTAATTGGGCTACAATAATGTTTAAACAGCCATTAACCCGTTAACGCCGTGCGTGTCCATATGATCACGGCCTGCATTCCTTCATTTAGATTGCTCTCAGTGCTTTGTATAGCGCTGGAATTGATTGCTGACTGTGTAGATCAATTCAAGAAGCATGTGGCAGCTGTGTGCGAGCATATTGTTACGTGATACATATCGACTCATTGTTTCGGCGCACTTTCGTTTCGTGTCATTGTCACAGCAGCTGAATCATGATGGCGCGCTTCAAGTAAGTTTGATATTTCACATATATATTATGTTTAGATTACACAACTCATATGCTTAACAAGTTTGGGAGTGATCTATGTTCACATTATGATGCAGTTAATTTACATTTAACAGTAAATATTACTCCCGTAGGCACTTAAAACATTGCGTGATCATATGATCACGCTAGGCGCTTGTGTTAGCTGTTCACCCTGTGCGTGTATTTGATGGTGGACGTTATGCTACCTGTTACTATTACTGTTATACATCAATTTTCATTGAACAACTTTATTCAATTTACGGTCATCTATTCTACAATTAAATAAATTGCGACTTGTTAACATATATGCAGCTACAAAACCTTGTTTCCCTTTTTACAGGGACATTACGCTCCAAGAAGTATTAGATATTCTTGAATCGGACGAACCAATTGGAGAGGTTAACAGCATTTTTATTGAACCTCCGGAAGCTAATATTCACTCTGACGAAGATTCAGGAGATGAAGATGTTGGTGGTTTGGTTGATAACCTCACAGGTCGCCAGCTTTCAAGTAAGGCAAAAATTGTACTCGCTGACAACGATCGTATAGGAGGCGCAGACGATGATCCCGTTTCAGCAGGAACAGATAGGATGGACCAGAATGTGTCGTACTACAGAGTAGGCATACGTGGAAAGAAATGGTGGTGGTCGCTATTCACATGGCTCCTGGACGTATCCATCACAATATTCATGGTTACTGCTAAGGAGGTCTGGATGGGATTTGTCACATCTAGAATTTCGTCGCCACATTGTGCAAACATATCTACATAAGTTCAAAATAACGCCAGTAGAAAGAGGGCGCCCTATCACCTCGAGATACAGCATCCAGCAGAGTAGTGTCACTGACGATGTACGACTTGACGGGATTGGGCACCTCATAGCGCCCTGCAATCGACGACGCTGTGCTGGAAAGGAATGCTCCAGTAATGTTCGCACCGAGTGCACAAAATGTAATGCTGGACTCTGTGTTCCATGCTTTGTCCTATTTCATACAGTGTGAAACATACAGTTCTTATATTTGTTCCTATTCGGTAATTTCTGTGAATTAGATAACTTGAATGTATTACGAATATCTTGAGACTTTTATTGCTTTATTTGTGTATGTAATTAATGTATATTCTTCGTAAATTATCATCTTTAGTTTATTTTAGTGTATTTTGTTCATAATTTATCAATATCAATACATAAAATCTCTAAATACCAAAGAAATGCTATACAGAATGAAATGCTAACACATCCGCCTAGCGTGATCATATGAACACGCCACCTAACGACGAAACCGTGAAAAGTATGAGCTTAATATTTTTTAGTTATGTTATACTATGGACATGAAGTGATTTAGACGAATTTCAAAGAAAACGGACGAAAAAAATAATTTCAGCGTTAAAGGGTTAATAACAGTGATTGTGAAGTATGCTTTTAATCTACTAGCCGCTCATCCTGACACATTTCA
The DNA here is from genome assembly GCF_040414725.1 of Anabrus simplex. NCBI lineage: Eukaryota > Metazoa > Arthropoda > Insecta > Orthoptera > Tettigoniidae > Anabrus > Anabrus simplex. Next base: position 137,987,487 of record NC_090267.1, read on the forward strand.
TTTTTTTTAAATGGTCTTATCGCTTTTCGAATTCTTGTATTTTCAAATTGTGGTGGAATGCCCAACTCCTTGCCAAAAATGTAGCTGATGACATTGCTTCTTCAAAATAATTTTGGTAGCAAAATAAATTATCAACTCCATTCTGAATAAGAGGACACGCTTTATAAAGCTCTACACTTCAGGTAGTAAAATTTGTGATGTACTGTAGAATCTTTGTCTGAATAATGAATTCAAAATTTTCTAATTATTTTTTCAAACCAACAGCTTGGTCTATTTCTTCCTCTTTATTAGGTATCAATATTATTCTTGACCGAGCCTTAAGTACATTGAGACAAGCATAACGCAGCGCTTTCATAGACCGATATTTCGAAGACCAACGTGTTCTTTTAGGGTATTACCAATATTTTCCATATTCTAATACTCTGACTGAAGAAAAGATACAACATTTCCACTTTGTGATGAGAGGACTTTTGTAGAAATTTGTCTCTGTTGAATTCTAATTTTGACACCTGTACCAGGTGATCCACCAGCCCCTTGCGATTCAGTTTTATGCATACCTTCAAATTAACTACAATTCTGAAAGACAAGACATCGGTCACTCTCCCTACAATGGGGTAATATAACGAGATGTGTGTTTACGGGCTAGAAGACAGCATGAATCGTGAGCACCACTATTAATTCATTATGGGTACCTCGAATGAACCCAAAAAACGAGTAAAGATACACAGAACATGTACTTTAAAACAGGAGATGGACGCACAGACCGGGAACACGGTACTGAATAGGTTATGAAGAGGGCGCTGTATGTCAAGTGTCGTAGTAGGCCACATGGCAAGTGGAAGGGGAGGTATGTGATAGTGGACAGTGCTCAAGGTAGGAGGTTCGAATCCCACATAAGAATATTTTTAACAGCCAATTGCCTGGTATGTGGTAAGGTTGCATACTTGATAGCTTCCAAGGACTGATTTGTTTATTTGACCCTGTAAAAGACTGTATGAATCGTTGCATTGGGTATGGTACTGGGTTGGACGAGGATGAGATGATGGTCTGTGGCCAGTTAGTTATGTCGTACATGTTCCAAGCTTCGTAGACCACAGGTAGGACAACATGCCATGCCATGTCAGGTAAGTATGTAGCTGCGTGAACTCCCTTCCTTTGAAGCAATTCGCGACACAAAGTTTATTCACAGCCTCGAGACGTATTCCAGCGACGAGTATGTGGATATGTTACTTATCTATGGAGAAGATGGACAGAATGCAAACCAGGCACAATGCCTGTACCAAGAATGCTATCCGGATAGACAACAACTGACGGGCATGACAATTCGGAGTGTGGAAAGACGTCTGCAGGATACTGTATCAGTGGGAAGGACACAGCCTGCTTGAGATCATCCTGTGACGTCTGCTGACAATATATATAGGGCAAACTGGCCGCAGTTTTAGAATAAAGTATTTAGAACATTATAATGCCCTGAAACACAAAAAGCATTCCGCTATGAGTATTCATATGAGGGACAGGGCATAATTTCAGTACTTTCGATCAAGATATGCAAATACTCAAATACGTAAATAAAAGCAGTTTAATGACCGGGTATGAAAATGCTTACATCTTTTTGGACCAATACTTTAATAAAAATAGTAATTTAAATGATGTCTCGGACATTAACAGCCCCATAATTGAGCAAATCCCCAAACTAATTGCTAAATTCGGAATTAATGCTAATAATTTCATGAAGATTTTCCATTATAAACATGCTTTCAATCCTCCCGTAGTAACGGCAGCAACAGTAACCACACCCACAGCGCCTCCTACTACTGCATCCTCCCCATTGGCCGACAACTCGCGTAATGTCCCGCCTCCCTCACCGCTACCTTCCCCGTCTCCACGACCGCACTCATACAAAACACGCAGCAGTAAGTCAGTTACCATCAAAACCTCAGTAAACAACCAAGGGACCAATTCACACACGGGTAAGCGTTTTTCGTTATCTTCTTACAGTGCTACAGTCTTTAAATTTCCAATAGCTGACACACATATTATTCCCCCCTTTTTCTTCTTTTAGAGGATACACCCGATTTAAGTCTCACCTACTAGATCAGTAATTCTCCGTTAGGAGACCAATGTCAACATATTATTGCACAAAATAATGTCCGAAACACAACGCGAGGAATCCCATACAGGCTAATTTATGCCGATCTAGACGACGTTTTATCATCAGTGAACTTCGTTTTTCAACCATCATATGTGATTTAGCATTCCTCATCATGATTATTCTTAAAAAACAGCATCATAGTTCATAATAAGAGCTCATCCTGATATGAAAAACTGTTTTTATCATAAACAGTCTAATGTAATCGAGCGTAGATATAATGGACAACGATTTCGTTGCCTGGGTGGCGTTCTGTCAATGGATCCTACAGCATGTGGTTAGTGATCCTGCTTTTCTAGCGATTCTCTTATTTGCGGACGAAGCACGATTCCACAACAATGGAACCATTAATTGCCATAATATGCATTACTGGAGTGTGGATAATCCTCATTGGGTACGACAGACAGCTTTTCAGGTACAGTGGGACGTAAATGTACGGTGTGGAATCATGGGTGATCACCTCATTGGTCCCCATTTATTTGAGGGCCATCTGCCCAGCCAAAGCTATCTCCAAGATGAACTACCACCGTTTTTGGAACATGTGCCACTCCTTGACCGCTGCAGGATGTGGTTTTAACATGACGGAGCTCCACCGCACACGGCGGTGGTTGTACGGAAACATCTCTATGCGACATACGGATAGGAAGGGGAGGACCTGCCCCTCGTCCGTCAGATCTTACGCCCCTGGATTTTTTTTCTATGGGGCCATGTAAAACAACTGGTGTATGCACAGGAGCTGTCCAATCCTTGTCACCTTAGACAGCTCATCACCGAGGCATGCCAGAGATGTTGCAACTGGCCAGACGGTCCTTACAACATCACGTGCAGCTCTGTATCGACCATGGAGGTCGTCCGTTCGAGCAGGTGCTGCGTTAAACAACGTGGATAACTGAAATCCTTTTACATGTTTCCTAGCCTCTATCAACCCAGCTCCATACCAATGGCTCTTTTCTGGGCTAAATAAACAAATCAGTCTGTGAAAAATACCGGTATTAACTCTCTGAGCACCAAGGGATGATTTTTCATTCCTCCGTGAACTTGCTGAAAGTGCCAGGAATGATATTTCATCCCTCATGCAGACTCATTTAGAAACCATTGTAGTTCTTCCTTTTCCATTAGATGGTAGCACATATCAGTATATTTTTATCAAGGAAGGTGTGTAGTCTCCAAATTTACCACCAGGAGCTGCATAAAATTATTTGTTCTCGTGTGAAAAACATTTTAAAATGTGAAGGCCGTGTCTGCACATCTTGTGCATATGTCAACAGTGATGGCGGACTTATGGGGTGACATATTTACAAACAATGAAGGTCTAACTGATTACATACATAGTTAAGTGAATGATGATGATTATGTTGAGTCAGAAAGTGAAATGGACTTCATAATAGTGTTGAAAACACTTCTAGTGAGATTATAGTCAGGGAGAGTGATTCCGAAAATGATTTTGTAAGTGGAATACTGCTAATTGCCAAGGTTAGAGATAATTAGGAAAGTAACTAAGATTTCCATGGCAATATTGGTATTAACAATATCACATATTGCTATTATTCAGTGAAGTTACCTGTGATAGTGATTTACCATACCAACCACCTCACACTTTCCTCGAGTTACCTGGACCAAAACACATTTAGTCACACATTGAGTTGTTCTGGATGTATTACAGTGTGTTGCACAATGTTGCATCGGATTATACATTATATATACAGGTTACAATAAATTATATACTATAATTTATGTGTTCTTACATCAAATAAACTCATATTAATATATACACAGTAGATGTTTTATGACAAAAACTCACAAATAATACGACCAAATAAAGTTCGTACACACCTACACAAATAATAATAATAATACTAATAGATGTAAACAACTTCATAGCCACCCCTCACAAGTAATAATAATAATAATAATAATAATAATAATAATAATAATAATAATAATAATGATGATGATGATAATTCAAGTCCGATTTTTGCATTACTTACCCATGGGTTAGAGAATATTGTTTCCAAGTCATACCAGTCTATTACATTTGCGTCAGTCCTAGACTGAATCCTATATAATATTCAAATCTCTGAATCCTGTTCCTGCACCGATGGATCTACAGATCCATGTAGAGTCCAATTAATTATTTTCCCTTGTATATTTTTTTAAGATCACCTTACCTACCATAATTTGAGTTACGTAGGATGTTCCCTCTACAGTAAGTATATCGGTGACTTAAAAATCGTTAGCAATATATCAGTATCGTTTCAATATACTGATATATCTATTTACATGTACAACATACTGTATTTTTTTCATATACTTAATGCCCTTGCATAATTTATGCATCTCAATATTTTTGGGTCCAAAGTGAAGAAAAAGAAATGTTCACGTATTTGACGCACCCACTTCTTCGAACATCCATCACGCAGCTCCGGATGCATTTCGCAATACAGATATCAGCTACTCAAGTAGCAGCCTTCCTATTGCAAAACCGGCTATTCCAAATACTGGGCAACGTGCTGTTATCAGCGGTAGGAAATACCACCGCACTAGTTCAGTGAGAGAATCAACCCAGAAGTAACTGGTGACGCTCTATTCCAGTCTGGTACAAACATATTTTATGAGTGTTTCAGGTACGGGACATGCGTTTTCTGTGATCTCAGAATTGTTTGTTAGTCCACAGCAAGCATTTGAGAAATACTGCATCATATAAACTCGCGGTGATCAGTTACACCGAAACATACGAGAACAGGGTAGCGGGCCGCCAAGAATTCAGTGTTCAAATGCAACGTGCCTTACCGTGGTAACAGAAGTGCACCTGAAGTGACCAACGAGTCTTGCAAAGCATTTCGCGGACCAAAAAGCGGCAAGTTTCCGCAAACTGAGGAGAATCTGCTTAAATATATGATTTTGTCACGCACGTTTGATATGCCGTTTCTCACGAAATGCTGTATTTTAAAGGACAAGAAATAGCCAGTGCACATGGAATCAGTGTCTCCGATTTGAAGGTTAGCCGCGGCTGGATGAATAATTTTATGAAGAGAAATGGACTTTCTCTTCGACGAAGTATAACATTATGCCAAAAAAATGCCAAATGATTTCAACAAAAAAGCAATTGATTTACATCACTTCGTGATTGAGAAGCGTAAAATGAAGGAATATTTGATTTCCCAAATAGGTACTACACGTCAGACGCCAATCAGTTTCTATATGCCACAAAACAGAACAATCGATACGAAAGGGACATTGAGTGTTATCGTATGCGCTACCGGAAGCGAAAAACAACTATGTACTGCAATGCTTGCTGTAAAAGCTGACAGCAGAAAGCTTACATCTTACGATGTTCTAAAATGAAAAACAATGCCTAAAGTCAAATTTCTGCAAGGGATCCACGTTCGTATCCAAGAAAAGGGGTGGATGGACACGTCACTCGTACAAGATTGGGTACAAACGGTTTGGGGAAATCTAGTAGGGTCCCTCCTTCAATACCCGGCCATTCTCCTTTTGGACAGTTTTATTTTGTTTTGCCGGTATGTCATTATTATGACATTTCATGAATTTTACTTTTATTAGTTCATGTTTAATTCACTTCAGGTCATATTATCAGCTTGAAACGGGAAGAATATTTTCGAGTGTTGGTACTTCAAACCCACATGTCCAACTTACCTGATGTAGGCCTATCCTATTTGACTTTTCAGAAAAACCTCACGCTGGAATTTTACACCAAATGACGATAACCGCAATGAGTTCAACCGATTGTGTTTATATTATATTTGATATACCTTTTAAATGTAAATGAATTGTAAATAATTTTTAAACATCTGAATTCCTGGAAGAATTTACGCAACCAAAGTTTTCACCTGTATCTTTTGTCAAAAAAAGTGCGTTAATTACGCGAGAAAATACGGTATATCGATTATAAAAAACAGGTTTTCAATTACTGCAACATCAATATATCGGTGTTTAAATTATTTCCTTCATCTTTAGTTCAAATAAGAATGACGGGAAATGGAAACACGTCTCGTGTCTTGTCTCATGCTAATATAGCTTTTCAGTAAAAATCGATAGTTAAGTTTTATGAAACCCGAAATTCAGGAAGAAAATGACACACATCTCACAGATATTGTTTATCAGTAATAATCGATAAAAAGTCATATGACCATTGTATAAATCAATTCTTAATTGATCAATTAATGCTAATCGATAATTATGGTTGAAAATCGAGTTTTGGACGTTTTTCTGTCGATAAATATGGTCTTCACTAAAAAATAATGAATTTATAATGAATTACCAACAAAATCGCAAGTATTTACTAATTTTGCATTATTAACTTTTTTCGGTTGAAATTCACATTAAAATTTGCAACTATCGCAAAACAAACCAAAAAAAAAATTCCAGTCCCTAGCTATAAGCAATAATATGCAATAAAACAGAACACAGTGAAGGAACATGATAAATGGTAATTACCGTATTCACTCGCATATTAGACCCCCTTTCCCCCCCCCCATTTTTACAGCCAAAAATAGTAAAGGGGGGTCCAATGTGCGATAACCTCAAAATTGTGTGCAGCGAACACATGACTTCTAGGTTATAAAGAGGTATGAATTTTACGGGTAAACATCCTACACTATTATTTAACAAACTTAGAATATATTTAAGTTATACTGGCTATTTTCATCGGAAGGCAGTATTTCTAAACGTAAAAAGACAATAAATGGTGAACACGACTTTTAGGCCTACGGTACATATAAAAGTCCATTTTAGTTACTCATATCACGTCATTCGTTACATCTCATTAATTCCTCTGGTGAGGTTGACGTCAGGAAGGGCATATGGCCGTAAAAACTCGCTACGAAGATTCGTCTCATTTCATACTCGATCCTGTAGGAGAAAGGGATAAGGGTATCGTGTTATCATATAGTTAAATATTGACACAAAAGAAGTTATGACCAGTCATTTGTCTCTGTCAGTTCAGCAGTAGGCCTACCACACAGTAAACCTGATCACTGCTTTCTTTTGAATTATCGCCTTGCGCCGCCAACTTCCCTGCCGTGCTACCAGCGTGTCGGCATTCTAAGTGACGGCATCTTCACTGCTATCTCTCGTCAGTCGCATCAGCCATGCTTCATCTCTTTGAGCCATGCACTGCAAACAAGAGCATACGAGGTCCCGTCTTTTTGAACCTTTTAAAAATAATTTCGTTCCCGACTATAGAGTCTAAACAGGTAAATCTATTCCCAGATGGTCTCTGATATTCCCAGTTGGTGTATATTTAGCAGAAGCCACTCCTTCCGAATAAAGGCGTGTTGTAGAAGGCATGCCAAACCATCAACTGATAACTAGCGTATGTTACGAGTTGCACTTCCGAATGTAATATATAGTAACTGGAAACATTCTTTTGATAATTGCGGCTGTTGAAACACAGACCCTTATTTTTAAGTACATTTCATGTTTGTTCTCTACATTTATCACATCAGGATTTGTGTAAACAGCTGTCCATGAGGTGAGACAGACCACATTGTTTAGGATAGGTATATTATCACCCTGATAGTGCCAAAAGTTCGACAGAAAAAATAATAATAAATAACAGGAAAATATACCGCATTTATGGATATCTACAGGTGTGGCAGTAATGCGTTTTATTATTATAATGTTTAATTTCGTATGTTCGTTGTTTCCTTTTTTTAAAAATTATTAACTCATACCCTAGTATGTTTTGTTTGGCATCTCCGAAATTCGTTTAAAGTATGTGGGGACATAAAATTGTTATTATTATTTATTAGGTACGTTGGCAAGTAAAACAATCGTTTTAATTGGATAGCTTTTATCACATTTTAAACTTACTTCTCTCCAAATATATACCTATATTGGCCCGAGTTACGAGATATTAAACGACCACTTTGTTAATGATCTCGCCTGCTGTATAAACAGCAACAACCGCGAATATTTCTCAACCAAAGTAAACTCGTTTCCTCATCCCGAGGAGGTACAGCTCTTTTTAGACACACCCCCAGTGGAGGGGAGGTACATGTATCGCTTTTATCGCATATCAACCTTCCTGCCATTCGTAAATCTCCTGCAGTATGGTACCGGGTATCGAAGTCAGACCCCAGAAAACAGCAATTAACTGTGCTAATCATTACGCTGGCGGACATTATTAACTACAAAACACAGACATATAGCATGGCCGATGCATGCTTGCAATGTGCAGGTTGGACATGAAGCTAGGCCTATTCATTTATTTGCGTGACGTCATCAGAGCTGTAGTACCGCTTGGATTCGACGCATTTTCATTGGGTAGGTCGTACGGACAAAACTATTCACAAATTTGTGTAATGTCATCAGAGCTGCAATAAGACTTGTATCCGCTTCGAAGCGGAATCGTTGTCGTTCTTTGACGAATTACGTTGGGGGTCTTACAGGCGAGAATTTTTTTTTCATTTTCTTCGTCTCGAAAAGCCGGGGGGGGGATGTCGTCTAATACGCGAGGGGGTCTAATACACGAGTAAATACGGTATATAATTATACAGGCTTTACATCTAGGTTGTCAGCTTTAAGGATAAAATCTGCTTTTAAAAGACACTGAAACCTTTGGATACGTGAAAAGAAAATAGTTGGAAAAGAAAACCAAGCCAAATAAAGATGGAGAGATAGATCACGCTGGGCACACGTGAAGGTGATGGTAGACTCTACTTCAAGGTCCTGTAGTTGTCATACACACAACACTTATAATGATGATGGAAGAAACAGAGAATTATTCAAAATCATAGTATTATCAATGAGCTACACCTACCATTGTTCAATGCACGGAAGACAATAACTATGAGCACAAGGCAACATCACATCTGGTTTGCGCTCCAAACATATACAGCATTCATTCAACCTCTCTCCTGGTCTGGAAGTTGCATTGTCCACTTCTTCAAGCAGCATGGTGGCCGTCAGATATTTAATACTATCATACTCGGTTCGAGTATTTCCTGATGAAGATGACTCTGACAGACTTTGCTCGGCAGTGTGATTCAGATTAGTTTCTCTTCGACAATCTTCTTCAGCAGCAGTACGTTGCTTTGCAGCCATCAACTGGCACTGTAAAGTTTGGAAAACCTGGGGAGGAAATATACAGTAAATATTGCATACAGGTAAACAACAATATTTAAACTTATCCTACAATAAGACAATGAATAGACTGGATAGGTTGAACGTTATGTTAAATGTTATGACTTTTATTTCATGCACAACTTTGATGGAAGGTTCCATCCAGTGATTGAAATGCAGTAATAAACTTTGACAAACAAATCCATCTGTGTACACAGTCTACTTACAGGCGTATTTCTACAGTTACCGACAAAATATGAAAAATAAAATGCACCTCACTATCTTCAACTGAGTGTCGTTTGTAAATGGACATGGCAGCCCTGGAGTGGTATGATGTTATTCATGATTGGCTTGAGAATAGTGATACTGAGAGTGGTATGAAAGTATGCAAAATAATTCATCTTCAAGTGACAGTGGCAAAACTAAATTGGGCGCACCAGTGTCAACAGATAATATGAGGTACCTTATGTTACACACATACACCCGCAACATATCAACAGATACCCTGAACAGTAGTCACGACTGGATTTGGGAACTTCAAGAAAATAAACCTACTTTTATTACAAGTAAACCAGCTAAAGAACTGTAAGACTGACCAAAGTTGTTGATATGAGTGTAAAATCACTGTATATGACCTTTTGCATTTCCATAAGAAGTGAAAAATAAATAGCATGTAAGGGCACACGTTTTCAAAAACAAATGGTAGGTCAAGGGACTAAAGCTTAAGGGACAAAACATCATGATTATCAGCTTCTCTTAAAAAATGAAATGCGAATCTAAATGTAAGGTGGCACTTAGGTACCCATCCTGCATGTTTGGAAACAGAATATGATGATTTACAATACCTGATGTATCACAGACAAGAGATCCTTCCTTGATGCTTGCCAGGGACACATCAACCTGCCCCAAAAAGGTACTCTTACTTATAAAGAATTAAAGACAAGACAGCCTAAAACTGGAAAATGTGACCCTTTTCTTTGTTGCTATTGGCCAGCTGTAATCAAGGCAATGTCCATATTGTCTCTGACAGAGCTCACATCATGTGTGGCCACAGGGTTACCATATTTTTTGAAATTAAGAAAATCCCAGAATTTGAAACGGTCATGGCATGTGGTGGTTGTAGTCACACTACATAATTTGATGTTGAGTACTGACGAGTGCTGAGTACTGAGGTTAGTTACTTTGCAATGAAATGGCCAACGAGGCTGGTACAAACAAAAAGGATAGATATCTGAATCTCATGCCTTTGTTGGCAGGACCTAGTGTTTACAGTGCACTATGTCTTGTGGTATGGGCTAGAGTAATTTTGTTACTTTCATTGATCTGTCTCTGTCTTATACTTAGCTTTGACAATATGAAAGTGACAGGTATGAGCGATGCTAGTAATGCTATTCTTTCTGCAGCCAGTCACTGCTATGAATGGTGTGAAAGTGTTGCTCATAGGGTCGGTTGGTGCATGCATTTCAGTGGGCTTGGCAGACTAATATGTAAAAACTTCTGGCTCAGTGAGGAAAGCAATGGGAAACTACCTCACTCCTCATTTCCCTAGTACGCCTCTTCAGTGATGCCTAGGCCATCTATGACAGCTGATGGCGGAGCTGTTGAGGATCCAACCAGCTCTAGAGGCTGAAGACTGAACATACATACACATCTGAATCTCAAAGTTAAAATTTGCAAAATATCCAAAGATGTTTGGTTCCTGAAAGAATGTTTAAAATCTAAGCTAGTACCTAGATTTTTAAAATCTATACAAAGAAAGAGCATATATAATCCAAAGGTAGCTGATACTCAGAACAAAATAAATGAAATCTGGCTGAAAATTTAAATTAAATTACTCTATATGAAGAAATAATTTCTAAACTTGCAATTATACCGTACATACTTGGAAATTTCTGAACTATTATCTCCTCTAGAATGGAGATTTATCCAAAATTACATAACGGAAAAGCTTGTTGACATTTTGGACAAGAAACAGAAAACCCTGTATAGCAAACTCTTACACTTAAAGGAAAACAAATTAAATTCAAACACACTTAACAACAGGGCAAAATAACCTAATTTTGATCTAAAAAACATTCCCACCACAATCAATCAGATACAGACTTCATGGATAATGAGATGAACCTATTCAATAAAGGTTCAAAAGTTAAAACTCACAAAAAATAGAAGATGTGATCACCGTAGTAGCAGAAGTCGAATCTAACTTAAATTTATGCCAGATTTACAAAATGATATCAGGTTTGAAGTCAAAAAGAAACTTCCAACTTTTGTAAGAGAAATGAAAGAAAGTCCTAATCCTACTTTCATAAAACAAATCATGAAACTAAAAACTAAGTTAAACAATAACAACATAATCGTTACCAAAGCAGACAAAGGTGAAACTGCAGTCCTTTTAAATAAAGACGACTATATTAAAAAAACTGAGGAATTCTTTTAGGACAAAACCTACACTGTAGTAAACAAAGATCCTATAAATAAGATTCAGTGGAACCTAAAAATTATCCTTAAGAATTCTACCTTGTTTGTTTAATGAACAAGATGATAAGCATGAACCCTAAGATACCAACGGCAAGGGCACTGCCCAAGTTACATAAAACTAATGTACCCATACGTCCCATAATTAACAGCAAAAACAGACCCACATATAAAACATCTAAATTTATACACTATTTCCTCAAAAGACACTACAAGTTTAATAACAAATTGTTGATCAAAAACTCAATAGAATTATGTCATAAATTAAACAAATTCAACTTACAACCACATCATAAAATGGTTTCATTTGACATAACCAACATGTATCCATATATACTGGTCAATGAAACTATTAATATCACCAAACTCAATCTTTCCAAACAGAGTAGATTAAAAGCAAATGCAAAATGGAAGAATTTATTAACTTACTGAAATTTGTTTTAAATAATAATAATTTTACCTTTAACAAAAAGATTTACCATCAAACTTGCTCAGCAATGGATGACCCCATGTCGGGCATACTGGCTGATATACATGTGGACCATTTGGAGCAAAACAAAATAAAAACAAACATAACAAGACTTTCTCTTTGGCTTAGATATGTAGATGGCACCTTTGTCATAATAGATAGTCAACAAAACGATAGTGAAAAAATCCTAGATTTCTTAAATAATATTGACCCAAATATAAAGTTTACGAAAGAGGATGAATCTAACAACTCAATAAACTTTCTAGGCATTAGTGTAACACGATTAGGTGACAAATTTGACTTTAAAATATTTAGCAAACTAACATAACGCTCCGTTAACGATAAAAAACGACTCACTCCACCCAAAATCACATAACACGCGGCTTTCTTTAGCTTGATTTACAGAGCTTTCAAAATTCCCCTTTCAGATAGTAACTTAAAAAAGGAACTTAAATTCATAAAAGATCTGGCTTCAATTAATGGCTACAAAATGGATATTGTCCATCGTATCATTAATAAAGTAAAACACAAATTAGCAACTTTTTTTTTGCTAGTTGCTTTACGTCGCACCGACACAGACAGGTCTTATGGCGACGATGGGACAGGGAAGGGCTAGGAGTGGGAAGGAAGCGGCCGTGGCCTTAATTAAGGTACAGCCCCAGCATTTGTCTGGTGTGAAAATGGGAAACCACGGAAAACCATTTTCAGGGCTGCCGACAGTGGGGTTAGAACCTACTATCTCCCGAATACTGGATACTGGCCGCACTTAAGCGACTGCAGCTATCGAGCTCGGTCAAAGGAATTAGCAACTAATCTTACTCCTGACAAAACTAAGAAATCCAAAATTGCAACATTCACATTCACTAATCCAGCCATTTATCAAATAACAATTCTATCAAGAAACAAGATGTTAACATAGCATTCAAGACACAAAACACAAACCGAAACATTTTTTCAACCATAATAGCGTAAATTCAAGCAATAACCCTTATCTAAATTCCGGTATTTATAGATTAACATGTGTAGAATGTAAGTTTTCATACATAGGCCAAACTGGTCGTACTTTCTTACAAGATACCATGAACATGTCAATGCTGCATAACACAATAAACATTCTGCTATGAGTGTTCACATGAGAGAATCAGGCTACCACTTTACAACTATAGAGAAAGACTTAAAAATCATTTAAAAAAATAGAAAAGGGAAAATTAATTACAGAATTAGAAAATATTTATATTTATTTAGACCAGCATTTTAATTTGAATAAGGAAAAAACTTAAAATGACGAAATTGAAATAAAAATCTTTTACATGAACAACTGCCTAAACTTTTACAAACACTTAATCTAGAGAAAAGTAATTTTGCTGAAGTTTTTATCCCCAAAACAACCAATAATCATGTAACATTAATGAACACAACCCCTCCCTGCACCTCCTCTAAACGCTCCCCTCCCTAAGCCACACCTACTAACATTACTCTGCCCACCCCTACTCCCTCCCCACAACCTCTACCATCTCACTTGTACAACACAAGGAGCAGATGCAGAACAACAGGCAGTTACTACGAAACTTTAGACAACACTAGACAGAGAAGCAGTAATTGGAGGGGTAAGTGAAGTTTCCTTAAGGGCTCACTTAACCAGTAACATTCGACACTCACATGAATCGTTTTTCTTGTTACAGACACGCCAACAAGTGATGGCCTATTTAACAACTTGTAGCTACATTGTTCGTCGAATCACGTCCCTTTTAACTACGCTCCATTTTAATTCATTGCTTCAAAGCTTTGATCATTGATGTCAACAAATACATACTCAATCAACATCATCACCAGTGTCAAATGACAACAAAAGTTCAAAATTCGTAAAGAATAAAGTTTAACCTGTCACATGTTACAATCAACAAGATGACGAAATCTTAGAATTTCATAGTCTTATCCTCAAAGGATAACAAACTTTTAACCCGATGTCATGTTTTAAACTTTAAATATCTATGACCTAATCATAAGTTCTTAAGATTGAAGCACAAGTCATTCTTCAAGATTTTAGACATACCAAATGTTTGTAAGTATTTGAGAGCAAACTTATTCTACCATAATTTTAAATGAATATATTGTTATCAACTTTTCCACTATTAAGTTCTAGTTAATAAGGCATGCTACCAATGATTATGCCTCCTATGATATTAGTAAAATAAGTTTAAGACTGTAAAATGTACAAATAGTTTTTAAGTCATTAGTTGTAAATATAAACCAACCTTTGAGATTCTAGATCGGCTGATGATGCTCTATAAGAGAGCGAAACATGTCCCGCTTATAACTTTATATTAATAGTGAAACTCTAAATGTAATAACATTTTAATGTATTGAATAGGTGGTTTATAATAAAACATTGTTTACTGTAATTAAATTTCTAATCAGTAGGGACCTGAAAAATTAGCATCTATTTGTTTCAAAATTAGCATCTATTTACAAAGTTAAAATAATCGCATGGTATTATTAATTTTAACGATTCCAAGTTTATGAAGTGCAATTATTGTCCTTGGTTCACACACAATACAAATTCATTGTACAAACAAAAGCACTGTCAGTAATTCGGCATTGCACCGTCTGTCTGTAACCATTGTGTTGTAATGAGACAACACACGCTCGCTATCTATAATGTTTGTTGGGATCCACAACAATTCAAGACAGTATCCAGCAACTATGCTGAACTCTGTCTGAACTGCAGTTAATGCAAGCATGACATCACATTTTTTTCACTTTCTTTCATCTGGGTTTGAATTTCATGTTTCAGAGAACAGTAACCAGACCAGATATCGTTTTGTGAGAGATCTGTTACTCCAAACAATTTCTCAAGCTCATCTAATTTATCAGTGTTATTCAAAATTATATTTTTTGGATACAAAGCTTGAGAAAACGACATAAAATGCTTATGGTTGAGGTCTTTAGCTTTCAATGTGGCTAGCTTGCACTGTGAAGAACGAGCAGCTTTGACAAATGTATCCCTACGTGCAGCCTGCTGTAGAGGAGTGCGCTTAATCAAAGCATCATTAGTTGCCGCAGAAAAATTCCCCTCACAAATGAAGATAAAACTGGCGTCAAGGTTATGCAGTTTGGGGTAAAGGAGATGAGAGGTAGGATACAGAGACCCTTCAAGTTCAGTAAGGAGGTCAACCAATTCAGCTGCATGATCTGTGACAAAAACCATGTGGGAGTGAAGCCTATTCACTTCTTGGTCACTCAGATCAGTCAGGTACTAAATACCACAGTTGTTGATGTCTTTCATATCAGACATCTTGAAAAATGTAACAATATCAGTGAAGTAACACTCAAATAGAACACAGCCTGAAACCAGCTATTCCATCGGGTTATGACGGGCAGGAAAAAGCTTTGCTTCTTTTGAAGCACCATACTTTGATGTTAAGAATTGTAAATTTTTGCTTTCTTGTGTTCAAAAATGCAGACTTTACCATCGCAACCATATGATTTAAATCTGTCATCAGTGCGACCCAACTACTGCCAACCAAGCTGATCTTATGTGCCCAGCACTGTACATGCAGTAAATGATCCCCTATGACCACACTTAATGTTTCAGAACACCGGGTCATGTACGGAGCACGGTCACTAACAAACACTTTAACTGCATCATATGGTACACTATAACTGAGCAGAGCTTCTAAAACAGCACGAGAGCAATTTGTAGCATTTCCTGCATCAAGATAGCTCACAGAAACAATGTGCAGCTCTCTTTTCGATCCGGCTGGGACTTGGAATATGAAGATAAAAACACAACGGTCCATTCTATCTGTAGTTTCATTACAGAGTATGTTGATGTTCTTCCTCACTAGGCCTAGAGCCTCTGCTGTTCTTTTCTGGTGGTTAGATGCAACTTCTAGAAAGGAAGAAAGACCTCAAATTATAACAATATAATTTAAAATTACTGGATCAATTGCGTACGGGTAAGATAGTTCGATATGGAAATCGCACTCAAATTCGGTATCCTTCAATTTTGCGCGAGGTTTCGATGTTGTAATACCTAACCCGTACCCAATCAATGAAATCGAAGCTTACCCGGTAAATATACTTCACGTAGAGTTCTTACACATGGCAGCTCTTCATTTGAAAACTCAGTAATCCAGGCTCTTAGCTCTTTGTTTTCCAGCTTTTCCAGAGGTGTATTTGCTTTGGCAGATACTTCAACTGTGCGTTTCGAGAAGTTATCTCTGGAAATTTTTCGTCATTTACACTATCTAACTGTGTAAGCACAGAAGATTCCTTTCTTTGAGACGTACTAGCAGCAAGGGTTGAACTTTATTATCGCGTTGCTTACCCACATGTTTTTCAGATTTAACATGTTTCACAAGGCTATCTTTTTTTTCTTATTTTTTTTTTCCCCACCCAACTTGGCAATTACAATACTTGCAAAACACTGTCACTGAATCTGTGGCATATAAACCATCCTTTGCATATTGCTGAGCCCTTTCATGCGCAGTTTTTGTTGTGCGCCCTATAACCTAAACGATCGCTCGACTTTCTACTCTTCACTAGTTTCAATTTTGAACAGGAAAACAACGCTGCTTCTATCTCATTATTTCCATGCCAGTCGATTTATATTTCGATAATAATCTATACAGATCTTATTCCCCTTGCTATTCCCATTGTAAATATCGATTAAAGTCAGCAAACAGCAATTGATCGGCTACTTTCCTTTATCGAACGGAATGGTCGAAAGATATATGCATCATAGACAGATCAGATGTTAGGCTTTTCAGGCGTATGCTCTATTAACTAGCGTTTCGTCTTAGGTCTGACACTAGACTCATCAGAGTGGGATGTGTCAGACCCTACCCACTGACGCTGGGGTGTATGCAGGTGAACTTATCAGAAGCCCATTATAAGAGGAACAGTCTGATAACTGCATACGGGAGATAAATCTCCACAATGGAATTATTGCCTGCCTAGCAATTCCGAATGGAAAATTCTAAGTTCCCATGGAGGGAATCTGATCTGTTTTTGACAAGCTCTATTGGTGAAAAATATCTAATTCCCTCCATGGGAACTTTGAATTTTCCATTCGGAATTGCTAGGCAGGCAATAATTCCATTGTGGAGATTTATCTCCCGTATGCAGTTATCAGACTGTGCCTCTTATAATGGGCTTCTGATAAGTTCACCTGCATACACCCCAGCGTCAGTGGGTAGGATCTAACACATCCCACTTTGATGAGTCTAGTGTCAGACCTAAGACAAAACGCTGGTTAATAGAGCAAACGCCTGAAAAGCCTACATCTGATCTGTTTTTGACAAGCTCTATTGGTGAAAAATATCTAATTCCCTCCATGGGAACTTAGAATTTTTCATATGCATCATATTTTGAGTATTTCTGATGATTTTGCCAAAATATGTTGTTTTTGCCAGTAAAATAGCACATTTTTGCAGAATTCACACCAAAATTGCATATTCATACTAATTTCGCATTTTGGGTCACAATTCGCAATTTGTCGCACTTCTATTTATGCATAAAAATGATTTTATTCCACATTAGAATTACCGTAGGCTTGGATTCAGTACAAGATTAAAAAATTTGCATTTATCGCTAATGCGATTTTTCAGGTCCCTACTAACCAGTCACGGCTTAATTAAGGGATTTATTTCTTACAGTGTGCGTTATAGAGATCTGAAATTGAAAGTGTCAGGAACAAAACTATTTTTCATATTCCAGAAACATGCTTGCAATTTTTGGAGGGTTATCTTTTGCCCTGCGCTATTAAAGGTAAGTCATTATTCATTAATTCACATTTTCTCTAGTATCCAGGCCAATCTAAGTCAGAGAGGCTCTTTTCTATGAATACTGTCTGCAAGGAAAGGATAAAAAGTAATTCAACAGCTTTAACCTATCTTTTGTATTTGTCATTCAGTAGCTGAGTGTAATGTATCAACGTTAGTAAGCCTGTTGAGTGTACTGTGAGGTCATTGCAGCCGCCACCATGTTGGGTCTCTAACCAACAATAAAAATAAATATCAAATCAAACTTTCAATGAGAGAATTTAGAAGAGCAACAGGAAAAAATTCAATTTAATACAAAAATAAAAAATAAATCAAAAGGTAACATATTGTTGTTTAAGAAACAATACTGCCTATCTGACAATGCTCTTCCTATCCACTATGTTCCTTAAGACAGGTCACGTCTCCCAGCCACATATGGTTATGCAGTCTATCAGAACAATTTTCATTCCGTTCATTTTCCTGTGGTTACGTGTAAGGAAAATAAACCTTACCATACCGTAGTGTAGAATTGTACGTTTGCATGACGTATTTACACACTCCTCCAATATGCTGTATATAAGGTTCAATTTCCTTCATCATAAGCATACGAAAATGAACACAATGAAAATTGTTGTGATGGACTGCATATCCATATGGGGCTGGTAGGCTTGACCAGTCTTAAGGAAAATTATGGCTACGAAGAGCATTGTCAAATAGGTAGTATTGTTTCTTAAGCGACTATATTCCCTGAGTAATTACATACTTGAAATTTAGAATGATTTATAAAGGATGGAGGATGTAAGACTTCACCTACTGCTACCATCCACAAAAAGTTATTGGCAACTCTTACATGAACTGAAAGAAAAAAGAGCAGATATTAGGATGGATTTCTACGGGACAGACACCATGATCAACCGTGAATGGACATGCACAGGATATGACTTACGGCATACAGTTACGAGGTTTGCCATACGTGGGTTTCATTATTAAGTATGCCAGACCTTGAATTGCCATGAACCAGGCCCGGATTGTGTGTGTAGACTCCGTGACCAACACTGCAAGAAATATCATGCCTTACAGTGCAAATGTAGGCAACAAACGATCACCCAGCTTGCCAATGAATAATGGACAATTATCAAAAGTACAAACAAACTTGGTGACAATAAGAGGAAAGATACTGTATTTACTCCTTATATGGCCATTGGCTGCAATAAAATTCTTATTTATAAAGGCCAATCTTGCACATAAAGTGAATGACAAGATCAACAGTAGTTTCATCCTTGGTAAAAATGCAATAGTATTCCCATCATGTTAAGCTTTCAACTAAGGTCAGAGACGAAGTGGGCCAAGATGGCATTGGTTCCACACGAACACGCTGGGGGATGTCTTCCCCATTTACAAGGTAGGAATATGTAGATCACCCATGGTTTATTCTCAACTTGCATAAAACTACTGGTATTACAATGGCAGATGTTACAAAAAGAAGAATTCAAGAGTTTGACAGCCTCCACAAATGGCGTTATTATGATAGGAAAAAGCGTGCATTTGAAACATGGAGAGTGAATGCTTGGGGACAAAGTTTAAGACGCATGATAAGAACGTACTGTAAACCTATTTGAGAGCGAGCTCCCCTCACAACTTTGAAATTCTCTAGCCAGAAGATAAAAAGAAAATGTATTTTACAGGGAAGTTCTGTAATAGTGGTGGTGGAGATGTTTTTGTAAGGATAAAGACAGGGTCATCAGCCATTATAATTAAGAAGAAAAATGAACAGTTCGGACATGTTGTTTAATGAGGGGGTCAGCTTATGAAACAGAAGGACTATGAAAGGTAGTAAAACTACAAGACTCTCTTGAATACGAAAACCTAATACCATCAGGTTTGAAAGATAAGAATTGACCAACAACAGTCGATAGAAATGTACAGGGTCATCGAAAAAGAATACCCAAAAACATTGCTGCTTCAAGTAGAAAAAAATATATTGAGGCGATCATGATCTTAAACTGAAGAAGAAAGATAAGAGGTTTTCTCTTAAATACCTTAATAAATTTCTACACGAATCCCATTAATGGCACAGCAGATATCAAGTCGATAATCAACTTCTTGCCCCGTATGCTGAAGCATGTCTGGAGCAACAGTTGCAAAGGCAGCAGTGATCTGTTCTCTGAGATGTATTAAGTCATGTAAATATTTATGCCAAACATTGGATCAGTAGTACGAGAGGAAGATGGAATCAGGAGAGAATTCAAGACCTTCTTTGACAAGCTCCTGAATGGAGAGGCATCAAATGTAATTCGAAACAGAGAAGAATCTGGAAAAAGTGAAGAGCCCTGTAAAAATATGGAGCCACCAATCACATGGTTGGAGATAGAGAAGAGCCTCAAAAGTATGAAGAAAGGGAAAGCTGCAGGAATAGATGAGTTAAGTGTGGACATGTTAAGAGCAGGAGGAACCCCAGCAATCCAATGGCTATATAGACTCCTAAATGTAGTATGGCAGAAAAATACCATCCCAGAAGACTGGAAGAAAGGTATTGTACCTATATTCAAGAAACGCAGCAGACGGAAATGTACCAACTACCGTGGTATCACTCTACTCTCCCATGGACTAAAAATTCTGGAAAAAATTATAGAGAATAGACTGCGAGAAATTGTAGAACCACTTTTAGAAGAGGAACAATAAGACCAACAACAGAACTTATATTTGCTGTCAGGATGCTGATGGAAAAACATTGGGAAAAAGAGAAGCCTCTATATCTACTGTTCCTTGACATCGGAAAGGCCTATGACAGCATACCAAGGGAGCTTATTTGGGAGTGCCTAAGAAAGCTCGAAGTTCGAGACAGTCTAATCAAAAGTTAAGGTGCTTTACGAGAAAACCAGAAGCTGTGTACAAGTCGGTTCTGGACTGTCAGACTGGTTTGAGAGAAAAAGGGGGGTACAACAAGGTAGTGCTTTGTCGCCCCTATTATTTAGCATTGTAATGGATACCATATTAAAGGCGCTAAAAGAAAAGGGGCAACAAGACTTACAAGCTTTTGCATTTGCAGATGATGTGGTAATTTGGGGTAACTCAGAGAAAGATGTAGAAGAGAGACTGAAAGGTGGAATCAGGAGTTTGAGAGATATGGATTAAACATCAACAAGGCTAAAACGGTGGTGTTGAAGGTACAGAAGGGTGACAATCAGCCAGAAATCATGCTAAATGGCACTAAGCTGGATAGTGTCACAGAATTTAAGTACTTGGGTAGTATAATGTCCAAGGATAACTTAGCTAAATATGAAGTAAATAGTCGAATCAGCAAAGCAATACATTTTTACCTCCAAGTAAGACAGCTACTATGGGGAGTACCACTCAAAACAAGATGACACTGTATAAATCATACTACACCCCTATCCGCACATACAGCCTGGAAACCGCTACATTAACAAGAAAGGACAACTCGAAACTCCAAGCTGCAGAAATGAAGTTCCTACGCACAATGATCCAGAAGACCAGGAGGGATAAAATCAGGAATAAAAAAGTCAGAGAAGACGTAGGACTAGAAAACTCCTTATTCCAGAAGATCCAAAAGGCAAGACTGGAGTGGTTTGGTCATGTGAAAAGAATGAGTGCCAACAGGTCTACAAGAAAGGAGTATGAAAGAGAAATCAGGGGAAAGAGACCAGTGGGCAGACCTAGAGAAAAATGGACAGACTTAGTGAAGAAGGATGTAGAGGAGAGAGGTCAGGATTGGGAGCGGATTGTGAAGGAAGAATGGTTCATGGACAGAACAAAATGGAAAGGGCTCGTATACCACACCTGGGAAATTGGAGTTGGTCAACGATGATGATGATGATTTTGGATAGTAGTCTTGGGTATTCCTAATTGTAAACTCCGGTGTGCATGTTTGATTCAAAGTTTGCAAACTAAAACATGCACTGAGCTGTCTGCTGGGCGGTTCCCATCATCCAGGCCTGCTACACACCACACAAACAGATGTGCTATTCATAGCAAGGGTTATATCACCCGATCAAAGTCACGCAACGACTACTAGCAACAGGGTTTCTTTAATCCTTCTTTCCTTTTCATTTTAAGACTATAATCACCTATTATCACCTCAATATGTTTATCCTACTCAAAGCAGCAACATTTGAAAATATGGGTATTCTTTTTCAATGATAGGAGAACCTGGCACAAGTTAAAAGTAATGGCGAACATACCTAGATGCCTCGGGGCAGCTAAACAATACCTCACTATTTTTCATCTCCTGATATCCCCCTTTATTGCCACCTACCACCGGCAAAAGATGAAGAGGGTGTATTACACAGGCTCCACTGAGAGTGCAGTTTCCAAAACATAAAGAAGAAACCTCAGTTAAAACCATAGCAAAGCAAGAGTACCTTGCTAGTAGCTTTCATGACTGCCCCAGCTTTAAAGCAGGTAAATTTTCAATCATAATCTAAATACAGTCTTGTGTAGTTAAGAGAGATGTATCTCATTTGATTGCTGGGGATAAACCCACCCAGCTCCTTTATTAAGTACAAAATTCAGGCAGATAAGTGGGCTGCCATTATGCTTATTATGAATGCGGAGAGGTTTTTTTTTAACACATTTGACTTAATAATACTGAATAACTCATTACAACAGCAATGCATTTGTTTCTCTCTCTTCTTTTTTTTTGCTAGCAGCTTTACGTTGCACCGACACAGATAGGTCTTATGGCAACAATGGGATAGGAAAGGCCTAGGACAGGGATGGCGAACCTATGCCACGCGTGTCACTAGGTGACACGCGAACACGATTTCAGTGGCACGCCACGTGAACATAATATTATTTTATATATACGTCTTGTACTACAGACAATGCATATCTTATAGTGTTTCACGTGTAAGAAATAAATATCGAAAATCTAAATCCTAGTTCCATTCGGACGTGCAATATGGCAACACGGCTACACTGATAGGTCCGAAAGTCAAGTGAGATAGTGTCGTTTTCTGGTGGTTTTGTACACAGACATCGCAAACACGTTTTCGGTGCCGAAAATAACAGAAACTTAACAAAGGTGGTGACCGTATGTTTCAAGAACTCTGGCCAAGAGAATTCGGCCAGTTAAAGGGATGTGTTGCCTGTGTTCGAAAACAATAATTGTATCCCCTCATTTAATGTAAAGCGCAATTTCGAGACTGGTCATTCAAATGTTTGTTGCATTTCAAATGAAGAAAGAAGAGAGTTCGTTTCACAAAATATCGAACATTACACAAAACAAACCAGTTCTTTTGTCTCATCTGTACGGCCAAGGAATAATATCAGTGCGGCTGTTTCTATCTGTCTCACTGCATAGTACAGCATGCATGGGAAATCGATTTCTGATGGTGAGTTGATTTCCGATGGTGAGCTGTTAAAAGAAAGTTTCTTTTTGACGTCCAACACATTATTTGAAAACTTCCCTAACAAACAACTAATACTTAACAGAAATAAAGGAATGCCAGCCAGCTGAACTGCTGTCAAGGATAGAATAATAAAAATGAGCGAAGAAGTTTCGGTGCAGTTGAAAGCTAATTTGGTTAACTCTCACATGTATGCAGTATGTTTTGATGAAATCATGAATGTGGCCTTACAAACAAGGATAGCCATTTCTTTAGATATCCTCATGGAAATGTGATCAGGGAGAAATTAGTTTAATTGTGGGTGTACAAACTACAACCTGGAATGGAGAAAGTAAAGTCCATTCGCAGTATTAGTACTTTTGATTTTTATATCTAATGATATTTTTTTTACAATTTGTTTTACGTCACACCGACACAGATACGTCTTGTGGCGACGATGGGACAGGCTTACGAGTGGGAAGGAAACCGCCGTGGCCCATAATTGAAGTACAGCCCCACGGAACATGCAATCAAATGTATTCACAAGATATATGTATAATAGATAAATAAATAAATAAATAAATCAGTGAATGAATAAATAAATAACATATTATGAAACATAATCGGGAATTTATAAAGGAAGTCGCCGGGGGGGGGGGGGGGGGTCGTAGGTTGTAGACATCCCTTAGTGGAAAACAAGTGGCACAGTCAACAGATGAGAATAATAAACCAGACTTAAAATGGCACACTAGTTGGAAAAGGTTCGCCATCCCTGGCCTAGGAGTTGGAAGGAAGCAGCCGTGGCCTTAATTAAGGTACAGCCGCAGCATTTGCCTGGTGTGAAAATGGGAAACCACGGAAAACCATCTTCAGGGCTGCCAACAGTGGGATTCGAACCCACTATCTCGCGGATGCAAGCTCACAGCCGCGCGCCTCTAACCGCACGGCCAACTCACCTGGTATGGATTTGTTTGGCAGGTGTGATGTTGCAATTTATGATGGGTCTGGGAGGGAATTAAGCTTTGTTTTAATTGTGTAAATTCACTTGTCACCACCAGTGGATTTTTTTTTTTTTTGCAACATTGCAAACACATATACAGGTTTTCAAAAATGCTGGGGTGGGAAAATGGTATAACCAAAAGGATTGTGACTGTGGTATTAAGATACAGCTCGAGTAACTGCCTGGTGTGAAATTGAGAAACCATTTTCAAGACTTCTGACAGTGGGTTTTTAATCCACCATCATCCACAATAGTGTTACATAAATTGTACTGCAGAGCCAACTCACTTTGTGTCACGATCGGTCTGCGCATTGTTGGAGTAAACTGAATGAAGCCGAGTATAAGAAATTAGGCTCCATTTAGATGAGTGTGTATCGCTTCTGGTAGGTGATCAACAAATGCTGCACAGGCCTTGGAAAGTCTTTTTTTTTTTTTTTTTTGTTATTTGTTTTATGTCGCATCGACACAGATAGGTCTTCTGGCGACGATGGGATAGGAAAGGGCTAGGAGTCAGAAGGAAACGGCCGTGGCCTTAATTAAGGTACAGTCCCAGCATTTGCCTGGTGTGAAAATGGGAAATAGAAAGTCACTCTCTTCTCAGATTGTAAGACAATTCTGTGGAAGTAAAGAAAATTCACAGCCTGTTTCCAGTCATTCGATCGGGTCAGGAATGGAATGAATGAAGCCCCATCTAGCGGCGAGGATAGGAACTATGCCGGCTGCCGAAGCCTGTCGGCACTCCTCTGGGGCAATGAATGATGAATGAATGATGGGTGAAATGAAATGATAATGGAGAGTGTTGCTGGAATGAAAGATGACAGGGAAAACCAGAGTACTCGGAGAAAAACCTGTCCCGCCTCCACTTTGGATAGCACAAATCTCAAATGGAGTGACTGGGATTTGAACCACGGAACCCAGTGGTGAAAGGCCAGCGCGTTGTCGCCTGAGCCACGGAGGCTCTCTGTAGAAGTATTTCACCCAATATATTTATGATAAGAGAGGTGAGATATATGAGTTAAACTTTGTTTAGGTGCAGGTATACACATCAATTCTAATCACCACTGGTCTGCTTGCAGCATGGTGAGTCACGATTAGCTGACTGGCTTCCCACCTGGAAGACTGAAGTTCGAATCCCGGTCAATCCTGGAATGAGATTTACATCTCAAAACTTATGTGGCATCAGGAAAGCCATCTGACCTTCAATCCCCGGCTCAAACCACTGGCCCCAGAAATAACTGGGACAGGCTGAAGGAAGGTCTTAGGAGGGCGTGATTAGCTAAGGAAGCATGGTATAGATGTTGATTCCCATAGGGAACCTGAAATATTTGTCCCGAATGAGTAAATTTATAATACCAATATAAATGGTCCATTATTGAACATTATAAATTTTCCAGCTAACTCGTTCCTGGTTGCCAGCGTTTCGCCCCCCTGTGCTAAGTTGGGCTCATCAGTTGGTACTTAGCACACCCACCAAGACTTTGTTCAAGTGTGTGCATGTGTATAGGTTTAAATAACATTGTTGGCCAAGATGAAAAGATTCAGGTGATCACCAGTGGCACACACCATTTGAGAGATTTACCCAGTTAGTTAATTGCCAATGATAACTTTACAGAACTCAAAATGGGTTATGCATGCCGTCATGTCCTTTACATACCTTCAGAAACTCACTCAAATTCAGCAGTCTGTAAGAGTCAACTTGTCTAGTGCTTGCATCAACTTTAACACAAGCAATTCTAACAGTGCCCTTCCACAACATAGTAGAATCTGTTCCCTTCTTCACTGCAAACACTAATCGCTTTCCACATGGGTCAGTGCATTTCTTCGACCTGGAAGTTGAAGAAAATGTCAGTAGATCCAACACTACCAACTATTATTCACTAGAAAACTGTTAAAACCCCACTCACAATGCAAATGTAACATAATGTAAACTTAAAATTAATGTTAACTTAAAAGTTTGCGATCATGTTATCTGATGGAACCATTCGCAATGTGCCAACGTAAACTTAACTGAGAGTCCGTAAAATTAAGAGAGTGCAAACTCCAAGCTCTGTGGTTAACTTTACGTTAAGTTTGATAACCTGCCAATCAGAACATAGGTAAACATTGTAATTTGTGCGCAATATTAGTAATGACTTCATTCGATGAAACACTGGTAATTATATATCAAAATAACCCTCGTTTACCATATATGATAAGAGAAAAAACTTACAAAGATGCTACATTGAAAGATAATACATGGAAGGAAATTGCTGTAGCAATGAAATCTGATGGTAAGTACAGTGTGAGAGTTCCCATAATCTTAATTTTTGTGCATACCTAGAATGACAATTAACTGTTTAATGAATTATACAACAAATTCATGAGACATAGACGTTAGAAGAGGCTGTGAAAATAAATACATTAAATATGTTTTCTAGACTAACCAGGTGTATGCATAAGTCTTCTCCGGGGTTTCACTAAGAGACGGCGTCAGAGAACAGTACGCAGCGTATGAATTTGACACAGACATCAGTTTGTTCGTCTGACATTAACCTACCAACACAAACAAGTTGAGCCTGCCAAACACTAGCAACTGTGTTGTACTGTTCAGTGATCATGTCGACGTTGTGCCTGAAAAAGAACATTTGCGGCACACATTGCTTTTCTTATTTAATGAAAAGAAAAAGGCTGTGGAAAGTCATTGTTTGCTGGTATAAACAAATGGTGAACATGCTCATCAATCAGAACATGTGAGACAATTTATACGTGATGATTTCAATGTGAAAGACAGTGCACGATCTGGTAGCGGTATTGTGTATTATGAACTCTTGAAGCCCGGCAAAACAGTTAATGCCCAATGCTATCGCCAACAAACGATCCATTTAAATCATGGATTGATCGAAAGACGACCAGAATGGGCCAGAAGACATGGCAAAATGATTTTGTTACACGACAATGCACAGTCTCACATAGCAAAACCAGTGAATGACCCTTGAAATCACTTGGATGGGACATCCTTCCGCATCCGCCGTACTGCCCCAACCTGGTGATATCTGACTATCACGTCTTTGCATCAACAGGGCACGTGCTCACAGAGCAACACTTCAGCAATTTCAAGGAAGTTGGAAAATGGCTTGATGAATGGTTTGCCGCAAAAGACGCAGCTTTTCTGGCATGGCATTCATAACTTACCTGAAAGACGGGCGAAGTGTGTAGAAGCCGAAGGACAATATTTTGAATAAACAAAAATGAATTTCCCTCGAAAATTACATATTTTCTTTACCTCAAAAACCGACAAAAACTTATGCATACACCTGGTATACTATAGCATATCGTCCCCACTCTGGCAAACTAGCGAAAGTGACAAACTAGGGAATCTGTACTTCTGAAGTTTTGGTGTAGATTTTATTGGTTAAATATTGTCTACCCTCTGACAAAGTCTTACATCTGCAACTCGTTCCTTATGCCTAACACATGAAACCAATTATTAAATATAAAAATTGATTTGACATGAGTAATCACAACTTCTTTCAGCTCCTCTAACCTTTTGACAATTTGCAGTTTCGCTAGTTTGCCAGAGTAGGGACGATATTTTTTTGTATTTCAATTGCTCATTGCCAGTCGCGAATGAAACGCCTGAGAGAGCGATACTGTAAGGAAAAAAAATTACTACATACGGAGACAAGAAGTGGGGCAGGCAAGTCTATCAAAGAGCGTGGCCTCTAGTGGAGGCAATGTCCTTCTTGGACGACCACATCAAGCCTCGAAAAACCTACAGCAACTTTCCAGACTTAGGAAATAACAATATCAGTAGTGAAAATTCCCTGTCAGAGCCCCAGCTGCTCTATGATTAAACATTGCGTCGTTGAATACGATGGATATGTATATATATTGATAAAAGCTTTATTTACTTACTGTTTCACTACATTCAAACGGGCAATCAGCTTAAATGTGTTTTCTTTCCTTTTCTTTAGAGTTTTCGACATAGGGGGTTACAGAGGTGAGAGCGACAACAGCTCCGACGTCACTGCTTTCTCTCCCACTAGTGCTCAGAAGACTCGAATTCTGCTCAGTCCATCCACTGAGTGCCGTGGTAAAAAGCAGTGCTCTTCTATACCACAAGAGGAGTGAATAGAGAAGCATTTGAAATTTGTGGTGGAGAGTGCAAGCAAACTAACAGAATAAGTGCAAAGTAGTGCTGAAAGTTTCTTCTCACAGTTCGTGGCTGAGAGTCTATCTGTGCTGCCAGAGTACATAAAGGATGAGACTATCGTTATGGAAGCTAAGGCGGCGCATAGGAGAAACAATTTCTAAATAGGGTCATTGATAATATATGTTTAAATTTATTTAACTAATATGTATATTTATTTAAAGTTATAATAGACAAATAACAAAACTTACACTAGTTATTGAGCAAAGTTCCTCTCAAAATGTACTCAATTTGGCCATCTACTGCACCTGCCGGTGAAACAAGGTAGTCAGCAATTTTTTTCCCGCACATCTTGGTCCTCAAGTGTTACATTTCATGCACCAACTCGTTGACGATTACCCCTCAAATGTTGAATTGCACCCATATTCTCTGGAATATTCATCCGCCAATCGCCATCCTGTACCTGGCCATCCCATTTCCTTATCAGCATATCCTGACAGGCAATAAAATTTAGCCAGAGAATTAACTTCGGATACTTTTAAGAAACTGTGAAGACAAACAGTTGTTTTGATTATATCATCTACATTTTCAGGCTTCGAGTTTAAATTCCAATGGAAAATATGGCAGCAAAAAACAAAAATACCGAAAGTATTTTCAATAACGTGTCGCGCGTAAGAGAAGCAATAGTCAAATACCTTTGCCTTTAAGTTCGTTAAGAAAGCCTTTGAGAATGGCCTCATTAAATTTGTTGTCGGAGGGAATGCCTCACCACCAACACAGTAATATGGCATGGGGTTTATTGAATTAGGAAAGGGACCAGGGGTAGGAATTGGGAGCAAATCACTGTCAAATCTACGTCCAAAATCGGATTGACGAAATATTTTCCCATCAAACTGTGATCTATAAGCTCTAATGTCAACTTTTTTTTTTTTTTTTGCTATTTTGCTTTATGTCGCACCGACACAGATATGTCTTATCACAGTGCCATTAAAACTGTGCTGAATGTCTTCTTATAATTGAAAAATTGTGAGCCTGAGTTGCTTGGAGCTGGAATTATAATGCATTTGCCGTCTATTGCTCCAATACAATATGGCATATCCCACTGTGTGTAGAAGTCTTGCACAATTCTCCAGAAAGCTTCTTTAGTAGGCAACGGTAGATAAGTCTCATGAAGTGCGTCCCAGATAGCATGAGTGGTTTCATGTATCACCTGGCATGGTGTGGATTTCCCAATTCTGTAGTTCTACGCAAGACTCGGAATAGAATCGCCAGTTGCTAGGAAACTGAAACAGACTGAAGTTTTGATACTATATTTCTTAATATTATAACCAATATTCAGTAATTAGGGTGATAGGGTGATAGTACGACTAAGCAGTATTGTAGTGTAGTAGTATATTAATTACCTTACTGTCGTGTGATCCTTGTGTACTATCTTAGACAATATTCCTTTCCTTTCATTTTTTTCTTGCACAGAATAAGTTATTTTTCATCATTCCGTAAAGAATGACTAAGGACTACAAGTGTAAGAACTGCGGGTGTGGCCAGACATTAAGGAGTAGGAGGGAGGAGTTGGAGAGTATGCGGGAGATAATTAGGATTCTCTCAGAGGACAGGAAGGAAGGTAGGCCTCCCTCAAACAATGTACAGGATACAGTAGGTGTAAAGAGGGATGGGACAGAAATGAGGGAACTGTAGAGGACATATGGTCTAATGATTTAAGGAGAAGGGTATTGCAGGCTAAGGGCCCTATTCAGGAGCAGAATTCAGGACAGGTGTCTGTGAGAAATTGGTACGAGTCAGTGCAGGTAGAGCAACAGACGGAAGATAAGGATCAGGGTGCCTTTACTTAAACCGCAATGGTACTTATAAGTTAGGAAATTTATTTAGAAGGGTTACAGAGAGGTACATTCAGGGAAACTGGGTGGTCTAGGGAGCGGTGATAAGGGTACAGGGATCTGGAAGTCAAGTAGGGATGACATCAAAATGTCAGTTTTGAACTGTAGAAATACTGTAAAGAAAGGAATATAATTAAGTCATTTAGATATATACTTACCAGGCATTGTAACAGGAGTTTAATCATGGCTGAGAAATGATATAATGCATGCAGAAATGTTCTCAAGGAACTGGAGTGTTTATCGTAGAGACAGGATAGGAAAATAGGAAGGGGAGTATTTAATTTGGTGAAAGAAGAATTTGTAAGCTATGAAAAAATTAAAGATAACAAACATGAAATTCTAGGTGTAAGGCTGAATTCTAAAGATAAGAGGCAACATGGTGTCTTCTTCGGAGTGTACAGACTGGGTAAGGGTAGCACAGATGCTGAATTATTTGATATGATAGTCAGCTATGTGGGAAACGATATGGAAAGGAACGTGACTGCAGTGGGTGACCTCAATTTACCAAATGTCAATTAGGAAGGTAATGCAAACAACAGGAAGCATGACCAACAAAAGGAAAATAAGTTAATATAAAAAGGACAGCTGATTCACAACGTTCTGGAACCAAAGAGATGGAAGAATATCCTGGATGTGGTGCTGGTAAAACCAGATGAACTCTATAGAGAAACAGAAGTAATAGATGGTATTAGTGATCACAAAGCTATTTCTGTTGTGCTTAAAAATAAATGTGATAGAAAGGAAGGTCTTAAAGGTAGCACTATTAGGCAGTGCCATATGGCTGATAAAATAGGCATGATGGAGTTTAAAAAAAGTAAATATGATCTGCGGAAAACAGCAAATAAAATTGTAAACAGACTCTGGGATGGGTTTAAACCAATTGTTGAGAAATGTGAAAACAGGTTTGTACGTTTACATGTGGAAAGGAATGGTAAAGACCCTCTATATTATAACAGAGAAGTAAAAAGACTAAGAAGGAGGTGCAGGTTGGAAGGAAATTAGAAATTATTGTGGATGTAAGGAGAAAGTGAAGGAACTTACTAGGAAATTGAATCTAGCAAAGAAGTCAGCTAAGGATAACATGATGGCAAGCATAATTGGCAGTCATATAAATTTCAGTGAAAAATGGAAGTGTATGTATATGTACTTTAAGGAAGAAGCAGTTTCCAAGGAGGACATCCTGAGAATCATTAATGAACAAGGGGTGTATGTATGCGAGGATCTTACAAAAGGCAGAAGTATTCAGTCAACAGTATGTAAAGATTGTTGGTTACAAGGATAATGTCCAGAGAGAGGAGGTGACTAATACAAAGGGTTTTTTTTTTTTTTTTTTGCTTAACGTCGCACCGACACAGATATGTCTTATGGTGATGATGGGATAGGAAAGGCCTACGAATTGGAAGGAAGCGGCCATGGCCTTAATTAAGGTACAGCCCCGGCATTTGCCTGGCATGAAAATGGGAAACCATGGAAAACCATCTTCAGGGCTGCCGACAGTGGGGCTCGAACCCACTATCTCCCGATTACTGGATACTGCCGCACTTAAACGACTGCAGCTATCAAGCTCGGTCTAATACCAGGGAGTATTATCTATGATAACGACATTTACAATAAGATATAAAAGTTGAAAACTAGAAAAGCAGCTTGAATTAATAAGATTTCTGGAGATATACTAAAAGTAATATTACTTATATATTGTTCAATACGGACCAAAAACATGAAATTCATAACCATCAAAGATATACTAAAGACAATGGGTTGGGATATAGTACCATATCTGAAGTACTTATTTGATTACTGTTTGCATGAAGGAGCTATATGAATGGAAAGTTGCTATAGCAGCCTCTGTGTAAAAAGGAAAGGGTGATCGACATAAAGCTGAAAATTATAGGCCAGTCAGTGTGACATGCATTGCATGTAAGTTTTGGAA
Organism: Anabrus simplex; assembly: GCF_040414725.1. Lineage (NCBI taxonomy): Eukaryota > Metazoa > Arthropoda > Insecta > Orthoptera > Tettigoniidae > Anabrus > Anabrus simplex. The sequence continues at coordinate 138,019,733 of NC_090267.1, forward strand.
AAACAGTCTTTCTGATTATACTAGACATGTTTGCAAAATTAACAACTGGTTTGATAGACGGCAGTTCGGGCTGAGGAACGGTTATTCCACTGAAGCACAACTTGTAGGATTCCAGCAAGATATAGCAGATATCTTGGATTCAGGAGGTCAAATGGACTGTATTGGGACTGACCTATCTAAGGCATATGATAAGGTAGATCATGGGAGACTACTCGCAAAAATGTGTGCAACTGGACTAGGGGTGGCTATTTTTCTACAACACAGAACTCTGAGAATTAGCATAGGCAAAGCTTTATCTGACCCTGAAATAATTAAGAGGGGAATTCCTCTAGGCAGTATTATTGAACCTTTAGGGAGTAATTATTAGGCCCTATTTGCTTTACGTTGCACCAACACAGATGCGTCTTATGGCAACGATGGGATAGGAAAGGCCTAGGAGTGGGAAGTGGCCGTGGCCTTAATTAAGGTACAGACTCAGCATTTGCCTGGTGTAAAAATGGGAAACAATGGAAAATCATATTCAGGGCTGCCAACAGTGTGGTTCAAACTCACAATCTCCCGGTTGCAAGCTCACAGCTGTGCGACCCTAAATATAGGGAGTAAAGAAGTGGAATCAGAGGTACGGCTTTTTGCAGATAATGCTATTCTGTAAAGAGTAATAAATAAGTTAAAAGAGTGTGAGCAACTGCAAAATGACCTCGATAATGTTGTGAGATGGAAAGTAGGTAATTGTATGATGATAAACGGGGTTAACAGTCAGGTTGTGAGTTTCACAAATAAGAAAAGTCCTTTCAGTTTTAATTACTGCATTGATGATGTGAATGTTACTTAATAATAATAATAATGTTATTTGTTTTACGTCCCACTAACTACTTTTATGGTCTTTGGAGACGCCGAGGTGCCAGAATTTAGTCCCACAGGAGTTCTTTTACGTGCCAGTAAATCTACCGACACGAGGCTGTCGTATTTGAGCACCTTCAAATACCACCGGACTGAGCCAGGATCGAACCTGCCAAGTTGGGGTTAGAAGGCTAACGCCTTAACCGTCTGAGCCACAATGGAGATCATTGTAAGTACCTAAGAGTTAATATATGGAAAGATCTTCATTGGAGTAATCACATAAATGGGACTGTAAATAGAGAGTACAGATCTCTGCACATGGTTATGAGGGTATTTAGGGATTATAGTGAGGATGTAAAGGAGAGGGCATATAAGTCTCTGGTAAGACCCCAACTAGAGTATGGTTCCAGTGTATGGGACCCTCGCCAGGATTACTTGATCCAAGAACTGAAAAAAATCAAACAGAAAAGCAGCCTAATTTGTTCTTGGTGATTTCCAACAAAACAGTAGCGTTACAAACATGTTTCGTGTTAGGTTTGGGCTGAGAAGACTTGGCGGAAAGGAGGCGAGGTGCTCGGCTAAGTGGTATGTAAATACAAAATATGTTACAAGTGTTATTTTTAATATCCACCTATTCAATACAAAGATCTAGTAAATTAAGAATTAAATCTCAACATAAAAAGTTACAAGGGACATGTTTCGCCCATATTAAGAGCATCATCAGCCTCAAACTCAAACCATAAGGTGAATAATCAGAATTCTGATTGTTCTTACAAATCGTAAAAAGAGGATATCAATGTAGGTGTTTGTTTAACATAAAATAATTAGAATGTCCTTGGTTAAAATCGTAGTATCAAGCTGCTTGTCACAAATTCACAAGATTACACTTTCCAGAGCGCTGAGTCAATGCGCCCAAAACCTGTTGAGGGTAGAGCAATAAACAGCTCAATCTTTATAATGAAATAGAAAATGTGTTTCCTTGAATACTCCTATTGAAGGATAAGAAAAAGTAAAGTAGAGCATCTCAGAGGAGAGATGTTCATTGCGATGTCCAAGAACCTACCATCCCGGCCAAAGAAGTACATTTACTTTTAAAACCTAATGAAGACTCTTACACGCCATTTTCATTTTTGAAGTAGCTACTTGCATTCCTATTGGCCAATGTGAAGTGGCACGTGATCTTGTTCCCGTCAATAATGTTGATCATAAACTATTACCAACCCCGACCAATGGCCTTCTCCAGGTCCAATCCCAACCGTCTGCACAGCAAAAACCAGTCCTGACCAATCATGTTTCCACATGAATGTAGAGGCCTAGGGCCACTTCACAGCTTGTCCTTATGTCACTGGTCTTGTCCAGATTCTATCCTAACCGTCCGCATGGCAAGAAACACTCCAGACCAATGGTTTTGTCCAGGTCCTATCCTAACCGTCCACACAACAAGAACCAGTCCAGACCAATCGTGTTTCCACACGAAACTAAAGGCCTAGGGCCGTTTCGTGGCTTCTAGCCTGGGGGCTTCACACCCCCTTTCCTTGTCCCTCTTGCTATCAAAGCACCACTCGCTCATTAGTTCCCAAGTACAGAGGTTGTCAGCACTGAGCACCATTTTTTTTTTTACTTCGCACTAACCCAGATAGGTCTTATGGCGACGATGGGATAGGAAAGGCCTAGGAATGGAAAGGAAGCGGCTGTGGCCTTAATTAAGGTACGGCCCCAGCATTTGCCTGGTGTGAAAATGGGAAGCCACGGAAAAGCATCTTCAGGGCTGCCGACAGTGGGGTTCGAACCCACCATCTCCCTAATACTGGTCGCACTTAAGCGACTGCAGCTATCGAGCTCGGTGGGCACCGTTTGACAACAACCTTCCCGATAAGGCTACGAGCGTGTAAACAAACGACAATCGTTTCGCGGGTGTGAAAGTCATACGACAGTCGTTGCGCGGGTGTGAAAATCTTGACAGCTGGGCTGAATTAATAATACATGAATTCCACTCGCACGCTGTTGGATTCCATCACGGTATTAAAATATAATAAAACTCCGAGATCAGAAATGTGTAGAAACCCGACCTTCCTGCTATACTGTACAACACGGCAGTGTTTTGATTGGCTGCTGTGTATTCTTTACGTTAATGTCACGTCCCTCCTTTGTGGATACCACAAATTTTACGGTTACGTCTGCATTGCGAATGGGGCCGCAGTCTACTACGATTAATACTTATATCAATAAATCAACAAGACACATGCTTACAAATCATTTAGTTCGGAAAGACATTTCTGGAAATCTTCGTACGTCAGAGCAGCAATTTCTGTAAATGTTCTTGCATGTCGACATATATCTTCTTGAATAGTTTCCACTGTTTCTGGAATATTATCAGAGCTTGGAATCTGACCCATGTTTAATTCTCAGGATTCTGAAACGAAGGAAAATTTACAGTACTAGGGAATTATATAATATTTATTTATCAGTGCCAACCCATTTGTCAAACACGGAGGTCCTTAGGCTACAACACCACTTGTTAAGGTTAACGTTACCCTGCTGTATAATGTATATACTATATTACCTCACCTTTTATGATACAGTCATTCTCGATCGTGTACGATCTAATAGAGGAAAGGCAATAAAAGTGACATAATCTCTTAATCAACCATAGTAACTCTCACCGCATATCCTGCTACAACAACACAAAACTTAGCGGCATCCCTTTATTTATGAAACACCTGCAAAGATTGATAAACATCGTCAATCACATTTCTCCTAGATGTGAATTCTTTACTCCCTGGATCAGAAGGATAAGGAGTGCCAACCGCTAACTTTTATAATTTATTTAACGCGCACAATGTGCAAAGAATTACTATATAGAACATTAGTCTTCGTTGCAAAATTTCACCAGTGATTCTGATCGCTGTTTACAATTTAAAACATGGTACCTAGTACAGTGTGCACCACAGCTTAGACATACACAGTTCAAACCTGGTTCATGATAACGCTTAATATTACACAGTTTATAATGGAACCCATGAACGGAGAACCTTGTCAGCAGGTGTCGCAGTTCATATCCACCTTGAACCCACTCGCGATTTAGCATGGCATCGGTAGAGTAGAAATCTTCCCAGATGTCAGCCTTCTTCGATCGTAGGTCTCGAAGCAGATGTATATAGGGTGTTGTTGCTGGAAGTAACAACTGTAACCTTAGCTCTTCACATAAAATCCCTCTCTGGATAGCTCATACACGAGCCGGGAGGGATAATATTTGGAGAGGCACAGAGCCCGTTTCAAGTAGATTGCCTTCAACTTCTCGATTTTATCTAACTGTTTCATACTCAAATGTTCCCAAATGTTTTCCAAGCCATATGTTGCTATAGGGCTGATTTTTAGATGAAAGAGTTTTATGGCCGTTTCTAAAGACAAGTTTCTCAGGTGCTTAATGTCAGATATTGCTTTCATAGATGCATTTAGACGGTCTATGAGATGGAGGGTGAAAACAACACCTTGGGTTTGAAAAATTACGCCCAAGTATTTAAAATGCTTTACGGACTTAAGTTCTTGGTCTTCACAATAGAAGATTCCATGAGGTCCCCCTCTTCTAAACGTCATGGACACTGTTTTTTCTACATTCAGTTTGAGCTCATTTTTCTTTATCCAGCCTATTATTTGGTTGAATGATTCCTGGAGTTCCTTCTCTGACGTTGATGTTAAGACCATATCGTCAGCGTACATTAATAGTTTGACGCTTTCCTGGTTTACCAGATCTACTATGTCTGCTGTCGCAATGATGAATAATTATGGACTTAACGGGTCTCCCTGTAATACCCCGGTTGTTTGTTCCAAAATAATAGATTTGGTAATGCCATCATCTACTTCTATTGAATTGTTGAGCAGTAAGTTCCTAATCAGCGGTATAAGGTAGTTCGTACTACCAATGAAACTCTCCAATTTTTCTAACAGTATGGTTCTGCTTATGGTGTCAAAAGCTTTCGAATAATCTATAAAGATGGCATGCAATTTACCCCCTGGTTTCTTTAAGGCTTCTTCTATGTCATTCTGGAGACAGCGGATAGCTAAAGTCGTTGATTTCCCTTCTCTAAATCCGAATTGCGACTCCGGTAGGTTATTTTCCACCAGTTTAATGAGACGTTTACCCACTAATGAAGTTAAAGTCTTTAGTAGAGTACACTCTAGCGCTATTACTCTATATGAGTTGGAATCTGCGGTATCACCTTTGCCTTTATATAGCATTTTAATAGTAGATTTTCTCCAGTTGTCTGGTATCCTACCTTGCCGCAAGCATTCATTCATTAGGCGAGTGATGGATTCACCCAATTTTGGGAGAGCAGCTTTAAGATGTTCATTAAAAATGTGATCTGGGCCACATGCCTTGTTATCTTTAGATGCTGTAATAGTTGATACAACCTCATTAATTGAAAATTCGTCAATTTCAGGGATTATTTGAAAAACTGGCACGAAATAATTAGTAGGTCGTGTGTCTCTCTCTTGAAGCACTGCACTCAAGTGCTTTTCCCAAACTTCCATTGGTAAGTTCCTGGAGAACTTCGGTTGTCTAGGCTTCAGAGCCAGGTAAGGATCTAGACTGGCACGTTCTATGAGTTTCTTTTCTTCTTCCTCTCTATAATGATTTTTGGCTTCTTTTAGTAGTAGTTTGTATGCTCTCCTTTTACTGGCATATATTTCAAGGAATTCTTTTGTTTTCTCTCTTCGGGCTGTATGTAATGCTTCCAGCACATCTCTACGACATGTATAGCATTCATTGGTGAACCAGGGTTGAGATTTCCTGACCACAGGTATTGTTGGTAGCGTAGCATTCTGGAGCAGCACTTCTAGATATAATGCAGCCTCATTAAGATTACCCTCTCGTAATAGGTTAAGTATCGTTTGATTATCTTCACCACAGATAAGAGACGGATTACTTTTTCTACTTATTTTTGTACGGTCTCTAACTGTATCAAGCGTACTAGGCCTATTCTCCAGCTGTAAGGAAGTTGCAACTGGTAGGTGTTTCCGTTGCGCCTCGAGAATAACCTCCTGCTTGATCGACACAAACTTAGAGTTTATAAACACCAGATCTATTGTGCTAGCACCATTATGAGACATGTAGGTATTCATGTCAGAGGCATTCACCAACCGAAGACCTTCCTCTTCTAAGAAGTCCAAAACTTCTGTTGATTTTCGATGTTCTGCATCGATGCGACAATTTAGGTCTCCGGCAAGGATAATGGCATCATCCCTAGTAGTCACAGTTAAAGCTTTACTAATTTCCTCAATAATCTCAGCTGATGAGAAATCTGGCTGGAAATATACACATACACAAACACACGGCTTGGTTCGAACTACTAAAACGTTCGTAGATCTGTATTGTACACTAAATGGTGAGAACTGATCAGTGAACAGACATGCAATGCCTCCTTTGGGCCTCCCTACTAGAGGTTTTTCTGCCATGACGAATGTTGAATAATGTCTACTAGTTTGCCACGCATGCGTTAAAAATGTTTCCACTAGGATTATTACATCAAATTCCTGTATCATCTCTTCTAGTGTGTTTGTCATGCTCAGCAGTCCTTCAATATTCCATAATAGTAGCTTAATCTTTGATGTAGGCAAAACGTTGTCGTCCTTATCGGGATTTGGTTGAGAGCATTGTACCCGAGTCGTTATGGGGTCGAAAATTATACCTCCTCACCAAAATCCTCCCTGGCCAGAATTCTGGGTTATTTACTTTTTCTAGGTGGTCAAATCCAATACCAATTCGGAACGCCTTCTTTGTACCTTTTGTGTCTAATTGGTCACAAATAATGTCATCAGATATTTTGTTATCTCGAAGGAATTTAATAATATCCTCCCTCTCCGTGTTCTGATGAAGTTTGCCTATGTACAACCAGGCTGTTCTTTTAGCCGCTCTTAGGTTGCTAGTTTCATCAGCCTTTCTCGAACCTATGATTACTTGTCTACGGTGCCGGTTTCGCTTCATAACCTCCGTCCAAGTCCCCTCTTCGGTGTTATCAGATGACGTTTCTTTGTCTTCAATTACTCGAATGTTCTGTTCGTGGCTATTTGACTCCACTTTTGGTGGTTTCGGGGCCAATCCTTTCTTGGCAGTGATTTGAGGATGCTGAACTATAACAGAAGTACTGGTTCCTTTAGAACTGCTCTTATGTTCTTCATTTTGTCTAGGCATCGCTTTATTTATCTCTTCCGCAACCGTTTGTTTGATGCTTTCCTTAAGACTTCTTATTTCTTCCCATATTGCTTTTAATTCTTCTTTTCCATGTCTTAACATAATTAAATCATCTTTGCATATCTTGCACATCCATAGCAATGTAGTGCTAGGCTTTTTGAGAGTCGCGAATTCACCCGCATTAACTCCGGAACACTCCTTGTGAAACCACTTACGACAGTTTCCATCACAGCCCACAGCAGCACTGGTCTCTGTTATCTGTTTTCCACATTCTCCGCACGGAGTGTTGTCCCCTGTGCTCTCGGTATCGTCCTTCCCTGGCATTAGGAACACACCCTCGAAGACGTTGCAGAGCAGAGCAATATGGCTACCACACTAAAATAATTTTGAAGTGCTCGTTTGGCTGATATTTACTCCACTACACAAATAGACTCGAAGATAACACTTATTCAGATAGAAGTTCACTGTAGAAAATAGACTTTACCGTATCTGGATACACTGGATCAGTTTTGATATCTGGTAGGCCGTGATTTCAAATAGTAAACTTGAGTAAACCGTCACTATCGACATACTTGTTTAAATCAACAATCGCGCTCGCTCACGCAGTCTTTAATGCAAGGATATTCGCACCAAGTCGTACACACTTATCACGAGTAAATAATATAATGCCTAAAATTAGTTTATCCTCATATCTACAAAACTGAAACACTCAAATCAGTTCCAATACTTTAAGAATGAGACACTTTACGACACTATTAACTATATTTTATGATGGTTACTAAAGATGTTCGCGAAAATTTTATCTCACATTCACGACAGAACAGACAGCATTCAAAGGAAAAACTGGTAGGCCGTGATTTCAAATAGTAAACTTGAGTAAACCGTCACTATCGACACACGCAGTCGTAGATGGCCCTAATGTACTTGACCGCTAACTTTTCTAAAAATTGATCAGACCGGTGCCTACAAGATATACAAGGCCGGGACATAGCTACTAATTTGTCGCTGAAAAAGCGGCCCGACCGTGTTCACGATTTGGCCGCTAGATGTCAGGTTTCCGTTCTGTTCTTGGCGGACTTTAACATTGTGATATGCGGAGTAATTGTGATCCGGTGTTGATTTTGTGCAATTCATTGTGAATATTGTTTCTGTCGGTGAATGCCTGTGAGCTTGAGAAGAAGGTGCACTGTTGTGTACCTCTCTATTTCGGATGACATTTAAAAAAAAGAAGCATGAAAATTGACGTTCCATAGTTTCCCTTCCGAGTGCGGTTTAAGGGAGAAATGGAAGCAAACTATTTCTAGGCAAAGTGATATAGTAGGATCTCTTTAGGTACCTAGCAATTCTTCTCATAAAACTGATCTCAGTGTAAACACATCAATAAAATTTCCTTCTGTTTTCATTGTGTATCCTGTTCACAAACAGGAAAATGTCAAAAGCAGGAAGCGTCCAGCTCCCAAAAATGATATATTGCCATCAAAATTTAGTAAAAGTTCCGATTCAGATAACGATGAACATACCATATCTTCATACGTCAGCCACAAACAAAAAAGGAGTACAAGACTCGTTTCTATATCAAGGAAAGTCTACGAGTATCTCTGTTAAATCTAAAAAAAATATACGGATGAGAAAATGAAGTAACTTACCAGATTACAGAAAATAATCTGTAAATTGAGAAGTAGGATACGGGTAATGAAATCAGAAAAAAGTTTTACCGTATCTGAACTTGACCAAAAAGCAAATTGAAAAGCATGCTAAAATTGGTTAAGCAAATATTTAGCGTCGTTTCACCGTATTTCTCTTTTTTTCTTCCCGTAAAATTAAATTTGTGTTCGCCTCTATGGTGTAGTGGTTAATGCGATTAGTGTCACGATTAACGAATTTAATTTTCTTCTTCCTTCTTCATCCGTTTACCCTCCAGGGCCTTTTTTTCCCTCGGACTCAACGAGGGATCCCACCTCTACCGCTCAAGGGTAGTGTCTTGGAGCACCAGACTTTTTTTTTAGTTTTTTACGTCGCACCGACACAGATAGGTCTTACGGTGACGATGGGACAGGAAAGGGCTAGGAGTGGGAAGAAAGCGGCCGTGCCCTTAATTAAGGTACATCCCCAGCATTTGCCTGGTGTGAAAATGGGAAACCACGGGAAACCATTTTCAGGGCTGCCGACAGTGGGGTTCGAGCCTACTATCTCCCGAATACTGGATTCTGGCCGCACTTAAGCGACTGCAGCTATCGAGCTCGGTGCACCAGACTTTGGGTCGGGGGATACAGCTGGGGAGGATGACTAGTACCTCGCCTGCTATGCTGAACAGGAGCCTTGTGGAGGGATGGGAAGATTGGAAAGGACAGGCAGGGAAGAGAGAAGGAAGCGGCCGTGGCCTTAAGTTAGGTACTATCCTGGCATTTGCCTGGAGGAGAAGTGGGAAACTACGGAAAACCACTTCGAGGATGGCTGATGTGGGAATCGAACCCACCTCTACTCAGTTGACCTCCCGAGGCTGAGTGGACCCCGTTCCAGCCCTCGTACCACTTTTCAAATTTCGTGGCAGGGCCAGGAATCGAACCCGGATCTCCGGGGGTGACACTAATCGCATTAACCACTACACCATAGAGGCGAACACAAATTTAATTTTACGGGAAGAAAAAAAGAGAAATACGGTGAAACGACGCTAAATATTTGCTTAACGGCCATAACATCGCTCACCAAACAGCGGCTTCAATACGAATGTCAAAATATCAGATGAGGAAAAGATTGGATCGCTGATAATTGGATAAGGGGCGATTAAACCCAAAGTTATTTATGACCGCAATCTCGATCCGCTTATCGGATACTCTGAGGCACATTTAAAGGAATCGGTAAGAAGTGACAAACTCGCTATCAGATTTCATTGCTTCTTTCGTGAATTACTTATTTCGTTTAAGCATATTGTAAGAAATACATTGTAGAAAATAAGTCAAACAATTGCTCTTGGTCTATCTTTGATCTCATATCTGTTTGCTGCCTTCTGAAATTACTAGTTTTAATGAATTTTTATAGTTTTTCATATTCCAACGTGTTGTAATGAGCGGGCGAAAGAGAACAGTAAAGAGAACTCTAGCGGCACTTGCCGGAAGTATCTCGAGGACGAGTCTAGTGTGCTGTATTTCCCGGCCTTGTGTACCTCGTAGGCAACGGTCAGACCCAACGAGCTAGAAAGAGGACTGCAGAGTGGCTATTCGACCGCCATATTTGAATCTTCTTGAACGCCGCGTCCGCCATACTATTAGCGGTGAAAACAAGTGGGCGTGGCGATCGAGCTACAACTCGTTGCTGATTGAGAACACGAAGTGCACGAAAAATAATCGTCACATTTTCTTCATTGCGAAAGTACTCAAACGAGCATAATGTATTCTGCAAGTGCATTCATAATTATGTATTAAACAAAGAAGAGAAATAAACGAATTTCCAGTACAGTTCCATAATTACAAAAGGAATCAGATTAGACCTACACTGTCCCTAAGCATTACAACACATGGAGAATGAAAATAATAGAACAGAAATCACTGAAGGTACGAAATACATACACTCTAAATGTACATTAGCTGCAATATATACATATATATATTTTTTTAGTGGCTTTACATCTCACCGACACAGATAGGTCTTACGGCGACGATGGGATAGGGAAAGCCTTACAGCACAGAATGAAAATAGAACAGAAATCACTGAAAGTTCGTAATACATACACTCTAAATGTACATTAGCTGCAATAAACTTTTTTTTTTTTGCTAGTGGCTTTACGTCGCCCCGACACAGATAGGTCTTACGGCGACGATGGAATAGGAAAGGCCTAGGAGTTGGAAGGAAGCGGCTGTGGCCTTAATTAAGGTACAGGGCTGCCGACAGTGGGATTCGAACCCACTATCTCCCGGATACAAGCTCACAGCCGCGCGCCCCGCAATAAACCTATTACCGATATTAAATGTACATTAGGCCAGTCCAACGATTTAGAAAGGGGACACCTCTTTATACCTCGTTGTGCCGGTCAATAACCGACTCGTAAATGTGTTTTTATTTTTTATTTTACAAAATATGGAATGTACTTTCTTCTTCGTAAGTAAAACTGCCGTTTCATGTTCATTTTAAAGTTCTCCAGAAAAATGGTTTTATATTTAAATATCTTAAACGGACATAGGCCTATCTTTTAAAACATTATAAATTGCCTGGTCATGATTTGGATGGTTTATTACAACGGCAACCTTCTGTCGCCCATACATTCAAAGTTGTGAAATGTGCGGCGCATTAGGACTCGAGCAAAAGGGAAATGTTTAATAAATATCCAAGTTCTTTGAAAACATTGGACAAATGGCTAGGTATAGTATTGATATGTATGTATGTATGTATGTATGTATGTATGTATGTATGTATGTATGTATGTATGTATGTATGTATGTATGTATGTATGTATGAATGTATGTATGTATGTATGTATGTATGTATGTATGTATGTATGTATGTATGTATGTATGTATGTGTATGTTGGGTATTCAACCAGAAGGCCGGTTTGATCCTCTGCAGCTCTGCCAACAGCTGTTATAAATAGCCTAGGTGTCACTCAAGAGGTGTACTAGGGAAACGAGGATTGAGATAGTTTCCCGTTGCTTTCCTCTACTATTGATAGGAAAGTGGCAACTCTGAAGATCCTGATGGAATAAGGTGGCAGTAGGATGGGCAGTTGACATGCTGAAAGCAACAAATACCGATTCTTCCAGCGAGTTGTTTCACTTTGTCGACCAGCAACAGTTTATTTCTCCCTGAAACTTTTTAAAATTGTGGAGAAATCACTTTCACTCACTCCAACACTAGCGACACACACTTTCACATCCGTGTCACAATTTGAATATGGTCAGTAGCAGAAATGGGTACTCTTGCCGTGTTTACCCATGCTGTCTATATACCACCAACTTTACAAGCGATGATGTTGAACTGATGGACAAGACAAATGCCTATCGGACAAATATCAAACCTGATCTGGGGTTAGATTCTCAGTGTATCTCAGATATTGGCCTATAGTACATACTGTAAACACGTCCGAGGTACCATGACATATACCATGTTAAATCAATGTAAAACCATTTTGAGCCATGAACAAAAATTCCTTCATCTATAGTTCTTTTCGGTACCAACGAGCTCGTTGGTTGAAAGTAATGCACTCTAAGCGGAAGAAATTATATGGACGGCGCTTAATCTATGGCCACGGCCGATTGGATCCCTCACTGCGCTCCTTATACCGGCCTTGACAATCGCTTGTGAAGCCCAGCATAAAGATGTAATTGGAAAGTTTCACCATAATACCGCTGGAGCGCTGACCTCCTACTCACTGACAGGAGGCTGTATAACGCAAATTGTCGCATTTCCAGTTTTATTTATAGTATATTGTTTTGCTGTCGTAAATGTTGTCAGTGTGTTCGCAGCACCGCCGTCTCGATCCTCCTATACTACCTGCTCTATGCGAGCCTTTTTGCGACTACGCTGCAACAAAATTTTTCCGCTAGATGGCAGACATAGACGCACAATGTTCTAAACTTATTCTAATGACGACAGCCTACAAAACACTATGCAGTATGGTCATACGTTCTCTAAAGTTCGTAAATTACATCAGTAGTATTAAATATCGGCAATATTACCTGCATGAAGTCGCAGTTGGCCTCTTCATGCACAATTTAAATATTTTCCTGGACGAAAGCTTGGAGTGGTACCGTACCGTACTTTTTGTGTTCTTGCCAACGCAATATCAAATAATAAAGGTCTTACGAACTTGGTTAGGATAATAACACTAACAGTTTGCTGATGTTCTTTGACCTCACACTGTAACAAAACACATTCTGAAAGTTTTCTTTTTTTGCTATTTGTTTTGCGTCGCACCGACACAGATGGGTCTTATGGCGATGATTGGATAGGAAAGGTCTAGGAATGGGAAGGAAGCGGCCGTGGCCTTAATTAAGGCACAGCCCCAGAATTTGCCTGGTGTGAAAATGGGCTGCCGACAGTGGGGTTCGAACCCACTATCTCCCGGATGGAAGCGCATAGCTGCGCGCTCCCAACCGCACGGTCAACTCGCCCGGTATTCTGACAGGGAAGACGTCGCAAGTCCTCGTATTACGCTCGTACGTTTGAAAGACTTCGATAATAGGGCACAGCAGCTTAAACGAACTCCTGCAGATGCTTCACCAGAGCAACAAAACTAGGTTTTGGGTATCGAACTTCTCCTCTGTTCTGATGCATAATCACTTCCATTTAGCGGTGTCGAAGCTCTAGGCAATGAGATGTTGCTGACACAAATGTCACACTCCATCCTGTCTCCTATAACACGAACCTAGTACCCGCAAATTAGGATTTGATTTCCTGTTTCTAGTTTGGTTGGAATATTATCGTCTGGATATCTGAGGTTGTCCAAAATGTCTAAACATGAGGACGTTTTGTGATTGTCCGTCACAATTCTTATCACAAGGGATCCACTATCCTCCACGGCTTTAATCACCGTTTGGAAAAAAATTCCGCAGCCTGTTTCCAGTCATTCGACCGGGTCAGGAATTGAATGAATGAATGAAGCCCCAATCTATCAGCGAGGATAGGAATTGTGCCGGCTGCCGAAACCTGTCGCACCCCTCCGGGGCAATGATTAATGAATGACAGATGAAATGAAATGATATTAGAGAGTGTTGATGGAATGAAATATGACAGAGAAAACCGGAGTATCCGGAGAAAAACCTGTCCCGCCTCCGCTTTGTCCAGCGCAAATATCACATTGAGTGATCGGGATTTGAACCACAGAACCCAGCGGTGAGAGGCCGGCGTGCTGCTGCCTGAGCCACAGAGGATCCATCACCTTCTGAAATAAGGTGTAAAGGCACAGATGCGAGAGTAATCTGAGGATATCTAATTACTTCCTTCATTAGCCCCTTGCCTTGATAGAGCCGACAGCCGCTTTTCTCTTAATTCTTTTCTAGACGGCATTTCATGGAGTCGTATCTTTTCTGGCTGCGAACAACCTTGCCGAGATTGGCAAAATGGTACATAACAGTTGAATACGGTATTTCGGGGAAACAATCTGAAGTTTCAGTTCTAAGAAAAATATACACTGCACGAACGGAAAGAAATAAGTACCAACACCTTAAAATCACTTTTGAAATATCTATAAGCATAACATGATTAATTCATTTCACAGTTCTATACAAAATATATCTTGTATGAACGGAAGTGACTAGACACGTTTACTCATTATACGAAATAACTCAGGTTTTCACACACATTCACGCACCAATAACACAGTGCTACACCCACACTGACAGCGAAGATTGTGCGTCTACTGCTGCACTCTTACGGCGACTTGGAGAAATATTGGTAGTCGCGCCTTCCTGTGTTAAACTAGTGGCATATAGCAGGCAGTATAAGAGGATCGAGACAGCGGCGGTTCGCAGTAAGGTGCTAGTTGGCTTGATAATTTGAGCTGATAGTTATGCGCTAGTGAGTTTAATGTTTTATTGTGTAGTGTGGTGATTATATTCTAAAATTGTGTTTACAAATCTTGGAATTTGTGACATTCTTGTGCGCCTTTTTGTACTTTTTAACAGAAATTTTCTGCAAACAAGAACAAATGTATTGAGTGGCTCAAAGTGTTGTCTCGCTGCAAATTCGTCCTAAACAAGAATTTTAATTTATGCGCTAATTCCTTTTTTAATGGTGTAGTGATTTGCTTTTCTCTAACTGTGTTTGGAAATATTCGAATATGTATTGCAGTGTGGCTTTTTGTTTTTCGAACAAGAAAATAAGAGCAAAGGGGCACTATAATTTCACGAATTCTCTGTAGACCAGGACAAAACTACGGAGTGGCTCAAAGCAGTTAGCAGTTTCATCTTAGTTTTCCGTTTCTATTTCGGGTATTTATCTCCTGCTTTTCTTAATCTGTTTACACCTCCAGGGTTACTTTTCCCCCGGACTCAGCGAGGGATGATCCCACCTCTACCACCTCGAGGGTAGTGTCGTGGAGCGCAAGACTTCGGGTCGGGGGATACAACTGGGAAGGATGTCCAGTACCTCGCCCTGGCGACCGCAACAGCTGTGCTGAACAGGGGCCTTGTGTTGGGGATGGGAAGATTGGAAGGAATATAATCAGGGAAGAGGGAAGGAAGCGGCCGTGGCCTTAAGTACCATCCCCGCATTTGCCTGGAGAAGTGCGAAACTACGGAAAACTCCTTCGAAAATGGCTGAGTTTGGAATCGATCCCCCCCTCTACTCAGTTGACCTCCCAAAGCTCAGTAGACCCCATTCCAGCCCTCGTACCACTTTTGAAATTTCGTGGTAGGGTCAGGAATCGAACCCAGGCCTTCGGGGGTGGCAGCTAATCATGCTAATCGCGTATTTATACCCCTAAATTTTCTTTAATTGAATAATCCTTTAGGCGGAGTCGTATTTGTCGTATTACAGCAACACAAGACATTTTTATCCAAGATAATCTGAACTTAAACATTTAAACGCTGACAAGTAAGAACCATTACTGTTATGACGATAAAGCCAACGCATGAAGTGTTGTTACTTGTGCAATGAACCATTTACAATGTATTTACTCAAAATACTATTCTCTCACTAAATTTTTACTTAAAATTCTTCTTCTTCTTTTTGTTGCTATTTGTTTTACGTCGCACCGTCTTATGGGACGGTGGGATAGGAAATAGCTAGGAGTGGGAAGGAATCGGCCCTGGTCTTAATTAAGGTACAGTCTGATGTGAAAATAGGAAACCACGGAAAACCATCTTCAGGGCTGCCGACAGTGGGGTTCAAACCCACTATCTCCCGGATGCAAGCTTATAGCTTCGCGCCCCTAACCGCACGGCCGGCTCGCCCGGTATTTAAAATTCTAGTGAAAGATATGAATGAAATGTAATCTGAAACTATATATATTGAAATTAAAATTTGAACATGTTTGAGTCAAGATTAGAGCTCTGCATTTGGAGGAAAACAACCGCTCGAGCATTGCCCATTATGTGCCGCTGCTCGACGGCTGGGAAAAGCCCACGCTGCGATAAGGCTGTGGCCTTCTAATGCACCATGTGGCCGGTCGTCCTTCACCTCTCGGTGATCAGAGGATGTGTCGAGCACTGCCGGGCGCTCGAGCGTAATCATAATCCCGGCCGGTGACAGTAAACCCGCCGCGCGCTCAACGGTACGGATTTGCATCAGAAATCGTGTGTAAAATCAGTTGGTGACTGGGCTTTGAGCAGTGCAGACAGCGTTATGGATCAACCAAGTATAGGTTGTAAACGCTGCATTCAAGAAACGGAAGAGAAGTATTCTGGAGAGAATTAGGAGCGGCTCGTTAGTCCTGAAGAAGAAAGATATGTCGGAAGAGGAGGCGAAGAGTGAAGCTTGGAAATCGTTTGCACTTGTAGTGGATCCTGTCACGCAGGCTTCTTCTGGTTTCGTGGAGTGTGCCACATGTGATACTGTACTTTCTTACCAGTCAAGCACAACAGGTATGATTTGGCGCTGCAAAAGTAACTGCGGATCAGAATTCCACCGAACACGTGCAGTACCAAGCAGCGTAAAGAAAGTTGTTGTTGATAAGTTGGTCGATATGAGTGGAATAGATTTGCTACCGTTAAATACTTGTAGTAAGGTTGGCTTCAAGAACTATTCGCAGGAGCTCATCAATGTTGGCGCGACTTATGGCAAAGTCAATATAGAAGATGTTCTTCCGCACCCTACCACTGTATCACGGCATGTTAAAGAAAAGGCCGACAAAATACGGGCGACAATGGTGCCCAAGCTAATATGTGCCCTAAAGAACAAAATGCGCGCTTTAGATGCTGATCTGTGGTCTGATAACTACAAGAAGAGAATTTTTTTGACTGTGACATCGCATTATGTTAACGATGAGTGGCAGCTAAGAACGCTTGTTTTGCTAACAAGTGAGTTTCCAGACATACCGTCCGGCTCCATGGCTAAATGGTTAGCATGCTGGCCTTTGGCCACAGGGGTCCCGGGTTCGATTCCTGGCAGGGTCGGGAATTTTAATCTTAATTGGTTAATTTCGCTGACACGGGGGCTGGGTCTATGTGTCGTCTTCATCATCATTTCATCCTCATCACGACGCGCAGGTCGCCTACGGGAGTCAAATCAAAAAGGCCTGCATCTGGCGAGCCGAACTTGTCCTCGGACACTCCCGGCACTAAAAGCCATACGCCATTTCATTTCATTTCCGGACATACCTAAGACAGCAGAGAACATTCGTTACGAAATCGAAGAGCGGTTGCTTGAGTTAGCAATTAACAAGAATGATCTTACAAAATGTTACTTTATAACCGACCAAGGAGCTAATATGAAGAACGCACTTGAATCTTTCGACCGTTTGCCTTGCTTTGATCACTGCCTGATGACTGCGCTTCGTCACACATTTCAAGCTCCTGAAATCCTGTCGTTCTTCCGCACCCTACCACTGTATCACGGCATGTTAAAGAAAAGGCCGACAAAATACGGGCGACAATGGTGCCCAAGCTAATATGTGCCCTAAAGAACAAAATGCGCGCTTTAGATGCTGATCTGTGGTCTGATAACTACAAGAAGAGAATTTTTTTGACTGTGACATCGCATTATGTTAACGATGAGTGGCAGCTAAGAACGCTTGTTTTGCTAACAAGTGAGTTTCCAGACATACCGTCCGGCTCCATGGCTAAATGGTTAGCATGCTGGCCTTTGGCCACAGGGGTCCCGGGTTCGATTCCTGGCAGGGTCGGGAATTTTAATCTTAATTGGTTAATTTCGCTGACACGGGGGCTGGGTCTATGTGTCGTCTTCATCATCATTTCATCCTCATCACGACGCGCAGGTCGCCTACGGGAGTCAAATCAAAAAGGCCTGCATCTGGCGAGCCGAACTTGTCCTCGGACACTCCCGGCACTAAAAGCCATACGCCATTTCATTTCATTTCCGGACATACCTAAGACAGCAGAGAACATTCGTTACGAAATCGAAGAGCGGTTGCTTGAGTTAGCAATTAACAAGAATGATCTTACAAAATGTTACTTTATAACCGACCAAGGAGCTAATATGAAGAACGCACTTGAATCTTTCGACCGTTTGCCTTGCTTTGATCACTGCCTGATGACTGCGCTTCGTCACACATTTCAAGCTCCTGAAATCCTGTCGTGCTTGGTATCCGCAAGAGCTATAGTAGGCTATTTGAAGAGATCGGATCACTCGGGGCGTCTGCAGCACTCTGTGAAGCAAGAAGCTGTAACGCGGTGGAACAGTATACTGTTAATGCTCAATTCCATCCTAAGTCAAATTGACGATATTCGAGATCTACTAGAATCAAAACTCTTAGAAACTTTCCATGAAGAGTGCGTACGAGAAGTTATCGCTTTTTTAACCCCCTTTAAAGAAGCGAGTTTGGATTTAGAAAGTGAAAAAGTAGCAACGCTGAAACGTGTGCTGCCTTGGTACACGCGTCTGTTACATCATTGTGAACCAGAAGAGAGTGACAACGAAGTAAGAAATATTTTTATAAGTTACGATCGTTTATAAACCTGTTGAATTATCGGAATTTAATTATGTATATATTGTTTATCCTTTTCAGTGCATGACGAAAATAAAAACGAGAGCAGCATACTTCATCAGAGAGAAGTGCAAATTGGAGGCTGTCCATTACGTTGCAATGGTTCTATGGCCATCACGACGTCATTTGAAGAAAGTCACAGCAGAAGAAAAGCAAGTCGCGTATGCTGAAATTCGACGATTGTGCTCGGAACTGCCTGTAAATGGTAAGGTTGAATCACTGAAACAAATTAGTAAACGAATGTTTGTTTGTCTAATCTTCCACCTTTTGTTTGATCAACAATTATGCCGTCTAAAATGTACAATATTTGGGAAGGGTTTCGCAGCCTAAAAATTCCACAATGCACTTTGATGTAATTTTTGCGATATATATAGGAATTCACTGGAAATATAGCTTTTTAGTAGCCAGTAATCCTAACTAAGTTTTATACATATTTAAAGATGACAGGAATGCATTACGGATGTTTTTGTTCATTTTTAGAGCCCATTCAAGCAAACAGTGACCAAGTTCTTCCCATGAAAAAGTTCGGATGAGGACGACGAAGATGGGCACACAAATTCTACTAATGATCTCGATAGGTACCTTTCGCTCTCCAAATCCGACTGTAGCTGTGCCAAAGGACACATTTTGAAGTGGTGGAAAACGCATGCGGAGTTATTTCCAAGGCTGTCGGTAGTAGCCAGAAGAGTTCTCTGCATTCCTGCCACTAGTGCTGCCAGCGAGAGAAATTTTAGACAGGCCGGTCACCTGCTGTCCAGCAAAATGTCGTGCTTGGAATCAGACAAGGTGGATGATCTCTTATTGATCCATCAACATTTCGTAAGTATTCTGAACATTCCACGTAATCACTAGAAAGGAAACATTCCTCAAGCTCTATAAATGTATGATTCCGCTTTACTTCACAGGAAGAAGTGTAAACCGCTAGCTGTAGTAGTAGCTCCAGGAACACAAATGACTCCTGTGCATCAGGCAGCACCAATGACGAAAAACGAATTATATAGTTATGATTCACATGTAATTTTATTTACAGGTCATAATTTGTTTACAAATTAACGCTTGTAAAACGAAAAGTGATGAGTATTTGTTTAAAAACAATCCTGCATTCCTTGTTTATCCTGCATTTGATATTAGTACAGTGTATATGTGGCCGAGTCTGGAGATAGGCTACACATAGCCCATTATTACCGAGTCCCCGTTTATCTAGCGAACGGATCAGAATACTATATGAAGACATTACAGTTCATAACGTTACAAATGTTGGAATACATGATCACCTCAAAGACGAAAATCCAATAGTCTGCGACATATTAATACACTTCAAATGTAACATGCCGGTATTCAATTTAATATTTAGGTTATAGAACTGATAGTAAAAAACGAAAGACATTTGTAAAAGAAATAGGTGAGGGTTAATGTCAAGTAGTGGCCTATGATCTCGAGTCCGGCAAAGCGCAGCTCGCTGGCTGGCTAGCACTGAATCCGCCGGTTACTGGCGACCGACCGAGCGCTTGGCGCACTCGGCCAGTCGCTGATGATCGATAGCCCGCAACCGGCTGCACAGGACGCTCGGCCGCATACTCCCGAGAGCCAGAGAGGCGAGCGGTACTCGCCGGTAAAAATCAGAGATAATGCAGACCTCTAGTCAAGATACTTATGTTTTCCATACAACGAATATAGAAAAAAAAAAGGATGTTTATGTTTTGTCCAGCCCTTTTCCTGAGAGCAGCACTTGAAGAATTTTGAAACTCTAACTGAAAAATGACTCTTAATCTCAAGGTTAACATCAGCAGACAAAATTACTGTGGTAAGTTCTGCTATGTATCTAAATGCCATGATAATAAAAGCGATTACTATTCCTCACAGTTAAGGAACGTCAGCTGGACTACTCCATCTCTCGGCTGTTTCATTTCACGACGTTATTTTGGCACGTATCAATGAAAGTAGCCTATAGGATTAATAATTTTAACAGTATTAGTCATTGAAACATACTATTTATTCCCTAAATTAAGATAAATCAGCAATCAGAGTCAATATCAGAACGTCAGCTGGTCTATTCCATCTCTCCGCAGTTTCATTTCACGTCATTATTTTGGCAAATATCAACGATAGTAACCTTTAACATCAATCATTTTAACAGTATTGACCTATGTAACATTCTCCATAACTCTAAATTACGATAAATCGGCAAACAAAATCAATATCTTTTCCATAAAGAAGTGCGCATTTCTACCGCAAATAGATAGGCCGCCAGCGCCACGTGTCGAACTGTGTAACTACTCCGATTACAGTGCGTGGACCCGATTGTCAATCAATCAATCAATCAATCAATCAATCAATCAATCAATCAATCAATCAATCAATCAATCAATCAATCAATCAATCAATCAATCAATCAATCAATCAATCAAATCACTACTGATCTGCATTTAGGACAGTCGCCCAGGTGGCAGATTCCCCATCTGCTGTTTTCCTAGCCTTTTCATAAATGATCGCAAAGAAATTGGAAAATTATTGAACATCTCCCTCGAAAATGTTGTGAGATGGAGAGCAGGCAATGGTATGTTGATAAACGGGGTTAAAAGTCAGGTTGTAAGTTTCACAAATAGGAAAAGTCCTCTCAATTTTAATTACTCCGTTGATGGGGGTGAAAGTTCCTTTTGGGGATCATTGTAAGTATCTAGGTGTTAATATAAGGAAAGATCTTCATTGGGGTAATCACATAAATGGGATTGTAAATAAAGGGTACAGATCTCTGCACATGGTTATGAGGGTGTTTAGGGGTTGTAGTAAGGATGTAAATGAGAGGGCATATAAGCCTCTGGTAAGACCCCAACTAGAGTGTGGTTCCAGTGTATGGGACCCTCACCAGGATTACCTGATTCAAGAATTGGAAAAAAACCAAAGAAAAGCAGCTCGATTTGTTCTGGGTGATTTCCGACAAAAGAGTAGCGTTACAAAAATGTTGCAATGTTTGGGTTGGGAAGAATTGAGAGAAAGAAGAAGAGCTGCTCGACTAAGTGGTATGTTCTGAGCTGTCAGCGGAGAGATGGCGTGGAATGTCATTAGTAGACGAATATGTTTGAACAGCGTTTATAAAAGTAGGAAAGATCACAATATGAAATAAAGTTGGAATTCAAGAGGACAAACTGGGGCAAATATTCATGTATAGGAAGGGGAGTTAGGGATTGGAATAACTTACCAAAGGAGATGTTCAATAAATTTCCAATTTCTTTGAAATCATTTAGGAAAAGGCTAGGAAAGCAACAGATAGGGAATCTGCCACCTGGGCGACTGCCCTAAATGCAGATCAGTATTGATTGATTGATTGATTGATTGATTGATTGATTGATTGATTGATTGACTGTAAGTTATTCCAATCCCTAACTCCCCTTCCTATAAACGAATATTTGCCCCAATTTGTCTTCTTGAATTCCAACTTTATCTTCATATTGTGATCTTTCCTACTTTTAAAGACACCACTCAAACTTATTCGTCTATTGATGTCCTCCCACACCATCTCTCCACTGAAAGCTCGGAACATACCACTTACTCGAGCAGCTCGTCTCCTTTCTCCCAAGTCTTCCCAGCCCAAACTTTGCAACATTTTTGTAACGCTACTCTTTTGTCGGAAATCACCCAGAACAAATCGAGCTACTTTTCTTTGGATTTTTTCCAATTCTTGAATCAAGTATTCCTGGTGAGGGTCCTGTACTCTAGTTGGGGTCTTACCAGAGATTTATATGCCCTCTCCTTTAAATCCTTACTACAACCCCTAAATACCCTCATAACCATGTGCAGAGATCTGTACCAAGGAGCTAGATAGAGCGACGCATCAAGTCAGATGCTATGGCGTCGCTATTTCGCCTTGGCACCACCCAGAGAGCTGTAGCAGCCATGTTAGCCACTCTATAGTCTTCTTTGTAGCTCGTTGTTCAGCTCTTTGTGTTCTGTGGTCCCCATTTCGTTGAATCTAATCTTTAGGAAATATGGACTTGAACACATTCAGTATACGTCACTCCTTCAATCATAATTGAAACCAAATACAGTAGAGACAATACACGACACTGAGCGAGATATCGAGGGACAGCTATTGGAGCTCACTCTAGCGGATAGACCTGAACGGTACTGATTCTGTCATAAGAGCACGTGTATTTTTGTGTGAAGTTTTTGGTGTTATTTATGCGTTTTCAGTGAGTTGACATAATTAAATAGTAGCGTGTGTCATTCCTTGATATCTCCTCTCAACATGAGGGGAAAGGTATGTACTGTGTTTGGCTGCAGTATTTACGAAGTAGAGAGAAATGTGCGCTCGTTCTTCAGGTTCCCTCGTGACAAGAACATGTAAGTAATATTGTGTTTGCATATATATTCTTCCAGTGACAGAGATTTTTATAGTACTTCATAATCTTCTGACCTGCTCGACCCATGTTTTAACGGGCTTAAAATATAATACGCATATTTTATTGTATAGTGCAGCAGTTAACCTTCAATACCGATGTGTTGTTGTAGGTGTGATCTGTGGGTTTTGAAATGTCACAGAAGCGATTTGGATAAAGTGTACAAGAAAGAAGGGACGTTACGCTTGTATAAGAATTATAAGACCTGTTCAGATCATTTCCAAGCCAGCGACTTTAAAAATCCTCGACTATACAGCCAAAGGTATGTTACATTTTTACTCTAATTGTACGTAAATATTCCTCAAAGCATCACTATCGACAACATTTTCAAACTTTTCTTTCTTTTATCCCTCTTCTCAGATTAAAGCCGGGATTTTATAGATTTTCTTTCTGTTAGTAGGCTTCATGTTAAGAGGAAAATTGTCCAGCTATTAAATGTTAATTCATTGCATCATATGTGTAAGGAATGTGCCGATATTTTTATTGACAAATGTCTTAATGTGATGATACACTGTTTTTAAATGAGGAAAAAAGACAAATCCAACCGTAAGATTTCAGGTAGGTATGCTAAAGCTAAAAAAGTAATGCATAAATGAAAGATCATGCTATTTCACAGCAGTCCATTTCACACCTTGTTTATATGTCTAATTTCAGTCTTTGAATAATAACCTTTTAAATAATTCTTCATTCATTTATCCAGAATTGCTTTAGCAACTTCGAAGTTAATATCTCAATACCACTGTCTTTCTAGACGTAATTTATTTATCCATTTCCGTATATACATTTCCATTGATATTTGAATTTAGCGCGATTTGTTCAGGTCAAGTCACTAGGAGCGCCACCGTCGAATTGTCTCCCATTTTAGCAAGGCGAAACATAGAGTTAGTATATTATACACTAGAGGTAGCATTGGCGCTGCAGTCGCGTACGAAGTTGAACGAGCGCGCTGTTTGGCAAAAGCTGGATTGTTTGGCACTGTCACTAATGGAGCTTCCCAATAAATTGAAGTTTATACTTCTTTGAAGGAAAATGTCAGTCTCCTATGCAGCTTATGGCTACATGGAGAGGTTCATAAAGAGCCATAGCATATCATTTCACAGGTATTTTTCCTTGAAATTAATTTTCGTACGTATAAAATAATACTTTGCATGACACTCATTGTCATGTGAATTGGCCTACTTAGGCTGACTTCGCGACTGATTCCCCTGTGGGGCTGAATGAGATTCTTTGAATCTTACCTTGAAGACTGAAATTAATGTTTTACGAAATATAAGGGATGACATTTTCCTTTCACTGAATGGCCATGTGCATGATACCGAGCGAGTGGCTGCAGGCTTTAGGTCACGTAGCTGTCAGTTTACATTCAGGACATAGCGGGTTTGAACCCCACTGTCGGAAGCTCTGAAGATAGTTTCCAATTCTCACACCAGGTAAATGCTGGAGCTGCACCTTAATTAAGGCCAAAGTCGTTTTCTTCCCATTCCTAGCCTTTTCCTGTCCTATAGTCATCGTAAACCTGTGTATGTCGTTGCGACGTAAAGCAAATTGGTACAAAAAAGAAAATAAGGAAAGATGTGCATGATAGCCTGGAATTGTGGTCCGTTTTTCACTTTTTGTGTGTATTTATAGTAGGCCTATTAAAAGCTATTGAATATATTTTCTATATAGGCCTATACAGTTTTTTGCTTTCCCTTCATACAATGCGTGTAGGAGTCACCATTCACAGCTTACCACATTTTACAATGTAGAGACTAGATGTGCCACACCGTGTGAACATCTGAGTCCTTTACTTTCGTCAATATTATTATTCGTTTAAATGCCATACAGGACTGTATACAAGCATAATGTATAATAGACTGAACGAGTTTGAGGTGCGGTTAGGGCCTCGCAGCTGTAAGGTTGCTTTCGGGAAATAGTGGGTTCAAACCCCACTATCGGCAGCCCCGAAGATGATTTTTCGTGTTTTCCCATTTTCACACCAGGCAAATGCTGGGGCTGTACCTTAATTAAGTCCACGGGCGCTTCTTTCCCTTTCCCAACCCAGCATCGCCGTAAGGCCTATATGTGTCAGTGCGATGTAAATCAAATTGTAAAAAACATTGTAACTACTTTTTCAATTCTCTTCAATCATATGTTTTACCACTCTCCCTTTCCATTAACGGAAATCATTTTACAAGTTAAAATCTAAAAGCAAATCATACATTTCAGGAAAAGCTAAATAAAAACTCCATAATAGGCTGAAACCACAACCGAATGTCATATTTCCACTTGTAATGATGTTTAGAAAACATAGACAATAATAATAATAATAATAATAATAATAATAATAATAATAATAATAATAATAATAAAAGTGGCTTTACGTCCCACTACGTACTTGCACGGTTTTTGGAGACGCTGAGGTGTCAGAATTTTTTCCCCACGGGAGTTCTTTCATGTGCTACAAGAGGCTGACTTATCTGACCACCATCAAGTATCACCGGACTGAGCCAGGCTCGAACCTGCCAACTTGGGCTCAGAAAGCTAGGGTCTAAACCGGCGATGATAATATTTTGTCTACTTTACCCCAAAATCTCGCCAACGTTTTAGGCCTAAAATCTCGCTCATCCGCTTCGTACGAGAGAGGACATTTTCGGTCGTTGGGCAGAATTATACCAAATTCATGGTAATTTACACAAAAATAGCGAAATATACGAGCCCTCCTTCTAAACGTATGTTGTTAGAAGACTTAATATGAACAGTAAATTGATTTTTGTTACTTAACTA
Organism: Anabrus simplex; assembly: GCF_040414725.1. Taxonomy (NCBI): domain Eukaryota; kingdom Metazoa; phylum Arthropoda; class Insecta; order Orthoptera; family Tettigoniidae; genus Anabrus; species Anabrus simplex. The sequence continues at coordinate 138,045,525 of NC_090267.1, forward strand.
CACCTGAACACCGTCCCCTTTTATTATGCATTTAATCCTGTATTCATGCTTTTTTGGCTTTCTTTTTTACTGGAGAGAAGCATCACAAGTATACTGTAGTATCTGAGAATATTTACATGTAAGAATTTTAAACCTTATGTATATCCACACAGTTTTAAAAGGCCCCGATTTAACATTGATGAGTACGGCGGAATGAGCTTTTTGCCAAACAGCTGCGATTTCAACATGCTCCGCTCGCTACATTGATTCTCTCGTAGACGGTGGCGCCAATGCTACCTCTAGTGAATCATTTACTAACTCTATGAGGCGAAATCCGTAAGTGTCGTGTATTGTCTCTACTGTATTTGTTGAAACCAACGAGCTAGAAAGAGGACTATAGAGTGGCTAACATGGTTGCTACAGTGCTCTGGGTGTTGCCAAGGCGAAATAGCGACTCCATAGTTTAAGCGCCGTTCATATAATTTCTCCGCATACGGTGCGATACTTCTAATAGATTAGATCGAAGAAAATATGCTCTCTACGTGTGCGGCATGCAATTGCATAAATTGTAGAGAAAACACGAAGAATAAGTATCATATTTTAGATAAGATTCTTTTTTTTACTAAAGTACACAGTTTTGGGCGATTAGCAGAATTACGTTGCCTGTGTAGCACAATCCAGCACGTGTACATTAGGCCTACTTTTATTTTCTTGTATTTGGTATTTGAAGGTGCTCAGATAGGTTACCTTTGTGTCAGTAGATTTACCGGCCCGTAAGGGAACTCCACCGGGGCAAATCTCCGGCACTTCAGCTTCTCCGAAAACCGTACTAAGTAGTCGGTAGGACGAAAAACCAATACCACTATTTATTATTACATTGTATCCTACAGAGCACATTTCCCCAGCATTTTGAAAATAAATATAAAGTGAACAACGATGTTACAAGACGCCTGCTGTCCAACGCCACACCTACAATATTTAGAATTTCCTAGTCACCTCATCCCCTTTGCCAACGATACGGAGTAATATGAGGACTTTCAGTCCTACATCACCACTACTACTGAGCGAGTTGGCTACGTGGTTCGCGGTATATAGCTCTTAGCTTGCATTCGGGATATAGTGAGTTTTAATCCCACTGCCGACAGCACTGATAGCTGGTTTTCCGTGGTTCCCATTTTCACATCAGGCAAATATGGGGGCTGCTGTGCCTTAATGCCACTGACACTTCCTTCGCAGTCCTAGCCTTTTGCTATCCCATCGTAGCTATAAGGCGTGTCTGAGTGGGTGCTACATAAGGCAAATAAAAAATCGGCGTTACCATAACCTTCTTCCAAAGATAATCGAAGTGAATTATTCAGGAAAGTTAACTTACGTGATTTAAGATCATTATCACAAGAAGAACTGTTCTCTTTTTTAGCAATTATTTCAAATTGTTTATCCTACAAATTCTTGTTCTTATTTTATTATTATTATTATTATTATTATTATTATTATTATTATTATTATTATTATTATTATTATTATTATTATTATTAAGGGATACTTTATTACACCATTGTTCACTTCAAACCTTGTACCCCACGGCTCTAGAATACTTATTTTTCGTAAATTATTATTATTTTTACGCCATACTAACTACTTTTTCGGATAAGCCGAGGTGCCGGAATGTTGTCCCGCAGGAGTTCTGAGGGATTTGAGCACCTAAATACTATCGTACTGAGCCAGGATCTAACCTGCCAAGTTGTTTAGTGTCCGGCTTCTTGGCTGAATGATCAGCATGCTGGCCTTTGGTTCTGGGGGCACCAGATTCGACCGGGTTGAGCATTTTAACCGGGTAGTCGACAGTTAATTCCTCTGGATCCGGGACTGGATAACCTTCTTCATCTACACACAACAGAACATTCTACAAACCACTACAGAAGCACGCAATAGTAAATACATCACTCCACCTAGGGTTGGCGTCGTCAGGAAGGGCATCCGGTCGTAAAATTAGGCTAAATCCATACAAAATGCGAATTCCAGGTAAATGGAAAGATATCAGGATTTATTATTATTATTATTATTATTATTATTATTATTATTATTATTATTATTATTTTTATTAAAGTTATATGAATTATTTCTCGATGTTGTTATATTGCTTTGCTCAAGGTTTTCTGTTCTATATTTTCATTCCCTGTAAGTGGGTCTAAATTTTTGGCAATGTCTTGTGATTTGTTTTGTAATTCGGACTAGTGGAAATGCGCTAATTTTCTTTCTTTATACAATATGTAAGTACGTAGCCTGTATCTTGTATTTTTTTTTTTTTTGCTAGGGGCTTTACGTCGCACCGACACAGATAGGTCTTATGGCGACGATGGGAGAGGAAAGGCCTAGGAGTTGGAAGGAAGCGGCCGTGGCCTTAATTAAGGTACAGCCCCAGCATTTGCCTGGTGTGAAAATGGGAAACCACGGAAAACCATCTTCAGGGCTGCCGATAGTGGGATTCGAACCTACTATCTCCCGGATGCAAGCTCACAGCAGCGCGCCTCTACGCGCACGGCCAACTCTTGTATTTTTTAATGTCCTTTTAAACAGACATTGCGCATCTTTGAGTGCTTCCCTAATAAAGAAAACTGTGAAACGGTATTTATTCCCGCAGCCTCTGTACTTGCTTCATCACAAGCCCACTCGATTTGGTCGCTTACAATATGGCGGACGTGGCTTTCAAGTAGATTCAAATATGGCGGTCCAATAGCCACTCTACGAAACTTAAATAATGCTGATTCAAATTTAACAAAGAGAATATAGTTATTAAAGGTAAATTTTCATTTCGTGAGGGAAGTTTTAGTTTCCATGAGGGGAAACTTATACCTAGAAACGTACACAGAGTGGAAGCGAAACAGCTGGTGGACCTAGGTAGCTCGGTCTGTGTGGGAGTGTGGGTGTTCGGGTCAAAACTACGAATGATGGCTACGGCAACGATTCGTTGTAGCGGGCAATTAGCTAGTGAGTATAAATGATCAGACTACACTTTTTGACTCCAGTTAGAATGGAGTTCTCACGATAATTCTGTATACGCTTTATTACAAGAATTCCCATATAGGTTTGCGGTAGACCATTTCGGCGAAGATGCAGGGCAGGACAAACACAGTTCGATTCTTTCTATGAAAGAAATAATAGAATGTTCATTAAGACTGTACAAAATATCGCCGAGGGGTATATCGGTGTTATTCGCTGTTTGGATCAATCAATCACTACTGATCTGCATTTAGGGCATTCGTCCCAGTGGCAGCTTTCCTATTGTTTTCCTAGACTTTTCTTAAATGATTTGCAAATGGAAATTTGTTGAACATCTCCCTTGGTACGTTATTCCAATCCCTAACTCTCCTTCCTGTAAATGAATATTTGTCCCAATTTGTCCTCTTGAATCACTACTTTATCTACATAATGTGATATTTCCTATTTTTAAAGACACCACTCAAACTTATTTGTCTACTAATGTCATTCCATGTCATCTCTCCATCGACAGCTCTGTACATACCACTTAGTTGAGCAGCTCGGCTCCTTTCTCCCAAGTCTTCCCAGCCCAAATTTTGCAACATTTTTGTAACGCTAGTCTTTTGTCAGAAATCACCCAGAACAAATCAAGCTGCTTTTCTTTGGATTTTTTGCTGTGTTTGAATCAAGTATTCCTGGTGAGGATGTTTCTGATTTTCGACTCCCGTGAAGTATTTTCTCAGAGAAATATTGGGATTGCTTTCGTTCTCTATGAACAGGATTAGCAGTAGCTGAATTCCCTTTCAGAAAATGTGAACTTTGAAATATGAAGATCTCAGTTACTGCTTCTCATGAGGTATATTATGAGAGTTGGAACTGATGTGAAGAGAGGGATGTAGAGTATTTTGAGCGTTCCAAAGAAACTTCACAAAATCTTTTCCTCTTCTCGCTTTGTACCGTGTAGTATTCACCAGATTTGGTTTTAGTATCTGCCATTCGGTTTACTGTGGGAAGAATGTGATGGCAAGTTCTCAGTGCACTGGAGGATTCTATTTAGGAGACAAATATCTGAGCAACAAGAGTATTTGTATGTGTCATTTTAAATTAGCCATCGATTGATCTGTGTCTGCAAATTAACTAAGCCCCACCATAATCTGTTTTGTAGTAGTATTGTATCATCTTTTGCATCCACTTCTCTTACCTTCTTTAAACCCTTAATTTCCTATATTGTTGGTATCGGAATTAAACAAGAGGTGACCAAGGTAGGCTGGACAGGAAAGAGGTCAATTGGACTCCTGCTTGGGAAATCTGACTCACCTGGGGCTCCACCATTGCTACACATTGTGCTAGGAGAGCCCTGGATTGGAATGTATTATACCGTATGGGTAGTGTTTGTGGGAGTCAGGCTCGCAATGCGGGCGACCAGGCGAGCTACAATCCCCTGAATAGATAAAAAAATGTCCCTCTAGTTAATAATCTTAATCGTTCCATTCACTTGTGCTTGTTAAGAAACAAACTGATTTCTTGTTCATTTTTTTCAATGTCCAAGGGAATATTATGTTTCGTTTTACTACCTACAGTCTGATATCCTTGCATGTCAGTACATGGGCGCTGTATTGTGTTTAAAACCATCGTTCCTATAATGATTGAGCTTGTGGGCAATGGATGAACCACTGGTGATTCAGGAACATAAGCCAGACGTAGATGTGCTCCCACCTCTACTGCTCGAAGATGAGCCAAGCCAGATCAAGAATATGCTCAAGAAGCAAAAATACATTTCTATACACCGTCCTCAAATCTGTACTAGAAAGCAGAAAAAGGCCATCCTGGCAGCACTAGAGAAGAATGGGTAAACAAAGCCCATGATACAGATGTTGATTCCCATAGGGAATCTGAAATATTTGTCCTGAATGAGTAAATTCATAATACCAACATAAATGGTCCGTTATTGGACATTATAAATTTTCCAGCTAACTCATTCCTGGTTGCCAGTGTTTCACCCTCGTGTGCTAGGGTGGGCTCATCAGTTGGTACCTAGCACACCTACCAATACGCTGGCTAGTGCATACCGTGGAGGCCACTGCGTAGGCTAACTGGTGCCACCGGCAGTGCCAATGCACTAAGAGACTTTGTCTCATTATCAAAAATTGATGCCTGCTTGGCCATCAGATGATACAGATGTTGATTCCCATAGGGAATCTGAAATATTTGTCCTGAATGAGTAAATTCATAATACCAACATAAATGGTCCGTTATTGGACATTATAAATTTTCCAGCTAACTCATTCCTGGTTGCCAGCGTTTCACCCTCGTGTGCTAGGGTGGGCTCATCAGTTGGTACCTAGCACACCTACCAATACGCTGGCTAGTGCATACCGTGGAGGCCACTGCGTAGGCTAACTGGAGCCACCGGCAGTGCCAGTGCACTAAGAGACTTTGTCTCATCAAAAATTGATGCCTGCTTGGCCATCAGATGATACAGATGTTGATTCCCATAGGGAATCTGAAATATTTGTCCTGAATGAGTAAATTCATAATACCAACATAAATGGTCCGTTATTGGACATTATAAATTTTCCAGCTAACTCATTCCTGGTTGCCAGCATTTCACCCTCGTGTGCTAGGGTGGGCTCATCAGTTGGTACCTAGCACACCTACCAATACGCTGGCTAGTGCATACCGTGGAGGCCACTGCGTAGGCTAACTGGAGCCACCGGCAGTGCCAATGCACTAAGAGACTTTGTCTCATCAAAAATTGATGCCCAATAATGTCCAATAACGGACCATTTATGTTGGTATTAAACAAAGCCCAGTTTCCAATCCTGAAAACCTTAAATCCTGAAGGATATGATGGCCGAGGCAGAACAAAAAGCAACGGGTGATCAGTTGCCTGTCTCCACCAAGGCAGGTCAATGTACATTGGGCTCCTTAATGCTTCAACCATTGGCCGAGGAACAGCCAATCAGCGACACTCCCAACCAACATGGCAGACCAATAGGCGAGCAGCGTACCGTGGCCTGCACTATATAATGAGGTGGAATTACAACACCACTATTTACTATTTACCAACTGATGAGCCCAACTTGGCATTCTTGATACACTGGCAACCAGGAATGAGTTAGTTGGAAAATTTATAATGTCCAATAAAGGACCAACTATATTGGTATTATAAATTTACTCCTTTGGAACAAATATTTCAGGTTCCCTATGGGATTTAATCTTTATCAAAGGAGTAGTGTTATGAAAATGTTGCAAACTTTGGCCTGGGAAGACTTGAGAGCAAGGAGATGAGATGCTCGACTAAGTAGATGTTTCGAGCTGTCAGTGGAGAGATGGCGTGGTTTGACATTAGTAGACGAATAAGCTTGGGCAGATTTTTTAGAAGTAAGAAAGGTTATAATATGAAGATAAAAGTTGTATTAAAGAGAACAAATTGGGGCAAATATTCATTTATAGGACAAGGAGCAAGTGATCAGAATAATTGATCAAAGGAAATGTTCAATAAATTTCCAAGTTTTTTGAAAACATTTAAGAAAAGGTTAGGTAATTAATTAGTAGGATATCTGCCACCTGGTTGACAGTCCTAAATTCAGATCATTGATTGATGATTGACTTCAGTTATGCTGCCCTGCTGGAATTGCACCTCCTGACATCCATTGGGAGATAGCAGCAAAGAGAGAGGAAAACTGTCACAGCTGAAACTCATCCTCTGTATGGCCACCAGCCAGCATGCTCACACCTAGCTTCTAGAAAATGTTTCATCAGAACAGAGGCTCTTTGAGGGACAGCACACCAAGTCCAACTTTATAAATGGCAAGGGAGACTCTATAGTTCTGGAGAATGGATGACATCATTTGAGGAACTTCCTGCTAGTCCTGCAGAAGGATGGTTCATATGGAAATTGCTCAACAGACTGCACTCAGGTGTTACAAATTGCAAATCTAATCTGTTGAAATGGCATTATCAAGTAGACTCAATGATATGTGAATATGGGCCTCCACAGACAATACCTCATCTTCTTCAATGCAGACTGTGTCCAATAAAGTGCACTATGGAAGATATTTTGAATGTAACACCTAACTCTCAAAAGTAGCTCAATTTCTAGTTGGCAGCTATATAAGATTATTCATCCACTATGTGCGGATTTTTCCATGATTTTTCCATGATGCAGATCACTGTCTGATCTGTAGTGAACTAAGTATCTCTAGGCCTAGGATCGAGAAAGTGAAATCTGCCTGCAAACGAGTAAGGCTAGAAAATCTTCAGTACGAGGAAATTATACATTAGTACATGGATGTGATTAGTGAAAAATTCCAAACAATAGACACTAAGGAGGTTCAGGATATAGAAAGAAAATGGGTGGCATACAGGGATACTGTAGTAGAAACGGCAAGGTAATGCCTGGGAACAATTGTGTGTAAAGATGGGAAAAAAGCGAACATCTTGGTGGAATTATGAAGTGTGAGCAGCTTGTAAATGTTAAAAGAAGGCTTATCAGAAATGGCTCCAAACAAGGGCCGATGCAGACAGGGAATTGTACATAGACGAAAGAAACCGAACGAAACAAGTAGTTTTTGAATCCAAAAAGAAGTCGTGGGAAGATTTTAGTAATAACCTGGAAATGTTAGGTCAGACAGCAGGGAAACCTTTCTGGACAGTAATAAAGAATCTTAGGAAGGGAGAGGAAAATGGAAATGAACAGTGATTTGGGTAATTCAGGTGAACTCACAATGGATCCCAGGGAATTGCTGGACAGGTGGGGGGGAATATTTTGAAAATTTTCCCAACATAAAAGGAAATCTTCCTGGTAGTTTCGCAAACAATCAAGATCGTGGGGAGGATGAAAATGATGTTGGTGAAATTACGCTTGAGGAAGTGGAAAGGTTGGTATGTAAACTCCATTGTCATAAAGCAGCAGGAATAGATGGAATTATACCTGAAATGTTGAAGTATAGTGGGAAGGCAGGGATGAAATGGCTTCATAGAGTAGTGAGATTAGTATGGAATGTTGGTAAGGTACCTTCAGATTGGACAAAAGCAGTAAGTGCACCTACAGCATCTATAAGCAAGGGAACAAGGATTGCAACAACTATCGAGGTATCCCATTTATTAGTATACCAGGCAAAGTATTCACTGGTGTCTTGGAAGGGAGGGTGTGATCAGTGGTTTGAGGGGAAGTTGTATGAAAACCAGTGTGGTTTCAAATCACAGTATGCATCAGGTACTTGAAAAATGTTACGGGGGGAGTGTTTGTTTTGTAGATCTAGAGAAAGCATTTGATAGGGTACTGAGGGAAAAGATGTTCGCCATGGAATTAAGGGTAGATTATTAAAATCAATCAAATGCATTTATGTTGAAAATTGGGCTGCAGTGAGAATTGATGGTAGAATGAGTTCTTGGTTCAGGGTACTTACAGGGTTTAGACAAGGCTGTAATCTTTCACCTTTGTTGTTCGTAGTTTACATGGATCATCTGCTGAAAGGTGTAAAGTGGCAGGAAGGGATTCAGTTAGGTGGAAATGTAAGCAGAGTGGCCTATGCTGACGACTTGGTCTTAATGGCAGATTGTGCCGAAAGTCTGCACTTACTATATTACCATTCTGGGAGAACAACCTCCCGATTTCGCGTGGGTTTGGATCCCAGTGGTGTCTGGTTGGCCATTTTTGTACTGTACTTAACATCTCTTCATCACGTACTAAATGTACGTAACACGACCTAATAGGTTGAAAGTCGCTTTCGATTACAATGTGGTCGTGAAAATTCAATATTCATATGTATATTATTATTACTACTTCTTTATCCTAACTTTTTCTGGTATAATATTTGTTACCTAAAAATATTGATTTATGCAATTCTGTCTTTATAGTTCTTAAAGTCTGCTTTCAACTAGTAATAATTGGTAAGAAGCGTTGTGGGACAATGTTTTGAATTTCCAATTGACCTATTAGTTGAGAATAATACAGTATGCAGCGATAGGAGTTTAACAGTGTTTAATTTTTTTTCAGGGAGCCAGACTGGTGCTGCTGCTAGCTTGACATGCTTCCATTCACCCTACAGCACGGATGTCCGACAAATCAAAAATCCAGATTTATCTGCCTTGAGGAGAGGTACAGGTGGACGTTCCAGTTTTAATGGAATAGTAGCCACTGTGTTTGGTGCTAGTGGATTTTTAGGGCGATATCTTTGTAATCGATTGGGCAAGATTGGGACGCAGGTAATATGTTGTTACATTTAATTTTCATTTGTGATGTGTTATAATCAGGCCCCAGAAGTTAATTCATTTCCATATTTTTTCCCTGGTCTGTAATCCATATGCTTCTTCATTACCTGTGTGAATGAAATTTGTTTAACATTGATTCATGTTGCATATAATTGCATATTTTGCCCATTTTTATAAACACATTTTCAACTCTTCAATAAGTCTATGGCTTTTTTTTTTTTTCACTCTTAATTCGTCATGGCTCGTGTTGTGGGTTACTGTAGTCACTTCCTAGTTTGTGAACCATGGGCAATAGTAAGTGGTCCTGAGATTCGGGATACCAGTTATTATGGAATGGGAGTGGGCATCTCGGATATGGCCCTCCTTGTGCTCAGGCAGCTAGGATTATACAATCCACACGTGATCCCTAACCCGTTAGATGAGAGATCCTCACTTGGATATGTCTAAGCAAGGGTAGCATCCTGTTTCACAGAATTTTCACCAAGCACGCTCAGAATGTTTTAACCAAGCCTAGGACCTTTGGGAGTAACGGAGTCCCACTTCCATTTGACAGGCAAGGGACTCCTTGTAAACAACTTGGCAGACGAAATGAAATTCGATTGGAAGCTATCAGTATTGATGAGGCTTATGGAAAAAAGAAAGAACAGTCAGCAAGGAGGGTGCATCTGAATGTGCTAGGAGTAAAAGATATTCGGGTAAGGGGAGATAGCGAGGAAGAGATAGTTATAAAGTGTACTTGACGGTTGTTAAAGAGGGAGTGGCAGAGTATGGAGTAGCGCTGTTCATCAGGAATACTATGGCATGCAACATAATTTCTGTTCGGCATAGAAATGAGCGAATAATGTGGATAGATTTGGCGGTTAGAGGAGTTAGAATGAGAATGGCCTCATTGTATTCATCATAAGGGTGCAGATGAGGATGAAGTTGACAAGTTTTCTGAAGCATTGAGTTACTTCGTAGTCAAGGTCAACAGCCAGGTTAGAATAGTGCTAATGGGAGATTTCAATGCAAGAGTTGGAAATATAACTGAAGGAAATGAAAGGGTGATTGGTAAATGTGGGGAATACATGGAAGCTAATAGGAATGGGAAGCATTTGCTGGACTTCTATGCTAGTATATGTTCAGCAGTTACAAATACATTCTTCAATCATAAGGCTATTCATTGCTACCCATGGGAGGGTAGGGGCACCAGATCCATAATAGACTATACAGTATTACCCCGCATTTACGTTCCCGGCTTTTAACCACCTCCCGGTAACCTTCTCCTGGGTAAAGGATGAGCAGAATTACAAAGGCAGTGCAGTCAACAGTTAATTTCAGTACAGTAATTTACATGGACCTTTATTTGAGGTAAGTACAGTAAATCAGTTGAGATTGAAATACTCTATAAATTAATAATATGCATTTGTGTAAGATTTACCTCCTTTTCTAGAGCCTTTTTATATATACCTGTACAAGTTGTTTCCCACAATTAACACTTCCCCCTTTTCCATTTTGCCCCCTTTTACACCAGTATTCCTTGGTCTCTTGGAAAGTGTAAAAGAAGGGTAATACTGTATCTTAACCGACTTTGAATTCAGGAAATCTGTTAGGAATGTTGGGTTTTCTGGCAATTTTTCGATGATACAGGCCAATATCTGATCTGTAGTGAACTAAGTATCTCTAGGTCTAGGATAAATTTGACATTTTTCTGCAGACAAATAAGGGTAGAAAATCTCCAGGACGAGGAAATTAGACATTAGTACATGGATGTGATTAGTGAAAAGTTCCAAACAGTAGACAGTAAGCATGTTCAGGATATAGAAAGAATGGATGGCATACAGGGATGCTGTAGTAGTAGAAACAGCAAGGGAATGCTTAGGAACAACTGTTTGTAAAGATGGAGAAAAAGCAAACATATTGGTGTAATTATGAAGGGAGAGTAGCTGTAAATGTGGAAAGAAGGTATATCAGAAATGGCTCCAAACAAGGACTGATACAGACAGTGAATTGTACGTACATGACAGAAACAGAGCGAAACAAATTGTAAGTTATTGAATCCAAAAGGAAGTCGTGGGAAGGTTTTGTTAAATATCTGGAAAGGCTAGGTCAAGCAGTAGGGGAACCTTTCTGGACAGTAATAAAGTATCTTAGGAAGGGAAGAGAAAAAAGAAATTAATAGTGGTTTGGGTAATTCAGGTGAACTCAATAGATCCCAGGGAATCACTGGACAGGTGGAAGGAATATGTTTTAAATCTTCTCAGTGTGAAAGCAAATCTTCCTGGTGACATCTTGAACAACCAAGCTCATGGGAAGGAGGACAATTCTGTTGGTGAAATTACACTTGATGAAGTTGAGAGGATGATAAAAGAAAACACTATTGTCATAAAACAGCAAGAATAGTTGAAATTAGACCTGAAATGGTGAAGTATAGTGGGAAGGCTGGGATGAAATGGCTTCATAGATTAATAAGTTTAGCATAGAGTTTTAGTAAGATACCTTCTGATTGGACAAAAGCAGTAATTGCACCTATCTATAAGCCATTGTTGGCAGCCATGAAATCTGTTTTCAGTGGTTTCCTATTTCCACACCAGTCAAAAGGTGGAGCTGTACTTTCATTAACCGTTTAACGTGGTATTTTTGTAGTGCTTGGAGTAACCTGCCCTGTGTATTATTTCAGCTGATTGTTGTTATATGACAGAATAGGTGGGAAGGTCAGCAATGTGTTTTGGCTCCTCCAAGTGAAGATAAGTTCTCTGCCAAGGTCAGCTGTAAATTCATTCTACTTAGGTATCTTCCTTTCTTCAAGCACACCAAATCCAGCAGGTAGCAGAACATCTTCTGATAGTATGTTCTCTAGCCATTTTCAAGGTGGAAACTTTGCCATCTGTGTCTACCTACTCCTCCCATGTTATTTTTGTTATCTAGAACAAGGGATGGTTTTTTTCACTACTCCTTTCGTAGTTTGAACATCCTTCATGCTGTCCTAACGGATGGTGCTTATTAAGGTAACATCTCTTTTGTCTTTCTATTTCATGACCATTTGCTTCTTGCAGACAGCTGCAATTGCTTGTACCGGGCGAGTTGGCTGTGCGCGTAGAGGCGCGTGGCTGTGAGCTTGCAACCGGGAGATAGTAGGTTCGAATCCCACTATCGGCAGCCCTGAAGATGGTTTTCCGTGGTTTCCCATTTTCACACCAGGCAAATGCTGGGGCTGTACCTTAATTAAGGCCACGGCCGCTTCCTTCCAACTCCTAGCCCTTTCCTGTACCATCGTCGCCATAAGACCCATCTGTGTCGGTGCGACGTAAAGCCCCTAGCAAAAAAAAAAAAAAAAAAAAGCAATTGCTTGTTCCATCTACTGTTTCACCCTCTTTACTGTGTCTGGGAATTCTTTCTTCTCAGTCTCCTCAGTATCAGTGTTTCTGATGCTTAGTCTGTGTACTGGTTTTGGATTGGTATACCACTTGTCAAAATACACATTGGCCTTTCAAGGATTTCATGAGTTAATTCTAGAACAATTTTGAATTAAATTTTCTCTCTTGAATATGTCTGTCCATACACAATGTCCTTGCCAGTACAAATTTTGAAAGTCCATAGATAGCCGGAAATAAGTCATCTTTTCCATTGAAAGAGGGACTCATCAACACAGATGGTTTGTTCAAGAGTGTACACGGCAGAAAATTTACATTTTAGATTGTGAAGTACAGACTGGATTTCATAGTGTTTTTGTTGGGCAGATGGGGATCAAATTTGGAGTTGTCAAAGATGTGGAGAAACTTCAGGAGATGAAATCTTTTATCAGACATTGTTTTGGAGAAGTAAGGAGTTGCTGCAAGACATTCCCATTTTGAGAAGTACATACTGTGTTTTCTGGTTTATGTACTATTTCCTAGAGCATCAGAAGTCCAATCGGAGTTTTATTTCCGTTGGATTTGTGTTCTCCCAGTCTTGCACTCATGACCGTGTTTTCAAATTTGGATGGGCTTCCAAAAATTTCTTCGAATATATATATATTTTGTTTTCAAGTATGCTAGTAGAGTAAAATAATATATTATTATTGGTCCACCTTTTCAATACAAAATGAAAATTACATAGGGACTAGTTTCGACGTAGTAATATATATATATATATATATTGGTTTGTTCAGTAATAAGTTGGAAAACCATCCATAAGCTGTTCAAAATATTCCAGAAAATTTGTCATTGAAATCCATTTTTATACCAGAAGCACCGGAAAGTACAAATTGCTGTCAAGATGGGAAAGGTAGAAACATGTCGCACATCTCATCTTCGTCTAATGAGTTGTGTTGTTCTTGATTCTCATTCTCAGAGCCACGCTCTCTTTTACTATTCAATTTAAATTTAGGTAAAAGGGCAAAATTTGAATTTTTTATACAGTACTAAAAGTTTAAAATTTGTTGCAATGTTTTAACATATTAAGTATGGAAAACGGATGGAACCTAAAAATAATTTGCAATTCTGAATATATTGTTATTCTGCATTTGTTACAGCGACATTTTAGTGTATTGAGCCTAGATATAATGGCAGATAAATTGTACCATAGAAATGTGCTAAGCACTGGCACTGCACAATATAACCCAGCATATAATACCTCAAGAAAATTTCGCATCAGTTATTAACCCTTTGCCCTTGAATATTTTACTAGCCATAAAAATCTCTCAACTTGTAATTATTTATCATTTTTTTTTGGGTCATATTAGGAGATGTACAGTGGTCGCCGTTTATTGTAATCACAGATAATGTTATCAACCGTATTATATAATCACTTTTACGAAGTCCCATATGGAAATATACTGGAACATTGAAAACATTGAAAATCTTCATTTATTGTGACCATGAATTCGGTTTGTTATCACATTTGTTTTCAAGGATTTTGTTTTCAAGTATGCTAGTAGAGTAAAATAATATATTATTATTGGTCCACCTTTTCAATACAAAATGAAAATTACATAGGGACTAGTTTCGACCTAGTAATAGGTCATCATCAGCCTGAAGTAAATTAAAGCGTAAATATCGAAGAAAACATAAACAATGTAAACACAAGTACAGTCTTTTTAAAGGTACTTACCATGTGGGAAGTTGAGTAGAGATATATTAAAAATAACTCTTCCAATTGACGAAGCACTGAGCGGAAGTTATGTAAAGTTCGGTGCGCCGTATATTATAAAAGACCACTGTGCACTAAATGATGTAATAAAGAAGAATAGTAGGTTGAATGCTGGCTTCTTCTTCTTTATTACATCATTTAGTGCACAGTGGTCTTTTATAATATACGGCGCACCGAACTTTACATAACTTCCGCTCAGTGCTTCGTCAATTGGAAGAGTTATTATTTTTAATATATCTCTACTCAACTTCCCACATGGTATGTACCTTTAAAAAGACTGTACTTGTGTTTACATTGTTTATGTTTTCTTCGATATTTACGCTTTAATTTACTTCAGGCTGATGATGACCTATTACTAGGTTGAAACTAGTCCCTATGTAATTTTCATTTTGTATTGAAAAGGTGGACCAATAATAATAATATATTATTTTACTCTATTGTAATCACAGTTCAATACGGATCTATCATTATGAAACTTATTTCTTTTAATGCTAGTAGAGTGCGTACAAAGAAAAAGCTCCCAACCTTTCAAAACCCGTTTTTACACTGCGCCTGTCTTCAAGGCCACTTTCACGTCTCATCTTTTGTAGAAAACCGGTCAGCGCAGGTGGTAACCCTCCTGCATACAGAGTGTTTTGTTTCTTCCCGTACAGTAGTTTAGCCAAGGACCACTCACTCGAGTCTTACTAAAGCTTGTGCACTGTGAAGTTCTTAGTGTTGTAGTGCAGAGGTGGCTAGTATGAAAAGCAAACTTAGACTTAACATTAACCTTTCAAGCGGTAATGATGGAATAAATCGCCATAGCCGCATGGCTTCCTAAGTGGCCATGGCAGAATCTTCTGTCAACACGTAAATGTCTTTCAGCGATGGGTATGACGACTTATTTCGTCGTAGGATCCGAGATCGCTTCCCTTTGTGCATGTATGTTACTGTAGTTTCGAGCTTTGCCTACAGCAGCACTCTTCTAAAACCACGTGACCAGGCAAAATGCTTTCGTTCTGCACCCAGCTGGCAGCCAGCCTGTACTGGCTGCCAGGCTGCTGAGAGTGGTAGATAGTGCATTATGGCAGGTGCAAACATAGCTCAGAAACTTCTGCTAGAAGAACTGTTTGATTTGTTACACTGTGACAATTCGGAGTGTGATGTGTCATCTGATAGTGAGACTAATGTTGAAATGTCAGGAGATAGTGAGTGCAATGGTAAAAGCTACTCAAGTTAACGTGACGGTAGCACTAGTAGTGATATTCAGCTCAGTGTATGTACAAAGGTAGGATCTGAACGGCCGAGATTTACATTTACGGTCCAACCTGGACTAAATGTACAAAATGAAGACATAAATAATCTGCTAGAATATTTTCAATTGTTTGTCAATCCTGAATTAGCGGAAACTAATAAGTAGGGAAATCAACCGGTATGTTCAACAGTTTTTAGAAAGCACGCCAACCTTGAAACTATATTCGAGAGTGAATCGGTGGACTGACACGAATAAGGATGAAATTATGACTTGACTTGCATTCTTTCTCTTGCAAGGCATTCATCAGCTACCTAACAACAAGAGCTACTTTTCTCGTAGACAAATATTAGAGACCCCAATATTTTTGGAGCTGTTCTCTGAAGAAGATTTCATCTCCTCCTCAAATTCTTACACTTGTTGATAACGAAGCATACGATGAAGCCACATGTGTTCCGAAGAAACTCTACAAATTGAAACCTATTGTGGACCACTTGAAAGCAGATTCCGAAGTGTGTACACACCCGAAAGGGATGTGTCTCTAGATGAGTCTCTTATGTTGTGGAAGGGATGTTTGTCGTGGAAAGTTTTCAGACCGTCTAAGCGCTCAAGATTCAGTATGAAATCATTTGAACTGTGTGAATCTAAGTCTGGTTACGTGTGGAATTTCTTGATGTATATAGCATACATGCCAACTTATATGATTTGTCCGTAAAATTTACGGAAAGACTGTGTTTTACAGTTTAATGGATGAACTATAATATTTTATGATTTTACGTACCAAGATCCTCTTTTTAAAATTTGCACCGGAACAAGCTTCCGCATGCCGCCAAAACACGCTGTGACCAGTGAATATTTGATACTTTGCTCTGATTTATATTCATTCAATCGTTAGTCTTTGACTGGGAATACTACCAAAAGAATGGTGTGTTCTTCCAAACGTGACTCACCTGTTCTCAGAAACGTCAATCCCACTACATCTCGTGAAGAAAAACTTATGTTTCTTTCCTCTGACCTAAACAGAGCATTTTGTACTTTTTAAATGTGACTATCCCATCATTTGATAAGGTCAATACTGTCCTTTAGAGATATCCATGTAGGCCCTACTCTTTGAAGGATGATGAACTGGTAATTGGCATTCAAACCTCAAACTTGGTTAAGGTGTTACAAGATGAAGACAAATCTCTGCTTTTCTCATCAGTGAAAAACTATATCTGTGCAGCCTGTAACTACATGGTTAAAAAGTTCCCTTTTAAGAACGATGTGCTAAAACATGCACAGGTTGCTTAAACTTGATGGCATTGAAGCAGCTCAGTTTTCTTCTGTTAATTTCTTTTTGGGAAAGTTTCCTGTTATTTTGTGTAAAAGAAAATGAAACCAGAAATGATGCTGCGAATGAACTCCAAAGCCAGTTTGCGGCTCTCCAGATAGAAGGCTTATCTAGTGTTGTAAGTAACCAAGCTACAAATAATTCAACAAATAATTAAAAATGGGCACAGTTGTTGAATATCTGTGGAGCTGATGGACATTATAAACAGGACAGGATCCCTAGATTCATTCTGTCTGTTTTTACAATATCACATAGTAATGCAGTGTGAAAGAATTTTTAGGGTTTCTAATGTCAATAGTTTCATTTAGGTTATTGTCCTGATTGCTTTTTTGTTCTAAATAAATGTATAGATTTTCTCATGTATTAAGGAGAGCTTCTTTGTTTATTTTATGCAGTATAGTTAAATCCTGCTCTATGGTTGTGGATTGATGTCTGGTTGAACTCATGTGTTGGCCCATCGCGGAAATTTTTTTATGTCTTTCAGCGTTGACATGCTCCTGGTATCTTACAGTAAAACTGTGCCCTGTTTGTCCGACATAACTTTTTTTGCATTGGTGACACTTCAATTTATAAACTCCTGATTCAGAATGTTTGTTTTTTCCTAGGGAATTAACACTATTGTAATTAAATAATTTATGCTTTGTGTTATTGCTGGTTGAACATGCGATCTTATAATTATATTTTCTAAACAAATTGGTTACTGTGTATAAGTTAGGGTTATTGAACGTGAACTTGGCGTATTTGTCTTTCTTTTTTGTTTTGGGTTTTAGGTTAGTTTGTAATTTCTGTTTGAATTTACCGATTATTTTGTTTATTATTTTTGGTTCAGAACTGTTGTATTGGGCTTGTTTGCGAATAAAGAGTAGTTCTTTTTCTCTTTCTGTGTGTGTAAGGGGTATATTAAACGCTCTATATATGTAACTGTAATAAGCTGACCTTTTTTGCGATTCTGGGTGCAATGAGTAGTTCTTTATTGTAATGGGAGTAAAGTTTACATTAGAGAAAGAAAAAGAAAGCTCCATTAACTTTTTAGACATAAATGTAACACGGAAAAAGGAAGAGTTTGTCTTCAAGATACAAAGAAAACCCACTTTTCATAGTCCAGTTTGGAGCTCAACCATGCGTTTCGCATCATAGTTAGCAATGGATGCGAGCGTTGAGACTGAGACTGAAAATGTCACAGTAAGCTATCTGTATCAGTATACAGTAAGCAGGCATTCTCGCCAAATACGTGCAAAATGTGAAATATGAAAGAATAAATTTCTAATTTTGCAAATTCTCAGATCGCAAAGCCCAATTGAATAGGTTTGTTTAAATGGATCTCTGTTCTCGAACTCACAAAAGTAGTAGTCATCAATCAATTTTGTGGAACTTGCCTGTACCACCAGTAGATCCAGCTTCCCGTTTCACCCGTTGTGCAGACGGTTCCTCAGCACTGCCTTCGTCGATGAACCGTTTCCGAGCCAAAGTCCCACCCGATTTCAACATGGTGAGGTCCTGAGGATATAAATGACCCAATCAGCAAATTGGTTCGGTGTGATTTGTTTCACGCACGAAAAAGGCACATGTGAGTTGTATTTCACCATGCGGTTAGCCAAGGCTTGCTCGTCACGTTTACTTAAGTACGCGTTACCCAGAAATTCAGAATTACCCGATATTAACACAGGTGTGTGAAGCAAATCCTGTTTTGTTGTGTACTTTTTGGAAATCTGAATAGGAGCGCCAGCAAGAACAGATTTCATATCCTCGCAAGTCGACTCCACCAAAAATGGTTCTTCGATTACAATGAGAGATTTATTAAGAAAATTTTCAAATGCAAACTCTGACAGTGAACCTACACTAGAGGCATACCCAGTCACGAAGTGTGCGGCAATGCTCTGCACTACAAAACTCTTTCCTGTGTTACTTGGTCCATAGAGAAAGAGTGAGTTAATGTTGGGTTGTTCCTCATTAAGAATTTTCTTAAGGTTGCAGACAAAATCAATAGGAACAATATTATTTCTATAAAACAATTCAGATATTGTATCTCTGCTAAAGCTGGTGCCATCAGCCGCACACTTCAACAGGTGTTGAAATCTATTTTTCCTTTCAGAACAAAGTTTTTCTTTGATATAACAGGAAATTTTATTTTGAATTTCCCTAGCTAACACCTAAAGGGGGGTAGCAGCCTTTCGGTAGTTGCAAGGGCGGCAGTCTAGATGAGTGACTGATACGGCCTTGTAATAATACTCAACATGGCTTAGCTGTGTTGATACTGCTACATCCCGAGGACATGCAGCTCTCTCTGTATGAATGATGTACTGATGATGGCTTCCTCCCGGGTAAAATATTCTGGAGCTAAACTAGTCCCCCATTCGGATCTCCGGGTGGGGACTACACGAGAGGGGGCGATCATCAGGAAGATGGATACTGACATTCTGCGAGTCGGAGCGTGGAATGTTAGAAGTTTGAATCGTTGTGGTAGGTTAGAGAATCTGAAAAGGGAGATGGATAGGCTAAAGTTAGATGTAGTTGGTATAAGTGAAGTACGTTGGCAGGAAGAACAAGATTTTTGGTCAGGCGACTACCGAATTATCAACACAAAATCAAACAGGGGAAATGCAGGAGTTGGTTTAATAATGAATAAGAAAATAGGGCAGCGGGTAAGGTACTACGACCAGCAAGAATTATTGTCGTCAAGATAGACACCAAACCAATGCCCACCACAATAATGCAGGTCTATGTGCCTACTAGTTTAGCGGATGATGAAGAAATCGAAAGAATATATGAGGAGATAGAAGATTTAATACAATATGTAAAAGGTGACGAGAATCTAATTGTGATGGGAGACTGGAATGCAGTGGTAGGCCAAGGAAGAGAAGGTAGTACAGTAGGAGAATTTGGATTGGGACAAAGGAACGAAAGAGGAAGTCGGCTGGTTGAATTCTGCACTGATCATAATTTAGTGCTTGCCAATACTTGGTTCAAACACCACAAACGACGGCTGTATACGTGGACGAGACCTGGAGACACTGGAAGGTATCAAATAGACTTCATTATGATTAGGCAAAGATTCAGAAACCAGGTGTTGGATTGCAAAACTTTCCCGGGAGCAGATGTGGACTCTGACCACAACTTGTTGGTCATGAAATGCCATCTGAAGTTGAAGAAATTGAAGAAAGGAAAGAATGCAAAAAGATGGGATCTAGACAAGTTGAAAGAGAAGAGTGTGAGGGATTGCTTCCAGAAATATGTTGCACAAGGACTAAATGAAAAGGCTGAAGGAAACACTATAGAGGAAGAGTGGAGAGTCATGAAAAATGAAGTCAGTAGGGCTGCTGAAGAAATGTTAGGAAGGAAGAAAAGATCAACTAAGAATCAGTGGATAACTCAGGAGATACTAGACCTGATTGATGAACGACGAAAATACAAGAATGCTAGAAATGAAGAGGGGAGAAAAGAATACAGGCGATTAAAGAATCAAGTGGATAGAAAGTGCAAGGTAGCTAAGGAAGAATGGCTGAAGGAGAAGTGCAAGGATGTTGAAGGCTGTATGGTCCTGGGAAATGTAGATGCTGCATACAGGAAAATCAAGGAAACCTTTGGAGAAAGGAAATCTAGGTGTATGAATATTAAGAGCTCAGATGGAAAGCCACTTCTAGGGAAAGAAGACAAGGCAGAAAGATGGCAGGAGCATATCCAACAGTTGTATCAAGGTAAAGATGTAGATAATTTGGTTCTGGAACATGAAGAGGCTATTAATGCTGATGAAATGGGAGACCCAATTTTGAGGTCAGAGTTTGACAGAGCTGTGAGTGACCTCAATAGGAACAAGGCACCTGGAATTGATGATATTCCCTCTGAATTACTGACTGCCTTAGGAGAAACTGGCATGGCAAGGTTATTTCATTTAGTGTGTAAGATGTATGTGACAGGAGAAGTCCCATCCGATTTTCGGAAGAATGTTGTTATACCTATTCCTAAGAAAGCCGGTGCTGACAGGTGTGAAAACTACCGCACCATTAGTTTACTATCTCATGCCTGCAAAATTTTAACACGTATTATTTACAGAAGAATGGAAAAACCTGTTGAAGCTGAGTTGGGAGAAGATCAATTTGGCTTCAGAAGAAATGTAGGAACATGTGAAGCAATCCTGACTTTACGTCTGATCTTAGAGGATCGAATCAAGAAGGACAAGCCCACGTACATGGCATTCGTAGATCTAGAAAAGGCATTCGATAATGTTGATTGGACCAAGCTATTTATGATTCTGAAGACGGTAGGGATCAGATACCGAGAACGAAGAATTATCTACAATCTGTATAAAAATCAGTCTGCAGTGATAAGAATTGAGGGCTTTGAAAAAGAAGCAGCAATCCAGAAAGGAGTGAGGCAAGGCTGCTGTTTGTCCCCTCTCCTTTTCAATGTTTACATAGAACAGGCAGTAAAAGAAATCAAAGAGAAATTTGGAAAGGGAATCACAGTCCAAGGAGAGGAAATCAAAACCTTGAGATTTGCCGATGATATTGTTATTTTATCTGAGACTGCAGAAGATCTCGAGAAGTTGCTGAATGGTATGGATGAAGTCTTGGGTAAGGAGTACAAGATGAAAATAAATAAGTCCAAAACGAAAGTAATGGAGTGCAGTCGAACAAAGGCAGGTGATGCAGGAAATATTAGATTAGGAAATGAAGTCTTAAAGGAAGTAGATGAATATTGTTACTTAGGTAGTAAAATAACTAACGATGGCAGAAGTAAGGAGGACATAAAATGTAGACTAGTACAAGGAAGGAAGAGCTTTCTTAAGAAAAGAAATTTGCTCACTTCAAACATTGATATCGGAATTAGAAGGATGTTTTTGAAGACTTTTGTGTGGAGCGTGGCATTGTATGGAAGTGAAACATGGACGATAACTAGCTCAGAAAGAAAGAGAATAGAAGCTTTTGAAATGTGGTGTTACAGAAGAATGCTGAAGGTGAGATGGATAGATCGAATCATGAATGAAGAGATACTGAATCGAATTGGTGAGAGGAGATCGATTTGGCTAAATTTGATGAGAAGAAGAGATAGAATGATAGGACACATCTTAAGACACCCAGGACTTGTTCAGTTGGTTTTTGAAGGAAGTGTAGGTGGTAAGAACGGTAGGGGTAGACCAAGGTATGAATATGACAAGCAGATTAGAGCAGATGTAGGATGCAATAGTTACGTAGAAATGAAAAGGTTAGCACAGGATAGGGTGGCATGGAGAGCTGCATCAAACCAGTCTATGGACTGATGACTCAAACAACAACAACAACACCTGGGAATAATGTCCAGTAAGCGGTGTCCATTCGTCCGGTGTACATAAATCGTATAATAAACTGCGAGGTACCCTTGTACTTCCTAATTAATGCTACAAGAATATTGTTTGAACCTTTTTGATGGCGATGTACTCCCAGCTCGCTGTGATGGTCCAGGGTGATGGTTGTCCAGGGGTGGTTCAGGCGATGTGGTAATCCTCCTCTTCTTGGTCAGCTCCAGGAACCGCCGAGTCTCCTCCTTTTGCAGATAGATGGATTGCGGCACCACTCTGACGAACTCAGCCCATTCCCCAAATTTATGATAGATAGACTCACACTTTGTAGAGTACGGCAGGTGCAGAAGTATGGTATTGTCGCCCTGCAGCTCGAACTTACAATTCGGTTGGTGAAAAATACCTCGCAGAAGAATTGAGAGGTCGTCAAGCGACAGCTCCCTTAGGTCGGCACTTTGAACGAACCAGCTCGAAGGTGTCGTTAATGCAGACATAATGAAGCTGAGGAGTCTGATATCCTTATATACCTATGCAGGGTATTTATACTCCTTAAATTATGCAAGAAAGCTTTCTAGAAGCGACCTTGTAACTCCGCCGATTTTCCCCTACCTTATAGTACAACTGAAATCCGTCTGCAAACAAGGCTAACGTTAGCGCAGCCCGTCGCCAGGAATACAACCTTTCCATTCATCCATTCATCAGCGGTCAGCCACTGTATTTAAAACATATTTGTGTTAGTTTAACTGAGGTGAAATATTTTGTTTTGTTTAATATCATTGGTTGCATGTCGTGTTTTATATTAATGCTATTGAACTCGTAATTATTTGAAGTGAAGAAAATACATGAATTTTGTTGTGTTTTACTGCATTTTGATGCGTATTTTGACGTACGGGGATTTTACTGATAGGTCATTTGGAAAATTTTCAGGTGTGATATAGGAAAAGACACCCAGTTTGATGACTCTGAAAAATTAACCATATGGTTCAAAAGTTGTTTTGCAACTCATGCCACCGCTTCTAAACAAAGGGTGTCGCGTAACAATGGATAACTGGTTCTCATGCCCAGATTTGTACAACAAGCTGTGTGATAAGGAGACAGATGCTATGGGTAAGTTGCATCAAAATCGACAGAGTGTTCAATTGGAAATAAAAAACAGCACACCCAGGAAGGGAGAAAAAGTGGCAGTTTATAATGGGAAACTCGTGATAATGAAGTGGAAGGATAAAAAGGATGTGTGCCTCATAAGCACTACGCATGACGATACCATGGTCTCGTGTAGGGAGAGAGGGAAAGAAACCACAAAACCAAAATTAGATATTGACTACAACTATCAGATGGGCGGAGTTGACCTGAGGGATGCGTATCTCATGAGCTATTGAAGTACTCGTAAAAAACTGAAGAAGTACTACCAGAAGCACTTTTGCCATAAATGCTGGACATATGCTTCCTAAATGCCTACTTGTACAAGAAATCAGGAGGTGAGGATATCAGATTAGAATTCCAAATGAGACTTATTGAGAACATCACAATGAAGTACAATAAACATGAAAGACCACAGTCAGGCAGACCTTCGAAGACTCCTCCCCCAACAAGAATCATGCCCCTCACCATCCCTCATACATTGTTGCAACATCATGCAATGAAACCTTTATTCAGTGGTGTGTTGTGTGTTACCAAATGGGACAGAGATGAGAACCTAGGTATGAGTGTGAAGATTGCAAAGTATCCCTGTGCACCGTACCTTGCTTCCAGTACTACCACACAGTTGTGGACTTCTGAGGACTACTTTTACGGAAGTGGAGGCAATGCTTCAAGATTGATTAATACGAATAAAGTATTGTAAATAGAGAATAAGTGTTGTGATCATAATACCTAAGACAATTTCTTTATCCTGTAAGAAAATATCTTATTTGAAGAGAAGTTAGTAATGCCCTGACTGAACTTTACTATGAAGGCTTCCTTGAACTGATATTTTTGGTAAGTTGATAATGAGTGTGTGTGTTAAATCTGATAAAATACTTCCCTACACAAGAGTATGTTATTGTAGGTTTCCCATTGCTTTCCTCACTTATTTTCCTTTTCACCACCTGAGTGGAATTGTCAAAGAATGTCTACAGCATGACTATAATTCTCTTGTTCCTCCAAACTCGGCATGAGATATCATCCTTTCTTACTGCATTCTACGTCATGTTGCTTAATTTTCTTGGTTCCTCCTTTCTTCATCTGGGGAGGTAGCCTTTCCTGTTGACCAATACAGTGCCTGTAATGTGGACTTTCAGTTTCAGCAGTTCAGCCCACTAACTCATAACTAGTATAAAACCTGTCTGAAGATGTAGCAAAATTTTTGTCACCAAATGGATGACAATCCTAGCAGTAAAAAGTAAATCAGGCCTAAAAAGTGCTTGTGTTGTCACTGCACCATAGTAAGGTTCCATTGCACAGACATACCTGGTAACAGAGTCAGATAGTACATAAAGTTCCCTGAATTTTGTATCCAAGTAAGACAGTATGTTATGTTTTCCACTTTAGAGCCCCTTGATTGTGGTCCTACCTGATCCATTGAGCATATGAGATGGAGATACCAAAATATTTGTAAAAAATTTATACCTAGAAAACACATCTTTGTAAAACAGCTGCTTATCTAACCAGTCCTCACTGAAAGAAGTTCTGTATTTCACCTTTCTGTTCCCATATTCATCACCACCGATATAAACCTTCAGTTCTTCAACTGTGACTTCTTTCCATGAACACCATATAGACCGCTTCTTAAGTGGAGTGTTTCGCTGAACTTTTAACTTCGCTAATTCATTAGTCTCATTCTTAATGGAGGTTAGTAGCTGGCCTGTAAAAAATTAATTGCTAGTACTGTAGTTCTGTAACTGGTCTATTATAATGGCTTACAAATCCACTTACTGACCTAAAAGGGAATTAGGCAAGTCTACAGCACCTGTTGTCCATGATCTCCAAGAAGTATTGGAATTTTCTACATGCCAGTATGGTCTGGGTTGTGGCAACACATTACCACCTCCCCCATCATCACATGTATTGCTGTCATTATTATTGCCACTCAGATTACTTTCTGAAACACACTTTTAAAACTTGCCTTGAAAAGTTCATCATTTTCTTGGCCACTGCCCATGAATTCACTTGAAATTTACGCCAATATTTCATCTTCCATCAGGTCACCTACTGCCATTTTCCTGTGATCGCTTTCCATTGAGCGTATGCGTCACCAAGGAAACAGAATAATATTGTCATCGCATTCAGAAGGAAATTGTTTGAACTTGCGCCCAGAATATAGCAGCAATCATTTATTGATAAATTAGTCATCATATAGTCTACAGAGTACTTATGCCACGCAAAACCATGTGTCGACCTGAGCTCCACACATGAGTGTTAGCACTGAATGGTGGCTATCGACCTGGTGTCGACATGTAATCGGAAAGAGTTAATGGCTACAAAAGTTTTAGATGTTATAGATTTTTCTGTACTTCATAATAGATTTTTAAATGGAGCTGCTATAATCTGACTATAACTTATCGATCCTGTCTTGTTACATTATTCAGTGTACTGAATATTGTTGTTACTATGCTAATGAGATGCAAAAATTAATATTAGAATATATCTTTGAATGGGAGAGATGTTTCTAAGTGACCAATTCTTCCTTCATATTATTTCTTATTCATTTTAAAAATTTCTTTGCAGTTGATAATTCCTTACCGAGGCGACCATTATGATGTCCTACGTCTGAAGCTTGTTGGCGATTTGGGACAAGTATTATTCCAACCTTATGACTTAAGAGATATGGAATCTATAAGGAAAGCTGTCAAGTACTCCAATGTCGTTATAAATCTTGTGGGGCGTGACTGGGAAACCAAGAACTTCAAATTTGATGATGTCCATGTCAAAGGAGCAAGGGCCATTGCTCAAGCTGCTCAGGAAGCTTGTGTAGAGAAGTTCATTCATGTATCTGCATTAAGTGCAAAAGAGAAGCCTCTGGTAATTATTACAAGCTCAGTAATTCTTAATATTTAGCTGTAAAAACTAAGAAGTTCAAAATGGAATGCAATAGGTTCAGAAGATACTACCTAATTATTTGCATGCCTTAATTATGGGTATATGAACACAACTTTACTAGATTGTAATTCAACCCAATCTACACAGCTCTTAACAACCTTTACTGCTTGTAACCTGACTGTGCTCCCTCTCTCTCCTACCCATCATATAGCCACTTACATACACTGCTAGATCTCATTTTCGTCAACAACCCTGGACTCGTCATGGAGAGACTTTCATCCCAGGTATTTATGCCTTCACTTAAGTGCCCCAAGTTCAATCCTAGGTCAGTTACACACCGTACCAAGACTTAAGACTTATTGACAGAGACAAACTACTTGAAGACACTGCAAAACTAACATGGCATGGTGTATTCAGACACTGGGATATAAACGACAAAGTTACACATTTCAATCAGCAGGTGATCGAGCTTATCGACAAACATGCTTCTGAATGTATGGCTCGCATGACGAAGGTGTTGGCACCATGGGTCAGTGATGAAATACATAACCTTATGAAGGAATAAGACTTGACACGTAGACTGTTTAAGAAACATCCTTCCTCGGTCAGTCTGACTACCACTACACAGCAGATCATAAACACTAAAACATGTTGTGTTTATGGTTTAACCAAGAAAAATCTATCGACAGCGACAATGTGAAGTCTATGAAACTTTTCAATAAAACTTTTTAAAACTTTTTAATAAAATCTTCTCTCTCCTGATGTAATCATCCCTCCTGACAAACTTGAGGACCACTTTACAACACTCCATTCACCACCAATTAAGGCACTTAAAGAACAGGAGGTGAATAAATGCCCGCAACGTATTCTAAGTTGGAAACACAACGAGACATAAAATCCAAGCTGAAGGACCTGGTAATATAGGAATTGACATGATAAACTTGGTGCCACACTTCCTGTAATAACTCACATCTTCAGCTCATCTAATCTCCATTTTTTGAAATTTTTCTAATTCTGTATTTCCTCCTGTTCAGTAAAATATTCTCGACAAGATATTTCCTACTGTCTAGAAACAAGCAAAAGTTGTGGCCTTTAGAGAAAAACATGGTTCAGACTATTGACCTATAAGTATTCTATCTGCTTTATCTAAAGAACTTGAATACTGTACATTATTAATGTATATCTGTTAGGTTCTTCAGTGTGTCAAAACTAATTTTTAATATAATTTATAAACTACCTGAAAAATTAGTATAGTATATATATATAGTATCAGAATTCTACCTGATAAAGAAACAACTTAATTAAAATCTAGAAGGAAATGTTTTCAATCAATACTGATCTGCATTTAGGGCAGTCGCCCAGGTGGCAGATTCCCTATCTGTTTCTTTCCTAGCCTTTTCCGAAATGATTTCAAAGAAATTGGAAATTTATTGAACATCTCCCTTGGTAAGTTATTCCAATCCCTAACTCCCCTTCCTATAAATGAATATTTGCCCCAGTTTGTCCTCTTGAATTCCAACTTTATCTTCATATCGTGATCTTTCCTACTTTTATAAACGCCATTCAAACCTATTCGTCTACTAATGTCATTCCACGCCATCTCTCCGCTGACAGCTCAGAACATACCACTTAGTCTAGCAGCTCTTCTTCTTTCTCTCAATTCTTCCCAACCCAAACATTGCAACATTTTTGTAACGCTACTCTTTTGTCGGAAATCACCCAGAACAAATCGAGCTGCTTTTCTTTGGATTTTTTCCAGTTCTTGAATCAGGTAATTCTGGTGAGGGTCCCATACACTGGAACCATACTCTAGTTGGGGTCTTACCAGAGACTTATATGCACTCTCCTTTACATCCTTACTACAACCCCTAAACACCCTCATAACCATGTGTAGAGATCGGTACCCTTTATTTACAATCCCATTTATGTGATTACCCCAGTGAAGATCTTTCCTTATATTAACACCTAGATACTTACAATGATCCCCAAAAGGAACTTTCACCCCATCAATGCAGTAATTAAAACTGAGAGGACTTTTCCTATTTGTGAAACTCACAACCTGACTTTTAGCCCCGTTTATCAACATACCATTGCCTGCTGTCCATCTCACAACATTTTCGAGGTCACGTTGCAGTTGCTCACAATCTTGTAACTTATTTATCACTCTATAGAGAATAACATCATCCGCAAAAAGCCTTACCTCCGATTCCACTCCTTTACTCATATCATTTATATATATAAGAAAACATAAAGGTCCGATAACACTGCCCTGAGGAACTCCCCTCTCAACTATTACAGGGTCAGACAAAGCTTCACCTACTCTAACTCTCTGAGACCTATTTTCTAGAAATATAGCAACCCATTCAGTCACTCTTTTGTCTAGTCCAATTGCACTCATTTTTGCCAGTAGTCTCCCATGATCCACCCTATCAAATGCTTTAGACATGTCAATCGTGATACAGTCCATTTGACCTCCAGAATCCAAGATATCTGCTATATCTTGCTGGAATCCTACAAGTTGAGCTTCAGTGGAATAACCTTTCCTAAAACCGAATTGCCTTCTATCGAACCAGTTATTAATTTCACAAACATGTCTAATATAATCAGAAAGAATGCCTTCCCAAAGCTTACATACAATGCATGTCAAACTTACTGGCCTGTAATTTTCAGCTTTATGTCTATCACCCTTTCCTTTATACACAGGGGCTACTATAGCAACTCTCCATTCATCTGGTATAGCTCCTTCGACCAAACAATAATCAAATAAGTACTTCAGATATGGTACTACATTCCAACCCATTGTCTTTAGTATATCCCCAGAAATCTGATCAATTCCAGCCGCTTTTCTAGTTTTCAACTTTTGTATCTTATTGTAAATGTCATTGTTATCATATGTAAATTTTATTACTTCTTTGGCCTTAGTCTCTTCCTCTATCTCGACATTATCCTTGTAACCAACAATCTTTACATACTGCTGACTGAATACTTCTGCCTTTTGAAGATCCTCACATACACACTCCCCTTGTTCATTAATTATTCCTGGAATGTCCTTCTTGGAACCTGTTTCTGCCTTAAAATACCTGTACATACCCTTCCATTTTTCACTAAAATTTGTATGACTGCCAATTATGCTTGCCATCATGTTATCCTTAGCTGCCTTCTTTGCTAGATTCAATTTTCTAGTAAGTTCCTTCAATTTCTCCTTACTTCCACAGCCATTTCTAACTCTATTTCTTTCCAGTCTGCACCTCCTTCTTAGTCTCTTTATTTCTCTATTATAATAAGGTGGGTCTTTACCATTCCTTACCACCCTTAAAGGTACAAACCTGTTTTCGCATTCCTCAACAATTTCTTTAAACCCATCCCAGAGTCTGTTTACATTTTTATTTACCGTTTTCCACCGATCATAGTTACTTTTTAGAAACTGCCTCATACCTGCTTTATCAGCCATATGGTACTGCCTAACAGTCCTACTTTTAAGACCTTCCTTTCTATCGCATTTATTTTTAACTACCACAAAAACAGCTTCATGATCACTAATACCATCTATTACTTCAGTTTCCCTATAGAGCTCATCTGGTTTTATCAGCACCACATCCAGGATATTTTTCCGTCTGGTTGGTTCCATCACTTTCTGAATCAGCTGTCCTTCCCATATTAACTTATTTGCCATTTGTTGGTCATGCTTCCTGTCGTTCGCATTTCCTTCCCAATTTACATCTGGCAAATTCAGATCTCCCGCTACAATCACATTTCTTTCCATGTCGTTTCCCACATAGCTGACTATCCTATCAAATAATTCTGAATCCGCATCAGTGCTACCCTTTCCCGATCTGTACACTCCAAATATATCAAGTTGCCTATTATCTTTAGAAATGAGCCTTACACCTAGAATTTCATGTGTCTCATCTTTAACTTTTTCGTAGCTTACAAATTCTTCTTTCACCAGAATGAAAACTCCCCCTCCCACCTTTCCTATCCTATCTCTACGATACACACTCAAGTGATGTAGATGTTGATTCCCATAGGGAACCTAAAATATTTGTCCCGAATGAGTAAATTTATAATACCAATATAAATGGTCCGTTATTGGACATTATAAATTTTCCAGCTAACTCATTCTTGGTTGCCTGCGTTTCGCCCTCGTGTGCTAAGTTAGGCTTGTCAGTTGGGACTTAGCACACCACCCAAGACGCAAGGCTAGTGCATACCGGGGAGGCCACTGCATAGGCTACTTGAAGCCACCAGCAGTGCCAATGCACTATGAGAGCTATGTCTCATTTTCAAAAATTGATGCCTGCCTGGCCATGAATTGATGTAGATGTTGATTACCATAGGGAACCTAAAATATTTGTCCCGAATGAGTAAATTTATAATACCAATATAAATGGTCCGTTATTGGACATTATAAATTTTCCAGCTAACTCATTCTTGGTTGCCTGCGTTTCGCCCTCGTTCCCTATGGGAATCAACATCTACATCAATTCATAGCCAGGCAGGCATCAATTTTTGAAAATGAGACATAGCTCTCATAGTGTATTGGCACTGCTGGTGACTTCAAGTAGCCTATGCAGTGGCCTCCCCGGTATGCACTAGCCTTACGTCTTGGGTGGTGTGCTAAGTCCCAACTGACGAGCCTAACTTAGCACACGAGGGCGAAACGCAGGCAACCAAGAATGAGTTAGCTGGAAAATTTATAATATCCAATAACGGACCATTTATATTGGTATTATAAATTTACTCATTCGGGACAAATATTTTAGGTTCCCTATGGGAATCAACATCTACATCAATTCATGGCCAGGCAGGCATCAATTTTTGAAAATGAGACATAGCTCTCATAGTGCATTGGCACTGCTGGTGGCTTCAAGTAGCCTATGCAGTGGCCTCCCCGGTATGCACTAGCCTTGCGTCTTGGGTGGTGTGCTAAGTCCCAACTGACGAGCCTAACTTAGCACACGAGGGCGAAACGCAGGCAACCAAGAATGAGTTAGCTGGAAAATTTATAATGTCCAATAACGGACCATTTATATTGGTATTACACACTCAAGTGCCGTGAGAAAATTTCTGCATCCATTATATCATTTCTCAGCCATGATTCAACTCCTATTACAATATCTGGTAAATATATATCTATTAAATTAATTCTATTCCTTTCCTTACAATACTTCTACAGTTCAGCACTAACAATTTTATGTCATCCCTACTTGATTTCCAGTTCCCTGTTCCCTTATCACTGCTCCCTAGGCCATCCCGTTTCCCTGAATGTACCTCCCTATTACCCTTCCAAACAAATTTCCTAACTTATACGTACCACTGCGGTTTAAATGAAGGCCATCCGAGCGCAGATCCTTATCTCCTACCCACCCATTAGGATCTAGAAATTTCACTCCCAGTTTCCCACATACCCACTCCATAGTCTCATTTAAATCCCCAATCACCCTCCAGTCAGTATCCCTCCTACACAGTATTCCACTAATAACAATCTCCGCTTTCTTAAACTTCACCCGTGCTGCATTTACCAGATCCCACACATCTCCTTACGTTCTTGGTACCAACGTGAAACACTACCACCTTCTCCTTCCCCTCCTCCCTCTCTTCTACTTTCCTCAACATCTGCCTCAACCTAATTCCTGGATAACATTCTACCCTGGTTCCCTTTCCTCCACACACTTTCCCCACGTGTCTAACGATGGAATCCCCCATGACCAGAGCCTCAACCCTACCCACCTCATTTGATCCCCTCCCCTCCTGGTCAGCCCTATCTTTCCTGATAGCTGCAGAAGCTACTTCCTCCTCCCTTTTCTCCTTCCCATGACCCTGTTCCACCTGCCTTTTCCTATCCTCTACTCTACATTTCGCTTTCCTACCTTTTCCCTTCCTCCTACTTCCATGCATCTCAGCAACAGTTCCCTGTCCCTCATCTTCCCTCTGTTGTTCTACCCGGAGTGACTCGTACCAATTTCGCACAGACACCTGTCCTGAATTCTGATCCTGAATAGAGCCCTTGGCCTGCAATCTCCTTCCCCTTAGAACATTAGACCACCTGTCTTCTACAACTCCTCCCTTTCCTTCCCCTCCCTCTTGTACACCTACTGTAACCTGTACATTGTTTGAGGGAGTCCTATCTTCCTTCCTGTCTTCTGTGAGAATCCTAATTATCTCCCTCAAACTTTTATTCTTGAAAGAACATCATCAGATTCTACAGTATAAACAGTTTCACTGAACAGCATGCCAGTTTACGGGGAGGATTCCAGAACAGCTGTGACTGTCAGACGAGATAGTCAAATGTGTTGGCAATTTTCTACAGCAGTCCTAAAAATCTGTGTGGTGGTGGAGAACTTATTCATAACAGTGGAATACAAAAAAATTAACATTTTGCACATTATACAAACAAATGTACATGCTGTGGTTTGGTTGAGAGGGCTTTCTTCTGCTGACTTACAAATATCATTTTTATTTTGTACAAGTTTACAGTAAATGTAAAGTGTGTGTGCCACCTTTATCTGCCATCCTATCTGAATTAAGATGTTGAGTTGAAGCAAAGCAGTTATTGAATACAAACATCACACTAGAGCAGTGTGCAATTTGTAAGGAGGGTGGGTAAGGAAGGGATTTCCCACACATTGCCTTGGACCGTCCCCATCCTCTGAATATGAATCCCAGCCACTGGATATTTTAAATTCACAAGAATTAATATTTTATGGTTGTTCTTTTATGATAGATAAGAATCATAGTTTTACTAACACACACTAAAACATGAATTTTTTGAGGATAACAGTTTGTCATTTCACTACTCGTACATTTAGATTTATTTGATGCTTGACAACTTAGGCCTGGAACTTCTTATCCACAGGGCATGATGCCATTCTTCCCCATCTAGCTTGTTGAATCAGTCCACAGGTTTCCCTTGTCATGATTAATGGTGTTTCTTCCCACATATCGTCCGCTATTTGTCAGTCCACTCTTTGACTTTATGTAACAATGATGACCCCCTGTGTTCATTTTATATTGTTTTTACCTTTATTTTTGTTGCTGTGTTTGTTATTTAGTTTCGTTGTTAGTTCACTGAGCTTGGCGATAGTTGAGAGTCCAGCTTGGTGGAGGAGGAAGAAATAGAAGTAGTGAAATTATCTGCAGATTAACACATAAGTGCCTCCAAGGTTCAGGCTTAAGTTGTCACTCTGTACTTCAGTTCACTGCTCAGTTTTAAAATAGATTTCATACTGTGGACAGGCTATTCGAAACTGTGATGATAAATGTATGCATGTAAATTTTCCTGTAGGCTTACCTGCTGTAATTCAGTTTTCAGGAGAGGTGTGGTATAGATATTTAAAATTGTAATTCTGATAATGAACTCGTTGGGCACCCGAACCTCTGGTAAAATCACAAATCACACATTGGAGCAGTGCGTAGACAAAGCTCTGCTTCAATTAGAGAATTTATTCTTTCATCACGTTTCGATTATTACTGTATATACTGACTAGAGTGTGGGAAAAAGCTCAGCTTTCGGTTGGATGTTGCATGTTGTGTAGAGAAACTCTTCATTATTGTATACCACAAGTAAGAAAAATGGTACATTGTAAATTCCCACATTATTTTTCATCTTGTGTTAATTGAGAATTAGATAAAAGTAAATTGTAAATTTTCATATGCAAAAATGGGATAAAGAATTGCCCTTTGCAGAAATTTGTAGCCTTATAGGATTGAGAGAGCAATTTTTAAATTTGTTTTTTAATCATCTTCCTTTTCATAAAGAAACAATGGCAGAAATTACCATTGGAAAACATGCTCAGCCATCGACAAAGTCAGTTATTTTATTGTAATATTCAGGTCATGATATTGCTGTGTTCAGGCCAATTTCCCTCTCTTGCAGCTTTGGTTCTGCTGTGATGTCATCTGAGTTGTAAGAGCAAGAAACGCAAATTTTCTATTAATTAAATATTGAGGTCATCCATTTCCCATGACAAGGGCTGCCGTAATATTGTTACTGACAGTAGCTGTAAAGTAGATATGAGAGTGACAACCTCGACAGTAAAAGAAGCCTAATACTGAAGTTAGTATGGATGAAGGCAAAGGCGAAGCGACACATAGTGTTGAGCAAGTGGTGAACAATGTAAAAGAATGAGGAAACTCTGAAACTAATATTAGTTAACAACTTGTAGGAGTATAATAAGGATGCGGTGAAAACATTTACTTATGTTTGAACATACTACAGAGAACATTGAGACGTAGAGAATGTGTGGATAATTCAGACATTGTACAACAACAGTAATGGAGAAGCTACAGGACAGAAGAGAGATAGATCAGCATACTCCTTGAACAATACTGGACCAAGAGGAAACCAAGGAAGAGATGGATGTGAAGTAGAACAACCAGTGGAGAAAAGAGGTATAGATTGTGACCCTATGTGTTCATGGAGGAATAGTGGAAGTAGCTGATACATCACTCTGTCTGACAGGGAATTGGATGATGGGTACAATTGTTAGAGAAAAATGGAAATATAAATAATTTGCAGATGATCCATGCTCTGTACAACAGTAAGTATTAGAGAAGCAACTGGACAAAGTAGAGCCCATGAATGTAGTCACCTTTTCCACCATGACTCATTCTGACTTGCCTGATGTGAAAATGTGAAACACAGAAAAACTATTCCCATGGCTGCTCTTGGTAGGGTTCGAACGTGCCATATCTGAGTTCAGGGTTAAAACCTGTACCACATACCCAACTCACTCGGTACCAGTGCAGTTTTCATAGTGTCTGGAACACCAGTGTTCCCGAAATATATTTTCAAAATAAATTACAATAAGGAGTAATCTGTAAATCCCTATTGATAAAACAGAACATCATGGCAGAAAAGGTTTTTAAATATATCCAGTCAAAACTGATTATAACGACTCCGAAGAGACCGCTAATTAACGTTCTGTATAGGCAATAGTCGCACAAAGCGGTATGTTTTTTGTTTTTATTGCTAAAAAATGCCATAGAGCCAATGACCAGGCTGTTAGGCCCGTTTAAACAGCAAAAAGAAAGTCATATCTGTAAGTTTATGGTTGCACACTGACATAGTTAATTAACAAAAAACCGGGCGAGTTGGCCGTGCGGTTAGGAGCGCGCAGCTGTGAGCTCGCATCCCTGAGATAGTGGATTCGAACCCCACTGTTGGCAGCCCTGAAGATGGTTTTCCGTGGTTTTCCATTGTCACACAAGGCAAATGCTGGGGCTGTACCTTAATTAAGGCCACGGTCTTTTCCTTCCCATTCCTAGGCCTTTCCTGTCCCATCGTCGCCATAAGACCTATCTGTGCCAGTGCAACATAAAACAAATAGCAAAAAAATTAACAGAAAAAAGTTAAAACTTCAAAAAACATAAGTGAAACAAGTACTGTATTTGCAATGCAGTATTTGTGGAGTGGGACTGAGGAATTTTTCGTCTGATGTTTACTCAGTACATACAGCAATAATATGTCGGCAACATATTAAAATAATAAGTGAGGAAAGAAGTAGCAACAGTGTAAATTGATCGTTCATGTCAAACACGGTCTTGGCTAATAAATGAGATGTTCTCTCTCTCCTTCCAAATTGTAGAAATCATTGAATGTGATACACCCAATTCCTTCGCGATGCTGATGTTTGTTTCCCTATTTTGTGATTGCCAAATGTATGATTTTTCTTCAATATTAAACACTTTCCCTTTCTTTTGCTGATTTGCATTCTGCAGAAATGAATGTTGAAAAATTTCTGAAATTTCAAATCCATACTCTCCATAATATGGCTACAACAGGCAGCTCATTAGGAAATTAAAGAAGCAGGACAAAGTAAAACTAAATCTTTTAGTGTATATGAACTGTTGTTATGCTCTTAAAACTTGACTGACTTGTAGCTGAGATATATCTATTCTTTTTCAATTTAAAGACAGAGATAGAAATGAAATTTTTTTATCAAATGTGATATTTTGTAAAACATTTATAGTGTATAATTTTATTTAATCTGCATGACCTGCTATGTGCTTTTGCAGCTTAGGTGATGTTACTGTGCAGTAGCTGATGTAAACAATCCCACAAATGTACTAAACTTTTCACCACGATAGCCTAGGTACTGATTTGAGTCCTTACTTAAGAATGTTATTTTGTTTGTCATCTTTGACTCGCATACAATTGATACAAATGTATTTTCTTCTTCATTTATCTTTTGCGTGTAGCCTTTAGTTCTTCCGAAAGGTTCTCAGTTTTTCGCAAGCAAGTGGCGTGGAGAACAAGCTGTGAGAGAAGAATTCCCTGATGCTATTATATTCCGCCCTGGGACTATGTATGGACAAGAAGATCGTTTCCTGAGGTATTAGCATTATATTATTTAATTAACTCACTTTTTTGATGAAATTTTAACCCTTAACAGCTGATGTTTACATTAACTACTCATATTTATTTTTCTGGAAAGATGTGGGGTATTGTTGTTTCCTTCTTCATTATTTTCCGTTTGCAGTCTTTTAGGTCGGCTTGTGAATCAAGAACCTCCACAGTTCTCTCTCTCTCTCCATCACTCCCTCCCTTCCCCCAATATTTCTACTTTTACTCCTCTCTTCTCTATACTCTCCTTCACCTTATCCATCCACCTCTTCTTCGGCCTTCCCTGTTGTCTTCCTTCTATAATTTTCTCCGTAAATACTCACTTTGGAACTTTATCCTCTTCCATTCTCATCATGTGTCCATACCATTTCAACTTACTGGTCTCTATCTTGTCTTGCAGTTTTGGGAATCCAATTCTCTCTCTGATTTCTATGTTTCTGATTTTATCCCTTTGTGTCTTCTCAATTACTTCTCTGAGGAATTTCATCTTGGCTTCTTGGATTCTGCCTTCATCATGTTTTGTTGTTGTTAACGTGCGTACCGCGTATGTCAAAATTGGTGTGCAATACATTGAATACAGCCGGTATCTAGTATTCGGGAGATAGCGAGTTCAAACTCTACCATCGGCAGCCCTGAAGATGATTTTCTGTGGTTTCCCATTTTCACACCTGGCTGTACCTGAAGGCCACAGCCGCTTCCTTCCCATTTCCTTCCCCTTTCCTATCCCATAATCGCCATAAGACCTATCTATGTCGGTGCGACGTAAAGCAACTTGTAAACCATTGAGTACAGAATTTTCTTGTATTTCTCTGGAACGTCCCGGTTCCACACTGTACCTCCCACACATTGATGAAACCCATTGGCTTGTTGGATTCTCTTTCGAATTTATTTGTTTATTTTCCGACCTTCTTCAACTATACTCCCCAAATATTTGAAACTTTTCACAACTTCTAATAGTCTTTTATATACCCATTTCAATATTCCCTCTTCCTTCTCTATTACCCCTTGTCACCGGGTCTACTCTTCTCCACACTTGTTTTCATTCCATATTCCTCAGTCTTCCGATTCCATACAGTAACTTGTTCTTGTACTTCCATTTCATTTTCTCCCCATTGTCAGACATTTCCTCCAGTCTTCTGGTATTTCTTCCATATCACTCATAATCTATATATCGAATGTAACCATACTGGTCCTGCTGCCTTTATCATCTCTGTAGTCACTTCATCCACACCTGATGCTTTGCCACTTTTCATCTTCTTTGTAGCTTCTTCTATTTCTAACATTGTTATATCTTCATTTGGTTTTCTTCCACCATTTCTTATTCATGTTTCTCCTCTTCCTCCAGTTCTTTGAATTTGATATTAAGTAATTTAGCAAAATACTCCTCCCATTACTGTAAAATATCCCCTTTTTGTTTCAAAATGTGTCCTGTATCTGTCCATACAAATTTTGTATCTTCTCTCCTGTTTACTTTTAACCAATCCATACAACACTTTCTTACTTCCTTTAACATCCTCTTGCAATATTTCTGTGAAGGTTTCCCAGCACTTCTGTTTCTCTTTCTGTACAATATTTTGACATGCTTTCTTTGCTTCATGATACTTTTGCCTACTCTCCATATTTCTGCCTCCAGTCTTGCTCCTCCATGCCTTTTGTAATCTGACATGCTATTTCCATATATAACGAGAATTAATTGAGGGATGTAAGTGAAAACCAGTTTCGATTCCCTTGGAATCATCACCACTTCACGGTGAATAACAAACAAACAAACAAACAAACAAACAAACAAACAAACAAACAAACAAACAAACAAACAAACAAACAAAAGATCTTAACAATCAACATGAAATCTGCCTTTAAATACATTTAAAATGGTTGACATGGGTTATGACATAAAACACATTAACCCTTACCCCTCGAATTAAAGTTCTCTTTGTTGTCTCTACTACTCGTATTTTAAATGTGAATTTTTATCTTATATGACCTGTATTTATATTTCACGATTTTGGAGGTAGCGTTTGCTTTTAAATGATGTATTTAGGCTATACACATTTTAAGCAAGCTATACTGGAGCAAATAAAAGCAATATATGCAATTTAAGACGAATTATTTTGCATTATTATTATTATTATTATTATTATTACTACTACTATTGTTATCGCATATTGATTGGTTTCGTTAATAATTTCACTGAACAAATGATCAGTAAAAAGCAATTGAAAAACTGTATTCAGTCTCTGGTTTCATACCTCACAGTAGTTTGTAGGCTAAACGGTGATTTCTTGAAATCGGGATCAGTTGATTTATAATTGTGCCAGCCGTCAGCATCAAGCACATGTTGGGTTACGGTACACAAGCCGAACATCGCCAGTTCACTTTTAGGGTACAAGGAAGGTGAAGAGGTGCTGCGAAAATACTGTAGTTTACATTGAACAGTAAACTATATATGACTAGAAGAGCACATGGTGTCCACGTTTGTTTACTATCACTCGACCTTTTGTGTGCCTGAGTGGACAGCTGACGGCTACACTGCCCTCTAAATAATAGATTATTGACTGACTGTCAAATAATATCTGGATTCTACAAAGTTCCACGCTGAACTAAAAGATGGCAGTACAGTATAGCATCGTTTATTTTGTTGGCTAAGAAACGGCAGACGAGCGGTGGGCGACCCGACATGCGACCGGAACGGAAATATCGTAATGTCGGGCCTCACCCGACAGACGAGTGATAAGGGTTAATATTTAATGAATGTGTTAGGGTCCAGGTCACAGATAACTGCGGTGCATTTGCTCAATGTTGAACAGACTTTTTTTTTTTGCTAGGGGCTTTACGTCACACCAACACAGATAGGTCTTATGGCGACGATGGGAATGGGATAGGAAAGGCCTAGGAGTTGGAAGGAAGCGGCTGTGGCCTTAATTAAGGTACAGCCCCAGCATTTGCCTGGTGTGAAAATGGGAAACCATGGAAAACCATCTTCAGGGCTGCCGATAGTGGGATTCGAACCTACTATCTCCCGGATGCAAGCTCACAGCCGCGCGGAACAGAGCTTTAAGATAATGCATAAAATCTTGAAGTCGAGGAATACTGTGAGGTTCTGATTTGTTACTGTGGATATAAAAAACATATGTTAAAATATTTGTAGTTGAATCGTCGATGCCTTTTTGAAGGAATGCCTTCTCAATAATCTAACTCCTAAATTTTTAAGAGCCTACAACAAAAAACATAGGTCAACAATCCAAACACGTAACACCCATAATAAAACCAACAAAATATGGCTGAAGGAAGAAATAAAGTTCCTATATAGGAAAAAGACCTTTTTAAACACTTAGCTCTACGAGTCACACTTAGATGCAGCGCGTGATCTTCCATCCACTTATGATTAACCAAACTAATGAACAACCAGAAAAACAAACCTAACAATAACTCTACCCAATGCCAACAAATCAACCAATTAAAAGAGAACAAAAACTAACAGTCTCATAGTTACACAAGCGGACAAAGGAAATACTACAGTCTTCTTAGACAAGGAAGACCTATGTCAAAAAAATCACCAACTTTTTTCAAGAATGAAATTACAGAATAATCAAAAAAGACCCCACCCAAAGAACACAGAAAAATCTGAAACTTTTACTTAAGAACACTCCATTTATACTCAGCAAACAAGATTCCAGTAAATTAATAAGTATGAATTCCAAGCTTCCAACTGCAAGGGCACTC
The DNA here is from genome assembly GCF_040414725.1 of Anabrus simplex. Classification (NCBI taxonomy): domain Eukaryota; kingdom Metazoa; phylum Arthropoda; class Insecta; order Orthoptera; family Tettigoniidae; genus Anabrus; species Anabrus simplex. The sequence goes on from NC_090267.1 coordinate 138,085,732, forward strand.
CCTAAAATCCATAAAGGAAACACCCCAGTAAGACCAATAATTAATTTTAGATGTAGCCCTACCTACAAATTAGCACAATTCATCCAAAAATTCATAAAAATACACTATGTCCTTCAAGCAAAATCTTCCGTTAAAAACACATCAGAATTTTGTAACAACACCAAAAAACTCACAATTCAATCTTATCATTCATTAGCATCCTTCGACATCAAGAATATGTACTCGAGTATTCCTTTAGACGAGACCATTCTACAGAGTAACTTGCAACAGCACAGTAAATTAAGTAGACTTGAAATAGAAGAATTTATTAGTTTGGTTAAATTTACGTTCAGTAATAATTGTTTTGTTTTTAACGGGATAATATATCAGCAAAACGGCCTTCCAATGGGATCTCCAGCATCAGGCATCATGGCGGACATTTATTTAGACCATCTGGAGCATACACACATCAGCAAAATGGTGCACATTTTCTTCTGGACAAGATTTGTTGATGACACCTTCAGAATTTTAGATGGAAGACATACCAACAGCCTAACCATACTGTATGAGTTAAACAAGTTGAGTCACCATATACATTTCACATTAGAAACAGAATCCAACCATTCTTTAAATTTTCTAGACTTAAGTCACAAGAAATCAACACTTCCTTTCTTATGACATATACAGGAAGCCTACACAAACCAACAGTACTATCATACAACTTTCAGTCCACCCTAATTCCCATTTAAAAAAATAAATTCAAAAAAGCTGCTTTTTATAGCTTGATCCACATCTCATCCCAACGTTAAAAAAACAAAAACAAAAAAAAAAAACAAAAAACCCCTGGATACCATCAGGGCAATAGCTTATTCTAATCATGATTTCCAAAAATTGACGCCTGCCTGGCCACTAGCCATGCGTCTTGGTGGGTGTGCTATTTACCAACTGATGAGCCCAACTTAGCACACTGGGGCGAAACGCTGGCAACCAGGAATGAGTTAGCTGGAAAATTTATACGTAATGTCCAATTATATTGGTATTATAAATTTACTCATTCTGAACAAATATTTGAGGTTCCTTATGGGAATCCACATCTATATCATGTACTATGGATCCATCTTCTCTCTCTGATGCCTTGATTTTTTCTTTATTGATTCTTTTCGATTTTATTACTGTGTATAATAGTTTCTGATTTCCTTGACTATCTTGCTCAGTTTTGTTGGTAAACCTCTCCAAACATTTCTCCTTTTCTTCCGTGATACGCCTCCTTACTTGTAGTTTCAATCTTTTGTATTCCACATGTGTAGTTTCAATCTTTTGTATTCCACATGTAACGTATCTTATTCTCAGCCCTCTGATGCATTTTTTTGCTTTTCCTTATCCATTTCTTTCTTCACCTTGTTCCTTTCTTTTATTTCTTTTTTTATTTTGTCTGTCCACCACCGTGTCTCCTTTCCCTTAACCTTTGCTTTTGTTTTCCTGCATACCTCAATTGGTGCTTCCACAAATGTCTGTCTTAAATTGTCCCACTCTTCTTCTCCACTTTGTATTTCTGTGTTGGGCAACTTCCTTTTTATACAATCTTGGAATGCCAGTCTTTTATCCTCCTCCTCCAATTCCCAAATCCTGATCTTTGGTTTCTTCTTCAATACAATTTTAGAGGTTTTTACTTGTTTTAATTCCACAATTAATAATCTGTGATCACCTTCCATACTTTCACTGGGTATTATCTTCGTATTCATGACGTATCTTCCCCATTCTCGGTCTGTTATTATAAAATTGATGAGTGTTCCATATTGTCCATCCCAACTATATTGGCTGATCACTTCCCACATGAGCATTCATATCTCCCATTATCATGATCCCATTTCCAACAATATGTGTTTCCAGTTCATTGAGGAACTCTTCTTTTTCTTCCACGCTACATCCTGTCTATGGAGCATACACTGGTATTATCTTCAGTAGTTCCTTGTTTACATGTATGTGCATTATTATAGTTCTTTCATTTACATACTCAACTTCAGCTATTGGTTCAACATTTTGATTCACTACAAATCCCACGCCATTTCTTTTCTCTTTACTGTTACCCATCCAGTACAATGTGTACCCCTTGCTTAGTTTCTTCAATTCCTTTTCCTTTCCATTTTACTTAACTTATGTATTATGTATTATATATTGTGTTTAATGGTGGAACATCCATCAATTAATTCCTGTTATAAATGTTATACGTCAACACGGAAATGAAAATCATAACTTATGATGCTATTTCCATTCAGTAGCTGTCAGTCTTGATAGCAAAAGTCTATTCCAGAGATCATGAACTATTACTTTATAGATATGATATTGCTCAGGACTTGCAAAAAATTTTAAATACTACTGTTATCATATGCCATTCTTGGAATAAACTCACTAAAAGATTTCTGACATATGATGGCAAAGGATTAATCATATATCAGTTGCAGATAATATGTGGAATATTGAGGTTAGAGCTGAGAAAAATTGGTCGTTAATTATCTTATTCTAGTACTTCACCAATGCAAAATACATTTGAAAAGTAAAAGATTATCTTTGAAAATTTATACGAGAAATACATTGCTGCATTATAAATTTATGAAACATTGAGGATGACCATAGGAATGGATTTAATTTACTGAATTCAATTTTGTAGGTACTATGCTCATGTATGGCGGCGGCAGTTTCAATGGTTACCATTGTGGATGAAAGGTGAAGCAACCATTAAACAGCCTGTATTTGTTAGTGATGTGGCAGCAGCCATTGTGAATGCCATTAAAGATCCAGATTCTTCTGGGAAAATATTCCAGGCTGTTGGGTAAGTTTATATAGCTTTAAATAACTGTTTAACTTTTTGTTAAATTGTATCGCATTGAATATGTTAAAATTCATGAAAGGTAAGGTAGTGTAAAGATGTAAAATTAGAAAAGATGTAACATTGTATCAACTTACTGGTGCAATTGTACAACAGAAGTTTTCATCAGAGAACATGACATCATTAATCATTTTGCTGTCAAACCTATGTGGGTTATCATCATCAATTCACCACTCCAGTAAGTAAGTCAAGTGCGGGTGTTTACAAGCTTTTTCCAGTTCATCCTGTCTATCCACAGCTGATGTTTTACTTTTTGCTGCCAATTTAAATAATGTTTTGCAAGGTCTTTGAAATTTGCTTTTCCCAACCATCACGAGGTCTCCCTCTGGACCTCTCGCCAACAACATTCCTTTCATAGTATGCTAATGGGGTCCTGTTTGGAGCCACCATTCTCATGTCCACACCATCATAATCTGCTTAATTTAAAAGTTTTCAACAGACTGTTATCCAGTCCAAGTTGTTGCTGAATATTCTCATTCCCTTTTTTTCTTCCCTTTTTTTAAAAGACAAGAACAAAGGAATTTAATTTCTTTGGCCTGTACTTAACTTTTTGGAGGTAGAGTCAAAATTGCTGCTTCCAGTACATATGTTAGAATTGGTACAAGGTACGATTTGAACAAAGTGATCTTAGAAGCTTCGGGAAATGTGCCATCCCAAAGTAATTAATTATTAATGAATGGAGTAGTAGAATTTGTATGCAGTTTGTACCTATTGCCTATTTTTTGTTTTATGGTATTGTCAGAAGAAACAAAGCTCCCTAATTATTTGAAGTTATTAATAATATCTACTTCTTCATTTTTGCACTCTCAGATGGACTGCTGCTGGATTTCACTAAACGAATGGTTTTAGTTCAGCTGATGGTCATTCCCGTTCTTTCAAATTCTTCTTGCCAAAGATCTAGTTTAGCTTGGAACTTCTGCTTCTATCTTACCCCATAGCATAACATCATCAACAAATAACAAGTGCATTTGTTGTCTGATCCTTCCTTTTTACTGCCATAACTTCATCCATTATAATAATGAAGAGAAGTGGTTGTAGACAACTTCCTTGCTGGACTCTGCTCTTGGTTTCAGAACAACTTGACCTGCCTCTTTGAATTTTCGCAGGGCTCTTAGTCTTCTAAAGAACTTCATATCTGTTCCGTATTGAACTGAGAATCACAAAAGTAATTTTAATATAAGTAATTCCACCTTTTCAATACATACAAAACTGTTGCACGTAAATTATACTGTAACAAATTACTTTTGGGGCTCTTTGTCTCCCGATATAGTAGTTTTACTCTATTATCTCATCTGGCACATCTTTGTCTCAGACATTCCCATACGTGTTACATGGTACGTGATCATATGCCTTCTCAGTATCCGAGAATAAAACTATAACAATTCTATTCTTATCCCAGTATTTTTCAAAGAACATTCTTGTAAAAAAATGAGGTCTGGGTTTGATTTGTCTGGTCTAAATCCATGTTCTTCTTCCTCAAAGGTAGGTCCAACAAATGTTCTTTTTTTTTTTCTCCATGATGGACTTGTAGTTGTTACACTTGCTTTCAATTGCCTTTTTTAAATAGTGGAAAGGTCACACTTTGCCTCCATTCACTGGGGATTTCATTTTCACACATCTGCCAACAACATGCAGGTCCAGACTAGAGGTTCCCAGTTTACCCAAAATCTGCCTCCCCCATCCTTGCCCGATCTCCATTGGACTTGATCAGAAGTGTAGCAAGAAAAGTGCCACTGGCACGGATTTGTTTTAAGGAGGATTCAGACTTGCTAGGAAGTGACCCTCACACTGTGGTCTTGGCGCCCATATCCTGCAACATATGTGAGATGAGATGTGCAGGGTTAAACACCGAGATTGCAGCGGACTGCTGCAGACTCAAGTTATGAATGAGTAGCGCCTTCACAGTGCTGGTATGACCTCATCTGCCTCCACAACCGTTGGGAATCGAAGTGAGAGGTTCCTACTCTGCTTGTTTGTTGTTGGGTCTTCAAGTGATGGATTCCAGTACCATTTCTTCCACTGAGGGGACCATCAGTCCACCTAAGGGAGCTCCTCCATTCAAGAGAGTGCTGCCCAACACTCAGCGTTAGCAGTTTTACAGCTGGATGCCAAACCAGCCAACCCTCCTCCTTTCTCATTTCAGATTGGGGCTGGACAATGGCAGAGAAATGAGAAATGGGTTTTTTGGCACTATGGTATACCGTATAATCTCAAGTACCACCCGCACTGTTTTTTCAAAAATATCACTTCCAAAATTGGGTGCGGGTCTTATTTAAAATTTTGGGAAATTTATCTTTCCGAATGCGTGTAAATCGGGCATCACCGCCAGCACGGCTTGGCAACAATGCTCTCTTCGCTCTCAGTATACGCTACTTCCGCGCTTGGTGTCAGTCTCACGCACGTTCTCGGAGCATTAATGTGAATTGAAGCGATGCGCCAAATAGGGGTCTAACCACCAAAATCTCTATTATGAGTTAATTGCAAGAAATGCCATTTTGGACTGGAGTTAGATCCCTTTTCCGCACGAGACAGAAGTTCTCCACCCTCTAGAACAGCAACAAGTTCTGAATTCTTCCACATGACTAGGCCACTATGCAGGAACGTCCGTACAGAGCCTTATTCCAATGAAACCTCACGTTCAGAAAAAATGTTGGTTAGATCCCTTTTCGGCGCATTGCTTCAATTCCACAAAGTGTTTGCGATCTTTTACTGCGAGTGAGAAACTGAAAGTAGTTCGGGAAGCCGAAATTATTGGAAATCATGCCGCAGGTAGGAAATACGATATTGACGAGTTGAGTCATGTATTCGCTATTGGAGAAAGAAGAAAAAAGTGCTATTAACATGTAGTGGTGATCGTAGAGCTTTTCGTACAGTACAGTTTCCAGAAATTGAAAAAAAACTTTGTGACAGAAAGGCGGGAATTGGGATATGGTGTGTCAACCGAAATGTATCAGCTAAAGGCATTAGAGATCGCAAAGGAACTTTCAACAGAAGGGTTTAAGGCAAGCTGAGGATGAGTTTGTAATTTTTATAAAAGAAATGGGTTGAACGTTACAAAGGCGTACCTCAATTTCACAGTGTCTTCCTGGTGCCTACGATGAGAAGTTATTGTTTCAGCGTCACATAATTCGGTTGCGGAAGGAAAATGCATATTTGCTTTCCCAAATTGGCAATGCAGATCAGACGCCAGTCTACTTTGAAATGCCAGTGGAATGTTAAGGGTGTGAAAAGTGTTACCATTAGAACAGACAGTAATGAAAAACAACGGTGTACAGTAATGTTGTGTATTCTCGCTGACTTAACCAAATTACCACCGTACATTGTTCTTAAGCAAAAGACGCTTCCTAAAAATCTACCCGCTGGTGTTATCGGCAGATCTCAGAACTCTGGCTGGATGGACAGTTCACTTGTGGAAGACTGGGTAAAGTGTGTCTGGCAACGTCGGCCTGGTGCATTATTGGGACAAAAGAGCTTCCTTGTTCTCGACAGTTACCGCGGCCACACAACAGATGATGTGAAGAAACATATCAAGGATAGGAAAACCGACCTAGCAGTCATTCCGAGCGGGATGACGTCTGTGCTACAGCCGCTGGATGTCCGCATGAACCGTCCATTTAAAGCAGCCTTGAAACAGCTCTATACAGAATGGATGGCAGCCGATAATCATACACCGATGACAACTGGTCGCATTCAGCACCCGGAAGTTCAGCTGCTGTGTTCGTGGATTTTGACGGCATGGAATCGTATCCCTGGAGACCTCATACGGAAGAGCTTCAGGAAATGTAGCATTTCTAATGCTATGGATGGCAGCGACGACTACATTTTGTGGGAAGGTAATGGTGATGAAAGTTCCGAAGTTGGTACTGATGATGCTGATGAACGAACTCGTTGGATATCGTTCTGGAAATGTTTGTTTACTTTTATTTGTATTTTCCAATCATTTGATGTGTGTTATTAAAGATTGTAGGCCTAAATAATTTTAACTTAACTTTTTTTAAAAATTTTGTTCTTTCAAAATAAGGGTGCAGGTCTTATTTGGTGGCGGGTGGTATTCAAGATTATACGGTATTATGATGATGATGATGATGACGACGACGATGATATGCGCTGTGATCCCGTTGTTAAGGCAAGAGTCACACTCGCAGAAATGCCCATTTACACTTGCCCCTTTGATAGTGGGGCTTTCCTTTGCATTACTTCATCTTACTTATGCCAGGCTTATCACATTCCTCTTTCCTACCTAACCTGCCTTGGTTTACTTGTTTCCTTTCACTCCTATTGTATTATTGGCAGACTTGGATAGTCGCTAGCTCTCTGTTGCCAGGATAGCTGGATTGATCCTGGCTCAAGTCAGTCACATTTGAAAATATTTAGATGTGACAGCTCAACAGTATGGGCTTTTGTCACTTTACAAAACTCAGAACATAATTCTGATACTGTAGTATCTTAAAATCTGTAGGCATTGGAAGGGATATTACACAAATGATTTACTAGCTAAACCAGGTCACGCTTCGCTATGCCTCAGTCTGATATGAAATTAATGTGTAAGAAAATAAAAGTATTCTAGCAAACATAAGATCAATCGCACTTTTGAACATCCAAATTAAATTACTGTTGTCGTGTAACATTTTTTTACAGTGACTCAACAATATGCCTTCCGATTCCAATAGATATTTGGCAGCGTGCATTCAATTGGCCATTTTCATCTCCGATGAAATAGATTTTCAAGAAATATGATTATTGCTGGGAAAAAGAAGCAAGGACTAATGATGTTTGGTAAATTTGTCCCTTAATTGTAAATATCGGCATAAAATTCTCTGCTATATCGTTAGCACCGAGTAAAGTCATCTGAAAACAGAAATTGTATTTTTTTATGTTTTTGAGGAAATGTTTTGAATCATCAGTAATTCCTTTTAGCGAACTTTTCTTTTGGCTGCTCATGTTCAGGTAGCTTCACTTTTCTGATCGCGCAGCACATTCCCTAGCTTTCTCCTTTAAATTTCATTGCTGTGCAGTGTAGTTTTTCCGATTTGAACAAATTTATATGAGGTATTGTATTGAATGTCCGTTTGGTATGAAGAAAACAATTCGGTGATATGAAATTCGATCATTCAGATATTGCAAATGCATACGTCTTCGCTGTTGGTCTAATTGTTCTTGGCGTTGTTGAAATGATTGTGCTGCACTCTCTCTTCTCGATTCAACCCGTAAGACTTCAAAGTCTTTCTTCCTGCTGATCTGCCGATTCTTCTGCTCGCTTTTGAGAAGTTCTGATGCTAACACATTCATTGTCATCTAAATGTTCTTGATCAGTGTGGTTTGATATCCATTGATGTTCTGTGATTGTGTGTTGAAAACAGCGGCCTATGTTCAAACGTGGGAGAGGCATTACAGATGATTAGCGAATGTGGTACTATGACTTAAGACTAAAGGCTGCCGTACTATGACTAAGAATGTGTTATTATTACTTAAGGATATGAAGCTCTGTCATTTAGATATTGCTACTGCATACGTCTTTGCTGTTGATCTAACTGTTCTTGGCGTTGTTGAGACTATTATGCTGCTCTTCTTCTCCATTCAACTCATCAAACTCGTACTATGGCTGGCGAAAGCACAGACGACAATAGACTACTTTTAGAGTTTTTCGAGCACAGGATACATTTATTCATATTTATTCACATTTACAATAACAGGCAATGAGTTGTGTAGTTCCATGAAAGTACATCTCGATTACGGCATGTTGGATTCCGTTTTCAAATAACAGGCAATGAGTTGCCTAATTACATGAACCACCTAGCAAGAAAGATCCTTCATAAAACATGGCAGCATGTTCCCATCCTCCTATATACAGCAATTCATACCGGACTATAATGATATAGTATAAGTTGTTTTCGCCTAGCGACAGTCTGTCAGTCAAGGTCGATCCAATCTTGGGGTGGCTTTGTGATTAAATTCATTCCATAAAATTACTCATTATAAAAAACTATCTTATCTGATTTGTTCAAAGCACTTCCTAAACACTCTTGTATCCAAATGCAATGTTGTGTTAAAATTTCAAGTCAATCGATCGACTACTTTTAGAGTTTTGCGATCACAAACATACGCAGGCTGAATTTTTATATATAAAGTTTTATTTATTTATTTATTTATTTATTTATTTATTTATTTATTTATTTATTTATTTATTTATTTATTTATTTATTTATTTATTTATTTATTTATTTATTTCCTACAATTCTTTGTCTTATGCATCTTCCTCACTTAAATGTCTCCTTGACATGCTCCTTCATTCACCATCCTTCCACCCACCATTTTCTAAGTTTTCTCTGTTTCCTGTTTTGCCCTCAGCTTTCCAGTTTAGCACATCTTAGAAACTCTTCCGTTCTTTTCACATGTCCGAACCATTTTAATCTTTGTTCCCTACAGTCATTTCCTACACATTCTTCTCTCTTATGATTTCTCAGGTTTTAATGTTCCTTCATTGATTTTTATTATTATTATTATTATTATTATTATTATTATTATTATTATTATTATTATTATTAACAACAAGCGAGTTGGCCGTGTGGTTAGAGGCGCACAGCTATGAGCTTGCACCCGGGAGATAGTGGGTTTGAACCCCACTGTCAGCAGCCCTAAAGATGGTTTCCCATTTTCACACCAGGCAAATGCTAGGGCTGTGCCTTAACCCTTCAGTCCCAATGTCACTTTAGATTAACATACATGCACTAAACTTATTATTTTCCCCTGAGTTCCAATGTTGCTGTGAATTAACTACATGTGTACGCTTCCATAATCAGTCAATAGATGGCAGAAAAGTCTTATATAATTTCTCTTAGATAAAAAAAGTTGACAGTGGTGTACTGCATGGTCATGGAGGATTATATCTTGCTGTTTACATTCTGCATTTTCTGAGTGAGTGTATGTTGCATTAGGAATGTACTTACTTTGGTGTAAAAAGCTTTAAAAATACCCTGTGCACCAGGTAAACTTAAATTTAGAAATATTACTTTTTTTTTGTAGATAGGTTTGATGTTGTTAGTCTAAAGCAACATTCGGACTCAAGGGGTAAACTGTGTTACCATATCCTAACCTCAAAGCAATACTGAGCAAAATAAAGCATTCAGGGAGGGAACTGAAAGAGACAGAAATTGAGGATATTCTTGAGCAGCTTGTTGACGGGACGTCTGACTTCGAAGATAGTGATTCGGCTGTTCGATAGGAAGGCTAACAACTTTATTTCTACATATATGTAGGTGTAGGTCCAGAAGATAAGACAACGATAGAGACAGTCAGAAAAGAAAACTGTGGGAACAGACTGTCTCCAAGTGGTGAAATAATATACAGTAGAACCTCGATAATTCGAAATCGGTTAATTCAAAATCCCGCCTAACTCGAAGAAGCTCTCGTTCCCGGAAACATGAGATACAGTTTTGCATGTTGTTTAAATTGTTTAGTTCGAAATACAGATAATTCGTAATTCGAAGTACAGTGTCTGCCCCATTACCGAAATTCAGACTTTTTAATTCGAAACTGCCTTTACATTTTAAAACAATAGTATTTTACAGAGTAATTTCAACTCGAAATTTATCCGCTCCGCGTCATAATAGAAGGGTATCTTGCCGCACTTACACTCACTTCGGTGGGTCTACAGTGCGCTTCATGATTGCTAAGTTGAATGAAATCGGAATTCTTTTGTATTCAACCTTTTAAGGAACGCCGTAATATCACGCAACAGGCAGTGTGCGGAAAAACAGAATCCGCGAACACTGGCGATGCCGACAGTTGACGAAAAAACGTGGCAAATATAATAAATTCGTAGGCACCGAACAATATTGACATTAGGCATAGATATCAAGGATAATTAAATAAAAAACCACCTATTCAATACTTTCCACGTTTAATGTGGTTATTATCTACATGATTTTATGTAGACTTATTTGGTCAGGTACATGTTTCACCCATTATTTTGGGCATCTTCAGCCTGTAAACAACCTTTAGGTCAAGGTTTGGGACCTTTTTAACCAATATAAACATACTAATATATACACTATATACAACATATACATTATATACAATATACATTATATACAACACCAGGAGTAGAAATGGTGACAAGACAGGCGCTGCCGGAACAGACAGATCCATCTAGTATTAACTGAACAAATATTCTTAAGATCCCTCCCAAAGACCAAGCAACACATCAACGGGAACAATTTTCACACAAGACTATCAAGTGTCTAGGATGTCTCTTCCCAATTAAGCAGCAGCCTAAAACTATGAAACAGCTAAATATTTTACTCTTGTCAATTCCTTGACATTACATGAGACCCAAAGTCAAGACGCTAACAGTTTCATTCACAACGTTTTTGACCAGTCTACCTACAACAATCGGCTTTTGAATCTCCACTTGTGCACGACAACACATTTAAATATTAGTTACATCAAGAACATGAAAATGAAAATCGTGGGTCAAACAAGCTCCAGTTTTAATATCACCCCTTCTCAAGAAAAAAGAGGATCCGTTTCATTTTATTTTTAGTTTTGAACATTTTAAGTTAACCAGAACTGCCAAGTTAAAACACATTCAATTTAAATTTATATTTTCAATCTTGACCAACCTACAATCAGTTCAAATCTCCACTTATTGTTGACGACACATCCTGTCACCAGACACGATACGTCAAGTACTTAATATGATATAGGGGTCACATAAACCCCGATATGCAATCCTCTTCACCGAAAAGAAGATCCGTTTTAGTTTTGGACATTTTCCATATTAGATAGATTAGGACCAAAAAACTTTACTGTATTGACTTATGTTTGTATATATTGTATATAATGTATATGTTGTATATAGTGTATATATTAGTATGTTTATATTGGTTAAAAAGGTCCCAAACCTTGACCTAAAGGTTGTTTACAGGCTGAAGATGCCCAAAATAATGGGTGAAACATGTACCTGACCAAATAAGTCTACATAAAATCATGTAGATAATAACCACATTAAACGTGGAAAGTATTGAATAGGTGGTTTTTTATTTAATTATCCTTGATATCTATGCCTAACGTCATCTTCAATACGGAACAATAATGAGAGTTGTTACTTGCAATATTGACATTGCCGGTGAAACTGCATTGCTTTATTTTAATGCGAGCCCAAACGGTCTTATTGTTTTAAAGGAGAAATTGCCAGCCTGGAAACTGTACAGTGTGAGGGATGGGGGTCATAGTAGTGTGTTGCAATGCGCATGGAAGCGAGATACTTTATTCCCTCGTCATAGGAAAGTTCGATAAACCACAATGTTTTAAGGGCGTCGGGCACTTACAAAGCATCTAAAAATGCAAACAGTACAGAAATTTAAAAAAATAATGCATTTGCTTAGGGGGACCGGCATAATTTATCTTCGTCTTTGAATTGTGTGATTTTTTTTCTTTTGTTGCGTGAGGTGGTTTGTCAGTGATTTATCCAAGTGCATTATTTGAACATTGTAAATGCACCTTGTTGGATACATTTCGGAAATAGTTTTTTCCATGGCATTTGAAAGGTTTAAACTGTGAATCGAGGTGATTGCAGGTATTAATGGGTCTTGGTACTTTGTGACGCGGCAAGTGTTTACATTTCTGAAGTACGAGAGAAGTGCCATGGCGGGAAATCGTACAAGGATAGAGTCATAGAAAAGTTCGATTTTAAGGGCATCGGGTACTTCCTTTGTAAATATAAGGCATCTAAAATGCATACAGTATAGTAATCCAATAAATAAAGCACTTGCACATGGGAGCCAGCATAGATTTCTCCTCGTCTTTGAATCGTGCTTTTTCTTTCTTTCTTTCTTTCTTTCTTTCTTTCTTTCTTTCTTTCTTTCTTTCTTTCGTTGCGTGAGGTTATGTTTGCCAGTGAAATATCCGAGTGCATTACTTGAATACTGTAAATGCACCTTCTTGGATACATTTTGGAAATAGTTCTTTTTTCATGGCATTTGAAAGGTATAAACTGTGAATAAAGGTTAACTGCATGCAGTAACGGGCAATAGAATATTTTGTAACGCGGCTAGGGTTGGTACTTCTGAATTGCGAATTGGCTGTTAATTCGAAATCACGTAATTCAAAGTCCAATTTTTGAGTCCCAACGACTTCGAATTAACAAGGTTTTACTGTAATCAGTTCATGGGGGAGTAGATCTAGCAGATATGTTGCTTGAGCTGTACAGAATAGACATTATATTGGTAAAGTGATATATGGGAATTTTGTTTTGGTGTATTAGTGTTGCAGTAGTCAGTGGTTGACTACTGTAATTTAAACATAAAAAGCAGCGTGGAGAAAAATGCATGTATTCCCTTGTACAATTTTAGTTAGAAATATCTCAAGCACTGACAAAGACAGAGAAGGTTTTGAATCGGAAGCATGGGCGACCAAATGACAGTCCATTTCCAGAACCCAGTCAAAAAACTTTGCTCCAAGACCAGTCGGTGATGTCAGGTATGACGCATATGGACACTGGCCTCCGTATGAAACGAAGAAAGGTCAATGTAAGTTTTGTCCTAGTGGAATCATCCAGATGACCTGCTCTAAATGCAGAGTTAATTTGTGCTCGACAGGAGCCAAGAACAGGTTCTTCCAATTTCATAACAAATAATTGAGGAAACATTATATTTTGATGCACGATTTACTGCTCTATTCACTTTTGTAGAATTGTATAATGAGCAATGTTAGATATAGCTTATTTTGTTTGCTAGATGTAATTTTCTGTACAGAACACCATCATGTAAATTGCTCTGTGAAATATGTATGTCGCATTTGAATGTTACCACAGGCTCCCAATGTTAACCGAGAGCAACATGCTGGATTTTCTGAATTTATGCGCAAAATTTTGAAAATTGTTAACCCTCAACTGGTATTATACGTCTGTGAGATGACTGCCCAACTTGCCGGTGGCCATCTCATCTCCTTCCGATGTTCTACTTATTTCTCCTTTTGTGTACCTTTCAGTTAGAGTGTAAATTCCATGCAGTGAAATTGACGTGACGTTTGCTCAGTTTCACCTTCAGTAAAAGCCTGGTAGAGCCGCCGCGCCGTCTCGCAGATGTATGATATCAGTTATGTGACTACTGTTCATGAGACGTATCAATCAATATTTAGTGTTCATTGTAATGATTACGGGTTAATATAATAGGTTCTTTCCAACACACAGTTTGCTGTCAGTACATGGACGCATCCATATATCGCTCTATACGCATGTGCTGACTTCGTATCAGTTCCGGGATCGATACACGATTGGATTGTGTTGGAATGGATTCTCGTTCATGAACTCCAAGGAATAGGAGTAACGGCAATTACTGTACTAACCTGGTGTAATGCCGATATTTTCCCATATTGCCCGTAATGTCTTTTATTATGCTCACATCTTTCATATCGATTTGTAATATCTTGAGCAACTCCTCAGCTAATGCGGAAATGCTTGAAAAACTCATTTTCATTATACTGAGGAACAGTTTCTTCCGAAAAATACATCATATTTCAATTATATTTTGTTTCACCTGGTAGCTTTTGTGCCTTCATATACTATAGGCCTAACGTAACACAATAATAAATAACTAAAGAAAGATGTTTAATTACCACCACCTAAATAATTAAGAAGTTAGTAAAATAACCACCTAATCGATACTTTATTATTGCCTCAGGCAAAATTGAATATAAATTAGCACTTACAGGACATGTTTCGACCACTTAGTGGTCCTCTTCAAGGCAAAATTCAATATAAATTAGCACTTACAGGACATGTTTCGACCACTTAGTGGTCCTCTTCAGCTGAGGCAATAATAAAGTCTCGATTAGGTGGTTATTTTACTAACTTCTTGATTATATTCATCGATACGGTCATGAAATGGACAACTTGTAATACCTAAATAATTTTCATTTCTTTTTCTTTTTGCAAAAAATAGTACCTCCTCTTCACTGGATGAAGAGTGTAAAAAATCGTCGTCACTAACCTCAGTAACCAAACAGCCGATTAATTTATTAATGGGAGAAGAGTGCACAGTGTGCGTAAAAACAGCTGATTAAGGAACTCCAAAGAAATCAGCGTACAATAGGAGGCAACGATAGAGTGTTTCTGCGCATGTCACAGAAATGTACGGCTCAGTACATGCTTTAGACTGCGGACTAGTTCCGACTGCCAGGGATCGGTGCAAAGAGTTAGTTGGAACGCCTGACTCCAGTACACGGACGACTACATGAACGCAATTTTGACTGTGTTGGAAAGGATTTTTCGTATTGCGCATGAGCAAGGAGACCATGTACTGGTACAGGGACTGTGTTGGAAAGAACCTAATATTGTTATTACTGATAGTTCTTTGTAATGAATTCTTAGGATATGGAGCCACGACCAAATCCATCTCAACAATCAGAACGTATTGGTTATTCTCAACGAGTCTGAGAGCATACCAACCAAGCTTCGAAATTGATTTGGAAGAAATGATTAATGACAAATTCGACAACAGTGATATGTATTGTATAATTTAGTAGTAAATACATGGAGTCTGACAGATACCGTACTACCAGTTACGTTACAAAATTATGTTATACCAGTCGAAGGTTAATAAACATGATCACTGTGTTCTAACACAACTGTTCTAAATGAGAAAAAATAATTCTCCCAAAAATAATAATTTGGGACCGAAAGGGTTAATTAAGGCCATGGTCACTTCCTCCCCACTCCTACCCCTTTCCTGTACCATCATTGCTGTAAGACCTATCTGTGCCTGTATGACATAAAGCCAGTTGTAACAATTTTTTTTCCCTTCTGTTTTCATGCCTTTGAAGGTCTTCCCTAATCAACAGCCAAGATCAAGCATCTTATGATTAGAGTTAAGAGGAGGATGATTATCTTTTATTTCTTCTTAAAACAGTAATGAGTACTACCTTGAATCATTTTCAGTTACATATTACACAGTTATGGCAAGTATTTGCTGTTAAGTATAGTTGTACCGAAGGGCCGAACTTTGTGGGAGTCCGGTCACTTGTTTCCTGCGCTTGGTGGTACCAACGGCAGATTGTGATTCGTAGCAAATGTCTGATATCAGCTAGAGACTGATAGAGATATACTTCCATAAGTAGTGACTAAACTTAACCTGAAACTGGAATTTATCATTGCTCACAATGTACAATATAAAAATTAAGTACTATTCGCTGGAAAGTTAAATACGAAGACGGTTCCCCCGCGTTTAGATTTGATCATATATTTGACCAATATAATAAATGAATAGATATAACGCTGACTTTTATTTGCTTCAGGCTTTCAATGAAATTAAAGTATGAAGGCTTTCACGGCCGGTGTCAATATAATAAAAATCTTCCGGGCTATTATGCCGTGGTCCACTCCTCTTGTTTCTACCAAACGTTTCGACTACTGCTGCGGTAGTCATCTTCTGTGGCGTCGTGTCGATGCGCTCTCTTGTATCCCGCTGGCGACTGCGAAAGTTGTTTGGGAAGCAGCTGCATTTATATGTAAGTGTGCGGCCTCCAGTTGGTTCGCGCCGTGCAGTCCGACATCCGATTGGATATCTGAAAGCACGACCTCCGATTGGGTCGCGCCGAGCAGTCTGCCGTCTGATTGGATCTCGGAGTGCACGACCTCCGATTGGGTCGTGCCAGGCAATGGATCCTCTGGTTGGTTGACTGTGATGTCCCTGATCTTAGTTAGCTTCGGTCATACATTATATAAAGGGGTGTACCAGGACTTGCTGAGTTTCAGTCCTTCCTCCTTTCTATTAAAGTTATCCGGATGTTTGTGTATTTCGATTGCTTCCCTGTAGAGACGTGCGTGAAAATGGGATGATGTGGCCAGTATGTCAGTATCCTGGTAACGGATCTCATGCTTTCCGTCAAGCAGTGCATGCTCTGCTACTGTTGATTTGTCGTATTGCCCCAAGCGACAGTTCCTTTTATGCTCCGTCAGACGAGTATTGACACTTCTGCCAGTCGTGCCAATATAAACAGCTCCACAGCTGCACGGTATCCTATAGACCCCAGTAGATGTTAGAGGGTCACGTGGATCTTTGGCAGAACGTAACATGTTTTGTAGCTGCCGGGTCGGCTGAAAAATGGTCTTAACATCGTGACGTTCAAGGAGCCTTCCAATACGATCTGTGACGTCACGAATATACGACAAATAAGCGATACCTTTCTTCCTGGGTTGTTCTCGTTTACTGTTAGCTGGCTGTCTTCTGGGGTGGAGTGCTCTCCTGACCTCTTGTACCGTGTAGCCATTGGTTTGTAAGGCTAGATCAAGATGCCGTAATTCCTTCTCGATGTAATCTGGTTCACAGACACGAAGGGCGCGATCCACCAAGGTCTTCATCATAGCACGCTTCTGGCCAGGATGGTGATTGGAATTTTTGTTTATGTATCGGTCTGTGTGTGTTGGTTTTCGGTATACTTGATGCCCTAGGGATCCATCATTCTTCCTCTTCACCAGCACGTCCAGGAAAGCTAATTCCCCATCCTTTTCCTTCTCCACAGTGAATTGTATACGAAGATGAATACTGTTCAGATGTGTAAGAAAGCTGTCCAGTTCCTCCTCTTCATGTCCCCATATCACAAAAGTGTCATCCATAAAGCGGAACCAACAGATGGGTTTATTTACAGCAGTCTTCAGGGCTTCCTCCTCAAAGAACTCCATATAAAAATTAGCAATAACAGGGTTAAGTGGGCTTCCCATGGCAACACCGTCTGTCTGTTCATAAAATTCATGTTTCCATTGGAAAAATGTCGTTGAAAGTACATGTTCCAATAAAACTATTATCTCCTCTGAAAAGAGATGTTGAATATATTCTAGGGTATCCTTGATTGGTACCATAGTGAACAGCGAGACGACGTCAAAACTAACAAGTATATCTCCCGGCTGTACTCGCAGGTGTCGTAATCTGTTTATGAAATGGGTCGAGTCTCTGATGTGTGAGTCCTTAGTCCCTACGTGAGGTTTCAGTAAATTGCTTAAATATTTTGCGACTTCATAAGTAGGAGAGCCAATGGTAGTAACGATGGGACGAAGAGGAACGTCTGATTTATGGATCTTGGGAAGACCATATAGTCTTGGACACAAGGCTTCCGATTTCTTCAGCTTCTTCTGTTCTTCTGCTGAAATAGAAGATTTCTTAATCAGAGAATTGGTCTTGCGCAGGATACTCATAGTCGGATCGCGAGGAAGTTTCTTGTAGATCAAAGGATCAAGAAGTTCTTTGATCTTAAGTTCATAATCCAGAGTGTTCAAGATAACAGTAGCATTACCTTTGTCAGCTGCTAAAATGATAATACTTTCGTCGGCTTTTAAATTCTTTAGCGCAAGCCCCTCGTTTTTGCTAAGGTTAGGTTTTGGTAACTTGGCCTTGCAGAGCATCTTGGAACAGTCATGACGTATTTCCTCGGAAACCTCTGGTGGGAACTGACGTATTCCTGATTCTATGTTGGAAATTATATCTTCTATTGGGATTTCTGCCGGTGTAACAGCAAAATTGCCTCCATTTGCAAGAACAGTGGTTTCATCCTCTGTTAAACAACGGTTAGATAAGTTAACGACTGTCCGGGCAGGATCCACTTTCTCGATCGGATTCCTCGTCCTTATATTGCCACTTAAACGTTCGTACTTTTTCTTCTGACGCAGCGTATCCCTCTTCTCCTGATGTTCCATGGTGTTATAAGTAATCCTGTCCATTCGGTTCCAGTCACTCCAGTGCATTGAGTTGCCTGTTGACAAATGTAATGATAAAAGCCGTTCATCATTAATGGCCAGTTCTTTACAAGTAAAATGAATACGTTCCCTAAGAAGAGCTTGTTCCGTTCTGTTATAAATTCTGTGTGCCGAAGGGGTTGAAAAAAGTCTCTTCTGTCGTAGAAATTGTGGAATAACACAGGTGTCGTGGCAGCGGAGTAAGAATGTAAGAGAGCAGAGTAGATGCGATTTCTTCTTGCGAAGCGTTTCAAATTGAAGACTTAAACGATAAATATCCTCCCCGTAGAGATGGGTCATTAAAGTATGAAGGCTTTCACGGCCGGTGTCAATATAATAAAAATCTTCCGGGCTATTATGCCGTGGTCCACTCCTCTCGTTTCTACCAAACGTTTCGACTACTGCTGCAGTAGTCATCTTCTGTGGCGTCGTGTCGATACGCTCTCTTGTATCCCGCTGGCAACTGCGAAAGTTGTTTGGGAAGCAGCTGTGTTTATATGTAAGTGTGCGGCCTCCAATTGGTTCGCACCGTGCAGTCCGACATCCGATTGGATATCTGAAAGCACGACCTTCGAATGGGTCGCGCTGAGCAGTCTGCCATCTGATTGGATCTCGGAGTGCACGACCTCCGATTGGGTCGTGCCAGGCAATGGATCCTCTGGTTGGTTGACTGTGATGTCCCTGATCTTAGTTAGCTTCGGTCGTACATTATATAAAGGGGTGAAATGTTTATTATTATTATTATTATTATTATTATTATTATTATTATTATTATTATTATTATTATTATTATTATTATTAATGATAATGATAATTATGATAATAATAGAACTTAATGGTAACTTACTTGAATGCAAACAGAAGAAATGATGCATTGCAGATATTAAAAAAAAAAAAAAAAATGACACCAGTCTCAAGTACCAGTTGTAATATTTTTAAAAGATATATATGGTACAAAAGTATTCATCTGTATGCAATATAATTGTATTTAATTTGTTTCAGTCCCAAACGCTACAAGCTGTCAGACCTGGTTGACTGGTTCTTCCGAGTGATGCGTCGTGATGAGAAATGGGGTTATTGGCGCTATGATATGCGCTATGATCCTGTTTTTAAGGCAAGAGTAACACTCACAGAAATGATATGCCCAGGTTGGCCAGTAGGGTATTTGCACTGGGAAGGAATTGAAAAGGTAGTTATTAATATAACACAACATTTCTTTTCAGTGAATGGCTTTGATGGTTATTTAATTTACAGTTATGCTTTATCCTCTTCTTCAGACATAAAATTGATTCTTTTATGTACTTATGTTTGCAGGAAATACATTTCAAGTATGAAGGTCCGTATTGACATTGATCACATGTATTTTAAATAATTTGAGAAAAATTCCACCTTTTTAATACTATAAATGATGCATTTACTTGTTAAAATCTAGTGGGACATGTTTCATCTGTTCCTCTAGAACATCCTCAGCCACATATGAAATAAGTGCCATTCCGAAAGCACAAAAAATATATACTGATTAAAATAATGCTACACAGTGAGAAGCTCTGTATAAAAACATATCACAGTATAATAGGTAATCTCTCATTTAAAGTCTTGGAGATGAAGTCTTGATATTGCTGAACTGTCAAATGAGCCCCTGTAGAGTGTTAGCGTTAACTCAATTTACAAAAGCACAATTAGTTATCAAAAAACTTCCTTGAAAATATAAATATGCATGTTGAAAATATGGTAGAATGTTCTTAAATGAACAATAACTTAATTATATATGGCTTTTTTTCCCATTTTTTTCATTAAAGGTTATTTCACCGAGCTCAATAGCTGCAGTCGTTTAAGTGCGGCCAGTATCCAATATTCAGGAGATAGTGGGTTCGAACCCCACTGTCGGCAGCCCTGAAGATGGTTTTCCGTGGTTTCCCATTTTCAAATCAGGCAAATGCTGGGGCTGTACCTTAATTAAGGCCACGGCTGCTTCCTTCCCACTCCTAGCCACTTCCTCTCCCATCGTCGCCATAAGACCTATCTGTGTCGGTGCGACGTTAAGCAAATAGCACACAAGGTTATTTCATAACAAAAAAAACAGTCTTGATGTTGGAGGAAGTCTTTACAAGCTTATGGTTATGATAAATAAATAAAACTGTGATTTTCTTTACATCCCATTAATTACTCTTGCTCCGAGGTGCCGAAATTTCGTCCTGGAGGAGTTCTTTTATGTCCCAGTAAATCTTCTGATGCGAAGCTGACATATTTGAGCACCTTCAAATACCACCAGACTGAGCCAGGATCGAAACTGCCACGTTGGGGTCTGAAAGCCAGTGCCTCAACCGTCTGAGCCACTCAGTCCGGCGGTTATATGATAATAAATTTTCAAAGTTACAGTAGTAGGGCCGGGAGGAACTCGTCTCAAAAAAATCTGGTCTTACACAAGCTTACCAGTACATCAGGCATCAGGGATACACCAGCATCTTAATCAGCCCATTCGACGTTCTTTCCTCACCAGTTTAATTCTTCAACAATCTTCTCCCAACAAAATTTTTTAGAGGAGTTTCTTCCGGTCCTCCTTACAGAAAGGTACAGCATATCATTACCCAGGAGCGTTCTTAAATAATAAGTGGCTGAGGATGTCCTGGAGGGATGAAACATGTCCCAGTAAATTTTAATTGTATTTTGAGGAATAAATATATTGTTTATAGTATTTAAAAGATAGAATTTCTCTCAAAATATTTCAAATATATTTATGTTTGTCAAAAGTTTATTTATTTGTTTGTTTATTTATTTATTTATTTATTTATTTAATTCATTTATTTATTTATGTATTTAAATGGGCCAACTAAGGACCACGATGTTCAACTTTTCTGCTTGGAGAGGGACTTTATATTTGCCCAGTACTCACGCATTCTGTGGCTATACTTCTCTCTTCTTTCCTTTCTTTCCTTTTATGTGTTGGTCCGTCCTGAAACCTCTTTTGTTTGATTATTCTTCTGAGAGATGTTTGGTTTCTGATGTCGTTATAAGTTACTCCTGGTTCCTGCATGTCTTTCTTCACTTCTGTTTGCCCAGTAGTTGAAAAGCCAGTAGGTCATCCTAGTTGGGTTCATCCTCGTGACAGGTCCATAGAAGGTCAGGCGCCTCTTCCTGACTACGTCTGTGATTTTTTTTTTCAGTATAACTGTATAGCTCCTGGTTTGGTCGCCTTCTGTACTCGCCATTTACTTAATCGGTCCTAGTTAATTTTGTCTTGGTTGCCCACAATAGTGTTCAAAGTAGAAGGTGCTAGTTTTAACATTCGTGCCAACTCAACGCAGTTAAGATGTGGATTCATATCTAC
Source organism: Anabrus simplex (assembly GCF_040414725.1). Lineage (NCBI taxonomy): Eukaryota > Metazoa > Arthropoda > Insecta > Orthoptera > Tettigoniidae > Anabrus > Anabrus simplex. Next base: position 138,107,653 of record NC_090267.1, read on the forward strand.
TTCTTCAAGGATTTTAATTTTTTCTTCATTAGCGAGTGGTTTCACGACCCTTTTCTTATCCATAGCTAGGCTATCACAAGGCAGATACCGTACCACACTACTGAACTTCTCACGATTATCCTATTAGTCCGTAAGTAGGCTGTCATGTGACAAATTATCACTTAACTCCTTTTTACCACTCAACACAATAAATTGAAGGTAATGCCAATAACTGTTCTAGTGATAAGATGATATAAATCAGTGTGGTATGACTGAAGTTAAAATAAGTCTAAAGTGCAGCAGTAGCGGACGTTCGACAGGTCATTTGTAGGTGCTGTTAAGTAATAAGGCTTCCATACACTGTAGGCCTATCTCATTAAAAAGTTATGTAAAGATGCAGGCAATGGTAAAGCGGTGTACCATTCATACAAAAATACAAACTACTAGTTTGACAGTTTTTATTATTCACCGGCAAGTCTGTCTGAACCAATGCCGAGTACTGCTGAAGTTTCGTGTTCAAGATGACGGCTGAAGACGTTTAATCGCGTATGGCGAGTATAACCTTGCGAGAAATTCATGCTCGAACAAAGTAACCAGAAAACAGTGTTTAATTACCCACTGGTCAGAAACCTAAGGCTTCAACTAACAATTCATTATACAATTGTTTTAGGAAGAAAGTGATGTGCTATAATATCTAGGGACTGTAGCTACTTCTATGAGCCCAAGGGCAAAAGAATGTCATATCTGTTCTTCCATGTTTTTCACATCTTTTAATAGTCTGATGTTACTTTAACAGGCTCCAGTAGAGAATTATTTATATTTGTTCTCTCGACTTTTTTACACTTTTTAGTGCTCTCCTTTATCTCCTGAAACATTACACACACAATGTAAAATGTACTTATGTGTAAAGTGATGCATCTCGCTGTTGGATAGTTTTTAATGGGATATTCGATAGTATGTTTTCCCGCTTAACACGATTTTTCTCGTCGTCTGCTGCAGAAAACGTACTAACGAGGTTTTGCTGTATATGGTATATGCTCTTATACTTTTGCATTAGTGTCAATAATGGAAACAGGATGGTAGTTAGATATGTCGTAACTGCCTGCCTTTGGAACTGGTCTTATTTTTCATATTTTACACCTTTCAGGAAAGCAAGACGTCTTTAATGAAAGGTTGAAAATGAAGGCTAACTGAGAAGCTGTTATTTCTGCACATCCCTTAATTATATAAGGTGGGATGTTACCTGGACCGCTTGCTTTTTTAGCTTTTATTTTTCCGTTAATGTCTTTTCACCTCATCGTCTGATATAAAAGAATATTAAGCACATCCATAGGTGGTAATACAAGAATCTCATCCAAATTCATGTGATCGATATTATAATTAAAAACATGTAAGCTCTTTAAGCTTTCTTAATCGTGATATTACCAGCGTTTCGCCCCAGAGCTTAAATGTTTTTAACATTTGCAATCGATTAAATTAAATTATGGTTTCCTTCTAGGAACCTTATTTTTTATTATAATTAAAGTTTGCGCTGCTATAGGCTACACCGACGAGAAATATTGTGCAAATCCTTGTGCAGTATTTCCAGTTTCATACTTACTGTATAATCTCCAGTACCACCCTCACTGTTTTTTTGAAAAAATCACTTCCAAAATTCGGTGCGAGTCTTATTTCAAATTTTGGGAAATTTATCTTTCCAAATGCGCGTAAATCTCTTCGCTCTCAGTATACGCTACTTTCGCGCTTGGTGTCAGTCTCACGCACGTTCTCAGAGTATTAACATGAATTCCACAAAGTGTTTATGATCTTTTACTGCGAGTGAGGAACTGAAAGTAGTTTGGGAAGCTGAAATTATTGGAAATTGTGCCGCCGATAGGAAATACGATATTGACGAGTCGTGTATTTGCGATTGGAGAAAGAAGAAAAAATGTGCTATTAACATGTAGTGGTGATTGTAGAGCTTTTCGTAGACTGAGTGTACAGTCTTCAGAAATTGAAAAAAAAACATGTGTGACAGAAAGGCAGGAATTGGGATATGGTGTGTCAACCAAAATGTCAGCTAAAGGTACTAGAGATCGCAAAGGAACTTTCAACAGAATGGTTTAAGGCAAGCAGAGGATGGGTTTGTAATTTTTATAAAAGAAATGGGTTGAGCGTACGAAGGTGTACCTCAATTTCACAGCATCTTCCTGGTGTCTATGATGAGAAGTTATTGTCGTTTCAGCGTCACATAATTCGGTTGCAGAAGGAAAATGCATATTTGCTTTCCCAAATTGGCAATGCAGATCAGGCGCCAGTCTACTTTGAAATGCCAGTTAAGGGTGTGAAAAGTGTTACCATTAGAACAGACAGTAATGAAAATTAACGGTGTACAGTAATGTTGTGTATTCTCACTGACTCAACCAAATTACCGCCGTACATTGTTCTTAAGCAAAAGACGCTTCCTAAAAATCTACCCGCTGGTGTTATCGGCAGATCTCAGAACTCCGGCTGGATGGCTGGAAGACTGGGTAAAGTGTGTCTGGCAACGTCGGCCTGGTGCATTATTGGGACAAAAGAGCTTCCTTGTTCTCGACAGTTACCGCAGCCACACAACACACGCTGTGAAGAAACATATCAAGGATAGGAAAACCGACCGAGCAGTCATTCCGGGCGGGTTGACGTCTATGCTACAGCCGCTGGATGTCTGCGTGAACCATCCATTTAAAGCAGCCTTGAAACAGCTCTATACAGAATGGATGGCGGCCAATAATCACACATTGACGCCACCTGGTCGCATTCAGCGCCCAGAAGTTCAGCTGCTGTGTTCATGGATTTTGATGGCATGGAATCGTGTCCCTGGAGACCTCATACGGAAGAGCTTCAGGAAATGTAGCATTTCTAATGCTATGGATGGCAGCGATGACGACATTTTGTGGGAAGGTGATGGTGATTAAAGTTCCGAAGTTGGTACTGATGATGATGATGATGATGATGATGATGATGATGAATGAACTCTTTGGATATTGTTCTGGAATGTTTGTTTACTGAAAATCATTTGATGTGTGTTAGTAAAGATTGTAGGCCTAAATAATTTTGACTGAACTTCTTTAAAATTTTGTTCTTTCAAAATGAGGGTGCGGGTCTTATTTGGTGGTGGGTGGTATTCAAGATTATACGGTATTGTCATTATATATGTAGGCATTATCACCTAGTTGTAACCAGAAGTTATTAATGTGTTTTATTCCATTTTCTAAATCATGAATACAGTAAAACCTCATTAATTCGAAGTCGTTGGGACTAAAAAATCGGACTTCGAATTACGTGATTTCAAATTAACCGCCAATTCGCAATTCAGAAGTACCAACACTTGCCACGTTACAAAATATTCTAAGGCCCATTACTGCATGCAGTTAACCTTGATTCTCAGTTTATACCTTTCAAAAAAAAAAAACTATTTCCAAAATGTATCCAAGAAGGTGCATTTACAGTATTCAAATAATGCACTCGGATATCTCACTGGCAAACATAACCTTACGCAACGAAAGAAAAAAAAAAAGCACGATTCAAAGACGAGGAGAAATCTATGCTGGCTCCCATGTGCAAGTGCTTTATTAATTGGATTACTATACTGTTTTAGATGCCTTGTGTTTACACAGAAAGTACCCGATGCCCTTAAAATCTAACTTTCATATGACACTATCCTTGTACGATTTCCCGCCATGGCACTTCTCTCATACTTCAGAAATGTAAACACTTGCCGCATCACAAAGTATTATAAGACCCATTAATACATGCAATCACCTCGATTCACAGTTTAACCTTTCAAATGTCATGGGAAAAACATTCCAAAATGTATCCAAAAAGGTGCATTTACAATGTTGAAATAATGCACTTGGATAAATCACTGACAAACATAACCTCACGCAACGAAAGAAAAATCACACAATTCAAAGATGAGGATAAATTTATGCCGGTTCTCCTGTGCAAATGCATTATTTTTTGGATTTCTGTACTGTTTGCATTTTTAGACGCTTTGTACTGGCATGGAAAGTGCCCAACGCCCTTAAAACATTGTAGCTTATCAAACTTTCCTATGATGAGGGGATAAAGTTTCTCGCTTCCATGTGCATTGCAGCGCACAACTATGACCCCCACCCTTGTACAATTCGCCGGCTGGCACTTTCTCCTTTAAAACCATAAGACCGCTTGGGCTCGCATTAAAATAAAGCAATGCAGTTTCACCGGCAATGACAGTATTGTTCAGTGCCTACGAATTTATTATCTGAGCCACGTTTTTTCGTCAACTGTCGGCATCGCCAGTGTTCGCGGATTCTGTTTTTCCGCACACTGCCTGTTGTGTGATATTACGGCGTTCCGAGGTTGAATTGAAAAGAATTCCGATTTCATTCAACTTAGCAATCATGAAGCGCACTGTAGACCCACCGAAGTGAGTGTAAGTGCGGAAAGCTACCTCTCCACGTTCCGGAACGCGCGTTTTGTTATGACGCGGAGCGGATAAATTTGGAGTTGAAATTACTCTGTAACATACTATTGTTTTAAAATGTATAGACGGTTTCGAATTAAAAGTCTGAATTTCGGTAATGGGGTCGACATTGTACTTCAAATTATAAATTATCCGTATTTCAAATTAAACAATTTAAATAACATGCAAAACTGTATCTCATGCGTCCGGGAACGAGAGCTTCTTCGAATTAGGCAGGATTTTGAATTAACCGATTTCGAATTATCGAGGTTCTACTGTACATATTTTATATGCAATGTTTGTTTTAGATTTTAGTTCACTTACAAGCTACTTGAATAGATCGTCATAATTTTTTAAAACTTTCTCTTCCTGGCACATTTCTTTTTTCGCTTTAGAGTTTGGAAAATATCATGTGTAAACCATACATGATATTTGGAGTTTTGAATGAAATTCCTCTTGGGAATGCATACATCAAAACATTTGGGGAAGTGAGGTGTAAAAGAAATCCACTGCCAGGTCTACATTTTCAAAAGAATACAACAAGCTCCAGTGAAAGTCACGCACTTCACTGTAAAGTTGCATAAAATCTGTATATTTGAAGTCATAATATTCAGGGAGTGTGTCCATGAAAAAGGAAAGTTTCCTAATTGGTAATGATGATAAAGAGATTGGGGGGTGATGCAAATCTTCGGGTACCAATGAGGTATCTTCTGGCGTAGCATTCACGTATACAAAGATATGATGGTTCCACCCACCCACCCACCCACACACCCACCCACCCACCCACCCACCCACCCACCCACCCACCCACCCACCCACCCACCTTTTTTTTTTCTTTTCTGGTTGACCTCACGGTTGCTGGCCTTCAGGCTCCAGGCACAACTGTCTTTACTACAAAGTTCTCTTTTTTTATGAGTGTGTCTCCATTCCATCTGAGTCTACTTTTCTGTAGGTTTCATTACAGGTGGTGTTATTCCCAGTCATTGTCAGACATCGTTGTTCTTTGCATGGTCGAAACTCATTAGTCCAAGGTTCAATTGGAGTATTCTCATTTCCATAGCATGTAGAACCTGTTCATGCTTTGCTGTTGCTGGCCAGCTCTCTGATTCATAGAAGGCAACTGGGCATGCTTTCATTCTGTATACCTTTAACTTGAGGCATAGAGGCATCCGATGATCACACTGAACTCCAGTACCTGGCGCCATTTCATCCAGGTGGCGTTGACTCAGGTGTGGACATCTGGAAGGCTGTTAGCATTGCCACATATGAGGGAGCCGAGTTATTTGAATTGCTTCACTTTCTTCAGCTCTTCTCCACTGATGCTGATAGTACCATCAGTTTGTGTGCCACACTCCAGATACTATGGCCTTTGACATAATCTTACAAAGACAAATTCGCGATGCTGTTCGGTCTATTGCTGCACTTTCTCCTAGAAGCCTTCACATCGTACATCCGCCAAGATGTCATCGGTGTAGAGGAGTGTCAATGGGTGAGGAGTTTAAAGGTCACACATAATAGTGTCCATGCTATGACAAACAGTAAGGGCGAAAGTGCCATCCCCTGATGAATTCCACCAGTGATGGCAAAGGGAGGCGATGTTTCTGCTGTACATCAGACCTGGTTGGAAACATTGCAGTACAGTAGCTGGATCCACTGGACATAAGCTTAGGAAACATTGTAGGCCACAGTGTGTGCCAAATGAGTGCATGTGGGATGTAATTAAAGGCTTTTTCGAGTCCAGGAACACCATATGATTGCACTCCCTTTGATGAAATCACATTGGTTCAGTTATAGAAACTATTTTACAGAACCTGGCAATAGTTACCCATTCAAATATTTTCATAGCAGGCATATGAGCCATATCAGCTGATAATCCAAGCATTCAGTTATAATACCCTTAACTTTCCAAATTGGTAATGTAATGCTAGTTGCCCAAATTGCTGGGTCCACTCCATTATCAATGTTTCGGTTGAAGAGTGCATTGAGGGCCTTGGCTCCTTGGTGGCCAAGGTATGTTCCACACTTCGATTGGGATGTTGTCCCATTCTTCATCTTCTTTGTCTCTTCTTCGACCTTTTTGGTGGTAATTGGCAGTACAGTCCGAGAGATCGGATTCACATTTTGGATTGGAGGATGGTCGAATTCCTCATACTCAGTTTGGAGAATTAGTCGCTCCATGGGCAGATGATATCCCGATGGTATCACCACCTTGACGAAACACATTGTGCTGGGTGTTTTGGAGGCTTGTGAGTTCAAATGATCCTTAGAGCTATGCCGGCGGAAGCATATGCTCCTCGTAGGGCCACCCAAGCCGGACAGGCCTAAGGTGATGATCCAGACTACCCTGGTCTTCCAGGTTGGAGGTTGGTGCGTGGGGCTAACAACTCCACCACAAAACAACATATTGTTCAGAAACCAAATAGAAATAACTGGAATGTCCCAAACTTACGACAACTAAAGCGCGCTAAATGGCAGCGATACGGATACATTGAAACGTGCAATGTGAGAAGTATCTTTCAGACTGGGGCTAGTAGAAAATTGGAGGAGGAATTACTTAAATCTCAGATAGATGTGGCAGCATTACAGGAGATAAGATGGAAGACAATCAAGGTGGCAGATCTACAGCACTACATTTTGTTCAATAGTGGGGAGGAAGAAAATAGAATAGGAACAGGGTTTATGGTCAAGAAATCGGTCAGTCATAATATGATTGAATATGAAGCAATAAGCCCCAGACTATGCCGGTTAAGATTGAAAGGGAGATTTGCCAACATATCACTAATTAGTGTCCATGCCCAAAAGGGGATGCCAGAGAGGAAGAGAAGGAACAGTTCTATGAAAAATGGAGCAGTATATGACAAGTTGCCCTAGGGGATTACAATGCCAAAGCAGGTAAAGAGAAAAAAAAGAAAACCACCCATTGGCAGGATATCACAGTAAACACCAAGAATCCAATGAGAGCGGATGGAAATTGATTTTGCCTTTAGCAAGGAACTGGTGATTAAGAGCACATGTTTTCCCCGTAAGGAGATCCATAAAGAGACATGGATATCACCGGATGGTCTGACAAAGAACCGGATGGACCATGTGCTGATAGATGCGCGACATGCCTCCAGTATAATGGATGTGAGAAGCATGAGAGCTGCAGACAGTGATTCAGATCACATACTGGTGAGGGTCAAGTTCCAAGAAAGACTGGCAATTGAACCCAGGGACATAACTGAGCAGAGCAAGGTCTATAAAGTAGAACTGTTAAGGGATGAGAAGGAGAAGGAAGAGTATAGAGACCAGCTGCAAAGAAAACTACAAATGGGCAGAAATGGGGTTGTGGACATCAATACAATGTGGGAAGAAACCAAGCTAGCAATAAATACAACAGCACAGGAAGTACTTGGAGAGAGAAGGAAGCAGAATAGAAATAAATGGTATGACGAAGTGGGTAAGTTTCTAGAAGAGAAAAATCTGGCCTGACAAAGAATGCTACAGAGACCCACTCAAAATAATATGGCAGTTTTTAAAGAGAAATGGAGAATAGCAAAGACATTGATAAGAACTAGAAAATAATATAAGAAAGGGAGAGAGTGGATGAAATGCAGAAGAATTTTGAAAACAAACAAGGTAGAAAATTCTTCTATGGGGATGGACAAGTAAAGAAGTTGCTTTTACAAGTTGATTTACGTTGCACCGACACAGAAGGGTCTTATGGCAACGGTGGGATAGAAAGGGGATAGAAGTGGGAAGGAAGCGTCCATGCCTTAATTAAGGATAGGAAAGGCTTAGGAATGGGAAGGAAAGGGCTGTGGCCTTAATTAATTAAGGAATTTGCCTGGTGTGAAAATGGGAAACCACAGAAAACCATCTTCAGGGCTGTCGACAGTGGGATTCGAACCCACTATCTCCCAATTACTGGATACTGGCTGCACTTAAGTGACTGCAGCTATCGAGCTTGGTAGAAGGGATATCAACCTAGAGTGAATATGCTTAAGAATGAGACTGATAGACTGATTGTTTTCCGTGGTTTCCCATTTTCACACCAGGCAAATGCTGGGGCTGTACCTTAAGGCCACGGCCGCTTCCTTCCAACTCCTAGGCCTTTCCCATCCCATCCTCGCCATAAGACCTCTCTGTGTCGGTGCGACGTAAAGCAAGTAGCAAAAAAAAAAAAAAAAAAAAAAAGCAGACTGATTGTTTGGAAAGAACGAATTCTGGAAAAATGGGCAAAACATTTCGAAACATTACTTTGTCAGACTTTTCTTTTTAAGTCGCAGCGACACAGATAGGTCTTATGGCGACGATGGGATAGGAAAGGCTTAGGAATGGGAAGGAAGGGGCCGTGACCTTAATTAAGGAACAGCCCCAGCATTTGCCTGGTGTGAAAATATAGCTGTCCTGAAAATCAGACGCTATGCACAGGGAGTCCTAGTGTCTCAGACGTTTGTATTCATTTACTAGTTTGATGGTGAGTGAAATATTGGAAGTTTTGGAGGAAGAATAGACCTTTGGAGGGGAGCAGCACATCAAACCTCCTGATGATTGGTGTGAAACCGTTGATGATAATGACAGCTGGGTATGAGAGTAATCTAAATTACCTAGGTAGAAACCTACCTCTGAGTAAATATGAAGGTCAAATTGCATCAACAAAATATGAAAAAGGGAAGGCTAGGTCCAGTGGTAGTCAAAATATTACTGAAAGTTTACAGATGGAACCTAAAAACCAGAAAACCCTGCAAAAGGAAACTGTCGTATGAAAATAGATTCATACATAAGATCGGGCCAGTACCCCTGTTTCCGATATCCCTGATAGAAAATTCATAAGAATTAGGTCACATTGTAATACAAAAGGAACAACCCCAAAGTGGACAAGATCACCATCTACATCTCATTTTGTGGCTGATTCTTCCCCGCCCCCCATCAGATGATGCACAAAATTGTGAAATTCTGCTAGACTTCTTTCTCTGCCAATGGCTATAGGATACCTTTCCACCTTTCCCAGTGTATACAGCAATACAAAATGAAAGGCTGAAAGAATTTGGACTTGCAGGAAGTATAGTCCTACCTGTATAGTATAGTCCTAACTGAATCAAACAGGAGGCATACAATATTCTTTGATGACTGCTTTACATTCCTGAAACTGGTAAGATATCTGGCATCAAAGGGAATAAATGCAACAGGGACATTTCAAGAAAACCAGATAGAGAAGTGCCTCCTTCAAAGAAAGGCGAACAGAAAAAAGAAGGGGATCAACCACTGCAGGTGTTTTGGTGGTGCGTTGTTGGTGCACTGGAATGACAATAGTGTTGTCACTGCTGGTACGAACTACAAACAGATAGAGATAAACAGTGCATCAAGGTGGTCCAGCGTAAAAAAATATGCAAAGTGTCTGTACTGCAATGAAAGCTGTTCAAGTCCTGTAGTGGCATCCTAAGAGTGGATCAGCTTAATCAGTTTGAATTTCACCCGAAATCCTTCTGTGGATATCACAATCAGTAAATACATAACCGTAAATAGCTTATACACTATTGTGATAAATCTTTAGTGAAAATTATAGATCTACTTTACAGCGTAAATTGGATGAGGGAATCCAACTCTCTAACACTACCCTGCTTACAACATTATTGTATAATATAATGCTGAGTAAGTAGTGTTGTTGTACTGACCCGAGTGCATAGCGTCTGGTATATCGGACGGCTTGTTTAAATAAAAAAAACTTGCACATGTATGAAATTTCTGATTCTTGGAACACGTTTCAGCAATTATTAAAGAATAGAAATGTGTAGATAAATTGAAATAAAACACAAAAAATAACTTTATGCATTAATGGGTTAAAAATAAAGAAACCTGTATTTTTTTTTGTTTTTTGGAAAGTCTAATTTTGGAGGTTAAACAGGAGTGACAAATGGGGTGAATTTTTAGAAATTTTTAAAATGAGTGTGTGTAAAAGTTTACAGATTTAAAAATTGGTAATTAGAATCTCCTTTAAACATAAAGAAATGTGTATTTTTGTTTTTGTTTTTAGGAAAATTTCACTGGGAGGGGGGAAAAGGGTGAAAAGGGGGTTGAATGCCTTTAATGAGGATACTTACGCCTCAGAAACTGAAGATATTACAGACCTGAAAATTGGTATTTGGAATCTCCTTTAAAAATAAAGAAACACTTTTTGTTGTTTGGAAAATCCAATTAATGGGGGTTAAACAGGAGTGACAAATGGGGTGCATTTTTAGAAAGACTATATCTACAGTATTTCTCAGAAACATGAAATGTTACAGATATGAAAATTGGTATTTGGAATCTCCTGTAAAAGTAAAGAAACTTAGGTGATTTGTTTTCGGAAACTCCACTTAAATGGAACTAAAAAGGGGGTGAAATTTTAAAATGAGCATGTCTACAATATATCTCAAACTTAACATGTTACAGAAGTGAAAAATGGTATTAAAAGAAAGAAACGTGTATTTTTTGTTTTCAGAAAAACCACTGAAAATGGGGTTTAATTCTTTTTATTAGGATACTGATATCTCAAAAATTGAAGATGTTATAGATGTTAAAATTGGTATTTGGAATCTCCTTTAAAATTAAAGAAATATGTATTTGTTGTTTTGGGAAATCCACTTAAAGGGCAGGGGTGGGGGAAAAATTGAAAAATTAGTTGAATTATTTGTATGAAGATACTGCAGTATTATCTCAAAAACAAAAGATGTTGCAGACGTGAAGATTGGAATTTGGAATCTGCTTTAAAAGTAAAGAAACACATATTCCTTTGATTTTGGAAAATACAATGAAGGTGGGGGTTGAAAGAATTGAAAAATTAATTGAATTAATTGTATGAGGATACTTACAACTAATAAAAACTAAAGTTGTTACAGATGTGAAAATTGGTATTTGGATCTCCTTTAAAAACAAAGAAAATGCATTTTGGGGGGAAAAATCATTTTGGGGGCAGGGATGAAAAGGAGTTGAATTTCAATCAATATCTATCAATCAATATTGATCTGCATTTAGGGCAGTCGCCCAGGTGGCAGATTCCCTATCTGTTGCTTTCCTAGCCTTTTCCTAAATGATTTCAAAGAAATTGGAAATTTATTGAACGTCTCCCTTGGTAAGTTATTCCAATCACTAACTCCCCTTCCTATAAATGAATATTTGCCCCAGTTTGTCCTCTTGAATTCCAACTTTATCTTTCCTACTTTTATAAACGCCACTCAAACTTATTCGTCTACTAATGTCATTCCATGCCATCTCTCCGCTGACAGCTCGAAACATACCACTTAGTCGAGCACCTTTTCTTCTTTCTCTCAATTCTTCCCAACCCAAACTTTGCAACATTTTTGTAACGCTACTCTTTTGTCGGAAATCACCCAAAACAAATCGAGCTGCTTTTCTTTGGATTTTTTTGAGTTCTTGAATCGGGTAATCCTGGTGAGGGTCCCATACACTGGAACCATACTCTAGTTGGGGTCTTACCAGAGACTTGTAGCCCTCTCCTTTACATCCTTACTACAACCCCTAAACACCCTCATAACCATGTGCAGAGATCTGTACCCTTTATTTACAATCCCATTTATGTGATTACCCCAATGAAGATCTTTCCTTATATTAACACCTAGATACTTACAATGATCCCCAAAAGGAACTTTCACCCCATCAACGCAGTAATTAAAACTGAGAGGACTTTTCCTATTTGTGAAACTCACAACCTGACTTTTAACACTGTTTATCAACATACCATTGCCTTTACAAAAGAAAATACTTAAAAATTCTCCTTATCAATACAAATCAACTCATCTGTTAGATGAAGCAAAGTTTAAACATGTTTCAGCCTAATCTCAAGGCCATCTTCAGTAGCAGAAAAGTAATTACATAATACACAAACAAATTAAAAATCGTAATGAAGTGAAGCGACAATGATCATGATTAGTGAATTAAAAAACATATTGAGGTATAAAGTCCTCTCGTCTAATAGATCATTCTTGAATTGTCAAGTAAAACTGCTGACTGTTAAAATGAAGACACTGTGCTGAGGAGTGTAGTGAGACCATCAATACTATGGGTTAAAACGTGTGTAACATCTGTAATGAGAAAAAGGAAATATGTGTGGATGAAACAAGATAAAAAAATAATGTCTGAAAAGAAAACTCATATAACTTACTTGTAAGAAAACTTGTCGTCTCAAATGGAGATGACCTTGTCAGTCTCAAGTCACATTGCCTGTGTTTGGCTTACTGTGTATCTGTGTCGATGTGGTTGGGAAGGGGGATGGAGGGGGAGGGGCGAGGAGGGAGGGACGATGTGAGTCACGTTACCGAAACATTACACCCTTCACTCCTTTGACGTAGTCAATATGTACGCGAATGTACCCGTCAATAAAACCATCGAAATAGTAAAAAACAATCTTTCCAAATTCAGTAAATTGACCGTAGGGGAGATAGAAGAGTTTGTTCAGATCCTCAAGTTCACATTAAATAATGGGTTCTTCACTTTTAACAACATCATATATCAACAGAAGGGTCTTCCTATGGGGTCACCGGCCTCAGGAATCCTCGCTGATATTTACGTAGATTTCCTTGAATACACTCATATTATAGGTAAAATTAATGGAATCAAACATTGGTAGAATCTGAGAACAATAATTCCCTTAATTATCACGATTTAACTATTACTCACAATCAGAACATAACCCTTTCTTTTAATATTCACAGGAAGCCCACTCACACAATAACACAATCCACCAAACTTCTCTACACCCAGGGACACAGAAGGAGGTAGCTTACAATAGTATGATTTTCAGAGCTCTCAATGTTCCGTTATCCTGTAAGAATTTTAGAAAGGAAATCAACACCATTTATGCAATAGCCGAAGGTAATGGTTTCAGTAAAGCTTTCGTAAACAAAATTCTCAATATTTAAAAGTAAACCCAAGACCACCTTAGAAAAAGAATCTTCCCCTAAAGAGAAGTTCATCACATTTACCTTTAATAATAACATATATCCTATTTCAAACATCTTTAAAAAACACAAGTTAAAAGTAGCTTTCAAGACCGTTCACACCAATGCGAAAACGTTTTTTAATTCTCATACTGTCAACAGCCACCAAAAATATTCAAACTCTGGGATGTACAAATTAAAATGCCAATCATGTCTTTCAACCTATATTGGGCAAACAGGCCGCAGCTTCAATGTAAGATACTCCGAACACCTCAATGCCCTAAAGTATAATAGCTACTCAGCCATGAGCGAACATTGTAGAGAGAAAAATCATAAATACACAACAATTGATCAAGATTTAAAGATCCTGCATTACGAACAGAAAGGTCCCTTACTTAATATACTAGAGAATATTTATATAGATATCGACCAATATAATAATCCCGTATACAACTTGAATAAAATTAATGAAAAGAAAAATATTTTATTGGAAACCTTTGTCCCGCTCATCTGTGAACAATTCAGTAGTAAAAACGAGTCTAACTACTGACATTCTAGAACAAGACCCGCCCTTCCATAAACGCTCTCCTTCCGTGACTCACATCGTCCTTCCCTCCTCGCCCCTCCCCCTCCATCCCCCTTCCCAACCACATCGACACAGAAACACAGTAAGCCACACACACGCAGTGTGACTTGAGACTGACAAGGTCATCTCCATTTGAGACGACAACTTTTGTTACAAGTAAGTTATATGAGTTTTCTTTTCGTACATTATTTTTTTATCTTGTTTCATCCACTCATATTTCCTTTTTCTCATTACAGATGTTACACACGTTTTAACCCATAGTATTGACGGTCTCACTACACTCCTCAGTACAGTGCCTTCATTTTAACAGTCAGCAGTTTTAATTGACAATTCAAGAACGATCTATTAGACGAGAGGACTTTATACCTCAATATGTTTTTAATTCACTAATCATGATCATTGTTGCTTCACTTCATTACGATTTTTAATTTGTTTGTGTATTATGTAATTAATGTTCTGCTACTGAAGATGGCCTTGAGATTAGGCTGAAACATGTTTAGACTTTGCTTCATCTAACAGATGAGTTGATTTGTATTGATAAGGAGGATTTTTAAATATTTCCTTTTGTAAAGTGATAACCGTCAATAAGGAATGAGATTTATAACTTGCAATACCATTGCCTGCTGTCCATCTCACAACATTTTCGAGGTCACGTTGCAATTGCTCACAATCTTGTAACTTATTTATCAGTCTATAGAGAATAAAATCATCCGCAAAAAGCCTTACCTCCGATTCCACTCCTTTACTCATATCATTTATATATATAAGAAAACATAAAGGTCCGATAATACTGCCTTGAGGAATTCCCCTCTTAATTATTACAGGGTCAGATAAAGCTTCACATACTCTAATTCTCTGAGACCTATTTTCTAGAAATATAGCAACCCATTCAGCCACTCTTTTGTCTAGTCCAATTGCACTCATTTTTGCCAGTAGTCTCCCATGATCCACCCTATCAAATGCTTTAGACAGGTCCATCGCGATACAGTCCATTTGACCTCCAGAATCCAAGATATGTGCTATATCTTGATGAAATCCTACAAGTTGAGCTTCAGTGGAATAACCTTTCCTAAAACCGAATTGCCTTCTATCGAACCAATTATTAATTTCACAAACATGTCTAATATAATCAGAAAGAATGCCTTCCCAAAGCTTACATACAATGCATGTCAAACTGATTGGCCTGTAATTTTCATCTTTATGTCTATCACCCTTTCCTTTATACACAGGGGCTACTATAGCAACTCTCCATTCATCTGGTATAGCTCCTCCGACCAAACAATAATCAAATAAGTACTTCTGGTATGGTACTATATCCCAACCCATTGTCTTTAGTATATCTCCAGAAATCTGATCAATTCCAGCTGCTTTTCTAGTTTTCAACTTTTGTATCTTATTGTAAATGTCATTTTTATCATATGTAAATAATATTACTTCTTTGGCCTTAGTCTCCTCCTCTATCTCGACATTATCCTTGTAACCTACAATCTTTACATACTGCTTGACTGAATACTTCGGCCTTTTGAAGATCCTCATAAACACACTCCCCTTGTTCATTAATTATTCCTGGAATGTCCTTCTTGGAACCTGTTTCTGCCTTAAAATATCTATGCATACCCTTCCATTTTTCACTAAAATTTGTATGACTGCCAATTATGCTTGCCATCATGTTATCCTTAGCTGCCTTCTTTGCTAGATTCAATTTTCTAGTAAGTTCCTTCAATTTCTCTTTACTTCCACAGCCATTTTTAACTCTATTTCTTTCCAGTCTGCACCTCCTTCTTAGTCTCTTTATTTCTCTATTATAATAAGGTGGGTCTTTACCATTCCTTACCACCCTTAAAGGTACAAACCTGTTTTTGCATTCCTCAACAATTTCTTTAAACCCATCCCAGAGTCTGTTTACATTTTTATTTACCGTTTTCCACCGATCATAGTTACTATTTAAAACTGCCTCATGCCTGCTTTATCAGCCATATGGTACTGCCTAATAGTTCTACTTTTAAGACCTTCCTTTCTATCACATTTATTTTTAACTACCACAAAAACAGCTTCATGATCACTAATACCATGTATTACTTCAGTTTCCCTATAGAGCTCATCTGGTTTTATCAGCACCACATCCAGGATATTTTTCCCTCTGGTTGGTTCCATCACTTTCTGAATCAGCTGTCCTTCCCATATTAACTTATTTGCCATTTGTTGGTCATGTTTCCTGTCGTTCGCATTTCCTTCCCAATTGACATCTGGCAAATTCAGATCTCCCGCTACAATCACATTTCTTTCCATGTCGTTTCCCACATGGCTGACTATCCTATCAAATAATTCCGAATCCGCATCATTGCTACCCTTTCTCGATTTGTACACTCCAAATATATCAAGTTGCCTATTATCTTTATTAATGAGCCTTACACCTAGAATTTCATGTGTCTCATCTTTGACTTTTTCGTAGCTTACAAATTCTTCTTTCACGAGAATGAACACTCCCCCTCCCACCATTCCTATCCTATCTCTACGATACACACTCCAGTGCCGTGAGATAATTTCTGCATCCATTATATCATTTCTCAGCCATGATTAAACTCCTATTACAATATCTGGTAAATATATATCTATTAAATTACTTAATTCTATTCCTTTCTTTACAATACTTCTACAGTTCAACACTAACAATTTTATGTCATCCCTACTTGATTTCCAGTTCCCTGTTCCCTTATCATCGCTCCCTAGGCCATCCCGTTTCCCTGAAGGTACCTCCCTATTACCCTTCCAAACAAATTTCCTAACTTATACGTACCACTGCGGTTTAAATGAAGGCCATCTGAGCGCAGATCCCTATCTCCTACCCACCCATTAGGATCTAGAAATTTCACTCCTAGTTTCCCACATATCCACTCCATAGTCTCATTTAAATCCCCAGTCACCCTCCAGTCAGTATCCCTCCTACACAGTATTCCACTAATAACAATCTCCGCTTTCTTAAACTTCACCCGTGCTGCATTTACCAGATCCCACACATCTCCAACTATGTTGGTACTTACTGTACATCAGCTTGCCTTACGTTGTTGGTACCATATCTCAAAAACTGAAGATGTTACAGTCGTGATAATATATTTAGAAGATCCTTTACTAATAAAGAAACGGGTATGTTTGCAGAAAATTCACTTAGATGGGGGAGTGTGAAAGGAAGTGAAAAAAAGTGGATTCTTTTTATGAGTATACTTATATCTCAAAACTGAAGGTAACAGATGTGAACATTGGTATTTGGAATCTCCTTTAAACATAAAGAAACGTCTCCTTTTTTGGGGGGGGGGGGGAGGGGGTGTAAATCAACTTACCGGCAGTGGGGTGAAAAAGGAGTTGAAACCAATTGATTTTACTGTTCATAATGTACTTGATTCTGATCATAAACCGATCATTTTTAATCTTTCCTGGGTTCATTTTCAAGAGCCATCTTTTCCTGTGGAGTTAGATTACAGTAGATTCTCCTGGCATATAAATAAAAATGTAAACATTATTAATAAACAATAGGAATGATATTGACTGTGCAGTTGTTCACCTCTATAATAAGGTCAATAATGTATGGAAGTATATCATTCGAATCACCAGAAATCCTGCGTACTTGCCTATGCGCGAGAATGGTGCTGGTCACATTGTCAGCAATGACAATGGCAGCATATGTAATTTACCGCCATGTAGCGATCTTGCACCTTGCTGTGGGGTCCAGAACAATAATAATAATAATAATAATAACCTAAATTCAACTAATATTATCCACCCTAATAATAATAATAATAATAATAATAATAATAATAATAATAATAATAATAATAATAAAAAACATCACGAGAAGGTAGATAAATCCTGGGAAATACTAGAAGAAACAGCATCAAAAATTCCTCAAAACCACGTCAAAATTCTGTTAGGAGATTTCAACGCTCAGATAGGCAAGGAAAGGAAATATAGGAAAACAGTTGGAAAATTCCCAGCACATAAATGGACGAACCAAAATGGACGGAGATTAGTTGAATTCTGCAGGGCATTCAACCTTAAAGTCATGTCGACTCACTTCAGGAAGAAACCTTCTAAACAAATTACATGGAGATCACCCAACTCCCTCTCGGGCGAGTTTCAAATTGACCACGTGGCAATTTCATACCCAAACCACAGAGAAATTATGAATGTCCAAGTAAGGAAGGGTGCAAACATAGACTCAGACCACTATCTGACAAGAGTCAAACTACAGTTGATACACCAAAGGTTCAGAAGAAGGAAGCAAATAATTCCAAAATTTGATACTAGTTGGATCCAGCCATCTCTCACCGAAGAATTGGAGAAAAAGCAGTCCAACAATTGGCAGCAGCTCAAGACCAAACTAATTGAAACAGCACAAACACTGATTCCTCTGCAGAAAAGAAAAAAAACACCCTTGGTGGAACGCAGACTGTGAACAAGCCATCCAATCCCGGCAGAATGCATACAATAAGTGGAACAGCAAAAAGACCGATAAGAATCACAAAACGATTTTGGCAGTCAGGAAAGAGGCAGCGAAATTAATCCGACAGACCAAAAGGAAATTTGAGAAAGATCAACAACTACTATAAATTGAAAAGGACTTCGAAAAAAACCACACACAAAATTTCTACAAGAACTTCAAAACAAAGCTAACAGGGTATCAGCCACAAAACCTTTGCTTTAAGAAAGTAAATGGGCAATTTGCACTGAACAATCAAGAAAACTGCACCGAACTTGCAAGGTATTTTGAAGAACTGCTTAACTGCCCAGAGCCAACACAAAGATTTCCACCGCAGGAACCTGACTTCACAAACCCAAATTCAGTACCACCGGATGAAGAAGAAATTACCAGACAGATAAAACGACTTAAAATTAATAAAGCTGCAGGTGAGGATGCGATCATAGCAGAAATTCTCAAATCAGCAGGCCCAAATACTATAAAAGAATTCACCGGTATCATCCAAGAGATTTGGGAAACAGAACAAATTCCAGAAGATTGGAAAAGTGCACTAATTCATCCTTTACATAAGAAAGGAGACAGAACAGACGTAAATAACTACAGAGGAATCTCATTGGTATCTGTTGCCTACAAAATTTTATCTTGGTGCCTTCTCGATAGAGCCCAACAGCAACTAGAACCAAAAATTGGAGAATATCAAGCAGGTTTCAGACCAGGCCGTTCATGTCCAGAGCAAATTTTGAACCTAAAGGCATCAGAGAATTTGTAGCAAAAATGTAGTTTGTACTTTTGTTGATTTCAAAAAGGCCTATGATTCAGTTGATCGTCAATCACTGTTTCAGATATTAAAAGAACAGGGTCTAGACCGGAAAACACTCGCAATTGTAAAAGAGACAGACACAAAATCTAAGGTTAAATTCATGGGGGAAATCTTAGACCCTTTTCCAATCAAAACAGGAGTAAGACAGGGAGATGGGCTCTCTCCACTACTCTTCAACTGCGTCCTTGAAAAGGTAATACAGGAATGGCGCAAACAGAAGTCTGTCCTCAAGATTGACCAACCAATCACTCTTGGTAGGGGCAAATTAGCAGTAGACTGCCTGGCATTTGCGGATGATCTGGCAATCTTAACTCGTGACGTTTCAACAGCCATAAACCAGATCGAACTCCTGAAAGAAACAGCGGAAAAAGTCGGCCTCCAAATATCGTTTGAAAAAACTGAATACATGACCTGCAGCAAAGAAGCCCCTAAATTCATGGAGACAAAATATGGCAAAATAAATCGGGTCCAGCAATTCAAATATCTCGGTGAAATAATTCAGGAGAATGGAATAGAAACAAAAGTCAACGAAGTTAGATGCCAAAAAATGGAAACTGCATATAGACTCACCCAAAATATCTATAACAAAAAGTCTCTCTCCAAGTATGCAAAACTAAGACACTATAATACAGTAATAAAACCAGAATGCCTCTATGGATCAGAGACACTAATTTTGAACAGGAAAACTGATCTAGAAAATATTCAGAAAAAGGAACGCAAGATCATTCGAAAAATTTTAGGCCCAAAACTCGTAGATGAACAGTACCGCCTTAGAGGGAAACAGGAAATCAAACAATTTTCTAACATTCACAGCGACATCAGAAAACGCAAATTAAGATTCTTTGGACATATAAAAAGGATGAACCCAGATAGACTTACCAAGCAAATAGTTGAATTTTATGAAAACCGAAGTAAAGCCAAAACAGACACAATAAAATGGATTGGCGAAATTAAAACAGATCTCAAACTGGCAGGAATTACACCTGAAGACATCCTCTTTTCAGAGGGGATGACAAAGAACATTTTCAGGGCTAGGAAAAATGTGATTGTACTAAGTGGTAATAATGAAAATTTGTGATGCGGTAAGTGAGGTATTTTTATGTAGATTTAATATGACATGAATAGGGACATGAATTTATGACGTGCTATGCGAGAAATCCTTTTGATGAGGAACGCACTAACAAGGTTTCACTGTATTTTCTCATATCTGATTAAATTTTGGAAAGGCTATTCCCATGTAAATTTATAGTGAAACTCTACTGGTGCTTGAAATACATTTTCATGATAAATGCAAGTTTAAGTTAGGTGATGCTGTTTGAATAAGAAAACTGAAACATTTGACACAGAAGGCATTGAAATGATACTACTCCACTTCTTCAGAATGAAATTGAACATACGTGTTAACATCTCAAAATTAGAAAAATAACTAACGAGTAAGCCGTAGTAAGGAAATCCACGAAAACGCTGTTTTGAACAAACTTATAGCCATTTCATACTGATTTGAATTTGCCTGGGTTTTTTCCCCGACTTACACAAAAAATAGGATATAACAATAATCCACTATAGCAAGTAAATTTTTTGCCATTATGAATCCTTGCTATAATGGACTTCTACTGTATTTGTATTGATTTTAGACATTGTGAGTCAAATAATTTACTAGCACAAACAGACTGATCTAGGGGATCTAGGGCAGCAAAAGAGGAACTTCTCAAATTGATAATGGAGTAAGCAAAATAATTCCTTTATTTATTTATAGCCTTGTAGGGACCCAACGTTAAATTTAGATATTAACATTGTTTTGTGTTTAGTTAGATGTTTAAAGGGGCAAATAAAAAACTGTTTTCTTCTGGAAAGAATCTAAGTGTGCAAGTTGCCTGTTGTGGGCCAATTCAGTGAATATTTAATTTTCATGCCAGTTGTTTATTTCTGAAAAAAGGAAGGAAGTAGTGACTCTCGGTAAGTTCCAATAGGTCCTGGGACCCAGTAGCTCTGAAATCTTGGTGATGAAGTGGTTTGAGTCCACAATGACATTCCCTTTATCTGCTGGGAGAAGGATGATGCACAGCCATATACTGTATATAAGGAGTGCACAACTACAGCTTTGAGTCCATTACTAAGCTTTAGACCGAGCAGATCTTTGGAAATAACATGCACAGTTTCTGGTGAAATATTTGGAGCTAGGAACTCAATTGGAATATTAGGTTGCTCCTTGATGTTTATATTTCAAAATACACCTAGAATTGAACAATGAATATGTTCTCTGTAATTTGTAATTTGGATATTCCAAAATCATGACTTGTTTCAGTGAACAGCAACTTTGAGTATTAAACAAATTGGGAAAATGAGAGCGTCAAATATGCAAATGAAAACTTCCAGTTAAAAAAAAACAAAACGAGGGTGCAAGAATATGTTGTTGTTTGAGCCATGAGTCTATAGACTGGTTTGATGCAGCTCTCCATGCCATCCTTACCTGTGTTAATCTTTTCATTTCTATGTAACTACTACATCTGCACTAATCTGTAATCTGCTTGTCATACCTCCTGTGTGTGGGGGATGCAGACAAAGAATACATCCACAATATCCCCTGCCTGTTGTAAGTGGCAACTGAAAGGGGCGACCAAGGGGTGATTGAATTAGAACCATTGGACTACGGAACCATTGGACTACCTGTAATTAGTACCATCACGCAAGGAACACTATGGGTTGCCTTTACTTGCGAGTAGTACCACTATGTTAGGTGCACAATAGGTTTGTGATTAGTAGCAATATAGGGTGAATCAGTATGGGTTTTACAGTATCCGTGATTAGTACCTCTATATGCGAAACACCACGGGCTTATGTTGTTGGTGATTAGTCCCATTGTGAGAAACACCATGGGTATGGGCGTTGCCTGTGATTAGTACTACTCCAAGAACGACACCGTGGGTCTGCATTGCCTGTAATTAGCACTCCCTATGTGAGGAACACCACGGCAGAGTAAGAGCCTCTGTAATTAGTACACCTATGTGAGAAACACCATAGGTTTGTGTTGCTTATGAGTGGTGCCGTAATGTGAGAAACACCACGGTCTTACGTTGCCTGTGATTAGTACCATTAAGTGAGAAACACCACGGATCTGGGCGTTGCCTGTGATTAGTAACACAATATGAGCGACACTGTGATTAGTACACCTAGGTGAGGAACACTATGGGTTTGCGTTGCCTATGAGATTCGCCATTATGTGAGAAACACCAGAGGTCTGCATTACCTGGACGACGTACAATACTTGAGTGGTACCATAATGTTTGGAACACCATGAGTTTATGCTACCTTTGATTAGTACCACAACCTGAGAAATACCATGGTTCTCCTTTACTAGCGATAAGTACCATTATGAGGGACTGTTGACATGGATATTGAACTCCTTTAGACAACAAGCATCATCGATTCAGGATTGTGCTTTGGAAACAGTCCCTTGGTAATATTGTTTCTGGTCAGGTGAGGCATTGCGAGTCAGATCCACTGATTGTTTTAAATTCATATTCATTCATTCATTCATTCATACATACATTCTTCATCACATTTTGAATTCTGGTCACTGGATGAAATTTGTACTTTCAAATTGTCATTGCATTTCATCTCATTTTGTACCATTAGGGGCCGATGACATAGATGTTAGGCGCCTCTAGACAACATCATCATCGTACATCAGGAACTCAAGTTAGGTCACTTTCTCAAAAGCTGAAGACTGTCTCGTCAGTTTCAACATAGGTTTCTTCTTCACTAAGATACCCATGAGGGGAAACCCTTAGCCACTTGCTCAGATATTTCTGGAGGATATTGCCAACCTATTCTGCCACTTGCAGTACAAGTTATTTCAAATGAATTATCATCATCATCTATGAGTGAATTGATGGGATCACTAAAAGTAGCCTGCCAAGCCTAATTATCACTAACTTTTGCATGGAAAACTTTGAGTCAGTGGCCATAAAGTCTGTATCTCTCTGACCATAAACATGTCCGGCTCCATGGCTAAATGGTTAGCGTGCTGGCCTTTGGTCACAGGGGTCCCGGGTTCTATTCCTGGCAGGGTCGGGAATTTTAACCATCATTGGTTAATTTCTGTGGCACAGGGGTTGGGTGTATGTGTTCTCTTCATCATCATTTCATCCTCATCATGACTCGCAGGTTGTCTACGGGCGTCAAATCAAAAGACCTGCACCTGGCGAGCCGAATATGTCCTCGGACACTCCCGGCACTAAAAGCCATACGCCATTTCATTTTCACCATAAACATGGCTTGATATGCAATATTACTATGAGACTCAAAAAACACAACTGACACAGCCAAGTATTTACATTAAGGAGTGAGGGTAATTGTTTCCACCTATTCAGTTACCCTCACTCCTTAATGTAAATCTGGATTCAATACGGACTAAAAATGAAGTTTTTGACATTAAACAGCCAAGTAGGATAGACTTAGAAGTAATCTGTCCCTGAAAAATAGTGGATTGCTACAAAATACATTAAAATGTATATTTGTGAAATATATGGATTCATCTTTTGTATCAACCAATATAGCTATCTTCACATTTAATACACATGCATACTATTTCTTCAGCTGCAATTTAGGTGGAAAATGTTCACAAATTATACTAGTTTTAAGGTATACGAGAATGTAGTCCATCCCAAAAATACACGTGAACAATTACATCCCTGAAAATCACACCATTAACATATTGATGGGAACCCACAGAAAATTATCTTCAGGTCTGCCAACAGTTGGGTTCGAACCCACTATCAGATATTTCTGGAGTATATCACTAACCTGTTCTGCCACTATTGTTTCATCATGATATCATTTTCACACAGGAATTCATTAGCTGAATTGATCAAAATTTACATCTATGAGGTCAGTTGCTGTTAAACAGTATTCATAACCTGCAATCAGAGTATTGTTTCATGTGGGTAAGATGTTTTCCATTCCATGGACAAATCAGTTTGATGTGAACCAAGTTTTACTAGCCATTTTATACATATATATTTAAAGCCTCTACCTTGTGTAGGATTGTCAAATATGAAAGTTTTAACCTTCATATACATAGTTATTATTGATAAGTTTTTTTTTATGTAGGAGCACACATCAGATGAACTAGTAGAAGGAGTACCAACCCTTGAAGATCTGGGTTTGGTGTTAACTGAAATGGAAGATCAAATTCCCTGGGAGCTGAAACCATTCAGACATGCTGCCTACTACGATGAAGAGTTGGGAGAGTTTGAGAAACCAGCACCACCTCCTGTTATAGGATGAAGGATCACAGAAAATGCTTTTGTACAAAGTTGTTAACTAATTGTCTAGTTTTGTGTGGGCTGTACAGTAATTTATTTCAGGAATGGACAGTTGTGAAATATATTAACTTCTGAAATGTCACGTGCTTGTATCATAAAGATTCCTGTATAGAGTAAGATATTTGTAGGAAATAAATTACTGTGTGAATGTAAATTTTTTGTTATGTTGTTCCTAAATTAAATCCATCAATCACTACTGATCTGCATTTAGGGCAGTCACGTAGGTGGCAGATTCCCTATCTGTTATTTTCCTAGCCTTTTCTTAAATGATTGCAAATACATTGGAAATTTATTGAACATCTCACTTGGTAAGTTATTCAAATTCCTAACTCTCTTTCATATAAACTAATTATGCCCCAATTTGTCCTCTTGAATTCCAGCTTTTTCTTCATATTCTGATCTTTCCTACTTTTAAAGACACCACTCAAGCTTATTTGTCTAGTGATATCATTCCACATCATCTCTCCACTGACAGCTCGGAACATACCACTTAGTCAAGAAGCTCCTCTCCTTTCTGCCAAGTCTTCACAGCCCAAATTTTACAACATTTTTGTAACGCTACTCTCTTGTCAGAAATCACCCAGAACAAATCGAGCTGCTTTTCTTTGGATGTTTTCCAGATCTTGAATCAAGTAATCCTGGTGAGGGTCCCATACTCTTGGGGTCTTACCCTCTCCTTTACATCTTTACTACAACCCCTAAATACTCTTATAACCATGTGCAGAGATTTGTACCCTTAATTTACAATCATATTTGTGATTTCCCCAATGAAGATCTTTCCTTATATTAACACCTAGGTACTTACAGTGATCCCCAAAAGGAACTTTCACCCCATCAATGCAGTAATTAAAACTGAGAGGACTTTTCCTAATTGTGAAACTCATAATCTGACTTTCAACTCTCTGGATCCGTGGTAGAGTGTCGGCCTCCGGATCCCAAGATAGCGGGTTCAAACCCGGCAGAGGTAGTCGGATTTTTGAAGGGCGGAGAAAAGTCCACTCGACACTCCATGTCGTATGATGTCGGCATGTAAAAGATCTCTGGTGATACATTTGGTATTTACCCGACAAAATTAATTAAATCTCAGCCATAGACGCCCATGAGAGATCTGGTTTACTCTGCCATCTACTGGGCCTAGAGTAAAACGGAACGTCGAAATTGACGAGCAGACAGCCAGATGGCGTCAAATCGAAATGTCTGTACATGGTAGCTGAGGCCATGCGATTATTATTATTTATTATTAACCCCGTTTATCATCATACCATTGCCTACTGTCCATCTTACAACATTATCAAGGTCATTTTGCAGTTGCTCACAATCTTGTAACTTATTTATTACTCTGTACAGAATAACACCAACTACAAAAAGCCTTATTTCTGTTTCCATTTCTTTACTCATATCGTTTATATACAATATATAAGGTAACATAAAGGTCCAATAATACTGCCTTGAGGAATTCCCCTCTTAATTATTATAGGGTCAGATAAAGATTTGCCTACTCTAATTTTCTAAGTTCTATTTTCTACAAATTTAGCCACCCCTTCAGTCACTCTTTTGTCTAGTCCAGTTGCTCTCGCTTTTCCAGTAGTCTCCCATGATCTACCCTATCAAATGCCTTAGATAGGTCAGTTGTGATAGTCCATTTGACCCCCTGAGTCCAGGATGTCTGCTATATCTTGCTGGAATCATACAAGTTGAGCTTCAGTGGAATAATCTTTCCTAAACCCGAAATGCCTTCTATCGAACCAGTTATTAATTTTACAAACATGTCTAATATAATCAGAAAGAATGCTTTCCCAAAGCTTACATGCAATGCATGTCAAACTGACTGGCCTGTAATCTTCAGCTTTATGTCTATCACCCTTTCCTTTATATACAGGGGTTACTATAGCAACTCTCCATTGATTTGGTATAGCTCCTTCATGCAAACAATAATAAAATAAGTACTTAAGTTATGGTACTTTATCCCAACCCATTGTCTCTAGTATATCCCCTGAAACCCTGTAAATTCCAACTGCTCTTCTAGTTTTCAACTTTTGTATCTTACTGCAAATGTCATTGTTCATAATCGTCGTCATCATTTCCCATTATCCAACTGTAGCCGGGTAGGGGCGAATATGGTTCCTCTCCGCTTTCTTCGGTCTTTCCTCCAACACTGTGTCCCAGTCCAGGTTTCTTTCTCTAATACTGCGTTGGATTATGTCCTTCCATCTCAATCGTAGTTGTCCGCGGCCTCTCCTTCCTTGCATTTGCATTTCCATCAGCTTTTTTCTTTTTTGGCATTGTTTCATCACTCATTCACTTTGTGCCCAAACCATCTTCATCAGCTCTTCTCTATTCTATCATTCATTTTTTCCACTCCCAATTTCTTCCTGGATTTTCTCATTACTTATTTTGTCTCTTCTACTCTCCTGTATTATATTCCTCAAGAACTTTATTTCAGCTGCCTGTATTAGACTGTCATCCGTTTTCATTGTCCAAGTTTTTGTTCCATAAGTTGTTATGGTTGCGTAATACATCTTGTACATAGTTTCCTTTGCTTCCATTGGCATATCTTTGTCCCATAACATGTTTCGTACACTATGATAGAAACAGCTTCCAGCTTGAATCCTCTTACTAATCTCAGTATCCAGTCGAGCATTCTCCATTAATTCACTCTCCAGGTATTTCAACGTCTCCACTTGAAATTTTTACAGTTCACCCTACAGAATGTACACTCACTAGTCCCAGAAAATTCCAAAATTTGTAATGAGCTCCTTTGGGAATATCTGTCTACTATCTGTTTGTAAACATTTCTTTGTGAAATGTGAGTGGTAATACTTGCATCATATAGCAAACAGATAAAGCTGCATTTTAAAACCATAAAGGTAATTATACTACAATAATAATCGTATGGTCTCAGTTACCATGTGCAGATATTTTAATTTGACGCCGTCTGGCTGTCTGCTCGTCGATTTCGACGTTCCATTTTACTCTAGGCCTACTAAATGGCAGAGTAAACTGACTCTCTCTTGGGCATCTATGGCCAAGTGTTTTATGAATTTTGTTGGATGAACACCAAATGTGTCACCAGAGATCTTTTACATGCCAACATCGTACGACATGGAGTGTCAAATAGACTTTAGCCGCCCTTGAAAAATCTGACTATCTCTGCCAGGTTTGAACCCGTTATCTTGGGATCCGGAGGTCAACACTCTTCCACTGATCCACAGAGGAAGGGGGTGGGGTGAGGGCAGATAATGAACACAAAACCCCATTGTTAGCAGATACCAAACACTCAGCTATACTCAACAAGGCATTTATTTGAAAAGTAATAGCAACAATAATGCAATAGTTCTTGTGGATAATTTCATTTTTATAAGTATATAAATATTTAAAAAGTATGGGTTCACAGAGCCAGCCTCCCAGCCATGAGGCAGCAAGCCTAACTCTTATTGGGAAGTCTTGGGTTCAATTCCTGGTGAAGTTAGGGATCTTTACCTGGATCTGATGGATGGTCCAAGGTCTACTCAGCCTATGTGAGGAAAAAAGAAAAAAGAAAAAAGAAAAGAGCTTACGAAGGAGCTACTCTAGGTTTCAACTATAAAGTGTAAAATTAACTCATTAACAATCTTTTTTTGAAGTTTGTGGCAAAACAAAAGGGAGGGGGGAAGCCAGATAATAAACACTGAACCCCATTGTTAGTAGATATAAATCACTCAGCAAGGCATTTATTTGGAAAAGAAATAACAATAATGCAATAGTTCATTTGAATCATTTCATTTGTATGGTATTTTAGCTCTTTAGGCTTTATCAATCACTAACTTAACAGCGTTTGGCCCTAGTGTGGTACTGGGCTCATCAGTTGGACTGCCATACCTCCCCGAGACACTAGTGGGGGGGTAGTGTACTGTCAGACAACACTACAAGCCTCCTTTCAGGCACATGCAGTGACAGTGCAACAGGAGAGATACGTACCTCCACTTGCTATGAATGCCTACCTTTGGCTTTTATCTCATTTTTCCCTTATCAGATGTAAAATGATAAATTCAGCAGCACTGAGCCTGCTGGTTATCAAGTACTTTTTATTCATAAATTCTCGTTAAATTCTGATTATCAAGTAACTTTCAAACTGAAGTTTTATTCTATAACATGACTTCACATTCAGACTGAGAAACCATTTCTCCACAGCCATAATGGACAATGTATTGGTGCATGCGACTATTTTAACTATTGGGACCAGAAGATTCCTCTCATCTAAATGACCACAAATGTGCCTTTTTATGAGACAGGAATGATAATGGATTAGCCAGAGAACAAGGGACATGAGTGTGACCTTCAACATTTGCCTACAAGTTAAGAACTGGAATTAATGGATAACCATTTCAAGGCCAGTTAATGATTATGCTGAAACACATGTACCTCCCACTTCTGGCAAGCCTGGCTCCAAAACCACCATGTTTTATTAATTTAATCTGAATATTGTCCCAATGAGATGTTAGAACGAGGGAAGGAACTACCCTTTACAATTGTGGCTTTACAATTTTTTAAAAAGTTTGTGGCAAGACAAAAGGGAGGGAAGAGGGGAGCCAGATAATAAAGACTGAACCACATCGTTAATAGAGTTCAGTCTCAGTTAACCCCCTTGAACATGTATACCCCTACACCATATGTTTACGCTTGCTTATTTGAGTCAACGTCAAAATTTATCTTGCTGTTTCACATTACCACAGCAAGAATACACATATGACCAATGAAAAATACGTTTGAAGCATTCCTGCATTATAGCAGGATATTGAGTGGTATAATTGAGCCTATTTGTTAGTTTCTCTGCAATTGCACATTTGCAACATAAAACATTTACCGTATACATCACGCAAAAAAAATCGTAAATAAATTACGAATTTCAACATTGAATTTACCTATTTCAGGTGCATATTAATGACCAGGAATTATAAGAGATTTATCAAATGAGACACAGTTTGTAAGGGCAAATTCCCTGTATTTCATTTACTACTGAACAGCTCTTGGGACATCCCTCGACAGCTGTTCCAAGAGAACAAAATGTTTGGTGTGAAGCCTCTTTCACTTCATCTTGTTGTAGCTTTGACATATTTGCCTTTGTAATGCTTCCTTTAGCTTTATCATACATGATAGTTTGATGGAGAGAGACGTCTGGACTGTAAGGGACATAATATAGGCTCTTAAATTTCAGTTTTGGATGGTGGTAACTTTAAGAGTGGCAGTGTGTGATCATTTAGTACATTGTTGTGAAGCAGGAGGGTATTTTTGGACAGAAGTTTGTGACAACTGTGAATAGCAACCTTCAGTTTCTCTTCTAGCTTGGTGTGATTTCTTATTCTGTGACTATATCTCCTTTCTCTTGATAGTATTCAAGAATGGAAAAATAATGTTAACATGTTTTCCAGCAGTGTGTGCTGACTATATATACACCTAATTTTTTTCCCCAGAAAAAATACGTTTTGCCATCAATACTACAGTAGTTTGTAACAACGAGTCCAAATTTCATCCCCTACAACAATTCACTCTAAGCACGAAGTGGCAATACATTTTTGGAACACTGTATATTAGCTAGTGATATTCAACATTCTTATAGATACAGCAATGTATACAGTGTTAGCATCAGGGGTCACAGAAATCTACCTATCCTCACAAATACTGTAAGTGGATCCATGAAAGTAGTGACAGCTGTCGAGGGATGTCCCAAGACCTGTTCAGTAGTAAATGAAATGCGGGGAGTGTCCGAGGACATGTTCAGCTTGCCAGGTGCAGGTCTTCTGATTTGACACCCATAGGTGACCTGCACATCTTGATGAGGATGAAATGTTGATGAAGACAACACATACACCCAGTCCTCGGGCCAACAGAATTAACAAATGATGGTTAAAATTCCTGACCCTGCCGGGAATTGAACCCGGGACTCCTGTGACCAAATGCCAGCACGTTAACCATTTAGCCATGGAGCCGGACTGTTCAGTAGTGATGGATGGTGATACTGATTTCTCTCTACCTAGAGGTATATTTTCCTTTGAATCATACAGATCGCTTCAAGAAATGACCATTGTTATGAAGAAACTATGTAATTTAAGCTCATTAAATTATTTGCATCTACATAAAAAAAGTGGACAGTTATAATGATTGTTGTTTTAAGTATACAAACATAGAGGCTACTGCACCCTTATTGTAGAACAAAGGAATGCAAAATTGGACTAATTTTTACTCATCATGAAATACTTTACAGAATACTCTAAAGAGCAAACACCTGACAGGGTACATTGTCTTCTGTTTTGAGTTTATCCCCTTCCATCTGTTATATGCTGTTATATGATATGTCTTCATGCTGTAATAGCTTCATGTTATGACCAACCCTATTAAGGGCAATTTGCCCTTATTAAACAACTTGCATCTTTACAATACGGTTTATGATCATGACTCTTGTTCTTTTTATTTTTTTACAATCTGCCTTATGTTGCACCAACCACAGCCTTAATTTAGGTACAGCCCCAGCATTTACTTGGTGTGAAAATGGGAAACAACAGGAAACCATCTTCATGGCTGCCAACAGTGGGATTTAAACGCACTATCTCTCGAATGCAAGTTAACATGATTGTTGTTTTAAGGGATCAAACATCAGAGTCATTGACACCTTATTGTAAAAGAAAAAGTAAGGTAAAGTAAATCTGCATGACTGCACTAGAATAACACAATTTAAAGTAACATAAAAGGTTTTTCAGTCTGTCGAACACATGAGGCGTCTAGTATCAAAACCGGCCAAATCACAAAATTTACGAAAATGAGTTAAGGTTATAAATTTGAAGTAGAAGTATAGCACTATCAGGTAAAACAAGAATATGTTTTAAAATCGTCCATGTCTTCATGTTATAGAGCACTGAATTCTCGGTCTTGCAACAGAATTGGCCAAGTCATGCAGCCAGTGAATTCAAAACCGGCCAAGTCAAGGAACGAGCGACAATCTTTATGATACAGCATTATTGTGTGGAATCTTGTGTTGTTACATTAAGCAACAAGGTGATAATATCAGTAAGCAAAATCGTTCCTTGTAATGTATATTCTCTGAAGTCATAATATTTTGTTTTTTGTTCGTTTGCAACACTGATTTACGTATTGGCGGGATTCTCACCGTCATTGGCGCCAAAGCAGTCCTATTTCCGGTGTGCTCGTATTTTGTCATTATTGTGTGCTGTAACGTGGATATTGTTCCAAGTGGAGAACTGAAAGATTTACTTTCATACCTTGAGAAATTGTACAAAATTGCAACAAAAACGGCCAAGTCAAAATTTAAATTAACAATAAAGATGGGTTAATTATGAGTTAGATTTCTCAAAACAGCGGAACTTAAATATTAAACCATTAAGGATATAACTGTGAAAAAAAATCTTTTCTGACCATCATTGCTTTGTCTCTACAGGTTTTTCGTCCATATTGAAAAATATGCCTTGAGTGACTTGGCCGGTTTTGATACTAGACGCCTCACATAAGTTCAAAATATAACACTAAAACATGCTGTTTTTTGTTTAGTGTGTATTTTTTACTGGTATGTTTCAGTCTGTCGAACACATTTCAAAATATAACACTAAAACATGCTGTTTTTTGTTTAGTGTGTATTTTTTACTGGTATGTTTCATTCTACAAGAAAATTCTCAGATTCCATCAAATCACTTTAAATCATGCGCAAATATGTACAATAATGTTTAAGTTACGATTATGAATTGATACTATGAACAAATAATGAATGTATTAGTCTCCTATTGTCACTTTAGTAAATAATGGAAATTTTCCTGTACTTGTCTTAGCTGCTGTTGTTCATTATCTTTAGCAGGCATGTCTGGACTGACTTCAGTTGTTTATTTCTGGTCTTGGTCTTTGTAGCTAAGTAAGAGTGCGAGGAAAAAAGTTTGTAGGCAGTAACTCTGTTTTGTGGCGAGGAGAAGGGAAGTAGGTGGGGCGATGGGAATGTGTACGCATTGGTTCTGAATAGTGGAGAGGGAGGGGTGGGGTGCTGCTTCTTCATCTTATAATGTATTTGTATGTATTAGAAATTAAATAACTTGCAAGACCTTATTTTTAGTGATAAATAATGAAAATCCACAGTCTCTTTCCAGTCTTTTGACTGGGTTAGGAACGGAATTAATGAAGCCCTCATCTAGCGGCGAGGATAGGAATTGTGTTGGCCACTGAACCTGTCGCACTCCTCTGAGGCAATGATTAATGACTGAGAGATTAAATGAAATGATACTGGAGAGTGTTGCTGGAATGAAGACAGGGACAAATCTCACATGGACTGACCAGGATTTGAACTACGGAACCCAATAGTGACAGGCTGGTGCACTGCCGCTTGAGCCATGGAGGTTCCTTTAGTGATAAATAATAGCCTAAAAAAAGTCTTGATTCACGAAGATGCTGCATAAATTCAGAGAATTTACCACAGATAACAATATCCTAACCCATATTCTAGACATTTAAGTCGGAGTAGCCTCCTGTGGGATTCATTAAGCGCTAATGAAAATGTGTAAAATATTGTTCTGTTAAAATTTCTGACTTTAGACTTTCTGCTTTAGCACTTAATGAATCCCCTGAGAGGCTATTCCAACTTAAATGTTTGGAATGTGGGTTAAGATAGTTTTATGTATAGCAAATTCTCTGAATTTACATAACGTCTTTGCATATTGAGACTTATTTTTAAGGTTATTATTTATTTAGCGTATGGAGGTAAGTTACACGTACAGGGTTTCTCTTATAAACACAGACCGTCTAGCGGCGTTTCTACTCTCTGAGACCTAAGCAGCTGTATGGGAGGTGCGCTCATAGTGCTTGACCTAGCATCAATAGTCAACTGTTAACATGGTGAGACAGTTATTATTGCAACACCATATTTTTGTATTTTAAAGTTATTTTAAGTGTGAGTCTGTTCGACGGGTACGCGGTGCATTTGTTCAGCAATTTTCTGGTGAAGTGCCACCTTCATGAAAATAGATTCACGTAATTGTAAATAAATTTGAAACTACTGGCTCAGTGCTCAATAAAAAAAACCTGTGTGCACACAAACAGTTTTAATAGAGGAAAAGCTAGATGACATTGGTGCGAATCTTGAATGATCACCGAATAAATCAACAAAATTAGCGCAACAAGTAAGGGTTTTGGTTTCTTCCGCATACAGAGCTACAAAGCTGTTACATATCAAACCGTACAGGTTTACACGGGTCCACTGCTTAAAACCTGCTGATCCAGCCACAAGAGTGAGATACTGTGAGTGGTATTTTGCATCACTGAATGATCGTTTATTCAATCCACAGCTTGTGTTATTTTCGGATGAGGCCTGGTTAATGATCATGTGAACAGTCATAACTCTCGCTATTGGCATGCAGAAAATCCTAATGGTGTCCCTCATTATGAAGGATAACATTTTCAGCATCTTTTATAAGGTAAGATTTCATATTTATATACATGTTTAAAGCTGGGTGGCCGTGCGTAACATAAGTTAGGCTGAGGCAGCTGCTGTAGCGCAGAGTACAAACACCGTGCGCTCGGTCTGGGTTTATAAGAGAGACCCTATATATCTAAAACTATATACATATGTATATAAACAAGAAACATGAATCTTAGGGCATCGTATCAAATTCGAATGTCTAGTTCCTTGATCCACTGTTGAACCTCAGATGTTGGTTGCAGAAAGTCACTCCTCCTACTTGGATAGCACTGCAACCTGCACTCACACACAATATGGAGAACTGTTTGCTGTGGGGCACCATATCACATTCTGGCAATGAAGTATAATTCCACCTGTAAAGGGAGTCCTTGCATCATCCATGTTTTGTCCTCACTCCATTCAGTGTGATCCATATCTTACGCAGTAGATGATGTTTGCTGGGAAGGTGTTCTCCAGAAAAGGCATGCAGAGAAACATCTGTGGTGGCTGTCCAGTGATCTCTCCATTCCTCCAAAGGGTCAAAGTTGATAGCAACTGTTATGGTTACGGTATTATTCATAACAAAAAATTAGGTCTTACAAGTTACATTAATTCAATTCTGTACTTTATTAAATCAAATCATTAACATACATTTACTGCCTAATACACAAAATACATTATAAGATGAAGAAGCAGCACTTACGCTCCCATCTCAAATAAACAATGCCCACAAAATTCACCCCCCCCCAACTATCCCTTCACCAATGCACAGAACAAGGTTATTGCCTACAGAACAAAAATTTACACATTGGTATTAGCGCTTAATGAATCCCACAGGAGGCTACTCTGACTTAAAGATCTGGAATGTGGGTAAGGATATTATCTGTAGTATATTCTCTGAATTTACGCAGTGTCTTCGCCAATCAAGATTTTTTTACATTATTATTTGTCCCTAAAAATAAGGTCTTACATGATACATTTAATTAACATTTAATCAAAATCATCAATATACTTTTAATGCCTAATACATAAAAATACATTATAAGATGAGGAAGCAGCATCCCTCCCCCCTCTCCATTATACAGAACCAATATGCACACATTCCCATCGTCCCACCTATTTCCCCATCCCTCGCCTCGAAACACAGTTCTTGCATACACAATTTCTCCTCACCCACTACTTAGCTACAAAGACCAACACTGGAAATAAACAACTGATGTCAGTAGCTAAGGATAAGTACAGAAAAAATTTCCATAATTTACTACTGATTATAGAGGACTAATCTATTCATTATTTGTTCATAGCATCACCAATTCCTAATCACTGACTAGTTTACTCAACATAAACAATATTGTTTATATATGCACATAATTTAAAGTGATTTGATAGAATCTACAGATGTTCTTGTAGAACAAAGCATGTCATTCTTGTTTACTAGCGTGTAATTTTTACAGGTATGTTATAGTGTTATATTTTGAAATTGTGCGTTCTACAGACTGAAAAGCTTTTTTTACAGGTACCGTATGTTATAGTGTTGTACATTTTGAACTTGTGTGTTCTACAGACAGAAAAGCTTTTAAGTTACATTAACTAGGTTAACACTGGAAAGTATGACTTCCTTCTTAATAAAAATTTAAATGTTACTATGAGGTCTGAAGTCATTACAGTATGTTACAGTATACCATTTTATGGTAAACAATATCCATACTTTCTGTGAAGATGGTTTTCTAACAGAAAGTAACAATCCCTATTGTTTTCTTCTAGTCCAACCATAGCTTTATGAATTGATTGTGTGTTGACATTTGTGATGATGATGATGATGATGATGATGCTTGTTGTTTAAAGGGGCCTAACATCTAAGGTCATCGGCCCTGTTGATATTTGTCTTTTCCATTGTCATAATAATAATAATAATAATAATAATAATAATAATAATAATAATAATATAGTCTCAGCAACTGTGTGCAAGCATTTTGATTTAATGCCATTTAAGCTCCTATGTGACTTGATGTTCAAAGTTAGTCCACTAAATGGCAGAGAAACTAGAACTCTGCTGATCATTATATTGTAGTGCTTTTAACTAATTTTATCGAGTAAACACCGAATGTGCTGCTAGAGATCATTCACATGCTGATATTGTATGTGTACTATATTTGATGGTCTTTCTATTCCTGCTCTTTAAAAACCTGATTATGTCTGCTGGGTTTCAACCTGTGATCTTGAGATTCAATGGCGAATATCCTAAAATTGTTCCATAGAAGGTTTACAATCAGGGAGGTGAGAAGAGTAATGGAGTGGCCCCTCACTACACCTAGCCTGTATAGAAAGTGGGCCCACTTTGCTGGATGGGGAAGCCCTTGAGGCCACACCCATTCGGCACAACTGTGTGCTACTGAATGAGGGAGAATGTGGTTAAAACTGACTCTTTCTTCCTATTCAAGCATAAGGCACCTAATTGTAATATGCTACACTGTACACAAAATTGTAACATACAAAACTGTACTTTTGATCGAACTAAAGCCGCTCACAGACCATAAATTGACAAGAACAAGCATTGCAATCACAGTCCAACTGTGAGCATTACTGTCCTTTGAACTGCATAACTTTGGTGAAATGTTGTCTAATTTTTGTTCCCTGGATCTCTTCATTTTGTACTTTTAATAAGTATCTTACACGAACCCCTGAAATATTAGTAAGCTGAATAGCGCACTCATTTGTCACGTTTTTGTTTTCAAGTCGTTTAAATAAAGTTTTCATAATTTCTCTTTCTTTCTTTCTTCATTCTACCATTCCTTCTTCATAAATTTTTAATGATCATTCTCGTGCATCTCATTGTAGCCCTCATTTTCCTAATTATCAATTTCAATTTCTCTTCTTTCTTTTGATACTGTGAATGTTCAGAGTTGCCTCCATTTTCCTCGTTCAGGGATTGAACATCCTGAATAAACAAACGAGAATACTAGTTAAAATGGGGAGTACCAAACTATAATAGGAGTATATTGTGTTCAAAGCTGTTCCTGTAATAAAATAGGAAATGTTCTCACCTTTTGTATCTCAACAGTATTAATGGCACTGTAGCCCCCTTCAATACAATATTACTTGGCTCAAGTGTGTCAACATCTCTGGATTGCAGTCCCTTCCTTTACTGCAAACCATTATTATTTAGAATGTCATCCAAACAGAACAATAAAACACATCAGCCTCTCACTATCTTAAATTAAATCCTCAAGTGATAATTACCTTAAGAGCTGATGGCTGTAAGTAGCTGGGATAGGGAATATGTTCGGGAAGGCATTCTCTCTGTCTCGGCCCGGATAAGTATGTGTTATTCACTTGGTCAGGCCTAGAGTGCCCCGTACACCAGGTATCCAGTTCTTCCTCTTAACTGCCTTCGTCCACAGGGCCTGACGGTCTGTGTTCTTAGAGAACCTACACCAATCTATATTTTAAAACAATGACATTCTCTCCATGAAAAAATAAACATGCATGTCTACGTTTGATATCTACTACCCTACGAGAAGAAAAACTTACCGATGAAAAGCAATGCTGGGTTTTCTGTTCCTGTGACTTCTATTGTTGCACCCATACACACAACAAAGACCCATGATAAACGACGGTTATGTTACGCAACTTGTCAGAGGTAACTAATCACTGGGTGAATACAAACTTATGACTAGCAACTAGCACGCACTACTCCCCAGCCAGCCGTGGTGCTGAATAATATGGCTGTCGCTTTCAAGGAGTGGTCCCGTTTGACCAGGCTAAGGGCCACTCCATTATTCTTCTCACCTCCCTGTTTATGACAGATACTTTTTTAAATGAATATCACTGTTTGTTATTCATTTGTCCTATTCTTATATTTGGTGTGGCCACTTGGGATGGTGATCATATGAATAAGTCTTTACATTCATCCACTACCAAGCCATTCCACTCTGTCAACATAATAGAGATTGCCAGCCTAGCTGTTTGATTCCTTAAAACAATTTCACCTGAGAACACAACTACAGAGACCCCAATTACACAAGTAGCAAGACAACATTTATACAACAGACAAATACATGGAGCTGACAGGTAATATGTCCCTATCTTTTCCTTCTTCCGTAACTTATCCCACACCTTCAGGTCATGGGTGCAAACCATGTAGCACACGTGGACTTATCACAGTTTTTTGGCCAATGCTCTTCCTGATACCAAGCCAACATGGAGGGACATATTCACTACTGCATGTTTCTACGGTGGTTGGTAGTGTGGTATGTTGGGTGTATATGAAGAGATGCGCACTGAGAGAAACGCAAACACTAGTCCTCAGGCTAGAAAAATAATAACATAAAGATGAATATTCATTTTCATTACGGACCATTATACCTTTCAGAAATCATTCTGCAAGCCTCCATAAGTGACCTAAGTATCTAAATAAAAGTACTATTTCTACTACTACATCTAATAATATTATCAAGTAATAATAATAATAATAATAATAATAATAATAATAATAATAATAATTTCTTTGATTTAGGAGTGCAGTTAAGTAAAAAAAATCATCTCCATATCAGTAACAAGTACTTTATTTACAAAATTTATGAAATGAAGAAATATGACTAAATGAACACCAGAGCAGGCTGTTATAAAGGATGTGTTTGGGGACAAACAAATATTAAGAGCACACTTCAGATTACAGTAAAACATAATAATATACAGGGCTATTCAGCTAAGTTGTCCACCTCAAATAACTTGTGAACAATTCAAGATATCAATATTCTGTTTTTGCCTCATAATCATAATCAGACTTACAGTACTTTTTCATGGCATCATTATCTTACTAACTTTGTTTCCTTAATGGAACTATACTGTTTTCTACACATAGCTCTAAACCTATAAACATTACAAATTCAGCACCGTGATTATTCTGAAAATGAGACAAATACTTTGAGAAAAGTGATGTATTCAAACGTGCTTCATTTGCCAGCTGGGCACTATCCTGTTCGATTCACACTACGAATGAAACATAAGCTAGCTGTTGATATACAGAGCTGCTTCACCTTCTGACAGACAGTGAATTTATAAGTACTGTAGAGAATACCTAGACTACATTATTATCCTGATGTGACATTAAACAACACAGGACCGACAAGCTAGCTGCGCGGTGTGGGCCACTTAGCTGTTAACTTGCGTTCGGAAAACGGTAGGTTTGAACCCCAGTTATTGGCAGTCCTGAAGGTAGTTTACTGTGGTTTGCCATTTTCACACCATTTTAACTTTAATTAAGCCCACGATCACTGCCTTCCTGGTCCTAGACCTTTTCTAATCCATTGTCAGCGAAAACACAGGAGTTACTACTAATACTAAGAAAAAACTAAACCATACATGATTGACGTCAGGAAGTATATTTCCCCGTAAAATTGAGTCAAATCAACATGTTTGACACAGATCGCAACACATCCCCACCAAGTTGTGGGAAAAGAGGCAGAGAAAGAAGAAACATTAATAAACAAAAAGAAAGGATAGTGGGGAGACCTTTTTTGAGACAGCTCTACTTCTTGGCGTGACGACTCTGCCCACGCGAGTTCCAGAGCACACTGGCCCGGTGTGTAGCATCTGGTAAAGAGTCCCAGCTCAGGGTTACGAGTGAAGAGCTCAAGGCATCTGCAGTGAAGATGGACTTCAGTACAGTGGAAATGACGGAAGAGGCAGACCTGTACTCGGGAATTAATTGAGCGCAATAACTATACTTACCCACGGTTTCCAAGGATGTTTGATAGCATTTCAACGGCAAGGAAGGTGGAAGAACTACAATGGGTAAGCCTGATCTCCACAGGCCAAGATGGCAGCCAATTTAAGGGAGCAAACCATTATATAAAACCTGCTGGAGTTCACATCATCAGCAGCAACTTGATCAGGGTGTAACACCCCTGATGCCCCCAAACAATTTTCAACAAAATCATGGAGGACAAACAGACGGAAATCATTACCCAAGGTGGTACACAATCCACTGTCGCTTTAGGTGGTGTTGGTAAGCGAATGGATTCTAGGGAGCCCACACCAACATGCTACACGGACGAATCAGAGTGTCCTGGAACCTCTAACAAGATTAGGCACAAATGGCGCAACTATTTCACTACATTGAACATCAACACTCTGCTCAAGATGAGTAAATTAAAACATCTGACAGATACATTGACTACACATCAGATACTGCTCACGGAAGTAGAAGAGGCCACATGTACGGATGAGCATGCTTTTGAGTCTCAGGGTTACCGGGTGCTCAAGGGAAAGATGGACTGAAGAAGTATGAAAAAAGGTTCTACATCTAGGAGCCGGCTTCATAGTCAGTCACAAGATAATGGACTCTGTTATTGGCTTCCAATCATCTACCAACCAAGTGCCCCTTCTAACCTTCTGGTGCACCAATAAGATCTATGTCAATGTGCATGCTCACATCAACCAAGACAATAAATGAAACCTTGAAGTCACAGACAAGTTTTGGGGGGAACTATATGTCATCAGCAAGGTCCCAGAACAACAATCATCCTATTGGGTGATTTTAATGCCCAGTTAAGGAAGGAAGGCAAATAGTGGCACACATAGTCGGAGAATATCCGGCACATAAACGGACCAACAGACATGGAGAGTGACTAGTAGAACTCTGCAATGCCTTTAAACTTGTAATGAAGTCAATGGCCTTTAGACATTTACCAAAGAAGCAGAAGACCTGAGTTTCACCAAATAAACATTTGGGAGAGTTTCTGATAGACTATATGGCCATTTCGAGAAAATCACAAAGGAAATCCATCCAGAATGTCAAGAAGGCCTAAGAAGTGCTAACTTGAATTCAGACCGTTACCTATCAAAAATAAAGCTGAGATTCCTACCTAGGAACACTACGAAGGCCCGAAGAGCCAAGCTAAGTTTGACTTAGAAAAGCTAAAAATGTCAGAGCTCACAAAGAATAATAATAATAATAATAATAATAATAATAATAATAATAATGATTATATTTTGCTTTAATTCCCATGAACTAGTTTTACAGTTTTCGGAGCCGCCAAGGTTCCTGCAGGAGTTCTTTTATGTGCCAGTAAATCTACTGACACAAGGCTGATGTATTTGAGTACGGTACCTTCAAATACCACCGGACTGAGCCAGGATTGAACCTGCCAAGTTGGCGTCAGAAGGCCATCACCTCAACCATCTGAGCCACTCAGCATGGCTAAGTTCACAGAGAAAATGGAAACAATGGAACAAAACAACTGGGACCAACTAAGAGACAACTTAATCCATGTGGCTGCTGAGACTGTTCTGTTCGCGGAACAGAGGAAACATGCCTGGCAGACAGCTGGCTGTGACAAAGCGATTGCCCAGAGACAGGTATTTTTTTATTTTTTAAAATTTTTTACAATCTGTTTTACATCACACCGGCACAGATAGGTCTTACGGTGATGATGGGATGGGAAAGGCCTAGGAGTGGGAAGGAAGTGGCCGTGGCCTTATTTACGGTACAGCCCCAGCATTTGCCTGGTGTGAAAATAGGAAACGACAGAAAACCATCTTCAGGGCTGCCGACAGTGGAGTTCAAACCTACTATCTCCTGGATGCAAGCTCACAGTTGCGTGCCCCTAACCGCATGGCCAACTCGCCCGGTACAGGTATCCTGGCTAAGATGGAGCTCACAGAAGTCACAGACCAACTGGGATATGTCTGTGGAGCAGCGCCGAGCAACTGCTAGGAGTATTAGGCAAGTGAAGCAATGGAATGCTCATGACAAATTGACACAGCTAGACGATGGCTTTAAAAAGGACAACTATAGAAATTTCTACACAACCTTCAAGCGTAATCTCAGTCAATATACCCAACAAGTCTCCATTTCAGAGGGACTGATGGAAAGCTAGCCCATAACGACAGCAAAACTACAATCTTCTTGCCAAATACTTCAAGTCTCTCCTTAATTGTGTGTCCCTGAGATCTGTTTTATCTATGAAGACAATCTCCACCAGCCAAACTCACTGCCCCCAACAGAAGGAGAAGTGAGGACCATCATCCAGTCCCTGAAGAAAAAAAAAATAAAAAAATAAATAAAGCTCTGGGAAAAGACTCAGTAGTGGCTGAACTACGGAAGCATGCCGGAGACAAGACAATCAGAAAGTTAACTGAGATTCTAGAGCCCCTCACATAAAACGGGTGACTTGATGGACGTTAACAATTACCGAGGGATTTCCTTGGTACAGCACACTTACACAAGATATTGTCTAAGGCCTTACTGAATAAAGCCGAATCTCAACTGGACCCCCAACTGGGAGAATATCAAGTGGATTCTGGAAAGAACATTCTTGTGCTGAGCAGATTTACAACCTAAAGTCTGTATTAGCACAAGTCAATATAGCAGGAAAGAAGTACGTAGTCACTTACGACTTCAAAAGGGCATATGACTCAGTTGATAGCCTATTCTCATGTGAATCCTGCAAGAGCTGAGACTGGACCAGAATACTCACAGCCTCATCCAACAGACCCTGTGCAGCACCAGGTTTCGAGTGAAATTCAGAGGAACAATCTCAGAAAGTTTTGAGGTAACAACAGGGTGATGGTCTCTTTCCTCTTCTCTTTAACTGTGCACTGGAGAAGGTTATCAGAGAATGGCAGAAGGAACTGGATAGACAGAACATTGATTGCAAGAAATCGGCTTCATTTCCCATATCAAAAAAACTTAA
Source organism: Anabrus simplex (assembly GCF_040414725.1). Classification (NCBI taxonomy): domain Eukaryota; kingdom Metazoa; phylum Arthropoda; class Insecta; order Orthoptera; family Tettigoniidae; genus Anabrus; species Anabrus simplex. The sequence continues at coordinate 138,150,348 of NC_090267.1, forward strand.
TAACAATAAAAAATCTTCCACCTTTTTGATACTTATATTTGCATTTAAGCAAATCAATTAATCATACACAGTACATGTTTCATTCCTTTTTAGAACATCTTCAGCTGTTTTACATTGCCTAGGTGAATTCACTAAGTATTTATCTTTTTAAGAACATCTTAAACAGGTATCTTGTTTTTCTTAAACACTACATAAATTTAAAATAAATTAATATACTGTAAATGAAAAACAATGTGGATGGTTGAATGGGGGTAGTGAAATGAGAGGGAAATGGATCTACTTATAGTTAGCCTATTTAAAAAAAATATATATATTTCTATTCATTTGAACAGATCTAAAAAATGTTTCCAGCACTTTTATCGCTAAAATATTCCGCTTATCTTCTAATAAAAAGTTTTTGAAAAAATAAATTTCCTTTGTCACTATTCTGAATACTGCTAGGTACTCTCTTAATTTACTCCCCTCCTAGGTGGCTGCTGTTTGTTTTAAATTTACAAAATGTCTCTTGAATTCGGTTAGTTCTGGAACCTTGAAGCTGATTGTTCTTTTGCTATTAATAAAAGAGCCTCCCCATAATCTTGTTGTTGTCAAAATCCACTCCTACTGTGAACTTGGAGGAGCTACGGCTGAAGCAGCAGACGGAAGGCAACAAAGAAAATTTATTTTTTCAAAAACTTTTTATTAGAAGACAAGCGGAATATTTTAGCGATAAAAGTGCTGGAAATATATTTTACACCATCTGTTCAAATGAACAGAAATAGTTTTTTTTTTTTTTAATAGGCTAACTATAAGTAGATCCATTTCCCTCTCATTTCACTACCCCATTCAACCATTCACATTGATTTTAATTTATTTTAAATTTACGTAGTATTTGAGAAAAACAACGTACCTGTTTAAGATGTTCTTAAAAAGGTAAATACTTAGTGAATTCACCTAGGCAATGTAAAAGAGCTGAAGATATTCTAAAAAGGAACGAAACATGTACTGTGTATGATTGATTTACTTAAATGCAAATATAAGTATCAAAAAGGTGGAAGATTTTTTATTATTGTTATTAAGTCTTTGTAGACAGAACATTCTGAGTGGGATTTACCTAGGTCACAACCGCGAAGGTCTCATTATAGATTGCCTGGCTTTAGCATATGACTTGGCACTTCTGGCAAGTTCAATAGAAGTAGCAGTAATGCAGCTTAATTTACTCAGACACCACGCAGCAAAGGTGGGATTGAGGTGTCGCTAGAGAAGACCAAATATCTCATCAACATCAGCGAGAGCCCCAGAGAATTACAGTTGGAACAGGGCATAATTGAGAAAGTCAATAAGTTCAAGTATTTAGGAGAATGGCTTGAACCTAATCTGTCAGAATGGGTAGCCTTAACAACCTGAATTAATATACTAGAGCTGGCATATCCTCTGACCAAGAACACATACAACAAAAGGTGTCTCTCCCGCAACACCAAACTCAGACACTAGCATGCTGTCATCTGCTCAGAAGCCGTGTATGCCTCCAAGTGGCTGATCATTAACAGGAAAGGTCTGGCTGAAAAACTAGAGATCACAGAAAGGAGTATTCTCAGGAAGATAATAGGGCCAGTCAAAATAGAGGGTGAATACAGGAGGCGACGCAATCAGGAGCTCTACACCTACACAGAAAAGACCACAGACGTGGCCAGAAGACATCTGACCTTCTATGGGCACATATCAAGGATGAATTCTGCCAGAGTGACCAATCGTATTCTATCCTACTTGCAGAAGAGAAAGATTAAGACACCGTGGTTAACGGAAGTGACTAAAGATATTCAGGAACTAACAGTTGAAAGTGACATCGAAGACTGTTCACCACTCAGAAGTTTTCTAAGATAAAGGAGGTTCCAGGACAATTTGCCCCGTAAGAAGACAGGTGCCTTCTGGACAAAGGAGAGGAAGGAACAACGCAGCCAGAGAATGCGCACATACTGGGGAAACATCAAAGCCCATCCCCAGCGAAAAAGTTGAATATCGTGGTCCTTAGTTGGCCTTATCAAAATAGAGACGGAGAGAGAGAAACAAAAAGAAAGAAAGGAAGCCCTAGTTTGAATGTCTTTAAGGTAATGGATGTAGTGAAAGTGAGTATTCTTTGAAGAAGTAGTACAACTAGTACAGCTTGGCAATTACCCCTTCTTAACACTAATCAGAAACGAAAAAAGGACGTGGCTCGATTCCTCGAAGAATGAACAAAAGGAAGAGAACGGCCGGAAAGGCCATGAAAATGAAAGACTCCCTAGGCTTCGTGAACCTAATACCGTCGGATAGGAAAGTCGCATAGGAAAGGAAACCTGTCGCATGTGTGCTTTTCCTTTACCTGTTACCTACAGCAATATTGAAGGTGTTAAATCATACATTTTATCAAAGTGGATTTATGAGCACAGTAGAGATTATACCTATGCAACTCTGTATGTCAATAGCTAGATCATGTTTTTCAGACGTAGCACGAATCAAACAGGGGAGTCCCCATCTGGCAAATGAAGCACGTTTAAATACATCAAATTTTCTTGAGAAGTACTTGTCCGATTTTCAAAATAGTAATGGTGCTGAATTTGTAATGTTTGTAGGCTTAAGGTTATGTGTAGAAAAAAGTGTAATTCCATTTAGAAAACAAAGTTAGTACCATTATCTCAGAAGATATTGATGCTATGAAAAAGTCCAATTATGAGCCCCTTGGTTCCATTACTGAAAAAGAAAACAGAATGCTGATATCTTGAACGGTTCACGAGTTACTTGAGGTGGACCACTTAGTTGAATAACCCTGTATGTATAACATAAATTTTTCATATTTTATACATGTCATACAATTATACATATAGAAGTTCCAGTATTAAGATTATAGAGTATTACAAGAACATTTACAACATTTAACATTACTCACAAACAATTTCAATTAAAATATGCATGTATAAACATAAATAAAAACTTCACATCAAGAAAGAATTCAAACTTCTTTTCCCCTCCTTTAAACTCCAGAAAGTTTACAAAACATCAAACATAATCCTCAACAATTAAACATATACATTTATAAAACATTGACTAGCAAATGAACATGTGACTAGTAGCTGATTTTGAGGGGCATATACTTATAAAACAAACTAATACTGCACGAACATATTTTTATAACCTTAGTATGAGGATGGTTCAGTAACTTAATACTGACTAGAAGCCATTATCATTCTCTTGAATAATATATCGAACATTTATTCCAGCATGAAATACTCGTAAGTGTCATCTACACAAACTGCTAGCAAACCAATTTTGTGTTCACTTACCTATTTCTAGATCACAAAGTGAGATGACTTCCAAATAGCTGTTACAATATATTTTTAAGTTAAGCATAACAGTGCATAATTTCTCTTTTTGCATAGAAAAGCAAGAAACTATGGATATGATTTTGAAAACATTTCCCTCATAGCCCTACATCATAGGGATTATCCAACAGCTCTGATCTTACACTGTATTATTTAAAACAAGGAAGAACAATAATCCCCTTCAACTTCTGAACAAAGAGTGGAATTTTTAATCATAAAATGAAATGCAACTTTTTATGCAGAAGTTATAGTGAAATTGATGCTGGGATAAATGCTTCAATCCATTTGGAACTTATAAGAAGAAATAATCTAGGAATGTATATTGAGGAAACATGAAAAAGTTTTGTATTTTTTGTTCACATTAGCCTGCTTTCCAGAACCACCTTTATATCAAAATATAAAATGCTGGGAAATTATAATGGTAATGCTTTATGCTCTTTCAGCTACTATCAGTGTAAAGAGACGCTCGAGTGTGAGAATACTTTAATATGTCAGTAAATATACTAACAAAGATATCTTACACATAGGCACAGGAGATGAGCACTTAAAACACCTATGCTACTCAGCCAGTTCAAATGTTGGGACAAGAACATTTCGAAGTAATCAGGGTTTCTACAGAATACCACCCCATCAGCAAATATGCACATGGTTCAATAATAATGCTTTCTACACTTACCAAATTATAATCACTGAGAGGTTACAATAAGAAATACTGTACATAACCTTTGCTCACAAGCACAACAGTTAATATCAGACTTTCAGGTTTTACACATTTTGTAGTCAGTCACTTATGAAAGACAGAGATCAATAGCATTACAGAGTCATTACAGCTGAAAATTCACTTAACTGGAAGCGTGGATCTATCCAAACAGAAACAAAGTTACAATACACAATAACAGACACATTCAACAATGATGTAATTCAAGGATCGATAATTCATTTCATGGTAACACACAAACATTGCATTACAGCACATTAATGGGTGGTTTGGCTGATTTAGACTAGCCAAAAAAGAAAATGAGCATTCCATTCATATCTGGCTAGTTTTCTTTTTACCCTGAAACCCACAAAGTTAGGACTTATTAGGCAGCAGTAGTGCAATTGTACTTCTTGTATTATTCCTGATTTTACAAAACGGTAGGGATGGACCAATATCAATAAAAAATATCATTCAACCTACAGTATGTTAAACTGGTAAGTAATCAGTTTATATATTCCTTATCAATACTGATATATTCCACTATTTACAATACACACAAATTCATTCTCCTTTACTTGTACTCACGCTCTCAAATTTCGGCAAACCAATAACAATCATTTACATAATATTCCTTTAACAAAACTGAAAGGTACACTTATAGGAGAAGTCAGGAGATTTGGTCAGTGTTAAAATCTTTTAAACTGTTCATTCAGTAAATTTAAATTAATGTACCACTATTTCTTCTATTTTCTTCAATTTTCTAAGGAAAAAACTGTACTGAACTTTCATTAAAAAGTATGAACATTCAATTAGTTGCTCATATTAACAACAAATGTCACTCTTTGCTGAGGTACACTATGCATTTAAGAATGATTTCATATAACCAGTGAAATGGAGAGAGAAAGCAGTAAAGAAACTGGTGAGTTAAGAAAATGAACTTGAATAAATTAAAAAGCTAACACTCAGTTCAATTTTATTAAATTCCAGTGAAGTACCAGTAACTTAGAATTATTTATAGAGTAACTATAATCACTAACAAGGAGACCTTGCCAATGAGTCCTCACTGATTTGATCCATTTTTAATACGAGGGCTATTTTTTTCAAGGTCTGATTTGTTGCATAATTAAAACCACAGTGAAAATCAAATAGGTTTTATTTGTAACATTTTGCTACACCGCCCAGCTACTTCCCTACATTGTCGCCGCTCTGACATAGACATTTTTCATAGCGTGGTACCGACTTTCCAATACCCTCGTCATAGAAAGCAGCTGCCTGTGCTTTCAACCACTTCTCTACGCTGGTCTGCAGCTCGTCTGTGCCAAAATGCTGTCCTCTTAGCCAGCGTTTCATGTGAGCAAAGAGATGAAAATCAGAGGGAGCCAAGTCCGGGCTGTATGGTGTGTGATCGAACACTTCCCATCGAAAACACTACAGGAGAGTCTTTGTTGCAGCTGCAGTGTGCGGCCAAGCATTGTCTGGAAGGACAATGCCTTGTGCCGCACCAAATGCTCTTTTGCTTCATCGCTCTAGCTGTCCTCTTATTTTATTTCCTAGAGGCTATACCATATGTTTGTTGTTCCAATATTGTAACTTTCTTGGACTTGGCAATTTCTTCTTCCCTAACCTGACAGATGGCGCCACCATGCCACTTCGATATTCCAAGACATTTCTTTCTTCCCTACCCTTTTGCTATTATTATCTCTCTGAAAAGGAGAGGGGCTTTTAAACAAAAGGATGGCGAGACGGTCTTACGAAGTGTGTATCATATGGTACAAATGGTTTTGAAAGAGATGCAAAGCTTGCCTTACTTAATTCTCAGTCCTGACTTTATGTTCAAGATCACTTAATGTGTACAGAATCTGACCCCAGACATTTGTTATTTTACCTTTTTCTTTGGTTGCCACGGCTACTTGGTTTAATGTCTTTGTGATCCCATTTGTGCTATTTCACATTTTATCGTTGCGATGTGATATTCTCTATTTTCCTTTTGCATTATTACTATTCCTCAATATATTTATACTGTTATGTAAGACAAGAAGGTAACACAGACCCATTTTGTGTGTATGGATGCATGTCATTGTCTGACAGCCTTGGTTGTGTATTCGAGACCTGTACCTAGGTTTCCTTCCTCGACGTCTCATCTTGGGCTCATGATGTGTGTGTATATAATGCTATCTTGGGTCAATTCATTTTTGCCACTAGAGAAGATATGAATGTGTCCAATAGCGTGATTTTTCTATTTTTATACGAAGGGGTGGGCCTTGTCTTATATTTACGGCCACCCTGAAGCTTGGATCTAATCTTTCAGATCGAGCCCATGTACTATGAGCTTACATGCTTGTGCTGCTGCGATTCCATTGCAGTGTGTCTCTGTTTTGTTATTATGATACCTTGGACATTTGGTCTTCGTGTATACATCTATGAATGGACAGTATGAATGACGGGTGTGTGCTATCTTTATTTCTCGTATGTCCTTACGGGCGTTATTTTCCTTTTTTTATGTTTGGGCAGGCATATTGCTTGTTTTATTATCCATCTTAGGCTGATTCTGCCATTTCTATTTGTAGTTTGGGATCTCATTCTATTTTTCTTATTTTATGCTCTGTGAGTATGTTTTTTTTTTTTTTTGTGTTGCTCACTTCCCTATAACCTCTTTGTATTTCACGGTTCATCTTCTGGCAAAAGTACCAGTCATTAGTCAGTTTTGACCACTCCACGGTAATTTTTTTGGTATTTTCGTGAGTGTGTATTGTGTGTGTTACTTCTTTGTAACGTTGAATAATGTGCGTTTGCGTATGTTTTTCGACTGTTCTCCAAGGGGCCTGAAGGAGGGTAAGTGTGAGGGTTGAGCCCGATGACAATATTCCTCTTGGTTTGTTCTGAATTGCCATTCACAGATGTTGAAGAGTCACAGTATATGAGGCTGTAGTGATGGTCATGCCACGTTCAATGAATTCCACCAACAAAACTACTTTTCGGTCCCAGAATACAATAGCCACTTTCTGATGGAGAAGGTTCGCTCGCACTTCTTAGGTTCATTCGGGGAATGAGAATGCATCCACTGTTTGGATTGCTCTTTTGTTTCTTCATTTTCAAAATGAACACGTCTCATCCCCTGAAAGAATTTTGTTCAAAAAAATCTTCTCCTGCAGCAGGGTAGCGTTGGAGAAATGACAAGGCGGTGCCCATTTACTGTGTTTTGCGATGGTCAGACAGCATCTTGGGTACTCATTTTGTACAGATTTTTTGCGGTACTGAAGTGTCTCACTCACGTTGATATAGAGAGCTGACCTTGAAATTTCGGGAAACGAATCGTTCAACACAGAAATTGGGAACCGACTATTTTCTCGAATCGCCCGATCCACTTGCTGAACAAGATCATCGGTTGACACTCGCTTCCTTCCCTGACCACCTGCATCATGAACGCCTGTACGCCCTGCTTCAAAGATCCTGCACCATTGCTGCACTTTGCTGTCAGTCATGAAAATTTCACCGTATATATTACTCATTTGTCGATGAATTTCGGCTGCATTGCACCCGTCAGCATGAAGAAATCGAACAGCAGCATGCAATTCACAATTGGCGGGAGACTCCATCGTTTACGTGCTCACTGCATGCTCAGAACTGCCAAGTGCAACGTGACACAAATGACGGGCATACTAGAGATAATGCGCAATGTTTTATCAGATTCTCACTGTGGTTTTAATTTCACAATGGATTGGACCTTGGGGGAAAAGAAAGCCCTCGTATAAGTCTAATCCATGGCAAGATCTTTCACCGGTTCAGATTGCACGATGCAACTCCCACCCAATTCTGAGTAAATGAAATGTTAATATTTTAAGAGTGTATCACAAAACCAGCATGCGACATATTTCCACAACGAAGATGCAGAACAATGAGCAAGTTTTCCATTTCTCAAGTATGTGATCCATGGATTAAGTCTCACCTCCTTAGTGTTTTTGTTGATTTGTTTCAACAATATTGGTTGATTAATGTTGTGTATTGTCATCTGCTTCTCTGTGCAAAATCGGATGTTATGTATTGAAAATATGAGGATCTTATTGTTAAACGTTAACTGTTTCAAGAATTACCTACATAGCACAATTATAACTCATGATTACAAGTTTGGTGTCAGAAGAGGTGTGGGGAATACCGCAGCACTGTGAGAAACACCACCAAACAAAACCACTATGGAGGTGAGAATCGATCTGTGGATCACAAGCTCATGAAGCAGGGAGCTTACTCGTTGCACTGCATGTTCATTTTGGGAATATATCGCATGTTGGTCTAGGACTCTTGAAATATTCAAATTATATTTTCTCACAACTGGGTAGGAGTTGCACCTTGCAAGTTGAAATGATGAAGGTTACCGTCATTGGCCTGTAAGTATATTGAAAATAGATCAAAATGGTGGGGATACATTGACAAGGTCTCCTTGTAAGCAAACAATAATTTTCTTCAAGTAAGGCAGAAAAATAACAACTAGCTGTTTATATCAACTTGTCCATCTTCTATCAGCTAATTTCTAAAACAGAGATAATATATGCTTTGGCCTGTCATGAATCCTGAACTACATGAAGCATGAACTTCAATTGTAATCCACAGTAATTAATGTATAGTACCACAGCTAGGTCCTTATATATCGAAGACGAACACAAAGGAACATTAGTCCATCTATGACAAGTGAACTATATTATGGAAACTATACAAGGTAAAATTCTCCACATCACATCACCAAATAAACCCTCCATCAAGAAACTGAGAGAACAAATTTATTCCAGTTTATAATTTTCATACAATAACTTGAATGCAGCCACATACAGGTGACCTCTTGAATAGCCTACCTCGATTCTCCAAGTGGTGATCATTTAAAACGAACAATGTAGCTACTATCCTTAATTTGGTATTGATAAGGAAAGCTGATTTAGAGAGCTCTCCTTTGGCCTTAGTAAAATTTCACATCTGTCCATCCCTATCAAATACCCTTAACATTTTGAAGACAATGATTGCTTAAGTGTGGATAAGTGTGTTAATTATTTTGAACCAGACAATATGATCTGATATCAGTGTAAGAATTTAACAAATTGTTATTAGGATTTGTTTTTTGCCAGCTGAAGACGTCTTCCTTTACTTTATATCACACAACTGGCAATACTATCAGTATGCATGCAAAGCACAGTGATATGGTGTGAGGTTCACTTAGGACAGGCAATAAGTGCATTTGTATCTGCAATATTAGTTACACTGGTTGTAAATCCTACCACTAAGGCATTTATTTGACAGTGGTTCGCAAGGACAATACCAGATACTGCACTGTATTCCTGTATTGGCAACATAGAGAATAACAACGATGATGATAAACTGTCATATATTCTTGTTCATATGACAATAAATGTATCATATGGTAGTTAAGTAAGAACATACTGCCTTACATATTATATATACCTCCTTAGCTCAATTGCTATCAGTATCATCCAGATTTGGCTTTATTTGCTGATGGGGTAGGTCCTCTATTAGTTGCAATACATGCTCTACTGGCTCTGGACGTCCATCTTCTCCAACACGGCATGGGTGCACAATGCCATCCCTTTAAAAGAAGAGAAAAATTAGTAACAGCATATCCAAGGGATACATTAAATATAATGAAATAATGGTGTATAAACTGCTTTCCAACCAGGAGAAACCAGATCTGAACACAGCAAGAAGGCTGGCAGATCCAACAGAAATAATGAAGAAGCTTTTCAGTATACAAGAAAACAATGCAGATCAAAAGAATAGTTGAAGCTAAAAAACAAAGATGCAAAGATCAAGCAAATCTCAGTATGAAAATAAGAAACTCTTGTGTAGTATTGTGAAGAACAGAGGATGGACAACAGAGTCATTACCGCAGTATAGCTTCCAAATAGGTAACACAAAATGGGAAAGAAATATTACAGGAGATTTGGCACAACTGAAATATGTATCGTTCTCAATGTGATTTTATTTTGGTGTAAATAGATATCACACGAGACACGTTCACTTCCTTGCATAAAACCACTTTATTGCCGCTACGTCTATTCCTTAACAACACACAGTTATACACAATTATACATAACACAATTAAGGGAAACACACTGAAGCAATCCTCTGTTGATTCTTTCATGGGCAGATATCAACAAGTCCTCACACTAATCAGTTACTTCACCATCATACAGTCGATTAGGAAAAGTCCATACACTGGTTATTCACTTTACCATCAGAAGGTAAAACCGACTACCCACTCAAGTCAATTCTGACAAGTTCATATATCACCCAACTCTAAACCCACACTCTACATTCTCTTACTGCACTGTCTGTCTCTGTCACTGTCTCACTGAGTGACTGCCTGACTTCACCACGGAATTCAACACTGATTCTGACTCGCTGACTCTCGGCCTGTCAGCTCGATACAAATCAATCAATCAATCAATCAATCAATCAATCAATCAATCAATCAATCAATCAATCAATCAATCAATCAATCAATCAATCAATCAATCAATACTGATCTGCATTTAGGGCAGTCGTCCAGGTGGCAGATTCCCTATCTGTTGTTTTCCTAGCCTTTTCTTAAACGATTTTAAATAAATTGGAAATTTATTGAACATCTCCCTTGGTAAGTTATTCCAATCCCTAAATCTCAATCAATCAATCAATCAATCAATCAATCAATCAATCAATCAATCAATCAATCAATCAATCAATCAATCAATCAATCAATCAATACATACTGATCTGCATTTAGGACAGTTGCCCAGGTGGCAGATTCCCTACCTGTTGTTTTCCTAGCTTTATCTTTAAATGATTTCAAAGAAACTGGAAATTTATTGAACATCTCCCTTGATAAGTTAGTTCAATCCCTAACTCCCCTTCCTATAAATGAATATTTGCCCCAATTTGTCCTCTTGAATTCCAACTTTATCTTCATATTGTGATCTTTCTTACTTTTAAAAATGTCACTCAAACTTATTCGTCTACTAATGTCATTCCACGCCATCCCTCCGCTGACAGCTCGGAACATACCACTTAATAAATATCATTATGGTTCTGTATTGAAGATACTCTACTTGTAGGATCCTAATTCCAAATAATGTAATGTTTAAATTTTCAAATCAGACCACTGCTACCAAGCACTGTACATGTGGCTTTGTCACAACTAACAATCAACAGCCAGCGGCTGATATTGTTGTTACACTCATTAATACCGAATACTGTATTCTTTTTCCTTAGACTGCTCTTATTGTAAATATGTTAACCCTAGAATCATAAAGTCCCTCCAGTGTAACACGAATCATAAACTTTCGTCTGTCAGACTACCAAAAGAAAAGCACTTTAATAAGCATAAACCCAACATTTTATACAAAATACAGAATATTATACTTAAAACTACCACACTTAGTGATGACAATACACTTTGGTCAGTTTTTCCTTAATAGGCACATTCAATACACTGTTTTGCCTGGTGATTGAGACAAATGTGCCTTCAGCATGTCTTACAAAAGAATCGGGTCATTCTTCTATTCTTTGCTGGACAAAACGCACAATTTTTTAAATCCTTCAGCAGTACCTGATTGAGGCTCTTCAGGAATGCTGCGCCTCAAAGTTGGTGTCTGAAGTGTCTCTTGCAGCTTTGGAGCCATTAGCATTTCGGATATATCCTTTGCAAACTCTCGCCTTGAAAGTGGCTTTTGGCCTTTTTGAACCATCTCATGCACATAAATAATGTATCCATTGACAAGTGATGTATTAAACATACTATAAAAGATACACATTGGCCATCTTCTCGTTTTTCTTGAAGAGGACATCAATGTTGACATTTCATCGAAAGTGTCCACGGCACCTTTAGTCCTATTGTAGTCTTCCGCCATATCTGGTTTCCCACTAGCTGCTATTGTTCCTACTTCATGGCATGTAGAAAGGAGGATTACGTTCTTGTTTGGTTTTCCTTTATAGGATACCATTGTTTTTATACAATCATAACAAAACATGGAGGATCCAAGCTTTCTTCCTTTGACTGTTTACATCTCTGGCGGTATCTGTGGCTTGTCTTTTCTCATTGTTCCAATGACTGTCAGGTTATGGTCGCAATGCAGAGAATCAGCCAGATGAATTGAGGTGAACCAATTGTCGGTCGTAATATTTCTGTTTGATCCATGTATTGGTCGAGTAATTTAATTCACGAAATACATGGCCAAAGGGAGGTTTGTTGGATTAGTACCTTTACCAAGGTATGGGATCACACTGAGCATGTACTTCGTTTTAAACATCACATAACAAAATGATTTTTATCTCATATTTATTGGGCTTTTTGGGCATATACATGCGAAATGGACAGCAGCCTCGAAATGCAATCAGCTATTCATTGACTGTCAAGAAACCTCCTGGAATATAGTTACGAGTGCAGGCTGAAACAAACTGATCCAAAAGCTCACGTATAGGTGCAAACTTATCATGTTCACGACGCAAAGGTCTGGTTGTCTTGTCGTCAAATCTAAGACTGTTTATAAGAAAGTCAAAACGGTCTTTTGACATGCAAGATACATAGCGTGATCCACTGAAACTAGAGTCAAATAATTCTTTAGAGTTCACATGGTTACTTTTCTGAGCAGCTGACAGTACTAACAGACCCATAAGAGATTTAACTTCTACTAAATTAGATGTGCAATTGGTTGAAGTTATATTTCGGTATTTTTTATTTTTATCAGTGATTTCAGTATTGGTGTGAGTAACTATTTGGTTTAGCATATCATCAGAAAAAATAAAATGAAAGCATCTATTAGACTTTCTACTTTTGCTCCATCATTTACTGGCCTTTGTCTCGTATAAATAATATTTCGAGCTGGTGTTCGGCCTCCAGCCCTTTGTGGCTTTCTTTGCGAACCACTTATGACCGTCTCGTCCTCTGAGAATCGTTTTCCTTGGAACAGTTATATTTGGGTGGCTACTGTTGTTTCTATCATTATCGTTATCACTGTCAGATTCCAAATGTTGATTACTATTACTTGCCTGGTGTGCACCCTGAGATGAAGTTCGAAGTTCTTCACTTGCCGATTGGTCGCTTTCATCTTCTGAGCTGTTGAGCAATGAGGTAGGGTCAGCATCACTGTCTGATCAATGCAGTGATTCTTCTACAACATTTTCAAGTTCACTTACATCACTTTCATTACCACTAATGTGTCCTGAAGAGAGTGGTTCTCTGTCTAATTCAAAAAGAACTGCCGCTATCAATTCATCATCGTGCACTAGATTTTCCATTTCAGTATCCTATTAAGCTTACGTATTACGTACAAAAAACATTACTGTGATAAACCAAATATTCACACTATTTACAGCTATGTACAAATCACGAACACTTTCACAAATCATAAACTTTTGTCTCTCAGACGACGGTCATATCGCAGCGAACAAACAACTGGACCTTTATGCTTGAAACCAAGGTCAGCATTGATTGTTGATAGCTGGGGAAGAATAGATGGAGGGGGAAGGCACAGTAGGCACAGTTCATTAGCATCTGGAAATTTCTGCGGAAACTACAGGGGTGCGTATTCTGGGAGACGAAAGTTTGTGATTCTAGGGTTAATATTAACCTTAGTAATTATATTTCCTAGCATTCCAAATATGTAATATTTAAATTTTCAAACCAGACCACTGCTACTAAGCACTGCATATATACCTTTGTCACAACTAGTAACATTGTAGTATTATTATGCACATTCATACCCAATATGTATTCTTTTTCCTTTTACGCTAAGTTAAATCACCAATTACTTATTGCAAGTCATAATTCTCGAATCTAAGACTTCAACCATATAGTTTTTCCAATATTATGACTTTACTTCTGAGTAAAGTCTCATTCAACATTCTCTCAAATTGCTGGTATATTTTTCCTGACATTCCAAATAATGTGACATTTAAATTTCCAAATCAGACCACTGCTACCAAGCACTGTAGGTGTTCCTTACACAAATAGTAATCAACAGCCAATGGCTGATATCGTTAGACTGCTCCTGTTGTAATTATACTTTAATTTTAAATTCAGGTGCCTGATTTAATCTTGAGGAGGTACAGTGACTGATGATGCCGTCTATGAAAGGTGAAACATGTCACACATTCTTAAGGTAACAATAATCAACTCCTAGTAAAAAAAAAAAAGTAATGTATTGAAAAGGTGGTTAAATAATAATTAGCATCCTACAAGTATAGTACAAGGATCAAACCAGCCTTCGGGCTGAATACCGAACATACATACAAGTTATTTCCTTGGGAAGACCTTAGAAACTTAGGTATTATATTACACTTTAAACATTCTTTCAAAAACCATATATCTTTAGCAATCTTACTGAATTTAACCTTGAGGTTAATATATTTGTTTGTCTTGGTTTCTGCCAGGTTGGCTATCACATTACATGTAATTATTCACATGTTTAGACCCGTACTGAAATTTGCTATACAGTAATTTGCATACAAATTTGTATTTTTTATTTTTCTATTCCACCTTTTCAATACAATTGATTTTGTGTTGCTAGAAATTAATAATGCTACAACACTACGGTATGTTTCGCTCGGTTTTGAGCATCCTCAGCCTTTGTAATTTATCTCAAGGTTAAGACATGTCATTGTTAATTTGCTTATAACTAATTTGTACTTAATTCTGATTCTAAAAACTAAGTGCTAAAATACGCGAACATAGGCATTTGTAAATACAATGGAGAGTTTAACAATTTAAAATGAAAATGCTAACATTGGGATATGCATTAATTCTAATAACATACGCGTCCAAAACACAGTAATATCTTCACAATAATAAGATTTGGCTAAAATTATCAAGTTCTTTGTTTTTAAAAACAATTATCAGTTGACTTATTGTATTAAAATTTGAGTTGTAAATTCTGCTAAACCTCAATAGTGTCTAAAGCTTAAAGTCTTAAATGCGTTGGAAATATTCTGCATCAAGTATTGGTTTGAGGCATGCTTCTGTAATTTCTTAGTAGTAACCGGTGAAATGCAACTTATTGGTAGTTTCCTCGAATTGGTCTTAATTTGACAAGCAGGTTTTACATTGGAATTAGTTTGTGTTTATGACAGCTTAGTCAAAAGGAACGTCGATGCGATTGAGGTGTTGATATGTTTTCTTTTTCCACAATATTTAAATGATGGTGCGTCCCTTTGACTGCTACGACAATGCCTTGCGGTACCTGTTACATTATGGTGACTGCTTGCTTTCGTGCTTCTACTCCTTGTGTTGTACGAAAAATACATATTTGATTCTAGACTTCTTGATAACATTGAAATTTCAACACACAGTGTTCCCTAAAGTGTTTTAGTGCTTCACAAACAGCAACTGACAGAATTATTTAAACTTCACATTTTATTTACCTGTGCATTGTCTTTTATACCTATTTGTGATCGGCTGATGATGACCAAGAATACTGGTCGAAACTGGTACCAATTATAATTAAGTAGGAATGTAAAACTTACATTTCTTATTTTAACAGTATTCAAAGGTTGAACCATCATATATCTTCTTTCAACTTCAACTTCAATACAGAACACTATGAAATTGTTATCTCTTAATATAGCTTATCGTCGGCTGTACCTTGACTCGAGTATATATAACTTCTTCCTGCATAAAGTGAGCAGTTCAACTCAGTTTATTGATGTGTTTACCTTGACTGAACATACCAATCTTGGCATAAAACATACGCCCACACAAATCACAATGAATGGATGCAAGAGGTTGTAACTGACGGAGCTTTCTTGCTTGTCGCTTGGCCTCTTGATGTCTGCGGCGTTCTCTTTTAACAAGTTGATAGTGGTGGATGTTGTGTTCCGCCACAGTAAACGGTCCACAGCACATTCTTCCCAAGTCTGTATATTTGTACCAGTTGTCCTCATGATGTGCTTCAGCTGGTCCTTAAAACACTTACGAGGGGCTCCATGAGGTCTACTGCTGGAGCAAAGTTCACCATAAAGAATTTGGCGGGGAAGCCCGGTATTACTCGTGCAGTGAACATGGCCTAACCATCTCAGTTGATGAGTGATGATTGTTGCCTCAATGCTCTTTAGCTGCACTTTGTAGAGAACTGCTGTGTTGGTCACATAATCCTCCCACTTAATATCCAAGATGTATCTTGTTTGTGGAAGCGCTCAAGTTTTTTGATATCATGGGGATAGAATGTCCAAGTTTCACAACCATACAGTAGCGTGGAAATGACAACAGGCTTTCTACAGCATGAGTTTGGTATGCAGTTTTAGGTCGTTATACATGAAGACTCTGTGCATTAATCATCCGAATGCTACATGAGCAGCCCCAATTCTTTTATCCACGTCTTGTTCACAGGTACACCGTTTAGACAAGATGCTTCCAAGATATGAAAAGTGATCAACCTGCTCCAGTGTTGTGTGTAGGATGGAGATACTGAACTCAGGGAAGAGTTAATCCTGGGGCAGGTTGTGCAAGTACCTCTGTTTTTTCGCATTAATGGCAAGACCAAAGCGATCACATGCAGTTTTAAAGTAGTTGACTGACTGTTGTAGTTCTGCAGGTGTTAGAGCAGGAGATGCGGTGTCATCGGCATACTGCAGTTCTGTCATCCAGGTAATTGGAGTACGTCTTTGTGAGCGAAGTCTTGCCAAATTGAAAAGGCCTCCATCAAAACAAAATTTAATCTCCATGCCTAAGTTGTTTGCAGATGATTCATGCAGCATGGCATACATGTACACTGCAAAAGAGTGTAGGAGCAAGCACACAGCCTTGTGTCAATCCATGAGTGGTGGGGAACAAATCTGATACAGAGTTACCATGAAGAACCTGTCCAGACATGCCATCATGAAGAGCTTGAACCAATTCCACATAACGTTCAGGACATCCAAAATGTCACAATATTTTCCACATAGCAGATCTTGGTACTGAATCAAAGGCTTTTTCCAGATGATAGAAAACTAAAGACAGAGGCTACTGTTGCTCTCTGCATTTTTCCTGGAGTTGTCTAGCACAGAAGGTCGTATCTGTTGTGCCTCTGGAGGTTCAGAAACCACATTGAGACTCAAGGAAAATCCTCTCTGAGATAACATGGAGCCGGTTTAATACAATTCTAGTGAGAATTTTACCTGCAGTTGATAAAAGCGATATACCATGGTAGTTCCCAAATACACTATGATCGCCTTTCTTGAAGACAGTGATATGCTAACATTCTTCAAGTCGTCAGGTACTTCTCAAGTTTCCCAAATCAAGAGGATGAGTGTGAAAAGTCTAGTCTTCAAGGGTATACCTCCATTTTGTATCAGTTCTAGAGGGATGTTATCAGGACCAGGAGCCTTTCTGGGTTTTAGTTGATTGAGTGCTTTGGTGAAATCTCTGTATGTAGGTGGAACTGCCATCCATGGTTGTTGGAGCTGTTGAGGGACATTACAAAGAAAGTCCTCAGCGATATTGGAGGCATAGTTTAGAAGCGCAGAGAAATGTTCCTTCCAATGCTCTAAAATTTCTCCATTATCTGTTAAAATGATGGAGTTGTCAGCAGTCTTCAATGACCCCAATGAAGATCAAACTGGACCATACATCTCTTGTATGCCAGCAAAGAAGTTTCGCAGGTCACGGGCATCAAATAGTCTTTGCAGTTCTTCAGCTTTTCGTTGCCACCAGTTATTCTTGATTTCCCAAATTTGTGCCTGACATTTTCCTGTAAGTTCCAAGAAATGTGATTTCCTCACATTGGAAGACAGACTTGAAGATAGGATATATGGGCTTCCCATTTGGCACTGATCAGACATTTAATTTCTTCATTATTTACATCAAACCAGTTCTGTCTTTTTTTTTTCCCTCACAAAACCAATTGTTTCCTCAGCTGACTCAGTGATGACCTTCTGAAGCGTGGCCTATTCCTAATTTGTACTATCACTGCTGACTGGATGACTTGCCAGTTTGTTTGAGATTGTATATCTGTAATCTGTAGCAATGGATTCAATTTGAAGTTTAGAAGTATCGAATTTCTTTCTGGGCAGGTTGTGGATGGATCTTTTTGGTTTGCGGAAGATGAGATTCTCAACTGGCATAAAGGAGCTTATGATCTGTCCAGCAGTCATCAACATTTCTTGTGGTTCTTGTAACAAGGACATTTCTTTTATCAAATTGCCTGGTGATGACATGGTCAAGGATGTGCCAGTGCTTTGAGCGAGGATGCATCCAAGTGGTCTTGTAGCGATTAGGTAGGTGGAACTGAGTATTAGTAATAATGAGTTCATGTTTAGCACATAAACCAAGGAGCAGCAGACCATTGGCATTACAGTTGCCAAGTCCATGTTTTCCCATCAAATTGCTCCATAATTGGTGATCTTTACTAACTCTGGCATTCAAATCGCTAAGTAGTAAGAGAATGTCCCTTGGAGGTACTTTGGTGATGGTAGTGCTCAGCAGGTTGTAGAACTGGTCTTTAGCTTCTACATCAGCATCCTAGGTGGGAGCATATGCGGAGATGAGAGTCATAGATTTAGCTCCAGAGAGTGGAATTCGGAGAGTCAGAAGTCTTTCACTGACAGCGGTTGGAGTTAGCTGATAATCATTCACCAATGTGGTCTTCACAGCGAATCCAACACTATGAATGTGGTGTTCTCCCTCATCTTTTCCCTTCCAGAAGATTGTGTAGCCTGAGCTGAACTCTGTAAGTTTACCTTCTTTGGACAGTCTGGTTTCACTTATGGCAGCAATATCAAGGTTCATTCGTCCAAGCTCATGGGTGACAAGCGCTGTTCTTCTCTCAGGTCTGTTATTGTCTTTCAAATTAAGTAGGGTTCGAACATTCCAGGTTCCTATAATCAAAGTTTTGGTAATCTTATTTTTTCAACCGCATAAGGGGTGACCCGTTGGGTGCGGCCTCCCAGCTGGCTGAGAGTGTGACTAAAGATGTTTAGCCACCATTTTCTAGGGCCTTCTCCATTCAGGGTGGGCAGCGGTGATCCTAAATAAGCCTGCCCAAACAAAGATGCAGGACCGAATTCCTGAGTAGTCACGGGGGTCTCAACGACGTGCAGGTCGCCTACGGGAGTCAAATCAAAAGATCTGCACCAGGCCTCTCCGGAGGTCACACACAATTATTATTATTATTATTATTATTATTATTATTATGGGGTCTCAGAAAGACGACCATCACACATTTGCTGCCAATGTGCAGGTCCAAACTAGAGGCTTCCAGTTTCAACCCGAAAACATGTCTCCACCATCCTTATCCCATCGCCGTTAGACTTGAGTTGAAGGGCGTGACAGCAGGAAAAAGTGCCACAAGCAGGATTTTGTTTACGGTGTATCACAGCTTGCAAGGAAGTGACCCACACACTATGATCTCGGAATTGTACCCTGCGGCACAAATGAAATGTGACGTGCAGGTTCTAGTACCATGACTGCAACAGACTGCCACAGACTCGAAATACCATTGAGTTGCGCTTTCACAGCCAGTCCACCTGGCATGATCTCATCTGCCTCCACGGCCGCTGAGGTTCCTTGTGATACAATTCCTTTAGTTTTGCCAATTGCCACCTTTTCAATACAATAAAAATATATTACAAACTTTATTTTATTTATTTATTTATTTATTGAAAAGGTGGCAATTTGCAAAACTAAAGGAATTGATCACAAGCAGATCTTCAATACGGACAAGGAAAATGAAGTTCATAACCTGCAACGCTGAGGTTTCTCCGTCCATTCTGCCGTTGGGCCAAAAACACAGATGATGGGTTGCAGTATCATTTCCTACACTGAGGAGACCATCACCCTACCCAAAGGGGCTCATCTGCCCGATGCCATTGGCCCCTATGAAGTACGTATACAGATAAGAAAGATGTTCCACCTATCAGTACTTTATCTATATATATAAAATAACTTGTCCTGACTGACTGACTGACTGACTGATTCATCATCGCCGAGCCAAAACTACTGGACATAAAGAAATGAAATTTTGGGGATATATTCATATTAAGATGTAGGTGCTCGCTAAGAGAGGATTTTTGGATATTCCATCGCTAACGGGGTGAAAAGGGGGGTGAAATTTTAAAATGAGTGTATCTATATCTCAAAACTTTAAAAGTTTACAGATGTAAAAATTGGTATTTAGAATCTTCTTTAAAAATAAGGAAACAAGTATTTTTTTGTTTTCAGAAAATCCCAATAGGAGGGGTGAAAAAGGGTGAAAATGGGGGAAAATGGGTTGAATGCCTTTAATCAGGATACCGGTACTTATATCTCAGAAACTGAAGATATGACAGACCTGAAAATTGGTACTTTTGATCTCTTTTAAAAATAAAGAAACACGTATTTTTTTGTTTTTGGAAAATCCAATTAATGGGAGGGTGAAAAGGGTGTGAATTTTTAAAATGAGTGAATCTATATCTGCAAACTTTTAAAGTTTGCAGATGTAAAAATCGGTATTTAGAATCTTCATTAAAAATAAAGAAACATGTATTTTTTTGTTTTCGGAAAATTGCAATAGGAGGAGTGAAAAGGGGTGAAAAAGGGGTTGAATGCCTTTAATGAGGCTACTTATATCTCAGAAACTGAAGATATTACAGACCTGAAAATTGGTGTTTGGGATCTCCTTTAAAAATAAAGAAACACGTATTTTTTTGTTTCTGGAAAACCCAATTAAGGGGGAATGAAAAGGGGGTAATATTTTAAAATGAGTGTATCTATATCTCAAAACTTTTAAAGGTTATAGATGTAAAAATTGGTACTTAGAATCTCCTTTAAAAATAAAGAAACACATATGCTTTGTTTTCGGAAAATCCTAATAGGAAGGGTGGAAAAGGTTGAAAAAGGGGTCGAATGCATTTCATGAGTCTACTTATATTTCAGAACCTGAAGATATTACAGACCTGAAAATTGGTATTTTGGATCTACTTTAAAAGTAAAGAAACACGTTTTTTCCTTTTTTGGAAAATCCAAATATTGGGGGGGTGAAAAAAAAGGGGGGGGGATGAAATTTTTAAAATGAGTGTGTCTACATCTTAAAACGTTAAAATTTACAGATGTAAAAATTGGTAGTTAGAATCTCCTCTAAAAATAAAGGAACATGTATTGTTTTGTTTCCTGTAAATCCTAATAGGAAGGGTGTAAAAGGGTGAAAAATGGGTTGAATGCCTTTAATGAGGATACACATATCTCAGAAACGAAAGATATTACAGAACTGAAAATTTTTATATGGGATCTCCTTTAAAAATAAAGAAACACGTATTTTTTAGTTTTTGGAAAATCCAATTAATGGCGGTTAAACAGGAGTGACAAATTGGGGTGAATTTTTTGAAAGACTATATCTACAGAATATCTTGGAAACGTAAAATGTTACAGACGTAAAAAGTGGGTGTTTGGAATCTCCTGTAAATGTAAAGAAACATAGGTGATTTGTTTTTGGAAACTCCACTTAAGGGGAACTCAAGAGGGGTGAAATTTTAAAATGAGAATTTTTACAGTATATCTAAAAAACTTAACATGTTACAGAAGTAAAAAATGGTATTTTTAAAATCTTTATTAAACATAAAGAAACGTGAATTTTTAGTTTTCGCAAATACCACTTGGGTGGTGGTGGGGGGTAAAAGTGACTGAAAATGGTGTTGAATTCTTTTAATTAGGCTACTGATATGAAGATGTTACAGACGTGAAATTTGATATTTGCAATCTGCTTTAAAAGTAAAGAAACACGTATTCTCGGAAAATCCAATGAAGGGTGTGTGTGTGTGTGTGTGTGTGAAAGAATTGAAAATTTAATTGACTTAATTGTATGAGAATACATACATCTAATAAAAAGTAAAGTTGTTACAGACGTGAAAATTCGTATTTGGATCTCCTTTTAAAAAAAGAAAAACGCGTTTTGGTGGGGAAAACATCTTGGAGGGCGGGAGTGTAAAGCAGTTGAATTCCTTTCATGAGGACACATAAATCAAAAACTGAAGAAGTTAGAGTCGTGATAATTGGTATTTAGAAGATCCTTTACTATTAAAGAAACAACCTTTTTTGCGGGAAAATTCACTTATGGGGGGAGGAGTATTGTGAAATGAAGTGAAAAAAGTAAATTATTTTTGTGGGGATACTTATATCTCAAAACTGAAGGTAATAGATGTGAACATTGGTGTTTGGAATCTCCCTTAAACATAAAGAAACAAGCATTCTTTTAATTTCTTTTTTTTTGGGGGGTTGGGGGTGGCGGTAAATAAACTTAACGGCGGTGGGGTGTAGAAGGAGGTGAGACCAATTTATTTTACTGTTATTAATGTACTTATAAGGATCCTCCGTTGCTCAGGCGGCAGCGCACCGGCCTCTCACAGCTGGGTTCCGTGGTTCAAATCCCGGTCACTCCATGTGACATTCGTGCTGGACAAAACGGAGGCGGGACAGGTTTTTCTCCAGATACTCCGGTTTTCCCTGTCATCAGCTATTCCAGCAAGACATAATAATAATAATAATAATAATAATAATAATAATAATATACCGGACCGTCGTCAAATGTGCGGACCGCGCTGGAAACGGCTCCTGGACGGGTAATGACTAAGAATGCAGTCCGGCCGCGGGTTCAGTGCTGCCAAGGCACCCAATATGACACCACGCCGGATCTCCTGAAGGATTTTATCCATATTAAAAATGATTATAGGAAAAGATGGCAAAGATTTACGTACCCAACTGACAGGGAGGAATACCAGAGCCTAGCCCGGGAAGTACGAAATCGATTGCTGGAAAGGAAGATTGAAAAATGTGAGGAAACGTGCCGTAAAATAATAGAAAACCAGTCATATCGAGAATTTTGGTGGATTCTCGCAGAAAACGAGTCAGATCGCGAATTTCGGCGGATTATATATCTAAAACAATAAGCATTCAATTATAAATTTCAGTATAATACCGTAGCGAAGCACGGGTATCTTGCTAGTTTATTATAAACAGATTCCCATCAATACCGGTTTCGGCCTCCTATGGCCATCATCAGCTGGTATATTACAATATTGTAGCCATTGTGACATACACCAATGTCTTCATCTTCTTTTTGTGGACTTCGATCATAGGACATTTCTGTGCATTACCAGGAACACATGATATTCATTATGTGAAGCGATTCAAAAATATATAGTTCAGACAAGAAAATATTATTCTGAAACTACTACCACACACTCTCTACACCCAGACTACAAGATCAAAACAGATGACAAAAATCCACCCCCGTGAGACAGCTCTTGAAGTGGGTGATTTCATACTTGGAAAATACTGTGGAAAGAAACATTTGAAATATTATGTTTGTACCATAACTGAAAGTAATGGTGATATTTATTTTGTAACCAATTTTCGCAAGTGCAACGATGAAGCTGAACTGTTTTGTGAACCACCGACGAAAGACGAGTGCTTTTTAAATGTAAATGAAATCCTCATGGGAAATGGTATTTTGATGAATCTATACCAGAAGCAGAATGAACAATATTTTTTTCCCATTTTATTATATTGTTTTCTGACCAAGCTTTCATTCAAACTGTAGGCTACTTAAGCGTTGAATGTTCAGTTGTTTTTAAATATTTTAGTTCATTTTACATTCACTGTTATTAGTGTTAAATAAATGTGTGACAATTCATAAAAACACTTAACTTTATTAATTAGGCCACATATCAATACCAGTATCTGTAGTTATATACCTTATTATTATTATTAAGAGGAGGAATGAAGCTTGTAGTTTTATGTGACCGATAATCTCAGTATCATAAGCCACGGGACCTCATTTTTTTTTCGCGAAGTCCGAACCACCAGACGCGACTTTCACCTCGAAAATCACACATGCATTAATCGGGACTCGAACCCAGTCCGTCTTGATGGTTCCATGCAGCTTGACCACTGCGCCATCACACCCCTTCTTTATTATTACTTATTGCAATATTAAATATACATTTTATCATTCAGTGATTGTATTTGATGCGGAGTTTACGATTTATTAGTCTCTCATGCCATGTCACCATAACAGATTGGTGCGTGTAATCCCGGGACGCTGTCAAGTAAACATGTATTTGTACTTGGAACTAGTTTCGACGCTGTGTTTGCGTCATCATCAGCCAAAATGGGAAACAGGCAAGCATGTAGGCATTTATGTTACACAAGGCGTTACATTAAACAATACACATCTTACAAGGAGATAAAAACAGGGACGAATATAGGAAACAAATGAATCGTTGAGAAAACAAAAGTTATACAAATTAAAAATAACCTTAACCACACATCTTGCAGTGCAAAAGTGTTCTTCTTTATATTCTTGTCAAGCTGAATACCGGACCTATGAAGATTACAAGATTAATTTGTGCATCTACAGAATGGTTGTTAATGAAGCTATGTAATATAGAGAGAAATTTTCAAAGGTGGTTAAATGAAGAAGTTATATCATGTTCAAGATCATGCTTCCACATCTCTGCACAGTATTTAAAATACAATTTACCGTTGCTCTTTTATAGCTATTGTTGAGAGTTAAAGAGAATTTCCTGTTGTGTATGTTTATCAGGAACTCAAGGGAGACTTCTTTAGTTAGTTGGAACATAGAAAGAATGATGAACTCTTCTCAGAAGAACTCTTAAGGTTTCACCTTACCTTTTCCTGCCTGCTGGCTCTTTAGAAAGTGTGTGCGTGCATCTTGTATTCAGGATTCATTCAAGACAAATATTTTCGCACTGCAAGTTGTGTGGTTAAGCTTATTTTAATATGTATAATTTTTGCTTTCTCAAAAATGCATTTGTTTCTACATTCGTCCCTGTTTTTATCTCCTCGTAAGATGTGGATTGTTTAATATAACACCTTGTGTAAAAAATTGGGTTAAATGAAGGAGTTATATTATATTCAAGATCATGCTTCACGTCTCTACACAATATTTAAAATGAAATTTACCGTTGATCTTTATAGCTATTGTTGAGAGTGAAGAAGAATTTCCTGTTGTGTATGTTTATCAGGAACTCAAGGGAGACTTCATTAGTTAGTCGGAACATAGAAAAAATGATGAACTCTTCTCAGAAGAACTCTTAAGGTTTCACTTTACTTTTTCCTGCCTCCTGGCTCTTCAGAAATGTATGCGCGTGTGTTTTGTATTCAGGAATCATTCAAGACGAATATTTTCGCACTACAAGATATGTGGTTAAGGTTATTTTTAATATGTATAACTTTCCCTGTTTTTTATCTCCTTGTAAGATGTGTATTGTTTAATTTTCCTGTTGTGTATGTTTATCAGGAACTCAAGGGAGACTTCATTAGTTAGTCAGATCATAGAAAGAATGATGAACTCTTCTCAGAAGAACTCTCAAGGTTTCACCTTACTTTTTCCTGCCTGCTGGCTCTTTAGAAGTGTGTGCGCGTGCGTTTTGTATTCAGGAATCATTCAAGGCAAATATTTTCGCACTGCAAGTTGTGTGGTTAAGCTTATTTTTAATATGTATAACTTTGCTTTCTCAACGATGCATGTGTTTCCACATTCGTCCCTGTTTTGTCTCCTCGTAAGACGTGTATTAATTAATGTAACACCTTGTGTAAAAACTGGGTTATCTGAAGGAGTTATATCATGTTCAAAATCATGCTTTCACGTCTCTACGCAATATTTAAAATTTTACCGTTGTTCTTTATAGCTAGTGTGGAGAGTGAAGGAGAATTTCCTGTTGTATATGTTTATCAGAAACTCAAGGGAGACTTCATTAGTTAGTCGGAACATAGAAAAATGATGAACTCTTCTCAGAAGAACTCTTAAGGTTTCACTTTACTTTGTCCTGCCTGCTGGCTCCTCAGAAATGTGTGCGCGTGTGTTTTACATTCAGGAATCATTCAAGAAGAACACTTTTGCACTGCAAGATGTGTGGTTAAGGTTATTTTTAATTTGTATAACTTTTGTTTTCTCAACGATTCATTTGTTTCCTATATTCGTCCCTGTTTTTATCTCCTTGTAAGATGTGTATTGTTTAATGTAACGCCTTGTGTAACATAAATGCCTACATGCTTGCCTGTTTCCCATTTTGGCTGATGATGACGCAAACACAGCGTCGAAACTAGTTCCAAGTACAAATACATGTTATAAATAAAATATAACTTTTTGTATTGAAAAGGTGGACCGTTTTAAGTTTTTCCTATCATCCTTCTCAGTTCAATACGGACAAAAAATGAAATTCTTAGGTTTAAATTAAAGTCAAGTAAACACGCGACGATCGCCTTTAACTATATTACGCAGACATTATGCAACTTACACATTTGGTTTTCTTTTGCAAAATGTACATTTGTCCTTCTTGTCAACAATATCTTGACATTATCAATAAAAGTTGCCACAATTCGCAGAATTTAGAAAAAACGTAAAGGTATGTAAAGTCAAAAGTCCGTTCCATGTAAATACTGATCGCTATGTTTAAAATTTTATAAAATCACATACATCAGGTTTAAAACAATGAAATTTATGGAGGTTGTTAAGTATCATCTAGACATTATTATGCATACATCTCAATTTGTTTAGATAGTAAGTTTCATATATATGTTAAAAAGAAATGCACAAATATAAACATGCCGCGCTTGGAATTGGCCTCATATGTGCCACTGCGGTTTAAGTGAAGGCCATCTGAGTGCAGATCCCTATCTCCTACCCACCCATTAGGATCTAGAAATCTCGCTCCCAGTTTTCCACATACCCACTCCATAGTCTCGTACTTATACCTGCTTGCCTTACGTTGTTGGTACCAACGTGAAACACTACCACCTTCTCCTTTCCCTCCCCCTTCTCTTCTACTTTCCTCAACATCTGCCTTGACCTAATTCCTGGATAACACTCTAACCTGGTTCCCTTTCCTCCACACACCTCCCCACATGTCTAACAATGGAATCCCCCATGACCAGAGCCTCAATCCTACCCACCTCATTTGATCCTCTCCCCTCCTGGTCAACCCTATCTTTCCTGATGGCTGCATAAACTATTCCTCCTCTTTCTCCCATGACCCTGTTCCACCAGTCTTTTCCTATCTTCTACTCTATATTTCCCTTTCCTACCTTTTCCTTTCCTCCTACTTCCACACTTCTCAGCAACAGTTCCCTGTTCCTCATCCTCCCTCTGTTGTTCTACCTGCAGTGACTTATACCGATTTCTCACAGACACCTGTCCTGAGTCCTGAGCCTGCAATCTCCTTCCCCTTAAAACATTAGACCACCTGTTTTCTAAAATTCTCCCCTTTCCTTCCCATTCCTCTTTTACACTTATTGTATCCTGTGCATTGTTTGAGGGAGGCCTACCTTCCTTCCTGTCTTCTGAGAGAATCCTACTTATCTCCCTCAAACTCTCCAACTTCTCCCTCCTACTCCTTAATGCCTGGCCACACCCAGAGTTCCTACACTTACACTCCTTAGCCATTCTTTATGGAATAATGAAAATAAAAGGAAAAATAAAATAACTTATTCTGTGAAAAAAGTCTAGGATAGTACACAAAGATCACATGACAATAAGATAATTTAATATACTACTACACTACAATACTACTTAGTCGAACTATAGTTTTAGCCTACAACATCCTAACAGAACACCTGCCATTAATTACTAAATACCAAAAGGAATACACAAGAATTACACAATTCTAAACTACAGTTAAGCCTATTCTAATTACAACATCAGTACTGGTTGTCGTGTGTGTGAGTGTGTGGAAATTTTTTGTTGTACAGGTGCTGTGCTTCCTGTGCATTCTGTCTTGCTTGACCACAGATCAGGAGCATGTCAACATATTCATCTGTTGAATACATAGGGGAATTAATGACCAGCACTGCTGGGCTACACCAAGTGTCTGGCCAGTACACATTCAACTTGCATGCTGCATGCTATTGGTCGAACGTGGCACGAATGGCCTTGTATTTGATCCTCAAAGCTTAAAATGTGAATAAAAATATTTAGAGCTTGTGGGATTCAAACCCACTTACCAACAGCACACGCGTCAGCGCGTCTGTGCTTAGTCCATGGCACCACAGGAACACTTCCCACTCGTTCCCCAGAGAGCATACTGGATGTCCATATACTTCTGCTTTTCTAATTCACTCACATTTTCTGTCAGTACACTCTTGTTTTTAGTATTAATTTCATATTCTAGTTAGCCTCATAACTTGGCTGCGCTAACAGATTGCGTGGTCTGTGGTCAGAGGATGTTAATGTATCCAGTACGCTGATAAGTACACCTAATCCACTACTTAATATTGACAAACAATTCATGTTCAGTAGCTTTGGGTTATCACATCTATTTAGGAATAATATTAAGTCACAATCTATGGCACGAGGCAACAGATGGTGGTCAAGGAACATAGTGCTCCACGTCAACCGCCCTGTGACACATCAGGACTATCCGATGTTGCATGCCTTTATTTCTTAGCAAACACTGCATGTCATTTGTTAAATGTAGCACAATTGGCCTTGTGTTTAATCCTTGAAGCTCATGATACAAATAAAATTATTCAGTTACAGTGACTTTCGAACCCATCACCTAAACACAGACACAGTACCATCTCCGTGCTTAGTCCTTTACACCACGGTGACTGTTGCCTCGAGCTAATCAGAAAGCGTACTTGGTGTAAAATTACTTCCCGCTTCCCGCTTCCCAACAGGCAGCTACAAAGAATGCACGGTTCCAACACCTTACATACTGTACTTTGTTTTTACAACATATACGCTTCCACGATAAAATCAACGTGCATCAAGACGCATAATTTCAACACATTCTGACAAATGTCACCAGCCAGAAACATCACGACATACGGATGGAAAACATGCTCCATTAACATTTCTAATAACTCCAATATTAGTAGCTGCCTAATATATCTCCAGATATATATCTAAGCATTACCCGATCTACAGCGGATTATTAAAATGCTAACTGTTTTGTACATATAAATATTTTTACGGACCCATTTTATTAGAACACTATATCTAAGACTGTTATGAAAAATTCGTCAACCCCATTTGTTCCAAAACAATGTACAAGTTGCACCACATATCAATAACATTAATGTAATATGTTTTTAACCAGGCATATATGACATACATATACCACTGTTTTAGCTATATGTCCATTTTGACAGCATTATTTAATGCCTATGCTAAGCAAATAGTTTTCATTTAAAATTTTAACCTTATACTAAGACTCAATCAAGAGTAACAGGCTTTACAAACTGATTTTAGCATCTTAGATATATGCCAGTAAGGTGTTGCATTGATATTCTAGTCAAAAGTGTTCAAACCAATGTCCTAATCAATAGCCAATTTGTGTAATTTGTGAACCAACTTTAAATGTACATTGTTAAACTTGCCACGGTTGAGTTGCACAAATGTGTGTATATTCCACATTGTATAACCTAAAAATTGGATGGTGGTAGCATGAAAAATAATATATGTCTTCATGGATTATGCACACTAGTCAATCATGTACCAGACATACCAACATTAATGATCGGTTCAAATCAATTTAAGCTTTTACCACTACGTCCATTTTAACAGCATTATTTAATGCCTATACTAAGCAAATAGTTTTCATTTAAAATTTTAACCTTATACTAAGACTCAATCAAGAGTAACAGGCTTTACAAACTGATTTTAGCATTTAAGATATATGCCAGTAAGGTGTCACATTGATATTGTAGTCAAAAGTGTTCAAACCAATGTCCTAATCAACAGCCAATGTGTAACTTATGAACCAACTTTAAATGTACATTGTTAAACTTGCCACTGTTGAGTTGCATAAATGCATGTATATCCCACATTGTATAACTTAAAAAAATTGGATGGTAGTAACATAAAAAATAATATGTGTCTTCATGGATGATGCACACTAGTCAATCATGTACCAGACATACCAACATTAATGATTGGTTCAAATTAATTTAAGCTTTTACCACTACATGTGATGTTTTTGTAAACAATACATTTTTAACGCTTGTCAACTGAGGATGACCCCCTAGGGGTCGAAACTAGTCTTGACTATTTTTACCTGCTTAATGTAAAATAAATTTGTATTGATAAGGTGGAAACTCATATACATATTGTTTTTTGTAAAGTCACAAACTCTCACACGTTTTCTACCAGTAGCCATCACTTTTAGCGTTAATTTCATGTCCAATTAACAGCTTATAATTAGCATATACTTTTTACATAACCGCATGTCAGTTTGATGCACTGTGTAAATACCTGTTGCATACATATTTTTGCAAAAGTCTTGCTGTAATGACACTGTAAGAGCTTTAAAGGTGACTGTAGCTTGATGTACGGCAAAGGAGAAATGACCAGCACACCACTGACATTCGTTGGGATGTCTAACAACAGAAAAAGTCAGGCGCAGCAGACTCACCTGGGATTTTTTCTATCCTATTCATAAACAATCTCATACTGTGGTTCACTTGCCTGTTCATTTAAAAGATGAACTGCAGGTGTATGTTTGTAATGATATTGTTGCTGAAGCTCTACTTCGAGTGGAGTTGAAAAGCACTGAATTGATTGCATAGTTTAATTTAAATAACAATCCGGTGACAAGAAGTCCCTACATCTATCCAGAAATGCCAGTTCATTATGTTTGAGAAAGTAATAAACACAGCTGGAAAAATAACAGGTAGAATGTCTAACATTTCCCCACAGGAATCAGAAAAATATCATCTTCACTTGCTGTTACTTCACATAGTAGGTGACACCTGTTTTGAAGATATAAAAACAGTCAAAAATATGTGCTTTTCTATATTCAAGGAAGCAGCAATGGAAAGTAGGTTAATTCAGGACGCTACTGAATTGCATCACTGTCTACATGAAGTGTCAGTTTTTCAAATGCCATTTCAATTGAGACAATTTCAGTATTTTCCATCATTTGTATATTTCAACAACCATTGAATTCAGTTGAATTTTGGGATACTTTTAAAGATTCTCTTAGTGAAGATTACCTACATCTTTACAACCAGCAAAGAGCTTATCAACTGACTCTCTTCAACACCAGTAAGATGACAAAATTACATGGTTTTTCTCTTTCAGCTTTCGGGTTGCCAGTTATCAATGACTTACTACGTGCTAAAAGGATTGAATCTTCCATGCTTCCAGAGACTGATTATAACTCAATTATTCAGAAAGCAAATTATGAACAAAGATTTTTAAAATTTTTTAAAATTTGCTTTACGTGGCACCGATGCAGATAGGTCTTATGGCGACGATGGGGTAGGAAAGGCCTAAGAGTGGGAAGGAAGCGGCGTGGCCTTAATTAAGGTACAGCCCCAGCATTTACCTGGTGTGAAAATGGGAAACCACGGAAAACCACCTTCACGGCTGCCGAAAGCGGGGTTCGAAAACCGAACCCAGTATCTCCCGGATGCAAGCTCATAGCTGCACGCCCCAAACCGCATGGCCAACTCGCCCAGTGAACAAAGATTCATCATTAATGAAATTATTCACGCTATGCAAGAGAATACAAAAAAAAGTAATGCTTACTTCAAAGATGGTCCTGGCGGTACTCGCAACACATCTGTAACAACGTTCATAAAAATGGTATTGATTGGAATTTAGATGAGATATCAGTTGCATGGACCGAAAGTGCTGCCATACCATTACCCAACGGCTATAAGGTACACAGTAGATTTAAGTTGCCACTGAAATTACACAAAGCTTCTGTCTCATCTTTAACAATGAACAGTAAAGCAGCAGATGATATCAGATCAACAAGACTGATTATGTGGGATGGAGCACCAATGGTTAATGTGCATGCCCTCATGTGCATTAGCAGACTTTTGAAAGACATCATGGGTAATTCCAATTCCTTTGGGACCGAGCTCGATAGCTGCAGTCGCTTAAGTGCGGTCAGTATCCAGTAATCGGGAGATAGTGGGTTCGAACCCCACTGTCAGCAGCCCTGAAGATGGTTTTCCGTGGTTTCCCATTTTCACACCAGGCAAATGCTGCGGCTGTACCTTAATTAAGGCCACGGCCGCTTCCTTCCCTTCCCTAGGCCTTTAATATTCCATCGTCGCCATAAGACCTATCTGTGTCGGTGCGATGTAAAGCAAATAGAAAAAAAATTCCTTTGGAAGGAAAGATATTGTTCTAGGTGGAGATTTTAGACAGGTTTTGCTTGTTGTTCCATATGCTTCCAAACAAGCTCTTACTCAGAACTGTATTAAATGTTCTTCTCTTTAGTCAGAAGTAAAAATACAGTAGAAGTCTACTATAGCGAGTACGGCTTATAACGAGAACCCCATTATACTGACAATATTCTTACGTCCCTTCAAAATTCCTATATTACACTGTGCATTATCCTTCGGTTACAGCGAGAGCCCTATCACTGACGCATCCGTTATTATGAGCGATTAAGCGTGCACGATTGTTTCCACTATCGATATTAATGCACCCCAGCGATTATGATGCATGCAATCGATTATCTTCGTATCGTTTCCTCGCTATGTCCACTAGCGAGTTCTCTCGTCGACATTCGAAGGCGATGTCAGAGTCTATTAGTAATACCCGTTGACTGCTGTTCCGTAAAGAAAATTCGAAATGGAAGAGAACATATTTTCATAATAAATGCGTAAATAACATGTCTGATAACAGTTCTTAACTCGTTAAAAATAAAGGCTGACTAAACGATTGCTTAATGTTAATGCTAAATACTGGAATTAAGTAAAAATGGGATACACCTCGAGATATGGCAGAGTGCATAATTGATTTCACAGGTTAGTTTATATTTTCTTGCGTCTGGTTAAATGACGGAAATGTTATTATCATGTAAATTTATAGCGAGAAGGTTTATAATTTCTCCAGTGGCACTTGAAGCATGTTTTCTCATATGTACAGTATGGTTAAGTTAGGATAGGTGACGCTGTTTGAATAAGGAAACCGAAACGTTTGCCACAAAATGCGATCGATCGTCTTTGGTACAGTATAGTTTTCTCACTATGTGAATTTGCGAGCTCTCTCGTCAACATTCGAAGGCGATGTTGGAGTCGATTAGTAATACGATTGATATTCTCTAAAGAAAATTCGATGAAAGAGAATAACAAGTTTTCGTAATAAATGCGTAAATAACGTGGCCGATAGCAGTTGGTAACTCGTTAAAAATAACGGCTGAAGTAAACGACCTCTTAATTTTAATGCTATATACTGAAATTAAGTAAGAATATGATGCACCTCAAGATATGGCAGAGAACACCACTGATTTCAGAGGATAGTTCATATTTTCTCGCGCCTAGTTAAATTTCGGAAAGGCTATTCACATGTAAATTTTTAGCGAGCATAACTCATTTCTCTACATGCGTATCAAATATGTTTTCATGACACATATACGGATAGGTTAGGTGATGCCATTTGAAGAAGAAAACTCTGGAGTGATACCGTATTTCTCCGAATCCAAGATGACGCTTTTCCCCTCAGAATCTCATGCGAAAAATCAAGGGTCGTCTTACATTCGCAGCCTAACAGTAATGCATACCACTGGCAACTCTCGCGGTAACCACGCTGCTTCTTTTCACGCCCGCACGCACACGCAAAATTCGTCAACAATAAGCGACCGCCTCTTTATTATACATCGTTAGCCGTCACAACCGGTTGTACAGTGCCTGTGTGTAACGTCACTGGATCTCGGGAAATAGTGAAGAGAGAATGGCATTCTATCAGCTTCTACAAAAACGTTTCTCAAATCTTCAGAATGGCATCAAAACATGCGAGCCTTCGAATTCTTAGAAAGGCCACGGCTGCTCAGTGGCAGAGTTATAACGTGTCTACTGTACCTAACTCTAGGTAAAAATATAGACAGCAAGAATATTTTCGTGATGGATAGTCGTAAAGATACGTGGAAGAGGTATTGCCGGCAAATTGTCAACGGATTCTTGTAGATATTATGCCAATTTAAAGTTACCGGTAACGGTTATTAAACACTCGGAAATGTAGAATAATTGTGCAGCCGCAAGAAAATATGGCGTAGGCCTAACTAAGTTAATATTTGGCGTCAGCGCGAAGACAAAGGTACAAAAAATGCATTCAGTGGTCCGCAACAAAGACGCTTTAAAGAAGTCGAAATTGTGAGGTATGTGCACGAAAAACTCATGGGTGGAAAGGCCATACCGTGGCGCAATAAACTCATTCGTTGACCTTCAACGTCCGCAATTAGGTCTAACTATCCGCTGAAGTCGGCCGAACCCGGCAAGCGAGACGTGCGTGTAGCGGTAGGCGGTTATATCTGACGCTGAGTAAAAGTACCGTTACATTTTTATAGAGAGCAAGAATATTTTGCTGACGGATTGCCGTATTGTAGAGACGCATGGGATAGGTATTGCCGGCAAATTTTCAATGGGTTCTCTTCGGTATTATGATGCCAATTTTAAGTTAATGGTCATTAAACCCACGGAAATAAAGAATAATTG
Source organism: Anabrus simplex (assembly GCF_040414725.1). Lineage (NCBI taxonomy): Eukaryota > Metazoa > Arthropoda > Insecta > Orthoptera > Tettigoniidae > Anabrus > Anabrus simplex. The sequence continues at coordinate 138,184,780 of NC_090267.1, forward strand.
TGCCCCCGCAAAAAATGCGGCGTAAGGAAAACCAATGTTCAGCGTCTAAAAATGGTATAAAAATGCGTACTGTACAACAAAGGCATTCATATGATTTTACAACACACTTTTTTAGCACAATTAAAAATTTTAAAGGGAAAAGTGGGGTTCGTCTTGGATTCAGAGAAATACGAAACTGTATTATTTTTTTCCAGAATGAAATTAAACATACACTTTCACGTAGTATAGGATTTCGAAAAATAAGGAAATCGTAGTGTGGATATCATCCATAGAAATGCAAGTTTTGAACAAACTGATTGGCGTTTCATACCGATTTTAATGTGTATGGGGGTTTTCCAACTTTTATACAAAAATCGGATATAATGACAATTTGTCATAGAGAGTAAGTTTTCCGCTGTTGTGAATTCTCGCTATAACAGACTTCTACTGTATTTCATCTGTTTAAATATATGTGAGCAAGACAAGAATTAGATTTTGCTGATTTTTTGCTGAAAATTGGTAAAGGAGATCATCCTTCAGTGAATCATGAATCGCCAGAGCAATCTGTTATTTATTTACCGCTCTCTATCATCGCAATGCAAGACCGTCTCAGAAATGTATGGGAATAAATTTGAGTCACCAAAAGATGCCATAAGTTTGTCAAAAATTGCATTTCCTACCCCTAAAAATAAACAATGTGATGAAAACAATTCTAAATTTATGGAATGGCACATCAGTGTAAATAACTTAATTACTGAAGATGAAAATTAAACTCTCCAATTTCCCATAGAGTTTCTGAACAGCTTAGAAAATTAAGTAGCTTGTCTCTTCATGTCCTTAAATTAAAACTGGAGCAATTGTAATGTTATTAAGAAAATTAAATGCTATACAGGGGCTTCTAAACAGATCAAGATTAATTGTATGAAAAATGCATGACAGTTGTTTGGATCTTGAAATCATTATGGAGTTAAGTGTTGTACAGAGAGAGTTTTGATTCCTAGAATTGATTTTTTTTGCTAGTTGTTTTACGTCGCTCCGACACAGATAGGTCTTACGGCGACGATGGGACAGGAAAGGGCTAGGAGTGGGAAGGAAGCGGCCGTGGCCTTAATTAAGGTACAGCCCCAGCATTTGCCTGGTGTGAAAATGGGAAACCACGGAAAACCATTTTCAGGGCTGCCGACAGTGGGGTTCGAACCTACTATCTCCCGAATACTGGATACTGGCCGCACTTAAGCGACTGCAGCTATCGAGCTTGGTAGAATTGATTTAACACCACCCAAGAGTTCGATGCCAGTTTCTTTTTCGCCTTGCATTCAGCTCAAGGGCAGACTTTAGACCGTATTGGTGTATATTTACCCCAGCTTGTATTTAGCCATGGCCAGCTGTACGTAGCGATGTCCTGACTTCGATCATTTGACAATTTGAAAGTACAAACAGTGCTAGAGAGACAAAGCACAATGAAAGTAATGCTTAAAGAGGTGCTCTAACAGCACTACATTTCAGAGATATTGGACTTAAATTTCTCTGCAAATATGTATCACACACTTCAGTCTTTAAGTTAATTCCTGGAATCTGTATTAAGCCACTGTAAACTACATGTAGAAAATGCTGTCACTCAACAGTTGAATTTCAACAGGTTCAGCCTAGTTAAAAAAATATTCATAAATGCACCCACCTAGAAAGTTTATCCATCATAGACACAAGCTGCATTGCTTCATACTCCTTCTGCTCTTCAGTCATACCAGCTGTAGGATTAGGTTTTGGAGGTTCATAGCAACCAGTCACTGGATTTATCCTAAAAAATAAACAAAGCAGAGCAAGATTAACACAACGTAAAGATTATTTTGTATTTCTCATATAACCTACTCACAGAAAATGCTAACAAGAACTTCGCATTTTGTTTTGCCACAACTAAATACCGTAAAATAGAATTTTAGTACCTACTGCAAGAGCATAAATGGAAAGAGCAGCAGAATAAGGATGCAGGGATGAGCCTTATTTCGACAGATGGGAGAAAAATTAGTGAGTCATTACATGAAATTTAATATACTGTATTTTAAGTTTCATTAATATTCATGAGTAACAAAAGGCAATCCTGAAAAGTAAAGCTGGGAATTTTCTGAATGAGTTCCTTACAGACTGCATAAAACTGTTGTTGGAATACAACAGATTTCTGTGGAGCAGTCTATAGGACGCTTTGTGAAGTACAATTAGTGACGTGTACCAAGGGTCGATGTCAGCAACTAGGTTATGTGTAAAGGAATGAAGAGAAAGGCTGTATCCATCTTCTACTAGAATAAATATACTGTATTAGATGAGGAGCATCGTTTCAAATCATATTAAGTGCACAGATTATAATTTTATATAATTTTAAAATACGTTTTACTTTCTAACCAAATAGGACATGTCAAAATTCTAAACGGCAAAATCTAGGTACTGAGTTTATGTTCCAGAAGCAGTCACGATTCAAATCATTTCCCAATATATGAAGGCGTCATTCTAATTATAAAATTTCACTTAATACCATACCTGCCAACTTTACAAAACCAAAAATCAGGAGATTTAGATATGAAAATCAGGAAAAATCGGGAGGAATCAGGAGATACAATTGATCAAGACTGCTTATTCTACTTATATTGCGCAATACAGGAGTACTATGGTGCCGTATATTATAACACTTATTGTCTCAAAACACGACTGTTGTTATATGAGGCTCACAGGAAGTATGTGAGTGAGATAATCGGTCTCTGATACGCCTACCGAAAATAGTATGAACTCATGCTCCACACATGTGAATCAGTCACGCACTTAGAAGCAATTACTTAGAAAATGCATAGATTAATATACTGCATCTCGTGCCCGCATGATTATGAGAAGCGCAATGCTATTTTTATCAAGTAATAAATTAAAACTCGCCAGAATTGTCTCCAAATGGCTCCTAAAATCATTAGTCGCTATCTTTGAAATTCTGTCACTAAATTACTAAAACAGATTCCAAATCTAGCAATTAGTCTCTAGAATTGACTAGACTGATACGAATGAACAGGAACATAGCACGCAAGAACGAGAGATTGACAGTCGATATACACTTCGCGATACACAGGTTTCAATAAACATCGCACATTCGTGTGCATTTCTCGTATTAATAAACGTTGATATTTTTCATTTCAAAGAGGCCAATGAGTGAAGGACTTTCGGCCACTTGCGTACAAAGCTGATATGGTGGGATTTGAAAACAAATGTTTAAAGTTCACTCAAATAAGCTAAAATCGGGAGAAATATTGGAATAATCGGGAGACGGGAAAAATTGTACAAAATCGGGAGTCTCCCACCTAAATCGGACAAGTTGGCAGGTATGTAATATGTTTTGAACCAATTCACTGAACAAAATATGTTTTGATACAACCTTTTATTCACAGAATACGATTTGAAACGCTCATTTGATTCCAAAGATTTTTATTGACTTTGTTGTTAGCTACAGCGCACATTGTCAATGCTATATGGATATTTACAGTCTTGCAAGTAATCCATTTTCCTCATGCAAACAGTCACAGTCGTCATCATGAGTCGGCCTACCAGTATCGGGCGTTCAACCGATGTTTAGTGCTGAAACATAAAATTGCAAACTGTCCATCACCTTCCAGTTGTCTCCAAATCTGGTTTACAGTAGGTTCTCGACATCCAGTTTTTAGCGTCAGATAAATGCTCTTGGTTTATCTATTACGAGAGGTTCATGTACCTGACCCAGCCTTATGCCTCGTTTCAGAAGGGTTACGAATCGCTTTGAGGGGTCATCAAACCTGTACGTTGGTTCCATCTTTACTCTAACGTGATAGTGACACTATTCTCGCTTTTCTTCAGAATCATTCCCTTCATTTCTTTTATCCCGTCCAATTTCTTAAAATGCTTGGCGAAAATCTTGTAGTCCCTTATAAACCATTCTTTTCCTAGATGTTTTCAGTCCCCCAAAGACTGATAGATCTCTTGGTATTCCTCGGGAGTAACGATGTTAGAGCACTTACGAATAAACTTTTCAACAACACCAAAAACCCTGTCTGCGGGTAAAAAGGAATGTCCTCTGACAGGAAGGATGACGACAATCATGGAAATGTTAGCGGGTGCTTTGGTTTGTAGCCAGTAAACTAGAGCATGGATAACATGCATGTTCTTGTTTTGGCCTCCACATCCATCTGCGAAAGCCTCCGTGGCTCAGACGGCAGCGCATCGGCCTCTCACCGCTGGATACCGTGGTTCAAACCCCGGTGGCTCCATGTGAGATTTGTGCTGGACAAAGCGGAGGCATGACAGGTTTTTCTCCGGGTACTCCGGTTTCCCTGTCATCTTTCATTCCAGCAACACTCTCCATTATCACATCATAGCATTTATCACTCATTAATTAATCACCTTGGGAGTGGCGACTCCATTGTAATAACAGCCTATACAGTAAAACCTCGTTAATTCGAAGTCGTGGGGACTAAAAAATCGGACTTCGAATTACGTGATTTCAAATTAACCGCCAATTCGCAATTCAGAAGTACCAACCCTTGCTGCATTACAAAATATTCTAAGCCCCGATACTGCATGCACAGTTTATACCTTTTAAATACCATGAAAAAAGAAATATTTCCAAGAAGGTGCATTTACAGTATTCAAATAATACACTTGGATATCTCACTGGCAAACATAACTTCACGCAACGAAAGAAAGAAAAAGAAACACGATTCAAAGACGAGGAGAAATCTATGCTGGCTCCCATGTGCAAGTGCTTTATTCATTGGATTACTATACTGTATGCATTTTAGATGTATTTGCACAGAAAATACCCGGTGCCCTTAAAATCGAACTTTCCTATGACTCTATCCTTGTACGATTTCCCGCCATGGCACTTCTTTCGTACTTCAGAAATGTAAACACTTGCCGCGTCACAAAGTATTCTAAGACTCATTAATACATGCGATCACCTCGACGCACGGTTTAAACCTTTCAAATGCCATGGAAATAAACTATTTCCGACGTGTATCCAACAAGATGCATTTACAATGTTCAAATAATGCACTTGGATAAATCATTCACAAACATAACCTCACGCAATGAAAGAAAAACATCACACAATTCAAAGACGAGGATAAATTATGCTGGTTCCTCTGTGCAAATGCATTATTTTTTGGATTTCTGTACTGTTTGTATTTTTAGATGCTTTGTACTAGCATGGAAAGTGCCCGACACCTTAAAACATTGTGGCTTATCGAACTTTCCTATGACGAGGGAATAAAGTTTCTCGCTTCCATGTGCATTGCAATGCACTACAATGACCCCCATCCTCCGGCTGGCACTTTCTCCTTTAAAACCATAAGACCGTTTATGCTCGCATTAAAATAAAACCATGCAGTTTCATCGCCAATGACAATATTGTTAGGTGCTTACGAATTTATTATATGGGCCACGTTTTTTCATTAACTGTCGGCATCGCCAGTGTTCGCGGATTCTGTTTTTCCGCACACTGCCTGTTGCGTGATATTACGGCGTTCCTTAAAAGGTTGAATACAAAAGAATTCATGAAGCGCACTGTGGACCCACCGAAGTGAGTGTAATTGCGGAAAGCTACGGTACCCCTCGACGTTCTGGAACACGCGTTCTATTATGACACGGATAAATTTCGAGTTGACATTACTCTGTAACATACTATTGTTTTAAAATGTAAAGGCAGTTTCGAATTAAAAGTCTGAATTTCGGTAATGGGGCCGACATTGTACTTCAAATTACGAATTATCCGTATTTCGAATTAAACAATTTAAATAACATGCAAAACTGTATCTAATGTTTCCGGGAACGAGAGCTTCTTCGAATTAGGCGGGATTTTGAATTAACCGATTTCGAATTATCGAGGTTCTACTGTATATGTTTCATTCATTCCATCCCTGACCCGGTCAATGACTGGAAAACAGGTTGTAGGTTTTCATTTTCATCCATCTGCGAACAGCCTGATACAGGTGATCGATTTATTGAAATGTACCTCATCTAAAACCCAATGCTGAACTGTGTACAGAAAATATTCTGGAACAACCATGTTTTCACTTTCAGGTCCACGGAAACACTTGCATTATACATTTCGTGGAGTCTGTTTATGTTTAACTCTGCTAATAGATAAAGCCTCTGACTTTTATTCCTGTTGTAATGCCATTCTCTTTTTATTCCTGTTGTAATGCCATTCCCTTCCTCTTAACTGAGAAATAAAGGCAATCACCTTTCCTTTCTTTGTAGCAAACAGAGTACTCTTCCTATTCCCGCCTCTCTTCTCTCAAACACCTTCACCATTCTTAACAGCTTTGGATATATTACTAATCCTGGCTTGGCTTATCACGAACAATTTCTGAAAAAATTTTGAGCAGACCACTTTTGCTTGATCACCACTATTCACCTAGAAAAGAAGAATAAGCGACTAGTACAGCTACGCCCATAAGCTGTATTCCGTTCTTGTAAGTTCAATTGTACTGTGAACAGAATTGCAACTGTTATTTGCTTTCTACTTCTTTCCAAATGCCCTTCTACGGGTAAGTAGCCCTCCATGGTAATCGAAAATGAACAGGCATGCAAGCAATACCACACTGTCAAGTACGATGTAAAAATAGCGGGATCAGCCAAGAAAAGAGCGGGATAAATGCAGGCTGGGAAACATTATTGTGAACATAATACATTTTGAACCATTTGCCGTGGTGCACTTAAAACGATTTGTACCGAATCATGTTATTCAGCACTGAATTCCTATGGGAAAGAATACGAAATTAACCAATCTAACTCAACAGCGTTAAAGAGCACATCCTAATTGGTGGGAACCACATCAAAATGTATTCTGACCTCAATTGCATTTAATACGTTTTGAAACAATGCTCCTAAGATGTGAAGTGATTATTCATTCATTCGAGCAAGACCTTCATTATATTCAACAGCTGCAATAGAAAGTGGAATTTGGTCCGTTTCCTGGGCTGAAGGGATCAGCATTGAGGCCTTCGGTTTAGAGGGTCCCGGGTTCGATTCCCGCCCGGGTCGGGGATTTTAATCACGTCTGATTAATTTTTCTGGCTCGGGGACTGGGTGTTTGTGTTTGTCCCAATACTTTCCTCTTCATATTCATACAACATATTACACTACCAACCACCACATAAACACACAATAGTGATTACCTCCCTCCATATAGGGTTGGCATCAGGAAGGGCATCCGGCCGTAAAACAGGGCCAAATCCACATGTGCGATACTGTTCACACACGCGACCCCACAAATGTAGGAAAAGCGATAGAAAAAGAAGAATAGAAAGTAGAATTTAATTTTGATATTCTAAGTTTGATGTTCTACAGTTTGGTAAGACTTTGTGACACCTACTGGAAAGGACCCTTATACCCTGTTTCACTGGAAATATATCTTGAAGAGATTTTCCTACTTGTGTTGCAAATACCTTTTGTCATTACTGTTTCTTTCTATGGTTTACTCAGAAATGTGGTCTATGTTCTGAATATATCTAGAATATATTCAATTACACAAAAGGAGAGTATCTTAATCAAATGTGCACTTTCCAGTTGATAGGTCTTTCAATATAAACTTTTTGGTTAATGACTCTGAACCAGATCCTATGTAACAGGATCTGGGTCAGTTACCTTTACTGAGGCGTAAATGAAATGAATAATAGAAGAAAGCTTTGTACTCGTCAGCACAAGTATAATAAAACATGTGCAAATATTGGACTGAAGGTTAAGGATAATGAAAACAAAAGTCATATAACATTGATGAAACATTATCCTGTTTTCATATTTTTAATTCACTATAAGTGTACAAGTAGGATTCTCCTGTATGGAAAAAGATACTTACTGCCTGTGGTACAAACCATTTGATTTTTCTCATAGGTTCAATATTTGCTCTATACTTTTGTACATGGTAGACTTTATAGCCTCTTTTCATGCAATAGTCTCCTACAGTTCTGTCTTACAGCTTCTATGGTAAAAAGCTTCCCCCAAGGAAGCTAAGATGTCCTACCCTAACCTATGGACTAGAAAACTGCTACCCTGACTAGAGAGGACAACCAGACACAAGCAACAGAGATGAAGTTCCTCAGGTCAACAGTGGCATCAACCTGAACACCGACAACTTATTTTGAAAGAAAAAGACCTAGAGGCAGACTAATGAATGAAATGAATGAATGAATGAATGAATGAATGAATGAATGAATGAATGAATGAATGAATGAATGAATGAATGAATGAATGAATGAATGAATGAAGCGTGTGCAAAAGGACATGGTGAGGAGAAACCTGGTATGGGAGAAAATACTGGAAGTCAAGTGGTGGCAGGATAAAGATTACTGAAGAGGCTTGTTCATTCCCACATCTTGCCTGTGCACAGTGCAGTGGCTTGGCTGCTGGCTTTACACCCAGGCAGCTTAGGTTGGAATCCTGGAAAATTTTCACCTGAAAAGCCATGTGGCACTAGAAGGGACATCTGGCCTTAAACCCTGGGTAAAATACAAACTTAGCAAGGATTGCTGCAGCAATGCCAGAAATAACTGATATAATCTGTCTCCTTTCCTAATTTTATAGAAACTGTTTCCCTTTTCATACACTCTTGGGCAGTTTGTATATCCACTGCATTCCAAAAGCATTGCAATTTTAAATATTTTCAAAGTTCTCTCTGCTTCCATCTTTTTATCTCTCAGTTCTACTTTTGCCACAGCAATATCCGTCTCAATTTTTGATTTTTTGTGTGTGGATGATTTCCTCATTTCATTACTGCAGGCCCCTACATCACACAAGTCATGAATATATTCCTCCTATCTACCATTTCTGCTGGTGTTGCCAGTATTACTTCATATATGTCCATCGCTACAGCTCAGCAAATAGAAGAGAACACTGTAAACAAGATGCACAGTAGGCCTGGCCTACAGGTCTAGTATTCCCTACTCAGTTGGTCACCATCAATGGACGTACTGTGATCATGTTGAAGCCCTCAGCTGGTATTACTCTGTGGGAACACATTTGGAGTTGATGATGTTACAAAGCATGGTGAAGTTCAAACCGATGAAGTGGTTGCTAATGTCAACCAATTTATGAAGAAAGCTGTGCTTGGTGCTTTGTTGAAACTCAAATCCATTTTCAAATTAGTGGCTGAAGTAACTGGCAAATAAAGAATGAACTGAAAAGTGTCTAGAAAGGTGAATCCTCATCATTACAAGGAAAGGCCCCCAAGATCTTGGAAGGCCATTTTAGACAATCTTAATGAGTAAGTCATCCACAGTATGGCAACTAATTTCTACATTGCAGATAAAAGATTACCTACTTTAAAGAAAATTCATCAAAATTGCAGACTTCAATAAATTTCTAAGGAAGTACAGACAATGAAAATGAAAATTCACAGCCTGTTTCCAGTCATTCGACTGGGTCAGGAATGGAATGAATGAAGCCCCCATCTAGCAGCGAGGATAGGAATGGCTGCGGAAGCCTGTCGCACTCCTCTGGGGCAATGATTAATGAATGACAAATGAAATGAAATTGGAGTGTGTCGCTGGAATGAAATATGTCGGGGAAAACCAGAGTACCCGGAGAAAAACCAGTCCCGCTTCTGCTTTGTCCAGCACAAATCTCACATGGAGTGACCGGGATTTGAACCATGGAACCCAGCGGTGAGAGGCCAGCGCGCTGCCACCTGAGCCACAGAGGTTCTTGGAAGTATAGACACATTGCATAAAATTCTTTTCCTTCAAGGATGCAGTTGAAAAACAAAAAAACACCACATGAAAAACTTCAGAAACAAAAACAAAGCAGTATCGGGACCAACCGAATTGCTTACTTAGTATACAAAAGTACAGAAATGAGTGTCGTCCAATGTGCTATATGAATGAGACTTACATTCACACTTCTTGCACGGCACCATAAGGATGGAGTGACAATTCACTGCAGGGCCTGTTTAAACCTGTTTCAAAAGGAAACAATTATCATCATCCATGTTGGCGGGAAGAATGATTTTGTAACGAATGCCTTTGTAAAATTTAAATCTAGCAAGCAAATAGGGAATTTTCACAATGGCATAGACTTCACAAATTATGCAAAGTGGTTTAGAGAGAGATTATTATTTAATTTACTACCTCATACTCTCCTCATTATAGACTTTACCACAAGCGATTAACTCCTTCCAAGATTGTACTTCACGAGAAGATAAAAAAAGATTCTAGTTAATAGAAAAGGGAATTGGTTTTCATGAAGACATGCTGAGAACCCAGTTATTTTTACTAATCGAAAGGAACAACCCGGTCCAATTCACTTATAAAATAGACAGTATTTTAGCCAAACAGGGTCATACCGTATTACATCATCTTCTCTTACACCAAGAATTGAATCCTGTTGAGCTGATATGGGTAAGTATCAAGAACAGCATCTGTGACAATATGCAATTTTCAGAATGGATGCATTATTAAAACTTATGGATGAATAAATTGCTTCCATTACAAAAGGGGCTGGAAGAAATGCTGTGAGCACGTAAAGAAAACTGAGGACCAGTACGTTTCATGTGGAGGTTTGCAGTAAGATTTTATGTTTCATATGGCTTGTAAAATATCCTCATTTACCCTCTCCTATGCATGCTTGTATCGCGTCACCACGTGCTAGTCCTCTTTCACCACACTGCACTTCCCCAGTGTGCTATACCTCTCCCGTGCATGTCTATTTGCATGAGCTATAATCTACTAATGGTGCTACCCTCCTCTATAACATCCACAAGAAACACTCCACCTTTATCTCAGAATACTACCGTCATGACTTTAAAAGCAAAAGGCATGTTCCCAAATTTCTACTGGCATAGTGAAGTCTTATGGTGCTATTCCCTGGACTGTATTTTTGTCTGCAGGTTGTAATGATGGACTTGATTTTCATCTTCTGCCACTATGTGCAACAACAAATTTCACTGCTCATTAGTGTCCCATTCCAGAACTTCAGAACAGATGTCTTTCCGAGTGTTTTTATGCTTGTCAATCAACATTTTCGTGACCCACCAGGAACAAACTTTTCTGTAATCAAGTTTCTTAACTCACTGGTGTACCTAGCTGCCTATCAGGCAGTCGTGGGGGCCTAAGGAGAGGTACCCTTCTGCAACTAGTTCAGGCATTCATGAAATGCAGTAAGTTATACCGTTTGAAAGCCGAGAACCTGCTCTCTCCCTTGAAGTTGGAATGTGCTCTGTATTTCCCCCTCCAATCCACCATCTTGTTGGACATCTGAGTCAAGGTATCTAAACAAACTTGCTGATGAGATCTCTACCCCAGCCATCTTGAAACCTGCTTCAGCTCCCCTCAGGCTCAAGAACTCTGTCTTACTTCTGCTGATCAAATAGTAAAAAAAAAAGTGTGTTCTTTTATATTCTTTACTTTTTTACAGTAGGTCAGATTTGAAACTACTTTATCTAAAAACAGTTAACCAGGTGAAGGATTTTCATATATAAACCATAATAAATTCACAATGTTCATAACCCTAACCCATACAACATAATAATTTTGTTAACAACATTCTCGCACAAACATGATTATTCATACCATTTTATTTTACATAAGTTTATCAGTTCTTCATCTATACTAGAACTTCAAATAAGAAGAAAACTTACTTGTCTCTGTATTCCCTGTACTCCTCTGTATCACTGTCCTCACTGTCAGAAGAATAGTGAGCAGTTCCAGATCCAGATCCTGATCTTGATCCACTGCTACTTCCTCCCAGCAATAAGCCTCTATTGGCAAACAGTCCAGCTGCGTTCCCATAACCAGTGTATTTAATCATACGCATCACTGCAATGAATATATTATCTATTAGGAAAACATATATCTGCTAAAGTATTACAATTTTATGTAAAGAATAAGAGTTCAGTGTTCCAAATTCTTAAACCCACAAATTTTTGATATTCTGGAATTTTAGTAAAAACTGTTGGATAACAATACAGAAACAAGGTTACATCATGCACGCATGCACACACAAAAAAGGCTATTTTTGACGTTATAACTGTTTGGTCTCTGCAGACAGGTGTCTGTCGGCACAGTGTGAATAATATAACAGGATTTTAAGTGAAATATTAATGTATTCTTAAAGGAAAGGCACTGTGATGATAATTTATTTGGTATTTGAGAGTATAAGGCACAGCAGATTACTATTAGATGATATATACATTGTACTATCAAGTAATGTGATTTCTACATGTATCCAAGTTTTTCTGCAAGCAATTGCAGTAGTATTTTAAGTGTAAACACATGTTTGAAGTGTTTATCAATATGGTGCATATATGTTTCGTGCTACTGAGTTACTTGAAGAATGCACATTATCAACACTCTTTTCTTTGAGATTTCAGGTTAAGCATGGACAATGGAGAATAATAAATCTGTAGAAGCCACGATATGTATAATACAAGGTTGAGAGCACGGTTGGGGCAAAGATGATGGCAACCCGATGTGGAAATAATAACGTAATATACTCGATTCCATGCAGACGAGGAGGAAGTGGAGATTTTTACCTTACCACTATTTATTAATGTACGTATTGACTCAGTATACTCCTCCTTTATTTTTAATTTTAGTATTTCTGTAATTCATTAAAGTAAGGCTAGGATTTGTTTATGTGAATAAGACGAGTAGCTTGAGGGAATAAATAGAGTTTTCAACTAAGGATCATATTACATGGAATATGTATTAAACTGCTTAATTTTTCCGAATGTGTGTTGATGCTTGCTTCCTTGCTGTTTTAAGGGGCCTAACATCGAAGGTCATCGGCCCTCGAATGTGTGTTATGTTGAAATGATTTGAGTAATGTTCTCAGAGCTAGGCATAATAACGTCAAGGGTATTTAAATTTAGACCAGTTGTTGTGATGATCTCGAGTTTGGATTTATAAGGGTTCAATTTCTTCTCATGACTAAAGATATTGGTTACGTACACTATTCGAGACAAATATAGACTGGTGAATCTGTGAGGGTTGTCAAAAATAAACAGAATACAGATGGTGTCAGAATTGAAGTCTTCTTGATGTGTAACTTGAATATGCTGGTAACTTATTAGCTCGGATGGCTTATTGGAATGTAGAACGCAGTCTTTGCAATGTAGCTTACAGATGATTAATGTGGGAAGTGACAGATATAGGTTCGTGAAATGTGATTGATAATAAGGTCTTTAAGTGAGTAAATACAGTAATTGCATTGTAAGTCATGGAGCTGAAATAATATCAGAGTCTATGGATATGAATATGAGGATAATTATGTATTGGAAGACCATTATGTGAATCTGTATTAGGAATTTTAGAGAGATTAATAATATTCTTCGGAAGTGGTATCCCAGGTTACGTGTATACTGCGACTGGTATAAATATATGTGGGATCTTTGAAATGAATCACACTGATATACATTTATACGTCTTCAAAAGAGATTTTTTTCAAGGAACGAGATAATGAAGGTCATGTAATGCATGGAAGCTGGTATATGAAGTCTTCTGAATAATGAGAGACCACGAATCCAATGAGATTGATTTCTATGAGACAAGAACACAATTCATCTGTTAATTTAACGATCTGTAGTATGCATACTGGAGGAATATGACCTGGGTTTTTGCTTTTCCTGTTAATGTAGGAAGATTTCCACATAGTTATTTGTAGTCCAGGTTGTTTTCTTTCCCGGTGTACACCTAATATATGTCCATATTGTTTGGGGTTTATTTTACTGCAGTATTTCAACAGCGGCACAACAGAGCAGAACAGATCTTGGATTACTGTTTTATTTGAGTTGTATGAAATGTTTTGTGGTTCACAGGGTCTACAATTTTGCCATTTTAATGTGGGCAGAATTTCCACTCAAGTTACAAATAATTTGTGTTTTATGAAGGTCGTGTAGTTATAATGAATTTTATTATGAAAAGAGTAGCATACTGGGAAAATGTGAGGATTCCCATGAGTCTTAACTTTGCTCGCAAAACAATAACAAACCTTTATTATGTCAATGATATTCTTTTCTTATCATCATGTTTAGCATTCTTTAGACTGTTTTCTGGCCATATCAATATATATTATTTGTCAGTTCAACTCCATTGGGCCGTATTTATGGAATTCAGTAGAAGATGTTTACTTTGCCTGACATGTTTGTCACGATGTTATCATTTATAGACCGACCTATTGTTGAGGTAACAATGTATGGAAGGAGGTTATGTCATCATCATCATCATCATCATCATCCTTATCCTTCCAAGTATCGGGCCCACCAATGGTCTTACTTCCTTCAAGCTAGCAACCTGTCAGAAGGACATTTGATTGCTTTCAAGTCTTGCGAAAAGAAAAATGCAAGACCGTAACGGGACACATGGCCCAATACTTGGAAGGAAGATGATGATGATGATGATGATGATGATGATGATGATGTATGGCGATCTGATTCACTGTTTAAATATCCCACTGTTTAGGTATTTACAATCCACCCCTGCTGTAACTGACAATATTTTGATAGTTTATTATTATTTTTGGGCAAAATATCCTTCCATATAAGCCTAAAAGCTTATTATCATGTTTACAATTAAGGGCCATGAAAGCATCTATCTTTCCATATATGTCAATAGGGAATCGTAGTTTGACTTGTAGTTAGTAGCCTACCCTTTTCTGTACATTGCCATTCCATCGCGTAAGTGAAGTTTCGAGGTGAGTATTATGTACCCTATCCCTGACCAAGTCAGCATGATATGAAAAACAGTCGTCTTCACATGGGTGCAACATGTACATTAAGGGTGTCTAATTCTCAAGTTTAGTGCACTTATCTTTCAGTTCTTTAGGAATACAATGGTTTAAGTATTTAAAATCTTTCTCACAAGGTGGTTAAAGAGAAAACAGAAGGATGGTGAAACAAACATGTTAAATTTGGATAACATAAGAAACAGATGCTTTAACATAATATTTTCATCAATCAGAGAGTAAGAAACATTGTGTGTAAGAGAACAAGACGAGTGTTTGAAGATGCAGCAGTTGGTAACAGGCCTGGGACTGTTCCAAACTTAAGAATGGATCTTATGCAACTATGGAGTATTGCAATGCAGGAAGAAATACAAATGTACAGGTAATTTATTGGTGACTTTAACACTTAAAACAATAACCACAAGAAGTACTCTGCAAGAAATGCTGTATTATGTTTTGTTCATGTCCATTTCAATAACAAAGTGGAAAGGAGCCTTACTTAAATTGCAATATGCAAAAAAGTTCATTTATGAGACTTGTTAGATGACGATGATTGAACAGTTACCGCATCAATACCATACCCACTGAGCGAAATGATTTCACGGTTTGCATTCAGGACGGGGTGGAATCGAACCTCACTGGCAGCAGTCCTGAAGATGGCTGTCTATGGTTTCCCATTTTCTCTCCAGAAAAATCCCAATCTTAGCCCTATCCTATCCCATAGTCACTATAAGACCTGTCTGAGTTGGTGCGATGTGAAACAAATAGCAAAAAAGTACCGTACTCAATCTCTGAGAGCTTTTGCCAACTGTAACATTGCCTTATATAAGATTCTTCTCCCTATCTGGTTCTTCTTTATCATCCTAATACACTGTACAGATTTCTTCTTTCTTTTCTCTTTTTTTTTAAATTTCTTTTTTTACTATTTGCTTTCCATCACACCAACATAGGTAAGTCTTATGGCGACGATGGGATAGGAAAGTGCTATGAGTAGGAAGGAAGCAGCATTTATCAGGTGTGAAAATGGGAAACCATGCAAAACCACTTTCAGGGATGCCAACAGCGGGGTTCAAATTCACTATCTCCCAAATGCAAGCTGACAGCTATGTGACCCAAACCGTACAGTCACTCGCTCATATACATGTCTTCTGCACCCTTGCCCTGGTAAATAATTATTTCTCCTAGTTTTTTTCCCCCCACCAACCAGCTGGATTTCTATTTGACATTCTCACCCACTAAAATACATTTTTTTTTTTTTTTGATAGAATGAACTAATATGAAATTTAATTGATCCTACATCTATTCTGATGTTCCTCCTTTGTTGATAAACATGGATAAAAGTTTATTAAATCACAACCAATAGCATGGTGTTCCTAAAGGCAATAATAGTCAACTGTTATTTTGATTTAAGTAACTAAGTTTTAGAGAAGAGTTTTTCCTATCTGTTTAAATGTTTTCTAACTCAGATATGTTTTCGGCTACAATGGGATGGGAAAGCATAACCTGTCAACCCTGTCAACCTGAGCACAATGTTCGGCTAGCCAGGCTCTACCTGTCACAAGCAAGGAAGTGGCTGCAAAAGGTGTCTGTACTCTAAAGGAGTGGCCTTATTCAACACCAACCAGCAGGTACAAAAATCACCTGCTGCCATGCAGATGAAATGGGAGACTATTCAAGATTAAAGGGTGTTCACCCTGACAGAAAAACCCTTGACTGTGATAGGCGTAGGGAGTCAGTAAAAAAGGTGAAAGATAAAAGTTGCTTTCGAAAGGAAACAAGAGCCTCGGAAAGAACAGAAAAACACACACTGTGGCCAATTCTTCTCATACCTTTGGAACAAATGACTCCTTGGAGTCTAAGGCTAATCCAGGAAATTATTGAAGAAGTAACACCAGGAGTAGACAAAAATAAAAGGAGTGTTCCAAAACCGAGGACTGGAACACTAAATATAGAAACACTGAGAAATGTTGAAGAGAGAATAGATGTAGTGGGAAAAAGAGTATATTGGATCTGCTCAGGTTGGAGAAACAAGATGGAAAGAGAGAAATGAGAAGAGGTTTATTATTATTATAAAAAACATTCCATCATGATTACTTCAAGTTGAAGTTGGTTGTGATGATCTTTCATAAAGATCACGGTAATTGCATATATCGCTGGTGGCGAGTTCATAAAGTCGATGGAATCATTTAATTCTTGACATTATACTAAAAATTTGTCATGAAACCATCATTGAAAGAAACTAAGGAACTGGCATTTTTTGAAGAATTCAATTAAATATTTGTTTTTTTGTTGCTGTAAATTTATGTAAATTTTTAGTATAATGTCAAGAATTAAATGATTCCATCGACTTTCCAGCGACATCCGGCGACAATGGACTTGATTGTTGAGATTAAGCCATATTTCACTGCCGCACCAACTAAGTGAACAGACGCAGACCACTAGTCGCTGGATACCAGAAGAGACACCACCTCCAAGATCAAGTTCATGGGAGAAGTTTAGGAACCCTTCCAGATACACACAGGTGTCCGACAAGGAGATGGGCTCTCACCAATATTGTTCAACATGGTGTTAGACAAAATTATCAAGCAATGGAAGGAACAAGTTAAAGGAATACAGCTGGGAAGAACATTTGAATAAAAAACAATCATAAAATGTCTGGCATTTACACATAACATAGCTACACTCGGCAATAATACCCAGGAGGCAAAGGAAGCACTGGAACGCTTGGATGAAATAGCTGCCAAAACAGGTCTACAGATATCTTACGAGAAGACCCAATACATGGAATGACAGAACAACAATGTGCATACCATACATACTGTATATGGATCCATAAAATAAGTCGAAAAATTTAAATATTTAGGGAAATACATACAAATAGGAGTATCAAACAAGGCGTCTAACGTACAACGAACGGAAAAACTCCAGAAAGCATACAAACTCACATGGTCACATTATAATAAGAAAAGCATATCAAGACAGGCCAAACTTAAGACACTACAAAACAGTTGTATTACCAGAAGCATTGTATGCGTCAGAAACGACCACAATTGTAGTATCACGCATCATAGAGACAGAAAAAGAACGTAAAATTCTCAGAATAATATTTGGACCAATTCACAGAGATGACATTTGGATGAAACGACCTACCAAAGAGCAGTACCAGCACACTGACAGAATCACAGACATGATCAGGAAACCGCAGACTAACTTTCTATGGGCAGATACAGAGGATGGACAACAACAGACTTACAAAGAAAATCTTTGATGTAGTAAACAGTTCAGGCAAGAAAACAAATTGGTATCATGAAACAGAGGAAGTCAGGATCAACAGACAAATGATAAGAGACACAAAAGAATTCAGAAACAAAATTAGGAATACAAAATTTATAGTAAATGAGAAGGAGACAGGAACACTGTGGACAGAACAAAGGAAACAGGAGCACAGCCAAAGGATGAAGAGATTTTGGAAGAGAAGAGGAAGAAGGGAAAGAAGTGAAAATTGTGTCATCATGAGATTTTCGAGTTCAAACATAAGGGCAAAAATGATATGAATGAATGAATTATAAAAAAAAATATTTTTACGAGGGAGTGCGGAAACTCTTTCATGAGGCACTTGTGAAGGGATTGCACTCCATAAGCGTGTGGGGACCCACAAAAACCATACACCGTTTTCCCACGATGTGCATCTCTGCCCTGCAACCGCTTTCGCAATAATCATAATAATAAAATCTAGAATTTTCTAAAACCAAAGGCATCTATGTTGAGATGGTCCCGAGACTGTGATAAAGATCTGAGAGAGGTAGGCATTACGGAGGATAAAATCAATGACAGGGTTAGTTTAAGAGGGATGGTGAAAAGCTGGCAGGGTTTCATGGTGGAGACAGAACCCTGAAGATGGAGAGGCTCTTTACCAGAGGAACGGAAGAAAGCGCTGATCAATGGGCTCAAGAGATACTGGCAGGGTGTCAAAGGTGGCAGACGAACAGGAAAGACACTGAAAATGAGACTGGTTGTTAACACAGAGTCTCAATCAGGAAGAAACCTCTTTTTTTTAACGTCCTATTTTATTTATTCTTCAAGAGAGATATCAGCTTACAAATAGAAAGTGACCACGGTGGTCCTGAAACAAGAACACAATATTACTTGCATGTATAGTTTAGTAATAAGATTACCGAGCTCGATAGCTGAAGTTGCTTAAGTGTGGCCAGTATCCGGTATTCGGGAGATAGTGGGTTTGAACCCCACTGTCGGCAGCCCTGAAGATGGTTTTCTGTGGTTTCCCATTTTCACACCAGGCTGTACCTTAATTAAAGCCACGGCCGCTTTCTTCCCAGTCCTAGCCCTTTCCTGTCCCATCATCGTCGTAAGACCTATCTGTGTCGGTACGATGTAAAGCCAATAGCACAAAAGTAATAAGATTGACTCCCTATCATGTGAAGTACAAATGAGGCTATTTGTTTCAAAAGGATTAATCTTCACTTTTCGTTGGAAATGAGTTACTGATACCGTTGTATTGTATTAATAGCCGTCTATAAAACTGCGTTGTTTGTCTTCTTTAAAAAGATCAAAATCGCATTGTTTCAGAGCATGAAAATACAGTGTGACTTTCAAACAGAACAATCTCTGCCATCTGATGGTATCAAAAGGGACAATCTCCAGAACTACCAATCAGCTCTTTCTGCTCACGTCATGTGAGTGCTGCCATATTGGTTCAATTGAGTTAAAAATTGAGACTGTCTTGCTTATGACTGTCTATTTTTCAGTTTTAGAGTTATACTGGAGGTATTTTCGGTGTTTTTGAAGTATATGAACGTGCTCAAACATATTATATTACCAAAACAAACTGTAGCTTTCTTCAGTGTGTTCTGTGATGGACATGCTACCGCCAAACGTGACACCGGTGTCACCCACAAAAACGAGGAAACGGACCCAAGATCAGAGGAAATGGAAATCAGTTGTTGCAAAAAAACTAAGGTAATAATATTCAGCCAGTGAATTTTTTTACTGGGTAGAAATTCAATTGGGAAATGGACTTATATACGCTTGTATAATCAATATCTATATGAACTGATCATAACCTCATTATATTGTCAATTAATAATGCATTGTTATCCATTCATTTGAACTTCAACATTGAAAAATTTCTGCACAATGTGATGTTTAAAAGAGAATTAATTTACTTTCATTTTTTCCTAAATAGGTATGCCCCGAAGGATATGCCTATACCACCTACATGTAAAGATAAACACATAACAAAAGCATTCTGATGTGGGACATTATCCATGAACGAAATAAAGGTGTTCCATGAACAGTACCACTGCAATAAAACTTACAGTGCTCAAAATGCATTTATTTGTAAGTACAATGAAATCATACCTGTGCAGAGGAGGTGGCCAAGGAATGAAAAACATACAGGAAAGCAATTTCAAACTAAATTTTACGTTCAGAACAGTAAAGGTATGAAGGTTCCAGTATGTCAGCAAGCATTTCTGAACATCCTTCATGTCTCCAGGAAGCGTGTTGATACCATAGCTAAAACATATGCGCAAAATGGTAATGCCCCTGTTCAAAATCGCGGGGGTGATAGGAAGACCCAAATATTCCGGCCAAAAAAGGAAAGCATCATGAAGTTTATTTCTTCCTTAGTGTGTGTTGAATCCCACTATTGCTGTAATAAGTCAAGGCTGAGGAAGTACTTGTCTTCTGAATTAACTGTAAACAAACTGTCTGCCATATACAATAACAGGGTTACAGATCCAGCATTACAAACTACCAAGTCTTATTTTTGAGTGGTTTTTAATACTTTTTTAAATCTTGGTTTCAAGACTCCCAGTAAGGACTGTTGCTCCTTCTGATTTCAACTTGATGAGCATCTAAAACAAAGATTCCACAAAATGAAGTGAAATAATGATAACCAAGCGTGTCCACAAACTAAAAGCGAAGGCATTTTACACTCTACTGAGAGAAGCTGGTGAAGAGACACATGTATTATCCTTTGACATACAGAATAAACCACTGTTTACCCATGTCCCAGATCAGGAGGTGTATTACTCCCATCAACTTTACTTTCACACCTTTGCTAGAGTTCAAGGTACCTCCAAATGCAGGCTTACTAAGGAAAATGTTTTTTGTTATTGTTGGACGGAGGACCAGTATGGAAAAGGGTCTAATCAGATTGCATCAGCAGTTTATGATAGGTTAACGAAAACAGACTTGACAGATTACAAGGAAGTGAGACTCATTTGTGACTCTTGTGGGGGTCAAAATAAAAACAAGAACCTCCTCCCCATGTGCGGTAAATGGCTTCTGGCTGCTGCAAGTAACACAGAATGCATTGAACTTGTGTTCCATGTACGAGCTTACTCTTTCATTCCTCAACATTCTCAACATGTGATCACAACTCTCTATGGGATGAGATAGCTACTGAAAGAAACAGTTTTGCCAATCAGTTATTCACAGAAAAAAAATATCAACTCACTCTGTATGAGTTCACTCGGAACATTTCACAAGGCTTATAACCCTAAACTATGCCATAACTGTGTTGAAAGTAAGACATGTAAGAAAAGTGTAATGAGATACAACTGTGAAAGTTTGGTGGCTTTGCATTTCTCGGAGTGTTTTAGGGTGTTTCACACTGTTAAAACTTACACAAATTGTTCTTCTGGGCAATGCACTTCATCACTTCAAACAAGGATATGATTAAAATTCAGTATATTGCAGATTACAAGTATAAATCTTAGTAGCGTAAAACTATATCTTATGCATGAAAAGATGGTACACATGTGCATGCTCAGCACATTAAAATTAGTATCTCAATGGGTTAATGATATATATACAGTACTAAAATTCTTCCATAAGGTCTACATAATGTACAAGGCAATGTGGTAAAACCTTGCAATGCTTTATGTAGTAAAGATGCCATAGGAACCTTTTCTTAATTTTTTCAACTTGTTTCTGATATGATTTGTAATAAGGAGATCAGACTACAGATGCACATTCCAATTTTGATCTAATAAGAGAGTTAAATAAATAAATAATAATAGCGAGTAAACGATACCGCGCCAAAGATGATCGATAGCATTATGTGGCAAATGTTTCAATTTTCTTATTCAAACAGCATCACCTAACCTAACTTAACCATACTATATGCATCATGAAAACATATTGCAAGCGCCAGCAGAGAAATTATATTCTTCTCGCTATAAATGTACATGATAATAGCCTTTCTGAAATTCAATCAGAAAAATATAAACTAACTTCTGAAATCAATGATTCACTCTGCCATATCTTTAGATGTATCTCATTCTTACTTAATTGCAGTACCGAGCATTAAACTTACAACTGCTATCGGACACACTATTTATGCATTTATTACAAAAACATGTTCTCCTCTTTCATTTCCATTTTTCTTTACAGAACATCATTCGACAGGTTTTATTAATCGACTCCAACTTTGCATTCCAAGGTCGACGAGAGAGCTCGCTAGCGGACATAGTGAGGAAATGATACTGAAGATGATCAAACACATGCAGTATAATGACTGAATGCATAAATATTGGTAATGGAAAAAATTGTGCACGCTTAATTGCTCGTAATAACGGATGTGTCAGTGATAGGGCTCTCCCTGTAACCAAAGGATAATACACAGTTTTATTTTTAAAAAAATTGTTTACGCCCCTACTGGGGCACTTTCATCAGTCATATACATTAAAGTCTAATGGTATTAAACAGAGTCAACTTTTCAGCTTCTTCTTCCGCTCCCAAAACTTCTTTGTTCTGTCGGACCTGGCTGCCCTTTGGCAGTTTAATATAGGAATTTTGAAGGGACAGATAAAAACTGACGTTATAACGGGGTTCTCGTTATATGCCGTACTTGCTACAGTGGACTTCTACTGTATTGAAGTTGCAAGATATCTGCAACCTTCTTTAGAACTCTTTAGTCAACAATGCAAGGCAGAGAGTCAAGTTCATTACTGGTTAATGCATTTTTTGGTATTCTGTCTTTTACTCTACTAAATTCTGTGGTTCCCTTAATAATGACTGTTTAGTCATAGGGAAAACACATACTTTCACGTATTATTCTACAGGCTAAAAGATTAGCATTAGTAACAGAACTTTTGAAGACAATTGTTAAAATTTGTTTTAAACTGGATAATGAAAAAATTAACTGTTTAATTACAAAAATTCCTCACCTTACTGACTGAAAAATGCTATAGGCCCTAGTTATTGCTACAACTTTTACATTTATAATATTTTATTCACTAAATTGAAATAAAGTACTTCCTTTTTGCTTTTAGGATTAGTGAACACACCAAATTATCACTGTAGGATCAACACATTCACATTTAGACTTACCATTTTCTTTGCAAAGGACAAACAAAAAGTCAGCAACCAAATCTCGTACTTGTGTGTTGGGGGTAGTGAGTAAACGACAGAGCTTATTACGAATCGTGTTGCCTTCTTCTGGACGGGTCATCACTTCCGTGAGAGGTGGCAAAACATGTGCCCTCAAAAATTTTCGCATAGCTCTATGACTTCGAGAACCTTCTACAAGAACTGTGAGTACAGGTGACAATACTTCACTTTGAGATCTGACTCCCTATAGGAGAAAACAGAAAAAGAAGAAAGGAATGTTTTTACATGGAAGTGAATATAGATATAATAGCATATGAAGAATAAAACAAATATCCTGTATGACTGCAAACATTCAAGATTAAGATATAATATTACAAACAATAATAAAACATTTAAAAATAAGGAATTACTTGAGACATGTTGTCCAATCTTTGTTCCAGGAACTGAAGAAGCACAGCTATTGCTTCCATACTTCTGCCCTCCATTTCCAAACCCTTGGGCAATTCTCTGGCGTCCTTTTGCACAGGAGTCATCAGTTCCTCATAACAGTTACTCGGAATGCTCATTAGTAAGTTCACAGTATGGCTGTCAAATTAAGAACATATTACTAGACAAATGTTGAAATGTAATAATAATAATAATAATAATAATAATAATAATAATAATAATAATAATAATACAATATGCACATAGGGAGGAAAGGATGAATAAGGGGGCAATGTTTAGTAACTACAGAGAGGAGGGAATGACTTGTAAACATGAACTTTTAACAAATTATATTACAATTACAGAATTAAGGATTTTCAAATGACATTTACATAGTCATTTTGTAAACTCTATTCAATACAGACCAAAGATGAAATTCATGACTAAACTAAAAAAAAAACTATGAGAGTCATGGTGTTATGAAGATCTGTCTTCAGAAGGGAAAGAACACAATATTATCATTTAAATATTTAATTATATCATAAACAGTAATTAACATCAGGACAGATACTGCAGGCATTGGCTATGAATACAAATAACTACCAAAGTGCAATATGAAACATGTTTTGCATAATCACATACGATGTGAAAGATATTCACAGGCAAAAGGTACAAATCAGGCCAGTAAGAATGATAGCACACAAAATGAACTGTGTCTTTAATATATGGGTATAACCACCTGGTGGCCATGATCGTTAAGGTGACAAGTCTATAGGTGTGAAACTGTGGTTAGCTGGAAGTCCTGTTGGTGGAAAAAATTTTCACCGTCAAAATGTTGGCCAGCAGGGTAGGAGAGGTGGTGGTATACAATTTCTAATCATTAGATTAGATTGCATGCCAAAAGCCTGGATTCAATATTCCAACCATCTCTGCAGTGTTTATACAGAGTGAGGGCATATAACACTGTTGATGGTGATTCGTCCGTCGGATGGCAACATTAAGCCTTGAGCAGACCCCTTGGTGTTATAAGACACATGTAGGTTGTGTGCTGACACCGGGTTTCACCTTCTCGCTACCCTATCATCATTCCCTCCCCCCTCACATTCAGACACAGAGGTCACCCATGGGCATCAACTACAAAAGACCTGTATGAGACGAGCTGAACATGTTAGACAATTGTAAGAGAATTCAGTGTCATCTTGTTCAGAAACCTGATGATTAAGGTGGTAATCTGCTTTAGGGGTTTCTTTATGTTTTTCAACAATGTCTTGTACATTTGGCCAGACTTTTCTACAGGAATTTGCAATTGTAAATGCTGGTGTTTCATCATATACCTTAGCCATAATTTCCTTCATGCTGATTTTTCTTTATGACCCCAATCAGATTCAATTTATAAACTTCATTATATTCATCCGTATTGAAATTTACTAAATTGTAATCAAGACAATTTTCCACCTTTCAATACTGATAGATTATTCTCTTCTTGCGACATGTCCATTATCATCTGAGGCAAACTTCTTGCATCTTATCCGAAATACTATAGACAACGCTACAGAAATGATTAAATTTATAAAACTGCTAGCAAGTTTGAATTAGATTGTACAAGATCCACCTTATCAATACAAGATGTGTTGTTGGTTAAGATTACAACCTCATTTATTTATGGTACCAGTTTCAACATCCATGGATGTTATCATCAGTCAAGTAGGGTCAATATACAAAGATACATAGCAAAGTTAAAACACATAAAATTGGCCCTCATAATTTAAAATGTCTATAACAAGTTAAAATACAAAGCATATTAATGCTAAATATCTGGGTTTAAATATACAAATTGTACAAGCTTGACAACTTGTTAGTCAAAAATAAAAAAACTGAAGCTGAGGAGCCTTGTAGAAAAACACGTTTAAAGCCTTTGACACTCTTGAAATTTTTTATAAATTTGACCTGCAATGTGTTGGTTGGTAGCAGTCTGCAAAAAAGATCCTCCTAATAGTTTTGTAAGTAAATATAATTAATTAATGGAATGTGGCCTCTGGAGAGGCCTGGTGCAGGTCTTTTGAGCTGAGTTGGACCCTTCCTACCCTCTGATAGTGATACAGGCAATCTGCACATCTATGATGGTGGGACCCTACACAAAAAGAATTCTAATACTGAAGATGGCACAAACACCCGGCTTCAAGCCAGAGGAATTAACTAATGGAAGTTAAATCCTGGTCTTGGCTGGGAATCGAACCTTGGACCCCTTGGACTAAAGGACAGCAAGCTAATAATTTAACCATGTACCAAGCTACACTGCTCAGCTCGAAGGCCTGCAGATCACGAGATGACACGTAGTCAGCACGACAATTCCTTTTGGCCTTTATGCTTGCCTTTCTAGACTGGGAAACATAACAAATAAATACCATAAAAACCACCAACGACAGTCAATTAATCTATTTGTAGTGCGAGTTTGGTAATAAGTATTCAAAATATGATTGTACTGTCATACCAGGAACTACTGCTTGTTTACATCTAGTGCTCTGTCATCCGGGCCTGTCACCATGTACAGTAAAGCAGTGCACTAAATCTATTACTGCCAGTTAGTCTGTCTCTCAGTCCTTGGTGAAACAGTGGTTCCTTTAGCTCTAATGTCGCTCGCACCTGAACGATAAACACATTCCATTCTGAATTCATCCTACTGCTTTCGGATTTGTACCACTCGGGACAAATATTTCAGGTTCCCTATGGGAATCAACATCCATATCAACTCACAAATTCTTCTAGAAAATTAGATCTAGTCCTGTTGATAATGCAAGACTCATGTGATAGCTGTATATGGTTCACTGACATACACTTTGCTCACCTCAGTCCCCAGCTTTATTGCTGATTTGTTTAGCAATGGTGTTATTTGACAAGGGAATGTTGGAGACTAACTTAATAGCTTTTTCATCAAGAAAACTCTTGACAATATCGATTGTACAAAGTTTAGTAAGAGTCTCTGCAATAGTAAGATTCACCAGTTCAAATTACATGGTAACTTATTACTGAGTACACAAAGTTTCTTGTTCTGTTTCATTATTGGTTTTAGCAAGCATTGGCTCAGTTTTCTGAGAAATCAAAATTTCATTGCACTTCCTTTTGAAAAAATTGGACGGTTTATCTTTCAACTCGAATGGTTTCCCTGGAAATTATCCTGCAGTTTACCAGGAAACATGGAACTGGTGGTCAATATATTTCCATAAATCATACAGAGATACTGACTATCATTTGTCTGTGTTAATTCCATATTAAAGGAATTTTCTTCGTATTTTTGTTTTTTATTGGTGTGTCTTTCCCCCGCTTGTCACATTTTTGGAGTGGCACCGCAGATTCCAATATGAATACTTTTGTGTAAAGTTCTTCTCACAAACAAATGCTGGAGTACACTGACTTACTTGACCTATTTCTTGTTGCTCCTCTTGGAGCATAGGGCTACTGTGAAACACTTTCATCTGGTCCTATTGTTGGCCAGCCTCTTCACTTCATTTCAAGTCTTTCTCATTCCTAGGTACTCCTCAACCATCTTCTTCTAAGTCTTCTTCAGACGGCCATATTTTTGAGCACCTTGGGGGGGATTCCAATCAAGTGCTATCTTTCCAATGGCTCCAGTAGGTTTCCTAAGTGTGTAGTCTATCCAATGCCACTTTCTCGTCTTTATCTGAATTTCAATTGCTTCCTCCCATAGATCTTTATTTGCTATAGCATTTGGGTATCTTTTGTAAATGATACGTCTTAACACTAGAACTACCGGATATACAGGGTTATTCTAAATGATTGTCGGGGTTTCGTGAATTTTTTTTGAAAATGTGGAAAACGTACCATTTTTATTGTTGCAGTAACGGTTAGACAAACTCTCAAAGTTTTGCTTTGCATCAACTGTAGTTCATAAGTTACCACCAGATGGCAGTAATAGAAGTGTTTAACAAAACGGCGGTTAGCGATAAGAAGAAAGCTTTTTGTACTCTTGAATTTCATCAACACCGATCCGTTACCAGAGTCCAGTGCCATTTTCGGACAATATACGGGAAGGAGCCTCCTTCCGACAACTCTATTTCCAGATGGTACGCACAATTTGTGGATACACGTTGTTTATGCAAAGGGAAAAGCAGTGGGTGTCCCGCTGTGTCAGAAGCGGATGTAAATAGGATTAGGGGCGTTTATCTCCGTAGTCCTAAGAAATCAACTATGAGATGTAGCAGGGAACTGCAAGTTCCTCAAACCACAGTATGGCGTGTGTTATGGAGGCGCCTAAAGGTAAAGCCATATCGCCTACAATTGCGTCAAGCTCTAACAGCTAATGACAAAGCCCTAAGTTTCAGCTTCTGCATGGCACTGCAGGGACGGATTGAAGAAGATGATGGTTTTTTGACAGAGTAGTTTTCAGTGACGAAGCTACTTTTCATGTAAGTGGAAAGGTAAAGAAACAAAATGCTCGCGTTTGTGGTGCAACAAACCCCCATTGTTATGTGGAACATGTGCGAGACTCTCCTAAGGTGAATGTGTTCTATGCCGTTTCAAACATGAAGGTCTATAGCTCGTTCTTCTTCAATGAACAGACAGTAACAGGGCTGACTTACCTGGACATGCTCACAGAATGGCTGTTACCCCAGTTGAGTGACGACAGGGATGATTATGTGCTGCAACAGGATGGTGCACCACCTCATTTCCACAGGGAGGTTAGAGCATTTTTAAACCAAGAACTTCCACAACGATGGATGGGACGTGGAACGGAAGGTGATCTGATGCTCTTACCCTTTCCACCACGTTCACCAGATCTTACACCATGCGATTTCTTCCTGTGGGGATATGTTAAAGATCAGGTATTTGTTCCTCCTCTACCGGTGGATATTCAGGAAGTGAAGCAGCGCATCCAAGCCGCCTTCGAAAGCATCACCGCTGCCATGTTGACTCGTGTGTGGGAAGAGATGGAGTGTCGAGTAGATGTGTGTAGTGTGACACAAGGCACACATATCGAGCATTTGTAATGTATGTCAAATTAACTTTATGAGTTACAGTACACAATAAAACAAAATTCATATTCCTACGTCAATTGCACTGTGAGTTATCAATTTTTGTAACCCCGACAATCATTTAGAATAACCCTGTATTATATACCTTGAACCGTGGATGTGGTCATTTTGACCACTACTGAAATTATTGTATTTTTGTTCTCGATACGCACAGTTCCTCTTGCCTCTGTTTCTGTACAATGCTTTATGAGTTTCAATATTGATTTATCAATTAAAAGACGTCATGCACTCGTTACACTGTCATCAGAAACATGCCACTTTGAATATGGATTAAATCCTGGATTTTCTTGCAAGGAGGTAAGGGGAGCAACCCTGCCAGGTGTAGTCTTCCCAAAGTCTACTACAGTCCACTCCATGATGCCATCTGGCCATGGGAGGCTTTTACCTTGGTTGTCGCATCCCCTATGATATCATGTTTTACGGGCTACTGTTTTTATGGCTGTAATAGAATAATTGAAAACTAGTCAGTACTCAGCCTATGTGAGGCATCATTATAATTCGAATACAGTATAAATCATGGAATTTCACCAAAGTTGAATCACTACTTTCTGAGTTATCACTTGATTGGTAGCAATCTTCGTATGCATTTTCTCTTCTTAGGTCCTTTATATCTGCACCACATTCTACATCAGACATATCTTCAGAAATGTCATGCAATAGAACTAGCAATTGATGGTTTACAAGACATGTTTACTGTACTGGACAAGCTGACGAAAGACAACACTACCGGAGATGTAGCGGAAATAATGCACGTACAATTCGTAATATATCGGAGTTTCATTTTTGAGTTTTTGAATTTTTGAACATTACCGTTGTTGATAGGATAATTACGAGCACATGATGATATCTCAACAAGAGATATGTATTTATATACATTTTATTAAGATAATTAATACAGCGGTCAAGATGACTGCTCCGGCGATAGTACCATTACTGACACTCTACCCATTGATGCAAAATTAATTATATTTAATATGGATTTTGCTGACCACTAATCAGGAAAAGTATCCAACAATAAAAACTGTAGTGAAAAATGAGTTTTGAAAATGTGTAGCGGTCATTTTGACCGCTCCGGCGGTTCTAGTGTTAAGCAGCAGCGGTTATTACATAAAAACTCACAATTTAATTGGTAAAAATAACACAACCCATTGTATGAAAATCACATATACTGGGGTACTACTGTTGGTGATGATGATTGTATCCAAGTATCCACAAATGTTGAAAGTGCTCCAGTATGAAGCAGCTACAACAGCTTTATCTCTGAATGTAGTGAAGTATTTAAGTTGGGTTTCCACAGGGCAGTTTGGACAGTGAAACAGATGCTCAAGATCCTGACTTACACCACAGTTGCAGTCGGCATTCTGTGTATAACTCCATCTTTCGAGAGTAACCTTGGTTCTAGGCAATCCAATTCTTATCCTATTGAGGGTGTTCCATACAGGCCACGATTGTGAAGTATGAGCTGGAGTTCCTTCTGTTGGCACCTCAGGGGCTCTGAACTTTGGAGCGTGGGTTGGCGGCCACGGAGCCCTCAGCTGAGTCCTGGCATTGCTTCCACTTACTTGTGCCAGGCTCCTCACTTTCATCTATCCTATCCGGCCTCTCTTGGTCAACTCTTGTTCTTTTCCAACCCCGACGCTATTAGGTTTGCGAAGGCTAGGGAGTCTTTCATTTTCACGCCCTTCGTGGCCCTTGTCTTCCTTTGGCTGATATCTTCATTTTTTGAAGCGTCGGATCCCTTCCATTTTTCTCTCTGATTAGTGTTATATAGAGGATGGTTGCCTAGTTGTACTTCCTCTTAAAACAATAATCACCACCACCTCCTTCTGTTGGCCGATTCTAGGTGGATATTATGGACTGTTGCTGTCAGTACTGATTCGTAAGAACACTTGGTGTGGTGTTATTAATGAAACTACTGTACTGTTTTAAATAAAAGAACTCAAACTTCTGTACAGTACTTTGATTTAAACTTTGCAGAACTCAAAAATAAAAGAAATCAGTTTTCTTCTGTTTTTTTGGTTTTAAGTTCTTTTTTAGAAGCAATATCATGTCACATCTTTATAAACACTACATCAACTGCTGTTATTTCTGTCTGGTACTCAATGGAAGTCGCCATGAATTGTAAAGCTGATTTTTCCTCAGCATGGCTCATTTTTCCCTCTTCACATCCTTTTCCTTTGATGCCTTCTTCTACTTCTTTTTCTTTGTCCTGCCAAAGACAACTTGCACAATTTTATTGTCACTTAAAATTTCATTGTCAAATTCTATTTCACCATTAATCCAATCCAAAACGTCTTGTTCTACAAGATCACCAGAGTTAGACAATTGTAAGAGAATTCAGTGTCATCTTGTTCAGAAACCTGACAATTAGGGTGGTAATCTGCTTTAGGGGTTTCTTTATGTTTTTCAACAATGTCTTGTACATTTGGCCAGGCTTTTCTCCAGGAATTTGCAATTGTAAATGCTGGTGTTTCATCATATACCTTAGCCATAATTTCCTTCATGCTGATTTTTCTTTATGACCCCAATCAGATTCAATTTATAAACTTCATTATATTCATCCGTATTGAAATTTACTTAATTGTAATCAAGAGAATTTTCCACCTTTCAATACTGATAGATCATTCTCTTCTTGCGACCTGTCCATTATCATCTGAGGCAAACTTCTTGCATCTTATCCGAAATACTATAGACAACGCTACAGAAATGATTAAATTTATAAAACTGCTAGCAAGTTTGCATAAAACACTCTGTAAATATTTCACAAACTACTCGTTGCTTTCATTCTATAGGAAAGACTATTTTCACTTTGTTTCACAGAAAAATATTACTAAAATTATTATTCAATTCTTTATAACAAATTAGGTGTTGTACATGTCGTTGATGGGAAATTTACTTTCTATGTGAATGATTACCCTTCTGTCAATCATTTACGGAGTAATACAGAGCTGGGACTCGGGGATATCTGGATATTGATTTAATGGATATTTTTAAGGTTTCATTCTTATTGGTAGGTATGTTGGGTAGAACATCTGTCTCTAAATCTGAAGTCAGGATACAAATACAGGTGTGTTTTAAAAACAGTAAACCCTCCAGGTCATTTTAATCAGCAATGGCAACTGATAATGTAAAAATAAAAAATAAAACTTTCAGCAGGCTTGCACAACTGAACGAGACTATACATGACAAACTTAAACTTCAGGTTGACACTCCTCCCTCTGCTTTTAAGGCACATTTGGTTTTTTTGTCACATAAAAAATGTACAGGAGTTAGTGTCCGACTCGTTGGCTGAATGGTCAGTATACTGGCCTTTGGTTCAGAGGGTCCCGGGTTCTATTCTTGGCCGGGTCGGGGATTATAATCGGTTTCGATTAATTCTTCCGGCTTGGGGACTGGGTGCATGTGCCCGTCCCAATACTCTCCTCATCATATTCAGACAACATACTACACTACGCCAACCACCACAGAAACACGCAGTAAGGATTACATCACTCCATATAAGGTTGATGTCAGGAAGGGCATCCAGCCATAAAAGGTCAAATCCACATGTGTGACGCAGTTCGCACCTGCGACCCCACAGGTGTGGGAAAAAGCAGTACCAAAAGAAGAAGAAGAAAAAAATGTACAGGAGTTCGATGATATTATTTTCGTTACACTAATATTATGGGATCATTAGTGAATCTTTTCTTTAACATGAATCACAAAATGACTGGTCAAGATCCTAATCACCCTTATTTTTAACTTAAATACAAAGTTGCACAACAAGGACGAAGACCACTTCTTGACATATTCATAAATTCACGCCATATTCATAAATTAGCTATCTCATCATACCCAGTTATTCCAGGCACACATCCAACCTATTCTCCTGTTATGTTTGTACTGTTCTTTTTTTTGTCTTAAACCACCTGTATAAACATTTTAAATTTTGTTTACCCTTTCTGTTGCACTTATACAGCTTTCTCGTTATACTACACTCTGTATACTGAACAAGAGAAACTGAAACTCTCCTACAGTATATGGATGCCGTGAAAGTTAGAACCCTAATTTTAGGTTATTGTTATCCTTCATCTTCAATTTATTCTAACAATTCCATTCATTCAGTCAATTTGGAAGTTTAATGAAAATCCACAGCCTGTTTCCAGTCAATCAACCAGGTCAGGAATGGAATGAATGAAGCCCCCATCTAATGGCAAGGGTAGGACTTGTGCAGGCTGCCAAAGCCTGTCATACTCCTCTGGGGAAATGATTAATGATTAACAGATGAAATTAAATGATATTGGATAATGTTGCTAGAATGAAAGATGACAGGGAAAACCGAAGTTCCTGAAGAAAGGCCTGCCCTGCCTCCGCTTTGTCCAGCACAAATCTCACATGGAGTGACTGTGATTTGAACAATGGAATCCAGTGGTGAGAGGTCGGCGTGCTGCCGCCTGAGCCACGGAGGCTTTGGAAGTTTGTTTGCTATTTGCTTTACACTGCACCGACGATGGCGACGATGGGATAGGAAAGGCCTATGAATGGGAAGGAAGCGGCCGTGGCCTTAACTGAGGTACAACCCCAGCATTTGCCTGGTGTGAAAATGGGAAACCACGGAAAACCATCTTCAGGGCTGCCGACACTGGGATTCGAACCCACTATCTTCCAGATGCAAGCTCACAGCTGCACGCTCCTAACCGCACGGCCAACTTGCCTGGTGCTTTGGAAGTTTAATGATTATCATAAACGTAAATACAGTTCTACACGACAACACACAACCTGTGATAAAATAGCCCAGATATATCGCAGATGTTTGCTGCTTCAATGATTTGAGATGATGAGTTACTCATATCAACGTCGCAAAATTGTGCATTTTTGATACACAGTCATCATTGTGATAAGTCTAAGTGCCCAATATTAAGTACTTTCACATCAGTCAGGACTGAGTGAGGATAGATACTCAAAGCCAATGTAGCTCCCACACTGTACTATCTATAACTATGTAGGTATAGAAAGTATCTATGCATGCTGAGAATCAACCCAAAGGCTGGTTAGATCATCAACACATCTACCATAAGCTGTCAATAGGTGTACTAGGGAAAGAAGAGTGAGGTAGCTCCTTGTTGCTTTCCTCACTGAGCCAGAAAGTGCTATTGCATAATAGTCTGGCAAGCCCACTGAAATGCATACTCAAATTGACCCTATGACCAACACTTTCGCACCATTCTTCAGAGGGACTGGCTGCATAATGAAGGGTGTACTTATTAACACTCATATCTCAGTCACTTTCGTAAGGTCAAAGCCAAAGATGAGACCGAGGCAGAAAAATGAAAGTAACGAAAGTGGACGAAGCACAACTGCCAATTGAATAACAAGAAAAATGTTAAGGTAATATTTGGTTTACACTTACTTCTGTAGTTCATATTGTTTCTCCTTTGAATAAGTTTCACAAAGCAATAAGTCGTGTAAAATGGATACAAGGCGTAGAAAATGAGCCTCCTCTTCCTCATCTACTAGTGATCGATCTCCACTCTTTACAGTCAAATTGAACAGCACTTTGAGAACTTCACATGCCAATCCAACTAGTTCATCCTGTACAAAAAGCAAAAGCAAGATTAAACATAATATAATTAAAACTATATTTTAAAATATATTTAACTAGCAAGATACCCGTGCTTCGCTACGGTATTATACTGAAATTTATAATTGAATGCTTATTGTTTTATATAAAAACCGCCGAAATTCGCGATCTGACTCGTTTTCTGAGAGAATCCGTCAAAATTCGCGATCTTACTCTGACTGACTGACGGCAAGTTTCCTCCCAGTTTTCAATCTTTCTTTCCAGCAATCGATTTCGTACTTCCCGGGCTATGTCCAGGTATTCCACCCAGTCAGTTGGGTCCCTAAATCTTTAATATCTTTTCCTATAAGCATTTTTAATATGGATCAAATCCTTCAGGAGATCTGGCGTGGTGTCGTCTTGGGTGCCTTG
Source organism: Anabrus simplex (assembly GCF_040414725.1). NCBI lineage: Eukaryota > Metazoa > Arthropoda > Insecta > Orthoptera > Tettigoniidae > Anabrus > Anabrus simplex. The sequence goes on from NC_090267.1 coordinate 138,219,286, forward strand.
GCGGTACTGAACCCGCGGCCGGACTGCATTCTTAGTCATTACCCGTCCAGGACCCGTTTCCAGCGCGGTCCGCACATTTGACGATGGTCCAGAACATTATTATTTTCTTTTCCTTCTTCTTCTTCTTATTATAGATGTTCTGGAACCCACAGCAAGATGCAAGACCGCTACTTGGCGGTAAATTACATCTGCTGCCATTGTCATTGTTGACAATGTGACCAGCACCATTGTCGCACGTAGGCAAGTGTGCGGGATTTTTGGCGATACGAATGACATACTTCCGTGCATTATTGACCTTATTATAGAGGTGAACAATTTGATGGCCAATCTCATTCCTATCGTTTATTTCAAATGTGTTTAAATTTTTATTTATATGCCAAGAGAATCTACTGTAATCTAAGAACGTTCTCCGAAGGAAAAGATAGCTGTTGAAAATGAGCCCAGGAAAGATTAGAAATGATCGGTTTATGATCAGAATAAGTACACTGAAAATCTACAGCCTGTTTCCAGTCATTTGATAGGGTCAGGAATGGAATGAATAAAGCCCCATCTAGCGGCAACAATAGGAATTGTGCCGGCTGCCGAAGCACTCCTCTGGGGCAGTGATCGATGAATGACAAATGAAATGAAATATTGGACAGTGTTGCTGGAATGAATGATGACAGGGAAAACTGGCGTATCCAGAGAAAAACCTGCCCCACCTCCATTTTGTCCAGCATGAATGTCACAAGGAGTGACCGGGATTTGAACCACGGAACCCAGCTGTAAGAGGCCAGCGCGCTGCCGCCTGAGCAACGGAGGCTCCTTATAAGTACATTATGAACAGTAAAATCAATTGGTCTCACCTCCTTTTACACTCCACCGCCGTTAAGTTTATTTATCCCCCCCAAAAAACATTAAAAGAAGGCGTTTCTTTATGTGTAAAGGAGATTCCAAACACCAATGTTCACGTCTATTACCTTCAGTTTTGAGATATAAATATCCCCATAAAAAATTATTCACTTTTTTTCACTTCCTTTCACATTCCTCCCCCCCCCCCAAGTGAATTTTCCGGCAAAAAATACTTGTTTCTTTAATAGTAAAGTATCTTCTAAATACCAATTGTCACGACTCTTAACTTCTTCAGTTTTTAATTTATGTGTCCTCATGAAAGGAATTCAACTCCTTTTTACTCCAGCTCCCCAAGATGGTTCCCCCAAAATGTGTTTTTCTTTGTTTTAAAGAAGATCTAAATACCAATTTTCACATCTGTAACAACTTCAGTTTTTATTAGATGTATGCATTCTCATACAGTTAAGTCAATTTTTCAATTCTTTCACCCCCTCCTCCCCGCTTCATTAGATTTTCCAAGAATACGTGCTTCTTTACTTTTAAAGCAATTCCAAATATCAAATTTCACGTCTGTAACATCTTCATTTTTGAGATATCAGCAGCCTAATTAAAAGAATTCAGCACCATTTTCAGTCACTTTTACCCCCCCTCCACTCAAGTGGTATTTCCGAAAACTAAAATACACGTTTCTTTATTTTTAATAGAGATAAAAAATACCATTTTTCACTTCTGTAACATGTTAAGTTTTTTGGGATATACTGTAGAAATTCTCATTTTCAAATTTCACCCCTTTTTAGTTCCCCTTAAGTGGAGTTTCCAAAAACAAATCACCTATGTGATTTACAGGAGATTCCAAATACCCACTTTTTACGTCTGTAACATTTTACGTTTCTCAGATATTCTGTAGATATAGTCTTTCAAAAAATCCACTCCAATTTGTCACTCCTGTTTAACCGCCATTAATTGGATTTTCCAAAAAACAAAAAAATACGTGTTTCTTTATTCTTAAAGGAGATCCCATATACAAATTTTCAGTTCTGTAAAATCTTCAGTTTCTGAGATATAAGTATCCTCATTAAAGGCATTCAACCCCTTTTCACCCTTCCTATTGGGATTTTCCAAAAACAAAACAAAAAAGTGTTTCTTTTTTTTTAATGAAGATTCTAAATACCAATTTTTACATCTGTAAACTTTAAAAGTTTTGAGATATAGAAGCATTCATTTTAAAACTTCACCCACCCCCCCATCACCCTCCCATTAATTCGATTTTCCAAAAACAAAAAATACGTGTTTCTTTATTTTTAAAAGAGATCAAAAGTACCAATTTTCAGGTCTGTAATATCTTCAGTTTCTGAGATATAAGTACCGGTATACTGATTAAAGGCAATCAACCCCTTTTTCACCATTTTCACCCCTCCTATTGGGATTTTCTGAAAACAAAAAAAAAATACGTGTTTTCTTATTTTTAAAGAAAATTCTAAATACCAATTTTTACATCTGTAAACTTTTAAAGTTTTGAGATATAGATACACTCATTTTAAAATTTCACCCCACTTTCCACCCCCTTAGCGATGGAATATCCAAAAATCCTCTCTAAGCGAGCACCTACATCTTAATATGAATATATCCCCAAAATTTCATTTCTTTATGTCCAGTAGTTTTGGCTCGGCGATGATGAATCAGTCAGTCAGTCAAGACAAGTTATTTTATAATATATAGATTTCTTAGCAGTTCAAAATTGTCTTCGTTTTAAGAACAGATAGGAATAATAGATGAAACAGATACACCGTTATTTAGAATAAAGGACCTACAACAAAAATGTAAAATAACACCTGTAGCATTTTATACACATTTTTCCCCTACTGGTTTAACGTTACACCAACACATGAAAGGTTTATGGCAATGCAAGGATGGGAGAGAGACAGGATTGGGGTGGTAGCAGGCGTGACCTTAATTAAGTACAGCCCCAGCATTTACATGATGTGAAAATGGGAAACCACAGAAAATCATCTTCAGAGCATCCAACAGTGGGATTCGAACCTACATTCTCATGATTGCAAACTCACAACTATGCGACCCAACCACAGGAGCAACTTGCTGGGTTTATACAAGTTTATTTTTTTTTTTTGCTAGTGGCTTTACGTCGCACTGGCACAGATAGGTCTTATGGCGATGATGAGATAGGAAAGGCCTAGGAGTTGGAAGGAAGCGGCCGTGGCCTTAATTAAGGTACAGCCCCAGCATTTCCCTAGTGGGAAAATGGGAAACCACGGAAAACCATTTTCAGGGCTGCCGACAGTGGGATTCGAAACCACTATCTCCCGGATGCAAGCTCACAGCCGTGCGCCTCTAACCGCACGGCCAACTCGCCCGGTTATACAAGTTTTATGTAGGATGTACCATACAAGATTTTTAGGAAGATGAAAACGTAAAAATTCATCAATGAATACAAAGTATAAAGAAATATAGAGTTGAAAGCACAAGAGATGTATGTGAAGTGCGTTTGAAGAAAAAAAAAAAAAAAAACTTCTCAGCAATGAATTTATAATGAGCATACAATTGAAAGGTTGATAGCAAAAACCAGACAAGTCCAAAATATTGATTTTTCAAAAACTGGAAATAACTGTCCCTCGCGTTAATTAAAATTAAATTAGGTAGGTAGCTTTTATATGTACCAACTTTGCCAAGGTTTTGATATTCTGTTCTGAAATGTTTGGCAGGAAACATAAAAAACTTTTGGACATACCCACTTTTTGCAGAAAGTTACTGCTTGTAACAAACACACTTGATGTGGATTAAATTATTTTAAAAAATTATTAATTCAAAGCTTTAATGATTAAAAAAAAATACAAATAGATATTTCATTAAACTCAGCACATGTCTGAATGAGTATACAGAACTATTTTCTTTCTATTATTCATTTTCCTTCCTTATAACACACTTTACTACCACTCATCACACCCACTGCTATTGTCATCGTCATCTACTTCAACATTCTCCCTATTTTTGTGACTTGCTTCTTGAGGTCCTACATTTTTGTCAAATATGCATTGAAAGAATCCTTGATAGCACACTCAAGTATGGCAAAAGGCTGCGGAGGTCCTTTTCCTTGGCAGGTTGAATTCTTGGGCCCTTGTGGCAAAGCTCATTAAGGTCCACTGTATTCGTTACTGGTGTCCAAAATAATTTTTTTTTTTTAAAGTTTCAATTTACAATCTTTCATTGTAATTTGTATCATTCTTACAAGGGCGGATGAAATATAAACAGGAATTATTTTTAAATTTATTGCATCAACTAAAAAAAACACATATAGAGATCACTTTTCTACATAGTGTCCTGCCTTCGATACACATTTTCTCCATCGGATTGGTAAGTTTTTGATGCCGTCCTGATTAAAGGAAGAGGGACATGTGCAGAGCCAGATGCGCACAAACTCTTCTACACTTGCATCATTATTGAACCGCTGTCCTAGGTACTGTTTGAGTGGTCCGAACAAATGGTGGATATGCGACGACGGTGATAAATCTGGTCTGTACAGAGCGTGTTCCAGAGTTGTCCAGTGAATTTCATCCAATTTTTCCTGCATTAAAGCGACAGTACGCAGCCTTGTATTTTCATGGAGAAGAAGGAAGTTTCGAATGAGTTGCTGGCGTCGCTTGTTGCGATACACAGCTTTTGCTTCATCCAAAAGGCGACAATGCTGGCGGAGTCCCAGAAAACAGTTGCAAGCACCTTTCAAACAGATGAGCGTGTTTTGGCTTTGACCGGACCTGCTTCATCTCTTTGCCACCACTCCATGCTTGCTTGCTTTGACTCTGAGGTGTAATGATGCATCCAAGTTTCATTTTTAGTCGCAATACGATGCAAGAAATCTTCTCCTTCCTCCTCATAGTGATGCAGGAGTCTCTGACAAACTTCCTGGTGTAAAGTTTTTTGTTTCTGGTTGAGGAGATGAGGAACCCACCTGGCAGACAATATTCTGAAATGGAGTTCATCTTGGATGATGATTTGTACATTTCCGTAACTTATTCCTATGGCTAAAACTGTACCGGGAGGTACACCTCAATGCCGCGCATTTAAAACTAGCACCTAAATGAACTCCTCTATTGGTGAAACAGTGAAACTGAAACTACTCCAAGTTAGAAATTTACTCAGAAGATGTCACCACAGAAATATGTAATTTTGTTATTGTGAAGTTTCCTGAACTGACTGAATTTCTACTAGTTTTGTTTGCTATCCATCAAGAAGTTTGGATATTCTTCCACAGATGGCACTATTGAAAACTATGATCATGCACCCTGGTGCGAGGTATAAGAACTTATAGTTCAAAGAAGTTTTGTATTCATAAGTTGTTTTTTTTTACTGATTGATGTTCATGAAGTGTAACTTTGAATTGGACCCATTAAATTGAGAGGGTGTGGCTGGTTTATTCCTGAATGATATCGAACCTTCCCTGAGGGTTTATAAACTGCGGCTTTTCATGTCTCTTGGCCAATTGATCGTCATCTTATCAAGTGTGTGTGTCAAAGCAGGAGGCAGGCGGCCTCTTTCTTCGGTCTGCAGTACATCTACAAGGTAATGGCCACATAATATCTTTCTTTCTTGCTAACTCCGCAGTTTAACCCGAGGGAAAGATCCGAATCATTAACTATGTAACCTACTTGTTCTAAAAATGTAAATTTCTGCTGGCTAATGTAAAAACTTCATAAAATCTTTTAACTGTAAATCGGGGATAGAGACTGATGTTCCCTCTCGAGCTCCCCTTCATCTCTGTTTGAGGTGACTACGCTTTGCAACTGTTTTTTCTTCCTTTTTTTATTTATTTATTTAATTATTAGATACAGCCTATGGAGGGCCATTTTACACTAATAAATAATAATAATAATAATAATAATAATAATAATAATAATAATAATAATAATAATAATAATAATAATAATAAGTTTAAATAAGTATAAAAGATAACAAAGGTATAAACAACAATATTAAGTAACAACAATAGCTAACAATTTTAACAGTAACAATGTAACAACAATGAAAACGGTAACTGGGAAGTGTCGATTTCAGAAATTAGGAAGAAGAAAGGTCAAGGGTTGGAGGGACGGAAGAAAGTGAAAACCTGGAGAGGACTTCAAAGGAATCTTTTAATTTTTTGTTTGAAGGATGCGAAAGGTGTGAATATGTCGATATCGGGTAGTGAATTACCAAGAGTAGGGAGACGGTGGAAGATAGAGCGTTGTTGTATGGTTAGGCGCGGACGGGACACATGATGGGTGCGCCGGTTGCGTGTAGGGCGGGGAGGAACGTGTATAGGGAAGTACGCTGGAAGAGAATTACATTTGGTGTAGCCATTGATTATTTTATGGAGGTAACATAGATCAGAGAACTGTAAACGGCTTCTCAGGTCAAGTATACCCAGGTAGTTCATAATCTCAGATTTAGTTTTGTTCTTAAAAACAGGATTCCGAGTCTTAACAATGAAAGTGAAAAAGTTAAAAATACTATTTAGTTGAGATATGTTTGTGATAGCAGATGAGGACCAAATAGGGGAACAAAAGTCAATAATGGGGAGAACATACGAGACAAAGTATAATTTTAAGGCGTTAATATCATTAATTTCAGTAAACCTGTACAGAATGCCTAGAGTACGCATAGCACGGGATTTTATGGAGTGAATGTGAGCAGAGAAGGTTAGTTTACAGTCTATTATAACACCTAGGTCTCTTACCTGAGAAGCCGATTGCAATGTATTTCCGTGGATGGTATATGCAGTGTTCATTCCTTGCTTTAGCAATGAAAAGGAGATTGTATTGCACTTCTTAAAATTGGGAGAAAGATTCCATTTCTTTCCGTAATGCATTAATTTATCCTTATACGAGTCACGTCCATAGTTTGGGAATAGCCCCTGTTTCATCGGTCTAGTGCCCTTTAGGTTTTAAGTATCCATATCTAGGAGTGCAAGTATTCACCTCCATTCATTTTGTGTTCAGGCCATTAATTTAACCTGTTATTCTTATCCCACGAAGGCCCAGTAGGTTGGGTATTTAATACCCCTGTAAAAATAGTGCCTTGAGAAGCCTGTAATTGTAAGTTGAGGTTGCCTCGAGTAGGCTTGGAAAACTGAAAGCCTGTTCGCTCTTTTTCAAGGTTTTGTAAGATTTATGAATGCCTTTTGAAGGCTAGATGTTGTAATTTTGGGAGCAAGTTCTCTTTGAATTAGGGGATTTCTGCCCTTGTATAAATTTGTGCTCTTTTGTAAATTTGAGCTAGTAGCTCAGGAAATGCAAAGCTAGGGGCTTAAAGCCCAAAGTGTTAAGATTCTGAATCTTGGATTTTTTCCCATCTTGTTTAATGATTGCTACTTGTACCTGTAATATTGTCATGAAAACATTGTTATGTTTGAAGTTCTGAAAATATAACCTCCAGTTTAGTTTTAAATTCAATTCTTGATATTGTAGTTAGACCCATTCACCCCAGCACCTTCTTTAACCTCTTTCTGCTCCACGGGTATCCCCGTAACAAAAACAATTTGCGAAATTTTTATTTGCCGATCTTCACCAATAATGTCATGAATGGCAACAATGTTGCCTGCAGTGATGCTTGTCCGTGATCTCTTTCCATGAGGTTCATTTTCCACAGCTTCTCTTCCAGCCACACATTTTTAAGTCCACTCATACACTTGAGTCTGCGAAAGTATTTCTTCCCCAAATTGTGCGCGGAGCCATCTCAAAATTTTGGAAGGTTTTGTGCTCTCTTCTGTGAGAAATTTGATAACGATGTGTTGAGCTACAGACATGTGCACCTCTTGCTCACTCATGGCATACTGAAGCAGCCCAGCTCTCCACCATCGTTTGCGCTCACAAACCCCTTCTCTAGACACCCCCACCAACATCCTGGCAAAGCCCCACCTCAGAATTATTACTAACAGCAGTGGTACATTCAAATTCCCATTTACATCTGATCTGCCTTCGTATTTCGTTTAGCTCGAGAGGCGGTTTTGCCGCTTTCACAAAAAAAAGTTCAGTAGCTGTTTTCATGTCCTTGAAGTCGTCAGACTACTTAATACATAGAGCAAAAGGACTAGAATGTTTTCAGGCTCTGATGATGGCATCATCCCACACTTCAGAAACATCTGCAGTCATAGTGGTCGTTAGGAAGGTAGCCATGGCCTCTTACAGGAAACAAATATGTCACTTTTGTAAATACCTTGAAGATATGGACTAAGCAGTAAATGAAGTGTGCCACTGTTTTATTCTTATTCTGATCAGGAGATCAGAACAAGTTCATCATATCTTTTTTCACGTGGGATGTTGTTTAGGTAGTCCAGAAGTAACTTCGTTAGGTCCCTTTTCCCCTTCATGTTCACAGTAACGGTATATGGTGACAGAGTCATTCCCCATATTATGAACGCCAAATACATTGGTACCAAAGTTGTCTTGCATAAAGTACAGCGTTTGTTGGCATGTGTGGCAGCAGTAAATTCTGCATATAATCAACTGAGAGACAGAGTATTTCTCCTTGTTTGGCTCCCATACTGTATTGCTTCTTCTGAGATTGGAAAGTATCTGCTTTTGTAAGATGCAGTTTTTTCCTTCCATTTCTAACCTGTAACTTTCTTCTTCTGTTTCCAATGATTTTAACTTTTTTTCCCCCATAGAATCGCAAGAAGAGCATGTATCCACCCTTAGATACCCAAAACTAATATTAAATGTCTTAAATACTGTCCAATATGCTTTATAAGGTATGTTTATGTGATATTGTTTGATAAAAAGCTCGTGCATGATAGAAATGTTCAGATACTCACGTAGATATTTTTTTATCCAGATTATCCCGTAGAGAATAATGTGATTTTCTAGCTCGAAATGAGTTTATATGATGTTCTACAAGTTTGGTTATTGCATCTGGAAGTTTGGATGGGCAATTATCAGGTCAGGCACGTTTGTCTTTTGGAGAATGACCAGTATACTTAAAAGGTATGGTTAAATGTTCCACCTTTGCAACACTAAATTTTTAAAATTTAATTATTTATTTAAATAACATTTAAAAAATAACAGAACATGTTTCATCTATCTTGTAGACATCATCAGCCGAAAAGTTTAAAGATTAAGAACAAAGGACAAGGACAAAAACACATTAAAAATAATTCGGACAGCCGAATACGTCAGTTAACATGTTGAAGAATATGCTAGAATGTTCTGAGCACAACACTTGAATACTGGAAAGAAATTCATTTTATGCAATGAATGACCACTCATTATCAAGCTTAGCTGGAGCCTATCGAGTCTGTGTTTTGTAATCCCATGAATGCTTACGAAAGCCTTTTGACAAAACGGAACCTCCTTACCTGCTGTACGAAGTTTGTATGAATTAAGAAATGAGCGAAGCTATTATTTTTCTGGAACAGTTCCAGTTGTTCCTGTTCTGATAAAATACTATGTTCCAATTAACAGTTCCAAAATAACAGTCAAAGGTTTAAGCTATTTGCTTTACGTCGCACTGACACAGATAGGTCTTATGGCGACGATGGAATAGGAAAGGCCTAGGAGTTGGAAGGAAGCGGCCATGGCCTTAATTATGGTACAGCCCCAGCATTTGCCTGGTGTGAAAATGGGAAACCATGGAAAACCATCTTCAAGGCTCCCGGCAGTGGGACTCGAACCCACTATCTCCTGATTACTGGATACTGGCCGCACTTAAGCGACTGCAGCTATCGAGCTCGGTAAAGGTTTAAGCAGTGGGAAATTAGAACACATTAACCAACCTTATAAATGCTAATTCGAAAATTGTTTCCTCACTGTTAGTTTCATGCTTTACTTTTAATGTCTGTAGAAAACGCTGAAACATGGTTTTATCACAACAAATTGGATAATAATGAAACCTGAAAAAGAAACACCTTAATTAAATTAATTTTCAGGTTTGATCTGTTGTTAAATGTTTCATTTTTCAGGTATTTTAAAAAATTGATTTTATTTAACCATAACTTAGTTTCACAGACAGAAGAATCTAACAGTTATAGATTAAGCAAAGTTTTTATCTGACAAAAGAAGACAATTACCAGTAAAATATGAGCATATAGGTCTTGTTCAATAACATTTGGTATATTGATATTGCCATGTTTTTATATACCGGTATGTATAATAGTCTATTGTAACACTCCTTATGAACAAATTGCAGTGGACAGCACAACACAAACAGCCATAAATCGCAGTAAAAGAATACTCCGACGATGCAAGTGGTTTCACATAGCGAGAATTCATACGAATAAAGAATAAAGATTACAAATCAGTGTCATGCAGACATACCACAGATTCACTGTCTGTCAAAATGCTGACTAAGGTGCGTGCCTCTACATCTTACAATTTACCGGGCGAGTTGGCCGTGCGCGTAGAGGCGTGCGGTTGTGAGCTTGCATCCGGGAGATAGTAGATTCGAATCCCACTATCGGCAGCCCTGAAGATGGTTTTCCGTGGTTTCCCATTTTCACACCAGGCAAATGCTGGGGCTGTACCTTAATTAAGGCCACGGCCGCTTCCTTCCAACTCCTAGGCCTTTCCCATCCCATCGTCGCCATAAGACCTATTTGTGTCGGTGCGACGTAAAGCCCCTAGCAAAAAAAAAAAAAAACATCTTACAATTTCATATTTTGTGGGTTCCCTTCCCTTTTCCTTGATGCTCCAGTGTAGTCAATGATTAGCTTCAAAGAACATCGAAACCAGTGCAAAGAACTAGCACTCACGTTCGTCCAGAGTCGGAACAATCAGCCAACCAGTGGAACATACGCAGTTCACAAACACCTAGACCAATCAAGACCGTTGGAGTTGCTCTTGGACCAATCCAGCTGAGTGCAGGCAATGAATTTGAGAATTTCAGGGAAGAATGATAAAATAAAATGCTCCACTGAAAACTTGGCAGATCATCGAAGGCAAGTGTGGGCATTTTCTGATTCCGTGCATATTTTGAAGTGCATACGTAATTATTTCCACGATAACGTTCTTTTGCTGTATAAAGGCAAAGAGGTGAATTATAACTTTTATAGACACACTAGCTGATGTACCCGTGCTTCGCTACGGGATTCTCAGAAAGACTGACTTTGTAGTTTTCCTAACTGAATTGAACATAGGTCATTACAAAAATGTCAGTAGGAATGTAGCGATTGAAAGCAATGTTATCGTATAAAATACTCGATCAAATGAAAAACCGCACACTTTCTCACTTTCAACGAACAGTACTACGGTGCCGATCAAAGAGTCCAAAGTTCCAGAGCTGGAATAACCAAGTCGCAGATTGCCGTGAACAATCTTCTGTCATTATTCCGTTAAATATGCACACTACTAATTCCAATCAGTGCCTCAGAGTAGGGATTGAATAGCTCGAATACTATGATGAACCAGTGTGTTACGTACCAGATATATCAGAAAATGTATGAACCAGAGCAATGGCATGCTAAAGAAGAAAGTTATCTTACTCCCCAGCTACTTCCCGCCATTATACAGGCAGGTTGTTACAGTCGGAACGACCAGGCGAGTTGCCCGTGTGGTTAGGGGTGCGCAGCTGTGAGCTTGCATCCGGGTGATAGTGGATTCGAACCCCACTGCCGGCAACCCTGAAGATGGTATTCCGTGGTTTCCCATTTTCACACTAGTCACACCAGGCTGTACCTTAAAGCCAAGGCCGCTTCCTTCACACCACTATTCATTTCCTATCCCATCATCGCCATAAGACCTACCTGTGTCGGTGCGACGTCAAGCAAATTAAAAAAAACCTTGGTACGCTGCAGTAATCCTATCTATCGGGGATGAGAGGAAACAGAAGACAAAAAGCACATCACAACAAACAATGGTCAATGTAATGTTATTGTTGATAAAGTTTATGAGCTTTCTATATTGCAGGCCTTCACATTAGTTTTCTTTCGACTCTGTGATATTAGGGTATCTTACAAAATTATTGATATCATAGACTGTAGTTCCTTATTCTCAGATTTTACATACCGATTTTCACTAAATTCTGTTTACCCATTTTCTCGTGACTCGGCGCTGATATGGACCTAGTAACAAAAATCCAAATTCATGAATATCTCTGATTATATGAGGTACGCTAACAATGTATAAGACATAAGTGATCGGAAAATTAATAACTTCTTACATAACTACTACTAACTTACGAAATAACTAAAGTTATGTTAGTTATGTAGTATTTATCGATACGACCACTAATAACATAGGTAGGTAAGGGTTATTCTGCCCGAAGGTAGGTCCGAAACTCCGCAGAGGTGTTCCTGAGCCGGAGTTTACGTGCGGTAGGGTGGCCAGTTCCTTTCCGCTCCTCCATTCTCCTACCCCCCACCAACAGCGCGTGGCAACCCATCCAACTCCTGACCACGCCCAACGTTGCTTAAATTCGGAGATCTCACGGGATCCGGTGTTTCAACACGGCTACATCATACATAACTTATTTATTGAGAATTACATTTCAGGCCTTCCCTTAAACTACCATTTCACTCAACGTGAATAAAATAATTTGTAGCCTAGATTGCAGTGGTTCATCACCCGACATTACATACCAATTTTCATTAAATTCTCTTCAGCCCTTTTCTATTCATGCGTGTACAGACAGAGACAGACAGACAGACAGACAGACAGACAGACAGACAGACAGACAGACAGACAGACAGACAGACAGAAATTACGGAAAAGTAAAAAATGCATTTTCTTGTTACTGTGGACATGACCGATACAGAAATACTATTCTTTTCAAATTCTGAGCAATGTACAGACAAAACTCTTATTATATATATAGATTACATTTGAGGCCTTCCCCTAAACTACCATTTCACTCACTGCGAATAACATTATTGATAGCCTAAATTATAGTGACCTATTCCCTGACTTTGCATACCAATTTTCGTGAAAATACGACCACTAATAAAATAAATATTTGACAATTAAATTTTAGGCCTTCCCCTAAACTACCATTTTTCTCAGCTTGTATAGCCTATATTGTAGCGACTTATTTCCCATCTTTGTCTAGCGATTTTCATTGAGACACGACCACTAATAATATAAATATTTGAGAATAAAATTTCAGGCCTTCCCCTAAACTACCATTTCACTCAGCGTGAATAAAATAATTTATAGCCTAGATTGTAGCGGTTCATCACCCGACTTTACATTCCGATTTTCATTAAATTCTCTTCAGCCGTTTTCTCGTGATGCGTGTACATACATACATACATACATACAGACAGACAGACAGAAATTACGGAAAAGTAAAAAAATGCATTTTCTTGTTACTGTGGACATGACCGATACAGAAATACCATTCTTTTGAAATTCTGAGCAATGTACAGACAAAACTCTTATTTTATATATATAGATAGACCCAACCTCATTTCAGAGGATGAACGCCAGGTTAGCTTTTCAGTTATTCAGTAATAGTGTGGTCAACGTAATTAAGCTCTTTAGAGAAATTCAGTGATAGGGAGCACACAGAAATTTTCAGACAAGAAATCAATAATCTTGTAGATGCCCTTAACTCCACACTGCCCCTAAAAGGGCTTTATAAAGGTTCCCTGTCACACAATATATTGCTAGAATTTTTAGAAAACATCATATCTCAGGAAAACATATTTGCATCTTCAAGAACTTTGGAATCATTAAGAGTAACCTTGATAAGTACTCTGGAAATGGCTGACTACTTGTGGAGCAGAGATTTAGGTATGTCCTGACGACAAAATTTAATCAAGATCCTTTGGAATGCCATTTCGGTATTTTGCGTTCCCTTCGTTGTGACGAATACCCTTCCACTGTGGACTTTTTACATTTACACATGCTGCAGTCTGTGTATATACCTACCAAACTAGCCTTAAATTCGACCGCAAATTGCGAGTCAGTGATAGATAGTCATATCCTACCCAGCTACAGCTGGATAAAGGCAAATGATGATGATGATGATGATCCATGCAATAGCTAAAGAAAGGGAACGTAATAATAAAGAATTAAAGATTCAGCAGAGGTCAAAATTAAAGAAAAAATAGTACTCACGGACTGGGAAAATGATATAACTCTTCCTTATGAGGGAAACCTCACCAAACAGAATTTAGTGTTTCACTTGGCAGGCTCCATAGTAAGAAAAAGTGACAAATATGTTGACTGCTTAGATTGTGCTCACACTCTTCGTAGTGAACAGCCACCTGAGCTTCCACTGTCAACATTTACCCTCATTAAAGGTTATGGCAAGAAGAAAGGCTTGCTATAATTGACATATTATTCACCATGTGTGTTTAGATTGCTACTGCAAGTAGAAGAGGTCATCTCAGAAAAATTGCGATCAGAACAAAATTTATGGGGTGATATATTTTTTACATGTTTGGACAGCATAGACTCTATAGTTGTCCGACCCACAGACTTTGGAAGCAGCAGTGATCACAGATATGACCTTGTGGGAAAATTAGGGTTTCATTACATTAAGTGCCAATTCTTCTTCCGTATGAAGAAAATAAGGAAAGAGCTGCTATCATCCAAATCATCGAAATCGTCCTGGAAGTTCTCCAAGGTTTCGAGGGTGAGTTAAAACCTTTTGTATATGTGTTAGATGCCAGAGCAAAGTGTAGCTTCCACTGAAGTCCCAGTCTCATCCATGGCTGTGACAATATGGAAGCTGCTGGGGTATGGGTGGTGCTGATTAATGACATTCAGAGCACAACCAGTGTGTCTTGAGTGTCATGAAAGGTGTTGCTCATAGGGTTAGTTGTGCTACAATAGCACTGCCTGGCCCAGTGAGGAAAGCAATGGCAAACTACCTCACGCCTCATCTTGCCTAGTACACCTCATTTTGGTACTGCCATTGGTTTTTGTGGTTTCCCTATAATTGCATAGCCTTTGGTGATGCTATTTGAGGATCCAACCAGCCTCTGGGCTGATGACCTAACAGACAGACAATGCATAATAGTTTCAACTATATCTCAATAGTATGGAAGTCATTTCAGAATTACTGATGTTTAAATATTTTCAGAAGATAACATTAAGCCATTAAATTAGTGAGTTTACCAGCTTCTTCTATTCAAATATTCCTGGACTGTACACACATGGCATATGCAAGGGAATAATTCAAAGGTCATTCTGGCAACTGGAAGTTTTAGAGAATTTATTTCGTGTACATTTTGTATAGTGCCATACCCGCTTATTGTATTAACGCAAGCAGCACTGTTCATCCATAGCTACACTAGCGCAGTCTGCTGCCGTCGCCTATTAACTACGAGAGAGCATTCACTTCCTCTTTCAATACGCTATGGTGAAAGCAAACTTCCTAAATACAAGAAAATGCTAGTTGCTTTATGTCGCACCGACACAGATAGGTCTTATGGCGACGATGGGACAGGAAAGGTCTAGGAGTGGGAAGGAAGCGGCCGTGGCCTTAATTAAGGTACAGCCCCAGCATTTGCCTGGTGTGAAAATGGGAAACCACGGAAAACCATCTTCAGGGCTGCCGACAGTGGGGTTTGAACCTACTATCTCCCAAATACTGGATAATGACCGCACTTAAGCGACTGCAGCTATCGAGCTCGGTACAAGAAAATGAAGACACATGTATTTATCACTTTTTAGCAGGATGTATTGGGATAATTCAGGTGAAGTGAAGTTGTTCCCAATTCTAAAACAAGATGTTTTGTACGTCAATGAATATCTTCAGTATATCCTGGAGTTCTTTGAAGAATTCAAATAAGAAAACTCTGTTTTTGAAAAATATAGCTGAGCAGGAAGTAAAGATTGTTAATATTCTGTGCAGAAATTATGGAAGTGATACATTTCTAAGAAGGCTCTTTACTATCGCACAATTCATTTGTTACTTGCCAAATTACGTGACTTGCTCAAGAAGCTCATTAAAGCTACACCAAAAGTGAGTACCAGGTTAATTCCTGGGGGCAAAGGTGGCCAGGTGTAGAGCTAACCACTCTACCCCATCAAGTGCCAAGGTTATGGATAGTGGAAGCCTTTACCTTCCACCTCTCCAAGGGCCTTCATGGCCTGAACGGAGATGACTTTGCTTTTGCTCAAGAAGCTAGAACTGCTGTCATGTGTGTTTATTCTGGAGAACTGAAAACCATACTTACAACACAGCCACTATTTAAATGTAGGAAGGAAACATCAATGTTTAGAAAAACAATTTCTGAAAAATGAAGGAACATCTTGCCAAAGATCCAGCAAAATCTTTACTTGGAGAATGTGGTTTCTTTTTCAGTCCTCAGATGATGATGATGACGATGATGATGATGATGATGATGATAATAATAATAATAATAATATTGTTATCTTACAGTGTACCAGAAGAAATTGCCATTTCTGAAGGAACTGAGCGAAGCTGAATTCCTGGAAGGCAACATTATTCTGAAGGAGTTGGTGAAGGAATTCAATTTGAACATCCAGTGTTTTCTGTGTCAGTATTCAAATTAATTAGGATCTCTCCATCTAATATTGATGCTGAAAGATCCTTCTCTTAATACTCTGTAATTGTGAGTGAAAGACAAAGTCTTAAGCCAGAAAATGTTGAAACATTAAACAAACTGGAAACGCATGACACCAATAAAACAAACTTTAAAAACCCAGACATATATTTAGCACAAATATGAAGAATAACTTCGTACAATACCTGAAAAGTTTGCAAATGTTTAATAGACCAGTAGGTATTTTTTTTTGTCACACATTAGATTTATTGCCATTAAAGAAAGAATGTATGAGAGGTTGCTTCATCTTTTTAAAAATATGAACAGTAGCTATGAACTGCTCCATATGGGCCATAGCCTTAACTGTAGCATCGTCAGCATCACTTGCACTTATCACAGAATCCAACACGGCTAGAGCGGCAAGTACATTATTTTTTGACGTAATAGTTGCCGCCTGCACCGTATCTTCATCATGTTCAACATCAGCTGTAGCTGCATCCCCCTCTGGCGTCCCATGATCACAGCTGATCATCATGGTGGGATCCACTCTTCTGAAGTAGTCTCTGCATGGTCTATGGCGATGTATTCGGAGAAAGTTATACCGACATTGGACTTTTGGCATAACTCGTCCCATTCATTTTCATAGTCTTCTTCTTCTACATCATTTAACGAACCAAAACCACACTTGACAAAGCAGTTCTTTATTGTTTATGAAGGAATAGCATCCCAGGCAACTGTTACACTCTGCCTTGCATCAATCACATTCTACTTGCGTATTTCTCCTGCCAGAATATTTCTAGCAGCTTCACAGAGAAAGTAATGCACCAGTCGCTTTCTGTAGGCACGTTTCAAAGATGAAAGTATACCTTGATCTAGAGCAGGGCCTCTCAAACGCCCAAAATCTCACGCGTGCAGAGCGAGGCGCAAGACCTCCGTGCACTGTGCATCGGTGTTGCTCGGCATGACTCGGATCAACGCTTCGTCTCTGGGCTACTCGGCTAAGCTCGGCTCTACTCGGCTAAACTCAGCCCGGATTTGGAGCGTTACGGCGCAAGTGGGGCAGAGGGAGACAGGCGGAGCAAGCGAGACAGGCGTGAGGAAAGAGAGAGTAAGCGCTATTGCTCCAAATCGAGGAGTGGGGGGTCTGCACTCTGGTCAACCAAGCCAAGTCGTCTTTTGCACCGTGCACAGTGCATGCACCACGCGCATGCACCCTGAGAGGCCCTGATCTAGAGGCTGCAAGTAGCTCGTAGTGTAGGCCGGTAGAAAAAGAAGACGCACATGTTTTAACATTAAATTATGTTTGTGTGCAGCGCACTGGTCCAACAACAGAGTATTTTTCTGTCCTGGCATGCCATTTTGCGCTCAAGGCATACCAGCCACTCCTCAAAAATTTTGTCTGTCATCTAGGAATTTTCAGATGACCTGTATTTACACAGAAAGTGCCTGTTACCCTTAAAACATCATGACTTCTTGAACTTGCCTATGATGAAGGGAGGAAGTCTCTCGCTTCCGTCCACACTGCAACACAGAAGGACTGCGACTCTATCCTTATAAGATTTCCTGCCATGGCACTTCTCTCCTTTAAAACCATAAGTCCATTTGGGTTTGGCATTAAAAAACAATGCAGTCTCATCGGCATTGAAGATAATGTTCGGTGCATACAAATTGATTATGTGAACCACGCTTTCTCGCCAACTGTCTGCATCGCTAGTGTTAACTGATTCTGCTTCTACGCACACTACCTGCCAAGTGATATTGTGCCATTCCTTAAAACACTGAAGCCACCCGTTTGAACACTGAAACTCAAGCCCCATCTTTAGTGCCAGTTCACTCGCCTTCCCTTTAATAATCTCACCATCAACAGGGATATTGTTCACTCGAACAATGCCAAAACCACTCGATCAATTCCACTTCTAAATCAGAGTGTTTAGCTCCTCGAATGTGCATTCGCTTTGCTATATTTACACCCTGCATTTCTTGAGCTTCTATGCTCTCATGATTTTTTTAAAAAGTTGAACGCGTGGACACAGGAATTCCAAACTCTTTAGCTATTTCAGTTTTCGATTTTTGTCCTTTATCGTCCTCCCTTATAATTTTAATTTTCTCGCCCAGTACCTTGGAAGAATACAGACGCTTAGCCATCTCGCAACACAAAACAGAAACACACGTGCCCTAAACTAAAATACCGTAACAATAAACTAAAACACAGTACTAGTAAAATATAATAACTTACTGGGACCAACGTTCTTCGAATGACGAATTATCCATATTTTGCATTAAACAATTTAAATAACATACAAAACCGTACCTCATGCTTCCAGGAACATGACAATCTTCGAATTATGTGGCATATTGAATTAACCAATTTCGAAATATCGAGGTTCTACTGTAGCAGCTTTTGAATAAATAAACCAGGTATCCATACTGTTTAGAAGCACGTCTGTTTTGTAATTCTTCATTCTTATATTTAGTTTAAATTGCAAATGTGATGATTTTCATTCATTTTTCTGTTTGTTATTACATTACTAGAGTAAACTTGAAAAATCTACCTGCATACTACTGTATGTAGGTTACTAATGCAGATTACATGCTTCTTTTTTATGATTCTTTATACCTATATTTAGTTTAAATTGCAAATGTGATGATTTTCATTAATTTTTCTGTTTGTTACTAAATTACAAGAGTTAACTTGAAAAAATCCACCAACATACTATGTAGGATACTAATGCAGATTACATGCTTCTTTTAAGGAACAATTTATACTCTTTAAATAGATAACAACATTACAATACTATGTTTTATGGCAAACCTTTTGAGAGTCATGTTTCCTGAATAAAGGATTATATATACTATATACAAATATGCTTAAAGTAAATACAAAATTTTAATATTCCACCTTCTCAATACTAAAAAATTATTTGTTTTTACAAAAACATTACAATGATATTAATAGGTACTAGTTTCGGTCCACTGTGGATCATCATCAGCCTAGCCAAATTACAACAGTAAAAGACATAGTGAAGAAAATAGTGTGGAGAAATGAGAGAGGATCTAGAAGGATGGGATGGTGGTGGAATGACAGACAAAAGTGAAAAACCGTATTTGCGAATAATGATAAAAGTAACAGAAGTGTTCACATTGACAAGTAAAATCTTGTGAAGTCACGTAAAAACTCTTGATGAGATAGTCTTTGGTTGGCAGTTACTCCTGTGTTGCACGATTGACATATATAACTAAGTATATGCTTCTAGAAAGTTGTAGATGTAAGTTCCACTTTTGCGTAGAGGGAAGAATTGTCTGATGAGACCAGCATAAGATTAAAAGTTGACAAAGTTGAACATGTTCTATGGTGGAATGAAAAGCTTGCTGTGTTAAACAGAAGTAGTCTCAGTTCAATCGGGACCCCAATGAACCTGGGGAAAGAAGATGGTATTAACGCGAGTAATCGAATAGAGAACAAGCGAGGCACCGGAAAATATAAACGATGACTCACCTTGCGCTGCGTGGAACAAACTTGCTGTATTGAATGCAACTTACGGAGTGAGCATAGCGTGGAGTAGATCAGCAGGAGAGGGGGTAGGTGAATACGGAGGGGAGGAATGACGTAAGTGGTGGAGGGTGGGAGGGATGGGAAAGGTTCAAGGCGGGGTGGACGGGAGAGGAAGTGATGGTGTTTGTATTGTCGGGGGACCCTTAATTGACTTAAAGAAAGAATTTTGAACGACCAATTTGTTTTTTCTGTAGTAAGTAATGAAAAGGCCAAATAAAATATTGGGTTTCTCAGTTATTTCGTTAAGGTTATAGTTGGCATTAAAGTATTGATCTAAATGAATGTAAAAGTTCTCTATTATATTGAGTAGAGGTCCTTTCTTAGCTATTTTGAGAATGTCCATGTCTGTTTCAATATTCGTGAATTTGTGGTTACAGTCGACCATATGTTGGCCGATAGCTGAGAATTTGTTGTATCTGACTGCATTGAAATGTTCTAAATATCTAATGTTGAAGCTCCGGCCGGTTTGCCCCACATAAGAAATATTAGAGCATGTATTACATTTAATCCTGTAGACGCCTGATTTTGTGTACCTATTTATTTTATTAATATGTGATGTGTTATGTAAGATTTGTGTGTTGTTGTTGGTTTTAAAGGCTATTTTCATACCTTTTTTTCTTTAAAACATTGGTGATCTTGTGAATTCCACTGACGTAAGTGAAGATGGAAAAAGAGTCATGTTTAGGTGGTTCTTTTTTAAGTGTGGTCTTGGGGCGAAATTTATGTTTGTTAATGATGTTTTCTATGAAATGGCTATTGAAGCCATTGAATCTGGCAATCTAGCGGATAGTATTCAATTCGGTATGAAGATCTTTTTTATTCATAGGAACGTCGAATGCTCTATGTACAAGACTGTTATATGTTGCTTTTTTGTGGGGGAGGGGGTGAGCTGAATCTTGTCGGATTGTGACGGCCGACTGGGTGGGCTTTCTGTAGATCTTGTAGGTTAAAGATTCCTGTTGTCTAGTGATCATAAGATCCAGAAAATTGATTTTTTTTTATCTACTTCCGACTCCAATGTGAATTTAATATGAGGATCGATGTTATTAAGTGTTTGAAGTGTGGTGTGAGCATCTTCCAAATTCTCGTTGATAACTACTAGGACATCGTCGACGTACCAAGCCCAAAGGAGGATATTGTCGTTTTTATTGTTGATTTTAGTATTCTCGAGAAAGTCCAGATAGATTTCTGCGAGAATGCCTGATGCAGGTGAACCCATTGCCAGACCGTTTTGTTGATAGATGGTACCATTAAACGTAAAAAAGTTGTTATTTATGATTAATTTTAACAATGTAATGAAATCTTGAATTTCCAATTTACTCAAAAGACTGTTTTTGTGTAAGTTACTTTTGATGATGGGAATTAATTTAGAAATTGGAATGCTTGGGTACACGTTTATGATATCAAAAGAGTGAAGTGAGTAGTGAGGTTGCATGTTAAATTTATTAAGTTTGTCTATTAATTCAAAGGTATTTCTAACCGTTTTTCATCCAATAAAACGGTCACAGTGGGTCACAGTGATGACAGATTTAAATCATGTGGTTGCGATGGTAAAGTCTGCATTTTTGAACACAAGAAAGTGAAAATATAATTATTTACAAGTCTTAACATCAAAGTATGGTGCTCCAAAGGAACCAAAGCTTTTTCCTGCACCTGTTATAACCCAATGGAATAGCTGGTTTCAGGCTGTCTTCAATTTGAGTGCTTACTTTACTGATGTTACATTTTTCAAGATGTCTGATATGAAAGACATCAACAACTGTGGTAGTAAGTACCTGAGAGATCTGAGTGACCGAGAAGTGAATAGGCTTCACTCCCACATGGTTTTTGTCACAGATCATGCAGCTGGATTGGTTGACCTCCTTACTGAACTTGAAGGGTCTCTGTATCCTACCTCACATCTCCTTTACCCCAAACTGCATAACCTTGATGCCAGTTTAGCTCATTTGTGAGGGGAATTATTCTGCGGCAACTAATGATGCTTTGATTAAGCTCACTCCTCTACAGCAGGCTACATGTAGAGACACATTTGTCAAAGCTGCTCATTCTTCACAGTGCACGCTAGCCACACTGAAAGCTAAAGACTCCAACCATAAGCATTTTGTGTCAATTTCTCAAGCTTTCAAGCTTTGTATCCAAAAAGTATAATTTTGAATAACACTTAGATGAGTTTGAGAAACTGTTTGGAGTAACAGATCTCTCACGAAATGATATCTGGTCTGGTTACTGTTCTCTGAAACATGCAATTCAAACCCAGATGAAAGAAAATGAAAAATGTGATGTCATACTTGCATTAACTGCAGTTCAGACAGAGTTCAGCATATCTGCTAAATATTGTCTTGAGTTGTTGTGGACCCCAACGAACAATGTAGATAGCGAACGTGTGTTGTCTCATTACAACACAGTGGTTACAGACAGACGGTGCAATTTGAAAAAAAGCAATGCTTTCGTTTGAACAATGAATTTGTATTGTGTATGAACCAAGGACAATAATGGCACTTCATAAACTTGGAATCGTTAAAATTAATAATACCATGTGATTATTTTAACTTTGTAAATAGATGCTAATTTTGGAAAAACAAATGCTAATTTTGAAACAAATAGATGCTAATTTTTCAGATGCCTACTTACCGATAACAAGATTGGCATGTCACCACATGTTGCTCCCCTCTCTTCATGATCTTCGCCACTAGCTTCCTTTAATATCAGATCCAGAGTTTCGATGAGATATGTAAGCCCATGCAACTCCTCCTTGAGTCGTGGCCGAACTTCTGCACACAGTGCTGTTATAAGGAACAGCATTTTCATATCAAAAAACTTTATATCAGCTGGCAGGTCAGGATCACGATAAGTGCGGAGTCTCATCACAATACCTTCCACAGAGTGGTTGACTGAGCTTAGCACTTGAGCAGTGGTACTGTTGAAAATAATGTTACATAAGCATTTCAAGGCTTCCAAAATCACTGTAAAGAAAAAAAGATACAACATTAGCATAACAGAACTTGACCTGATGTAAACCTTTCAAGAACATTTCTTGGATAGAATAAATATAATTTTCATTAGGAACTAATGCATTTATTTGCATAATGGATGCACTCCAAATTTTCCCCTTAACATTTTGGAAAAACAAATTCCTCGCTTTATGGGCACATTTCATTTTCAACAAAAATTGTTTAGTAATGCTTAAAATCTTAAGCTTGGATGGATTTCAGTATGCAATGAAACATTTTTTTTTTTTTTTTTTTTTTTTTACAGGTTGCTTTACGTCGCACCGACAAAGATAGGTCTTACGGCGATGATGGGGCAGAAAAGGGCTAGGAGTGGGAAGGAAGCGACCGTGGCCTTAATTAAGGTAATGGGAAACCACAGAAAACCATCTTCAGGGCTGCTGACAGTGGGGTTTGAACCCACTATCTCCCGAAGACTGGATACTGTCCGCACTTAAGTGACTACAGCTATCGAGCTCGGTGATGAAACAAGTAAACAGAGATAAGGGCTGCACACACTGCTGTACTGACCAAACAATACACTGCCTGGGAAGGAGAGTCATTATCTACATAGTATGTGTGTAAAGGGGATGACGGTTTGCTGTATTTTATAGGGTGTGTTGTATTTGTTGACGATGATGAGAAATGAAGGACGGAGCAGTCATATTCAAATTCAAGTTTTTAAACAACAATGTGTGAAAACTAATCACATTGGTTGTTCTTAATACATACAAAACACTCTCAACAATTAATAATGAGACCTCCCCCATAACCCAGTATTGTTAGAACACCTGCACAAGTCAGGAATGAGGCAATGCTGATGCTTTGCTTCACCAATAATTACTACTCTGATTAGCAAGTGAATTAAAAATCGCTGCTGTTTCAGAGAAAAGACACAGTGGTCAGCCTGGTGAATGTAACAGTACAACATGGAACATGACTACGATGTTGTCAGGCCTCGTACTGGCCACATGAGTGACAGCTGAGTACACGGTGGGTCAAACACGACATATCAGCACATTTGATTGCAGCCAGATTTTCACTATCGTAAGTATGAACTGTTCGATTTCCGAAGTTGTGCGGGCACAGGGCTTCCCATGTCACATCTGTCAAGAGAATACCCCGAGTATGTGGATTCAGCCAAAACAATCACCCCCAGGGTGAAATGCCATGGTGTGCAATGTGTTGATGAAAGGGGTCAGCATTGACTAGCTCGGATGGTAAGAGTAGATAGACAGCCGCAGTGCACAAAAATCACTTGCGAACCTAATCGTGGACAGCAACAAGTGTCGACAACTGTACCATCCAGAACCATCTCCTTACAATAGGATATAGAAGCCACTGTCCTTCTAGTGTAGATCTGTTCACTGCACATCACAAGACACACTGACTGGTAAGAACAATGGAACACTGCCAATGGATTCTCAAAACATGGTAAAAAGTCGCATGGACAGATGAGCTCAGGTACCACCTGGTACATACCAAAGGTAAGGTATTAGTGCGTCGCTAAGCACGAGGCAAGGGAGCCCTCCTGCCAGCAGGGTAGAATTCAGTCTGATGGTGGTGGTATCCTTGTACGGGGCCTATTCACATGGGATGAAATAGGGCCTGTGGTACACCTGCCAACATTCCTCACCGGCGAACGTGACAGGAACCTGTTGTCAGATCATATCCACCCATTTGTTTGTTTCTAGCAAGTTGCTTTAAGTTGCACCGACACAGATAGCTCTTACGGTGACAATGGACAGGAAAGGGCTAGGAGTGGGAAGGAAGTGGCCGTGGCCTGAATCAAGGTACAGCCCCAGCATTTACCTGGTGTGAAAATGGGAAACCACAGAAAACCACCTTCAGGGCTGCTGACAGTGGGATTCGAACCCATTATCTCCCAAATACTGGATACTGGCCGCAATTAAGCGACTGCAGCTATTGAGCTCAGTTTTTGCCTCTAGCACCCTGAAGAAGACTTGTACCTACAGCAAGACAATGAACCGGTCCATTAGGGTCATCTGGCCTCAGTTCTACTGAGCACAACTGGAATGCTGCCGAGAGCAACGTGCGTGCCCTGGACTCTCTTCCAACCAATCTCCGTGGATTATTCACGATTGTGGACCAACACATCTCCCCTTCCCACCATTTCCAGTATGTTGTGTAGTATACACCATGGTGCTACATGCTACTATCCAGGTATCTCTAATCCAATTTTAAGTTATGGTATGCTGTATACCATCTGTACTTCACTAGATAAGTTACACAGCTGACACTAGTTATTGATTGGCTGGTTTGTAGCAAGACCATCAATACATTGTTTGTAGTTGGTAATGGTTTGCTATATCACTGTTTTTGTTATTGGCTGTTTCACATTCAGGACGGTGCATGTTTTAATATGTCTAATTTCTTTGTGGCAAATTTTTCTTTGCATTAAAGATGCATCCTACATTGTTATAATAAAACTTGAAAAAATAAAAGTGTCTGTTACATGGATAAATACGGTATGTAAAATACTCCTACTTTATGATGATGCTTTCAATTATAAGGCCCTTTATTACATCACTAATATTTCTTTTAATATCCTCTTCTTGGATAAAAGTGAACAACACAAGGTGAAATGATTTATTCTGTCCCAAATTAATTTTTAGGACAATAATGAAGGTTTCATCTCACTTAAAAAAAAAAAAAGTTAAAAGAAAATAAATTCTTGAAAGTATCAGGTTAAGAGAATCTTAACTAAGCAGATATGAGTTACTAGTAAGTTCTTTTTCTGGGTTGAGCTGTGTTGCTGTTTTACACTATGTACCTTATTTACAGGTTGCTGTCATTTTAAATACAATGTGGTATTCTTCATCAAGGGAACTATTGTACCTCTACTGGATCCGAGGTAATCAGTCTCCCCAGGCAACTAAAATAAACTACAAAGGTGGTCACTGTAGTTTGCCTTATGTGGTATCTCTGGCCTCCAGTTACCGCATGCTTCGCGGGTCATCTTGAAACATCTGGAACATTAATCTTGCTTGACGGCCATCTGGGAGTTTCCTATGCTGTTATGCAATTTGATGGTTCGTCTTGTATTTTCATGGTCTGGCCTACATATTGGTCATTTGTGTATAATAGACATCCAAGAATTGCTGATTTTGTAGCCTTCCTCTTAATTCATATAGGCCTAGTTTGGGCATTTCTTAATTTCTATATCCTCTTGGATTTTTCTTTTGAGATTCCCAGTACAGCTGCTAAAATCTTGGTTCTGTCAAATGAAATTTCGTGGTCTGTTTTGCAGGAATGCTTAACTAAAGCTGAAATTTTCATGTCTTAGTCCCTGGTATGACATATGTTCTTTAAGTCTAGCAGAAATCAGTTGCTTCCTTTCACCTACATAGTGGATACCACAGCTACATTCAATGTGGTATACCATTTAAAAGCTACACAGGCTACATAGGCAAAACAAAGGGACTGATTTTTGCCAGGCTTAAAGAACATATGGCTGACCCCACGGTGGTAGTGGTAGCATGCCTGCCTCTTACCCGGAGGCCCGGGTTTGACTACCGGCCAGGTTAGGGATTTTTACCTGGATCTGAGGCCTCGTTCAAGGTCCACTCAGCCTTCGAGACTACAGTTGAGAAGCTATCTGACGTTAAGATAGCGGCCCCGGTCTAGAAAGCCAAGAATAATGGCCAAGAGGATCCGTTGTGCCGACCACACGACACCTCATAATTTGAAGGACTTCAGCTGAGCAGAGGTTACTGGATAGGTCATGGCCCTTAGGAGAGGCTGCTGTGCCATGGGGTTTGGTTTGATTTTGGTTTAAAGAACATATATCACACCAAAAACCAAGCCATGAATATTACAGCTTTAGCAAAGCATTTCTGTGAAACTATGAAATTTCATTTGACAGAACCAAGATTTTAGCAGCAGTGCCTTGCAATCTCGAAAGAAAAATCCAAGAGGCCACAGAAATTAAGAAACACCTGAACAAAACAAATTTAGAGGAAGGCCACAAATTCAGCAGCTCTTGGAAGCCTGTTATACACAAATGATCAATATGCAGGTCAGACTAAGACAAAAGACCAAGAGGGCGACCAAGACTCAGGTACAAGGACGTGGTGAAGATTAACATTCAACAGCGAGGACATACTTTGGAAAGCATCGAAGAAGGAGAGAAGTTCAGAGACCACAGGTGGTGGAGAAGCCTCGTTCGCCGACCCATCGCTTAAGATGGAACGAAGTGGGATATGTATGCTGTATGTATGTATGTATGTATGTATGTATGTACTATGAAAATACAGGACCCTCCCTCAAATTACATAACAGTATGGGAAGTAGACACAATAGATGATAAAAATGGTAAACTAGTGGAGACCGAGCTCGATAGCTGCAGTCGCTTAAGTGCGGCCAGTATCCAGTATTCGGGAGATAGTAGGTTCAAACCCCACTGTCGGCAGCCCTGAAAATGGTTTTCTGTGGTTTCCCATTTTCACACCAGGCAAATGTTGGGGCTGTACCTTAATTAAGGCCACGGCCGCTTCCTTCCCACTCCTAGCCCTTTCCTGTCCCATTGTCGCCGTAAGACCTATCTGTGTCGGTGCGACGTAAAACAACTAGCAAAAAAAACAAAACAAAAAAAAAACAACGCAACTAATGGAGAAAATGGAGGAAATTAAACTAATCTGGAAGGAATACTATGAGGACCTCCTAAATGCAGTTGAACTGAGTGAAGAAGATCATACTGAGGAAATTGATGACAGCCGTGAGGAGAAAATGGAGGAGTTAACCAGGGCAGAAGTGAAGGAAGCTGTGAAGAGGCTGAAACTCGGAAAAGCACCAGGAGTAGATGAGTTAAGTGTGCAGATGATAAGAGTTGCAGGGGAAGTGGGTACACAGTGGCTATACAGGATGATGCGGGTAGTGTAGGACCAAGGGAAATGTTTTCACTCCCCTTCCCAAAGCGAAGGGGCAGGCTACCTAGAAGGTAATGCATTCAGAATGAGGAAAAAGTACCAGAAGACTGGAAGAAGGGTGTAATAGCCCCTGTCTTTAAGAAAAGAGACAGAAGAAAATGTCAGAACTACTGTGGTATAACCCTGATGTGTCACTATGCCAAGATATATGAAAAAGTAATGGAAAAGTGAATAAGAAAGGGAGTAGAAAAAGAATCCAGGGAAGAACAGTATGGCTTTAGACAAGGAAGGTCAACTATTGACCTCATATTCATCACAGTGAGGCAGCTACAAGCATGGCACTATGAGTATGGGGAAGATTTGCCTTTTTTTTTTTTTTTTTTTTTTTTTTTTGGACCAACACAAGATTTGGTAATGCCCTTTATGGAGATAGAGAAGGCATATGATAGTGTCCGTAGAAACAAGATCTGTGAAACTATAAGAGTTAAAAGCAGTAAATGAGCAGATAGTGACAAGGGTGAAAAATATGTATGATAGAAGCGAAAGCTGTTTTAAAGTTGGAACCTAAAGAACTGGATGGTAGTTAACAAATGGTGTAAAGCAACGGAGTGCCCTCTCACCTCCAAGATTTATAGTGGTGATGAATGACACAATACAGAAGGTAGCACAGAACATTGGGGAGAGATTAATGAAAGCAGTGTTGTTTGCAGATGATCTAGTAATATGGGGAAACAGTGAGAGTGAAGTACAGGAACAGCTAAATGTATGGGAGGAAGTTGTGTCATCTTATTGAATGAAGTTCTTGGCACAAAGGAGTGAAGTGCTGGTAACAACACAAAACAAGAACTGAGCGAATAATGGTATGACATTAGGAGGGGAGCAGTTCAAAAGAGTTGAAAGCTTTAAATATCTGGGAAGTGTTGAAGAAAATGGAAGAAACACAATGGAAATCAATGAAGGAGGAAGGTGTGCAAACGGATTCTTTAAGAGTGTGGAACAGGAATGTTACACAGAGATGTAAAGGAATTATTTATAAGACTTGTTTTGTGTCAATTTTGACATATGGATCAGAAACGTGGGTGATGAAGGACAGGGATAAAAGTATAATACAAGCAGTGGAAATGAAGTTTCAAAGGTGTCGAGTAGGTTTAACAAGAATGGACAGAGTAAGAAATGAGAGAGTTTGGGAAATGGTAAATGAGGTAGCCTACCCCTACAGGAAAAGATAGAAAAATCAAGGCTGCAGTAGTATGGACATGTTAAGAGAATGGGAGAAGAGAGGATACCAAGAAAGATGTTAGAAATGTGTTGGAGTTCAAGGGAAGAAGACTGCGGGACAGATGGCTGAAAGGTGTAAAGAAGAGCATCGAGGCAAGAGGAGGGAACTGGACGACAGTGAGAGAAGAAAAGTGGTGGATGGACAGAAAACGATGGAGAGGCTTATGTTCCAAGCAGACCCAGCCCGTGGTTGGAAACTCCCCAGGTGAACGTTGAGCAAGGTATATGTTCCTGATGTTTCAAGATGCCCCAATGGGGCTTGTGGTAAGCAAGGCACAGGGATACTACGTAAGGTGAGGCACACTGATTTCCTTGGATCGAGTAGGGGTACATCAGTCTCCTTGACAAAGAACACTGGAATGTATCCGAAACATCAGCAACCTGTATATAAGCTACGTAAAATAACAAGGTTCAAACTGGAAAAATAATTTTATAGCAATTAGACCATGGAAGCTTCACATATAAGCAGACATGGATTGCGCACATAGTCATCATCATCAGTTTTCCACTCCAGTTGCCCGGGTGTGGTTTACGAGCACTCTCCACTTCGGTCTGTCCATGTACCACTCTTCTCTCAAGACGACATCCCAGCTGACTCCTCTTGTTCCTATGTCCTCTTTCACTTGGTCCAGCCATCTCTTCCTTGGTCTTCCTACCGGTCGTTTCCCGGCCACGACTGTGTGTAGCCATTGTTTTGCTGTCCTTCCATCGTCCAATCGTTTGACATGGCCAAACCATTTCAAACGGGCCCTTGTCACTTTTTCATTCAGGGATGGGTACACACCAGCTTCCTCCCTTATTCTTTCATTCCTTACCCTGTCCCTTTTTGTCTTCTGTACCATAGTACGTAGGACCTTCATTTCTGCGGCTTGTAGTTTGCTATCCACTTGTTGGGTTGTTGTGCAGGTTTCTAGGCCATATGTTAGTATGGGGGTGAAGTATGATTGGAATAGAATCTGCCTTGATCTTAAGGGAACTTGTTCGTTCCAGAGGAGGTTCCGAACTTGATGGTAAAACTGAGCTGATTTTTGAATGCGGTTGTTAATCTCATGCTGTATTCTGTTATCACTTGAAATGATGCACCCAAGATATTTATATTAGTCTACTGTTTCCAGCTGTGTACCTTCCAGCATTATTTTTCCTTTCTTCTTCTGCCTGTTGACAGACATAGTAACAGTTTTCAATTTATTTATTGTTAATCCGTGTGCTTTTAAATGTTCATTCCAGGTGTTCAGCCTCTCTTGGACTTCCTTCTCTGTATTTCTCCAAATTACTACATCATCTGCAAATGCAAATGCATTGATGTCCATATTGTTCTTCTGCTTAATTTCTTTCATGACTTCATCCATGACAGTGATAAAAAGTAAGGGTGAAAGGGTACTGCCTAGTTGCACTCCTTTCGTGGTTTGGAACAAATCAGAATTACCGTTTCCTATCTGTACGCAACTGCAGCAGTCTTCATAAAGCATTTTAACTTTCTGGATAAGACCTTTGGGTACATTTTTCTTTCTTAAGCATTCCCATATAGTCTTCCTTGGAACACTATCAAATGCTTTTTCGAGATCCTAAAACACTAGTGTTAAGTCTTTGCCCTTCTCCCAATGCTTTTCTAACAGTATTCTAAGTGCAAATATGAGATCGGTAGTTGATCGGTGTTCTCTGAATCCATATTGTTCTTCCTGTAGTTGTGGTTCTATTATTTTCCTTAGCCTTTTTTCAAGTATTTTCTCAAATATTTTCAAACCATGAGACAATAAAGTGATCCCTCTATAATTGCTACATTTCTTCTGGCTTCCTTTTTTGAAGGGAGGTATTATTATTCCCTTTTTCCAATCATCTGGGACTTTCCTATCCTTCCATATTGCATTAATTACTCTATGAAGCCACTGTATTCCTATTGCACCAGTTGCGCACATAGTATACCAGCTAAAATAAGTGTTTATATGTGTCTAAGTTAGGGCAACTAGTTCAGTCTTCTGAGTTTATGAATGCGGTCATCTCTTATCAAAGGCTAGGAAAATTAAACTTGGGTTATGTACTGTCCGGTAGAACAGGCAACAGAATGTTTTCTTGTTCAATTCACATACAAAAAAAACATGTCTAAACTCTTTGTCAGTGTTGTTAAACATGGAATATGGTTTGTTCAGTTCAGAAGTCATAAGCTATGAAATATTCTATACCCAAACTCAAATGATTAATAGTATTTTTCAGCGTGATGGTTTCAATAAGAACAAGGTTCTTTGATGAGACAAAAATTTCCCTCTTTACATTTGTAGGAGGACTTCTACTAAAAATATATGTGTATTTACACATCACATTTATGTGTCTGTGTGCAACATGCACACATCTGTTAATACTAAAAAACACACACACTCTCTCTCTCATTATATTACACTCCCTTATTATAATCAGTCAGGCTGTTCGCCTGGTGCCCATGATTGTTAAACCATCCAGTCTATAGGGTATGACACCGTAGTTTATATCCGGTTCGAGTCCCATCGGTCGAAAAAATGTTCACTATCAGAATGATGGCTGGCAGGGTAGGAGAAGTTGTGGTATACAATTTCTAATCACTAGATTGTATGTCAAAAGCCTGGATTCAATTCCAAATCTTTCCACCATGTTCATACGGAGTGAGAGCATGCGACTGTTGATGGCGATTCATCCATCACACAGGGACGTTAAACCTTGAGCAGAATCCTTGGTGTCATTTGATAGGACTAGGCCATGTACCAACACTGGGTTTCATCCTTTCCCTACCTCATTACCATCATCATCCCACATACAAGATAACATAGTGGCAAACATAATTGGCTGTCATATTCATTTTAGGGAGCAATGGAAGGATATGTATAGATACTTTAAGGCAGAAACAGGTTCCAGGAAGGACATTCCAGGAATCATTAATGACCAAAGGGAGTGTATATGCAAGGACTTCCAGAAGGCAGAAGTATTCAACAGCTCCTACATCAAACGTGTCCAGATACCAGAATCTACAAATGGAGAGCTAAGGACATAAATTATTGCAAGTCTCCGCATAAAAGTTCATTTTATTACATTTTATTTCATTAAATTTTTCTCTTGTTTCCGTTTAGTTCAGTTTTCGTAAATACACAGTCACGTTTATCATCCTAAAAATTGTTATATTAATTGGTACTTTCATAAATTCTTATTAATGATCCTATATTTCCTAGTTTGAGTGTACTTAATGGTTAGACTCCTGTCACCCCACCTCTGGGAGTATCTAGAGTCTCATTACTTATTACTATTAATTATCAACTATTTTCAAGCCATAAGTTTGAAGTCTGGCACCCAAGAGATACTGTTTATGGAGAGGGAAATGAGCAAGTATTTATTTATATTAAAATTAAAATGACCAGCACGTCACATAGTTTCCTGGAGTGTGTCACAGTTAGTGTTCGGCAGACTGGAAAGCATTAAAGTTACATACCACTTAGTCAAGCAGGTTGTCTCCTTACTCATCCTCCCAGCCCAAAGTTAGCAACATTTTCGTAACACTACCCTTTTGTTGGAAATCACCCAGAACAAATCGCGCTCCTTTCCTTTGGATCTTTTCCAGTTCTTGAATCAAGTAATCCTGATGAAGGTCCCATACACTGGAATAATAGTCTAATTGGGGTCTTACCAGTAACTTACATGCTCCCTGCTATACATCCTTAACTATAACTTCTACAACTCCTAAATAACTTCATATGAAGAGATTTGTAACCTTTATTTATAACGTGTTATTTATAATGTGATTACCCCAATGAACTTCGGTACTTACAGTGGTCTCCAGGAGGTACATTCACTCCATCAACACAGTAATTGAAACATAGAGGACAAGAACTTGGAGTCAAGTTTAAATTCAATACAGAACTTTTAAAGGATACAAATTTTGCCCATTTACATGTTTATGCTTAAACAAATATTCTATATTGCAGCTATTTTACATCAGTTTGTGATCTATTTACTCACTCTTGTAGAACATAATATCTGCTCCTATGAGAAAAATTCTTTACAAAATATAAACCAATATCGTTAAAAAAATTTGGCTTTTATCTCCTTTACAAAGTGATGTTTTTAATTACAGTAGTCTGTTCCTGCTACATTCATTAATTATTTCACAAAATATTTTCATTTTAATAGCTTTCAGCTTAGCATGTGTGAGAATATACTTGATTTACCTTCATAATCTGGATTAAGTTGATTGATTCTTGTGAGAGCCTCTTCCTGTGATACAAGTCCAGCCAACCGCAACAAAGTTCCCAGCCAGTTTTCACATACTAGCTCATTCAAGTCAGTCTTATCTCGGCTACACAAGATTTTAAAAGAAAAAGTTAAACAAATTATGACAACTATTCAAGCATATCCTATAATTGTACCTCAATATACAGCAATCTTACACTGTACTGCTAATAACAACATATAACTTACCTTAAAATGCGTATGCAGGCCAAGCAATATTTATGGCACGGGGCATCATCTGAATTCTCTAGATGTTTAATAAGGAGGGTCCATAATCTGCGGCGTTTTCCATCATCATTTAACTCAGTGAAAGTAAATGTCTGATTATGCTGAAAATATGAAACATAATAAAATGGTACACTATTAGAAGACGAGCTATAATGGGACACTAAGGAATGGTCTGCTGGTGCATCCTTGTATTATAGCTAAATCAGTGTTGTAAATATGAAAATATGAACCCCCAACCCTACTGATGAAGAATGAAAATGGTAAGCTGGCTCATAACAATAAAGACAACGCAGAAATTCTGGCTAAATATTTCAAAAAGCTTCTAAATTGTGAGGAACCTACAGAACTCCTTCATTTGGACACCAACACCCCAATAAAAACACCACCAGAAAACATCAATCCCCTCCACAATAAAGGAAGTCTACCAAGCACTGAATAAATTAAAGAACTACAAAGCACCAAGAGAAGTTCAGACCTTTGCGAAAATTTGGAAATAGTTAAAAAATAATAAAGGTGTTCTTTACTCCACCTATTCAATACCTCAATTTCCACTTATAGTGGTTACATAAACAGACTATCAGTTGTGGCTACTCCTACCACTACTCTTACACCTTAATCTTTCACATAATATACATTACATTTGTTGAGTGCCATTTGCTGTAAGAAAAAATTCGGAGAGCATGCCTCTTATCTCAATTATCTCAAGCCATGAGGTGATAAACTCACACATCTGGCAATATACAGCAATATGGATCAGGACAATAGCAGATTACGGTTGCATTTCCACAATTGAGGATTGTATTTGGAAATAGAATAACTTATGAAAGGAAAACTGAATTTATGACTGTACTTTACGTCACATGCACTAGCATTGCCATACTTTAATTTAACAAAAAATATATATATACCCAGTGAGACTTGTTGTTACAATCAAAAAGAAAATTTAATCTAAACAAAGAAAGCTATTGGCATGAACTTGAAGTGAAATATGATATCACCGCTGATTACATTCTTCTTCTTGTTATTAATGCATAACATGTCTGATGCTGTAATTACCTGATGTCTGCACACACCACTGTTGAACTTGAAATTCCTCGAAAAACCAATGAGCTGAAGTCGGGAGCTGTCTGGTGTTATCTTCTTATGTAACCTGGAGTTGACCTACTGTACATTCCTTGTACGAGTGTGGTACATTGTCCAATGTAGTTACATCCACTCAATAGATTGTAAGAAATTGGAAAATATTATTGAAACACATTCTGAAGTCCACCCTCACAAGTAGATGATGTTTCACTATCAGCACAGTACCAGTCTCTACTCAGATAAAACACCACTCGTAGACCTCTTTGATGATTCTAAGACCTCTTCAAACACCTCTTAGCACACTTAGACCACTTCTTAGCTCTGACGACCACTATTAGACCACTGACCACCACTCTCAGACCACTCACCAACACTCTTAGACGGGCCAACTATTCTTACCTCTACTTTTATCAACTTGTAATGATCACACATCTCCCTACTATCTGGTCATCCCTTCCACCTAAATACATGGCAGCTAGCAAATGCAGACACTCAGTCGAAACCACATGACCACGCACTGATGTCATCAGTCATGCGTCGTATTAGCTTGCTCATGCAGACTAACTATGACTACCCTGCATATGTCAGCGGAAAATTTACTTGCTTAATATAGTCTTGGTTAAACATAGCTTCGATTTCAAAACAATATGCCAGCTCATCTGGCCAGAGTTACAAGTTACAGTATGACTATTTGAAGCCAACAAATCTCACTTATTAATATACAGAATAATTACAAACAAAGTTCACTTAACCTATGATTAAATAACATAATACAGTGAAACCTCGAAATGCGAGTAACTTGGTCTACGAGTGTTTTGCAAGACGAGCAAACATTTTAAATAAATTGTAACTTGATAAGCGAGTGAGGTTCCGCAATACGAGCGTCACGTGTGCCTACGTTTTCCCCTCCCCTGTTCGCTTGTTGAATGGATGAACGAGATCTTTGGTCTTGTAGTGAAGAAATAATTTTCAGAAAATAATTTGCCGCTCAAAGTCTTGCTGGTTATGGACAATGCTCCTGCTCATCCTCCAGGCCTTGAGGGCTTGAGGACGTCTTACTGGAGGAATTCAAGTTCGTTAAGGTTAAGGTGCTTCCTACCAACACTACTTCTCCAGCCTATGGATCAGCAAGTCATTTCGAACTTCAAGAAGCTATACACCAAAGCACTATTTCGGCGATGCTTCAAAGTGACCGAAGGAACAAACCTTACCTTCCGAGAGTTCAGGAGAAAACATTTCCCCATCGTGAACTGCCTGAACATCATCGATAAAGCCTGAGATGGAGTCACCAAGAGAACTCTCACTTCCACTTGGGGAAAGCTGTGGCCCGACTGTGTCCTTGGGCGTGACTTTGAGAGGATTGTCGTTGACAATGAGCCACTGATTGTCGATGAAATTGTGTCCTTAGGGAAGACCATGGCTCTAGAGGTGAATGACGTGGACATTCAAGAGCTGGTGGAAGAACATAGCCAGGAACTGACCACCAATGAACTGATGGACCTGCATCGCGAACAACAGGAGGAAGTTATGGACATCTCGTCCGGGGAAGTCAATGGAATCTCTCACTTCAACTGAGATTCGGGAGAAGTGCAAAATGTGGGAAACTGTATAAAATTTTGTAGAAGATAACCACCCGAATAAGGCTGTAGCAGTGCGAGTGATGAATTAGTTCAATGACAATGCAATATCACATTTTCTTGAAATCCTCAAAAAGAGGCAAAAGCAACAGTCATTGGGCAGGTTCCTCGTTAAAGTTACACGAAAAGAAAACAATTCCAGTGAGCCAAAGGATAGCAGTGATTCCGTTAGTGAAAATTCGTGCTACACAGTAACTCTTCTCATGTCATCTCTCGTCTCCCTCACATCAAAAAATGATTCCATTGTAAGGAAAAGTTCACTTTAATTTGTTTTACGCTATATTTTGATTCAGAAATGGTATGCAAATAAATATTTTGTGTTGCGGACGAATTATCCGCATTTCAATTGTTTCTTATGGGAAAACTTGCTTTGATATACGAGCGCTTTGGATTACAAGCATGTTGCTGGAACGAATTATGCTCGGAAACCAAGGTTCCACTGTATGTGCGATAACTAATTATATTACAGTATAAATGAAGAAAATCACAATATAACATCTAATGAATCGGGTTAATTAATGATGATGATAATAATAATAATAATAATAATAATAATAATAATAATAATAATAATAATAATAATAATAATAAATAATGAATGAAATCTGTAACCCTGTTGTACGGTTACACAGTTAAATGGGACATGTTTTGCCCTCAATTTAGGGCATCTTCAGCCTAAAAACAATCTTCAAGAGTACACCTAATATTAAATATGGAAGCTAAAAGTTTAGCTAATTACTAAAATTCGGTACATAAAATGTGAAAAATGATACATTATACAAACATGTTAATGGAAACACTGTCAATGATTAAACTAAAAACTATTCTGTCAGAGACTAAAACTTCTTCCATTAAAATTCTAATTAAAATGGTTCAATTAAAATTGTTAGTGGAAATACCAAAGTGATATTGACATAATGCCAACGACATGAGGGCGTGAACACAAGCACAAACATGAATGTCATATATACAACATGTTCAAGGCCACTGATGAATTCGTGAGCATAAGGTGAAACTGAAGCATCAGTTGAATTATTGTACAAGTGGCCCTTAGCACTGGTAGGCAATATTATTGTCTGAAACCTTGTCAGGAAATGTCAGTAGATTCTGGTAATGTTCTCTGTAAGGGAAGGAAAGGAAGAATTAAAATGTTGATCGCAAGGAGAGAATTCTGTTTACGTTGTTTTAAACAGATGAGGACTTACATGTTTGTTGAAAGATGCTACTTGTTACTGTTGTGTTGGTAGCTGCCCTTCTGTTGGCTCTGAGTATCGTATTGTAACTGTGCTGCAGAGGCGGTAGTGCACTCGGAGGAAAAGGAATGGGGGGAGTGTGGAACGGAGGAGAGGATGGGAGGAGTCAACTGTGACGAGGCTGACAAGGGGGGGGGGGGGGGGGGAGGAGGAGAGAGCAAATTATGGAAATGTTTCCCCCCAATCTTCAGATGAAAAGTCCGGCTCCATGGTTAGTGAACTGGCCTTTGGTCACAGGGGTCCCGGGTTCGATTCCCGGCAAGGACGGGAATTTTAACCATCACTGGTTAATTCCGCTGGCACGGGGCTGGGTGTATGTGTTACATACTATCCACTTCATATCCGTATCGACTATATGATCCAATTAATTGAAGGAACAAGAATCCACCTGATCGATACTTTCACTTTTATTTAGCCTTAGGCTATTTCAATAGACATTAAATTAAAAGTTCAGAACATGTTTCGAATGCATTGCATTCATCAGCTGCTTACATTTGGCAAAAGTAAAATTAGCTAAGAACAGTCTCACAATTTTCTTAAAACCTTAAAAACGAGTGTTAGTAGTGCGTGTGTGAATGGATGCAGTACGTAGTACGGGAAGTCAAACTAACACGCAAGACAAGGGTAAGTTCATACTTTCATACTTTCCAACACACAAAGACTTATTATCTGTTACGTTTTTCAAACTCCAACTAATAGCCGCATTTTTCCTGCCGGTTACAGGTCGTGATACAGATGAACCAACTTTTTTCAATTCAAACTACAAATAGCAAACTTCATATTCGAAACAAGCCACACCTCTCCACCCAACAGGAGATAAGAGACGTGAAAACACCGGATGCCTTCTTAAGGAAATTTTTTTTACCAATAGCTCAACAGAAATACTTCACATAGTGCATACAAGTTCTTCAGTAATCAACGAACTTATGGAAAATTCACAAGACTTATAGTGAACTATATTTTAGTCCATCAGTGTTTTTAACATTTAAGATTTTTAATAATAAGTCATAGTTTAACTAACAATCGCCTTCAATGCATTCCCCCCCCTCTCCCCCTTGCATCCATTCACACACGCACTACTAACACTCGTTTTTAAGGTTTTAAGAAAATTGTGAGACTGTTCTTAGCTAATTTTACTTTTGCCAAATGTAAGCAGCTGATGATGAATACAATGCATTCGAAACATGTTCTGAACTTTTAATTTAATGTCTATTGAAATAGCCTAAGGCTAAATAAAAGTGAAAGTATCGATCAGGTGGATTCTTGTTCCTTCAATTAACTGGGTGTATGTGTCGTCTTCATCATCATTTCATCCTCATCACGACATGTAGGTCGCCTATGGGCGTCAATTCCAAAGACCTGCACTTGGCGAGCCGAAGTCTTCGGACACCTCCCGGCACTAAAAGCCATATGACATTTCATTTTTCATCAGATGGAAATATAAAACAATTTAATTTACAGACATTTTTCAAAATAGAAGAGAGCATAAGCTGTAAAGGTAAGAAAGTATGTGAAAGAGTTCAGTGAAGAGACGTTCAGTACTGACGGAACAATTGTTTTTTGTAAAGCGTGTGAAGTTAAGGTAGCGGCGATAAAGCAATTTAATGTGCAACAACACTGCGCTACGGCTAAGCATAAAAGCTGCGCGAATCGAAAGTCTTCTAAACAGAGCAGGCAGGCTCTTTTGTTTGATACAGCGAAATCTTCATCAACCAAACTTTCCGATTTCTCAAAAGACCTCTGCGAAATGTTGGTATGTACGAATATTCCGCTTAACAAAGTGAACAACGAACACTTCTGAAAATTCTTAACTAAATACACAACACAGTCGATCCCGGACGAGGCAACATTGCGAAAAAGTTATTTGCCCTCCTGTTATGAAGACGCACTTCGAAAAATTAGAATTAGTGTAGGCAACAATAGCGTCTGAGTATCCGTTGATGAAACTACGGATGTTTGTGGTAGGTATGTTGCAAATGTTATCATTGGCATGCTTCTCGTGGATCGTCCGGGCGATGTATATTTACTTCATTCGGAGGTTCTAGATGCAGCGAACCATTCCACAATTGCAATACTTTTTGACAATGCCATGAAGCTTTTGTGGGATGGTGAAGTTAAGCAAGAAAGAATCTTGCTGTTACTAACCGATGCTGCACCATACATGGTGAAAGCAGCAAGGGGACTTAAGGGTACTTTACCCAAAAATGATCCATTTTACGTGTCTTGCTCACGGATTGCACAGAGTTGCTGAAGAAATACGGCAGAATTTTCCTGATGTTGACCGGTTAATATCAAACGTCAAGAAAATATTTGTGAAGGCTCCACTGAGGGTGGCAAAATTCAAAGATCATGCACCTTCGCTTCCTCTTTCTCCTCAGCCAGTGCTCACCCGATGGGGAACGTTGCTTGATGCAGTAGAGTACTACTGTGAAGACTATGAAACTGTGCAAGAAATTGTTTCTACTTCTGAAAGCAGCGAGGAATCGTCAATAAAAATTGCACAGGAACTGTTTTCCAATGATTTGTCGGGACAATTACTATATATTTCTTCAAATTATGGAGATCTATCGAACACTATCTCTAGCCTAGAAACTGCTGGTTTAGAATTATGTGAGAGTTTGGGAATTGTAAAGGACATGGTATCCAAAGTAGAACAAGCAAGAGGTACAGCGTCAGTGCGGTGAAGAACGAACTTAGTAAGGTGCTGAGTGCAAATGAAGGATATGCAACAATGTGCAGAATTGGCGCCATTTTAGAGGGTAATGGATCTGGTTTAGGCGAAAACGACCTGCAGCTAAGCAGCAGTGAACTGACTATGTTTAAATACGCTCCTGGAACATCAGATGACGTAGCAAGGAGCTTCTCCCAGTACAAACAAATACTGAGCAACCTTCGAAGGAGATTTCTTTTCGTCAGCCTGAGAATGCACATGGTCGTGATATGCAATGCTGGCAAAGAAGAAGATTAAGAGGTATGTATGATTATGAATTCAATAAACTTCCTGTAGGGTAGTGTCTTCTAACTTATGCCGACAGATATCGTAAAGCATGCTAATACTTCGATTTTTCTTTTCTTTCTTTTACGAAAACCAAGCAAGAACTGCATCTCAAGGCTATGATACTGAATGAAGGTTGAAAATTTTAATGTACTGTAGCTCTCTGTCAGTTTGTATGAATGTGTCTGCTGTATTATCATTGATCATGTTTTGGCACTTAAGACTGTATGTTACTGATACTTTACCCATCCCAAAAATTCATGTCATATTTTATAGTTTTTTAGGTTATATTAATAGTTTTTAGGTCATATTTAGCTAGTTTTTAGGGCATATTTGCGTGTATATTTTGTACTTCTTTAGGTCTTAAACTTCCGAACCCTAAGCTTAAGTTTTTGAAAATATCTGTTGTGAGGCCCTCTTAATCCCTAAACAGATTTTTCAAAACGCCACCCCTCTCATAACATAATAGACCCTAGCTCTTAGCATCTCCCTGTTCATCCTTCCCTTCCAGCAGTCTTATGGTATTTCTTCTTTCTGGGAAGGGACACTTTATTCCTAGTGTGCTGACTTACCAAAGTGACCACAGATTGCAGTGCATGAGATTATTTTTGCTATGTGGTTGCACTAACAACTACAGTTTTCGTTGACTATGGGAAAGGAGAGGACCAATACTGGGAAGGTAGTGACAGTGGCCTTCACATGGTGTAAAAATGTGAAACTATGGAAAACCATTTTAGGAGTGCCGATTGTGAGCCTCGAACCCACCTTCTCCTGAAAAGAGGAGCATGTGAGATTTTTGAAACGGACAATCAAGTCTCTTTTGTTCATATTTCACATAAAACTATTAGTCCCGTGACTTACACGATTTAGAATCATGTTAACTGCAAACTTGCCTGCTTTTATTATTTGTTTCCATTATGATATTATGTCTTACTTTCTTATTCTCGAGATGCTAAATGGCTAATACTGCTCAAGATTTAGTATAGAATACAGATTAACATTAAAATATGGCTGTTCTCTGTAAATGCAAAAATTGTTTAAACATTTTGAAAGAATCCAAAATATTTTTGTATTTTTCAAACTGGAAGGAAATTCTTACTAACCTTTGAATACACTATTGTTTTATAGGTTTAACTTTTAATACCCACTAAATGGAAAGACCAGTTGAAAACTGAGTTGGGGACAGATCAATTTGGCTTCGGAAGAAATGTAGGAACACAAGAACCAATCCTGACTTTATGTCTGACCTTAGAGGATCGAATTAAGGAGGACAAGCCTACATACATGGCGTTTGTAGATCTAGAAAAGGCATTCCATGATGTTGATTGGACCAAGCTATTTGGGATTCTGATGATGATCAGGATCAGATACCGAGATGACTACAATCTGTATAAAAATCAGCCGGTAGTGATAAGAATAGAGGGCTGTGAAAAAAGAAGCAGCAATCCAGAAAGGAGTATGGCAAGGCTGCAGTTTTCCCCTCTCCTTTTCAGTGTTTATATAGAGTAGGCAGTAAAAGAAATCAAAGAGGAATTTGGAAAGGGAATCACAATCCAAGGAGAGGAAATCAAAACCCTGAGATTTGCCGATACTCTATACACACAAAACACCACAGAAACATGCAATTGTGAATTCATCCCTCCACATAGGGTTGGTGTCGGGAAGGTATTAGGGGAAGCATTTAAGATGTGTGGAATGGTACGGCTATCAAATGTTTAGAACTAAATTTGCTCTACAGTTGAGAATTAATAGGTGTGCAGTTTCACACTCTCTCAGTGCAGGGAAAGAGGTGAAGGTAAGAACCTAAAGTGTATAGAGATGATATCAACAAGAAAGTGGGAGCTAGTGTCTTTGCGAAATAGGGTAGTAGAACTTGTATTATTTGTATTTATGGTT
The DNA here is from genome assembly GCF_040414725.1 of Anabrus simplex. NCBI lineage: Eukaryota > Metazoa > Arthropoda > Insecta > Orthoptera > Tettigoniidae > Anabrus > Anabrus simplex. The sequence continues at coordinate 138,261,603 of NC_090267.1, forward strand.
CATCTCTGTGACCAGGAATGTGGATGTGGGTATTTTATAGATAGTAGCAGTATTTAACATACAATATTGTTGATAAAGCTGCCACTACTATGGCACAATGAAGATAGAAACACTACTTCCATGAATGTCACATTATCTTACATCTGTACTGTTTGTGAAAAAATGAGCTAAGAGGGTATGGACTGTGCTTGTATTTTTCCTTCACTTGACATTTTAAATTATTAATATATTTACACCTCCATAATACTCACTCAATGTCCCCCCTAGAAATACTTGTCCACCAGACAACCATAAATCATCAATCATTCACTGTCACCGCCTCAGGATGGTGGAATGCTCTCCCCAAAGATACCAAGGATGCTACATTAAAAAGTACATTTAAAACCTCTTACCAGCAATTCCTTGTTAAGTACTTCCAGCAAGGTACCTGTATGAGTGGAACAAGTGACTGTGTGTGAAAATTAGGTTATGAGATTAATGTAGGCCTACAGTTAAAGAAAATATAAGAGAAACTATTAAGTTAATGTGGTACCTCAAATAAAGTTTAGTTCTTGGGGAGCTGTAAATTAGCTGAAATCTGTAACTTTCATGTCATACCTATAAGTTAATACATTGATCAAGCTCTTTCTGTCTCTCTAAGTATGTTTTTGATCTTATTGAATGATGTATATCATAACTTAATTCAATTAAATATATCAGTATTTACCAATTAGAAGTAAACACAGTTAGTAGAAACTTTTATCTAATATTGCAAGAATTAGTTACATTTATTTAATATTTTTATTAGTTTTTTTTTTTTTTTTAACTTTTACATTTCTTTGACCTATTGTAATGAAGTTAACATTTTCAAATCTGTATTATGGTGACAATGGGATAGGAAAGGCCTACGAGTGGGAAGGAAGTGGCTGTGGCTTTAATCAAAGTACAGCTCCAGCATATGCCTGGTGTGAAAATGGGAAATCACAGAAAATCATCTTCAGGGCTGCCAACAGTGGGGTTCGTACCCACTATCTGCCAGATGCAAGCTCACAGCTGCGCAACTCTAACCGCACGGCCAACTCACCCAGTCTCTTTTGTGTTTATTCATATTTTGTGTTTTAAATATTAGTGTTATTAGGTAGTTCTCAGTATTTTAAGTTTCAATTGGTTTTATAGTAGGCCTATAAATAAGTAATATGTGTGTGGTTAAGAGTAAGAGAGGACCAGGACCCTATCTTCACCATGAAAAGTAAAGGCTTTTAGTTACCAATGAAAATGTACTTCCTTCCTGGATAATAAAATAATAATCATTTGGTCTCGGCTACCATGTGCAAATATTTTGATTTGATACCATCCAGGCTGTCTGCATGTCAATTTTTATGTTCTGTTTTACTCTACAATGATACAAAAATCTGATCTCTTTTGGCAAATTATTATCAACTTTATAATTAACTTTATAGGGTGAAAACATAAAATTTGTCAATAGAGATTACATGCTGACGTCATATGACATGGAGTACTGAATAGACTTCTTAGGGCCTTTCAAATATCTGACCACTCTGTCAGGTTTGAACATCTGTGACATTTGGATCTATGACTCATCCACATAGGAAGCTTCTTTCTGGACTCGTAAACACAGTATGATATAGGTAAACAGGAAATTTGTCGAGTAACAACACAATTAATTTATTTAAAAGGTTAAATCATCAACAGTGCAAGGTGTCCAAGAGTGATTAGTAAAGGCAAAATACTACATCTAAGATCACGGCTATTTCAAACTAACTCTGAGTCAAGATAACTAGACTTTTATAAAACATGATGTTTAATGTAAACTATAATAATACAGTATGTATGATCACCAAACCAAAGTCCAGTTCATCTGTCATTCCTTCAATGGTATTTATAGCAGGATTTTCCTGAGTGGCTGGGTCAGGGGATTTGAAAATATCTGTCAGTGGCATCATACTTGTGACATTCAAACTCCAACAATTAGCTAAGATGTTAGCTCATGGTCTAGCATTTCATTTAGCTTGCATTCGAGAGTTAATGGGTTTGAACCCCACTGTCAGAAGTCTTGAGTTTTCCCTATTATCACGCTATGCAAATGTTGAGGCCATACCTTCATTAGGACCAAGGCTGCCTTGTATTATCCCACCGTTGCCGTAAGATGGAGTTGGAAAGACATACCCTAAAACAAATGCCTAGCAATAGTTGCTGGTAAGAACTAAAGGATGAATTAAACTACACTGCAGGAATGCTTTGAAGGGCTAGGATCAACATGAGAGTAGGTGGTGAAGTGGAAGTCTCTGTCCCCCTCATTCTCCCATTTTACATTACTCCAACATCCTTCTGGAGATCTGTAACTAGGATATTGAGATAGTGCTATGGTTAGTTGTCTGTTCAAACATCGTATGGGTAAGGAACATATTTAATCATCTGTTCCACAAGCATCAAACATATCTAAAAATTCAAGTTAGTGTTAAGTAAAATGTTTGCTGAATTACACTGTCACTGATAATGATGTATCACTGCCAATGGTAAACATTGTGAGGCCTCCAGAGAAAACTGTTGCAAGTCATTTTAGTTGACGCCTGTGGGAGACCTGTGCGTTTGGGTGTGAGGTGGTGATGAGGTAGGAAGATGGTGAAACCTGGTGTTGGTACATAGCCTACTGAAATGAAATGGCGTATGGCTTTTAGTGCCAGGAGTGTCCGAGGACAAGTTCGGCTCGCCAGATGCAGGTCTTTTGATTTGATCCCCGTAGGCGACCTGCGCGTCGTGATGAGGATGAAATGATGATGAAGACGACACATACACCCAGCCCCCCTGCAAGCGAAATTAACCAATTATGGTTAAAATTCTCGACCATGCCGGGAATCAAACATAGCCTACTGTTATCGAAGAACACCAACGGGCCTGCTGAAGGCTTTACATACCCATCTGAAAGACAAATCACCAACAGCGTCATATGCCTCATTCCATATGAACACTGTAGAGAGGTTCGGAATTGAACCTAACCTTTTCTGCCAATGATTATCACACTACATGAACAAGCAATTAAAAACCAAGACAATTCATCGCGTCTATTAATATGCAAAGCAGCAGGACTGGTGCCATTATACCAGCATAATAAGGAATTGATTTACAGAGCTTGGGACAACATAACCTTCAACCGCCGGATGTCAACAGGTACATTACTTTCGTTCTTCCGAGATCTCAGCGGAACTGTGACAATTTTTGGTATCTCAATATGACCATACTTATGGCAGAGAAAAGGCATACATTGGATAAAATGCATTTTTCAGGCAATTTAATGTCAAGTCAGGAATCGATTTTCCTTGCAAGACACACAGGTAACTTACTTTGTCAATGAATCTCTTAAGCACTTCCGTCACTTCGTTTATATTACCAGTCTCTAAACACAGAAAGTCCCGATCATCCATTTTATTTCATAAAAAATAGCATTAACTAGCTTTTAACAGCAATTTAACCACAATTTCATACTGCACGATTACCCGTAAAACACCATTGATGTTACAGGTCTACCAACATAAGCAACGAGGATAAAGTCCTGATAAATGTCAAAGTTTTTTATAATCTATTAGCAATTGAACCATAATTTATGAGTTTGATGAATCATTTCAAGTTATAATAATATGATGGAAATTAATGTAATATTTTAATAAATAATAATCTCTACCAAGTCGACTAAGGTCGATGAGCTTATTGAACAATGTTTTCGAATTACATACACTTTAGACTTAGTCCGCTAGATAGCAACAGAGATACTAATTTGCCTCATGACAGTAGACTGTTTACATTTAATTGCTGATAACGAGCGGAACTTTCAAAATGCGAAACACCCTTGCAAATTGTCAGGCACCGATGAACATACATTTGCCATTGCATTGTTGATCCGTCTTAAGAGATATTCTCATTAAGGATGAGGGAGAGTTTAGATCACAGAGTACCGGGCGAGTTGGCCGTGCGCGTAGAGGCGCGCGGCTGTGAGCTTGCATCCGGGAGATAGTAGGTTCGAATCCCACTATCGGCAGCCCTGAAGATGGTTTTCCGTGGTTTCCCATTTTCACACCAGGCAAATGCTGGGGCTGTACCTTAATTAAGGCCACGGCCGCTTCCTTCCAACTCCTAGGCTTTTCCTATCCCATCGTCGCCATAAGACCTATCTGTGTCGGTGCGACGTAAAGCCCGTAGCAAAAAAAAAAAAAAGATCACAGAGTTACGAGTGAGGAAGGAAAGGGCCAGGAAAAGGTTTCCCATACTTTGCATTTAGGTACATATTTTTTCTTAAGGATACCTTATGTCGTACGGATTGAACGACGGAACAAGTATTTAGGTATGACACGGCGAAATTCATAGCATGATTTAAATGCATACATTATAAAGAAAATCCGAAAATTTCGCAATCCGAACAGACTCCGATCCCAGTTAGTTCGGATTAACGAGACTACTCTATGTTGTACATATAAAGTTGTTTATCTCTCAAGAACCTTTCCTTCTGGTACATCCCTGTTAACACATCCTCACTTAAGCTAAGTATTCCTCTGTTTACATACAAAAAGAACGCTTTGACAATGCGATTTTGTAACATTTTTAGTTTGTACCATTTTTATGTCTGTGACAAAAGCAGATCCCCATACACTTACACCATATAAGTGACCCAACAAGTGAATGATAAACCATTTATAAACTATCGTGTGGTATTATATACTTAACCATTTGCACTTTGAACAAGCTTAGCCTTAGTCTTTCACACAACTTACTGTTATGTTGCTTCCATGAAAAATATATATTATTATAGCTAGATATTTCATGTTATCAACTTCCTCTATTACATAGTCACAATTGCATTATTTTTGTTCTCCATCATGGATGCACTGAACTGAATGGCCTGTTATTTTAATGTTTTCTCTCTGCATTTTTGGGGTAGCAATGTGCAAGACTTTTGTTTCTTGAAGTATTAATTATTAGATCCTTATCATGGCACCATTCTTGAAACTAGTTGTACTCCATTAATAATAATAATAATAATAATAATAATAATAATAATAATAATAATAATAATAATAATAATAATAATAAAAGCCTTACAGATGCAGCAATGCAAGTCAATTTCCTTGAAAAGACAGCCAACATGACAGGCTTGAGAATCTCTGCCGTGAAAACAAAATTTTTGACGAATGTAAAAAGTGCCCAGAAGTTTTTAGTAACGGATATTGGTCAAATAGAAAAGGTAAAGAAATTCAAATATTTGGGTGAGACAATTCAAGAAAATGGTTTAGAAAAATCTGCTATAGAGGAGAGGATACAAAAGATGGAAAGAGCTTACGGTATAACTAAGAATATTTACAACAAAAATTGCTTATCAACAAAACTTAAAAAAAGCACTACAACACAATAGTGAAACCAGAATGCCTGTATGCCAGCGAATGTCTAACACTGAACTACAAGCTTGATAAATTAGAAATATTAGAAAGAAGACTTGTTCAATATTAGGTCCTCTAAGAATTGCAGAGTTTTGGAAATTAAGAAGTAACAATGAAATTTACCAGAACATAGAAAACATATAAAAAACAATAAGAAAAAGGAGATTGCTATTTCTTGGACACATTCATAAAATGGTTGACAATAGACTAACTAAACGAATCTTCAAGTACCTTTGGGAAAAGTAATCAACCACCACCTGGATTCAAGAAGTCAAGAAAGACTTGGAAAGGAACAACATACGAGAAGAAGAATTATTGAAAAGAAAGATTTTTAGGAAGAAAGTCTTATAAATGGAAGTATTCCAATAGAGGAAGGAAAAGAAACCAGGCACAAACTGGACTGAAGAAGGAAAAAGAAGCACAGTGAAACAATGAAAGAATACTGGAAGAAAAGGAAAGAACAACTAAGGAGGAAGAATTGAAATTGTAACGTGGTCCTTGGAAGGCCAGAACGCAATAATAATAATAATAATAATAATAATAATAATAATAATAATAATAATAATAATAATAATAATAATAATATTTACTTTACGCCCCACTAAATACAGCACTTTTACGGTTTTCGGAGACGCCGAGTTTAGTCCCTCAGGAATTCTTTTACGTGCCAGTAAATCTACTTAAATGTAACTTGAAAGCTTTTCTGTCTGTCACCGGTTAAGATGCTGGCCTTCTGACACCAACTTGGCAGGTACGATACTGGCTCAGTCCCGTGGTATTCGAAGGTGCTCAGTTACATCAGCCTCGTGTCAGTAGATTTACTGGTACGTAAAAGAACTCATGCGGGACTAAATTCGGGCACCGCGGTGTCTCCGAAATCCGTAAAAGTGGTTAGTGGGACGTAAAGCCAATAACATTATTATTATTATTATTATTATTACTGTCTGTCGAACACACAAGTTAAAGCACCGACTGGAAAGCTTTTAAGTTACATTTAACTGAGTCGACACTGGAAAGTATGACTTCCTTCTTAACAATTAATAAGGTAAATTTGATATTTTAAAGGAATTTGGACTTTATAATAAAACAATTGAAATAATTAAAGCAACATAAACAAACACAACATCCAAAGTAAAATTTTTGGGGAAACTCTCAAAACCTTTTGAAATAAGATCAGATGTACGACAGGGAGATGGTTTGTCACCTCTACTCTTCAATTGTGCGTTAGAGAAGGTAGTTCGAGAATGGAGAAAAACTACCAATATTAAAGGTGTTCAACTAGGAAGAAATCCAAATAAAATCATTATAATTGTTTAGCCTTCGCAGATGACATGGCTTTAATTACACACTCAACAGATAATGCTCAAGAACAAATACGAGAATTACAGAAACAAGCGGCCAAAGTAGGATTGTAAATAACATTTGAAAAAACAAAGCTCATGACAAACATCATCAGCGCCCCTCAAAATATCAAATTAACAATAACATAATATCTCGGACAGATTGCTTTAAATACCTGGGAGAATGGATAACAAACAACACAAAAGAAAAGGTAGCTGTAGATATAAGAGTAAACAAAATGTAGAGGATGTTTCAATATAAAATAAGAAATCTCTATTCTGGAACTTGAAACAAAGACATTATCAAACAGTGGCCCGGCCAGAAACTCTTAAACTTACAAGGAATGGGGATCTTGAAAAATTAGAAAAAGATGAAAGAAGAATTTTTAGGAAAATACTGGGTGGGACCTATGAGAAACAACAATGCCGAATTTAGACTACGATCAAGCAGAGCTATATCTGAAAGTTGAAAAACAGACAACTATAATGAGGAAAATAAGACTCCAGTTTTTGGACACATTTATAGAATGAATAACAATAGGCTAACTAAACACATCTTCAACTTATTGAACAGTTACAAATCCAAGCCAATGTGGTTCATTGAAATTGAAAAGGATTTGAAAAACGCTGGAATTAAAATAGATGCGATAGAAAATAGAACACGTTTCAGAGAAGTAACTTGAAAGGAGAGAAAGAAATTGACAACTGGAAGAAAATGGATTCAAGAGGAAAAGGAGCAATATTCTCAGAAAATGAAGGAAGTCTGGAAATGAAGAAAATTAAATGCAAAGAAAAGTAACCAAAGTTGATTTATCGTACCCTCAAATCGGTTATTTGAATAATAATAATAATAATAATAATAATAATAATAATAATAATAATAATAATAATAATAATAATAATAATAATAATAATAATAATAATTACCAATCTCCTGCCTGCGCCAAATATGCTGACTCAGCAAAAAATTCAAATTTCCCGCCAAAAGCGTGGGAAAATGGTGATTCAGCACTCATTATTTTAGAACATACACAGCGCCCACTGCTTATTTGGAATATCCACCCGAATGTGCCACACAAGAGCTAATCTTATACCATACAAGTGGCCAATAAGAAAATTGATTCAAAACAGCAAAGATAAATTTAGAAAAGATCGAAAATAACAAGAAACAAGGGATTCAAAATAATAGGAAAACCCTTAAATATATGTAATTTGACAACATCCTATTCGGGCTCTGTTGTTCAGTTAAACGGGAGCTAAGCCCAATCTAAACTGCGATCGGTGGGAAGAGAAGCTTACTGCCAAACATGATCAGAAGTGTTCATTATGTTCCAAGTGGTGTGCATAAATGCGGATTCCTGTACCCAAACCTGCGAGTGTCGTTTGATCCATGTTCTGGAAGTTTCCTTCCCGGTGACGTTAACTTTCGAGTTTTCTGGGAGCTCAATTACTATAGACCGTTCAACATCACCATCCCAGCTTCCGTTCATATGCGCGTGCGTTCATGATAAAACATCAGCACACCTGCTTGCGGGGTTTTCTCTCATAAGATTATCAGAGAAGTTGAAAACATATTCAGAAGTCAAGTGCTCAATTAAAGTTAAGGAAGGTATAGTAATTGGAGAAATATTCTCCCAAGTACGGCTGAAACAGGCAGGATAACTCCGGGTAATTATTGAGTGGGGGGCAAGATTAACATGATCATTCCTGTACAGTAACAGTATTCACAAACAGGAAAAGCAGAACAATAATACAGTTTGTTTCTCAAACAGAAAAAAGTAACATAAATACAGCTTGTTCCTCAAATACATTTTTGAACGACTCTTATGTACGGAGTTCTCAATAATATTCACAAGTAAACAGAAAAAAAGAACATGATTCATAAATAAATATTTTGAAGGAATGTTTTATGTACGAATCTATGAAAAATGTAGAACTTGCTTCATAAATATCGTAAACCTGGGTTACTTTGAATCATCTTTTGAAAACTTTTGTGGCGCTCCAGTGGCGTAATGTACTGTGTACGTATGCCGTAAACGCAGAACGAACCGATTCGCTTCTCTCAATCACCACTGGAGCTCCATAAAACGTTTTCCAAAAAATGGTGCAAAGTTACCCCTAAGGTGTAAAGTAACACCCCGGTTTACGGTACATTTTCTAAATAAATGTCCTATTACTGTATATTATTCATTTCATGAAGAGTTTTACCACCAGATGTACCACCTGAACAGTCTTCGTTGGGAAATGTACTTCTGTGAAGGAATGCCCGCTTTCTAATCTCTTTTCTTGATGTAACATTATCTGCCACCTTCTCCAGATTTAACGTCTTAACAGCCTCCCTGTGTAGGAAGAAAATGGAATTCATGGAGCTTCTTATTTAGTTTAAAAAATAACTAAACGGTTTCTTTCTGATAATATTAAGAAATTGTTTCATGAACACATAGTATACGAATTACTTGCTGAATTCGAACGGGTTGAGGAGGGAACAAGCAGTAAAACACTATAGTTGGGCCCACGGGAGTTGAAGTCTGACATTAGAGCGGCGAAAGCAGTAACTATGAAGTACGCTGCGTTGTCACATTTATATCAATCAGCGGCATATCACCCTTCCATACATGCTAAATATTTAATCAACTATGTTGGCCTAATGCAATTCAATAAACTTTGATCCGTTCCTTAGCTCCTGCTAATAATTCCGGCATTTAAGACATAAAGCGTATTTGCCGATAAATATGAGACTTCATATTCAATAATGGCAATAATTTCAACAAATGCACACGTTAAATAGAAAATAGAAAATAGAACTGTACAACTAGCCACTGATTAACTTACAAAATAATAAACTAACAACGAAAATAATATTCAGGGAATAAGCACTTAAATCAGTGGTTTAGTTGGACCGGAACGGCGTTCCGGAAAATATTTTCCCGCTTCACAATGACGTAAGATTTCTTACATTCAGTAAGAAAATCTTATAATCTATACATAGCACTGAAACATCATGGGTGTACTCTAGCGGACTAATATAGAAACTTACGGTTTTATGTTCATAAGATACGGTCGATTTTACACTCCTGGGTGGTTTTATGGTTCTCTAATGTTGGCTACACTGCTATTGGATTCGGAGAGCGTGAAGTGAGCACAACAACCTTCTTCCACTTGTTATGTTTGTGTGAATCCAAGTGAATCCAAAAAGTTTACAATAAGATGGGTAAGATCGAGCCAGAGAACTGTAAAAGCTGTCTGGGAAAACTATAGTGCACTAGTAAAACATTTTAGTGAGCCCAAAAATGACCACCAGAGAGACTCCAAAGAAAGGGCAAAATTCCAAGGCCTAGAAAATATGGTAACATGTGTAGAATTCCTAGAAAATATAGCAATTATGTATGATGCTCTTGTTGAGTTAGCTGATTTGTCATTAGAGTTGCAGAAAAGAGAGACAAGTCTGACAGAGGCTCAAAATGCAATCAAGCACACTATAAAATTGTTTGAATCTATGTGTAACTCAGCTCCTGGAGAATACTAGAGAACAGTTCTTAAAGCAGCAGAAAACAAAATGTTTAGAAACATAAGATTACATAATTCTAAAAAAAAGTTGTAAACATTGACAGAAAGCAGTTTTTCAGATATCTTGTGAACAGTTTAAACAACAGGCTTATGGAAAATGTGTCCACATCATCTCATCTTGGTTCCAGCTCTAGTCAGCAGAGACATGAGAGAATGACAAAAGGTATCAGTAATGCAAAGGTACTATATAAAAATAACTGGCCCTCCAGTTCTACTTTGGATATCTACTATGGTGATGAGAGTGTTGGCAACCTTTGTGACTTTTTCCACGTGCCATACAAGACGAGGTACTTTAATGCATTTAGAAAGTATGTCGAGACCAAGGAAGTTCTAGTGGAGCTGATGCCTTTAATCAAGACTGTAGAGACCATTCCCATCTCTTCAACAGAAGCTGAAGGAGCTTTCAGTACCATGAATGAGATCCTCACCGCAAGAAAAATAGGCTGCTGGATGCAAGATCAAGCGGACTTATTTTCGTAAGCAGCGGTGGACCTCCTGTGCATATACTTAACCCACACCCATATGTCAAGTCATGGCTACGAAAGGGGAGATGTTCAGCTGATGAAACAACTTGTCGGAAACATGACGCCGCTGATTTTGACACCCAATACGAGTCCATTAGTAAAGTGCTAAGGTGCGTTCCTGTAAATATTTCGTTCCAACTAAATCACTGACTTAAATTATTACATAAACCAGCAACAACTAACACAGCTGACACAGTACTACTCCGAATAATATCACAAAATCGACTGAGAGCAAGCCAACCCACGTGGCGATTGCATTCTTTAATGTGGCATCTCTGTTATCATTGCCATAGCAACAGACCATTTTCGAGCAGCTTTAGTCAACTTTTTCTCGCCAGTGGCGCTAAACGTCAGACGTCACCTCTCGTGGGCCCAACTAGAAGGTATTTTATACCTCCAGCTTAATGTCTACCAGTTTAACTCTCTAAATTCTGGTTTACGATTTATTCCACTTCCAGATCAATTTCATATAAGAAAGCTATTGTCATTATTCAGAATAATGATGACTGTTGCTTTATATGGTGTTTTGCAATGACACTAAAACCAATGACTTATAATTCTAATAGAACTACAAACTATGAAAATACGATTTACCAGTTACGACACAAACTAAATTTTACAGATATTACTTTTCTGGCATACTTATCAAACACTAGCTGATGTACCCGTGCTTCGTTACGGGATTCTAAGAAAGACTGTCTTTGTAGTTTTCCTAACTACAGTTAGTTAACTTAGGCCATTACAAAAACGTCAGTAGGAACGTAGGGATTAAAAGCAATGTTATCATATAAAATACTCGCTCAAATGAAAAATAGCACATTTTCTCACTTTTAACGAACAGTACTACGATGCCGATCTAACAGTCCAAAGTTCCAGTGCTGGTATGATCAGGCTGCAGACAGTCGTGAACACTCCTCTGCCAATGTTCCGTTAAATATACACACTGATCATTCCAATCAGTGCCTCAGAGTAGGGTCTGGATAGCTCGAATTCTATGATGAACCAGTTCGTTACGTACCAGTAGTATCAGAAAATGCATGAACCAGAGGAATAGCACGCTTAAGAAGAAATTTATCTAACTCCCCAGCTACTTCCCGTCAATATTCAGGCAGGCTGTTATACTCGGTACGACCGGGTGAGTTGGCCGTGCGGTTAGGGGCGCAGAGCTGTGATTTTGCTTTCGGGAGGTAGTGGGTTCGAAAACCACTGTCGACAGCCCTGAAGGTGGTTTTCCATGCTCTCCCATTTTCACACCAGGAAATGCTGGGGGTGTGCCGTAATTAACGCCAGGGCCGCTTCCTTTCCACTCCTAGCCCTTTCCTATCCCATCGTCGCCATAATACCTATCTGTATCGGTGCGACGTAAAGCAAATTTTTAAAAACTCGGTATACAGCAGTAATCCCATCTATCGGACATGACTGGCAACAGAAGACACAAAGCTAGAGATGGGCACTATCGACTGAAAACCACTATCGACTAGTCGGGCGATAGTCCCTTCAAACTATCGACTGAATAGTCGAATGTTTTCAGTCGAACAAAAATATTCATTACTTCCTGTTGAGAAGACTGAACAGTCGAATGATTTCAGTCGAAAGAAAGTATTCGTATAACGCAAGTAGTCAGTCTATGAAAAACATTCGAATGTTTCCAGTCGAAACTCTCCGTATCAAAAGTGGAGAGTCGTACTTTTACGAATTCGACTGATTTTAACGCAATTTACCAATAATTAGAAATCACTTGTATAGACACCCATTAGAACAAAATTAATGTTAAATTGAGTGACTTACAAATTTATTCAAAGGAACCCACGTTCGCAGCCGAGAAGTCCACACCACTCCACATTAGGAATAAGAAGTTGCACCACCTGGATACCCCAGGTCCGTATTCCATTCACTGACAGCGGATACCATATTCTTAATGCAGTTTTCCATGGGGTTTTCTACATTCATTCCTGGCAAATGCCACAATAGTACTGTACCTTGGGAGCATACCCCAATCCCAGACTTTTATAATCACACTATCGAGGAATTCACAGTTGCGCAGATTAAAATCCGATTTACGCACTCGTCCGTACTCGGCGCTAATAAATAGGGAGATGCCCTTAATACGAATAAGCATCATAGGGATGGTCTTTCTTGGTGCTAAATGGACAGTGAAACGTAGAAAGACAACAATGAGGCTCTATTCCCGAACAGTGCTAACAATAATAATATGTAAAATTTGTTGCTGTAGTACACAATCAAGATATATATGAGGCTAGCCAAACACACTAATACTGTATTTTCTAGATTATTATTATAGTTATGCAGACTTTTATAGTTATGCATTATTTATGAATAACGTAATTAATATAAACAAATATGCAACGAAATAAAGAGCACATAAACGACAAGAGAAAATCGCCACATTAAGTATGTACCTATAAAGTTAACATATTATATATTACATATCCGAAATGACCATAAACCGATAGTTCCATTCGCTTCCGCGTAGCTGTGACGGGAGTACGACTGAATTCAGTCGACTTGTTTTGTGCTGACTGGAGAGCAAAGCGTGGAGAGATCCGTGACGGGGACTGCGACTGAATTCAGTCGACTTGTTTTTTAAAGTAGTCGACTGTTACGATAGTTTCAACTATCGACTAGTTCGATAGTTATCAGTCGATAGTGCCCATCTCTACACAAAGCACATCACAACAAACAATGGTCAGTGTAATGTTATTGTTGTTCAATGTTGTGATCATGAGCTTTCTGTATTGTAGGTCTTCACATTTAGTTTTCTTTCGACTCTGTGATATTAGAGCGTCTTACGAAATTATTTATAGTGCAGACTATAGTTCCTTATTCCCCGACTTTACATAACGCTTTTCATTAAATTCTGTCTACCCATTTTCTCGTGACTTGGCTTTAATATGGACTCAGCAACAAAAATCCAAAATCATGAATATCTCTGTTATGATAGACGGTACGGTAAAAATGTATAAGACATAAATGATCGGAAATTTAATACTATATAACTTTAGTAATGTAGTATTTGTCGATAGGACCACTAATACTCGAGAATTAAAATTTAGGCCTTCCCCTAAACTACCATTCCACTCAGTGTTAATAAAATTATTTATAACCTAGATTGTAACGACTTATTTCCCGACTTTGCATACCGATTTTTATTAAGATAGGACCACTAATAACATACACATTTGAGAATTTAAATTTAGACCTTCCTCTAAACTACCATTTCTTTCAGCGTGAATAAGATTATTTATGGCCTAGATTTTAGCGACTTATTTCTCGACTTTGAATACTGATTTTTATTAAGAGAGGACCAATAATAACAAATATTTGAAAATTAAATTTTAGGCCTTCCCCTAAACTACCATTTCTCTCAGCGTGAATAAGATTATTTATGGCCTAGATTGTAGCGACTTATTCCCCGACTTTACATACCGATTTTCATTAAATTCTCTTCAGCCGTTTTCTCGTGATGCGTGTACAGACAGACAGACAGACAGACAGACAGACAGACAGACAGACAGACAGACAGACAGACAGACAGACAGACAGACAGACAGACAGACAGACAGACAGACAGACAGACAGACAGACAGACATTACGGAAAATTAAAAAGTGCATTTCCTTGCTACTATGGACACGATCGATGCAGAAATACCATCCTTTTTAAATTCTGAGCAATGTACAGACAAAACTCTTATTTTATATATAGACTATATACATTTGTACATTTGAGAAGAGCAGTCCAGATTTTTCGTTTCAAGTGTTGGGTCTAAAGGGAGACCACTTCATACGGCTTCTTCACCTAAACTGCATCATATTCAACTCTTGTACGTTTCTAATTAAAACACTAGCCACTACTGTGTTATAAGAAACCTTTCACGTCTGCTAAGCTCCTAACTCACGTCTCATACAGAAAGAAGATTATAATGTGACAGGTGCTTACAATACATTTCAACGGAAAATGTGTTAGCTACTCAGTTGATTGTACTACTCATCCTACTGTCAAGCTTATTCTTCTCGAAGATAACGAAGCAATAATGACGTTTGAGAATTATTATCGACAAGATCCCGCTCCGTTTTCTGTTTATGCAGATTATGAATGTTTAACAACCCCTATTCAGTGATGTCAGCCAGATTTGCCACAGCTGTATAGCGAATACTGTTACGTGCTGGCAGGGTAAATAAATAAGACAGAACCTGGTAGCATCCTATTTCTAAAATATTCTTTAGCCAAACACTAAAACAACACATTACCGAGCTCGATAGCTGCAGTCGCTTAAGTGCGGCCAGTATCCAGTAATCGGGAGATAGTGGGTTCGAGCCCCACTGTCGGCAGCCCTGAAGATCGTTTTCCGTGGTTTCCCATTTTCACACCAGGCAAATGTCGGGGCTGTACCTTAATTAAGGCCACGGCCGCTTCCTTCCAATTCCTAGGTATTTCCTATCCCATCGTCGCCGTAAGACATACATGTGTCGGTGCGACGTAAAGCAAAAAAAAAAAAAAAAAAAAAAAAACCAACACATTTACACACACACGATTGCCGAGCTCACAACTTACATAAGTATAGAGGACACACACACGGTTCGCACTCTCTCTCTTAGTTTCTCATTGTTCATCTAAAATGACACACACAGAGTCTTCAATCACACTACACTCACTCAGCCACTGTCATGGCGTCATGCAGGACGACAACGAAGAGGACGAGAAGTGGTCCGAAGTGATGCTCGCGGTTGTTGAGTCCAGAGTTCGTGGCCCAGCGAAGGAAATGAGTGCACTGCGTGCGAACACGATGGCTGTGGAGACAAGAATGAATTCTGCTAGCAGCGATGGCGGCGCCGGTGTCGTAAAGTTTTAATTACTGCGTTGATGTGGGTGAAAGTTCCCTTTGGGGATCAAGGTAAGTACCTAGGTATTAATATAAGGAAAGATCTTCATTGGGGTAATCACATAAATATGATTGTCAATAAAGGGTACAGATCTCTGCACATGGTTATGAGGGTATTTCGGGGTTGTAGTAACGATGTAAAGAAAAGGGCATATAAGTGTCTGGTCAGACCCCAACTAGAGTATGGTTCCAGTGTATGGGGTCCTCACCAGGAATACTTGATTCAAGAAGTGGAAAAAATCCAAAGAAATGCAGCTCGATTTGTTCTGGGTACGAAAGAGTACAAACATGTTGCAAAGTTTGGGCTGGGAAGAGTTGAGAGAAAGGAGACGAGCTGCTCGACTAAGTGGTACGTTCCGAGCTGTCAGTGGAGAGATGGCGTGGAATGACATCAGTAGACGAATATCTTTGAGTGGTGTCTTTAAAAGTAGGAAAGATCACAATATGAAGTTAAAGTTGGAATTCAAGAGGACAAATTGGGGCCAAATTTCGTTTATATGAAGGGGAGTTGGGGATTGGAATAACTTACCAAGGGAGATATTCAACAAATTTCCAATTTCTTTCAATCATTTTTTAAAAAAAGCTAGGAAAACAACAGATACGAGATCTGCCACCTGGGCGACTGTCCTAAATGCAGTTCAGTAGTGAATGATTGATTGATTACGGTGTTTTCTACCTGCTATTTGCTACCAGCAAGCAATAAAAGCAATGCACGCACGTCGTGTAAGGCAGACCAAGTGGAACCCTCTCTAAAAGGCTTCAGAGAGCTCAGAACGCTTTATGACAAACATTCCAAAATTTCGTCATATAACTCCGGCATTCCATGAGCTAAATTGGCATAAACTAAACCAGCGTCGTAGCTATCATTCGTTGCTTCTACTCCACAAAATAATATACAAGCAGACATTTTATTTAACAAATTCTTTCCAGTTGCTCTCAATCTTAATTTCTTAATCCGCTTACCCTCCAGAGTCGGTTTTTCCCTCGGAATCAGCGAGGGATCCCACCTCTGCCGCCTCAAGGGCAGTGTCCTGGAGCTTCAGACTCTTGGGTCGGGGATGGAACTGGGGAGGATGACTAGTACCTCGCCCAGGTGGCCTCACCTGCTATATTGAACAGGGCCCTTGCGGGAGGATGGGAAGATTGGAAGGGATAGACAAGGAAGAGGGAAAGAAGCGGCCGTGGCCTTAAGTTAGGTACCATCCCGGCATTTGCCTGAAGGAGAAGTGGGAAACCACTTCAAAGATGGCTGAGGTGGGAATTGAACCCACCTCTACTCAGTTGACCTCCCGAGGCTGAGTGGACCCCGTTCCAGCCCTCGTACCACTTTTCAAATTTCATGGCAGAGCCGCGAATCGAACCCGGGCCTCCGGGGGTGGCAGCTAATCACACTAACCACTACACCACAGAGGCGGACTGCTCTCAATCTAACCCTCAAAATACTAGATCATAATTATCTTGTTGTCAGTACAATGCGAACATGGAACTGGTATTTAAAAATAAATGTTGGCAGTGATACTTGGACGGGTCACGTTGAGAGTAAATACATGAATTCTGCTTTCCTGTTTTGTTATTCCATTCCGTGTGTCACTAAGTTTTACTTCATTTGTTTTTGTTGATGTATTAGGACAATTTTATTTATTCTGGGTTATTTTATATGTTTATTTTTTCTTTCCTCTTATGCGTTTTTATAACTATGTGTACAGTTTAGTATTATTGTGCGTGTGTATGTAATATATTGTTAAACTGTGGCCTACATAATAAGACATGGTCTGGCAGAATAACAGGCTTCATAGCCTGAGTCATGCCATGTAAATAAAAGCATAAATAATTAAAATAAATAAATCACGAAATCCTGCTATAAACGATTTACTGTGCGACTGGCCACATCAAGGTAACACAGTTGATATCTACTTTCCTGGAAATCGCTTTTCTGTTGAATTTCAAGGACAACGAAGTAAATAAGGGAACCAAAGGAATGGTCTGCCCGAAGGCATTGTGTTGGCTCCAATCCTATTTAACATCTATACAAATGACCAATCACTACTAAAAGGCACTAACAGCTTGAAATGAAATGGCGTATGACTTTTAGTGCCGGGGGTGTCCGAGGAAAAGTTCGGCCTGCCAGATGCATGTCTTTCGATTTGATTCCCGTCGGCGACCTGCACGTCGTGATGAGAATGAAATGATGATGAAGACGACACATACTCCCAGGCCCCATGCCAGCGGAATTAACCAATTATGGTTAAAATTCCCGATCCTGCCGGGCAGTGTAAAGTGTTGAATGTGAGAAAAGGAACGTTAAGGACGACATAAACACCCAGGCCAGGGATATTAATCATTTACAATAAAAAAAGCCCTGACCCGACCGGAAATCGAACCCGGTGCTGCCTGGTGACAGGCGGACGCGTTGCCCCCTACACCGCGGGGCCGGAATAGAAGTGTTTCGAGCATGGGCGTAGCCCTGTGTTACTCTGCGTTCGAATATGCCAGTGCAATGTGGTATAAATCAGCCCATGCACAACAGGTTGACACTGTACTCAACGAAAGTTGCGGCCTGAAGCCTACTCATGTTGAGGAAATCCACTGCTTAGCTGGTATTGCTCCTGGACCCGGCCCTGTTTCATAAAACATATTTCACTATTATTATTAGTCATCATCATCATCATCATCATCTGTTTACCCTCCAGGTTCGGTTTTTCCCTCGGACTTAGCGAGGGATCCCACCTCTACCGCCTCAAGAGCAGTGTCCTGGAGCTTCAGACTCTTGGTCGGGGGATACAACTGGGGAGTATGACCAGTACTTCGCCCAGGCGGCCTCACCTGCTATGCTGAACAGGGGCCTAGTGGAGGGATGGGAAGATTGGAAGGGATAGGCAAGGAAGAGGGAAGGAAGCGGCCGTGGCCTTAAGTTAGGTACCATCCCGGCATTCGCCTGGAGGAGAAGTGGGAAACCACGGAAAACCACTTCCAGGATGGCTGAGGTGGGAATCGAACCCACCTCTACTCAGTTGACCTCCCGAGGCTGAGTGGACCCCGTTCCAGCCCTCGTACCACTTTTCAAATTTCGTGGCAGAGCCGGGAATCGAACCCGGACCTCCGGGGGTGGCAGCTAATCACGCTAACCACTACACCACAGAGGCGGACATTATTATTAGTAAAAACCAATAATATTAACTAATAATATTAGTATTATGTTTCATAAAATTATTAGCTAATGATCTAATATTATTAGTGAAGATACTTTATTAGTCATGTGGAAATCTTTATGAAACAGTATTTGGTTAACTAATAATTTATTTTTATGAGTTCTAATATTATTAGTTAGTTTTATGAAACAGGGTCTAGCCAGAGGAGATACACAAAGAGATAGCAGCGAACAAGGAAATATTTTAAGTATCCACATCACAAACACACCCACCATTTGGATATTCCGCGCCCAACCTCGCCTTTTGCCATAAATCTAGGAAAAGTTTCCATCGGACAACAGTCGGTCTCGACATGCGTGCTGATACCGCTAGAACGAGAATGTGGAAAGAAAGAACAGGTCATCTCTCCCAGTAGATGACCGGAACGGAAAGCCTCCCTTCTGGCCAAAAGGAGGGCTGGGCTACATGGAAGTCGCTCAGCAGAATAAGAACTATATTCGGCAGAACCAAGCTGAGTCCGACTCGTTGGCTGAATAGTCAGCATACTGGCCTTCCTTTCAGTGGGTCCCGGGTTCGATTCCCGGCAGGGTCGCGGATTTTAGTCCGCCTCTGTGGTGTAGTGGTTAGCGTGATTAGCTGCCACCCCTGGAGGTCCGGGTTCGATTCCCGGCTCTGCCACGAAATTTGAAAAGTGGTACGAGGGCTGGAACGGGGTCCACTCAGCCTCGGGAGGTCAACTGAGTAGAGGTGGGTTCGATTCCCACCTCAGCCATCCTGGAAGTGGTTTCCCACTTCTCCTCCAGGCAAATGCCGGGATGGTACCTAACTTAAGGCCACGGCCGCTTCCTTCCCTCTTCCTTCCCTCTTCCTTGCCTGTCCCATCCAACCTTCCCATCCCTCCACTAGGCCTCTGTTCAGCATAGCAGGTGAGGCCGCCTGGGCGAGTTACTGGTCATTCTCCCCAGTTGTATCCCCCGACCCAAACTCTGAATCTCCAGGACACTGCCCTTGAGGCGGTAGAGGTGGGATCCCTCGCTGAGTCCGAGGGAAAGATCGACCCTGGAGGGTAAACAGATTACGAACGAACGAACCAAGCTGAACTTGCGGAAATGGGGCTTTCGAGTGACTTTCCCCTCTGTGACTGTGGGGTACTACAGACAGCTCAGAACCTTTACCTGTGTCCAACAACAGGCACAATGGAAGATTTTAATTCTTGCCAACCCTAATGCTCCTGACGTAGCCCGCTACTGGGCACAGAATAGAATAAGGGCGACCTAGCGACAATACGTTTTTTTTTGAATGGTTCTATTGGCTTATGTCTCGGTGTCATGAATTTATAATGTTACGTACAGAATAGTTTGAACACTGTATACGGCAGCCCTGAAGATGGTTTTCCGTGGTTTCCCATTTTCACACCAGGCAAATGCTGGGGATGTACCTTAATTAAGGCCACGGCCGCTTCCTTCCAACTCCTAGGCCTTTCCTATCCCATCGTCGCCATAAGACCTATCTGTGTCGGTGCGACGTAAAGCCCCTAGCAAAAAAAATGAACGCTGTATTTTTTATTAATGTTTTACTGTACTGTATCATAACGTTTGTGTTGTACTTTTTACTGTTCATCATCTTTGTTGTACTTAACTGGTACGAATAAAGAAAGACGCTGCTCTTTCCTTTGAAATAAATACACATCTCCCCTCCGCTTTGCAAACGTCGACAGTCTTGTTGTTTATACGAGGCATCCACGCTACTCTGTTTCGTGAAAGTCGTATAAAGAGACAATGTTCTTAAAGTCCATCAGAAAGGCCTTAGAAAATGTATTTCTATTATAGCACTGTTTTTTTGCTAGGGGCTTTACGTCGCACCGACACAGATAGGTCTTGCGGCGACGATGGGATAGGAAAGGCCTAGGAGTTGGAAGGAAGCGGCCGTGGCCTTAATTAAGGTACAGCCCCAGCATTTGCCTGGTGTGAAAATGGGAAACCACGGAAAACCATCTTCAGGGCTGCCGATAGTGGGATTCGAACCTATCTCCCGGATGCAAGCTCACAGCCGCGCGCCTCTACGCGCACGGCCAACTCGCCCGGTTATAAGACTGTTTGGAAACAGACTGACATATTTGTGACCTTTGTATTGAAGTTTGTGTACAGCTAAAGTGACTAAATTATGTGTTTATAGCGCAGTCTGATATTCATGGAAGTGATCAACCGTATGACAGTCTTGTAGCCATCAGATGGACGTCTACGTCACTATAGCAGGTTAGATGGAGCAACGCTGACTGTGCATTGAATTATAGGACGAATTACTAGGAGATAAGTATATAACAATATAGTTCACTTATCATCCAGTCATCATGCAGATATGTCCCAAAGAGTTAGGATTTGTGTCAGAATATACCAATAACCCCAATCAATCAATCAATCAATCAATCAATCAATCAATCAATCAATCAATCAATCAATCAATCAATCAATCAATCAATCAATCAATCAATCAATCAATCAATCAATCAATCAATCAATCAATCAATCAATCAATCAATCAATCAATCAAACGCCCAGGTGGCAGATTCCCTATCTGTTGTTTTCTAGCCTTTTCTTAAATGATCGCAAAGAAATAGGAAAATTATTGAACATTTCCCTTGGTAAGTTATTCCAATCACTAACTCCCCTTCCTATAAACGAATATTTGCCTTAATTTGTCCTTTTGAATTCTAACTTTATCTTCATATTGTGATCTTTCCTACTTTTAAAGACACCACTCAAACGTATTCGTCTACTGATGTCCTCCCACGCCATCTCTCCACTGACAGCTCGGAACATACCACTTAATCGAGCAGCTTGTCTCCTTTCTCCCAGTTCTTCCCAGCCCAAACTTTGCAACATTTTTGTAACGCTACTCTTTTGTCGGAAATCACCCAGAACAAATCGAGCTGCTTTTCTTTGGATTTTTTCCAGTTCTTGAATCAAATAATCCTGGCGAGGGTCCCATACACTGGAACCATACTCTAGTTGGGGTCTTACCAGAGACTTATATGCCCTCTCCTTTACATACTACAACCCCTAAATACCCTCATAACCATGTGCAGAGATCTGTACCCTTTATTAACAATCATATTTATGCGATTATCCCAATGAAGATCTTTTCTTATATTAACACCTACGTACTTACCATGATCCCCAAAAGAAACTTTCACCCCATCAACGCAGTAATTAAAACTGAGAGGACTTTTACTTTTTATGAAACTCACAACCTGACTTTTAACCCCGTTTATCATCATACCATTGCCCACCGTCCATCTCACAATGAATAATAATTATCCTCTTTACGCTTATTATAGAATTAACACCTAATTATATCTTACGTAACAGAAATATTCAGGTAGTTCCTTTCAGGGTAGTTCGAGGGGAAAAAGGGAGGAGGAAATGAGTTCTGTCTGCGTCAGGGAAGTTAAGGGAGACCAGGACTGAAGGGGATCTAATGAGAGTGGGGTTGAGGCTCTGGTCATGGGCGACTCAATTGTCAGGCATGTGGGGAATGCATGTTGAGGAAAGGGTACCAGGGTAGAATGTTATCCAGGAATTAGGTTAAGGTATGTCTGGAAGAAAATAGAAGGGAGGGAGGAGGGGGTGTGGAGAAGGTCGTAATTTTCCACGTTGGTAATAATAACGTAAGACAACTAGGAATAGGTACTAACATAGCTGGGGATGTTTGGAATCTGGTTACAGCAGCACAGAAGAAGTTTAAGGAAGCAAAGATTGTTATCAATAGGAAACTGTGTGGGAGGGATACTGAATGGAGGGTGATCGGGGATTTTTTATGGAATGGGTTTGCGGGAAATTGGAAGTGCGATTTGTAGATCCTAATGGGTGGGTAGGAGATAGGGATCCATGCTCAGATGGCGTTCACTTGAACCGCAATGGTACATATTCAGGGAAATGGGGTGGACCAGGGAGCAGTGATGACCGTATAGGAAGCATGCATTCAAGCGAGGATGACATAACATTGTCAGTGTTAAATTGTAGAAGTACTGTAAAGAAAGGAACAGAATTAAGTAATTTTATAGATATATATTTACCAGATACTGTAATAGGAATTGAATCATAGCTGAGAAGTGATATCATGGATGCGCAAATCTGACGGAACTGGAGTGTTTATAGTAGAGACAGGTTAGGAACGATAGGAGGGGAAGTATTCATACTAGTGAAAGAAGAATTTGTAAGCTACAAAAAGGTTAAGGTTGAGGAACATGACATTCTAAAGGCAATGTGAAACTTGATATTTTGGGCACCAGGAGAGTTGGTCGTGCGGTTAGGGACGCGCAGCTATAAGCTTGCATTCGGGAAATAGTGGGTTCGAACCCCACTGTTGGCAGCACTGAAGATGGTTTTTCATGGTTTCCAATTTTCGCATCAGGCAAATGCTGGTGCTGTACCTTAATTAAGATCACGGACGCTTCCTTTCCACTCCTAGCCCTCTCCTATCCCATCGTCGCCATGAGACCTATCTGTATCGGTTAGTCGTAAAGCAAATAGAATAAAATGTTTTTGGTGGGCACAGCCCTTGAAAGGCTGACTCTGACGCTGATTTGATAAGATTAACGTTATTAAAGCGGGAGATCTCAACCTGTCAAATGTTAATCGGGAAGGTAATGCAAACGACAGAAAGCATTACCAACAAATGATGAATAAGTTATTATGGGAAGAACAGCTGAACTAGAAAGTGATGGAACCAACTAGAGGAGCAAATATTCTAGACGTGGTGCTGTCTTTGTCAGAGTTAAAAATAAATATGTTAAAAAGGAATGTTGGAAAACTGGGACTATTTAGTCAATACTATATGGCTGATAAGAGGGAATGGGGAAATTAAAAAACAATTAATGGTAAATAAAAATGTAACTAGCCTATTGAATGGGTTTAAAGCAATTGTTGAGGAGTCTGAAAACAAATATGTTCTTTTAAAATGGCAAGGAATAATAAGGACCCATTATATTATAACAGGGAAGTACAGAGATTAAAAAAGAAGTGCAGGTAAGAAATAAATAGATTTAGGAAGGGTTGCGGGAGTAAGGAGAAATTGAAGGAGTTCACTAGAAAATTGAATTCAACGGAAAAATCCTAAGGATAACACGATGGCAAACATAATTGGCAGCCATATGTATTTTAGTGAGGAATGGGAGGATATGTATTGTTTACATTAAGTTTAATACTGGAGAGACAAAGTGTAAATAGAGTATTTGTAAATATATTGTAGTAATTTCGGACACGGATAAATAAATAAATTAAGGCGGAAACAGGTTCCAGGGAGGACATTCCCAGGAATCATTAATGAACAACGGGAGTGTATACGCGAGGACTTCCAAAAGGCAGAAGTATTCAGTCAACAATATGTAAGGGTGGTTGGATATCAAGATAATGTCCTGATAGAGGAGGTGTCTAATACTGGCGAAATGCTGAAATTTGCCTATAAAGTGATTTATAAAATGATACAAACGTTGAAGCTAGAAAGGCAGCTGGGATTGATTAGATTTCTGGGTATATATTAAAGGATATGGGTTGTGATATAGTGTAATATGTGAAATACTTACTTGATTACTGTTTGCATGAAGGAGCGATACCAAATTAATGAAGAGCTGCAATAGTAGCTCCAGTGTACAAGTGAAAATGTGAGATTCATAAAGCGGATAATTACAGGCCAGTAAGCTTGACATGTGTTGTTTGCAAGCTCTGGGAAAGCGTTCTTTCCGATTATATTACACACACTTGCAAAATGTAAAATTACTAACTGGTTTGTTAGAAGGCAGTTAGGGTTTAGGAAAGGTTATTCCAGTGAACCTCAACGTTTAGGATTCCAGCAACATACCCTATGTATTAACAGATATTTTAAATTCAGGAGGTCAAATGGACTGTATCGCTATTGACCTATGTAAGGTTTCTGACAGGGTAGATCTTGGGAGATTACTGACGAAATGAGGGCTATTGAAGTAGACAAAAGAGTGATTGAATGTGAGGCTACATTTCTAGAAAATAGAACTCAGAGTAGGTGAAGCGTTATCTGACGCTGTAATGATTGAGAGTGGGGTCTCGCAGGGCAGGATTTTTGGACCTTTATGTTTTCTTACATATTATATGACATGAGTAAAGAACTGGAAAAACAAATAAGGCTATTTGTGGATTATGTTATACTGTATAGAGTAGTAAATGCGCTGCAAGATTGTGAGCGACTGCAGGGGAGTCTTAAAACGATGTTGTGAGATGTACAGCAGACAATGTTATGAGCGTAAATGAGGTGAAAAGTCGAGTTATAAGTTTCACCTGGAGGAAAAGTCCTCTCAGTTTTAATTATTATATTGATCGATTGATAGTACGTCATGGAAAACATTGTAAGTACCTAGGTGTTAATATAAGGAATGGTCTTCATTGGGGAAATCATATTAACGAGGTTGTTAAGAGATGATGGTGATTATTGTTTTAAGAGGAAGTACAACTAGGCAACCATCCTCTATATAACACTAATCAGAGGGAAAAATGGAAGGGATTCGACACTTCGAAAAATGAAGATATCAGCCAAAGGAAGGCAAGGGGCACGAAGGGCGTGAAAATGAAAGACTCCCTAGCCCTCGCAAACCTAATAGTGTCGGCGTCGAAAAAGAACAAGAGTTGGCCAAGAGAGGTCGGATAGGATAGATGAAAGTGAGGAGCCTGGCACAAGTAAGTGGAAGTAATGCCAGGACTCAGCTTAGGGCCCCGTGGTCGCCAACCCATGCCCCTGGGGCCCCTTTTAGTCGCCTCTTACGACAGGCAGGGGATACCGTGGATATTATTCTACCGCCCCTACCCACAGGGGGAGGTTGTTAAGAAAGGTCACATATCTCTTCATATGGTTATGAGAGTATTTAGGGGTTGTAGTAATGATGTAAAAGAGAGTGCGTGTAAGTCTATAGCAAGAACGCAGCTAGAGTATGCTTCCAGTGTATTGTAATCACACCAGGACTACTTGATACGAAAAGAAGAAAAGACCCAAAGGAAAGCAGTTCGGTTTGTTCTGAATGATTTCCGATAAAGGAGTAGTGTTGCGAAAATGTTGCAAACTTTGGGCTGCGAAGAGTAAGGAGAAGACATGTTCGTTCGACTATGTGATATGTTTCGAGCTGTCAATGGAGAGCTGGCTTGGAATGACATAGGCAGAAGAATAAGCTTGAATGGAGCTTTTAAAGGTTAGAATGGCCAAAGTATGAAGATAAATTTGGAATTCAATAGGTCAAAGTGGGGCGAATATTCATTTATAGGACGAGGATTAAGGGATTGAAATAAATCAAGAGAAATGTTCGATAAATTTCCGAGTTCTTTGAAACTGTAAGATAGGTAAACAATTAATAGGGAATCTGCGACCTGGGCGACAGCCTTAAATGTTGATCATTATTGATTGACTGACTGATTTACTGATTGATGATTGATTGAGTGATTGATTGATTGATTGATTGATTGATTGATTGATTGATTGATTGATTGTAAATTGAAGCTATATGCAATTGCTAAGTTTTGTAATGTGTTTCATTTCGTCTTGTTGTATGGTTTAGATACATTGTAGTGAGTATAAGCACACATGAGTAGGCTATATTTCTAGTGGGTTGATCTGCATGAATACAGGCTGGTGTTAATGTAGAGTTTTGTGCCTTCGAGTTTATATAAGAATTAAATGGAACAGGGTAATTTCTTGTTTTCAGGAACGATTTGGAACATAATAGATTTCAAGTGCCAGTGCTAATTAGGGCTGTTATACTGTGAGATGAGGCCAAAGTGAAAGATTTATGTTAGACAATAGGCCTATTTAAGACACCACTGCTATCAAAAGGAAATTTTGTTCTTAGTTATTAACCCTATTTCTTTAAAGTCAGTCAATTATTGGGTCGTCTGTTAAATGTAATAACCCTAAGGACTGTTGATTGCGCTGTAAAGCATCTATTGTAAGGATAATTTCATCCATTGATATCCAAGCCCTTGTTGAGGTTTTATGAGTTATGATAATGGGATAAGCAAGAGTTTCCTTCTAAAATTAATTAGCTGATGGTGTTGGAGAGTCGATTGGAGCCTTGCAAGCGAATTAGTCGTGTATGCGGGAGTGCTTGTTGCAAAAGCGAAATGGGAATAGCCATAGAACTCTACCGATCGGTGATCGACCGATGAAACAACCACATAAAGTAGGTACCAGGTATGTGGGCTAAAATGTGATGTAAATTAAATAGAAATGGTGTTGGCACCGATAGTGATTGCGAAGCTATTATTAATTGAAGGAGTGGAAAGCAATCCTGGGCCATTGAGTTGGAAGGAAATTGCAAAAAAATAAAGAGGCGATGAAAGAGGTCGGCCACGCAGACACAACGAGGGAGCTGATCATGGAACAGAATAAGGACATTCAGGACTTCAAACATAGCCTGAAAGGTGACATGGCAGGTATAAAAGAACCCCTGTATAAATACCAGGAGAAAGTGAAAATTGCAAAGGAACATCGCTTGGTGTTGGAAAAGTGCACGTGGGAGTTGGAGAAGCAGGTCCGAAAGTCAACGCTTCCCCAACGTGGCAGATGCCTGTTCATATGTGGGATTAAAGAGAATAGTGGCTAGGGTAAATGGGCATTTCTATCTTCTGTGTTGGAAGTGCTTACGAAAGGAGTGAAAGTTAATTGCACGGAATCCGATGTGGATGACGTGCAGAAAATAGGAAAGACCCAAGGAAATAGGCCGATTAAGGTGCAGTTGGTAAACGGGATGAAAGCTTATAAAATTTTCCGGAATGCCAAGAATTTGAAAGGGATGGAAGTTTGGATTCGGGGAGACCTTGGAGCTGAAGAAAGAAAAGAGTTCTGCGATTCCACCTGGAGAGAGCAAGAAGAGAGGGTCTTACAGCTGTCATAAGGGGCAAGAGGCTTTTCATCATAGCGGATGGTTGGAGAAAGAACTACTCGTCATCTCAACTGGAAGCCTTGGTGCGAGAAGGAAGTGCAGTTCCAGCACAACACGGAAGAAGGAATGATGGCGCGCAAGAAACAGGAGCGGAGCACGTACCAACGAGTTTGCTGACACCTACTGAGAATGAAGGCGTTGTCACCAGTGCCGAGCGGCGACTTGTGAGTAAATGCTTAACATCTGTTGCTAAATTGGGGGCTAGGACCTGTAGTACACCGGTAGTTGTAAAAAGCAGTTGCAAAATATAAGAGCATTAGAAAAAGAAAAAAAGGACAGGACTTGAAAATTATATGGACCACGAATGGGATCTCGTAGATGGAAAAGGAAATAAACGGGAAGGAAAGATGCTAGGGAGAATTTATAGCTCTCGTCATGGAAGTATAGTCCATATTGTTAAAACAATAAACACGCGAAGTAAAACGGGAAGTGTGACTGATAACAGAAAAGCGAAATATTTAGTTTGGGGAATTGGCTTTGTTGATATAGAAGGATTGTTAAGTAACCTGGGGATTCTTGGAGTGTTTGAGCTTGTGCAAAATCTTTGAGATATTTGCCTTTTTAGAAACAGGGGTGTGTTGCGAGAAGTGTAATGAAAAGAAAAAGAAGGGCACATGGGAGAACTCCTGGGAGAATATCACTTCTATAAAGGAGGAGATTAGTAATCAGATAGAAGAATCACCTAACGATATGGATAAAGCTCAAACTGGAAGTTAGTAGACAGAGAGATATATGTGTAGGATTCCTATATAACCATTCACTAGTTTCACCACATACAAATATGACATTTTTTTGGAGGATTTAATAGAAGGTATAACTTAATGAGAGGTAACTTTGAAGAAGCAGGAATTATTATGTTGGGAGATTGGAATGAACGAATTGGGGAGTCAAATCCAGCATATAGTAAAGATGGAATAGAGCCAATGAGAGGTAGCAGAAATAATCGGGATAAAGAACGGAATGTATATGGGGATAAACTCTTTGAACTATATGCTGCAGAAAATCTATACCGCATGTTCTAAATCGATGGTGGCGGGACGTGAACCGGGAAAGCTAACGTATCACAACGCAGGGAGGTAGTGTAATTGTTTTGGTTGTGTGTAAATAAGATATTATAGAATGGTAAATAAAACAGAAATAAAAGCATGGGCTGAATCTCACCATTCCCCGATGTCTGTTACCTTGAGGGTGTATGGGAAGGGGCAAGAGGAAGCTACGGAAAACGGAGGATAATAGAATAATGAATAAATATAAGTGGTGCGAGAATACCACATATTTGAGAAGAATTTCAGATAATTATGAGTGGAATAGAGATAGAGTAACTGAGTAATAATGTGGATCTAGCGATAGAACTAGTAGAGAAACCCTTTAAGACCATAGGTCACGTAAAAAGAAATAAGGATATTAATAAGGATAGGGGAAAGGGATGGTACAGTGAAATGTGTAAAACTAAGAAACTTGAAGTGATTAGAGTCCTAAAGGCATTCAGAAAAGAACATGATCCTGATGTTCTTGAACCTGACTGTCAACTGGAAAGGAATATAGTGCGTTATCAGTAGAACAAAAGAGGATATGGCAACAGGAGCAGACGAAATTAATAAACACGGATTGTGTGGTATGGAATAGAATGAACAAAATAAGTAGAGGTGATATAGGTTATGTTAATGTTAAAATTGCTAATGAAATTTGGGTTGATTATTTTCACAAATTGTTAGGAGGGTATGGTACTTGGATAAACAATATAACGCGTTTGGGTATCTCAAGGGATCTGGAGATTCGTATCCCCTGCTTAGATGAAGAAATATTAGAATACGAATTTTAGAATAGTAAGAAAGACCAAATGTAGGGAAGGGAGCGGTTTAAGTGGTATAATAAATGGGTTTTGGAAAGAAGCAGTCAAAAGTTGGCAAATGCTGGAAATGTTAGTAAAACTGTTCAATAACATATTTGATTCTTCGGAATTTCCTGAGCCATGGCAGATAGGTACAGTATAATATGTCCAATTTACAAAAATCACGTGGAGAGAAGTAATCCAAATAACTACAGAGGCATAACATTACCGGAATTGGAATTTTGGCAAATAGACTGTTGAAATGGGCGGAAGAATATCAGATATCAGAGTGGTTTTAGGAACGGTAGAAGAATATGATCGTAAAAATAATAATAGATAAATACACCAAGCGGAAAGCAGGGAAACTATGTATAACGGCTATAGATTTTGGAAAGGCTTTTGACACAGTCAGCAGGGGCGCATTGGTCGCGAAATTACGCCTATTATGGGTGTCTAGAAAGATGATACAAGCGATTGAGGCGATTTATGGAGGGGTGCAATGTAGTAAAATATCAGGGTAGGAGATGGGGTAGTATGTGGTCAAACAGATCCTAAATTGTGTTTGAAACAAGGGTGTAAGCTATCTCCTATTTTATTTTTGTTATTTATCAATGATATATTAATTGGACATGGAGAAGATAAGTGGACGTGTCCAGTTTTAGTAAATAATGAAATACAAGGCCTAATTTTTGCAGACGATGTCCTGCTCATGACGTTAGAGGCCGGAGGCACGCAAAAGATTATCAATGCTGTGACAGAATTTTCAAGGAAAAAAGGTCGTTAAAAATTATCATCGCCAAGACGAAAGTTCTGATTTGTAAAAAGGACTGTAAATGGAAGAACGAACAATGGACAATAGATTGATGTAAAGTGGAAAAGGTATTTTAGCATTATCAGTAATTCGAATTTTTGAAAATAAATTCCCAAACATCTATATAAATTTAGTTCTTAAATACCAATGTTATTGGTTCTATCGAAAATACTACATAACTGAATTTATAGAGAATACAATTCCCGATCATTTACGTTTTATACAGTTTTACCGCACCGACTATGATAAGGGTGGTATTTGAGAGTCGAGAGGAAAACTAAATGTGAAGGTCTACAATATCGACAGCTGATAAAATTGATCAACAATAACATTACGTTGACTATTGTTTGTTGTGATGTTCTTTGTCTCTTATGCTGCCACTCATTTCCGATAGATGGGATTACTGCTGCTTACCGAGTATAACAGCCTGCCTGAATATTGGCGGGGAATAACAGGGGGGTTAGATAACTTTCTTCTCTAGCATACCATTCCTCTGGTTCCTACGTTTTCTGATACTGCTGGTACGTAACACGCTGGTTCATCATAGTATTCCAGCTCTTCGATCCCTACTCTGACGCGCCGATAGGATTGATCAGTGCGCACAATTTACGGAATAATGGCAGAGGCTCACCTATGACCTCGTCTAGAACTACAATTTCGGCCTATTCCAAATTATAGCACCGCAATTCACCAAATAACTCAAAATTCAACCCTGAAATGAACCGTTTCTTGAGAAAAGCTTCTTCCTCTTCACTTTTATTAAACTCTACATTCATTTTATTCCAAATTAGCAGCCAAGAGAGGATTTAGCTTTGCTTTTAATCGCGACATTCCTACTGGCGTCATTGTAACGAACTATGTTGATTTCAGTTGGGAAACCACTAAGGCAGTCTTTCTGATGATATAAAAAGGCAGGTGGAGAGTCTGCCATTACAATGAAAATTTCCTAACCCAGTCTTCACATAAAAATGACGTCTGGTGACTTCCCCGTCGCGTTTCTAGGGTAACGTTAAGAGCTATGCAATTTATTACAATCTTACTCACAACGTGTACACTACCTAACCTAGAAATATGTATACAGAATAGAATCCCGTAGCGAAGCACGAGTACATCAGCAAGTAGATTGTAAGATTCAGAAAAAATGTCCTGTAAGCTATAGCGAAAAATCGAATGTTATATGGAGCTGAACTATGGGGAGTACAGAAAGAGTGTGAGATACTGAATCAGGCAACGAGTTTTTGTAAAATGATAATGGCGTTACCAAATTATACAGCAAACTGTGGGGTAAGAGTGGTGTGTGAAGAAAGTATGTATTCAAGTAGATATTCTCAAAATAATTTTGAAATATTTGTTCAGCTTGAAAGGAAGAGAGGGTGGCCAGCTTCTGCAGATTGTATATCAACATCAGAGAGACAATATTCAGGGAGAGTACTAGGTAACTAAAGTTAAAGTATAGTAGATAGACTGGGATTCGGAAATTATTGGGAGAAGGACCACGAGAGGTTGGAGGTATCGGCAAGTAAACTAATTATTATACGACTTAGGAATATTCAAAGACAGTGGTTGGTGTCCAGATGTAGGAACAGGGCGACCCTCTCAGAATTCAATTGGATGAGGCAGGGTATGAGCTTAAATATTGTGAATGTAAATAGAAGAGAAACACGAGTTTTGATCTGGTGGATGATTGGAATTCACAAAAATAAGGAATGGATTAAGGGGAAGGATACAGTAAGTTGCCTTCTCTGTAGTGAACATAGAGAAGAATTTCACATGCTGAAATCCTATAAAGAAACCCTACCTGTGAGATATATTTTTGAATAGCAATGAACGGCATATGTTAAGTGAGGATGAGAATGGCTATAGAATTATTAGGATGATAAACAAAGAATGGTATATGCCAAGTAATCTCAGTAAGTTGTTAATTGTAATTAGAAACATAGAAGAAAGTTGCAAGATCCTGTAATGCGGGTAGAGCAGACTACGAATTGATATATGTTTGAGCTGTGAATCGGTTAGTTCAGAATCTGTCAATAGTGGTAATCAGTATAGTGAGTATTAGTATTATTATCATTGTACTGCCGCTGTTGTTAGTACTCCACGATGTAATTAATTGATAAATTGCATGTAATGGGTTAGGGTTTAATAGACGGAATGTTTCTTCCTCAGTTGCTAATGTTCCGTAGTTGTAGGATGAGAACATTCATTCACTCATTCAAGCACTCATTTCACCATTCATTCATTCATTCATTTATTCTGAATGGGATAGTCTCTCCGTAGCTGCCACTGCTTCGTAGCTATAGGCCGAGTGGATTTAATTCTTCCGTTCATGTATTCATTCATAAATTCATCCATACATTAATTCATGGACTCATTCAATTAAGAATGCTCTCTCCCCAGTTGGTGGTTATTCGTGATTGGGAGAAAAGTGTTTATTTATTCATGCATGCATGATTGAATTCATTCATTCATGCAGCCGTTCATTTATTCAATTCATGTATAGTGTCTGTTGAATGTGGAAGAGAACTCCGTACAGACTTATGACAAGCAAATAAATATTCAGTTTCTTCCTAGTTGATGGTGTAAATCGTAAGTGAAGTTCATCATCATCATCATCATCATCATCATCATCATCATCATCATCATCATCATCATCATCATGTGTTTAAAGGTTGTCCATGCAAACATTCTTTCCTGCCCTTAGCTCGTCGTTTCATTTCATAATAAGTACCATAATGGAGACTCTGTGCCAAGCCTTGAAGAAATTTTTTCCTCGGTCGTCCTTTTTGACTTTTCTGTATTGTTCTTGGCTTTCTGTCGTGTTCCCTCTCCTGTACCGATTTTTCTTCACTATCAGATCCAATATTTTTCTAGTAACCCAGTTTTCTTGGTTCCAATCTTCTTGTTCCCACTGTTTCGTGAGTTACACCTAGCAAACCTTGTTTTATAGTGCCCCATTCCAATTCTTCATTTCCTTTGGTTAATTCGTTTGTTTTTTGTACAGTTTGATGGTCTTTTAACTTGGCTAAATCTAAAGGTTTCACTTTTCGGTGGTCGATTCTTTTCAGTTGGATACTGCATTTGGCCATGACTAGGCAATGGTTACTATCAATCTCTGTCCCAGGATAGCTGTGACCTGTTTTGACTTGATTGCGATATCTTATCTTGACAAGGATATAGTCATTTTGATAATGGGTAGTGTCACCTGGGCTTTCCAAATGTATCTCCTGCGTAATGGAACGTCAAATAACGTGTTTGTCACAATCAAATTGTGCTGATCGCAGAAGTCTAGTAACCTCTCCCCTCGTTCGCTCCTGACAGGTAGACCAAACTTCCCAATTCCTTCTCGGCCTAGTTCATTCCAATAGGAGCATTGGAATCTCCAATGATTATGACATTACCTGATTCCTTTGTCAGATTCCATATTTCATCAATGTTCTCATACATTTCTTCTAATTCTTCATCCGAGCTGTTTGATGTTGGAAAGTACACTTGAGCCAGATTCCTGGAATTTGTTTTGTTTGTTGTAACTAGAAATCTCTCATTAACGTGATAGATGTTCATCACATTTCTTGCCCAGTTACGTCTAAGTAGCAGTCCTACTCCATTACTGCCTCCACTTGTACTACCATTATAGATCATTCTAAAGTCATCACTGTAGAAACCACCATTTCCTGGCCATCTTGTTTCACATAGACCCAGAATATCTGGTTCTCTTTGATTCATGGCAATTTTAGCTTCTTCCGTTTTTCCTGCTTCCAGCAGTGTTCTCACATTCTACATTTCAATTATCATTGACTCGGTATTGCGAGGATTTCGCTTAATGACGACCTTGGAAGCCTCGTTCCTTCCCCTGGCGGATTTTGGTTTCCATGCCTCATGATCAGTAAATGAAACATCTTGCTGTGACAACATCATGATGGGTTAACTTGGAATTAAGTAGTGCAGTGGTTTCCAGTTGCCTTCTGCACGTATTTGAGGCCACCCTTGACCTGGGGAAAAGACGCCCGCTGTAGGCACCCCTAGACTGGAGAACAGACTTACAAAGATTGTATTTCGAGGTTTACTTCACTAGGTTCTCGTTGGAAGTGAGATTCCTCTTCCGCCTTCAAGATGGTTGACCAGATTTCACCTGCAACCCTGGCAAGGGGCCCTTACAAGGTGCTACCTGCCGGGCCAACTGGACCAAGGTTTCTTTAATAGGTGTTACTCCTCTATTACTCGCCCTTTGTCCTGAATTGTGACAGGCAGAGCCTGGCTTCCCAAAACAATGGGTCCGTGTTGGTGGGGTGTTTAAGTGAGGTTATGGGATGATATTTTTTTCTATTTCAACTACTGATGTAAAATTAATGGTGAGAGACTTGAAAGATAAATTTTCGTGACAATTTGTTCGAACCAACGTGTGTCAAAACGATGTTGAACTAGTCAAGAATACGCAGTTGTGCTTTAGGGATTATTGTGACACTTCCCTCCCAATCCTAACCCTCTCCGATCCTTGCGTCGCCGAACACCTTCCGCGAGTTAGTGCGACGTTATGCCTCTGTGGATCAGTGGTAGAGTGTCGACCTTCGGATCCCAAGATAGCGGGTTCAAACCCGGTACAGGTAGTCGGATGTTTGAAGGGTGGAAAAAAGTGCATTCGACACTCCATGTCGTACGTTGTCGGCATGTAAAAGATCTTTGGTGACACATTTGGTGTTTATCCGACAAAATTAATTAAAATTAAATCTCAGCCATAGACGCCCAAGAGAGTTTCAGTTTACTCGTTCTGCCATCTAGTAGGCCTAGAGTAAAACGGAACGTCGAAATTGACGAGCAGACAACCAGATGGAGTCAGATTGAAATGTCTGCACACGGTAGCTGAGGCCATACGATTATTATTATTATTATTATTATTATTATTATTATTATTATTAATATTATTAATATTATTATTATTATTATTATTATTATTATTATTATTATTATTATTATTATTATTATTATTATTATTATTATTATTATTATTATTATTATTATTATTATTATTATTATTATTTGTGGTATACGAAGGTACCAGCTTCGCGTCGGAGATTTACTGGCACTGTAAAATACTCCCATAGGACAACATTTTGGAACCTCGGCGTCTCCAAAAGCCGTAAAGGAAGTTATTGGACCGTAAAACCAATAACGTTGTTATTTCACTGCTGAAAACATGAGAAAATGAAAAAGAAGTGTTACGAAGTGCTAAACAAGCATTAGCGTTTGGAACAATCATACGTTAATAGTTACAATATACAGCCTGTATCTGCTATAGTTCCTTAATTTCAAGGGTTTCACAATAGAGAAGAAAATGGCCAAACGAATTGTACCTGGGTTTATTCACTATATGGAAGTACATGTCCAACATCGTTTCTGTTCCAGACTTAAAGGAGAAATAAGACCAATTTTTGTCGTATAGGAAAATGCCTCTTGCTACAATATCCATCGTCAGTGTGTAAAATATCAATAATATTCAAAATGCTATGTTAGAGTATATTGGTGAAGGGAAGTATTTTACTATTTAGAGACAAATAATAATCTTTCAGTATTCATTAGAAACGGATGATAATTAGACAGAAGTAATAAGGTATATTAGGTGAACATTCTTTCGGTACTAATTTTGGATAAAAACTCGACGATTTAAATGCGTATTTCACGGAAGAGAGAGCTCAGTCTATTCCGCTTAACAGACCACACGTAAATAACGTCCCAGCACTTGTCCCACAAAATCGCCCCTGCTTTGCCTTTCGTCTGCAATGATTAAGTTAAGAAAGTCTTGTATTCTATTAAATCCAAAGCAAGTGGTGTCGATGAAATTCCTATTATTTTAATACATAATATTATAGGCGCTATTCTACGCATTCTCACCCATATTTTTAATTACTGTCTCAAAAACGGCACATTACCGGCAATTTGGAAGTACGCTAATGAAATTCCACCTCCTAAAAACCCAGGTTCGAAACTCCTATCCGATTACCGTCTCATTTCGATTCTCCCTGCTCTCTCCAAAGTGTTAGAACGGTTGGTACATGCGCAAATACTGGAATACCTGCACGCTCACTATCTTCTTGACCCGCTTCAATCTGGCTTCAAGAAGGGCCATCTCACAGCAACTGCCTTACTCAAAGTGACTGAAGACATCAGATAAGCAATGGACGAAAGACAAGGGACAATACTCACACTCCTTGACTACAGCAGTGCTTTAGACACGATAAACATCCAGGCATTGTTGAATAAGCTAGAATCGTTTTTGGCAATGTTGCTTTAAAAAAAATTCACCGCACATCTTACAGATCGTATGCAGCGTATTATAGTACAAGATACTGCTTCACAGTGGCGACTCCGGAAGGCAGGAACCCCCAACGTTCTGTTCTTGGTCCCATTTTGTTTGTCCTCTATATTAATGACATCTCTTCTAAAATAAAGTATAATAGATATTACCTCTTTGCTGACGACCTCCAAACTTACTGCCACGTTAATATAAACGATATATTGTACGCAATAAGAGATATTAACTGCGATTATCCTGACTGAAACTCTTGATTGGTCTGCACACGTAAGAAATACATGTAGAAAGATGTACGCGACGCTACATCCTCTGAAACGACATAAGGACATTTTGCCACAAGACGTGGAGATAAAACTTCTCCAAATTTTGTTACTACCAATACTTGACTACTGCGACATTGTCC
Source organism: Anabrus simplex (assembly GCF_040414725.1). Taxonomy (NCBI): domain Eukaryota; kingdom Metazoa; phylum Arthropoda; class Insecta; order Orthoptera; family Tettigoniidae; genus Anabrus; species Anabrus simplex. The sequence goes on from NC_090267.1 coordinate 138,298,822, forward strand.
TCGTTGATGTGACCCTTGAACAAAGCGTGAAACTTCAACGAGCATTGAACTCTGGTCTTCGATTTGTTTTTAACTTGAGTTGTAACGATCACATAACCCCTAGCTACACATTTATTTTCTGACTGAAACACGAGAGGCGACGGAAATTCCACACACTTACGCTGACATATCGAACTCAGAAGGAAAATCTACCCAAATACATATCTTCAAAATACCATTTATTATCCTCATTCCATAATTGTAACACAATATCTGGCACTTTCCTAGCTATTCCCGTCAACCGCTTTTCGATGTATAATAGATCCTTCGTTGTGGCTGGGTCACGACCTTGGAATTCACTTCCAGCTGCTGTCAGGAACTCCAACTCAATATCAAAATTTAAGACTGCATGTAGAGATTACCTGTTGAATACCGCTGATTGTTTCGTGTGTATTGTGACGTATGGTATGTTGTGTGATTGTCGTTATTATTATTATTATTATTATTATTATTATTATTATTATTATTATTTTTATTATTATTGCCATTGATGCGTTCACGGCCCGTACTTATAGACATGATATAGGCTTATGTCGTGTCAAGAAAATAAGGTGAAATTCTTTACGTTTCGCAGAGAACTGTGCTCTGCGTCATCAGAAGAAAATATCGACTGTCCACGAGAAAGGCTTCTTAAACAATGAGCTTTGAAATTTGGACGTTACAATAGAAGTGGAAATGGTACATTCATTCGTCACCAGATGGCTCCCCGGACGCGGAACAGAGCTAGCGTTTGAAGCGGAAGCTGACGGAACCATCAGAATCAGTCTAAGAGGGTTACATAACATGTGTACGTAACATATGACATTGACACAAGCCTGGAATGAAACATCTGGTGACGAGGAACGTACGAATTTGGAAAACACCGAGACGAAATAACAATAGTGAAGGGGCAGGGAAGGGAACTACCTACGCAAATCCGTAATGGCTGGCAACTAGGTACTACTTAATTGATGGCCAGTGTTCCTGTTGAGATTGTTAGGATTTCTATATTTCCACAGCTTCCCGTATAATCCTAGACCTGTAGTGTCTAGTGTGGCTAAGAGCTCAAGCATCTTGGAACATGACATCATGACCCGACGATAGAGCGTACACAGCTATTGCTGATTTATCTGACTGGTTGAGATGAATATTACGTACATGTTCCTTGATACGGGTACCAATGGACCGGCACTTTTGGCTGAAGTATACCTTACCGCAAGTACAGGGAATTTCGTATACCCCAGGATGTAAAAGTGGGGACATTTTGTCCTTGAATTTACCCAGACTGTGAGCAATTTTAGTGGCTGTGTCAAACACGGTTTTTATATTGTGTCTGCGGAGGACCTTGGCAATTTAATCTGTGGTATTGTGAATGTGAGGCAAGTAGGCAGTTCCCTTCATTTCTTCCTTCTGTGAGCTTTGCTTGGTCGTTTCTCTGGGATGCAGGGCTGTATGAATCTGCAAATCGCTGTAATCATTACCCTTGGACGTGACTTTGAGCGTGTCCATCTCTACCTGGTTATTTGATGGCTCACAAATTCGTCTCGCCCTCTTGGCGAGTATCGAGAGAATGCCTTGTTTTTGTACTGGATGGTGGTGAGAATCTGCATGAAGATAGCGATTTGTGTGGGTAGGTTTACGATAGACGGTATGTCCTAAGGAGACGTCCGGTTTCTTTCTTACTAGAACATCCAAGAAAGGAAGGCATCCGCCCGACTCCATCTTTATAGTGAAGGATGTTGCTGATTTAGGTGGTTCAGAAATAGATAAAGTTTCTCAGGACCTTCTGTCCAGACCACAAATGCATCATCAACATACCTCCAGCATATCATAGGTTTGACGGGCGCCGAAGCAATAGCCTCCTCCTCAACATGCTCCATAAAGAAATTAGCCACTACGGGCAAAAGTGGACTTTCCATAGCCACTCCGTCCGTCTGTTCATAAAACTTCCCACACCACAAGAAATAACTTGAAGTCATGCAGTGATAAAATAGCTTAGTAATGTCCTCAGGGACCAGGTGTTCAATGAGAGACATGACTGATTCAATCGGCGGTTTAGTGAACAAGGACTCCACATCGAAATTGGCCAAAAGTGCATTAGGTTGAAGGGTTATGGTTGACAGCTTGTTGACGAAATACCGAGAGTCCCTGACGTATGATTCAGTACGTCCTATGTGTGGCTGAAGCAATTTGCTTAGGTATTTAGCCAAAGCATACCTAGGAGAACCTATCGCACTAACAATAGGTCTAAAGGGAACATCTTTTTTTTATGGATCTTAGGCAGTCCATATAATCTAGGTGGCACTGCATCCCCCGGGGACAGATGTTTAGCCTCTTCTTTTGGAATTGAAGATTGCCTTAAGAGCTTCACAGTGGCGATGGAGACATGAGTGGTGGGGTCACGTGAGCTCAGTCTGTAAACAGGCTCTGACAATATACCGAGATCTTATTCTTATACTCGTCAGTGTCCATAATCACTATCGCATTCCCCTTATCAGCTGAGAGAATGGTCAGTTCAGAATCATCTCTATGTTCCTTCAGAGCTCTCCTCTCGCCTCTTGTTAAATTAGGCGCGGGTACATCAGCGGACCTCATAAGTCTCACACATTTCTGTCTTAACTCCTCAGCCTCATCCGTAGGTGGCATGAGGATGGATGCCTCAACGGAAGCAATTAACTCCTCAGTGGGAATTTCAGAGGGTGCGACAGCGAAATTAATATCCCTAGCTAGAAATGCCGTTTGATTCTCGTCCAAGGATTTTTTGGAAAGATTGACGACAGTTTTACTAGCATCCGGGTTCGTGCGAGAGACCGCCTGTTTCTGAGCTAACCGGAGGAACTTAGATTTCTGTCTGAATGACACCTGGTTGAATTTTCGTTCAGCCTGTATAGCAGTAATGCGATCGAAAGTCAACCACAATTCCTGCGAGAGAGTGTTGCTTAACAGCAGGTGTAAACGAAACAACTCTCTTTCTTTTTACCTTGATGCTCCGGATTTATTTTATTTTATTTTATTCTATTTTACTTGTTCAACTTTACATTCTTTCTTCATTATATGTTGTCCAAATCTGTAATTTTTAGCCTATCTTTGATTTTATAATAGAATAGTACATTTCTTTATACACCGGTATGTATTATATGTAAATGATGTGGTTAAGTATAAGAGAGGGCCACGAGCCCTAACTTCACCACTGATAAAATAAATAAATAAATAAATAAATAAATAAATAAATAAATAAATAAATAAATAAATAAATAAATAAATAAATATGCTACATTTTCAGATCCACATTATACAGAGGGGGCTAAGAATTGTTTACACATTTCTATAGCAATTATTTTCGCAAGTTAAAAAAATCTGAACTTACAGTGGTAAAGTGTAGCATTATGTTGTGTTTAAAGAGAGCCACAGTCTTTACGTCATCATGTGACTGTCAGGAGAGTCGAAAGAAGGGCGTAGGCATGTTTGACGTTAAAACAACGTAACACCATTTTGAAACGGTATTTCTATGAGTATGTATACGAAGGAAATGTAACGAAGGGTGTTTACCACACGATTGTCTGCCTAAATTCAATTTAAATTAAATGGTACTCAAGCGCCACAGTTGTGTTTTCTGGGCTCCAGAAAATCATTACATTTACGCAGACCTTTTATTTTTGGCCATGTTTTAATGTTAGGTACCCGACCTCACATACCTCAACATGTTGCGTGGACAATTTTACCGGTCATGTGATTTACACGGATGAATAATTTTACTTTCGGCACGATGGCGCATGACCACACTATCATCGCCAATTGAGAGCTTAACTTGACGACATGCTATCAGGTACCAGGACGATGGATAAGATGAAGAGGTGCTGCTGAATCCCCTCCACTTTGCCCTGACTTAACACCCCTCGACTTCTGCCTACGTGGGGAAGCTTCAAGGACGTGTTATATCGTCGAAAATAAGCTACACTGCCTGCACCATGGGAAGATTTTGATGGCCCGTAGAGCAAACCGTGTGAACACTTTAGCCACAGTTCCTCGTGCAGTGCTCCGCCAAAAACATTAATGTCTGGATATTAAAGGCGGCCATTTTGAGCACCTGAAGTGATTGCGGTAGTCAAACATACTTCGAATATCACCATAAATATAGAAATACAAATTTCATGCTGATATTGCATACTTGTTGCCTTCGTGGCTCAGGTGGCAGTGCGCCTGCCTCTCATGTTTGGGTTTCGTGGTTCACATTCCGGTTACTCCATGTGAGATTTGTGTTGGGCAAAGCGGAGACGGGACAGGTCTTTCTCCGGGTTCTCCGGTTTTTCCTGTCCTCTTTCATTCCAGGAACACTCTCCAATATAATTTCATTTCATATGCCAATCATTAATCATTGGCCCAGAGGAGTGCGACAGGTCTTCGGTAGCCGGTACAGTTTCTTCTCTCGCCGCTATTTGGAATCTTCATTAATTCCATTCTTGACCTGTCACTGTCTGAAAATCAAAACAGGCTGTGGATTTTCATTCTGCATACTTCTTTCATATTAAAGTGTGCATACATTTTGGATCCCTTTATAGAATTTTTCATATTGTGCACATCAACATAATGAACTATTGTACCAAGTAAATTGAAGTTATGGTATTAGCTGGTGAGATTTTTCTTTGCATGTGTGTAAAAACATACAGTAGTTCCAATATTTCATTTACAATGGTAACAGAAATGTTGGATAGATTCTTCGGTTCTCTGATTCTGCTTTAATTTTATTTCTACTGATCTAGTTGGAGGTAGTAAGAATTATAGATTGTACTCAAAATATTGGAGTTTTCTTTACGTTCCTGTAGTTTTTCAGACGAAGGGAAATTTCCAAAATTAATAGCACATGCAATCTTCATCAACTGATATGTTTCGATGGTAGCTTTTCCTATGTGCAGAAACATCTGTCATGTGCATGTACAATGTCTATATTATTGGGTTCACCACATAGTTCATTGCTTCGGTGATGAAATTTACACGCAAGGCACTGAAAAGAACTGAAGTCATATAGATTCAAAAGTAATATGTATTATCCCTACTTGGACGGAAAAATAAAGGTGCTAGCAAATCTTTTACGAATAATACACTTGGGGCAGCGTTCTCGCAAATTAACGATTTTTTAAAACATAAGAGTATAATCAAGCTAAAATTACTGAAAATTTAACGTTGTTTATCTCGGGTATGTTCAATTACTGATTTATATGAAAATCAATTCTCTTTTTAATATAAGGAAGTTGTTGCAAGTTTTCAATATTTTTCGCCCTTAATTTCGTTCCGGTGTCGGCGGTCCTTCCCAGCTAAACTTCTCCAACCCGGGCGGATGTTGTGACACCACGATTATGCTTCAACAAGTTAACTTTATTAAAAAGTGTATAGGGGTTATAACCATTTTACAGCTATGAGCCGAATTTCTCCACCCTTACAGCTCGTCTCTAAAAGCTACTTTTCCATTGAGCATGTTCTTCTTTCGCTTGATTGGACGAATTTTGTTTGAGAGGTCTTTGGAATTTTGGAAGTGAGGAATCATATCGGTAAACTGATTATTTCTGCGGCTGTTCAGTATTATTTTGCGATATTAGTCCGGAAGGGATATGGTCTCATGTTTCTTGATTCTTTAAATCCTTTCAAAATATTGATCGTTATGTGGTTCCGGATATTTACGCTTTATCATTTCGAAATATAATTTTTAAAATAGATATTTGGAAAGGAATAACATACTGTATTTGAGTTACTCAAGGTCGACACATTTCAACTGAATAAGGATGTCATGTGGCCTTGTACACGTTCTTCCTTTAACATACCACATTCGTTCACTGAAGACAGCCTTCTTTGAAGGGTTAGTGAATGTTCTTTCACAAGAAAATCTCCACTTTTCCGAAACTGTCACTTAAGATGTTCATACACTATGCTTTTCAATAATTATGACTTAATATTTGAAGCAGAAGTTTATGCTATTTCTTCTCTTTCCCGTCAGCAAAAGCGTAAGTTACGTCCATAGAAACAGCTTTTCTAAACAGTTCTAGATTTTAAACCCCACGTTTTGAGTTGTACTTATTTTAATTTCAATAACAAAACAAGAGGACAGCCAGGTAAGTGATAATCTTGTTTATACATGTTATCTTACACCACACCCAATAACGCAATAATGAAGAAATGTATTTCGTTCACTGTTTAGATGAATGCCCCAAATAATACAGTATAAGAAAATCGGAAACTTCAACCAATCAACAGCAGTCATCTCCACAAATGTATGTTTTACGTGTTATTACTTCCATTTTATCTTACCTATTTGCACTTGCTTCTGCACAAATTAATCAGAATAGATCACTGAAACACCTTCCATAATACAGTACATTTAACCACAGGCCCCATAATCAACAGGACGTAACGGTGCTATTCTTATGAAGCAGACAGCCGACATATTGGGAGACTGTGGCTTAGAGTTTAAATGCAAAAATGAAAATATTATATTTCCGTGTTGAAAGTTTTGTTCGCTGTATAGATTATGAATATCTATGTATTTGAATTGATTTATATTTATGCACTTATTATTTAATTCTGTAGTTGTTTTCTAAATAGTCAAACGAAATACAACTCGAGCTCGAAAATCTCTCTAGATGAATTCTGGAGCTCTTGTAGTATTACTACAGGCAAGACCGTATCCAGAAAATTTTTTCATAGGGGGTTAGGATTTCGAGGCCGGGAGAGGAGGCTTCTAAAAAAACTATAAGCTTAGTAACAATATTTTTGCTTTCAAATAAATTTTACAAAAAGAAAAGTTTGAAGTAGTTTTAGAACAGTGCCTTTTACAACCCAGTAGATGAAGTAGAAAGGTAAATTCATAGCGGTCTGGTGGACAGAACACGCTTTAACATGCGTGCAGTGTGGCACAAGGATTTCTGTCATTTGTTTAAAATGGAGGTAACAATATGTTTCACTTCAAGTAATAAAAATATGTAGAGGTTTGATTCGTTTTCACAAAATCTTCTAGTGACTCGATAACATGGACATTTTTCTATCTGTTTATTGATATTGAATTTTTATGGTGGAAAATATATTAAGAACATAAAAAACAAACAATTCGTGTAACTCACAAAAGTTGTCATGTTTTTAGTAAAATTTTTAACTACATTCAGAGAAAAACATTTAAAAACGGCACAGATTTTATAGGTTAAATTTACTTGTTTATTTTGCAAATGATTGTTTTTATAATATTTCTAATTTACTGGAGGCTATTTCAAACCCTCTATAAGCTGTTTAAATTTGTCAAGTTGGTTTTAATTTGGAGGGGGTTTGAACTCCCTAAACTCCCCTCTAGGTATGGCCTTGACTGCAGGAAAAGGAATTCTTGTCTAAAGAGTATCCCCTTAATTTCTGTCATGCTCCTGTTATGGCTTGATATCCGTCTAAGAAAATATTGTGTATTTTTCTGATATCTTTATCATTCCAAATTACAAGGGTAAAGCAACATTAACAAACCCATTTATTAATTATAAATGCCCACTCAGTACCTCTTCTCTTATTTGAATAACGTCCCTCGATCTTGTAGCGCTTCATCTTTCACTTAAGGTTCTTCCTTCCTCTCCCCCCTCGCTCTTGGAATACTCAGAGCAGCCAGGCCCGCAAGTACGCCGTTTGCGACGCTACCGAGAGAGAATGTGAGCTAGTCTTTTCTTTCTTTATTTTTGTCACCTTTCCTTTTGGACTGCGAATAGAGTGACGAGTCTTGAATACGGGAAGAAAACTTTCTTCATCTCTGCACATGCCCTCAACTCCATTCACACAAACACTTCTCTGCTCGGAAGTAGGACCCTTCTCTCAAAACCAACCTCTTCACTCCACTGCACTTCAATTTTCACCAACGTTTCGTTCCGTTCCATTCTTGTAACACTTCCCCCCTCCTTGCCTCCCTTTACAAACTTTCAGATGACTTCGTATTCTTCAAGGGTTGTTGTTTCCGTCCTGGACGCCTTCATTTTGTCCTCTCCTTACCATTGGACACATCTTGCTCCATACAAGTAATATTTATGCTCCTTTCCACGTTTACTCTTAGACAATATAATACTCTTAGACAATATAATATTATTGATTAAGACGGCCACACGTGTGAGAAAGCTCTTCAGTCGTCTCAACAAGACATACAGAGCTATTTTATTATTTCGTTGACGTTGGCCTCGTTTTAATGTTCCTTTAATGGTCTTTATATAGTACAACAAAGTAGGGATTTAATATAAAATACTGGATTTAAACCCGTTCAAATTTAACGGAATACTAAGTCCCTGGTACGTCCGGCCCCGCCGTGTAGATGCGTCCGCCTGTCACCCGGCGGCCCCGGGTTCGATTCCCGGCCGGATCAGGGTTTTTAAATTGTAATTGATTAATATCCCTGACCTGGGAATTGGGTGTTTGTGTCGTCCTTAACGTTCCTTGCCTCACATTCAACACTCTACACTTCCGCAATTCAACTTACACACAGGTTCCTCTCAAATAGTGATAGTGGCAAAATATCTCTATAGGTCGACGCCACGAACAAATATAAAAACAAGAAAAAAGAAAAAAGTCCGTGGTTCGGTAAAGTATATTTTTCTGGCACTTAAAAGCTGCTGAGTGCTACGTGTAGTTTGCAATGTCTAAATACAGACTCCAGGAATTAATTTATAGACTGAAGTGTGTAGTACCTATTTGCTGGGAAATTTAGGTCCATTGTCTCTGAAATGTAGTGCTGTTAGTTAAACACTACATTTATTGCGCTATGGCTCTCTGGCACTATGATTTAACTCGAGACACCTACACGGTGCAAAGTCTACCCTTGAGCTCTGTTAATCTTCATACTGAATGCAAGGCGAATAGGAAACTGCCGTCTTTTAAGATTAAATGGAATATTAGTGTCGGATGGTGTTAAATCAATTCTAGGAATCAAAAATCTGTGCCCAACATGTAACTCCGTAATGATTTCGAGATCCAAACAGCTGTCAAGCATTTTTCGTACAATTAATCTTGTTCCGTTTAGAAGCCCTTGTGAAGCATTTAATTTTTTAATAACATTACAATTGTTCGAGGTTTTAATTTAAAGACATGAGTAGGCAAGCCACTTAATTATAAGCTGTTCAGAAACTCCATGGGAAATTGGAGTGTTCTTTTTTTTTAAATCTTCAGTAATTAAGTTATTTACACTGATGTATGTTCTGACTCTTTGGACAGAAGATGTATAATTTTAGAATTGATCTGATCACATTGTTAGTTTTTACGGGCAAGAATGGCAATTTTCGACACACTGATAGCATCTTGTAGTGAAAAACTTATTCCTGTAAATTTCAGAGACGATGTCTTGCTTTGCGATGATACACGGTGGTAAAAAGTTACAGACTGCTCTGGCGATTCATGATTTACTGAAGGATGATCAGGATTAGCAATTTTCAGCAAAAAATCAGCAAAGTCTAGTTCTCCTGGTCTTGCTGGCATATTTTTAAACAGATGAAATATTTTAAATTCTCACCGAAGAGGAGAACATTTAATATTGTTCTGAACAACAGCTTATTTGGAAGCATGTCGAACACCAGGCAAAACCTGTCTAAAATCTTCGCCAAGAACAATAACTTTCTCTCCAAAAGAGATGGAATTACTCATGATGTCTTTCAAAAGTCTGTCTTTCAAATATCCGAAGCCATCTCTTTCAGTTTCGACTCAGTTAATTTATAACTGCTAGGCTCTTCAGCCTGACGAAACTAACTTTCAGTAAATAAATGCGTGAACTACCTGAAAAAGAAACAAAATTAAAATAGAGTGAGTTGTTTCGTTCTTGACAGAGCATCATCAGGTTCTATCAAATCACATTCAAATACTTAGAACAAAACATTTATGCTTATTTCTGTTTTAATACTTAGAACTTGAAATCTGGAACTTATCTTAATGATGTCCTCCTTTGTCTCTACTCCAGCATTTACTGCGAGGTTTTGAAAAACCGTTACTCTCTCACTGGCGTGGGTCCAAATAGCTATAGTCCGTTGATCTATTTCCGCCACCTTGACTAGGTCAATGGCACGCTGTGTTTTACGTATTTTTAGCGCTCCCCTCAGTATTGCCGTTCTTGTTGCTTATATTATTATTATTATTATTATTATTATTATTATTATTTTTTGATTCGTTGTGCCCAGCTGTGGAGCGCGTTTGAACTTATTTTGCACAATGTTTCTTCTTCTTTTCTTCCCAATATCTCTTCATTTTTTCACTGTGTTCCTTTCTGCGTGTTTCTGTCCAGCCTGTATTTTTTCTTGTTGGTTTCTCTGCAAATTTATGTTTGTTTACTAAGCTTCTAAATTTCATTCTATCTTGAATGGTTTCGTCCTCGATACCCATTTCTTGTAGATCTTCATGTATTTCTGCTAACCAATTGTTGCGGATTTTCAGGGTTAGAGCTAGATTTAGAATTTTCTTTGTCAGCCTGTTGTTATCCATTCTGTGTAGGTGTCCGTAGAATTTTAGTCGTCTCTTTCTGATGGTATCTGTGATTTTTTCTGTGAATTGAAAAATTTCGTGTGGTTTCTTTTTCATCCAAATTCCATTTTCGAACTTTGGTCCTAGGATTTTTCTGAGAATTTTCCTCTCTTGTTTCTCAATGCTTTTCATTTGTGACCTGCCGCCAATGATCAGTGTTTCAGATGCATAAAGTGCCTCTGGTTTGATGACTGTATTGTAGTGTCGTAATTTTGCATTTTTTGATATACATCTTTTGTTGTATCTGTTCCATGTGATTTTGTAAGCCCTTTGCAGTTTAGCAGTTCTTTCTTTGTTAGCTTCCTGATTTAACCCTGCTGGCTGAATAATTTCACCTAGATACTTGAATTTGTCTACTTGGGAAATTATTCCACAATTGGTGATTAATGGTTGATTGTCGAATCTTGATTTAGTTCCTTCCATAAACTGCGTCTTTTCAAATGAAATTTGAAGTCCGGTTTTTGCGGCTATTTCATTCAATTTTTCTATGGATTGGATTGCTTCTTGTCTGTTGTTCGAAAGGATCGCAAGGTCATCTGCGAAAGCTAAGCAGTCAAGGTGAATTTTGTCTTTAAGAAGTCTGCCAATGTTTATACCTTTAGTTTCTTTTCTCCATTCACGAATCACTTTTTCCAAAACTAAATTGAATAGTAGTGGGGATAGTCCATCTCCCTGTCGGACGCCAGTTCTGATTTCGAACGGTTCAGAAATTTCTCCCAAGAACTTAACTTTTGATGTTGTGTTGGTCAGAGTTTGTTTAATCAATTCCCTCGTTTTCCTGTCGACTTGAAATTCCTCTAGTATGTTGAACAGGGTCTGCCGATCTATGGAATCATACGCTTTTTTGAAGTCAACAAAGGTGATTACTGTTTGTTTGGTTTTGCGAATCTGTAGTATGGTTTTTAGGTTTAGGATTTGTTCTGCGCAGGATCTCCCTTTTCGGAATCCAGCCTGATAATCTCCGATCAGGTGGTCTGTTTGTTTCTCTAATCTATTAAGTAGAGCTTTAGAGAAGATTTTATATACGAGTGAGAGGAGAGAAATTCCTCTGTAGTTATTAATATCTGATTTGTCTCCTTTCTTGTGAAGTGGGTGAATCAATGCACATTTCCAATCCTCCGGAATTTCTTCAGAAAACCAAATGTCCTGTAAGATTTTTTGAATACTCTGGGCCAGTTTGTCACCACCAATTTTCAACATTTCAGCGATTATTCCATCTTCTCCTGGTGCTTTGTTGTCTTTTAAATCTCTGATTATTTGTTTGACTTCTTGTAATGTGGGGGGTTCTGAATCTGGATTAGGTGTTGGTTTTTCATAGGTGAATTGTTCCTTTGGAGATTCACAGTTTAAAAGGTCCATGAAATGGTTTGCTAGGAGTTCACAATTTCCCTTATTACTTGTTTCTAAAGTCCCATCTGTACGTTTGAAACAGAGACTAGGTGCCTGGTAATTGGATAATTCTTCTCTGAATGTTCTGTAGAAGTTCCGTGTATTGTTTTTCTTGAAATCTTCTTCTATTTCTACCAGTCTGTTTTGATCATATTTTCGTTTTTCAGATCTGATGATTTTTGAGGTTTGTTTCTGTGTTTTGAAGAATTCATCACGATTTTGATCAGTTTTATGGGAACTCCAGTTTAGCCAGGACCTAATTCTGACTTCTATGGCCTTGTCACAGGTGTCATTCCACCACCTGTGTTTGCGTTTCCTTGGGGGATTGCTGATGTTTTGTGAAGCTTTCAAGAGTGTGTCCTTGAGTTCTAGCCAGTTTGAAGGAGCATCGTTGCAGATATTCGCAAGGAAATTATCTGAGTTCTGTCTCAGAAATTCAGGGTCGATTCTTGGGTTTCTGATTGTTTTGGTTTTCTTCCTGTTGGGTTGAAACTTTACTTTAACAAGAGATAGGTGGTGGTCGGAGTCAATAATTCCCTTTTTGACTTTAACGTTCATAATTTCTTTTTGGTTTTTCTTGGAAATAGCCACATGGTCTAGTTGAAATTCTCCTAAATGCATGTTCGGGGATCTCCATGTCATTTTCTTTTGTGGAAGTGCCAGGAAATGGGTTGACATCAATTTCAGATCGAAATTCTCGCAGAAACCAATTAAACGTTCTCCATTTTTATTGGTTCTTTTGTGAGCAGGGTAAAGTCCTACAGTGGTCCTAAATTTCTTCTCTTTGCCAATTTGTGCATTGAAGTCCCCCAGCAGAATTTTGACATGATGTTTTGGAACTTTGGCTGTAGTTTCTTCTAGTAATTCCCAGAAGTCATCTACCTTCTGTGGGTCTTTTTGATTGTAATTGTTTGTAGGTGCATGTGCATTGATTAGTGTATAAGCTTTGTTTCCTGATTTGATTGTCATTAGCGAAATTCTTTCAGAAGGAGATGCAAAGTATAATACCGAATTTGTGATATTTTTTCTCACTGCAAAACCAGTGCCAAATTGTAATATTTTGTTAGGGAGGAGGGTAGCTGGTTTACCTTTATAAATTCTATAGTTTCCTGATTCAAAATGATTTTCGTCACTGTACCTAGTTTCTTGGAGTGCCAGAATTTGGATGTTGAGTTGGTCTAATGTGTCTGTTAAGTGCTTCAACTTTCCAATTTTGCGAAGCGTGTTGATGTTTAAAGTGCCAATAAAATGTTTTTCCTTTGGGCGAAGAGATTTGGGAAGCTCCGATACATTCCCGCATGATGTTCTCGGTCCCCCAGAATCCGATGACCGAGAAAACCTAGTATGAATACGAGGGCCTGGGGTAGTAGTATCATTAACTGACGTTGCCATCATGCTAGTAAGTTGAAGATAATGGGGAGATTGATCTTTGTCAATCTCATAGTTACAACTAAGGTATTGAGCCTCAGAGGTTGCCTCAAGATGTTTTCTGGCTGTGCCTGTTTTTGGTCCGCGAGAGGTATTTTATTTCCCTCAAGCCCTCCGGACAAGTCCGGCGAGCCCCCCGATCCGCCACCTGGGACGCGCCCGATAGGGGAACAGGCAACATTATTATTATTATTATTATTATTATTATTATTATTATTATTATTATTATTATTATTATTATTAGCAGTTTCCCGCTGGCTCCGCTCGCAATGTACAAAGTATGGTGTTGTTCGTTAACTTACTATCCTCACGGATATATTTGCAAAGTTTTGAGTTAATGAAATAAAGCACATGATCTGCTGTGGTAATAGAATGTAATATTACGTCAACAAAACACTTGAAAATACATCACACAAAGAAATTGAATTAAACGTTCCTTGGAACAACACTACGCGCCGAACTGTTAAAAAGTCCTTCAAAGATCTTCGTCATGGAGACAAGTGTACTCATAACTTTTCTCAGAATCTACAAATTTAAGTAGTTATTACTTCAAAAGAAAGCGCTTGATCCACTGAGTGTTTTTAGACCAAAACGAACTGCGTATCTCAATTATAACGAAAGATATGATTGCTTCAATGAGAAAAAAATGTTGAAGAAATGAGACGTCAAATTGAATGTGCACTCATACATAACTTTTCTCAGAATCAACCAATTTGAATAGTTAAGAGCTTAAATGAAAGAGCTTGATCCACTCCGTACCTTAATTAGAATCAAATATATGATTGCTTCAAAGAGACAAAAAGTTGAAAAAATCAAATAATTTGAGGAAGGCGAAAGTTCAGTGATTTATAGTAGGTGATGACAAATCTGTGCATGAATACCTTTCAGTTAAAGAAAACATGAAGGAAATCGACCGGATAGAATGGCCAGACTGACTGACTTTAGTTTTCATTAAAAGAATTTAATATATAGGTTATTATTTTCCTCGTATTACAGTTCTTTTTGTAGACTATGGAAGGATTCTTAATAATGGGCTGTCTATTATACCGGTAATTTTCGTTATTTCTTTTTCGCTTATTTCAACTTTTTTGGAACAATACATTTGAGTTCATTTAGATTAATCTACCATTATCATTGTTATCGTAATTTGAATTGTTTTGGAAATTATTTAGGGATAGTCTAACGGGCATTTTAACGGGTTGGTTAGTTTTCGTTTAATTTTCCGTTATGTAATTTACGTTTACATGAATGGCTTTCGTGGTGCTATACTAGAAATTATTATTATTATTATTATTATTATTATTATTATTATTATTATTATTATTATTTTGATTCGTTGTGCCCAACTGTGGAGCGCGTTTGAACTTATTTTGCACAATGTTTCTTCTTCTTTTCTTCCCAATATCTCTTCATTTTTTCACTGTGTTCCTTTCTGCGTGTTTCTGTCCAGCCTGTATTTTTTCTTGTTGGTTTCTCTGCAAATTTATGTTTGTTTACTAAGCTTCTAAATTTCATTCTATCTTGAATGGTTTCGTCCTCAATACCCATTTCTTGTAGATCTTCATGAATTTCTGCTAACCAATTGTTGCGGATTTTCAGGGTTACAGCTAGATTTAGAATTTTCTTTGTCAGCCTGTTGTTATCCATTCTGTGTATGTGTCCGTAGAATTTTAGTCGTCTCTTTCTGATGGTATCTGTGATTTTTTCTGTGAATTGAAAAAATTCGTGTGGTTTCTTTTTCATCCCAATTCCATTTTCGAACTTTGGTCCTAGGATTTTTGTGAGAATTTTCCTCTCTTGTTTCTCAATGCTTTTCATTTGTGACCTGCCGCCAATGATCAGTGTTTCAGATGCATAAAGTGCCTCTGGTTTGATGACTGTATTGTAGTGTCGTGATTTTGCATTTTTTAATAAACATCTTTTGTTGTATCTGTTCCATGTGATTTTGTAAGCCCACTGCAGTTTAGCAGTTCTTTCTTTGTTAGCTTCGTGATTTAACTCTGCTGGCTGAATAATTTCACCTAGATACTTGAATTTGTCTACTTGGGAAATTATTCCACATTTGGTGATTAATGGTTGATTGTCGAATCTTGATTTAGTTCCTTCCATAAACTGCGTCTTTTCAAATGAAATTTGAAGTCCGGTTTTTGCGGCTATTTCAAGCAATTTTTCTATGGAGTGGATAATAATAATAATAATAATAATAATAATAATAATAATAATAATAATAATAATAATAACAATAATAATAATAATAATAATAATAATAATAATAATAATAATAATAATATATGTTTTACGTCCCACTAACTACTCTTTTACGGTTTTCGGAGACGCCGAGGTGCCGGAATTTAATCCCGCAGGAGTTCGTTTACGTGTCAGTAAATCTACCGACACGAGGCTGACGTATTTGAGCACCTTCAAATACCACCGGACTGAGCCAGGATCGAACCTGCCAAGTTGGGGCCAGAAGGCCAGCGCCTTAACCGTCTGAGCCACTCAGCCCGGCTTATGGAGTGGATTGCTTCTTGTCTGTTGTTCGAAAAGATCGCAAGGTCATCTGCGAAAGCTAAGCAATCAAGGTGAATTTTTGTCTTTAACAAGTCTGCCAATGATTATACCTTTAGTTTATTTTCTCCATTCACGAATCACTAAGGGGATTTTTATCTGGTTGGTTAGTTTTACTTCATTTTTCGCTGTGTGTGGACTAAATTTATGTTAAAGATTTGACTGACCAATTTATGAAATGAATTAAATAATTGTACCTTGTAAGTCATTGCCTTTATGGATACATGTATAACTTACTAAAACGTCTGGAGAATTTACTACAGATAAGAATACCTAACCCACATTCCAGACTTTTAATTCTAGTGGAATTCATTAAACTGTAGTGCAAAAAAGTGCGGAATGTTGATCGGAAATTTAATACTATATAACTTTAGTTACGTAGTATATATCGACAGAACCGCTAATATTTAAGAATTAAATTTTAGGCCTTCCCCTAAACTACCATTTCACTCAGCGTGAATAAAATTATTTATAGCCTAGATTGTAGCAACTTATTCTCTGACTTTGAATACCGATTTTTATGAAGATAGGACCACTAATAATATAAATATTTGAAAATTAAATTTTAGGCCTTCCCTTAAACTACCTTTTCTCTCAGCGTGAACAAAGTTATTTATGGCCTAGCCTGTAGCGACTTATTCCTCGACTTTGCATATCGATTTTCATTAAATTCTCTTTAGCCGTTTTCTAGTGATGCGTGTACAGACAGACAGACAGACAGACAGACAGACAGACAGACAGACAGACAGACAGACAGACAGACAGACAGACAGACAGACAGACAGACAGACAGACAGACAGACAGACAGACAGACAGACAGACAGACAGACAGACAGACAGACATTACGGAAAATTAAAAAGTGCATTTCCTTATTACTGCCGATACGACCGGTGAAGAAATATCATCCTTTTTAAATTCTGAGAAATATACAGACAAAACTCTTATTTTATACTCATATATATAAATTTGCTCAAAGATAGTTTTGGCAGACTGAAGAACCTAACAGTTATACATTTCAAAAAGTCTGCTAACGCACATGAGGGCATTCACTTTAGCCATTGGTGCTTCATCCCCAGTGGCGGCTCGTGACAAAATTTTTAGGGGGTTCACAACAACATTTTTGTTCATGTCTCAAATCAGCAAAAAAGTAACATAGGTACATAAATCACTTCACCAAAAGTTCCTTGTACGGTTCCTTTTTCACAAATAATATGGTAGAACCCCTGTAACCGGGGATAAATTTTATACTAGACTAATCTGTTAGTGTAGAACAAAAGTAAAATTCATAATAACTTTAGTACACTGCGGATATTGAAGGATGCGAGCACTATTCTTGGTTTTTAAATAGCACGAAGTTCACCTAGGCACGACGAGAAGCATGGAAATAATGTGTGCTGCATTTACCGGTCGATTTTTTAAAATAATTGTTTCCGAATTGACCCCAATAGTCTCCACATTATCTCGGTTAATCAAGGTTCTGCTCTACCACATGTTAATTTTTTCTCGTCTTGGAAATTACAGACAACACTAGCATAGGGAATTCAATACTCGCGTTTATGTGTGCATGAAACTTTTCATGTTAATTTATTTTTGCACTCAAATGAGCAAGGTCTGTGCACCCAGCTAAATTCCATACACTTCTTTATTTGTTGAACAATAAACAGGGCAAACAAAAAGGCGCACTCCTAGACCACCATCCACAGAGCCACTTGCGTGTTTCGTACATTTCTCTCTTAAACTTACGCCTATAGTCGCGTTTGTCAGTTTTTGTAAGGTTCTCAATATTACATGTAACTAATCTCATTATTAGACCCGTATTGAACTATGCTATGATATGCTAACAATTTGTTGGTTATTTTGATCCACCTTTTCAATACAAATTACAGTTTGTGTTGCTAAGTTGTAATGTTACAACACTAATTTACCGGAACATGTTTCGCTTTTTTTCACAAGCATCATCAGCCTATACAATTGCCTCAAGGTTTGTCATATTTGGATTGTTGTTACAAATTTCATTACATTGAATGTAAATCTAATTTCAGTGATAACAATATTTAAAACACAAGAATAATATACACATTAAAAATTATGACAATATTATTTGCAATGTTAAAATGGAATAACTCTTAATTCTAAAACACATTGACGTCCAAAACACAGTTTTTACAATTTGAAAATTTGGCTAAAAATTGTTTGCAATGTTAAAATAAAATTGATTCAACTATAATTTGGCATTAAAATTTGAGTCATAAATATAAATATTGGATGTTAATATATAGGAGCCATAGTTTCTGAAGTGCGTTGGTTTCTAGAATACAGTAACATTTCAGTATAGAGAATTTTAGTTAAGAATTGTGCTCTCTAAATAATGTTATTTAAAAAGACTGTAATTTTGCATTATGCGTGATTAGTCATGATGATAATCTAGAATAATCCAACGAACCCAAGTCTTCAGAAACTATGGCTCCTATATTGTACCGTTCCCGTCTGAAATACAGTCTACCGGCGCCAATCGGAGAGCTGCGTGTTCGGTTCTTAAAAAAATTGATCGGGCTAAAATAAATTAAAAATCTCAGGATAAAATAATACCATGGGTATATGAACGGGAAACAGTATCATATTTCCGAAATAAAATACAAAATAAAGGGGTAAGATGGATTTATTGACTAATAAACATTATTGAAATTCGAGATAAACAAAAAATAATTAAAATAAGGCTCAAATAAATGCCAAAAAGATTAATATGTGCCGAGCACATAATTAACATAAATTTACAACAATTTACAAAGGACGGGCAATGTCCCGTTTCAAAATGAAAGCATTTACAAAATAAACGCAACGACCTGGGGAAGAAATTCACACTTCGCTTCGACTTACGCAGTTAAATTCATTTTAACGCATCCTGACGGATATCATTTAAATTATAATTACAGGACATACCGCGACAGAATAAAATTATGCTAAATCCGATCCATAATAAAACTATATGTACATCACTTAGCATCAAATCAATATTTCAGGGACCTTAGCTTACATCTACACTAAATTTACTTAACAGACCGTTCTGTTATAAATTGGATGGCTTAGAAGCCTGCTTCCCAATAGAATGAGTTTCGGACTCATATTTAAGAACAAATCTTTTCAACGCTGGCCATGACATAATCAACAACAATCCAAGTAACACAAATTAATACAAAAAAACTCTCGGAGAAACCTGTAATGACATGCAATAAAAAATAATATCATCTGTGTATTCAATATCTGAAATATAAACAATAAGATACTAGACTCCTTCATATAAAAAGAACACCGAACTCCAGGCTCAGCTATCCGTCTGTTGATCTTTCACTAGCACACTGTAATATAAATCACGGAACACTTCTAATGCTCCAGCTATGAGACATCTTACTTCGCCAGAAAAGACTCTAACTAATTGGTTTGGTAAATCTTGCCTGAGAAATTCTAATATGTTTGAAAACATAAATTACGCTGCCATTCACTTCTCTGTTCATTTAATTAACACAAGGCCACGAACTCCCACTAAAGAGCCAATACACATTCCTATGGCCTTAACTACATATTCCAATATAACACGGCTTGCAGATATGATACTCAACACATCTGGCCTAACACTTTGGGGTCCGTGAGTTCGATTCTCACAATCATAATGAACACTTGAGGCAAATCAAACCTCTCTCTTTCCATGCAGCTGACACCATTATATCTTTCCGATATTCACACATTGTAATCTCAGAATTAGGCTATTCTTGCCCTTTTCTCGTAAAACATAACTCAATACCAATTAGCTAGTTCTATCTGCGGATCTAGAAGATATTAGTTCGACGGTGCACTTTTATGTTGGTCATCACTGCCATGTACTCCTATAAACGTGCTACATGCAGGAAAAAAATACCTTGCTAAATTTTATTCCCAGACCAAACTTTAGGCTGTGTAGCCTTCATACTAAAAGAGTCTACATCTTGTACCAAAATGGAATACACAGTTACCTTTAGACATATATATCCTCATCTACACCTAATCATTTCCCTCTTTCCCATCTTATAAAAAGGAAATAAAGTAAAATATAAAAATCAGGGTTCCAAACATGCATTTCCCTGAAACATGACACTAATCTATAAAAATACAACATAGCTCAGTCACAACAAGACTGACATTTACATTTACATTACACTGGGATCGAATTAGCCTAATTTCTTCTATCTAAGCATGCCT
Source organism: Anabrus simplex (assembly GCF_040414725.1). Taxonomy (NCBI): domain Eukaryota; kingdom Metazoa; phylum Arthropoda; class Insecta; order Orthoptera; family Tettigoniidae; genus Anabrus; species Anabrus simplex. Next base: position 138,318,969 of record NC_090267.1, read on the forward strand.
ATAATTAAAATGAACTTAACTGGTAGCGTCTCAGCTTCTTCATGATTCCAGGCCACAGCGTCCAGCAAATTACGCCATTATTGCACCAAACTGCATGGCGTTATAAAATACTCTGCAAGTCTTTTCTTCTCTCTTCATCATTATGTAATAGTGCTTCGCACACACCATTTAATTGTACCGATACGATGACGACGGTTCGTACGAGTTCTTCGCGAAACCGAACGCGTACCGGACACGGTATTTGCACAAACCGTATGCAAATTACGCATACACGGGTACGGAAATATCGACAGTAACTATCGTTTTATTGATATTATCCCGTGTCACCACCGCACTTTGACATACGTGTTACCTGATATTATTTATATAGCAAAGGTAATTGCTCTGTTAATATACTATGCACACTCGTAACTGCAATCTAACACTTGCATTCATGTAATGCATATTTTCAGAAAGGAAAACGTTTCAGCTTCACAAGTTTACTACTCATATGTTCAAACTGGTCACTTAAAAAAAAAGTTACATTCCTATACCACTGGCTTAATATCAAAACACCGACCCGCGCGGTTCACACTTCAAAAGCAGAGTGACTTTCCATGTCCAGAGGCTACTATATACACCAAACTCCCGGTATTAGTCATGTCTTAGGGGATTCCACTGGCGTGATGACGTTACTGCTCACCCACTACTCTACAAAGCGCTGATTCAATGAAAATATGTTAATTATTTTATTAGTTCAAATTAAGTATTGCAACTGTCTACAGGTAGTTCTATTAATGTTTAACTGGCTTCTCTTTCATATTAAAACCGTGGAGTCTAGCTTTATAACAAATTGCCTGATAAAATAAAGAGTAGTGCAGCACTGTAAATTTAGAAGTTGGTAAGACTGACTTAATTTGTTTTGTAAATCCCTTCATTCTGCCATATCACTTCCAGGGCTGTGATTGTCCTTTTATAATCGGCCGCTCTCAAACACTCTCGTGCATCCCCGATTGACTCATACGGAGTACGCGACATATTCACTGTTGCTATGCTTAGATAAGAAGCTATTACTGATGTCACCCGATGACGGAATACTGCATTACGCAACTTCTAGGTCGCATCATGACTCCAGCTTATATTAAATGCACACTATTAGACCATATTATATAATTAATCTTTGGGGCATATATGATATGGCACAATATGTTAACATCCACAAATTTTAATGCCAAATTATAGTTGAATCAATTTTATTTTAACATTGCAAACAATTTTTAGCCAAATATTCAAATTGTAAAAACTGTGTTTTGGACGTCAATGTGTTTTAGAATTAAGAGTTACTCCATTTTAACATTGCAAATCATTTGTCATAATTTTTAATGTGTAAATTATTCTTGTGTTTTAAATATTGTTATCACTGAAATTAGATTTACATTCAATGTAATGAAATTTGTAACAACAATCCAAATATGACAAACCTTGAGGCAATTGTATAGGCTGATGATGCTTGTGAATAAAAGCGAAACAAGTCCCGGTAAATTAGTGTTGTAACATTACAACTTAGCAACACAAACTGTAATTTGTATTGAAAAGGTGGATCAAAATAACCAACAAATTGTTAGCATATCAAGGTTCTCAATAATCAAATCTGGTCTGTCCGGTCCAAGCCTTATAATTTCTAACTTACCCTGATATAATATTTCTTTCTTAATCTGCTTACCCTCCAACGTTGGTTTTTCCCTCGGATTCAGCGAGCGATCCCACCTCTACCGCCTTCAATGGCAGTGTTCTGGAGCGTGGGACATTAGGTCGGGGGATACAACTGGGGAGGATGACCAGTACCTCGCCCAGGCGGCCTCACGGCCTTGGTGGGCGATAGGAAAATTGGAAGGGATAGACAAGGAAGACGGAAGGAAGCGGCCGTGGCCGTAAGTTAGGTACCATCCCGGTATTTGCCTGGAGAAGAAGTGGAAAACCACTTTGAGGATGGCTGAGGTGGGAATCGAACCCGCCTCTACTCAGTTGACCTCTAGAAGCTGAGTGGACCCAGTTCCAGCCCTCGTACCACTCTTCAACTTTCGTGGCAGAGCCGGGAATCGAACCGGGCCTCCGGCGGTAGCAGCTAATCACACTAACCACTAGGGCCTACACCAGAGAGCCGGACGGTTAATATTTCGCTGATTAAAATTAACTGATTTCCTCTTACACAAAGAATACAATGGTTACAAACTATACAAACAGAGAAGCAAAACACAACAATCAAATAAATTTCAATTGAAAAGATTTTCCAGTCACAAGGTAAAGCAAACTTCTTCCCGCAATTGCGAACACCTGTTCACGAGCTAGAAAATGCCTATTCAGAATTGCTAGCGAAATCTGCCGGTCAAGGGGGTGACACTTCATAGGGAGCGTCCGAAGCAGTTCCGAGATGGGCCTTCAATCTCCGCCAACTAGTGAAAACTAAAATTCTCTTATAGAGGGTTAATTTAGAAGGCAGTGATTGGCATTACACATTCAGTTGCGCGGTACAGCAAATTCAAAACACAACACTGTTATCGTTGCGCGTGAAGGGAACTTGGTCGTACGGTAAGTAATAGTGTTTGTTAGACGAAAATTTGTTGAGATTCTTTCGCATTGAACGAGATTTTTGATCCAGTTTTTTGAGAGTATGGAGTGAAATTACAATTATACGCGTTCTTAGTGTGAAGAAATAGTATTATGATCATGAACGTATTTCACATTGAACTACCTAGCTGTTGCGAGTAAACGTGTGTGTGATTGTGCTTCTTACCTGCTGTTTGGAATAAAATTCAAAATATAAACTGTGTGCATTATGGTGTGTTTTACTTCTTCCTTTCTTCCTCCGGTTTTCCATTCCCATACATAAAATTCGTGGGAAGGGTTTAACGAACGAGCGAAAAAATGAGGTTACGTTAGATCGTGATTTAGGCAAATATGGGCGTTTTGGGGTTTCATATGAATTGCATTATCATTTTCAGTAATTAATGTTGCATTTATTATTTAATAGATGTAAATGTACATTAAAATGCGAACGGTGAAACAACGATACAAGCTAGCATTATAGCAGTATTGCCAACATACAAATACGGTAATTGCAATTTGCTTTTCAAGTAAAAGACACGAGAGAAGCTTTAGATACAACTTTCCTACCGAAATGCAATCATTATCTCTATCACAATTAAAATTTTAACAAAGTAACAACTGTTATTTCAAGTTTATTACGAGGTATTATCGTGGTATTTATTTCCTTATGTTGGCGGAGATACAGGGGCCACTATAGCTTCCATGACCTGTTTTCTCAGTGAACTATATTATACAGGAGTGACGGATCTATTTCTCTTATATGATCCTTGCTGCCGGTAATGTAATGCAATAGTATCTCCTGCGGGGCTGTGGCTAACAGTAATAGGTGAGGTGGCGGACCCTTGTGGTCAACTGTAATACTGCCACTGGTTTGAGGATTGCTCAAGACTTCAAAGCACGTACCTTACCGTGCTCCTCGCTAATGGGAATATCAGTGCATAAACCATGACGTCATCTGCTTTGCGCATGCGTATAGTCTTCAGCACAATAGCGCATTACCCAGTGTGCTCGCTGCACTGTCAGTCAAAACGAACAACTGTCGGTGTAACGGAGCTTCGATATAAGTCGAATGCTTTCGATCGATTGTTGAAATCAGGTCGAAAAAACTAGAAAAGCGGCTGGAATTGATCAGATTTCTGGGGATATACTAAAGACAATGGGTTGGGATATAGTACCATATCTGAAGTACTTATTTGATTATTGTTTGGTCGGAGGAGCTATACCAGATGAATGGAGAGTTGCTATAGTAGCCCCTGTGTATAAAGGAAAGAGTGATAGACATAAAGCTGAAAATTACAGGCCAGTAAGTTTGACATGAATTGTATGTAAGCTTTGGGAAGGCATTCTTTCTGATTATATTAGAAACGTTTGTGAAATTAATAACTGGTTCGATAGAAGGCAATTCGGTTTTAGAAATGGTTATTCCACTGAAGCTCAACTTGTAGGATTCCAGCAAGATACAGCAGATATCTTGGATTCTGGAGGTCAAATGGACTGTATCGCGATTGACCTGTCTAAAGCATTTGATAGGGTGGGTCATGGGAGACTACTGGAAAAAGTGAGTGCAATTGGACTAGACAAAAGAGTGACTGAATGGGTTGCTATATTTCTAGAAAATAGATCTCAGAGAGTTAGAGTAGGTGAAGCTTTGTCTGACTCTGTAATAGTTGAGAGGGGAGTTCCTCAGGGCAGTGTTATCGTACCTTTATGTTTTCTTATATATATAAATGATATGAGTAAAGGATTGGAATTGGAGGTAAGGCTTTTTGCGGATGATGTTATTCTCTATAGAGCGATAAATAAGTTACAAGATTGTGAGCAACTGCAACGTGACCTCGAAAATGTTGTGAGATGGACAGCAGGCAATGGTATGTTGATAAACGGGGTTAAAAGTCAGGTTGTAAGTTTCACAAATAGGAAAAGTCCTCTCAGTTTTAATTACTGCGTTGATGGGGTGAAAGTTCCTTTTGGGGATCATTGTAAGTATCTAGGTGTTAATATAAGGAAAGATCTTCATTGGGGTAATCACATAAATGGGATTGTAAATAAAGGGTACCGATCTCTGCACATGGTTATGAGGGTGTTTAGGGGTTGTAGTAAGGATGTAAAGGAGAGTGCATATAAGTCTCTGGTAAGACCCCAACTAGAGTATGGTTCCAGTGTATGGGACCCTCGCCAGGATTACCTGATTCAAGAACTGGAAAAAATCCAAAGAAAAGCAGCTCGATTTGTTCTGAGTGATTTCCGACAAAAGAGTAGCGTTACGAAAATGTTGCAATGTTTGGGTTGGGAAGAATTGAGAGAAAGAAGAAGAGCTGCTCGACTGTGGTATGTTCCGAGCTGTCAGCGGAGAGATGGCGTGGAATGATATTAGTAGACGAATAAATTTGAATGGCGTTTATAAAAGTAGGAAAGATCACAATATGAAGATAAAGTTGGAATTCAAGAGGACAAACTGGGGCAAATATTCATTTATAGGAAGGGGAGTTAGGGATTGGAATAACTTACCAAGGGAGATGTTCAATAAATTTCCAATTTCTTTGTAATCGTTCAGGAAAAGGGCTAGGAAAGCAACAGATAGGGAATCTGCCACCTGGGCGACTGCCCTAAATGCAGATCAGTATTGATTGATTGATTGAAAGAAAGGAAAGTTTTAAATTATCCATGAATGCGTAAAGTTGTATTAAAACTGGGTGTTCACGTGCTCCTGTGCTCCTAAGAGCCCACCGCCACTGTTCATCCCGTATAATCAGTCTTGTTGACCTGATATCATCTGCTACATTACTAGTCATTGTTAAAGATGAGACAGAAGCTATGTCAGCGGCAGTTTAAATCTATTGTGTACCGTATGGCCGTTTGGGTAATTGCTTGGCAGCAGTTCCAGTCCATGCAACTAGTATCACATCTAAACCAAAATCAGTGCAATATATTTGTTTGATGCATTGGTACTAGAGTTGGGCCCTATGTCCCTGTTTTGGCACACTGTGCCGGTGCACAGTTATGTTCCGCTGTTCCAGAACACCGAGTGTCAATTATTCCGAAACATTCTCAAGCGAGCCGGAGACACTGACTCGCTGTCCCGTCAGAAGCGCCACTGTGCACTGCCCTTCGCCTACTAGCTGAACTGTGCAGTGGACACACGGGACGCGGGACTGTAACTGCGCAGTGTAGAGAGAACTTCGAGAGGCAACATTACATGCTCCGTGCTAGTGGGAATGTGCCTGTACAGAACGTGCTGTGTGGTGTGTGCCTGTGTGTAGTTATGGCCATGGTCCAGCATAAAGCCGCAGAGAACGTGAACGAACAGTCGGAACACTGAAATTCGCGCCAAATAATCAAGCTTAAAGGCTGCTTTTAGGTTAAGATTTTTTCGGTCAATATAAAATACACATAACACGGTTACAATGGCAGTGCAAATGTTTAAAAGTAACCAATTCAAGAATATTTTCAACAGTTGAATGTATTGGCCTGTATTGTAAGTAATTAGTGAGTAATTAATATCTCGAAAATTTCCCTCAACACTTTCTCGGGGATTGACGTTAAAAATTAATTTGGACTTTAAGGAAACTTTTAACCCCAAGAAAAATATAGATCATCGCATTGGAATTAAAAATGTAACTGGATGAATACATTGTTGTACTTTCGTGCTGTTATGCTCTCTGCACTTCGAATTCCTTCCCTCTCAACTTCCATTTACTTTCTTCAATATCTCGAAAATTTCCCTCAACACTTTCTCGGGGATTGACGTTAAATATTAATTTGGACACTAAGGAAACGTTTAAGCCCAAGAAAATATATAGGTCATCGCTTTTGAATTAAAAATATAACTGGATGAATACATTGTTGTACTTTCGTGCTGTTATGCTCTCTGCACTTCGAATTCCTTCCCTCTCAACTTCCATTTACTTTCTTCAATATCTCGAAAGTTCCCTCAACACTTTCTCGGGGATTGACGTTAAAATTAATTTGTACTTTAAGGAAACTTTTAAGCCCAAGAAAAATATAGGTCGTCGCTTTGGAATTAAAAATATAACTGGAGAATACATTGATGTACTTTCGTGCTGTTATGCTCTCTGCACTTCGAATTCCTTCCCTCTCAACTTCCATTTACTTTCTTTAATATCTTGAAAATTTCCCTCAACACTTTCTCGGGGATTGATGTTAAACATTAATTTGAACTTTAAGGAAACTTTTAAGCCCAAGAAAAATATAGGTCATCGCTTTGGAATTAAAGCTATAACTGGATGAAAAAATGTTAACACTCCAGCACAGGGCGGCACACAGCCGGTATCGACAGGCAGACTAATCTATCTAGTGCGGCCTTGACACAGCACGTTCGGTTCAGGCATATTCCAGCTGAAGCGGAGCATGTCCTGTTGCCTCTCGAAGTTCTCTCTAGGACGCAGTTACAGTCCTGTGTCCCGTGTCCCGGCACTCTGTACCGAAACACTCCGCCTCAAGTTCCTAATGTTGCGGAACAAGTGAATGTTCCGGTCTGCCCAACCCTAATTGGTACACGAATGTCTTGCCAGTACCACCAGGGCCATCTATAAAGTACGCATTACTTTTTCCGTGTTGTTCTCTTGCATAGCGTGAATAATTCCGTTAACGATGAACCTTTGTTAATTATTCACTTTCCGAATAATGAGGTCATAATCGGTATTTGCAAGCATGAAAAGTCACCGATAACTGGCAACCCGAAACCTGAAAGACAAAAACCACGTCAATTTGTCATCTCACTGACGTCGCAGAGAGTCAGTTGAGAAGCTGTTTGCTGGTTGTAAAGACGTAGGTGATGTTCACTAAGAGAATCTTTGAAAGTACCCCGAAATTGAACTGAATTTGATGGTTGTTGAAATATACAAACTAAGGAAAAATAATTGACTCAATTGAAATGGCATTTGAAAAACTGACGCTTCACCCATACAACGATACCATTCAGTATCGTCCTGAAAATTACCTTCCATTGCTGCTTCCTCGAATGTAAAATACCGCATATTTTTGACTGTCTTTTTATCTTCAAAACAGGTGGCACCTACTACGTGAAATAGCGACGGTATTTTTCTGATTCTCCTGGGGAAACGTTAAACATTCTACCTATTATTTTTCCAGACACTTTTTCTTTAGACGTGTTTATTACTTTCCCAGACATAATACATTGGCTTTTCTGGGTATATGTAGGGACTTACTGTCGCCTGATTCTTATTTAAATTAAACCATACAGTCAGTACTGTGCTTTTCAAATCCGCTCAAAGTAGAACTTCAATTGCAGTGTCATTATAAAAATACCTTTGCTGTTCATCTTGTAAATGAACAGGTAAGCGAACTACAGTATGAGATTGTTCATGCAAAGGATAGGAAAATATTCTACAAGCAGCTTCTTTCGGACTTACATATCGGGTGTTCAGAAAGCTACATATTTAATCATGGTGAAGTAAACCCTCTTCGGTCGTTACTTGCAGATTGACGCCGCCATGACCATTGTAAACTTATTTGTGGATATATTTTATACTCTTAACACTTGCAAAAATCTCTATATTAATATGAACTTGAAAGTACAATAAAAGGAAAGACCACAAGGCACTATAAAACTAGTGTCATCATTCGCTTCATTACCTTGAACACATCAGATCATAGTTCTGCCATTGTCCCGCCTTTGATAAAGGGGATAGTAGGGATAGTGGGTCACATTATCCTTTGTTTCGGGCAGGATATCCGTTGAGACGTCCTTTCTACACTTTCCGTCTACCATACAAATAGAATTGGAACTGAGATTACACCAAGGCCCATATATCATACTAGCTGATGTACCCGTGCTTTGCTACGGAATTCTCAGAAAGACTGTCCTAGTGGTTTTCCCAACTGAAGTCAACACAGGTCATTACAATGACGTCAGTAGGAATGCAGAGATTAAAAGCAATGTTATCATATAAAATACTCTATAAAATGAAATACCACACATTTTCTACCCATGCTTTGTTGTGGGATTCTAAGAAAGACTGTCTTTATGATTTTCCTAACTGAAGTCAACATAGATAATTACAAAAACGTCAGTGGAATGCAGTGATTAAGAGCAATGCTATCATATGAAATACTCGATCAAACCGCACATTTTCTCACTTTTAACGAATAGTTCTACGGTGCCGATCTAACAGTCCGAAGTTCCAGAGCTGGAGTGACCAGGCCGCAGAGAGCCGTGAACACTCCTCTGCCATTATTCCGCTAAATATGCACAGTGCTCATTCCCATCAGTGACTCAGAGTAGTAATTGAATAGCTCGAATGCTATGATGAACCAGTGTGTTACGTACCAGTAGTATCAGAAAATTTATTGAATCAGAGGAATGGAATGCTAAGGAAGAAAGTTATATAACGCCCCATCTACTTCCCGCCAATTTTCAGGCAGGTTGTTACACTCGGTACGACCGGGCGAGTTGGCCGTGTGGTTAGAGGTGCGCACTGTGAACTTGCATCCGGGAGCTAGTGGATTCGAACCCCACTGTCGGCAGCCCTGAAGATGGTTATCCATCGTTTCCCATTTTAAAACCAGGCAAATGCTGGCGCTGTACCTTAATTAAGGCCAAAGCCGCTTCCTTCACACTCCTAGCCCTTTCCTATCCCATCGTCACCATAAGACCTATCTGTGCCGTTGCGACGTGGAGCACATTTAAAAAGTACTCGATACGCAGCAGTAATCCTGTCTGTCGGAGATGAGTGGTAACAGAAGACACAAAGGAGAAAGGACATCACAACAAACAATGGTCAATGTAATGTTGTTGTTGATCAGTTTTATGAGCTTTCTATATTGTAGGCCTTCATACTTAGTTTTTTTCGACTCTATGATAGTAGGGTGTCTTATAAAATTATTTATAGCCTAGACTGTAGTTCCTTATTCTCCGACTTTACATACGGGTTTTTACTAAATTATGTTTACCCATTTTCTCGTGACCCGGTGCTGTTATGGACTTAGTAACAAAAATCAAAATTCATGATCATCTCTGTGATCATATCCGGTACGATAAAAATGTATAAGACATGAATGATAGGAAATTTAACACTATATAACTTTATTTGTGTAGTATTTATCGATACGACCACTAATAACATAAGTATTTGAGAATTAAATTTAAGCCTTCCCCTAAACTACCATTTTACTCTGTGTGAATAAAATTATTTATAGCCTGGATTATAGCGACTTATTCCCCGACTTTACGTACCGGTTTTCATTAAGATAAAACCACTAACAATCTTTGAGAATTAAATTTTAGGCCTTCCTCTAAACTAGCATTTCTCTCAGCGTGAATAAAATTATTTATGACCTTGATTGTAGCGACTCATTCCCCGACTTTGCATACCGATTTTTATTAAATTCTCTTCAGCCGTGTTCTCGTGATGAGTTTACATACATACAAAAATTACGGAAAATGAAAAATGTGCATTTCCTTGTTACTGTGGATACGACCGATACAGAAATGCCATCCTTTTTAAATTCTGAGTAATGTACAGACAAAACTGTTTATTTTATACTGTAGGCCTATACAGATGAGACTTCACTACATTGTATTAGGTAGTATCACTGGGATCGGGTATTTCCGCAGAAATGAGTTCGTCAATATCTGAGATGTCCCTGAACTTAGAATTTTATTTAAGTCACTGGAACAAATGGACATGGGGCAAACCTTTCTTTTGAAGTTCAGCAGTATACGAAAAAGATTGTACTTCACCAAATATTTGTATTTGGTTTACTAAATATAACAATTCCTTCAGTTTTGCATGGAATACACGGACGGTGATATCGGGCCTATTGTTGGGAGTTTCATATGAGTTTATACTGAAAGTGATTTCAGGCCATTGTGAATCGAAAGTCAACGTTACCAAAATATCAGGCTTTCCATTTTTTTTTTTTTTTTTTTTTTTTACCATTGTCGTTGCATCCTGGTAATTTTGCATCGTATTTCGAGGGCTTCTTACAAAAGAAGGAAGTAATATAACCATACGCCGAACACTTAAATTCTCGTTTACAGCTCTTACATGCAGTGCATCCGCTAAACCTGCATATGTCTACTTGGGGTCGTGTCTGTTGATTACGGACAAATTTCAGCCTGTTGCCTTTCATGCGACAATAGTAATCATAATCAACAATTAATTGTTGAGTTAATTTCCCAGCATAATAATAGGAATAAATTCTTCTGTTGGTGAATTAACTCTGACTTCAAGTGTGTATAGAATATTTTCTCTCGTAGTGATAATCTGGTGGATTTTAGTTTTCCGTTCTCCTCCAGCAGACACTGATATATCCCATCCTGTCTCTCAGCATCAAATAAGTACGTAGGTCATAAGATCCCAATGCATACTGTCAGAATCTGTATTTATTAAGTCCAACCTGTAAATGGCAATGTGTCTGTGAGAGCGTGGAGCTCCATTGGATGACTCGAAAATAAGCAGCTACATCAGAACACGTAGGATAGTTACATCCACGGGGATCTGAATGAGGTTCATGATAGAAGCGCATGACTAATTTTTCCGGCGGACGATTTTGTCTGGAAGCTAGTTCTTGTTCCTCACGTATATTTAATTACATAGTTTTGTAAGACGTAATGTAAGAGTTACGGTGACTTAAGATCCGGTGTATTCCTTCAAGAATATCTTCTCTTAAGGAGCTATTTGGGGCATTTACAAGTCGGAATTGGTTAGCTTTGGAAAATTCTAAAACATATTGCCCATAGGAAGGATTTCTTGCATTGTGAGGGTATAAAGATGAAATGTAACGATATATTCCGCCTTGAATTTTAAAGCAGTAAGGTCCATGACGCGAAGGCAATTTTATATTTGCTCCAAATAAGACAAAGGACAGTGCGTTATTATGGTGATGAATGTTATCTCTGAAACTGTTGGACTGCCCATTATTTATAATGAATAAATCCTTTACTTTAAGTCATCAGGTACACAACTCTCAGGCAAATTCATTTTTTTATTTGAACAGCATAGACCAAAATAGCCAGACGAAGATTTTCAGCTGACAGGAACAGCGCGAAGCAGTAACTGCATTTATTAAAATACCCCATATGAAAGGAATTTATCTCAGGTGTATTTGAATTTATATTGAATTTGAAAAGGCTACCGACTTTGGTGATGTATACGCCGAACTTTTCTTTCCCTTCGCCCGGTCAATGACTTTCCTCCCACCGAGCGAGTTGGCCGTGCGTTTAGGGGTGGTTGTGGTGGTGATGGTAATTATTGTTTTAAGAGGAAGTGCAACTAGGCAACCATCCTCTATGTAACACTGATCAGAGAGAAACAACTGGAATGGATCCGACACTTCGAAAAATGAAGGTTTCGGCCAAAGAAAGGCAAGGGCCACGAAGGGCGTGAACATGAGAGACTCCCTAAGCGCCCACACGTAATACCGTCGGTGTCAGGAAAGAACAAGGGTTGACCAAATGAGGTCGGATATGATAGAGGAAGGTATGGAACCTGGGACATGTAGTGGAATCAATGCCAGGACTCAGCTAAGGGCCCCGTGGTCAACAACCCACGCTCAAAATTTAAGAGCCCCAGGGGCCCCTTTTAGTCATCTCTTTCGAAAGGCAGGGGATACCGTGGGTGTTATTCTATCTCCCGAATCCGCACTTAAGCGACTGCAGCTATTGAGCTCAGTATTTACAGTTCATTTCCCACACCATCTCTAGGGCAATGTTATGACAGAACATCATTTAGATTCTCTAGAAAATAGCCCAACCTTAGATCCATAGAATCTCAATTACACATACTCAGACATCACTAAAAGGAAAAAGGAAGAATGGCGATCAGATAAGTTTGAGGCACCGAAGTTCATGGAGTAAGTCAAGGTACGTAGAATACAAGGTAGGGATCACTAGAGAGGTGCGCAGTAGCAAAGCAGAGCTGTGACGTCACGCAGGACCCTAGCGTTGAATCTGCTCTGTATAAGGTAGAGGTAGTTCGAATAAGAGTCACTGTACACGCAGAAGCTAGGTGCTAATACTACACGATAGTAACATTGGTGTATAAGAAACCGTGTGTGTTTATTTTATGTGATAAAACGTAAAAAGCAGTAATAGTGTACACTTTTCAGTATGCTTTGTCATGCCATTGCAGGCTGCACAAATCATAACAGGTACCGGTATGCAAAGGAACGAAACATACACTTTCACGTATTCCCTAAAGCCACTGACCTAAATAAATGGTGACAGAAGTAATCAAGACATTATCGAAACCTATCTTTCTCAGCTTCGAGGGTTCGGAAGGCTTTATGGCCATCCTCTTCCGACAGCTGTGACGCGAAAGGTGAGATCATTGCTTCTTAGCCTCAATGCTTCTGAGGCAATAAGAAATTCAATCTGTTCTCCGGAAGATTATGAAACATTACGCCGAAATATGTTACATGCCACTGATGAACTCGAACAAAACTCGGATATCGTGTGCCAGTTTAAGGCCAGCGTTGAGCCCACAACATTCTATTCTTTACCGGAGGATGAGCAAGGGTTTGTTAAAGCCCTTGAAGAACTAGTAAAACAGCTCGAGGACAGTGGCAAAACCAAGGATCGTGATGAGCTGTTTGAAAACTTCACAGGCTATATTGTAGCTTTTAGGGTAAAGAAGAAGAACATCGATATAGAAAGCAATTACGGAGAGAAAGTCAAAAAGAGTTCCATTTTCTTTGCAAGTTGCTTTACGTCGCACCGACACAGGTAGGTCCTATGGCGATGATGGGACAGGAAAGGACTAGGAGTGGGAAGGAAGCGTCCGTGGCCTTAATTAAGGTACAACCCTAGCATTTGCTCTGTGTGAAAATGGGAAACCACGGAAAATCATCTTCAGGGCTGTTGACAGTGGGGTTCGAACCCACTATCTCCCGAATACTGGATACTGGCCGCACTTAAGTGACTGCAGCTATCGAGCTCGCTAGTTTCATTTTTACCACGGGTTAGAACTGAAAGGGGGTTCTAACATCATCACAAACCTTACGGATATCCTGAAGAAGAAATTCCACGCAATATAAGAGCTTGCATGTTGCTTCGTGAGAAGCCGTTCTTTTATTCGAATGGACGCTTTAAACAAAAGTAAGACATTCAGGAGACCGGGTTTCAGTTAATACAATATCGATAAAGAAAGAAGAAAAGAAAAGAAATTCCACTGATGCTAGGGATAAGCGTGTTTGATATTCTTTTTTCTTAATATCAGCATTATACTTTGTGTCCCAACATACCTGCTATTCTTTTATGAAAGGCAATTTATTATGTTGTATATGAAACCAGTGCTAAGAATGTTAGTATACAGGTTCATTAATTTATATGGCCTATCTAATGTTAACGTGGAATTTGTCAGTTCCTGGCACTTGGAGGAGAACATTTACTGCACTGTTTGTTTTGTGGACAGTTTCCTAACATTTGCTGTTTGTGTTGCTGATAGTGTATATAGTTTCCCCATATTGCATGTAACAACGGATATATTTCTTGCAGTCATCAAGCTTTAATGTTCGCGTCTGTAACAATTAGCGCCCCTTGTTATTGTTATATAGGTGTTGAGAACATGAACATATGGAATGGTCATTCCACTGCGATCACAGTCTTAGCATTGTTACAACCTTTTATCCAGATCGAAATACTTCAGAAACGCTGCTGGATTCACACTGTGGAATGCATTTTGTGAGATAATGTTAAAATATCAATGAAGTTCTCTTATCTCTAACTTGTGGCTAAAATAGAATAGCTTACAGCTGTGTATTAGCCTACCTCATACAGAAGACAAGGCGCTGAGGGTTCACGTTGACGTCATCGACGGCCAAGCGTGGTGGGGAGACCTGCACGTGATCCCTACCTCTTACTCTAACTACCTTGGGAGTAAGTGAGCAAAATATTTCAAGTCTTAGAGCCTCGAAGGAGAAAAGAATTATGGACGAGAAGAAGAAGAAGAAGAAGAAGATAAACAAGAAGGAATTAGATCTTATTTGCTCTGTATCAAATTGTGGATTGTGTCCTCAAGAGCAAAATAAATAAATAAATAAATAAATAAATAAATAAATAAATAAATAAATAAATAAATAAATAAATAAATAAATATTTTTTTATTTTAGTCGAACCCTCAGGTGTCCCTCGTGAGATAGTGTTTACAGTGAGCCATCTATTCTGGTACATACAAGAGTAAGTTTGTTGCTTACATCAATCTGTCTCAGTCTCACCTTTGATCTCGATAAAATGACAAAATGAAAATGACAGGAATAAGATACATTAGTACCATTCAGCTGCAATCCATTTCAGTACTGAATAATTGAATACGTGTAGAGACGGTTGGTGTATGTGTTTCAGTGGACTTAGTAGACTGACACTTAGCAGCATATTCCGGTTCGACGAGGAAAGCAAACGGAAACCATTTTACTTCTCTTTTCCATCGTTTGCTTCTTCAATGATGCTTTGTTTTCCTATGGCAGCTGACAATGGAGTTGTTGGAGATCCGATCAGCCAACGAGTTGAAGATTCGCCATTATTTTCAGAGTAAGAATAAAAATTGTTTTAAACTTCATGGTTTGCAAACTAACAGATACATGTTTTCTTTCAATCCGTTTTGTTTGATATCATCATCTTTCTGTTACCGTATGTAATCAGTCCGGATGCTGGTTGGATTCTCGAAGAGCAACAACACATATTATGTAGTTACAGGGAAACCACAAAAAAACTGTGATAATGCTAAAATAAGGCACCGTAGGCAAGAAGATGTGTGATATAGTTTGCCATTGCTTTCGTCACTGAGCCAGAACGTACTATTGCAGCACTACTGATAATAAGCATAATCTCTCTGCCAGGCCAACGACGAATTTTTAACACTTCGCTGACAGCCATATTTCTGTTAATCATCGATAGAAAAACATTCGACCACACGGTAAATATTCATAAGACTCAAACGAACTTGCAGGGCTGTGAGTGTCATTACTCAGTACCACCCAGAGCTCTGCAGCTACTCTCGCACTTCAGTGTAAACTACATTTTTCTATGATCTATGCCAAGGGACAGATGCATCATCAAGAAATGAGGCTGAAAGTACCAAAAACTTTTAAAAAAGTGAGATATTAATTGGAAAAGGATGATAATCCCGTCTCCAATAACGTGGGCAGGGATGCAATTGGCTCAGGAGGCTGATGTAGTTTCCAGAGCGCGGCGGTTTACGTCTCAGCGAGCGGAAAGTGGAGAATGGTAAATGTACCAGCACCATGACGTATTTGCCATTTATCCGTTATGTGTAGACTTATCCTTGCTGGGTGACTCAGCCAGCGTATTTGCTTGCATGTTTACCGTGTGATCGAATGTTTTTCTATCGATGATTAACAGAAATATGGCTGTCAACGAAGTGTTAAAAATTCGTCGTTGGGCTGGCAGAGAGATTATGCTTGTGTAGCATATTCAGAACAAGAAATCGCAGGCAAGAATACACCATCGAAAGAAGGTAAAGTGTAAAATGTCATTAAAAATATACGTATTAGACTACTTTGCATTTCTAGCCTGATTAAAACAAATGAGCTGGAGTTTCACCCTTTCCTAAAAATACAATTCCTCACGTTTGTGATGAGACGATATTTCCCTTTGCCGAAGCGTCTACTTGAGGAAGGAAATTGAAATAAACTAATATTAAGTAAAATGTTAACCTTCAGTTTCTTTACCTTTTCAGCCATTACAAAACTGGCGGCTAGAAATATATATTTTTATTTCTGAAACTTTTGGGTTGGTATATTCATATTTTTCAATGTATATCTCAATCATGCCTTTGCTGGCGAGATGTAGTGTTTACAGTGCACTATGTCTTCTGGTATGGGCTATATCAAATTTGTTACTTTCATTGACCTGTCCCAGTCTCATCCTTGGCTTTGACAATATGAAAGTGACTGAGGTATGAGTGATGCTAGTAATACCGTTGCTTATGCAGCCTGTCCCTGCTATGAATGGTGTGAAAATATCGCTCATAGGGTCGGTTGGTGCATGCATTTCAGTGGGCTTGGCAGACTGATATGTAATAGCAACGGCTAGCTCGGTGAGGAAAGCAACGGGAAACTACCTCACTCCTCATTTCCCTAGTACGCCTCTTCAGTGACGCCTAGGCTATTTATGACAGCTGTTGGTGGAGCTGCAGAGGATCAAACCAGCCTCCGGGCTGAATACCCAACATAACGCGTTGTCTATTGTTGTCAGCTACTGAGTCTAGCCAAGCGGATTATTTTAGCGGGTACAGCTTGGGAAGGTCACACATGGGAGGCTCGGCTTCATCCGCAATATCGAGGCAAAATGCCAAGTATGACGTATTTCGAGAGTAATTATGAAATATTATTTATAGCATTGAACAACTGTTATTTATGCCATAGTTATTTAGTCCTTCAAAACTATATTATCATTTACTTTTTCAATTAATTTAATTGTAATTGTATTACCTCGGCTACATCCTTAGCAGTCCAGGTAATTTTGCAACACGGTATGGTTAATGCTGCAACATTCCGTGAGTTCATTACCAAATAACACTGAAAATAATACATAATAAATATTGTTAAAGAATGGTAGGAGGGCGAATATTCATATCGTTGAAAGAATAATTTGTGAGCTACAAAGTTATATGTGTAAAGCCCATCTCAAAAGGCGTTTTGTTGTTTTTGGGGTGTAGAGACCTGGAAGGTGTGACGCGGACGCTGATATATGATACTATTTGATATAATAATCACTTATGTACAGAACGACACAGAAAAGGACGCTATTGTAGCGGATGAACTCAATTTAATAGATGTTAACTGGGAAGGTAATGCCAATGACAGAACGCATGGTTAACAAATGAACAAATGGCAAATAAGTTTTGTATCTACCTCCTCATTGCACTATAAACTGTCTCTATTAGCATATTTCTGTAACTATTTTGTCCATATCCCTTGTGTTCTGCGAGACTACAGTGAGTACTGGACTTTCTATAAGGTCAATCTTATATGTCGCATAATATCGTAGGAATCAATGACTTACACCTCAGAAGCCTTCCTGGTGAGCACTTAAATCAGTTATTACTAACTCAAACGCCATCAAAATACGGTGTTATGCATGATTCTACAAAGAAATTTAGATTAGGTTTATCAGATTGGAATCTTTCCATTATATGGCCAGAGGTTCATCAGATGGCGGGGTTGTAGCAGGAATGTAACGGAAAGGGTGTATAAGTCTGTGGTAAGATCGCAGTTAGAGTATGGTTCCAGTGTATGGTACACCACACCATAATAACTTGATACGAAAACTGAAAAGACCCAAAGGAAAACAGCACGATTTGTTCTGGGTGTATTCCAGTAAAGGAGTAGTGTTACGAAAATGTTGTCAACTTTAGGCTGGGAAGACTGGGAGTAACGAGACGAGTTACTCGGGTAATCGGCATGCTCAGAACTGTCATTAGAGAGATGGAATGGGTGACATTTGTAGACGAATAAGCTTGAGGGGAGCTTTTAATGGTAGGAAAAATCGTAATATGAAAATAAAGTTGGAATTCAAGAGAACAAATTGGGGCAAATATTCATTTATAGGAAAAGGAATGTGACTGGAATAATTTATCAAGGAAAATATTGGATACATATTCCAGTCCTTTGAATTTATTTAAGAAAATGCTAAGCAAACAACTAATAGGGAATCTGCCACTTGGGCTATAGCCCTAAATGCAGATCAACGATGACTGATTGATACGTTAAGAGAGCCTGTCTTCCAAAACAAAGTAAACAGGATAATTACTGAAGTGTCTTGCTGCCACTAACAAAGAGATCCACTGCACAGTACATAAACTTTAGCATCAGAGTACAAGGTGTTTATAGGACGCAATAAGCCGATCAGATCTTCTCCTTATGTTGAGGTGAAGACTCAGTAAACATAATGTTTTAGTTCCTGAGGAATTAGCCGTCCTCCTTATTTAGCCGGGCCTCTCCTGTTATTCAAACAGTACGTTAGCTGTGATTTTGTGATGTGTCCGTGCGCTGGCCACAGTGCCCTATGGTGACTAAACACTCGGCAGGAAGAGATTTTCTTATTCCCAAACTAATAAACTGCTATATTGTTTGGTTCAATAATTTATTATAACATAATTTATATATAACGAGCCTAGCCGATTTGCTGGTGTTCTCAATTCTCTTTCCCAAAGTAATAAATAAAAAAAAAACCTACAACAAATGTGCGGTGTAGCGGCAGGCAAATAGCAATGTAATAAGATTGGTTTCCGTCCGCCGCGCCTGGATTCAGTGTCGGGGGAGTGGCACGCAATCTGAAACGGACCTAATTGGATTTTCCTGCAACCTGGAATCCTCTGAGTACGTGTCACCATTGTGCCTGTCTCTATGAGCAATGGCAGTAAAAAGTAACGTATACTGTCGTATTTAAAACAGTTCCTTTTTAATTTACACAATTTAATGATCGTTACCCGCGCATGATATCATCGCATAGGTTGGTGGAACATGACATGTCGAAGTGACGTAAATTAGTATTCAATAAGTTATGTTTCAGAAATGTTATTGGAGTGAAAGGTTTGGTCTCCAGCTAGGACAGGGTGACTGCTACAAATCCCTTTGTGCCTGTCTCTCAGAACTCTTCGGACACATGTTTATACTAACAGTACGGGTTAACGGCAACACAGTTCGGCTCCGTGGCTAAATGGTTAGCGTGTTGGCCTTTGGTCACAGAGGTCCCGGGTTCGATTCCCGACATGGTCGGGAATTTTAACCAGCATTGGTTAATTTTTATGGCACGGGGCTGGGTGTATGTGTCGTCTTCATCATTAATTCATCCTTCATGACGCGCAGGTCACCTACGGGAGTCAAATCAAAAGACCTGCACCTGGCGAGCCGAACATGTCCTCGGACACTCCCGGCACTGACAGCCATACGCCATTTCATTTCAACGGCAACACATTTTAGCGATTCTTGGGCAATGTCGTAAGTAGAATGACCCTACAGCCCTGATAGGACTTGATCCGCCAAGAGAGCACTGCTCAGTCCGAAGGTCTGAAGATTACGGTGTGACGATTCGTTTTGGCCGGCATTCTTGACTTCCTACGCCAAAGCCGCTACCTCACCTCAGATTGATTCTCAATAATTATTGTTATGCAAGCTGAGTCGATCTCAAATCTGCTCTTAGATCAAGATCAACATCACTGACTTCACACCGGAACTTTAGATAAGAGGTGAGCTCGCTATCACTAGAACACGGGATCCTCAGTAGCAGTTCACGGTCTTTGGAACAGACTTTTTCTGTTAGACGAGGAAACTGATCGGAAGGCCACATTTCATCTAGCCACAAACAAGGGACTGTGATGAGTGTAAAAGTAAAATTAAAGCGGAGAAAAACCTACTTCTTCTCCGAAAACATTTTAAATGAAACTGGTTCCTCATTGACGTGTTTACTTTCAGAGGTGCTACGCAGGGAGTGCGCTGGACTTCTGAGCCCAAATATGTCATGCGCGTGTCGTTAGATTTATCGGCGCGTTAAAGAACTCCTACGGGAAACATTTAGGGCACCTCGGCATCTCCAGAAACCGTAAAAAGTAAATGGGACCTAAAACCAATAACAGTGATTGATTACCTGACGTCAAATAATAGAATAGGTAGCAATACACCCATATTTTTCCGGATATATTATTTTGAGCAGATTTAACACATATTATTAGCGTTCAATGGCGATATTATAAATTTAACGATTTAATTTGCAGGGTTGATCTTTAGAGTTTGACTCGATCATGAGGAAGAACCTTTATATTATACTTACAACTAGTGAATGCAATGATTTCATACTTCAGAGGGAGCGAATGGAGTGGGTCATTTATTCAAAGTAAAGAGAATACCAAAGGAGACAAATGGTGGTAAATAATCATTTGTAAATCGGGAAACTGAAAATCAGAATGTATTATCTACAGCAGACTTAAAGCGTACGCAGAAATGTAGATAAATTTAAGAAAAGAAGAGATTATAAACTCGCGCAAATTTTGTGTTACTTCATTTCTTATTTATCGATGTTGTGATTATCATGTTCAGCTAAAGGTGAATCATTGTATTGGCTAATATACTAAGAATTGTGTGTCCGACTCGTCGACTGAATGGTCATCGTACTGCCCATCGTTTCAGAGGGTTCGATTCCCGGCTGGGTCGGGGATTTTAATCGCTTCTGATTAATTCTTCTGGCTCTGAGACTGGGTATTTGTGTATGTCCCAACACACTCTTCTTCATATTCCGACAACACACCACAGTACTAACCACCACAGAAACACCCAATAGTGATTACATCCCATGGCACAGATTTGGCGCCAGGAAGCGCATCCGGCCATAAAACAGGGACAACTCCACATGTGCGAAGCAGTTCTCACCCGCGACCCTACAGGTGTGGGAAAAGCTGTAGACAAAGAAGAAGAATTGTGTACATATTCCTGAGCAGGTGGAAATAACTGTTGCTTGTTTAAGATAAATTTAACTCATTATCGTAGAACTTTCCTTCTGCTGTATTTATATTTATGATTTTATATAGTATTCATTTTAAATTATTTTTTGTGTTAGCTGAAGGGTAGCGTTCCAAATTACTGTATATTAAATAGTTAGGAAACATTTTCTATTCTTGTGTAGAAATACAAAACCATAATTCTTATCCATATATAAAATACCTATTTTGTCATTCACAGCGATACTGAGGAAACGAGACCATTTAAACAGCTGACATTTTCACCAGATGTAGGATACTATCTCTCCTTTACAAGAAAAATACAATGAAACTCTCACAATCACGAATTTTGTACTTTTTAAAGAAAATCACGTTTTTTAAGAGTGAAGTGATTGTGCCATCCTCGCCATGTTGGCACGTACATCATCACCTAGAGGCATGAGGTCAAACTATGTTCATTCTTGAGTTTTCCCCTCCCCCCCCCCCACCACACACACAGAGCGATTCTGAGAAAACAAGACACATATGTAAAAATACCTCATCCATCAAAAAACATTCATTTATATTTATGCCTTTTGCATGGAGAACTTCGGGTTCGATTGTCGGTTCGTCTAGTGAATTGAATTCTAGACTGAGGACCTACCAGATACGAGTGTCAAGAGAGCCGAGTAATACGAATGAGGATGTCATCATGCTGACCACGTGATTCGGCAGGCCATCTGGCGGGAAAGCAGTCGCCCCTGAGCCAGTGCTACAGGTTTATTTATTCATATGATGTAGATCAGGCTAGTACGGTACGTCTCCCATGCTCTCAACGCTCTATGCCGAAGCCACAGAGGAGTAGGTGGCAAGGGTGAAGGAGGAAATGTATCCATTGACGGGTAGTGCATTTGTACATAGCAGAGCCTGCCTTAACATGGCATTTTCATAGACATTATACGGACTTTTGGGCTTATGCCGTGCCAAGAAAACAAGGTGAAACTCTTTGCGTTTCGCGGAGAACTTTGATCTGCGTCTTCTCCTGTCTGTCGCAAGAGGTGACTAAAACGGCCCCAAGGGGAGCGTGAGTTGGTAACCGTGGGACCCTTACTGAGTCCTGGCGTTGCTTCAACTCACATGTGCCAGGCTCCTTACTTTCATCTATCCTATCCGATCTTACTCGGTCAATTCCTGCTCTTTTCTACCCCGACAGTAATACGTTTGCGAATTCTAGGGAGTCTTTCATTTTCACGTCCTTTGTGGGCCTTGTCATCCTTTGGCCGATATCTTAATTTTCGAAGAGTCGGATTCCTTCCATTGTTTCTCTCTGATTAGTGGTAGTAGAGGATGGTTGCCCAGTTGTACTTTCTCTTAAAACAATAACCACCACCACCACCACCACCTCTACAATAATGAGGTTTTGAATTTAAGAATGCTTTACCGTTGGAAGTGTTGTAGTACGCTCATTCGTCACCAGGCGGCTCACTGTACGCTGACACAGCACTAGCATTCCAAGCGGGAGCTGACAACAACTTTAAGCTCCAATTAAAATGTCAGCAAAAGGAAGGTAATTCAAATATACTCCGTACATTTTTATCAATTTGAAGAATTTAACTATTTCTTCCAGTGCAGCGGGAAATTGGAGATATTTGATCGCGTTGTCTCTTTTGAAGTTTAAATTTAAATTCAAATTCCTGTACTGTCTTGACGAAGTGTATAATTGACGACATAATAGAATAAATGATCTTCAGCAGTCGGATATCAGAATGCTGAATACTTTGATTTAAGAGTTGCTTCAATACGGATTTGATAGATACTGAGTTGAATGCTTTCTCATAATCCAAGAAACCTGTATTAAAATGTACGATGATGTTAAGAAAAATGACGAGATTTTATCAATGCGTTAAGTATATACACTCTCCTCGAAGGGAGTTCAGAATGATTCCAGATATCTTTAATCAAAGCTCATTCCATAAAGTGTCGCAATGTCGTCGACTCCTAATAGGGGAACGACTGCTTAACAGGCAAACGACGCGAAGACAGGATTTAAGCAATCAACTTACTTCCTTTGATGGATCCCCGGGGCACTGTACGCGCCGGAGCGAGGAGACCCCGCTATCTGATGAACCTCTGGCCATATAATGGAAAGATTCCAATCTGATAGACCTAATCTAAATTTCTTTGTAGAATCATACGTAACACCGTATTTTGATGGCGTTTGAGTTAGTAATAACTGATTTAAGTGCTCACCTGGAAGGCTTCTGAGGTGTAAATCATTGATTCCTACGACATTATGCGACATATAAGATTGCCCTTATAGAAAGTCCAGCACTCACTGTAGTCTCGCAATACACAAGGGATATGGACAAAATAGTTACACAAATATGCTAATAGAGACAGTCTATAGTGCAATGAGGAGGTAGATACAAAACTTATACGTCCATGCAAAGAAGGGGTTATACACCCTTGTTATTCCTGGTGTCTCCATACTGGCTCATTTTGAGTTTTGGCTCGGAGTTTCCTTACTATACGTGACTTTTCAGGTGAAAGATTCAACATAGGTTTCAAGGGGATTCGAAGTTCGGCCGTCTGGGTAGAAAAAAGAAACTAAGCCACTACATAAACGATGTCCACTAGGATGATACGTAATAAATTATATGCTACTATAGCAGTTACGATGTCCACTAGGATGATACGTAATAAATTATATGCTACTATAGCAGTGAAATGAAATGTCGTATGGCTTTTAGTGCCGGGATATCCCAGGACGGGTTCGGCTCGCCAGGTGCAGGTCTTTCTATTTGACACCCGTAGGCAACCTGCGCGTCGTGATGAGGATGAAATGATGATGAAGACAACACATATACCCAGCTCCCGTGCCATTGGAATTAACCAATTAAGGTTAAAATCCTCAACCCGGCCGGGAATCGAACCCGGGACCCTCTGAACCGAAGGCCAGTACGCTGACTGTTCAGCCAACGAGTCGGACTACTATAGCAGTTAGTTACCTTACCACTGTAGTTCAACGTTGATCATTGATATCATGCCCTAAATGATGTGCATATTATTCTTATATGATTTTATCAGGTGAACTGTTATTAAATAGATTAGAAAATGCTTCCTTTTTGTTATAATGGAAACTATTTTTTTCTAGTTAATTTATAATTGTGAGGTTCTTCAGTCTCTCAAAACTAATTGAATATAATATAAATTTAGGAAATAGCTGAAAAAGAAGGTATTTATTAACAGATTATGCCTGAAAAAGAATTGCATCTTTAATTAAAGGTACCTTCTCAGGTATAATCTGATAATAAATGTTTTATTTCTCAGGTATTTTCTAAATTTATTGAACCCTTAGGGCGCAAGGGCTCACCATGTTATACTGAATTAGTTTTGACAGAGGATCCTCACAGTAAATTAGATCAAAAAGTGGTCTGATTTATTATTAACTAGTATGTAAGCCTAGATTTTTGCCAGTGTTTCCCATGATCAAGTCTATCAAAAGCCTTAGATAGATTAATCGCGATACAGTCTATTTTACCTCCTGAATGTAACATATCTGCTGTATCTTGTTGTAATATAACAAGTTTGGCTTCAACGGAATAAATTTGTACATTTATAACTTATCCGTTTATGGGTATCAGGATCTTACCAAATACAGTAGAGACAATACACGACACTTACGGATTTCGCCTTGCTAAAATGGGAGACAATTCGACGGTGGCGCTCCTAGTGACTTGACCTGAACAAATCGCGCTAAATTCAAATATCAATGGAAATGTATATACGGAAATGGATAAATAAATTACGTCTAGAAAGAAAGTGGTATTGAGATATTAAATTCGAAGTTGCTAAAGCAATTCTGGATAAATGAATGAAGAATTATTTAAAAGGTTATTATTCAAAGACTGAAATTAGAAATATAAACAAGGTGTGAAATGGACTGCTGTGAAATGGCTTGATCTTTCATTTATGCATTACTTTTTTAGCTTTAGCATACCTGCCTGTACTCTTACGGTTGGATTTGTCTTTTCTCCTCATTTAAAAACAATGTATCATCACATTAAGACATTTGTCAATAAAAATATCGGCACATTCCTTACACATATGATGCAATGAATTAACATTTAATAGCTGGACAATTTTCCTCTTAACATGAAGCCTATTAACAGAAAGAAAATCTATAAAATCCCGGCTTCAATCTGAGAAGAGGGATAAAAGAAAGAAAAGTTTGAAAATGTTGTCGATAGTGATGCTTTGAGGAATATTTACGTACAATTAGAGTAAAAATGTAACGTACCCTTGGCTGTATAGTCGATGATTTTTAAAGTCACTGGCCTGGAAATGATCTGAACAGATCTTATAATTCTTATACAAGCGTAACGTCCCTTCTTTCTTGTACAATTTATCCAAATCACTTCTGTGACATTTCACAACCCACAGATCACACCTAGAACAACACATCAGTATTGAAGGATAACTGCTGCACTATACAATAAAATATGCGTATTATATTTTAAGCCCGTTAAAACATGGGTCGAGCAGGTCAGAAGATTATGAAGTACTATAAAAATCTCTGTCACTGGAAGAATATATATACAAACACAATATTACTTACATGTTCTTGTCACGAGGGAACCTGAAGAACGAGCGCGCATTTTTCTCTACTACGTAATTACTGCAGCCAAACACAGCACATACCTTTCCCCTCATGTTGAGAGGAGATATCAAGGAATGACACACGCTACTATTTAATTATGTCAACTCACTGAAAACGCATAAATAACACCAAAAACTTCACACACAAATACACGTGCTCTTATGACAGAATCAGTACCGTTCAGGTCTATCCGCTAGAGTGAGCTCCAATAGCTGTCCCTCGATATCTCGCTCAGTGTCGTGTATTGTCTCTACTGTATTTGATATTACAGAGTTAACCAAAAAGAGCTTCACCACTTTCGCTACGTTCGTCGCTCAAAAGAAGATATCAAGTTCGAGATCTTGTCTTCTGTTAGGATGTTAAACCCGAGTCCCATGTTTCTATTTAATTTCCCATTTAACATGTCGTAAAATGTTAATTATATTACATTTTCCGTTTGATATTGAACCATATCGTAATATGCTTCAATATATTTATAACACTGTGGCATAATTTTATTTAGCGCTCCATGTAGTCGCGGGGAGTGAAGGAAGGAACCCTGCATAGCCGTGCCATAGGCTCAGAAAGGAACGAATTCCTCGAGTTGGAATTGAGGCGCACGCCGGGATTTCAATCAAGCAGATCCCTACTATGCCAGCAGACCCAGGCGCAGCATCCTGGAGGGGGTGAGATTTAAACGAGGGCATCCAGAGAACAATTGTCACAGGTTATCAAACTTGTCTTTCCCAGCTGTACTTCAAGCTGGCTCAGCCAACTAGGAAATGAAACTCAGGAAATTAAGGAATTTCAAGTTACCCAATTGCAACAGTCAATTTTTAGGGAAGAAGGGGGTCTGAGATTGCTCTTGGTAAACTGTCAGAGTGTAGTAAATAAACAATTAAAATTCAGTACATTGATGGAATCAATTGAGACTGATGTGGTGATAGGAGTGGAATCGTGGTTGAGAGAAGGGGTGGGTAATAGAGAAGTATTTCCAGAAGGGTACACAGTCTATCGTAGAGACCGAGGAGATAAAAAGGGAGGGGGGTGTTTATTCTGGTGAAGGAAACATATTGTTCACATGAATGGTTTATCGATGAAAGGGATGAAATATTAGGGATAAAATTAATTTGTGATAATATGAAGGAGGTGGGAATTATAGGAACATACAGGCCTGGAAGAGAGGAAAGAGACATGGAAATATTTGAGAAAATAATAGATTATACTCATAAGAACAATAATAATGATGTGGTAATAATTGGGGGAGATCTAAACTTGCCTGAGGTTGAATGGAATGGAGCTGCAAGTGAAGCCCATGAACAGAAACTGGCAAATAAGTTAATTTGGGAGGGAGGATTTACACAAGTAGTACAAGAACCGACTCGTCTCAATAACTTACTAGATGTATTCTTGATTAAACCATGGGAAATTGTTGATAAAACTGAGGTAATTGAAGGAATAGGTGACCATAAGGCTGTAATAATGGATATAGGACTCGTACCAAAAAGGCTTAATAAGAGGGTCACACAAGACAAGAAATTGTACAGAAAAACTAAAGTTGATGAATTTGGGACTTACCTTAAATCACAATTCAGTTGTTGGATAAGTGAAGGGAGTAATGTGGATACACTTTGGGCTAAATTCAAAGAAATCATTTGGGAAGGAGAGAAGAGATTTGTACCTGTTAAGAAGGGTAAAATGACCTCAGACCCTGTTTATTATACAAGGGAAATAAGAAAATTAAAAAGAAAATGTAGAATAGTAAACAGGAAAATCAAAGAAGGTAGGGAGAGTAGAGAAAGTAGAAAACAGCTAATGAGGGAACTGAATAGAGCGAAAAATGAAGCAAAAGAGAATTACATGAATGGCATACTTCAAGAGGGTAATGACCACAAAGGGAAATGTAAAAAGCTGTATTCATATATCAGGAATCAAAAAGGAAAAGGAATCCAAATTCCTACAATGGTGGGAGAAGGGGGTGAACACTATTTAACAGATACTGAGAAAGCAAACCTCTTTAGTAGGGAATTTAGAGATTCAGTAGATGATTGTCAGGAGTTGGAAACCGAAACAGAAGTTACAGAGGGACAGACACAGAGGGAAACAAGAAGCTTCTCGTTCACAAATGAAGATATTTTCAGAGAAATCCAACTGCTTCAGCAAGGAAAAGCAGCAGGAAGTGATCAAATTACTGGGGAGGTGATAAAGACAATGGGGTGGTACATAGTGCCTTATTTAAGATTTCTCTTTGACTATGTCATAAATAATAGTGTAATACCAAAGGAATGGAAGGAATCTATAATAATACCAATTTATAAAGGAAAGGGTGATAAAAGGAAACCAGAGAACTACAGACCAATCAGCCTGACCAGTATAGTTTGTAAAATACTGGAGAGTTTAATATCAAAGTACATCAGAGGGATATGTGATGATAACAATTGGTTCATGAGGAGCCAGTATGGATTTAGAAAGAAATTTTCTTGTGAGGCACAACTGGTGGGATTTCAGCAGGACATATCAGATCAGTTGGATTCAGGAGGCCAGTTAGATTGCATAGCCATAGATCTTTCCAAAGCCTTTGATAGAGTGGAACATGGAATATTTTTACAGAAATTGGAGGGAATAGGATTGGACATAAGGGTTACACGTTGGGTAAAAACATTTCAAAATTCAAGGGTTCAGAAAGTCAAAGTAGGAAATAATATATCGCAGGAAGAGAATGTTTGGAAGGGAATTGCACAGGGTAGTATAATCGGTCCGTTACTTTTCTTAGTATACGTAAATGATTTAGGGAACAATATAACATCAAAAATGAGATTGTATGCAGATGACATAATTGTTTATAGGGAAATAAATACCATTGAGGATTGTTCAGAATTACAAAGGGACCTTGAGAGTATCCAACAATGGGTTGAAGAGAATAACATGAAGGTTAATGGAGGCAAATCAACTGTTACAACATTTACAAACAGGAGTTTTAAAACTGAATTTGAATATACTTTGGATGGGGTAGTTATCCCAAAAGATGGCAAGTGCAAATACTTAGGTGTAAGATTTGAAAGTAATTTGCACTGGAAGGGTCATGTGGATGACATTGTTGGGAAAGCATACAGATCGTTACATGTCATAATGAGGCTACTTAAAGGATGCAACAAAGAATTAAAAGAGAAAAGTTACTTAAGTATGGTTCGTCCATTATTGGAATATGCAAACAGTGTTTGGGATCTTCACCAAGAATACCTAATAAAAGAAATAGATAGTGTGCAGAGGAAAGCAGCAAGATTTGTAACAGGGGATTTCAGGAGAAAGAGTAGTGTGTCAGAAATGTTAAAGAAACTAGGGTGGGAAACTTTAAGTAAGAGAAGGGAGAAAACTAGACTTATAGGTTTATATAGAGCCTATACAGGAGAAGCAGCATGGGGAGATATCCGTGAGAGGCTTCAGTTGGAAAATAATTATATCGGCAGGACTGACCACAAATATAAAATTAGAAGGAATTTTAGCAGAAGCGATTGGGGTAAATTTTCTTTCATTGGGAAGGGTGTGAAGGAGTGGAACAGTTTACCAGGGGTAGTGTTTGATCCTTTTCCAAAATCTGTACAGATATTCAAGAAGAGAATAAACAGCAACAGAGAAAATAAATTAAATGTTAGAGGGCATTCGACCAGTGCAGGTTAATATAAATAAAAAATGTGTGTGAATAAATTAATTCCATCCCCTGGTCTAAGGAGTTTGGACAGCCAAAGTAGGGGACTGCCTGTAGGGGTGAAGTACAGTGGGGACTTCGAGGGCCCTGGGACCGCTACGGTAGCTGTGAAGGCCCTTCAGGAACTCTGAAAAGTGGTGGTAAAAGGGGCTCTGGTTAAGACGCAGCAGGTCGTTATGCTACTTAGGTTCCAGAATAGGTAAAGAAAAGGAAAAGTAAATAAATGCAATATATTTAATCTTATACCAGTTGTACAGTATCATTTGAAGTAATTCCACATCCTGTATATCAGATGACTATATTTGTAAGTAGTACAGGAGATATTATAAGTAGAATTTTGTAAACAATGTAAATTTATTAAGGATGAGCTGTGTGTTTAATAGAAAAAATTGTTAGCGTAAATTATATAATATTGTATTATAGGAAAATTTTATTTTCTTGTTAATTTAATATTTAGTGCTTGACAATAATGTATTTTAGTGTACCATTTGCCACCGAGGTAAACACCTCATTTGCAAATAAAGAGATTTTGATTTTTGATTTGATTTGGAATCATCTGAATCTCAACCAATTAATTCACCACTATGCCAAATTCCACAGATCTGACACCACACAAAATTAAGATCTGAATTATCGAATACCAGGAGTTGATGATATTATTTACTTGTGCTGGATTGAGGGACGTGCATATTTACATCTGGATGGTTGTTACAAAGGAAAACGTTTTGTTAGACGGGGCTTTCCCCCGAGGCTAGCGTCCTATTGAGGCTCTAAATTCTGCGGCAAGAAAGAAAGCGCTCTCACTTGATTGCTCACTTGTGTCTCAGTCGGCTAATTCAATTGATATTCACTTGATATTCGCTCATCGAGTCTCAGCCGCGCACTCAATGTATCATTGTATTATTAACCCACTGTTTTCTTGAAACGCCAAGTGCGGCGTGGCGTAATTCGCGTGCCTATTAGACATATTTATTTGTGAAACGGTTGTCAGACTAATGTACAATCGCCGTGAGTTAGCTCACAAGAGCTAGTGACGATATAAAACATTATAAATATTTATAACCCGTACGCGATTTGTGGTAATAACGTGTGCGAGTCGTATAATATATAACCGGTGGCAAACTGATTACAACCGGGCTGATTCCCTTCAATTAGTGCCGCACAGATGGAGCTGTAGTCAATAGTAGCCAAACACTAAGGTTGTAGTCGTGTGTACGATCACGCTAAGTGGTGAAGTAGATGTTCTCCACAATTCCAGACACAACCAGGATCAAGCAGACAACAACAATGAAGTATCCAGGAGTCGAGCAGAGGACCTTAATCCCTGTGATGTGTGCCGTCATCGTGGGCAAGGCGCGCATGACATAGTGGTCATGGGACTCGTCGCTGATGGAGAAGTTGCTGCTAAGTTAAGTCCTTTAGTTCTATAAGCATGTGAAGTAATATTTGATGCACTAATTAGGTCACTCTTATACAAGTAAATTAATGGTTAAATGCAAGCCAGAGTGGAATTTACTTTGCTCAGTTTAAGTAAAATTAAATACATTCAGGTCCGTATGCATGTTAAGGCCCCGATCTAAGTGTTATATATAAATTAGATAGGAACAAGAGACAGAATAGCTTAGATATAGGTGTGTACATTAGTTATTAGTATTTTATTCCTGTATGAGTTAATTTTTGATAGAGTTGTTTGGCAGATTCTTCATAATACCTATTGGGCTACGCGCCATCAGCGTCGCCATATTAAGCGGATTAGAGTAGAGACAGCATATGTCAAGATATTTTTATGCATGACGCATGAAATTTCAGTCACAAGATGTGACGGGCGAGCTTACATCGTCGAATATAGAACAGTGTCTTCAAATATGGTGGCAGGCAAATCCAAGAATATAACGGTCACTGAACCAAGAATCTTTTATATGTGAGGCTAGAAGTAACGTGAGATGTTTATGGGGCTGAAATGATAAGAGAAAAGCTATGAAAGCCACGGTGATTTATTTGGAACCATGATATATATATTTGATAAGCCAGCCTATTTTTATGCGAGAGGTTGTGTTTGGCTGTGAGCTATATTTTTCAATGAGAAGTTTGTGCCATTACACAGCACGAACAAGGTCAGCCAAGCCCCGACGAGGTAATTGCTTTCGAGGTAGGGAGAAACGTCGAGTCAGCTGTAGGCTGAGGGCTGAGTTTTGTGAGTGAAATTATTTACAATGAGTACCGTTATTTCCATGAAAGGCCTGCCACAAAACCCAATTATTTAAATGTTTGTTGCTAACCAGCTGATATCCCCTGTCAAGATATGCTGTAATGCTGTGTCTGTGTGAGACATGGAATCGTCGGAGCCTGAGTTTGTTGGGATCGAATCCCGGGGCCTCTATCAATTGCAGTGCATAATCTGTGTGTGTTTAATTTTGCAGGTGTGATTATATATAGTTATTTCGTGTTGCTTATTGTTGTGTCCAGTGTATTTAGTGTATTTATTTCTGTGTTGTGTTGTTGTCCTTTGTTGATTAACGGGGACACTTAGCCCGATGGATACATTTTGGGAAGTAAGGTTCTGCCCTTATCCATTGCTCATGGGTATGATTAGAATCTGTGTTGTTTTGGATGGGTAATTTAGACGCAGTCCTAAACAAGTGTTTTATATATTTGTGTCCGAGTGATCGGAATGTTCATATGTAAATTAGGCCAATTACTAGTGTATCGGATATTACTATCGCATCTCATGAACGGTTTTAGGTCGAGCCTTGGAGCAAAGAACTAGGGACTTAACAAGGCAGTCAACATAATGAAATAATGTAACTCAAACATATTCCATGCACAGGTAAGCATGTTTCCTATTTTCTCGGGTTCGTTACCTGTTTTCTAATTTTTGAACGTTGTTAACAATGCTAATTCCTGTAAATGTGCGCGTCACTTTCTTTGACCATTTAAATGGTCGGTTCTTCGTTTTTTAAATTATTTAGTATGATTTTAATTCATGTTTTTAGTTTAATGAATCTATTCTATCCGATAACCTGCGTTCTCATTCACTAGATTTATATGTACGTATTTATTGTCCATATACTCCCAGTATATTTTAGTAAGTAGAGATTTTATTGCCCACATCTGGACGTACCACGCGTTTCTACCCTGAGCTAGGCCGAATTTAAGATAGGATACGGTACAATATATTTGATGAGAATATGTTCACTCCATGAAAACTGACAGAAAGTTTGTGAAACGATCTGTATAATAAGTAAGAACTAGGAAAAGAGTATATTGAACAGACATAAGTTTTATTATTATTTCGTATATTAAATTAATAATAATAATGATAATACCATGAACCTACTACGATGCCGTAGCAGGGGAAGAGGTGATAATCCCAAGTGGCGTGTCGCAGGTGGCGGATAGGGAGGTCCTCACCGGCTTACCGGCGGACATGAGCGAAATAATATAGCTCTCGCGCATCAAACACACTTCAAAGGGTTGCAAAATATCAAGTGGCACCTCTCGATCTAAACAATCGAGTTTTAATCATGTGATCATCTAAAGTCATCACTCCAACTACTTACTTTGAACTTGTGAGCCTGACATGATGTATCGTAGTCGATCAAAGCAACTACCCCAGGCCCCCGGATGCACACATTTCGCGTTCTCCCGATCATCAGATTCTGGGGAATCGAGAGCATGATGCTGAGAAGGGTCGGAGCTTCACAAATTCTCTTCATCCCAAGAAAAATAACTCCATAGGTACAGTCAACGTAAACATCCTTTTGAAAACTGGGAAACTCAAACAATTAATTGATATCCTGAATATATTTGTTATTCAAATTGCAGCAGTACAGGAAACGCGCTTCCAAGACGAGAAACGTTTTTATTCAGAAAACCTTAGGATATATAAGAGTAAACCAGCCACAAAAATGGGAGAGAATCTACCGTAATTTGGAACAACCTTTTTGTTAAGAAAATCAATAGCAAATTCATTGCTCATTTTTACACGCCCGTCTGAAATGATCTCTGTGCTCACAGTGAAGTCAAGTAAAAATAATTCTGTCATTAATGCTCATGCACCCATAAACAGTGACAACAAGAAAAGACCTCAGAACGTTGAAGACTTCTGGGAATTCCTTGAGGAAAACATCAGCAGCATCCCTAAACAACATGTGAAGATCTTACTAGATGATTTTAATGCACAGATTGGTGGAGAAAGGAAGTATAGATGGATCGTAGGCCATCATCCAGCACATCGGAGGACAAATGAGAATAGTGAGCACCTAATAGATTGCTGTAAATAGATTGCGACTCATGTCAACATATTACTCCAGGCCTCCACACAAGAAGAAAACTTAGAAATCACCAAATCCCTTATTAGGGGAATTCCAGGACAACCATGTAGCAATCTCCAAAGAGAACATGTGTGAAATACAAAATGTTACAGTACGTAAGGGAGTGGTCAAAGTGAAATTCCAACCTAACAGATCCAAGCCCAAATTTCATAGATTAACAAGAGTGGATCCTGAATATCTTAAACAAAACTCAAATGCATTTCTTCAGGGAATAAAAGAACAAGATCCCAAGGATTGGCCTGACTTGATTAGACTTGGAATTTCTTGGTGAGACACGAAATACAAAGTTCATTGTTTTGCACTTAGTCTAGCATGCACATCTCAGAAAAAAAGTACATTGGCGGTACGAGCAACTTGACTAGACTTGGAAGTAACTTATTTGCTGGGAATACAACGTTTATTGTTTTCGCATTCAGTTCTGAGCTGTAGATTTGAAACCTGCAGACTTGTAATTGCCTGCTGCAATGCTTACATCACTTAGCACCTAACGTTTGAGCTACGTGAAATTAAAAATCTTCAGTCCGACTGGGAATCAAACTCGGCACTTTTCCCTTGGACTGCTTACTATAATAGTAATTAAATGATTTGGGGTTAAAACCAAAATACTCAACCTTCGAGCTACAAGAAATTAAAAATAAAATCGCCGAAATGTCTAGGATTCGAAATGGTGGCTCCTTTACTTGGGCAGCTTTTATCATTCAGTCATTTAGTTAGCACGCTTGCTTGCTGCCCACGTAGAGGAGCCACGGCTTCGATTCCTAGTCGGGTCAGCGAGTTTTAAATTTCTCGCAGCTGAAAATTAGGTGTTTTGAATGCACAATCATTTAGTTACTATGATAGTCAGCAGTTCAAGGGAGAGAGTGCCGAGTTCGATTCCCAATCGGGTGGGGTTTTTCCAATTTCTCGCAGCTCAAACATTAGATGTTTTGAATTAAACTCACGCCGTCATTTACTTAGCAGTCCGAAGGGAAGAGCCCTGGATCCCATTCCCAGTCATGTGTAGCGCTAACGTTTTTCGGTTTTGAACACAAAGTTTTAATCTCTAAGTGATGTAAACAATATTGTAAACTACTACAAGTCTAGTCTCCAAAGTTCAAATCTATAAGCTCGAAATGTTGAAATCGAAAAATCTGCGTTCCAAACACTAAAACCCAAGTGCGCGTTACGCATCAGCTCACACGTTAGCGTCAATAACTCTAGAGCTGCTCAGCTTCAAGACATTGAAGTAACTTTCTAAAGTTTTGTCCCTATAAAAGAAGCACATTTATAAAGCCTTACACCATCTTCTTAGTACCATGCCACCATCTTGTTCCAAGTTCAGCTCTAAGCCCTAGATCGTCTCTCATTCCCTTTAGCCCTTTCGCTATTTAACCTTTTTGCCTTTTTGCTATTTTGCCATTTAGCCCTTTTCCCTTTATCCCTTTTGTCTTCCGCCCTTTTGCCCTTTGCGATTTAGCCCTTTTGCCCTTTTCCCTCTGCCCGTTTAGTCCGTTGTCCTTTGTCAATTTGGACTTTTTGCCCTTTGTCATTTTGACTTTTTGCCCTTTAGCCATTTTGGCGTTTTGCCATTTTTCCATTTTGCCCTGTTGCCCATTATGTGGTCGATTACCTCCAAGCCCTAAGGTTGCCTTTCAACGTTATTCACCTATGAAGAAATCATATGTATTAAGCCTTACACCATCTCCCCAGTGCCATCAGTACAATTTGTAGACGCCATCTTGTTCCGACTTCAGCCTCCAACGTTACGACCTCTATGAATAAAGCACGTGTGTTACGTCTTACGCCATCTCCGTAGTGTGTAGCAGCCATCTTCTACCAAGTTCAGCTTCCACCAAGATCAACTTCAAAGACCTCTTAAAAATACCCTGGACCATGTCTCATCTTGTCTAGTTAGTTTAAGCCTGGGATCGAATCTCAAACTTGAGTCTGTAACGCCCTTGTAAGGTTAAGCCTGGCGTCAAATCTGCAACGACCCAAGGACAAAGAAAATGGACACGGTCAAAACAACAAAAACAACATCAAGGCACAAAGTTACTTAGCTTGGGTGCAGTAAGTTACAAACATAACACGTGCAAGGGGCCCAAAATGAAATAAAGATAGAGAGACCAGGATCTTAAACAAAATTTACACTTAACTAGTTGCCAGGTCAATGTGACCAAGTATACTAAATGAACACACCAAATTAAAAGAGAAGTTAAAATATTTAATTAATAAATAATAAATAATAATTCATGAATAATTACAATTATGTAAATCTAACAGAGGACTGAAAAGCTGGTACCTTTTTAATTATTACAATGAAATGAAACGGAAGGAAAATTGAGAAACTGACACCTTTAAATAAATTACTAATTAATATGAAATAAGACCTTTTCTTAAGAAAATTAAAACACTGGCCAGTAAGTTTACTTAGATGAAATTAATCCACTTACAACGAAATTTGCTTCACCTAAATTGAGTTTTACGTAAATGTTTAAAGAAGAATCATGATAACATGATCACATACATCAACTCAAAATGCGACCCAAATAGAAATAAATAAAGCACGGATTAATAATTAATCAATTGAAATGATAAATTAATAAATAGGAGAAACATTCCCCGAAACAATTACAGGTTTATAAACAGAAAATATGTTAATGTTCCACGAATACTACAAAACAATTACGCACGAACAGAAAAATGCAGATTCCGAAGCCAAGCTGTCATTAACAACCGGCAAAGCCCGCAAAATTAAGGCTTACACCAAAGATAAGTGACGCAACAAATAATGAAAGGAAAACAACAAAAAACGGGGATGGATAGGTCAGGTGAGCCTTTAGCAAAAGGAGATTTAAGAATTAGGAGGAACAAATTTCAGTTCTCTACAAACCACAGTGTTACATAAATTATTATTATTATTATTATTATTATTATTATTATTATTATTATTATTATTATTATTATTATATTAAATGCTATGATATTTTTCATTGCATTTAACATTTCATTTAAGGGAGGATTAAATAGAGGACCAAAATTGTTGTTATTAAATTTAATGCGGGGTGGCCTTGGAAGCGCCTTAATGCGCATATGAGATAGAATTTAAACCCGAGCCCGGAAGAAACGGAAAAGAAGAACGATCCCATTACGACAAATCAGCCAATACAGGCCATTACACAATAAATTACGGTGCAATTAGAGATCACGTTACAAGAACAGGGAAATATAGATATAATTTAATTATTAAATACACACACAAAAAGGGAGAGAAAATTAAACACAAACGATAATCTCAAGTAAATAAAACTACTAGAATGACTTTAATACTCATAGGCCCGTATAGCGCGTTTCCAAATTACCTCATAATTTAATTATTTTTTGCAGAATCCAGTTTCTTAATTTTTTGACAATAATAAATTTAATAATGTAGTCCATATTAGGAAATTTTTGGGTGCTGAAGGGAGTGTTCATTAAATTAACCCAATAAATCGCTGCCGAAACGTCTCTTGAATAGATAGGCCTAATTTTAATAATGTCACATGACGACGCTTTACTTGTTGATTCAATTTACGGTAACATGTGATGATAAAAATTGGTTCATGAGGAGCCAGTATGGATTTAGAAAGAAATTTTCTTGCGAGGCAC
The DNA here is from genome assembly GCF_040414725.1 of Anabrus simplex. Lineage (NCBI taxonomy): Eukaryota > Metazoa > Arthropoda > Insecta > Orthoptera > Tettigoniidae > Anabrus > Anabrus simplex. The sequence continues at coordinate 138,356,277 of NC_090267.1, forward strand.
AACTGGTGGGATTTCAGCAGGACATATCAGATCAGTTAGATTCAGGAGGCCAGTTAGATTGCATAGCCATAGATCTTTCCAAAGCCTTTGATAGAGTGGAACATGGAATATTATTAAAGAAATTGGAGGGAATAGGATTGGACGTAAGGGTTATACGTTGGATAAGAACATTTCTAAATTCAAGGGTTCAGAAAGTCAAAGTAGGAAATAATATATCACAGGAAGAGAAACTCTGGAAGGGAATTGCACAGGGTAGTATAATCGGTCCGTTACTTTTCTTAATATACGCAAATGACTTAGGGAACAATATAACATCGAAAATAAGATTGTATGCAGATGACATAATTCTTTATAGGGAAATAAATAACATTGAGGATTGTTCAGAATTACAAAGGGACCTTGACAGTATCCAGGAATGGGTTGAAGAAAATAATATGAAGATTAATGGAGGCAAATCAACTGTTACAACATTTACAAACAGGAGCTTTAAAACTGAATTTGAATATACTTTGGATGAGGTAGTTATCCCAAAAGATGGCAAGTGCAAATACTTAGGTGTGAGATTTGAAAGTAATTTGCACTGGAAGGGTCATGTTGATGACGTTGTTGGGAAAGCATACAGATCGTTACATGTCATAATGAGGCTACTTAAAGGATGCAGCAAAGAATTAAAAGAAAAAAGTTACTTAAGTATGGTTCGTCCATTATTGGAATATGCAAACAGTGTTTGGGATCCTCACCAAGAATACCTAATAAAAGAACTAGATGGTGTGCAGAGAAAAGCAGCAAGGTTTGTAACAGGGGATTTCAGGAGAAAGAGTAGTGTATCAGAAATGTTAAAGGAACTTGGGTGGGAAACTTTAAGTAAGAGAAGGGAGAAAAGTAGACTTATAGGATTATATAGAGCCTATACAGGAGAAGCAGCATGGGGAGATATCCGTGAGAGGCTTCGGTTGGAAAATAATTATATTGGTAGAACTGACCACAAGTACAAAATTAGAAGGAATTTTAGCAGAAGCGATTGGGGTAAATTTTCTTTCATTGGGAAGGGCGTGAAGGAGTGGAACAGTTTACCAGGGGTAGTGTTTGATCCTTTTCCAAAATCTGTACAGATATTCAAGAAGAGAATAAACAACAACAGAGATAATAAATTAAATGTTAGAGGGCATTCGACCAGTGCAGGATATTGTAAATAATAAATGTGTGTGATTAAATTAATTCCATCCCCTGGTCTAAGGAGTTTGGACAGCCCAAGTAGGGGACTGCCTGTAGGGGTGAAGTACAGTGGGGACTTCGAGGGCCCTGGGACCGCTACGGTAGCTGTGAAGGCCCTTCAGGAACTCTGAAAAGTGGTGGCAAAAGGGGCTCTGGTTAAGACGCAGCAGGTCGTTATGCTACTTAGGTTCCAAAATGGGTAAAATATAAATATGTAAATAAATTCAATGTTAATTTTAATCTTATACCAGTTATATAGTATTATTAGAAGTAATTTCACATACCGTACTGTATATGAGTTGACTATGTTTGTAAGATATTATAAGTAGAATTTTGTAAACAATATAAATTTATTAAGGATGATGTGTGTGTTTAATAGAAAAAATTATTAACGTAAATTGTATAATATTGTATTCTAGGAAAATTTTCTTTGTCTCCTGTTAATTTAAAATTTAGTGCTTGACAATAATGTATTTTAGTGTGCCATTTGCCACCGAGGTAGACACCTCATTTGCAAATAAAGAGATTTTGATTTGATTTTTGACATCTTCATCTAATCCAAAGCTGTAGAAATCGACAAAAGTTTTAGGAATGTATAATTATTTACATTTTTACACCAGAATATCTAAATACAGGTAATCAATGACTCACACAACTTCACACACATTAGAAAATAGGCACACAACCAGTAATTTAGCACTCACATGACCTAATTTGATAATAATAGAAAATTATTGAAATAGTGAAATAAATGAGAAAATTTAAGGCATAGCCTTAGTTTTCAGTTATTTTATCCAGGAGTATCGTACTCCATTCCCTCGACAACCAAAGATGTCTTCCTAGGCACATTCCAAAGGACCTCCATCTTGCAGGCTGATCGCAGAACAAGTCCACGGCAAGAAGAAACTCGCCGTCCAGAAACGAGTCTAGCGCATGCGCGCCAGTATCGACTTCCCATTGAGCGAATAGGATTCATCTGAGTTTCGACGCAATAATTGCAGGTCACACATTTAAATAATTTGAATTTAGATTGCACCAATTAACAGGCGCTCCAAACAATGGACGATTAAGGGGAATAAAATCCCAGTACACAAATCAAATACGTTCAAATAAATACAGTTTCCCGTATTCACGTCACAGAATCCGTGCCTATTAGGTTAAGCTATCACTCTTGTCCATAATTACGTTGGCAGTTGATTTAAGCTAGCGCTCTTGGGCATCAAAATTGGATCTGTGAAGGTAACGCCCTTGTAAGGTTACGGCTAGGGTTGAATCCAGGACCTATGAGGTAAAGCTTGGAGTCGCATCCGTATTTGTTAGGTTAAACTTGCGCTCTTGGGCATAATCATGTTGGCAGTTATGTTCAGCTTGCACTTTTTGGCATCAAAATTGGGTTTGTAAGGTTAACGTCCTTAAGTACAGGGTCGAACCTGGGGTCTGTGAGGTTAAGCCTGAACACGTAACCAGCGTAACATCATGTGAGGTTAAGGGTGCACTATTAGAAAACGCCCTACTTTTCAAATCGCCCGCCAAGTAAGTTCATGTGAGGCTAAGCATGCACTCTTAGTCAGCACATTCCGTGGAGTGGTGGCCTCTCCCAGAGGCCTGGGGAGGAGGTGGTACCAGAACCCCCCAAAAGTATCTACCTTCCTCTTTTGTTCAACTTGGTTTTATATAAAGTCATCAGAGAGTGGGAAAAGAAAACCATGTATTCGGAATTCTCAGCAAAATAGCAAGGAAGAAAAATTGAAACGGCATATGGAACAACTTCACGGGCATCTTTTTAAATACCTTGGAGAAATGATTCTTTCTTCGGGATTAGACAGTTTGGCCAATACAGACAGGGTCTCAAAACTTCAGAGGGCATTTAGACTGACATGGGATCACTACAATAAACGAGTAGGCCTAATGTCACGTACTGCTAAATTGAAACATTACAAAACTGTTATTCTACCGGAAGCTCTATATGAATCAGAAACCTTAATATTAGGAGGTCATTATAAAATTGCAGGTACTGAAAAACAAAAACGTAAACTTCTTAGAAAAATTTTCGGAATTTGGATCAAAAGGCTAACAGCAGGCCTCTATAGTTACACAGATAGTTTAATCAATACTCTACGGGGGAAACGTTCCGGTTTTTTGAACACTTTTTTAGGGTGGACAAAGTTTATTCAGTGTAATAAATTCCCCCAAACAGGAGAATCAATTGCCTGGAGGAAACAAAAGGAGACCTAAATGAATTCACCATCTGGGAAGACATGATGAAAAACTGCAGTCTTCAGGACATCAGTAAATAGACACACATTTGTGGTCAAAACTAGCAGTAGGACTGGTACAAAGTGGTCAGAAGAACAGAAGAGGCAACACAGTGAGTTCATGAAGAGATTTTGGAAGAATAGGAAGGCGAAAGTCATCAAACCAATGAACAAGTTCCAACGCGCTGTATGAATGGGCATAACGAAATAATAATAATAATAATAATAATAATAATAATAATAATAATAGTTATCGACCCACTAACTACATCTGTGGTTCTTGAAGATTTCGTTCTGCAGGGGTTCTTTTACGTGCCGATATATCTACCAAAAGAAGGCTGACATATTTTCAGCTGTCGAAATGTACTGAACTGAGCCGGAATTGAACCCACCAATTTGGACTCTGATGGCCAAGACCTCAGCGTCTCAGCCAGGCTTATATTTATTATTATTATTAACAATACATCCACGTTATTATTACGCATACACTACTAAAAGAACAAAACCATCCTCAATGTGGTATTATAAATAATGACAATAGAAATAATCCACTTGCTCGGTTGTATTAGAGAATCGAGAAGATCGGCCTCCTAATCAGTTCATATGAACAATATTTCATTCACATCTGTTCTATCGGCTAACAGTCTTAAAAGACTTCCGTGTGTTCTCAAGTGCTTCTTAATGCACCAGAAGACGACGTTGTCAACCTTAAACGCTATCGACTTAATCTATGATGGAACGTGGTATCTTGTGAAGAGAGAGTGTACGACTAACGGACTGACCCTGGAAATTATGAAACATTCTGTATTGCTCTGTTCTCAAATACCACCTATTGTTGTATTAATTTTTTAGAAGGGAAATACAATGAGGCAACCATCCCTTCGCATATCTAATTAGAAGTGAAAAACAAAGAGTTCCACTACTTCCGAGAATGAAGGTATTTGAAAAAGAAATGGTAGGACCGCGAATAATGACGAAAACATTAAAGCCTCCCTAGTTCTCGTAAACATAACAACGTCAGGTAGGAAGAGAACAAAATTCGACCAAGACAGGTCAGGTAGGAAATATGAAAGTAAGGAGCATGATAAATAATTAGATGCAATGCCAATTTCAGCCAATAGCCCCATAGTCGCCAACTCAAGTTTTCAAGTTGCGAGCCCTTAGGGATGTCTATTTTAGTCATCTCTTACTATAGGCAGGGCAAACCCTGGATATATTCCACACCTCCTCCCCTTCGCAGGGGATAAATACCACTCGTGAAGACAAATATACGGAAAGATAATCTGACTATTGTAGTAACACGTAACTTTTTTAATATACACTACCTCATACATTACAATTAACCACTACAATGAAACAAACATCTTATCAACAATTTTGAAACATTATCAGTTAAATTTTATAGACGGTGCGATGGAATAGATGGTAAGCTAATGGTCTAGAAATGACAGATAATACTCGCTCCACCAATTGGTCAGTATTTTCAGTCATAATAACTTTTACTTGTAAAAATATATGTGTTCTTTCAGTTTACCAGTACTTGAGGATGCACGGTGTAAGAATAAGTCATATTAACCTCATTAAGCCCTGTCTAAAGGTTATGTAGAAAAATAAGGTGACATCTCCGAGGAAGTTGTAATTAAACATGAACTGGTGAATAAGAACTCCACTCAAGAGAACAGTTCAGTCTCTGAAAATGTAATTAGAGAGAGAGATAGAAAGACTATAAGAGTTTAAGAGAATGTTTGGATAACAAATGCCCTACGTAACATATTTATCCGGATACCTCCAATAAAATTTTAGAGCCATTTTGCATAGTGGGAGACGATAGGAAGGCAAATAAATAAATAAATAAATAAATAAATAAATAAATAAATAAATAAATAAATAAATAAATAAATAAATAAATAAATAAATAAATAAATAAATAAATAAATAAATAAATAAATAAATAAATAAATAAATAAATAAATAAATAAATACGTACATAAATAAATAAATAAATAAATAAATAAATAAATAAAGTAAATATATCATACACATCATTATTATAGACCGTTATGCCTTTCAGCGTTCAGTCTGCAAGCCTCTGTGAATTTACTAAACGTCGCCACAATCATCTATTTGAAACTAATGTTGTGGCCTCATTTAGTTCTATACCTCTTAAATCGTTAGAAACTGAATAACCACCGTCGTCTTGGCCTCCCTCTACTTCTCTTACCCTCCATAACGAAGGCCATTATTCTTCTAGGTAACCTATTCCCTCAATTCGCCTCACATGGTCTCACCACCGGCGCCGGTTAATGCGTACAGCTCCATCCATCGAGTTCATTCCTAATTTAACTTTTATCTCCTCATTCCGAGTACCCTCCTGCCATTGTTCCCACCTGTTTGTGCCAGCAATCATTCTCGCTACTTTCATGTCTGTTACTTCTAACTTATGAATAAGATATCCTGAGTCCACCCATTTTCGCTTCCGTAAAGCAAAGTTGGTCTGAAAACATACTGATGTAAAGATAATTTCATTCGGGAGCAGACTTCCTTCTTACAGAATATTGCTGATCGCAACTGTGACTCACTGCATTAGCTTTACTGCACCTTAATTCAATCTCACTTATCCTCCTGGGAGAACACACATCCTAAATACTTGAAATTATCTACCTGTTCCAGCTTTGTATCACCAATCTGACATTCAGTTTTTTTTGGATATCTTACCTCCTGCCATCAAGTTAGTCTTTGAAAGGCTAATTTTCATACTAAACTCATTTTACCCATTTTGAAGTTCCAAGATATTAGACTGCAAGTTTCGGCACAATCTGCTACTTGCTTTACGTCGCACCGACACAGATAGATCTTATGGCGACGATGGGACAGGGAAGGGCTAGGAGTGAGAAGGAAGCGGCCGTGGCCTTAATTAAGGTACAGCCCCAGCATTTGCCTGGTGTGAAAATGGGAAACCACGGAAAAACATTTTCAGGGCTACCGACAGTGTGATTCGAACCTACTATCTCCCGAATACTGGATACTGGCCGCACTTAAGCGACTGCAGCTATCGAGCTCGGTGGCACAATCTACCATTAAGACCAAGTCGTCAGCATAGACCAGACTGCTTACTACATTTCCACCTAACTGAATCCCTCCCTGCCACGTTTAAAATTTCAGCAGATGATCCATGTAAACTACGAACAATAAAGTTGAAAATAAGGAAGTACCATGAACCAAGAACTCATTATACCATCAACTCCCACTGTACCTCAATTGTCAACATAAATGCCATTGAATGATTTTAATAATCTACCCTTAATCCCATAGTCTCCTAGTATCGCGAAACATATTTTCCCTCGGTACCTTGTCATATGCTTTCTCTAGATCTTGTATGTTCAGTCCGTCAGCGATTCCACTGGTGGGATCCTCAACAGCTCTGCCATTAGCTGTCATAGAAGGCCTAGGCATCACTGAAGAGGCGTACTAGGAAAATGAGAAGTGAGGTAGTTTCCCGTTGCTTTCCTCACCGAGCTAGAGTTGCTATTACATATCAGTCTGCCAAGCCCACTGAAATGCATACACCAACTGACCCTATGAGCAACATTTTCACACCATTCATAGCAGAGACTGGCTGTATAAGGATTGACATTACTAGCATCGCTCATACCTCAGTCACTTTCATATTGTCAAAGCCAAGGATAAGACAGAGACAGATCTATGAAAGTAACAAAATTGCTCTAGCCTATACCAGAAGACATAGTGCACTGTAAACACTAGGTCCTGCCAGCAATGGCATTCTCTAGATCTATGAAACATAAATATAACTGTCTATTTCTCTCGTAGCATTTTTCAATTATCTGGCGCATACTGAAAATCTGATCCTGACATCCCCTCTGTGGTCTGAAAGCACAATGGTTTTCATCCATCTTCTTCTCAACCACTGATCGCACCCTCCCTTCCAAGATGCCAGCGAATACTTTGCCTGGTATACTAATCAATGAGATACCTCTATAGTTGTTGCAATCCTTTCTGTTCCCTTCCTTATAGATAGGTGCAATTACTGCTTTTGTCCAATCTATAGATACCTTACCAACACTCTATGCTAATTTTATTACTCTATGAAGCCATTTCATCCTTGTCTTTCCACTATACTTTTCAGGTCAAATTTCATCTATTCCTGCTGTTTTATGACAATTGAGTTTAGTCACCACCTTTTACACTTCCTTAAGCGTAATTTCACCAGCATCATTTTCCTCCTCCACACGAGATCAGTTGTTCGCGACACCACCAGGAAGATTTCCTTCCACGTTGAGAAGATTTTTAAAATGTTCCCTCCAATTGTCCAGTGATTCCCTGGGATCTATTATGAGTTCACCTGAATTACCCCAAACACTGTTCATTTCCTTTTTCCCACCCTCCCTAAGATTCTTTATTACCGTGGAGAAAGATTTCCCTGCCGCTTGACCTATCCTTTCGAGGTTATTACTAAAATCATTCCACTATTTCTTTTTGGATTCAACAACTGTTTGTTTCGCTCATTTTCCCTTGTTTGGAGCCATTCCCAATAAGCCTTCCTTTTACGTTTACAAGCTGCTCTCAATAGCACCATATCTGAACGACTTATTTGATTATATTGTTTGCATGAAGGCGCTATACAAAATGAATGGAGAGTTGTTACAGCAGCCCATGTGTATAAAGGAAAGGCTGTTAGACTTATAGCTGAAAATTACAGGCCAGTAAGTTTAACATGCATTGCATGTAAGATTTGGGAAGGCATTATTTCTGATTACATTAGACCAGGGGCGGTGCGTGGTATCGTTGCAGTGTTGCACAACTCCCAATAACTTTGCACTTCATTTATCGTCTTTTCTTCTGATGTTGTAGTTTAATAAACCTAACATATATTCGAAAACATGTTAAAATCAACCATCTTTGGTCGTTCGCTGTATTAATGGTTCGTAACGGACCAATAAACGCTGCTGGCTTCGAATCAAACTTAGGGGGTTTGCTTTCCTACGGCAACTCCCTAGTGCATAGCGCGGTGCAATGCACCTCAGCGGGGACGAGCCTAAGCCTGCAGAGCATCAGGTAGCATGCTCGCCAGTATGGGTCTCAGGGAGTTGCACGAGACTAGCAAGTCCCCTACCGAGAAACAGTTCCAAATGTCCCCGTTAGATTGCGCCACTCTGCGGAGATTACTTCATTCCTACTTTCTACCCCCTCGCAAAGGTAATTCATTTCCAGTTTTTAAATTTACAAATTTTATTTACGTTGCACCGATGCAGATAGGTCTTATGGCGACGATGGGATAGGAAAGGGCTAGGAGTTGGAAAGAAGCGACCGTGGCTTGAATTAAGGCACAGCCACAGCATTTTCCTGGTGTAAAAATGGGAAACGGCGGAATACCATCTTCAGGGTTTCCGACAGTGGTGTTTGAACCCACTATCCCCGGAATGCAAGCTCGCAGCTACGCGACTGTAACCGCGCGGCTAGCTTGCTGGGTAATTTATCTTCTACGCCACACCAGGCCACCCACAATATTACCAATATCTTGCTTCAATGACAAACAGGAGGGCAAATTTTCAATTAATGTGAGGCAATAGTAACTGTGCCAGGCTGAGTGGCTCAGACGGTTGAGGCGCTGGCCTTCTGACCGCAACGTGGCAGGTTCGATCCTGGCTCAGTCCGGTGGTATTTGAAGGTGCTCAAATACGTCAGCTTCGTGTCAGTAGATTTACTGGCATGTAAAAGAACTCCTGCGGGACTAAATTTCGGCACCTTCGAGTCTCCGAAAATCGTAAAAAGTCATTAGTGAAACGTAAAGCCAATAACATTATTAATAAGAGTGAAAGTAGTTATAGTGTATAGTTAGCCTCTTATTTCCTGGGTTGTAATTGCCAGATATACTTCAGTTTAAGTAGGGATGTAGTTCATTACCTAACGATAATAGAGTTTCTTGTTACTTTTGTAGGGTATGAAAATGTGACACTCAAAATTTTGGTGCAACACCCAGCTTCAGATACCACCAGCCGCCACTGCATTAGACATGTTTTTGAAATTAATAACTGTTTCGATAGAAGGCAGTTCGGGTTTAGGAAAGGTTATTCCACTGAAGCTCAACTTACAGGATTCCAGCAAGATATAGCAGATATATTGGATTCAGGTGGTCAAATGAACTATATCGCGATTGACCTGTCTAAAGCATTTGATAGGGTGGATCATGGGAGACTACTGGCAAAAATGAGTGCAAATTGGACTAGACAAAAGAGTGACTGGATGGGTTGCTATATTTCCAGAAAATAGATCTCAGAGACTTAAAGTAGCCGAAGCTTTATCTGAACCTGCAATAATTAAGAGGGGAATTCCTCAAGGCAGTATTATTGGACCTTCATGTTTTCTTATACATATATAAATGATATGAGTAAAGCAGTGGAATCAGAGATAAGGCTTTTTGCAGATGATGTTATTCTGTGTAGAGTAATAAATAAGTTACAAGATTGTGAACAACTACAAAATGACTTCGATAATATTGTGAGATGGACAGCAGGCAATGGTATGATGATAAACAGGGTTAAAAGTCAGGTTGTGAGTTTCACAAATAGGAAAAGTCCTTTCAGTTTTAATTACTGCGTTGATGGGGTGAAAGTTCATTTTGGGAATCACTGTAATTATCTAGTCTCTGGTAATACCCCAACTAGAGTATGGTTCCAGTGTATGGGACACTCACCAGATTACTTGATTCAAGGACTGGAAAAATCCAAAGAAAAGCAGCTCGATTTGTTCTGGGTGATTTCCGACAAAAGAGTAGTGTTACAAAAATGTTGCAAAGTTTGGGCTGGGAAGACTTGGGAGAAAGAAGACGAGCTGCTCGTCTAAGTGGTATGTTCCGAGCTGTCAGTAGACAGATGGCGTGGAATGACATTAGTAAACGAATAAGTTTGAGTTGTGTCTTTAAAAGTAGGAAAGATCACAATATGAAGATAAAGTTGGAATTCAAGGGGAGAAATTGGGGTAAATATTCGTTTATAGGAAGGGGAGTTAGGGATTAGAACAACTTAACAAGGGAGATAATCAATAAATATACAATTTCTTTGAAATTATTTAAGGAAAGATTAGAAAAACAACAGATAGTGAATCTGCCATCTGGGCGACTTTCCTAAATGCAGATCAGTATTGACTGATTGATATTGATATCATTCCACCAAGATGTTCGCTTTTTCCCACCTTTACACACAGATATTTCTAGGCATTCCCTTGCTGTTTATATTACAGCATCTCTGTATGCCACCCATTCTCTTTCTATATCCTGAACTTGTTTACTGTCCACTGTTCGGAACTTATCACTAATCATATCCAAGAACGTCTGTCTAATTTCCTCGTCCTGGAGATTTTCTACCGTTATTCGTTTTCAGACAGATTTCACTTTTTATATCTTAGGCCAAGAGATAATTAGTTCACTACAAATCAGATAGTGGTCTGTATTATCGAAAAATCCCCGAAAAACCCGTTCATTCTTAACAGATTTCCCGAATTCGAAGTTGGTTAAGATGTAGTCTGTTATTGATCTGGTACCCCTAACCTCCCATGTGTAGGGGTGAATAGTCTTATTATTGAAGAATGTATTCGTAACTGCTAAACCCATATTAGCACTGAAATCCAGCAAACGCTTCCCATTCCCATTAGCTTTCATATCTTCCCCACATTTGCCAATCACCTCTCGTATCCTTCAGTTCTATTCCCAACTCTCGCATTGAAACCGCCCATTAGCATTATCCTACCCTTGCTATTGACCCTGACTACGATGTCATCCAACGCTTCATAAAACCTGTCAACTTCAACCTCATCTGCACCCTCACATGGTGAATACACTGAGACGATTCTCGTCCTAATTCCTCCAACTGCAAAATCTACCCACATCATTCGCTCATTTATGAGCCTAACAGAAACTATGTTGAGTGCAATGGTATTCCTGCTAAACAGTCCTACGACATACTCTGCCCTTCCAACACCCGTCAAGTACACTTTATAATCTCCTATCTCTTCCTCGTTATCTCCCCTTACCCGAATATCACTTACTCCTAGCACGTCTTTGCTGACTCAGCCATTTCTATTTCCTTTCTTCCATAAGCCCCTTTGATAGGTCTTCATCGAATTCCATTTCGTTCGCTAAGTTGTTTAAGGATTCCCTCGCCTGTCAAATGGGAGTGGGACTCCATTACTCCCATAGGACCGAGACTTGCTTAAAATGTTCCGAGCTCAGAAAATTCATGAAGCACGATGTTACCCTACTTACACATAATCCTTTAACGGATTAGGGATCACCGGTAGATTGTATAGTCATAGCCTCCCGAGCACAAGGTATGCCATGACTCAGAATATGTCCGACGTGCCCAATCCCATTCCGTAGCAACTGGTACTCCGACTCTCAGGATCACTTACTAGGCCACTCAGCCGTTGCCCATGGTTCACGAACTAGGACTTGACTTCAGTAACCCACGCCATGAACCATAAATAATAACAATATCATGGGATATCGCTTTACATTACACATAATACCTCTTTCTTAGTTAAGATTCATAATTGCACTAGTCGTGAAAAGCAAGTAAATAAAAGATGATTTATTAAATTATACCAACTACCCAATTCTAACCCTTATGCAAATATAGTGTAGATCTGTTTGAAAGTGTTTAGAATGGTTAAGTTCACAGTCAAATTTATATAATACAAGCCATACTACTCGTCACTGACGGGGCATTGATAAAAACTCTCACAACAGCAAATGAACACCTAATAATATTTGGATGTTCATGAAAAAATAATAATCGCAAATTTCTCCGTTATTATTCTTCGTGCGGCAAAATCGCATATTTTGCATTCGGGAGAAAGTGGGTTCGAACCCCACAGTAGTCCGTGTCGTCCCAAAACTCACGAGTTTCAAAACTCACGAGTCTCAAAGCTCACGAATTCCAGGAAGAGGATTAGTGAGAACAAGTTTCTCTACCTGGGCCAGTCTCAAAACTCACGAATTCCTGGAAGAGGATTAGAAAGAACAAGTTTCTCTACCTGGGCCAGTCTCAAAACTCATGAGCAGGGCCAGTCCTTCTTTGAATGGTTAAATGTCCACCCTATTAGTGATGAGTTAATCGAATACTTTTAATAATCAAATAACTTCCATCCGATTATTTAAATAATCGAATAAATAATTTTTCTGAACCGAGGGATTGTTTCAATGAATGTTATTAAGCACTGTGCATCTGGCTTAAATTGATGTGTTTCTGTGCAGTGTGCTAATTTCAGTGAATAATCAAATAAAATAATCCAATGAGTTTCAAATATCATTCAGTTATATCGCGCGGAATAATAGGATCCGACACGGATACTTTTTTCGGTTTAAATGTGTCTGAAGTAAGCGAATAGATGAACGCTTACGAAAATTAGAAATACGCCTTTTTACAAATGAATCTCCAAATTTTGAAACTAAATGAGTGAATTAACTGGCTTGACATCTAATATATCTAAATAAAATTCCTTATTCAAGTAAATGCCGCCTTCTGGCCGCATTATGGAAATATACCTACTTTAATTTTATGTCGTCCAGCTGCATGCATAAACAGTTAGCATGTTGGCCTTTGGTCCAAGGGATCCCGAGTTCGGTTTCCGGTCGGGTGGGAGATTTTAACTTTCATTAGTTAATTCCTATGGCTCGGGGGCTGGGTGTTCGTACTGTCTTCAGCATTAGACTTCATCTTCGGTAGGGCTTCATCCTCACAGATGTGCAGGTCACCTATACGGCGTCAACTCTAAACACCTGCACCAGACCACCCCGGAGGCCACATGCCAGTATTATAAATTTATGTGAAAGGTAAGAAATACATTAACTTTAAGACAACAGCAAAATATTTTTAAAATAATGATAATAATACACCTCGGTCTCTTTCCTTCACTAACCATTATTTTTTCCCCCGTGGGTTGGGGTGGCAGAATAACATTCACAGTATCCCCTGCCTGTCATAAGAAGTGACTAAAAAGGGTCCCCAGGGGCTCTTAAATTATTTAAGAAAAGACTAGATAAAATACTGATAGGCAATCTGCTACCAGGGTGACTGCCCCAAGTCGGTGGAAAAACATGGGTTGAAGGGAAGCGTGAGTCACCGCGCACCTCATCCCTCCTGCAGTCATAGCAAGCACCTGCTGTCCGGATTCGTGAATTTTGAGACTCATTAGAATGTTTACTATAGCTACCAGTTTGTAGTCGTGAGTTTTGATACTATTTGTTACTAATTATAGCCCGTGAGTTTTGAGACTCGTGAGTTTTGAGACGTAACCCAGTAGTCAGCCCTGAAAATGGTGTTGCGTAGTTTCCCATTTTCACACCAGGCAAATGCTGGTTCTGTACCTTAATTAAGGGCACGGCCGCTTCCTTCCCACTCCTAGTTTTTTCCTATCTCATCCTCACCATAATAATTATCTGTGTCAGTGCGACGTATAGCAACTTGTAAAAAAAACGCATAAAAATTAAAGATCGACATTTTGCACAAATTTAATAAATATATGAAGGTTTTTCATACAGTTAATGCTAACGGAGAAATTTGACATTTCCTTTTTCTGCCCCCTTAATACTGTTACGCTACTGTACAGTAACCAAATTATATAGAGCCTAGAGCAAAACCAGGGTATCCTTGAACTTAGATTTAATAATGTTATTCGCTTTATGTTCCACTAACTACTTTCATGGATTTCGGAATCGCCAAGGCGCCGGAATGTTGTCCCTCAGAATTTCTTTTACGTGCTGGTAAATCTAGAGATACGGGGATGACGAAACACCATCGGACTGAGTTAAACTTAAATGCAGTTTTGAGAAATTCTGTGAACCGGTTTCCCGATACTTTGTAACAAAGAAACAAATTACAAACACATAAACAAGGAAAAAGACAAATAGCTAGTTACTTTACGTCGCATCGACACAGATAGGTCTTATGGCGAGGATGGGACAGGGAAGGGCTAGGAGTGGGAAGAAAGCAGCCGTGGCCTTAATTAAGGTACAGCCACAGCATTTACCGTGTATGAAAATGGGAAACCACGGAAAACCATTTTCAGGGCTGCCGACAGTGGGGTTCGAACCTACGATCTCCCGAATACTGGATACTGGCCGCGCTTAAGCGATTGCAGCTATCGAGCTCGGTAAAAGACAAATAAACCATCAACAAATACAAACAAAGAACTTCCTTTTTCTGATAGTGATTTACCGTCGCACTAACACATCAAAGGTTTTCGGCGACACAATGATGGGAAAGGTCTATAAATTAAAGATAGCGGCTGTCGCCTTAATTAAGGCACAACCCCAGCATTTACCTGGTGTGAAAATGGTGAACCACGGAAAAACATCTCTAAGGAATGCCGACGATGGGATTCGAACCCATTTCTCTCAAATGAACAACAAACTCACAAAAATAAAAGAGAAACCAAAACATGCAAATATACAAACCAAACTAACAACAAATATAGAAACAAAGAAGAGATAAATAAATAAACAAACACAGCCAAACAAACAAAAAAACACACACAAATTAAGAAATTAAAAACACAAGCAAACAAACAAACCAACTAACAAACCAAAATTGAACTGAACCCAGTTTCGACTTTTGTAAACCTAATCCAAGATAAAACGAAATATCAGGCAATAATTTGAAGTATACAGACAACATTATAATTGTATTTGTATACATTTTGACCCAGCGTGTTGGATATCCTTGTGTAACGGATCACATCCCGTTACAATCATTCCTCTGTATCATTATTTTATTTGTATGATTATTATTATTATTATTATTATTATTATTATTATTATTATTATTATTATGGGTATTTATCTGTATTATTATTACTATTTTGTAACTATTATTATAATAATTATTTGATTCAATTCTATAATTTGATTTCGCTATGTACTAATTAATTAATTATCGCTTTCTTCATTGTATTTTATTTATTATGTATATGTTAGCATTAAGAAAATGTAGTGTGAGAGATTTGCTGCTTTATATATAGGATATGTATTTATTTTGTGAAACAACTTTTAGGACGTTGCAGCATATAGTGCATACTGTTACAGTAATTGTCGAGTTATCGCTGTGTCATTGTATGCATTTAGAAGCATGTGATAATTTAGGGAGTTCCTAGTCTGCCTGAGGCTATTTCAACACAATCTGTAACACTTTGCAGCTGGGTGTGTGTGATGTCATGGACTGTTTTAACGATGACGTGGATGTTACACCATGCGACATTTAGTGTCTATATACAGAGGAGTATCCTATCAGATGGATGATGACCAGTGAGATAGTCATATGGAGAGTGAGGCCACAGTTAGTTGGTCGGCCAGTCAGTGAGATGGAGAAGAAGAAGTCACATGGGTATGTAGTCGTCAGCGACCAAGTGGATTAAATGTTCGGAGTGTGTTTCGTGTATCTGTTCGGTCGAGTTCTTGTGTCAGTTCGGTGACAGCCGAATATTGAGTCGTCGTAATGCAAACTAACAGTTATCAGTGAATTACCTGTAAAGTTGATTTGAAGTGTGGTTATATTTTTAAGTCATGCGATATCTCGTTTGTGAAACTGAAAGGATACTTCACCAAATTAGGTTTGAGATACCTACATCTGTTACCAATTCAAAGGAATACGTCATGATAACACTCAAAGTGTTCAAGGTACTGTTAAGTGAAACAGTGAGGGATAAGTTTCTTGTACAGGTTTTGAATATTCGGTCAAGAGGATTTCAGATTTAATGCCTAGAGTTTCTTTCCGTTGTAATTTCAGAGTTTTATATTGCCATTCAAATTTTCGCAGCAAGTCTCACCATTTAAATTCAAAATTTAAAGAATATCAAATACAATTAATTGTTTTATTTTAATGGGAAATCAGATAAGCTCAAATTTTAGTTGGGAAACCAAATGCCAATGTCCTTATCCCAGAACCTATATGTTATGTTGTCAAAGTGAGCTTATTACCCCACACATTATAGGTATTCAAGATTCTCATTCTGTTATCGTTACCTTTATTTGTAGCTGGCGCTCATCAACAATTGTGTGTGTAAGTAATCAGGTAAGTACAAGGAGAGAATACATAGTCCGACGATCGGGCATTTTATTTCATGAATATTTTAATTTTGTTTCATTCTAAATTAATGAGCAATCACACTTGCATCTGTTTCTTAGCACAGAAGAGCTTCTATTGAAATCTAGTCTCATGTATGGCTGTGACGGTGTAGTAGCTGTTGAAGTCTGAGTGGTGTAGTCATCTGGTGCTCAGCCAATGTGTCTCAGTGTTAGGAAGGTGCTACTCATGGGGAAAGTCGTGTTGTGTTAACATTTCATGGCCCAATGAGGGAAAGACAAAGACACCTCCGAACAGGCCATGAAAGCCCTTCGAGGAGTGGAAGGTAAAGGCTTCCACCATTGTTAACCGCGGCACGTGATGGGGTAGAGTGGTTAGCACTACGCCCGGCCGCCAGGAATTAACCTGGTACTTATTTTTGGTGTAGGCTGAGTGAACCTCAGGACCATATGCACCTCCGGAAGTGGAAATCTCGTTTCTTAAATTTTACGACTTCCTGACGGGGATTCGAACCCACGTCCTTCCGGGCGAAACGAGCACGCCTTTACCGCCTCGACCAGGCAGACCCTCCCAAAGAGGAAAGCAGTGGCAAATACTCTCACTCCTCATCATGCCTTCATTACACATCCATATCCAAATAAACTTTGTGATCGTATTTGAGGATCCAACCAATTTCCACGCTGAAGATTTGACGGACAGACACATTTTGACCAATATTATAATCAGAAATAATTCGAATTACAACCCTTGAACATCTTAGTAGGTAGTTCTCAAGTTTGATTCTCTTTTTTTTTTTTTTGCTTTACGTCGCACCGACACAGATAGGTCTTATGGCGACGATGGAATGGGAAAGGCCTAGGAGTTGGAAGGAAGCGGCCGTGGCCTTAATTAAGGTACAGCCCCAGCATTTGCCTGGTGTGAAAATGGGAAACCACGGAAAACCATCTTCAGGGCTGCCGACAGTGGGGCTCGAACCCACGATCTCCCGGATGCAAGCTCACAGCCGCGCGCCTCTACACGCACGGCCAACTCGCCCGGTGGTTTGATTCTCTAGCAGATTGACGTATTTAACACTGCTGTTATGATTGTCCTTGATGATCAATTATTTAATCCTTAGATACATGATGTAGCATGTCTGCAGTGGGGTTATAAAAATTATGTGGGCGCTTCCTGAGGGAATGTCATGAACTAGTGCGTCCTTTCCATGTGCTCCGTTGTCAACAACATAACTTAGACATTGGTTGCTCGGTGGTCGGCTGTGCTATGGATTTACAGCGGTATCGTTTGATTGGTAGAAACAGGTTATATCATGCTGTATTGAGTTGAAGTGTGTTATTTTTTTTTCTAGGGGCTTTACGTCGCACCGACACAGATAGGTCTTATGGCGACGATGGGATAGGAAAGGCCTAGGAGTTGGAAGGAAGCAGCCGTGGCCTTAATTAAGGTACAGCCCCAGCATTTGCCTGGTGTGAAAATGGGAAACCACGGAAAAACATTTTCAGGGCTGCCGATAGTGGGATTCGAACCTACTATCTCCCGGATGCAAGCTCGAAGTGTATTATTATTATTATTATTATTAACAACAAAAAATAAATAGCCTCCTTGATTCAAGCGTCAGCGCGCCGTCCTCTCACCACACGGTTCCGTGGTTCAAATCCCGGTCACTCCATGTGAGATTTGTACTGGACAAAGGAGAGGCAGGACAGGTTTCTCTCCGGGTACTCCAGTTTTTCCTGACATCTTTCATTCCAGCAACACTCGCCATTATCATTTCATTTCATTTGTCAGTCATTAATCATTGCCCCGGAGAAGTGTATCAGGCTTCGGCAGCCGGTACCGTTTATATCCTCGCCGCTAGATGGGGCTTTATTCATTCCATTCCTGACCCGGTCGAATGACTGGAAACAAACTGTGGATTTTCATTAGCAAATACATCGCAATCGGGAAATATCTCGGTGGTAAGGGTCACTTACAGTAGTGTGATAAAAAGTTAAAACAACATTACCCACCACCACCACGAGCACAAACAGCAACAACAACAACAAGAACAACAACAACAACAACAGCAACAACAAGAGTACAGCAAGCAATGCCATGGAAAGAAAGTATTACAACAAATACTAGGGACTACTAGTTTAACATTCTAAATCCAGCATCTTCTTCTTTTGGTACCGCACTTTCCCACACCTTTGGGGTCGCGGGTGCGAACGGTGTCGCACTCTTGTGGATTTGGCCCTGTTTTACTGCCGGATGCCCTTCCTGACACAACCCTATGTGGACGGATGTAATCACTATTGCGTCTTTCTGTGGTGGTCAGTAGTGTGGTATGTTGTCAGAATATGATGAGGAGATATACGGACATATACACCCAGTCGCCTAGGCAGAAGAATTAATCAGAAGCGATTAAAATCTTCCACCCGGCCGGGAATCGAACCCGGGACCCTCTGAATCGAAGGCCAGTACGCTGAACATTCAGCTAACGAGTCGGATATTCTAAATCCAGCATCATCATATACAAATTCACACTCAACACTACGACTCACAATACTATATAGGATGGTCTTACTACAAGCTTAACATTACAACACTCTCATACAAATTCAAACATACCTTAAATAATTCAAATGCCATAATACTACAATTTACAGTGTATTGAGCGTTGCATAAAACATGACACCATCACATAGAAATTTACACAGAATTTACAGAATGCCGCCTCTGTGGTGTAGTGGTTAGCGTGATTAGCTGCCACCCCCGGAGGCCCGGGTTCGATTCCCGGCTCTGCCACGAAATTTGAAAAGTGGTACGAGGGCTGGAACGGGGTCCACTCAGCCTCGGGAGGTCAACTGAGTAGAGGTGGGTTCGATTCCCACCTCAGCCATCCTGGAAGTGGTTTTCCGTGGTTTCTCAATTCTCCTCCAGGCGAATGCCGGGATGGTACGTAACTTAAGGCCACGGCCGCTTCCTTCCCTCTTCCTTGCCTATCCCTTCCAATCGTCCCATCCCTGCACAAGGCCCCTGTTCAGCATAGCAGGTGAGGCCGCCTGGGCGAGGTACTGGTCATACTCCCCAGTTGTATCCCCCGACCAAGAGTCTGAAGCTCCAGGACACTGCCCTTGAGGCGGTAGAGGTGGGATCCCTCGCTAAGTCCGAGGGAAAAACCGAACCTGGAGGGTAAACAGATGATGATGATGATTTACAGAATGCTGGAGTCTGTTCTTGAAGCATCTTACATTTTTGGGAAAAGGCTCGAAGCCAGCTGCAGGTAATGCATTCCAATCATTATTTCCCCAATTCAAAAACAAATATTTACTATAGTTATTTCTCTGCGATCTACCTTTTCACAGTATGCGGATAAAATGAAATGACGTATGACTTTTTAGTGCCAGGAGTGCCCAAGGGCAAGTTCTGCTCGCCATCCCTCGTTGAAAGTCAGTTAATTCGCGACGTGTTGCCATCTTCACGACACTAGTGACTGCTCAGCTACGCCACAGCTAGGCGCAACACTCAGGAGTCATACACCGCACATTTTCTAATGGGACACCCTCCCGTAACTTTTGGCCACTCAGTGTATTTATTTTCATATGCCGTGTAACACTGAAGTGTCCTCCCAGTAGTTGTGTTATAATAATGCTTTTTTCGCGCTGGTCCTTGCGAATATTGTCTAGAAACCGTCCTCTTGCTCCTCTGCCACGGATATACTGTAAGTGACTTCACTGTTTTGGGCAAGTTCAATAACATCCTTGAGAATGATGTCCAGTATCATTTCGAACCCTTACAGAACATCCTTAACCGGTACAAAACAAAGGGCAAGGAACATGACAACCGAGTCTCGCACTTCCTGATTTTTCTTGCACGATGCTTTGAGACCACATTGCGTCACAGCATGGTGCCAAGTAAAATAAGCAGCCACATACCTGGGCTTCAGGAAATACTCGCCTGGCCACGCTCATCGCTGTCGACTCAAAGTCCATTAAGATTTTCTCAGGTTACAGAACTAAATTTCTCTGCTGTGTTGCATTTTTCAGTGCTTCGAAGACAGTTGTATAAGAATTTTCATCCCGCCTAAGAGTTAAGGCATATGCTAATGGAAACACATAATCCTGCACCACACCATCCAGTGTGTATAGCTCTCCAACGATTTCAGGAACGGTCTTAAAAGTTCCATAAACGAAAAGCCGTGGGCTTCGTGTTAGGAGACGTGGGCAATCATCTGACGAGAAAATAATAATTTGATTGGGATCATGTTCATATTCATGATCAAGGTCATGTCCATGTGTCATGTAAAAAGGAACCTCTCATTAGTGATAGTAACATCATACGGTGCCCGTATGACGACTTTGGAGATGAGCCTTGGTATAGGTGGTCGTTGCTTGTTTTGTTGCGTGTTGATATCTTGCAGGAGTGTGTTTCTGTCCGGTCAGTACTGACTCATCATTAACGCGCACCAGTTCTCTCAGTACGGTTGCTGGAGATTCGTTAGGATAGGCATCTGCTCTTCTTTTGATTGCACGAACCACTTCCTTCACTTTGATTGATGTAGGGTCACTAGAACATCAGTGAGGTCTAACACTGATAATATGTATGTGGGTGTCCATGTCCACATTCGTTACACATGATCCTGTGCATGTGTTTAAATAGACAAAGAGCCAATATTTCCGCGTGTTATTTGTATTACTTCCTTTATAATTGTACCAGTGATTTTTGTCTTCTGATATAGGCCTGCTCCTGATGGATTACATTAGTCTTGCCGTATGAAATCTGCACTGAAAGATTTAGTTAAAATCTGCACTAATTTTTTGGTTCGAATCTGCCTTAAAATCAATACACGTTCATACCCATAGAAGTTATTATTGTATTGACGAAATGTTATTTATGTTGACGAAAAATCTTTTTGAGAATTTTCCTCTTTACTAAAATAAATGCAGTCAGTCCGCATGGTGACCATGGTCGTTAAGGCGCTGCAGTCTAAACGGTCTGACCTCGTGGTTAGCCGTTTCCTAGTCCCGTTGGTGGAAATGTTACACCATCAGAATGTTGGCCGGCAGGGTAGGAGGGGTGGTGGTATACAGTTTCTAATCACTAGATTGCATGCCAAAATCCTCGATTAAATTCCAAACCTCTCCGCAGTGCTGATATGGAGTGAGGGCATACGACGCTGTTGTTGGTGATTCGTCCGTCGGATGGCGACGTTAAGCTTTGAGCAGACTCGTTGGTGCTATTCGACAGTAGTAGGCTATGTGCCGGCACCGGGTTTCACCCTCTCCCTTCCTACTATCACATATCATATCAATCATTCCATCTCATTAACTCCTCTGATGAGGTTGACGTCAGGAAGGGCATCCGGTCCTAAAATCCGCCACGACAGATTCATCTCACGTCATACACGACCCCGTAGAGAAACGGGACGAGGATTGAACAAACAAACAAACTACCTAAAATATATGCAGGCGAAAAGGTTGTTGACTGCCCGTCGACCAAAATAATGTAGGCGAATATCTGTTGGCATACTGCTGTTGACGAATCGTCCTGAAAACATATTTTACCGAGCTCGATAGCTGCAGTCGCTTAAGTGCGGCCAGTATCCAGTAATCGGGAGATAGTGGGTTCGAGCCCCACTGTCGGCAGCCCTGAAGATGGTTTTCCGTGGTTTCCCATTTTCACACCAGGCAAATACCGGGGCTGTACCTTAATTAAGGCCACGGCCGCTTCCTTCCACTTCCTAGACCTTTCCTATCCCATCGTCGCCATAAGACATATCTGTGTCGGTGCAACGTTAAGCAAAATAGAAAGCATATTTGAAGACTCAAGACTAAAGCGACTTTACGTCCCACTAACTGCGTAATGGTTAGCGCTATTAGCTGCCGTCCATGAAGACTAGGGTTCGATTCCTGGTACTGTCAGAGATTTAAGAATGGTAGAAGTGCTGTTACGTGGTTAAAAAAGGTACACGCAGGTCACCTCCATTGGAGATGTACCTCCTCGAGGAATAGGATGACATGAGTCCACTTTAGTACTTTTTATGATCGAACGAGAGGCTGAGTGGTTTGAGTCACGTAGCTGCCTGCTGACATTCAGTAGATAGTGGGTTCGAACCCCACCGTCGGTGGTCCTCAAGATGGTTTTCCGTGGTTTCTCATTTTCCAACCAGGTAAATACTGGGGCTGTATATTAATTACGGCCATGGTCACTTTGTTCCGTCTCCTATCCATTTCCTATCCCATCGTTGCCTGTCTGTGTCGGTGCAACGTAAAGCAAATTGTTAAAAAACTACTTTTACGGATTTCGGAGACACCGAAATGCCGGAATTTTGTCCTTCAGGATTTCCTTTATGTGATGGTAAATATATCGACACGAGGCTGACACATTTTAACACCTTCAAATACCACCGGATCGAACCTGCCAAGTGGACCTCCAGAGGTCAGCGCTCTACCGGCTAAGCTATGTACTGAGCTCGCCATAGTTATTAGCGATTTTGTCACAGTTCCACTGTTATTTTCGTGAAATGATTCTTTTTCTTATATGTGTACCGGGCGGTACACCTCCACGCCGCTAATTTAAAATGTGCGCCAATTGAAACTCCTCTGCTGGAGGAAGTCTGAACTTTATCGACGGTATTAATTTTCAAGTTTCTCGGAAGATGTCACTACTTGGAAAGTTTGGAGTTTTTGAACTGTGCCACTTTTGATGTATTTTTGTTTTACCGGTAGTAAGAAGTGTGAACTTTCTCTTCTAGAGGACACTACTGAAGAACTACAATAGTGCACCCTAGTGCGAAGAAAAAGAACTGTTCTTTTGGAGAAAATTTAATTTCAAAAGTTTGTTCTTTGTTAAATTTCCTTCTGTCATTGTTTAAGTTGGCAATATTAACCCTTTCTTTCCCCTTGTTTTAAATTTAGCCAATCCCGAATTTCTTTCATTAATTTCTGACCAATCGGATGTATCTTCCCCCAACTTGAATATGTTGCTGTATCCTACCCAATAAAGAGTTTGTGGGAGGGTGTTCTCATTCCCCTAACGCCTCGAACTTTCCGCGAGAGTATATAAACTGCTGATTTTAGGGTCTCCGGGCCACTTCTGTTCCATCTTTTCGTGTGTAAAGTACATAGCAGGGGGCGGGAAGCGCCTCTTTCTTCGGCGGTAGTCAACAACCAGGTAATGGTCGATTAATTACTTCTTTTCTTGCTTGCTCAGCAGTTTAACTCTCGGGGCGGGTCCGAAGTTTTTCCATTATGTAACCTTCCTTAAAATGTAAAGAAACTTGTATCTATTCCATCTTTTAAACTGCATATCGGGATAGAGAGTGCTTAACCCTCTCGAGCTCCCAATCATATTGTTTTGAGGTGAACTTATTTTTCTCAACCTATTCTTCGTTAACGTAAAGCAAATTGTACTTTTCTAAAGTCACCTCTGTAGTATGGGATTAGCCCTTGCATTAGTGGCCTAGAGCCAGATTAGGTTTTAAAAACAAGTGTATTAGGAGTGCAGATCGCCTCCTCTCAAATTGTTATTTTAGAGGTCATGTAATTAACCTTCTTGTCATTTAACAGACCTCAGTAGGTTGGGTATTTTACCCCTGTGTATATGTCCTGAAAGGACAGCTTGAAAGTGGAATTAGGTGGGGCCTTTGACAGGCCTGAATTTTGAGAGCAAGTTGCTCTTTTCCTGAAAATTTTGTGTTCTGCGCGCCTCAAGGAGGCCTTACTGTGTATTTTGGAGCAAGTGCTCCTAGGCATGAATGGGGTTCTCTGTCCCTCTGTTGACACTTGTGTTTGGGGTAAAACTGAGCTAATTGCTCAAGGATTGTGATCGCGGGGCTCGAAGCCCAAATCCTGTAAATACTGTAATTATACTTTTGTTGCCTTGCTACTCTGTACCTGCCATGTTTGCTATTTCTTGATTTTGAAAAGAAAATATAACCTTGTTAAAATTTTAAATTCACTTTAATTTCGTAGCCTGAGACCTATTCACCACCCCGCACCTTCTTTCACGCATAACTACCACAAAAACACGGTAACAAGTGGTAGCAGAGCGTGGTTGAATGGGTCTCATTTTAGCCCATTTTGACGGCTAAACATTGTTTTGATCCGAACTCTAACCATTTTCTCAGTTGCTGGAATTTTTTGAGTTTTTCAAAATTGTTCTGTCATCATGCCCGGTCCTCGCGATGTTCTCCATCTTAACTATTTGCGCAAGGAGGAGTTGATCTATGAATTGACTATTAGAAATGTGCAATCTGGAGGCACGGTTGCGGTAGACACAAACAAGCTTAGAGAGTCCCTTGATTTGCCCATTTCCATCCCCACCTTGGGAGAGAAAAAAATTGACGACTCTCTTTCCACGATCGTCGAGAATATTACTGCACTAGCATCTGTAGTTAGTTTTTTTGATGAAAATGATCCTTCTCCTAATCAAATTAAGCGTGTGCAAGCCAGGATGTTTCATTTTTCAAATAGAGTTAACGATCTGTTGTCTCTAAAGTTGAATGACGTTCAGAAGAAGGAAGCTTGTACGCTACTTGAAAATATTTCTGAGTTATCTAGCAAGGTCACTCAATTGTTAACTGGGGAAATTCCTCCGAAAATTGATCAACCCACCACGATGAATGCAGGTTCCGAGGAAGAGCCTCCTAAGGAAGAAGTTAATAGGATAACCGTTGCTGCTCAAACCATCTCTGCCCCATTGGGCAACGAGTCTGGACGCCGTGCATCGTTGAATAATATACGTTCGGAATTAACTTCCTTGCCATTGAAACCTTTACCTACTATGTCACCCGGGTTTAGCAGCTTGCCTCATCCATTGGCAATGTTGCTCAGAGGTATCTCTAAGTTTTCCGTTAATACCACCAGTGACGTAATTTCATTCTTAAGATTTTTAGTTGAATTTCAGGACCATGCCCTTGTGTTTTCTCTTTCTCCATGCCAAATTTTGCAAATCATCTATCCTTATGCAATTGGTATTCTCTCTGACAAAATAGTAAGAGCCATAGCCGAACAGTCATCTATTGAAGATTTTCATGCACACTTGCTTGCAAATTTTATTCCCGCCCGCGCGAGGTCATCTCTGATTCAGAAGTACTATTATCGAGTACAGAGATTGGATGAAAATCTGGCTGATTTCATACAAGACATTAAGTTTTATACTAGGGTGTTTGCCCTTCATTTTCCTGAAGATCAGATTGTACAGGCTATTGTAGAAGGAATTTCACCACCCTATAGGTCATATTTGTGTTTCGCGGCGTGCCCGCAAACTTTCTCTGAACTTGAAGCGTTGGCCGTCTCAGCGGAAGGAGTGAGGTACGCCGATTCCTTGCGTGTCGCGAAAGAACCCCCACCTTCCTGTAGTAATACTCGGCCTCCACCTCGCCGACCAGTCACACCCCGTAAATGTTATGCTTGCGGGTCGCCCGACCATCTGCGCAATAAGTGTCCACTGATCAAGTCGAGTGGGACAAGGAATGGGGCTGGTTCATCACAAGGCTGTTTTAAATGTGGGGCTTTCTCACATATCGCCAAAAATTGCCCAAATTCAAATAGCACCCCCTCCTGCTCAACTTCTGGTGCAACTTCCAACAACAATCAAAAGTGACTAGTGGCTTCGGCTGAGTCAACTAATCCATCTTCCCGAGACTCAGCCCCGGGTAAACAGGTTGTAAATTCAGGGAACGATCAGTCTTCAAATTCGTCTTTTGAATGCCCTAAAGAGTGTCTTAGGATTGCGGCGGGTTCCCCCGCGCCTGTTCCTTTTCTTAAGATTGAGTTAAATTTTGTTGCCTTGCTACTCTGTACCTGCCATGTTTGCTATTTCTTGATTTTGAAAAGAAAATATAATCTTGTTAAAATTTTAAATTCACTTTAACAATATGCATGCATGTACTATACAAAAATAAGGAGACGAATGCGCGCATTGACATATAATAATGACAGATTGCAAGTCAGAGTAAATTATACTAATGGAAATTCGGTGAGCTTTCAGAAGGGAAAAGAAATAATATAATATGTATATTTGTGAAATGGAGTGCGACAAGGCCGTGACCTGGTGGTTGTTGTTCTCCTCGACAGACGCAAATGAAGTGCGACAGGCAGAGTCGACGTGGCTTATACTTTATGGCGACATCGCCAGTGGCTGACGCAGTCATATGACTCTTGTCTCCGTCCTGTCCAATATCCGTAATGATAAGTTCAACAGAATGTTGCTCGATGAGAGCACTCCTTTCCCTCTATGTATCTTCTTCATTTCTATGGATATAAATTGCCTTTCTCAAGATTACAAGCACTACCACACAACGAGGAAGGAAGACTCTAGCGTCTCTTCGTAATTACTTACCAATCTTGCACTTTATCATTTTGTTATGTAAACACCTTTCAAAACATAATTACTTTAACCCTTAAATACATGACGTTCTAATTTGACATTTGAAAATTGTTTTTAGACACCCTCGAAGGTTTAACAAGGGAAAAATGCCTCTAAAATGCCGACATGGACATTTAAAATCATCTTCCCTTTTTTTCATTATTGCCCCAAAAGTTTACTGAATGGAGGGTGAAAATGAGAAGCTAACCTACAATCTAGGAGGGGCTAGGGCTATGATTTAGTTGGCATTTTGCTATTAATAATAATAATAATAACAACACAGAAACA
Organism: Anabrus simplex; assembly: GCF_040414725.1. Classification (NCBI taxonomy): domain Eukaryota; kingdom Metazoa; phylum Arthropoda; class Insecta; order Orthoptera; family Tettigoniidae; genus Anabrus; species Anabrus simplex. The sequence continues at coordinate 138,383,482 of NC_090267.1, forward strand.
TAGATGCTTTAGTATTTACATGTTTATTGTTCAATTGAGTATTTTAAAATATATTTGTTACGGCATATTTTTGCCGCTTTTCTTAAGAACACACATTAGTAACGTTTTATATATTTATAGTTATGTTCTTTCTTAATTTGTTTACCCTGCAGGGTTGGTTCTTCCCTTGGACTCAGCGGGAGATCCGACCTCGACCGCCTCAAAGGCAGTGTCCTGGAATATGAGACTTCGGGTAGGCGGGATAAAACTGGGAAGGAGGACCAGTACCTCACCCAGGTGGCCTTACTTGTTATGCTATGCTATGCTGGACAGGGGCCTTGTGGGGCGATGGAAAAATTGGAAGGGACAGACATGGAAGAGGGAAGGAAGCGGCCGTGGCCTTAAGTTAGGTATCATCCCGGCATTTGCTTGGAGGAGAACTGAGAAACCACGGAAAACTACTTCGGAGATGGCTGAGGTGGAAATCGAACCCCTCCTCTATTCAGTTGATGTCCCGAGGCTGAGTGGACCCCGTTCCAGCCCTCGTATCACTTTTCAAATTTTGTAGCAAAGCCGGGAATCGAAACGGGGCCTACGGGGAGTGGCAGTTAACCGCACTAACCAGTACACCACAGAGGCGAAACAGTTATGTTCTAAACATTCAGTTCTTTCATTTTAACGTCCAACACAATGTACACGACAAGTCCAATTTCCCCCTGAACTAAAGATTTGCAATTATATGCCCCATATCCAAGGTTCTATCTTGAGAAGAATTCTCACTGGAGGAGGCAGGAAATGATATTTATTTAATGACCGGTAATACTGTGTACTTTAAGCGTGATTCTATTGTTAATTAAGGTTAAAAGAACATTATTCGGTGTATAAGTTTCTGTTAGCCGACAACAGTCAAGAGTTTTAGTTGGAAAAATTACATAAAGTGTTTCTTGTATCCTGCAATTCAGTAAGTAAAAATGAAAAGTATCAAATAATTAGGACAAATTGATGGAAACAACGTAATACATTAAAAATCATTTTTGTGCAATCATTTAAATGAAATTGATAAAATGTTAAATAAATAATATGTATATAATTTATTTAACATTACTACTTGAATTCAGTTATGAGTATGACAATTGTTAATTGTGCCTTTGCTGGCGAGACCTAGTGTTTGCAGTGCACTAAATCTTCTGGTATGGACTAGATCAAATTTTTTACTTACATTGGCAGGTTTTAGTCGCATCCTTGGCTTTTTAGGGTGGTCGGAAACAATGTGAACCGGATATATCAACGTTACAGGGTTGGTCATGCTGATCATTTGTACCGATGTCATTTCACCAGCTGCATGAGAGCACCAGTCGAAGAATAAATCTTCGCTAGGGGAGGGATCTGAATGCAGACCTCCGAGCTGACAGGATAGCGCCAAAGCAAGTACGTTACGGTGGCGCTGGGTGAAACCAACGGTGTGTTCGTTTATGTTGCTGATTTCTCGGCATGGCACTGACCACCGCCGCGCAAAGCCCATTCGAATTCGCTCGCGAAACGACCTGACTGACTAACTTCAGTGGCCTAAAAATAAATGTTATATCCCAAGTTTACTCAGAAAGGAAATGGGTTTTGAACATTTTGTCTTTAACACTAGTAATTAATAACCTTATGATGGATATTCAGCCCGAAGGATGGTTTGATCTTCAACAACACCGTCATTAGCTTGTCATAGATGACGTAGCTGACACTGAAGAGGCACAGTAGGAAAATGAGGAGTGAGGTAGTTTCCAGTTACTTTCCTCGCCGTGCCAGAAGTTGCAATTACATATCAGTCTGCCAATTTCACTGAAATTCACACTCCAACCGACCCCCTGAGCTACTTTTTTCACACCATGCTTAACAGTGACTGGCTGCATTAATAGCATCGCCCATACTTCAGTTCACTTTCATATCGTCAAAGCACCGAGCGAGTGGCTGCGAGGTTTCGGTCACGTAGCTGTCCTCTTACATGCGGGGAGATACTGGGTTTGAATCTCACTGTCAGCAGCCCTGAAGATTGTTTCCGTGGTTTCCCATTTTCACACCAGGCAAATGCTGGGGCTGTATCTTAATTAAAGCCACGGCCTCTTGCGATTTTTAGCCCTTAGCCCATCGTCACCATAAGACCTGTATGTGTCGGTGCGACGTAAACAAACTTGCAAAACCTTGAATATGCACTTAAAACTCCAAAAATATGTATGCACATATGAACTAAAATGTTGAAAATATGTATGAAAATATGCACCAAAAATAAAACAACATACACTTACCAAACGCATTTTGTATATGTTAGCTTGGTGTTGAATTGACAAACATGTTTCATTCCTTACAAAATGATGCATTGCAGTAGGTTATCAACAGTTTTTCAATGTTTTCAGGGATCAATGACTTTCTGTTGTCAGACAGAATTAATTTATACGCTGAAATGATCGTTCTACGTCGACGGACGTAACTTTGCAATACTTGTACACTGGCACTGACTGCTCGGAACATTCTTCTGGCAAAGACTGTCTGATTCCTCTTATATCTTCTTCAGTCCTGGGTTTGAGTCCAATACCGCACTGAGTTTCCTTTAATTTTTTCCCCAGTTTTACCAGTGACACCATTTAAAGAACTAATGATGTTCTGAATTAACCGAATGGATTCTTATAGCAGTCCACCACGAGTTTCTAGGCACTTAATCGCCTTCGAAGTGACGAATAATGCACATAGATGAAACTGATATCTTTATGTACAGTTTCAGATTCAAATGCACACTTTGCTTCACGAACACGTGCAATATGTCTATCATCAATACTTTTAACTACATCTTTCACTTCATTAAATTTCTCCTGGTAGAACGATACTATGGATAACCAAGTTCCCCATCGTGTGAAAACAGATTACGGCGGAAGAGAAACTTGAGGCAAATGAGTTTTGTACAACTGTGCACGAGCCGGTGATGTTAGGAACAGTTTTTTCCCCACTTGAAATTACTTTGTTGATAGATGGAAATAGGGTACCTATTTCTTCTGCAATGCGATGCTATACACGCCCCAAACATGTGACATGGATGAAATTTGGAAAAGAAAATATACTCCAAGAGACTGACCGACCAGCTTTCAACATATACAAAGCTGCAACTGTGACTAAAAGGCGCGCTTTGTAACAATCACTCTCCGATTCACCAGGCCACAGAAGTCTCAGGGAATCATTTAACAAACCTTGCAACTGTAGAGTGGTTGGTTTCTTCTAGCACGAAAGTAAATGAGGTTTGCTGGGTTCTTCCGGACATAATTTACCCTCTGTGAAGTTCGCAATGTATCAACCACACGAATCAGTTGTTTAATCTACCGATATCCAGGCACAGATCCTTCCTACGTCAGATCAAGGACAGAAGCGTGCAGTGAAGGTAAATACTTCTTCCTAGGGGTAGATTCATCTGGTATCCTTTGCTTAGCACAATACTTTTCGAGAAATGAGCGAAGATGTGGATTATTCAATTTATGCAGCGGAATGTTGCTGCGTAGAAAAGCTTTACAAATATCAGCGGAAAAAATTCACACCGTGTTTCCACGTCGGTTAAAAGTAGCTGTTGCGTATTCTTACTCTGCTCTTTTATTCTGAGATGTGAAGTTAATTTCGAATGCTGTTCAGTTTGACATTTTTATTGCATTTTACATTCTTGTTGCACACTTGACAGTGCACTACATCACCGTCACTTGTATAGTCACTATTGCCTGATATCCAAAAAAAGACCTAGAGTATTTATTTTTAGGAACTTTTACAATTTAATCTGGTAAAACACTTCAATAGACGAACAGCAAGTTAACAGATGAACGCACGTGTTTAAGCAAACCTTGGGAGGCTAGTGTAAGGAGAAAGGAATGCCAGAAAGAAGGAAATAGCTGTTGTGAAAAAGGGCCATTATTGATCTACGTGCTTGTGTATTGCGACACTGAAAGCACTTTCCTTGATAAGGATAGGCTTCTCGTGTTGCCAAGGGTGTACAACATATAGAGTTCATTAGATTTTTCATTTCTTTCAGATGTCTTAGATAATCGATCACACATAAGAGAAAAAATGTATCTATATATGCACCAACACCACCTATAGAGAAGGCCTCGCAATACGATTCGTGACGTCACAGCGCTAAGGCCGAGAACGGGCCATTGGCGTACGTCATGCCATTCGCAACTTAAACACTTCGACCGGATTATTTCAGTTCGAATCTACAGTTCAATCTTTATTTTTACCGAGCAGTTACCGTACAAAATCAGGTAAGATGTATTACTGATCATTTCTAACGTAAAGATTATTCGGCAAAAACAACCAATATTTAAATAACGAAATTTCACGCAAATAGGTACCCGGCTATCCCTATACTTCGTTTGGTAGTTTCCAAAATATTCATACTCTGTTCAAGACAAAAGTGAAATAATTAGTAACCCACAGATTTTACAGTAGTTACTGATGAATTCATAGGCTAAGATATTTTACAAAACAATTTCTAAACAAGAACAGTAGCATCTTAAAACACACCAACTATAAGAATGGCATGCACAATAGATGACTCCACAAATTTGCCTTAATAACAACATACAGTACATGACACACAAGCTTACCACTAAAACATGAACAACTTAAAACACACCAACTAAAAACTGCCTTGCACACTCAATCATACTATAATTACCTATCAATGAATGAAGTCCAGTAGGAGCCTACATCGTTTAGACATCAATGTAGAAGCTTAAAATACCAATTACTGACAGTTGCGTACAGCATTTACAGAAACATATAAGATAATTTAATTTACAAATTAGTTGTCTGATATTAAGTTTAGTCATAGTTTTTACACTAAAAACAGTCTGTACTCTATTTACAAAATGATTGTCATAATCTGCACTGCATTAGTTTTCTTCTTTTATGTCGGGCGAGAGTTTTAGATTTAGCATCATCATTGAAGTCCTTTACAAAATTATTAATCAATATATTGCTAGCTGTATGAAGTATGAGATCTGTTTTTTTTTTGCTAGGGGCGTTACGTCGCACCGACACAGATAGGTCTTATGGCGACGATGGGATAGGAAAGGCCTAGGAGTTGGAAGGAAGCGGCCGTGGCCTTAATTAAGGTACAGCCCCAGCATTTGCCTGGTGTGAAAATGGGAAACCACGGAAAACCATCTTCAGGGCTGCCGATAGTGGGATTCGAACCTACTATCTCCCGGATGGAAGCTCACAGCCGCGCGCCTCTACGCGCACGGCCAACTCGCCCGGTATGAGGTCTGTTGTATGACTGGGGCACTTGTGGCCCATAAAAATGTCAGGGGGCAAACATTTCATAGTTACTTGTAACATCTCATTCAAGTGACTGGAATAATGTAAAAACTGTGTTTTGAAATCCTTCTGTAATAGTTTATTCATAATTGTGAAACAGTATGATGTGCACAGTACCACATCACTGTGCGGATGACACAATCCTCCCCTGTCATTTGCATTTATTAAGCTTGAATGGGCAGCATCACTATCACCTGTTTCACTGCAGATAAAAACTTCACAGTAATCGCAGCTGTATCTTTTCATTATACCACAGGAACAGTATCCACTGATCTAATGTAACAGAGGCCAATATTCTTCTTCAATCCCATCCACATCATTTTCATCTGCTGTACATTCCACAAATAACCAACGTCACACTCATTGTCTTCTACACAGTCAGCAATAGCAGCATCCAATTCCATAACAGACTGAAGTCGCAATTTATTTTCAACTTCATATATTTGTCTGAGAGATATATTGTACTGACTACCTGCAATCTGTCGATATTTACCAAACTGAGCATCCAAGTTATCCGTCTGCACTTTTCCAGGCAAGAAAAAGCTGTGTCCTTTATCAATAAGTATTGCAATAAACCATCAAGAACAGTCAAAGTTTCTTCTATATCCTGGCTGCTAGACATAGTAGAGGATACATACAGAGAATGTGCATTCTGTATTAATGTTTCAATTTCAGTAAGATTCTTAACAGGCTTGGGCAATGACAACCCTTTACAGCGTTTAACTTCTACATTATTGACAAATAATGAAGCATGTAAATCTTGTGTTATTTTAACACAACAAGAAAAATGAGGGTTGGATTCCTCTTTCATTAAAATGAGATATAAACCTGATTCCTTCTCGAGCAAGACCCATTCAGTATTAAATGTAATGCCATTCACTTTCAACTTTAATTCCTCAAAGTCTTTAAATGTTATTGTCTCAGCATGTTCACTATATGTACGTAAACTGTCAGTAATAGCATTTTCTAAACACTGGTTTTCCACTCTGCGTCGCCTGTTTTCTGGATCTTCACGGGAGGCAGATATTGAGGGCAGTTTGAAAACTGTGATGGAACTGCATCTAAAATGTTTAAAATTAGTTGTTACGCAGTTGTACTGAAACTGGCATCCTATTAAGAAACAAAGAATATGCCTAAAACATCATTATGTTCTATCTAGGAATGATGAACTAACCTTTCACCAATCTGGGGTTAGACAAAGGAGCAGTCAGTAACCTCCCGGTCTTTTCATCGAACATGCTCGTGGATCTTTCAATCTCATCATCTTTAAAATGAAGTTCGTATACCTAAAATACAACGACTTTTAAACGTGAATGCACATGTTCGTAAACTATGCTGTTCGTAATTTCTTAATGTGATTTCCGTGTCAAAAGTATTTAGTAAACAAAAACTATACATACCCTAGAGTGTTTCGTAGGAATAAAATCCTCCCGATGAATAGCTCTTATCCATTTTAACCTCAATTTTTCATTAGCAGGGAAAGAGAACAACTCACTTTTGGTCCGTTTAAATAGTTGCCTTGACAATTTGGCACACTGCACTTATGAGGCATTATGCCTTTTACAATGATAGGTAGGCCTACCATCAAGTAAAGAACATAAATTCACAACACTAGTCAAAAACTACACTTGTTCACACATCCAACAAAATAACATTCAAAACACGCTGCCAGCTGTTCACAGTTCGGATAGGACGTAGCAGCATGACGTCACACGAGGATCGTATTTGTATTGCTAGGCCTTCTCTATAGGTGGTGTTGATATGCACTAACGGTCAAAATATGCATTTGCATATTCGCATATGTATTTCAAAAATATCCTGGCCCTAATTATGACATAGCTTGTGTTTCTCCGCTCAATTCCTAGTCCGTATGGGCAAACAAAAACAAGATAAATTATAAAAGAAAAACTGGAAGGAAAAATTGGCGTTCACACTCTTCGAACTCGAGACGCACTCATGAAGGCAGGGATGCTGACCACTAGCCCAGGGGTGCTAGAGACGCTCGCGTGTCAATTGGCAACATCTACGATGGCTATTACGTTTTCATTTTCTCTTTAGAAAATGGTCAGCTCTTGGAGATACTGTATATCTATCTATTTTTGACGTAGGCCAGCCTTTCAAAGTTTGAACGAAATCAGTGACCCATAGCTGTGACCTCTTTAATGTTGAAATCACTGTCGTTGGAGATATCTGTTGGGCAACGACTGGGCTACTATAAAACAATTTGACAAAACAGAAAGTTCTGTCGGCCAATGCCACAATTTGAATACATTCTTGACATTTTTGAGACTTTAGAGCAGTGAAAATTGGCGGTGGGATAACTTAAGAGGGGTAGGGGGATTGCTGTTTTTGTTGTTAAGAAGGAAGGTGGCAGCAGGACGAGAGATGATGGTGCGGTGAATTATTATTATTATTATTATTATTATTATTATTATTATTATTATTATTATTATTATGCCCGACTCGTTGGCTGAATAATCAGCGTACTGGCCTTCGGTTCAGAGGGTCCCGGGTTCGATTTCCGGCCGGGTCGAAGATTTTAATCGCTTCTGATTAATTCCTCTGGCTAGGTGACTGGATGTATATGTCCGTCCCAACACTCTCCTCATCTGCTGCGGTTAAAGCGAAGGCCGTCTGAGCGCATACCCACATACCCACTCTATAGTTCATTTAAATCCCCAATCACCTTCCATTCAGTATCCCTCCTACACATTATTCCACTGATAACAATCTCCGCTTCCTTAAACTGCACCAGTGCTGCATTTACACTGATCCCACACATCCCCAACTATGCAGGTACTTATACCTGCTTGCCTTACTTTGTTGGTACCAACGCCAAACACTACCTTTCCTTCCTCCTTCTCTCCTACTTTCCTCAATATCTGCCTCAACGTAATTCCTGTATAACACTCTACCGTGTTTCCTTTTCCTACGTACACTTTCCCCACAAGTCTAATAATGGAATTCCCCATGACCAGAGCCTCAACCCTACCCATCTCATGTGGTCCCCTCCCCTCCTGGTCAGCCCTATTTTACTGATAGCTGCAGAATCTAATTCCTCCTCCCCTTTCTACCTCCCAGGACCCTGTTCCAACTGTCTTCTCCTATCCTCTGCTCCACATTTCCCTTTCCTACCTCTTCCCTTCCTCCTACTTCCACACGTCTCAGCAACAGTTCCCTTTTCCTCATCTTCCCTCTGTTGTTCTACCTGCAGTTACTTGTACCGATTTCTCACAGACACCTGTCCTGAATTCTGTTCCTGAATAGAGTCCTTAGCCTGCATTATCCTTCCCCTTAGAACATTAGACCACCTGTCTTTTACAATTCCCCCTCCTTCATTCCCATTCCGCTTTTGTCATTTTTCCCTTCTCTTGTTTCAACTTCAACTTCCACTAAGCTCAGCTTCAAAGCCCCTAGATCATGTCTCATTGTCTAGTTAGGTTAAGCCTGGGATTGAATCTCACGCTTTAGTCTGTAAAGGCCTTGTAAAGTTTGAACTCAAGAGACTTTCAATTGCCTACTGTAATGTTGACATCACTTAGAGATTAAAACTTTGTGTTCAGGACGGAAAAAAAGATCGCGCTACACGTGACAGATTAAGACTTAATACATATGCTTAATTCATAGGAGCGTAACGTCGGAAAGCAACATCAGGGAGTTTGAGATGAACTTGGAACAAGATGGTGGCCACCCACATTGTATTAATGGGACTAGGAAGCTGGTGTTAGGCGTAATACATATGCTTTATTCATAGGGGTGTAACATTGGGAGGCATCTTTGGAGCTCGAAGCTGAGCGACTGCAAAGTAATTCCTCATCCTCCTCTTCGTAGATTTCGATTTCCTCCTCTTCATCCTTTTCGTCATAGGCTTAGTAGCGTATGACTACTCCTTCTCCTCCTGAGTGCAAGCTTAACCTAACAGGCACAGATTCGACTCCAAGCTTAACCTAACACGTACGGATTTAACGCCAGTCTTAACTTTGCAATTGCGTTACAGAAGGTTTAGATTCATTACCAGGCTTAACCTAACTGGACAAGATGAGGCATGGTCTAGGGGCTTTGATGCTGAGCTTGGTGGAAGCTGAACTTGAAACAAGAGAAGGAAAAAAGGACAAAAGGGCAAAAGGTCTAAATTGTAAAAGGGTTAAAATTAAAGGGCAAAAGTGCTAAATGACTAAAATACAAAGGGGCAAAAGGACTAAAAGGCAAAAGGTCAAAAGGATTAAAGAGCAAAAGGGCTAAAGGGAATGAGCGGTGATCTGGGGCTCAGAACTGAACTTGGAAGGGCTAAAGGGCCAAAGGGAAAAGGGGAAAAGGGCTAAATGGCTAAATGCTAAAGGGAAAAGGCAAAAGGGCTAAATGGTAAAAGTGAAAAGGGCTAAGTGGTGAAATGGCTAAATGGCTGAAAGGCAGAAGGGGAAAAGGGGTAAATAGCTAAAGGGCAAAGGGGCCAAATGGTAAAGGGCAGGTGGGAAAAGTGGTAAATGGTCGGCTAAAGGGCAAAAGGGATAACTGGCTAAAAGGCAAACGGAAGAAAGACAAAAGGGCAACAGAGCTGAATGGCTGAAGGTAAAAGGGTAGAAGGGCAAAAGTGCTAAAGGGAATGAGCTATGGCCTAAGGCACAGAACTGAACTTGAAACACGATTGTGGTATGGAACTTAGGCGATGGTGTAAGGCTTAATACATGTGCTTTATTAATAGGGACATGAGTTAGGAAAGCTACTTGAAATATACCGTAACTTTTCCTCTTGCCTCTTTCGCCTTGTATCGTCCTTTAATTTCACGTGGTGCGAAGAGATCTGGTTTACTCATACCTGCTGTGAGCGAAAGTTTTGCCAGTTCATCTCCACTCCCGCGTAGAGAGGAGAAGTTCTGCCCGCTCGCGTACGAGGTCATTTCTAGACAACAACGATGTCTCACTGCGGGCACTGTTTGTCATGCCTGGTCTAGGATAAACATAAAAAGGACTTTATATAATGCTGACATGATCAGCCTCTAAGGTGGATTATTTGGTGTTTACTGTCTGCACCATCATGGATAGAGGGCGACCAAAACCAAGCTATCAAAGCTATATACTGTAGAACACCGGTCAAAAATGTCGATGAAAAGAGAGAAGCTGCAGAAATATCACTGTAGTACGTGACATGGGGAGCATAAAAGAACCATAGAATAGGCTGGAAATTCAAAAGCCAATGACAAAACCCTACAACCCCACCGTTTGACTTGTGTGAAAATAGGAAGATAATCTGTACTACTGTCGACAGTGTTCGAACCTACTACCTCCCCAAAGCACACGTAAATACTGCGATAGTAGTTGAGCGGCACGGCATAGCCAATGGATTCCTGCATGACGGAGTATGAAGACCCTGCCTGATAGGTTAAATGAAATAAACTGACGCTCCGTTATATCGGCAAGCCGCCAGACGTTTCTGTGAAGCAGTATTGATGCCATAACCGATTACGAAATATCCGGCCCAGCATGTTTGTTCGGTTCTTTCTGTTTGTGTGATACACGTCTTGTTTCCATTGTCTGGTGTAGAATGGTGCCACCACTACCGCCGCAAACAAGAACAACTTGGTCATACAGCATAGTGATATGAATACCGTTGGAATATAAAATGTGTAACACTTGAACCATTTAAAACAAAGAAAAGATTCCCCTTATAATATTAACCTTACAGTTATGAGTCACGAAATTCAAAGGTCCAGAAGTCTTTAAGGATTGGTCACTTATAAGGAAATAACTGAAATGATTTTTAAGTAAGATAAAGTCTATAATTTCTAGTCCACGTGACATTGAACAGCTGCATTTGGCTGTATTCAGTTAGTACGCGGTATTCTTTCTGAAGCTGCAGTATTGACAGGGGCAAGATCGATCAATCGAGATCCAGTAATCGGGAGATAGTGGGTTCGAAACCCACTGTCGGCAGCCCTGAAGATGGTTTTCCGTGGTTTCCCATTTTCACACCAGGCAAATTCTGGGGATGGACCTTAATTAAGGCCACGGACGCTTCCTTCCCATTCCTAGGCCTTTCCTATCCCATTGTCGCCATATGACATATCGGTGCAACGTAAGCAAATAGCAAAAACAAAAAAGATCAGTCGAGTCTAAACCGGGGGCTGGCCATTAGGCTGTCTACCTATCAAATGCGACGTTCTGTTTCAGTCTACATGATGACAAAGAAACCGGAACTCTACTTGGCGATCTATTCCCGAATGTCAATTAATGTCGTCCAGTAAACACCAAATATACGTGTACCGGGGATACACCTTTCCCGGCCAGTTAAACTGCTCACCTTCTATAAGGCCATCTATGTTACTGAACTTGAATTAATGTAATGCAAGATACTTGGGTTTGCAACTGTAAGATGTCACTACCATCGGCCTAGTGCCCCCTCTGGCGGGATTAAGGACAGTTAATTCTTAAGGGAAAGTTTGGTTTTTACTGTTGGATAACCTTAGTTTTTGAAGATTGTTTTGTTCTTGTGTCAAGGTTTTTAACACTTCTGCCCCCCTCCAACTCGTGTATTTATCAACCAATCAGAAGTTTTGCGAATATTTTCTCTAGCCAATTAAAATTGTGGGTGTGTATAGGACATCCAGCCTACCTGTAAAGGGTTCTGGAAACTCCCCCCCAAATACTATAAAAACTGGGCGCTTTAGGCCTGTATCGTCATCTTCTTCGCTTCAGTTGATTATGTGCGGCGTGTACTAAGGGGGCAGAGGCCGCAGGTCGGCGTTCGGAAGGCCCAGCAACTCAAGGTAACGGCAGAATTTTCTTAAAGTCTGATAGCTCCGGCAGATAGCTTGAGGAAAGGTTTAAAACTTCTTTTATTCATTTAAAGTTCCAATTTCATGATTTAAATGCAGATGTTTGGCAAGTCTGAGGATTCTGTTCAAATCTCTGCTGGGAAACATGTAATGTAAGGGAATAAAGAGTGATTACCTTTTGTTGATTCTCATTCAATTCGGTATGGGGTGACTAAAGTTTCTAATCCTCTAAAAACTCTTAACACTCTCTTGGAATTTAATGTTTTTCATTTAGTCACCCTCGCGTAGAATTGGCTTAGCCACTGTGTCGTTGAGCCAACGGCCGTAGCCGTGTTGAAACACCAGATCCCGTGAGATCTCCGAAGTTAAGCAACATTGGGCGTGGTCAGGAGTAGGATAGGTTGCCACGCGCTGTTGGTGGTGGGTAAGGGAATGGAGGAGCGGAAAGGAACTGACCACCCTACCGCAAGTAAACTCCGGCTCAGGAATACATCTGCAGAGGTTCGGACCTGCCTTCGGGCAGAACAACCCTTACCTTACCTAACTGTGTCGTTGGGCAATAATCCCACTTAGAGAAGGAGTGCAAGTGTATCGCCTCCTACCCTTTTGTTCATGGCCAATCATGTTCAACCTTTTTCTTTTTACATTAATGTCATTTAGTATTGGCACTGTTGAGCAGAAGATAAGCCCAAAACAGGGCTACATGACGGTAAATATCTTATTTGAAGATTTTCAGATATAACCTTGTGCGCTGTAAGAAATTTATGCATCTGAGAGGCTCGATTATATTAATTTTGGAGCTCAGACTACTAGGCTATTAAGTAAATGCAGCAAACATGTTCTTATAAAATATTGTTCCTGTTTCAGAGCTATAATGCTCATCCCTTCGTATATCATCATGTTGATAATTCTCTCTAGTTCTGTACCTGATTGTTGGACTTTAAATCACTATTGTTGTAGCTGACGAGTTCATTATTATATTGTTATTGTTTATTCAGATCTATTTATCAAATTTTAAAGTAAAAAGAAAGGGAAAGTATTAAAATTTCAAAATTTAATGCATTAACTTATTCTCTGGTCAATCCCTTGTCCACCCATTCACCCCAGCACTTTCTTACACCTCTGTGATCCAGATATTTCCGTATCAATATCAATAGATATCCTTTATATGCCGACACTGTATACCATGGAATGCCGAAATTACTTTATTACGTCTAAGTCTGTCGGGTTTGAACGGCATAATCTTGGGATTCAAGGGCCAACACTCGAATATTTACCCCCAGAGAAAGCTTGACGTTAGCAAATGCCAATATTATTTATTTATTTATTTACTTATTTATTTCGAAGTTCCCCAACTGGAGATTACCCCTGAGAAGAAAGTGTACAAACACGCACGATAGATTTTAAAAGTTTTTTATGAATACATAATGGTACATCTGTAAGGTAATGAAAATGTTAAATATCAATTTCACTTGGTTAACGGTTTAAATGAAAGAGAAAAAATAGTGAAGATGCACTTATGTAATGCTTACACCTGGACTTCTCGAAGATAAACGTACGGTCCATGAGTGTGGTTTCAGCGCGGACTTCACGTTAAGGACTTACTCGTATAATGTTAATTCCCAACGTTTGAGGTGTCAGCATTTTCTGACGAAGTGAACAGGAAGTAAGAGACACTTAGTGGCCTCATCTATTTAGGCCGATATGTATAATAATACTAAATGTGAACTCAAGTTCACGCTTTCTTTCCTTGTTGCGCCGCTCGAAAACTGGCAAGCCCAAAGAAATGTTGCGTTGAATGTTTACACTGCGGGAGTTTTATGACTCAGTTTTTCACACATGCAACATTTCTGGTCAGCTGTCGAGTATGATTTCGAGAGCATATTTTTTTTCATAACAGAGTGTTATCCTCGGCTTGATGGGTGAGAGATGAGATACCAATAATTTGCTACAAGAGCTATACGTAGAAGACCAACGTGTCTACAAAAATGTTCTATGAATGCCAGAAAATGACTTCAATTTTTGATCAGTACTTAACATTTCCACGGAATATATTATGTGCAGGTCAGGTCAGGGAATTTTCCCTGGATCTGAGGGCTAGTTCGAGGTCTACTCGGCCTACGTGATTCTAACTGAGGAGCTATCTGACGGTGAGATGGCGGCCCCGGTCAAGAAAACCAAGAATAACGGCCGAGAGGATTCGTCGTGCTGAACACACGACACCTCATAATCTGCAAACCTTCGGGCTGAGCAGCGGTCGTTTGGTAGGCCAAGGTCCTTCGGGGCTATTGCGCCATGGGGTTAGGTTCTAGTTCAAGTACAATGTGGCCGTGAAAGCTAAATTAGGTTTAGTAACATAGGCGGAGCCACCTCCGTGGCTCAGCTGGTTCAAATCCCGGTCACTCCATTTGAGATTTGTGCTGGACAAAGCGGAGGCGGACAGATTGTTCACCAGGTACTCCGGTTTTCCCTGTCGTCTTTCATTCCAGTAACACTCTCTAATATAATTTAATTTCGTCTGCCAGTCATTTATCATTGCCTCAGAGGAGTGTGACAGGCTTCGGCAGCCGGCACAATTCCTTTCCTCGCCGCTACGGGGGGGGGGGGGCTTCATTCATCCCGTTCCTGACCCAGTCAAAAGACTGGAAACAGACTGTGGATTTTCAATACAGGCGGACGGTTCCGCACAACCCTCCAGTGAGTCAGGGATGTCCGTCTGCACCGCGTTACCGTTTGACCACGTAAGATTCCAGCTTCTATTTCGTGGCCTTGCAATGGAAACCAGCAGCTTATCTTTTGCATGTGGACTTTCCATCACCAATGTTTCAAGGCAGATTCCGGTATTAATGGTGTGACTCGTCACTTTTTTTAGCTTCATTGCAGTGACCTTATTTATAAAATAATCCTGAATATATGATGTTTGTGTGAATATACGAGCTAGTACTGGTAATCTCTACCAGTGGTATTAACATTTTTTGGTTGGCGTACCTCCAAAATGCAATTGGTTTTACTTTCGTAACTCGGAAATACGACTATATTGCGATCATACCAGAAATAACAAATGCTAGTTGCTGGATGACACTATCATCATCATCCGCGGCTTATGCCGCTTGCTCAGGGTCCCTGCACGGACTGAGGCAAGAAAAATTTGTGGCCTGGGATTGAAGGTCGCGTGCTCTTTCCGACTGAAAATCCCACCCTAGCAACACCAGGAATCAAACCACGTTCGCCGGAATGACAGGGAAGCTGGTAAGCCTCAATACCACCCTGTTCCCCTATAATAACGATAATGTATTATATATAATCGTCGCTATGCCTTTGCTGGCGGGACCTAGTGTTTACAGTGCACTATGTCTTCTGGTATGGGCTAGAGCAATCTTGTTACTTTCATTGATCTGTCTCAGCTTTATCCTTGGCTTTGACAAAATGAAAGTGACTGAGGTATGAGTGATGCTAGTAATGCCATTCCTTCTGCAGCCAGTCCCTGCTATGAGTGGTGTGAAAATATTGCTCATAGGGTCGGTTGGTGCATGCATTTCAGTGGGCTTGGCAGACTGATATGTAATAGCAACTTCTGGCTCGGTGAGGAAAGCAACGGGAAACTACCTCACTCCTCATTTCCCTAGTACGCCTCTTCAGTGATGCCTAGGCCATCTATGACAGCTGATGGCAGAGCTGTTGAGGATCCAACCAGCCTTCGGGCTGAGGACTAAACATACATACATAATCGTCGCTGAGCAAAGGAAACCTCGTAACTCCTTCGGAGTAAAGTTTACACAAGAAGTCCAAAACTGAGCGGTCAGCAACGGCCGGAGAACTGTTCCTGGCATATTCATTGCTTAATTACAGCCCAATTATTCAAACGTAAGGGTCTTCTGTTCCCTTCTCAGGCAAAACGGCAAGCTTTCATAAGACAGATGAAGAAAAGTGAGAGGAATTGCGTGATTTTCATTGCCTAGCAACGATATATGTACGAGTATAACAATGCAACAATTAAAATGAATGAGTGGATTTCGAAATAGAAATGTATAACAAGAGCAATGCAGTATAGGTAAGCATTTTTACATACCAAGTCAATGGGAGTTACAAACTGACACATATTTTAGAAGGAATATAGCGGCGATTGGGAATTAAAACTGCGGGAGCAAAAAATTATAGACAACAAACTACCCTGGTTTGTGCGATATAGCGCACGGGGGGATATACATAAAACTGAAAAAGAAAAGCTACCCAAGAGTAAGGTTTTTATGTTCTCTGAGCGAAATTCGACAGAGGTAAAAGTTGACAGTTCACCCACGGCTCTACTTCTAAATTGACGTTTTGGCAGATTTTGGCTCTGTATGGTGGTTATGTGCTGAAGCATAGACATCCAACCAATCGCAATCTGCCATTCACATCGATTTATATCGACAGAGCACGATCTCGAAACCCAGTTGCCACCCCAAAAATTTACATTCGCTACGTGGTTAACCTATCTCGCTCAGCGTGTATGGTATTCGATACGGTTCGCGATCTTTTGCATTTTTCTTCAGTAATTAGTGTGTTTTTCATATTGTTGGAGGGTTGTAGTGACTTTGAGATCAGTGGGCTGTTCCCTTTCTAGGCCATAGCCTCCTTCCTGTGCCAGCCATTATAGGCGAGTGATGTTTTATTTCCTCATTCCCTTTTGTTCTTAATAATACATTATCTTATTAGTGTCAGATGTTGTTAGTAAGTGTAGTTTTTGTGAATTTGTTTTCAATCCATATTCATTAGTTTTTCTGAGTACGGTATAAGGCCTACATCTGACGAGGGCAGTTTACCGCGCTCGTATTGCTTCAGCTATTCTCGCGGGCGTAGCGCGCAGGCAACAGAGGAAAGACGATGCTCATTTGTTTTGCGAAACTTCAATTTAGAAATAAGGCCGTGCGGACTATAAGTGCGGCAATAATAGATTTTCTGAGATTTTGAATCAATACTACACAATAAAACTTTCATCAAAGGAACAATATTACACCTTTATTACAATTAAAATCATTTAGTAGTTGATAACACACACTAAGAAACTAACAGACACTAAAGAGACTACTATACTGACGAATGCGCGCGGCAAGTGGGTGAATCATAGCATAGTGTCAATGACGTTGGCAAAAAATATATAACACTGCTACCCTTCCTTACAGATCATACAGTCTCCACTACTTGCTGTAGCGCTATACAAATCTATTAGCCGGGACGAACGTTATTTTGCGCGTATTCTGGCGAATAATTTTCGTAACAATTAAAGGAAATAAAGGAAAGAATTATCTCATAAGACAACAGGAATTGCACAAATTGCTGTTTTCAATAATTCCTAGTTTCAGTCGGACAAAATGAAATAAAAATGTAATAACTTTTCCAGGAAGTTGGGGGGAGGGGGCGACTGTCCCCACACCCCCCTTTTAGGGTTACCAACTGAAAATTTCCAAATGCAAGACATTGCTTAGCAAAAAGCAGGACATTTAAGAAAAATGCCTGACAATTTCAATCGATAACAAAATTATACATATATTACACACAACTTTTTACAAAAGGGAATACCTTACTTAATGATCAGTCCTTGCTGCAGTTCATTTCCTTGAAGCTGTATTTTTCAACAGAACCTACTTTTGAAAGAACACGCGAGTTATTTTCTTGAAGTACATATTTATAAAATTCTTCACACGGCACATCTTTGAAATTGCACTTCACAAGTAACATTCCTTTAACTGATTCTACCAACAAACGGTTCCTTTCCTTTGTCCATTGAGCATTTATGAATGAAAACACACGTTCAGTGGAGTTATTGCTGCCTGGTATGGCAAAGAAAAATGGCAAATGTTCAAAAGTTCAGAAAATACCTCAATGTTCTGGCACTTATTAAAAAAAACAGACCATTGTTGGTCTAGTGTTGTATATTTATCCAAAGTTGAAGTTTTAGAATAAGCCTTTACGTTGAAGAACTGGTCGAATAATTTGGAATCATCTGTTTCTACACCTTTTGACTGTAAGTACTGAAAACATGGTACAATATCGTCAAAGCTGAGGTATTTAATGTTTTAAAGTTTCAACCATTTGAAACACTTGAATTCCTCTATAGAATGCATCCATTTATCCAAGTACTCAGTGCAGGTTTCATAGAAACAAGATACATTCTCCATAAACACTTTGCATTCTTTATCTAAACCATCTTCTGAAAATGTATTTAACATCTTTGTGACTTTAAGGGAAATGGATTGACCTTCAAGTCTGCCTTTCAATGAAGATTGGGCAGATTCTAATAGTTCAAGCACTTCTACAACTGAATTATGTTCTTTCTCAAGTGACAAAATTTTATAGTGAAAAATGTGCATGGTTGAGGAAAGAAGCAAAAGATAGAGCTCTGAAAAGTCATTTTCAAGGAAGTTTCTAATTGATGAAGGCACTGACTTCCTACCCTGAGAAAGAAAGTAGGATTTCAGAGCTGGGAACAATTGCAGGATTCTTTCAACTGCTGGATACAATGTTAATCACCTAGTCTTAGAATGATTTAAAAGCTGCAGATAATTTACATCAACAAATTCACAAAAGTCTTTCAGTTCCTGAGTGCGCACTGCAGATATATATGAAAGAAGTTCAAAATTTTCATCACCACAGACTCAATATCAACAGGAAGAGCATCAGCTCCATGTTGCAAACAGTTATGTAGAATGTGAGCAGGACATCCAACACCTACTATGTTTTCATTCAAGTCTTTTTTGAGAGCAGAGAATACATTCTTCCCTTCCCTGTGTGCAAGGCCTCCAGAATTAACATTGGCATTGTCTCCAGAAAATGCAATGCATCTAGAAGTAATTTTATGCTTTTTGAGAGTATCTGAAATATAGGAGGAAATACATTCAGAAATTTCATTTGGACATGCTTGTAAATCAAGAACTTTTATCTGAATGCCATTATTTTTGTAATCAAAGAATTGGATGGCAATTGGAAACAACTTTAGTGCACCATGATTGCTTGCATCTGTTCCTAGGCCAAAAAAATGGAACTTTATTGTTAAGAGTTACAATTATAATATCTGTCGAGTGAGGTGCAATAACATTATTTATTATGGCTTCTGTTTTAGATCTTGCACAGGTCAGTTTCTGTGCTACTTCAGAACCTAAGAACATACTCTTATTCAATTTAGCTGTGCAGTCCATTGATTTGTACGACTGGTGATGGAAAACTGTATGAAATGACATTGTACTCGTAGCTTCTGCGGCTTGAACTTTTTTATCATCTGGTGCATATTTGGGAGTGACAAATGATAACAACGAACATGATATTGGCCTAGTTCTCACCGTCTTTTTGTGTTTTTCACTGTTAACGTGTCTTTCCAAGTCACCAACACCTTTGTATCCGACATTAACATAACTATCACACCCTGCACATTTCGCTTCACTTTCACTGCGTCCGTGAGTAAAGCAAGGATACTTATGTTTTAGTTTATCCAAAAATCTACACTGTCCTTTTTTTAGATTCACTCCTTTCAGGTTGCAAAGATGACATACCGGTACGTAATAGGATGCAATAAGATATTTCACTTCACTCGCTGCATACTCGCACTATATTTTACGGCGACAACCAGATAACCAAACACGACAGCTGCAAATCATATAACAAGCACATGCAAACTGTAGCTCTCGACATTTCCGGTTTCTCTCAACATAAACGTGGAAATGAAGCGCGTTGATTGGTTGATCGATGCCTGGACTTCGAGTTCAATATATCGAATATTAGTATTACTTATTTCCACCCTCGGAAGTAGCGCTCTGAGCACATGGAGTTGATGTACGATGCTGTCTTCAGCCTAAAACCTAAGTGTGCAATCTTGTAACGAAAAATGCCGGACAATGTCGATAAATTAGAAATGCCGGCCGGACATAACCAAAATGATTGAAAAGCAGGACATGTCCGGCAAAAGCCGGACGGTTGGTAACTCTAGCCCCCATTAATCGCCGCTACTGCTGAAAGGGAACTCTGTGTAGTCGTAGACAAAAGCATTAAGTAAAAACCAGATTTTACTGAAAATGAGCAGGCTCAACTCTTTTCTGAACCTTTCACTGAAAACAGTTAGAAGATACGATAAATCTGCGTACCCCTTGACACGATCCCCCGTACTACACTTCGAATACCACTGTTCTATATTATGTATATAACACATTCTATGACGCTCGAGACTAAGCGTTGTTGTGCGAAAGAAGCTGTTTGTCTTTGGGCCACACGCAATCCATATTCTGCAACATAAAGTTGTAAAGTATGAGGAAGATTTTACATTAGAATGGAGAGTGATTTAGAGGTGCCGGCCCTACGCAGTTCTCACACTTATCAGCATTAGTCCACAGGCGATAAATCGTCATACCCGCAAAGTCCGGTCCAGCAGATGTGCTTCCCATATTTCCTTATGAGTATCCACAGAGAAGAGAGAAATGAAAGATATGTTAAAATGACTTAGTTTTGGGGAAGTCCTGCTTGAGCTCTACTTCTCTTCTTGAACCACTGGACATTCCTGATCATTTCTTCAATTCCCCTCCTCTGAATATTCATTGTCCAACACCCCGTTATTTTTTGCACTGCTAAACCAAACTACTGATCGGGATGTCTTGGTTTCACGTACATCTCAGTAAAAGATTTCGAAATAATAATAACATTAATAAGAGTAATAATAATAATATCATAAACTCAGTATTTAACTTCATATCTCTTTCTGAAAGAATTTCACTACTGCCGATCAAATCAGGAAACAAGGCTTATACATTATTAAACGCACATGCACATACAAACAACTACAATCAACCAAAGAGACTCGTAAGAGGTAGAGGAATTCTGGGAACTACTGCAAGAATATACAGCCAATATTCCAAACACCATATCAAAATTCTGCTGGGGGACTTCAATTTCTAAATTGGCAAAGAAAGGAAATTCAGGGTCACTGTAGGAATTTATCCTGTTCACAGAAGAACCAACAAAGTGGAGAAATATTAATTGGATTCTGCGAGAATTTCGATCACAAATTAATGTAAACCCATTTCCTGCGCTTCAACACAAGAGAACACTATGGAGATCTCAAATATTTAGGAGAACGCCCATTAGACAAAATGGCTATTTCCAAGAAAAAACAAAAAGAAATCATGAAAAAGTCAAAAAAAGGAATAATTTCACTATATCATCCTCTTCCCTTATTTATTATTCTGATTTATTTTCACGTGAGCTATGGTCTGAAAGGGTTTATCTACTAGTTCTATAGCTAGGTCCACATTATTACTCAATAACGCTATCTCTATTCCTCTCTTAATTATTTGAAATTCTTCTCCTTCTCCTCTTAAATATGTCTCTATTCTGTATACCCGCACTACTTATATTTATACATTATTCTATTGTCCCCCTTATCTTACAGTATTACCCCAAGGTAATAGATACCGGGGAATGGTGCGATTTTGCCTATTCTTTTATCTCTATTTTATTTACCATTTCTAAAATATCTCCTGTACACACAACCAAATCAATTACACTACCTCCGTGCGTTGTGATATAATTATGTTAGTTTTCCCATGTTATCTCTCCACCACCATTCCTTCTGCAGCACATATCCCCATATGGCCATATACATTCCGTTCTTTATCCTGACTGCTTCTCCTACCTCTCATTGGGTCTAATCGTTCTTTACTTATGCTGGAATTGACTCCCAATTCGTGCATTCCAATCTCCCAACACAATAATTCCTGCTTCTTCAAAGTTTCCTCTCATTAAGCTAATCTCCCCTCTTAAATCCTGAAAAAAAGAAAAAAAAAAGTCATGTTTGTGTATGGTGATCCAAGTGGATGATTATTTAGGAAGCCTATACTTATATCTCAATCTGTCTACTACCTTTCAGTTCGAGATTTATCTAAACTACATCTTGCATATTGTTAGGTTATTCTTCTATCTGATTACTAATTTTCTCCTTTATTAGAAGTAAACTCATTCACGAACACGCAATACAGTTCCGGTGGTATTGTAAATCAAATAATCACAAATTCCACTGAAATAATTCTTGACGTCAATTTACAGAATCCGCTAGAGGTTGAAAGAAATTAATTCTTCACGTGAATTTATAAAGTTTTACTGGCGTTGAAAAGAATAACTCCTCACGTAAATAAACGGGTTAAATGGTACTGAAATAAAAGCATAAGCTCTTATATTGCCTCTCGTGCACGTCCACAGACATGGAAATGATAACACAAGTTCCGTCACTGTTTCACGTATTTAAACAAGTTCATTGGCTTTGAATCGAGAGTACAAGTCCCAACACTACATCGCATATTTACTCAATTTCGTACCCTTCCCCTAAGGACAGAGGCAGTCACATGAAGCTCGATTTGTTAAACACCGTTAAAATTAACGATTGAGTTGAATGCTCCTCGTCACAAATAATGTTCATTTTAAGAGATAATTCAGCAAAGTCTATTTGAGTAAAATTAAAGTTATTTTGTGGTTCAAAATTCAACTATGTTCAGAAGATTCTCACCACATCGTTTCATCGGTAAAGTTCCTTTAGCTTGATAATTACTAACTGCGTTGAAAATAACTATCTCCTTCACTTGTAGATTACCTCATAGTGTCCGACAGCTGACTCGTACTAGGTGGCTGCGGCTTTTAGCCTGCCTGTCAGGTCTGCGGGCCCCCCGGAGGGCAACACCCTCTCTCTGCTCAGGTCTAATCCAGCTTGCTCTTATAAAGGGAACTCAAGATGAGTGGGCTACGACACGCTGAAAATATAAGTTTGGAAAACTTCAGATCAGTTTTGGTCATATTTCTAAGACGATACGTGCGACACTGGACACGCAGCTTTCTATTTCCAGTTCTCTGTGACTAAAAACTCACAATAGCAGCTGATCTCCAACTACAGCGCTTACCTGTTTTTGACATAATTGTGTCTTAGGGCTGGGGGGTCATTCGAAAATGTGTGTAGCAAAATAGTGTCATGTAACAAAGTGTCTGACGCTGTGTTACCTAGCAACGGTACCCTGATAGCTGCACGAGCCATAGAGCTGTATAAAGAGAGCTGCACAGGCCGTGGATCTGTGTAAGGAGAGCTGCACAGGCCGCGGAGCCATGGATCTATGTGAAGAGAGCTGCACGAGCCCTGGATCTGTCTAAAGAGAGCTGCACAGGCCGTGGATCTGTGTAAAGAGAGCTGCACAGGCCATGGATCTGTGTAAAGAGAGCTGCACAGGCCGTGGATCTGTGTAAAGAGAGCTGTACAGGCCGTGAAGCCATGGATCTGTGTAAAGAGAGCTGCACGGGCCCTGGATCTGTGTAAAGAGAGCTGCACAGGCCGTGGATCTGTGTAAAGAGAGCTGTACAGGCCGTGGAGCTATGGATCTGTGTAAAGAGAGCTGTACAGGCCGTGGAGCCATGGATCTGTGTAAAAAGAGTTGCACGGGCCATGGATCTGTGTAAAGAGAGCTGTACAGGCCGTGGAGCCATGGATCTGTGTAAAAAGAGCTGCACAGGCCGTGGAGCCATGGATCTGTGTAAAGAGAGCTGCACAGGCCGTGGATCTGTGTAAAGAGAGCTGTACAGGCCGTGGAGCCATGAATCTGTGTAAAAAGAGCTGCACAGGCCGTGGAGCCATGGATCTGTGTAAAGAGAGCTGCACAGGCCGTGGATCTGTGTAAAGAGAGCTGCACAGGCCGTGGATCTGTGTAAAGAGAGCTGTACAGGCCGTGGAGCCATGAATCTGTGTAAAAAGAGCTGCACAGGCCGAGGAGCCATGGACCTCTGTGAAGAGAGCTGCACGAGCCCTGGATCTGTGTAAAGAGAGCTGCACAGGCCGTTGATCTACATATCATGGGCTACCATCAATACTTCACATCACAGCCAGTAGGATTGCTATGTAACATCGCGTCACATTATGCTGAAAAACATATTTATGATCATCTGATTTTCTCAAAGCGAAAATTTCATTGTATTTATTCAAAATTGGGAGTTTAGAATTCTTAATAAGACCTTCAAAGTGAGGCTTATTAGACTTATCTGCATGTAATGAGAATTCAATTTCTTTGACAGGCTGATAAAAGTGGGCCGGCCCCGTGGTGTAGGGGTAACGTGCCTGCCTCTTACCCGGAGGCCCCGGGTTCGATTCCCGGCCAGGTCAGGGATTCTTACCTGGACCTGAGGGCTGGTTCGAGGTCCACTCAGCCTACGTGATTAGAACTGAGGAGCTATCTGACGGTGAGATGGTGGCCCCGGTCTAGAAAGCCAAGAATAACGGCCGAGAGGATTCGTCGTGATGACCACACGACACCTCGTAATCTGCAGGCCTGCGGGCTGAGCAGCGGTCGCTTGGTAGGCCAAGGCCCTTCAAGAGCGGTAGTGCCATGGGGTTTGGTTTGGTTTTGATAAAAGTGGACACTCAAGTGTCCTCACTCCGAGGTGGTGCAACTTTTTCCGGGCACATCTCTAGTGGAGGTAGGCTGCATGTACTATTTTAACCACATACCAGCCCTCCTGCCATTCTTAAATTTCTGGCAGTACCGGGAATTGAACTCAGTCCTCCATGGACGACAGGTAATAGTGCTAACTGTTGCGCTATGGAGATTTACAGTGACATTTCCTGTGTTGTAGATGTGCTTGAACAGCTTTAAAAGGAGGTCATTATTGTTAATATTCTTCTTCTTCTTCTTCTTAATCTGGTTATCCTCCAGGTTCGGCTTTTCCCTCGGACTCGGCAAGGGATCCCACCTCTACCGCCTCAAGGGCAGTGTCCTGGAGCTTCAGACTCTGGGTCGGGGGATACAACTGGGGAGGATGACCAATGCCTCGCCCAGGCGGCCTCACCTGCTATGCTGAACAGGGGCCTTGCGGGGGGATGGGGAGATTGGAATGGATAGACAAGGAAGAGGGAAGGAAGCGGCCGTGGCCTTGAATTAGGTACATCCCGGCATTTGCCTGGAGGAGCAGTGGGAAACCACGGAAAACCACTTCGAGGATGGCTGAGGTGGGAATCGAACCCGCCTCTACTCAGTTGACCTCCTGAGGCTGAGTGGACCCCGTTCCAGCCCTCGTACCACTTTTTCAAATTTCGTGGCAGAGCCGGGAATCGAACCCGGACCTCCGGGGGTGGCAGCTAATCACACTTACCACTACACCACGGAGGCGGACGTTAATATTAATCATTCAAAGTATTTTTGCACAAATTTGATCTGGTACAACGGCTTTGCCAGATTTTGCAAGGTCTAAGGCTTTCCTCAGCTCATCCTCGAGAATCTTTGGACCATCCAATTCTTAGATATCATTTGATTGTGAACGATCGTCTCTGAAGAGATCTACGATGCAGTTTTTCCATACTTCATCTTACTCTTCCTTATCCACGAGTTTGTTTTTATTGTCGATTTGTGTCACGTACCTTCATTTCTGGCAAGCGAGTGTTACTTCTTTCACACTCTTATGCAGATTGAAACTGTCATGCTTTCTTTTATGTTCTTCAATTTCTTTACAAAGTTCGTTAATCCACACTTCTTTGCTTCTCTTATTTTCGTCTAATTGTTCTTTGGATGGTCACATAGGGTACTTCCTTGCTCTTGTTAACTCTCCATTAGGTCATGAATCTCATTATTCATTCAATCATTTCTTATTTTATTTTAAAGGCGGCCAGGCTTAAGTTTGCGACGCCCACATATCCCTGTCTTCTGCTCTACATATTTCTGGGTCTAGTTTATTCCTGTACACATCTTCTATAGGCTTTTATCCACTCATTAGTGATATATTTGGATATTTTTTATAAAAGATGCCGAAATTCGTCAATTGTCAGGTACATTACCTTCAATATTGGTTATTTACAGTCATATTTTAATTTTTTTCTGGTGTTTCATTCTACCCGTCTAGAAAGCGAAGAATGATGGCTGCGGGGATTCGTGATGCCGACCACACGACACCTCGTAATCTGCAGGCTTTCGGGCTGAACAGCGATTGCTTGGTAGGCCAAGACACTTCGGGGCTGTTGCACTGTGGGGATTGCTTTTTGTTGTTTTCTGATAGATCTTGTTGAGACGAATCAAATTACATCTCACTCGTCTCTGCATGATTTCTACATGACAAGCAACACCGCGCAGTAAGCGACTTTCGACGGCTAAACGCATGTCTTCACTAGGTGGTATTCTTGATTATACTTCTACTTTAAAGTATAAACCATTCCCGTATTCGTAATGATTTTTGAGCTATGATAACATTTGCGATACACGAGAAACGTCACTGTAAGTGCCGAGGTGTTAATATAAGAAAAGGCCTTAATTGCAGAAATCATATAAACGGGATTGCAATAAACAGAAAACATTTCTGCACATGGTTATGAGGTTAGTAAGGGTTTGCAGTAAGGATGTAAAGGAAAGGGCATATAAGTCTCTGGTTAAACCCCAAGTAAAGGATGGTTCCAGTGAATGAGACATTCACCAGGATTGCTTAATTCGAGAACTGGAAAAATCCAAAGAAAAGCAGCTTGATTTGTTCTGGGTGATCTCCGACAAAAAATAAGCGTTACGAAAATGTTCCAGAGTTTGGACTGGGAAGACTTGGGAGAAAGAGGACGAGCCGCTCGACTAAGTGGTATGTTCCGAGCAGTAAGTGGAGAGATAGCGTGGAATGATATTAGTAAACGAATATGTTTGAGTGGTGTTTTTAAAAGTAGGAAGTATCACAATATGGAGATAGATTTGGGGCAAATGTTCGTTTATAGGAAGGGGATTTACGAATTGGAATAATTTACCAAAAGAGATGTTCAATAAATTTCTAAATTCTATGCAATTATTTAAGAAAAGGCTAGGAAAACAACAGATAGTGAATCTACCACGTGAGCGACTGCCCTAAATGCAGACCAGAGGTGACTGATTAATTGATTACAAAGGAAGTGAGACATTTCTTAACATTTCCGAAGAATGAGTTTCCTTCAATAATGTGAAAAACATGTTTGAAGTACCCGAAAACATTATTTCCTTTCACATAATTATTTCTCCTGAACTTAAGTTTTTAGGTGACATTTTGTATTGCATGTAATCATCACATTCATCGATTTGATGTAAAAGATTTGCTACAACATTCGTAATAACGTATGAAGGTGAATGTTACCATGCTTGCCCAATTCACTGGATGAAGACGATATCGGAAATGCATGAGATATATCGCCTCATCATTCAAAGAAGAGACCATTCTCCACTTGTCACACTTGACGTGATAAATGGATCGCGGGGCGTCTCAATTCAGGTGAGCATTGAGGCGTAATGGAGACTGTTCCTTCGGCGAGACGCTAACTGACCCCGCCATTGTTAGCCACTGTGGACACTCGTGCTTTATAAACTTACTTGCCTTTCTGTAGCTATCATGAACACAAGTTAGATCTTATACTGGTGATTTTACTATATTGAAATGCAGTGGCGGCTGGTGGTATCTGAAGCTGGGTGTTGCACTAAAATTTTCGGTGTCACATTTTCATAGCTTACAGAAATAACAAGAAACTCTATTATCGTTAGGTAATAAACTACATTGCTACTAAAACTGAAATATATCTGGCAATTACAACCCAAGAAATAAGAGGCTAATTATGCACTGTAACTACAGTTACTCTTCATAATAATGCTATTGGCTTTACGTCCCACTAATGTTTCTCTTACAGTTTTCGGAGACGCCCAGGTGCCGGAATTTAGTCGCGCGGGAGTTCATTTACATGCCAGTAAATCTGCTGACATGACGCTGACGTAATTGAACACCTTCAAAATCCACCGAACAGAACCAGGATCGAACCTGCCACGTTGAGGTCAGAAGGCCAGCGCCTCAACCGTCTGTGCCACTAGGCTGGCACAGTTAATCTTGCCTGAATTGAATTGACAATTTGCCCTCCTGTTTTTCATTGAAGCAAGATATTGGTAATATTGTGGGTGGTCCGATATGGCGTGGAAAAGAAATTTCCCAGCAAGTTGGCCGTGCGTTTAGGGTCACGTAGCTGTGAGCTTGCATTCGGGTAATAGTGAGTTCGAACAATACTGTCGGAAGCCCTGAAGAGTGTTTACCGCGGTTTCCCATGTTCACACCAGGCAAATGCTGTGGCTGTGCCTTAATTAAAGCCACCATCGCTCCCTTCTAACTCTAGCCCTTTCCTATCCCATCGTAACCGTAAGACCTATTTGCCTCGGTGCAACGTAAAGCAAAAATTGTACATTTAAAAAATTGAAATGAAATAACCATTGCGAGAGGAGAGAAAATAGGAATGAATTAATCTCCGCAGAGTGGCGCAGTCTAACGGAGACATTTGGAACTGTTTCTCGGCAGGGGACTTGCTAGTCTCGTGCAACTCCCTGAGACCCATACTGGCGAGCATGCTACCTGATGCTCTGCAGGCTTACTTACTTACTTAAACAAGTTATTTCATTCCCCTCGTCGAAAGAGGAGGGGCGGGCCATCAGCTCAACTGAGGAGCTCTTAGGCCGTAGAGAGAGAAAAGGACGAGAGAGAAACAAGATACGAGTGGGCGTGTGTCGTACACACCGGAAGAGGAAAAAAAAAAGTGAAAGAAGCTGGCGTAAGGGCACCGGCACAACAAGGCGGAGAAACCAGGGCGAAACCCGCAACGCACCCCGCGAAGGCAAACCCCACGAACAGCAGGGAAAATACGGACGAACGACTTTATTGAAAACGGAGGTATCTCGGGCGCGCTTACAGAGAATGACAGTTATTTACAGAGATATACATAAGCGAATTACAGATACGGTGCGGGGAGAAAGTGGGTGGAAGGGGGGGTGTAGTATTGAGAGAGAAGGTAGGAAAGGGAGGTGGTAATGTTGGTAAGGGAGGTGGCAAGAAGGCGAAGGAGGTCCAGGGTCGGGAGGGGTGGGAGGAAGAAGGGAGGTTGCGGAGCGGGTAAGGGGATCTCTGGCGGGGGCGGCTGGGATGGCGGGGCGGACGGTGGGCTAGGAGGTGTGGGAAGGGGAGCGGAACGAGCTGGGCGGGGTGGGGAGCGAGAAGGCTCCACACGATACGTTCGTCCGCGAAATCGGACGCCGGTGGTGATGAGGCGGTCGACGTCGGCTGGTGAGAAGACTTGGAGACGAACCATGAAGGTCGGGCCGCTGGAGTTGTAGATGCGAAGCGCTCGACGGGCTGGAACGCCGGCGGAGGTCAGATCATCCAGGATGTCACGCTCGGTGAGTGCAGGGTCCAGGCCACGGATGACACAACTCGCTGACGAAGGTCGGTCTGGAGCGGGGTCGGAGGTGTCGACAGTGCTGGGGGAGAGGGGCGGAGTTGCGATAGTGGCATCAGTGAAAGAAGCAGGAGGGGGCTGCGAGTGGGCAGGGAGGGGGGGAACGGGGGCACACATGATAGAAGAGGGGTGACAGGACGAAACTCTGCAGGTGGAAGTACGCGGAGCAGAATGGACAGAAGTGGTGACGGTGGTGGTGGTGGTAGTAGTAGTGAAGGTGGGGGTGGAGTGTGTAACGATGGGAGGAATGGTAGGAGAGATGGGGAAATCAGGAATTGAAAGCATTTGCTGTAGAAGATGCTCCGGAGTAGCGACTGCAGTGTGGTCCGTATCATAGAGGCGTATGCCATGTTCAATGATGCCGAGCGGTGGTCCTGGAAAGCGGAAGAAGGCGACGACATCCGGAGAAGGTTGCCCGGAGAGACCATCCTGGAGGCGAAGAACTGTGTCCACATGCGTCCCAGTGCGGCGAATTTCATCGCGGATGGAAGTTGGAGAAAATGATGCGTCCACGCCCTTGATGAGGCAAGAGTACATAGTGGGGAGGCGACAGCCAACGAGGCGTCTGCCCGTTTGATTGTTCTTGGGCCGACTGAGCAGAGACGAGCGCCACCCAGCCGAAAAAATGGCGTGGAGAGTTGTCACCGAAGCCCTGTGGAAGTGACGTATGTGTATGCTCTGCAGGCTTAGGCTCGTCCCTGTTGAAGTACATTGCACCGCGCTGTCCGCTAGGGAGTTGCCGTAGGAAAGCAAACCCCCTGACCTGGATTCGAAGCCGGCAGCGTTTATTGGTCCGTTACCAAGCATTAGTAAAGCGAACGACCAAAGATGGTTGATTTTAACATGTTTTCGAATACATGTTAGGTTTATTAAACTGAATATTAGACGAAAAGACAACACATGTTTCATAACCTCACACATAATACGATAATACGACTTCGTAAATTATAGTAATACCAATACTAAATGGATGTAATACTTCACAGCTATACATACAAGAAATACTAATAATAACGATCGTAAAATAATAATAATAATAATAATAATAATAATAATAATAATAATAATAATAATAATAATAATAATAATAATAATAATAATAATCGAAAAGTAATAATAATAACAATATTCGAGTTCGATATTTGTGTTAGTTACCCATGGGTGAGATAATATGGTTTTCAAGTTATACCTGTTATCGCACTTGCGTCAAGCTGTCATGCTTTCTTAAAGCCACCATCGCTTCCTTCCAACTCCTTGCCCTTTCCTATCCCATCATAACCGTAAGACGTATCTGCGTGAGTGCAACGTAAAGCAAAAATTGTACATTTAAAAAATGGAAATGCAATAACCTTTGCGAGAGGTGAGAAAATAGGAATGAATTAATCTCCGCAGAATGGCGCAGTCTAACGGGAACATTTGGAACTGTTTCTCGATAGGGGACTTGTTAGTCTCGTGAGACGTATACTGGCATTTGGGAGTTGTGCAACACAGACACAATAACACGCACCGCCCCTGTTGAAAAGTCTAAAATTAGCATATGGATTTTTTCAAATAATAAAATATTGTAACTGCTTGTGTTCACAATCGAGTCCCTTTATCTCTCTGACGCGCTCTATTATAAATGATAATGGTTTTACACCCCAACAGCTACTTTTATGGCTTTCGGAGACGCTGTGGTGTCACAATTTTGTCCTGCGGGAGTTCTTGTACGTGACGGTAAACCTACCAACACGAGGCTTTCAAGTTTGAGCACCTTAAAGTACCACTGGATCGAACTAATAAAATTGGCTTCAGAAGGCCTTATTCTATTATGAACCTGGTGTATAAAGTTTGGCCGCCATGCTCCCTGTCGACGATAAAGCACGGAGGAAGTATAATAAAATGCAGCGGTGGCCGGTATATTTAGAATTCAGGGCTATTTTCCATTTCAGTTATCACTGGTGGTCTAATTGTTGGCATAGGCTATAGACCTGAGGTTCTGAAACTATTATGAAATTGTACTCCTCACTCAAGGCTAAAAGTTCAATGTAACCCCACGAAAAATTTCCTAAATGACAGGTTTAAAAATATGCGTACCTGGCTAAATATTAAGGCACTTTTAACTGATTTTCAGTATTCTATTAAATACACATCCTAAATAAGACGTGATTGTGAAATTGAATGCATTTTTATAACATTCACGATAAATTTAAAAGTTTATGTCTTTGTCAATAATAATGCAATGATCATATTAAAGTAACACAGGGTACTCTATTTGCACGAAAGTTTGACAAAACCCTGGATTTTAGCCTAAATATGGAATTGAAAAATAAGGATGAATAATTTTCTATATTCATTCTGGAATTCAGAAATTGCGAACCATCAAAATTTCCATGGGGTGGGTGTGACTGCAGGACAGGCGAAACTTTCAAGCGAAAGGTGGCTCCATATATACTCATTTAAATTTCTTCTTATTTATTTGCATATTTCAATTTTTCTTAATTTTTGTCCTTGAAGGCTCCTCGCATACCGCACTAAAAGTCTCAGGCCTACTCCTAGGAGTCCGGGTACCACAGTTTGATAAACACTGCTATGACGAAGAATAAAGAGACTAAGAAGGAGGTGCAGACTTGAAAGAAATAGAAATGGCTGTGGAAGTAAGGAGAAATTGAAAGAACTTACTAGAAAATTGAATGTAGCAAAGAAGGCAGCTAAGGATAACATGATGGCAAGCATAATTGGCGGTCATACATATTTTAGTGAAAAATAGAAGGGTATGTATAGGTATTTTAAGGCAGAAACAGGTTCCAAGAAGGACATTCCGGGAATAATTAATGAACAAGGAGAGTGTGTATACAGGGATCTTCAAAAGGCAGAAGTATTCAGTCAGCAGTATGTAAAGATTGTTGGTTACAAGGATAATGTCGAGATAGAGGAGGAGACTAAGGCCAAAGAAGTATTAAAATTTACGTATGATAACAATGACATTTACAATAAGATACAAAAGTTGAAAACTAGAAAAGCGGCTGGAATTGATCAGATTTCTGGGGATATACTAAAGACAATGGGTTGGGCTATAGTACCATATCTGAAGTACTTATTTGATTATTGTTTGGTCGGAGGAGCTATACCAAATGAATGGAGAGTTGCTACAGTAAGCCCTGTGTATAAAGGAAAGGGTGATAGACATAAAGCTGAAAATTACATGCTAGTAAGTTTGACGTGCATTGTATGTAAGCTTTGGGAAGGCATTCTTTCTGATTATATTAGACATGTTTGTGAAATTAATAACTGGTTCGATAGAAGCCAATTAGGTTTTAGGAAAGGTTATTCCACTGAAGCTCAACTTGTAGGATTCCAGCAAGATATAGCAGATATCTTGGATTCTGGAGGTCAAATGGACTGTATCGCAATTGACCTGTCTAAAGCATTTGATAGGGTGGATCATGGGATACTACTGGCCAGAATGAGTGCAATTCGACTAGACAAAGGAGTGACTGAATGGGTTGCTATATTTCTAGAAAATAGATTTCAGAGAATTAGAGTAGGTGAAGCTTTATCTGACCCTGTAATAATTAAGAGGGGAATTTCTCAAGGCAGTATTATCGGACCTTTATGTTTTCTTGTATATATTTATATGATATGAGTAAAGAAGTGGAATCGGAGGTAAGGCTTTTGGCGGATGATGTTATTCTCTATAGAGTGATAAATATGTTACAAGATTGTGAGCAACTGCAGCGTGACCTCGAAAATGTTGTGAGATGGACAGCAGGCAATGGTATGTTGATAAACGGGGTTAAAAGTCAGGTTGTGAGTTTCACAAATAGGAAACGTCCTCTCAGTTTTAATTACTGCGTTGATGGGGTGAAAGTTCCTTTTGGGGATCTTTATAAGTATCTAGGTGTTAATATACGGAAAGATCTTCATTGGGGTAATCACATAAGTGGGATTGTAAATAAAGGGTACAGATCTCTGCACATTGTTATGAGGGTGTTTAGGGGTTGTAGTAAAGATGTAAAGGAGAGGGCATATAAGTCTCTGGTAAGACCCCAACTAGAGTATGGTTCTAGTGTATGGGACCCTCACCATGATTACCTAATTCAAGAACTGGAAAAAATCCAAAGAAAAGCAGCTCGATTTGTTCTGGGTGATTTCCGACAAAAGAGTAGCGTTGCAAAACTGTTGTAAACTTTGGGCTGGGAAGAACTGAGAGAAAGAAGAAGAGCTGCTCGACTAAGTGGTATGTTCCGAGCTGTCAGCGGAGAGATGGCGTGGAATGACATTAGTAGACGAATAAGTTTGAGTGGCGTTTATGAAAGTAGGAAAGATCGCAATATGAAGATAAAGTTGGAATTCAAGAGGACAAACTAGGGCAAATATTCATTTATAGGAAGGGGAGTTAGGGATTGGAATAACTTACCTAGGGAGACATTCAATTAATTTCCATTTCTTTCAAATCATTGAGGAAAAGGCTAGGAAAACAACAGTTAGCGAATCTGCCACCTGGGCGACTGCCCTAAGTGCATATCAGTATTGATTGATTGACTAAAGGGAAAAGAACCATAAATGCCAACACCATAAAACTGATATGACTTATACAGTATAAAACACTTCGGAAATCAATACATTGAAACATGTATGCCAAGTTCATTAACATTAAAGAAATATTACAATGAAGTAAGAAAAAATGCCATAGCTAAATCTATACTTTTCAAGATACATCTGACTTTCCCCCCCGACTCCGTTCCATCAATGAGTTTATCATTTTGCAAGACCGCTAAAATAAGCTATACAAAATGCACTAGGAAAGTTTTGCAATGTGAGTGAACGCTATAGTTTTTTTCAAAATCAATTCCACCACACTCAATACACTTCTCCGTACGTCGAAACGAGTCACTGAACCAATTCTGCCACTTTTCTTCCGTTACACTTTCACACTCTTGATCCCGTGCTGTCAGAAGCTTCTCGTCGGATGCAAAACGCCGCCCTTTCAGCTTCATCTTCATTTCTGAGAAGAGTGCGAAGTCACCTGGGGCAAGATCAGGACTGTATGGAGGGTGATCAAGCACAGTCAACCCTGTTCTGGCAAGAAAATCCATTGTTACATTAGCACGATGTGCTGGAGCATTGTCGTGATGCAGGAGCTAAGTGTTGAGCCGTGACCTTGGACGGAGTTGCTTGAGAGCCTAGATGACCTGAGGCAGACAAGTCTCACTGTACCACTTCGCAGTAACTGTCCTTTGTGTTTCCAGCGTAACCCGAGTCAATCTTCAAACAGCCACACCTTGTTCTGGGATTTTGTTGAGACATCGTAATAATAAAGCCAAGTTTCGTCACCTGTAACGATGCTATTGACGTTACGCGAAGTCACATTTTCAAACTGTTTTAGCATTTTTCGGCACCATTTCACTCGATGTGCCCTTTGTTCCTCTGAAAGTGAATGGGGCACCCAAAGGGAACAAACCTTTCTAACATGGAGATGGTCCTTTAGAATTGAATGAACAGCTGCTGCAGGGATGTGGAGGGTCATTTCTACCTGCCGATATGTCAACCACCTCTCTTGCTGCAAAATTTTCCTCACAGCTTCAATGTTTTCCTCAGTCACTGATTAAGACGGTCGCCCAGAACGAGGATCGCCTTCAATCCCAAAATCTCCCCTCTGGAACTCTTTGTACCAGCGGAAAATTGTTGTCCGATGAGGACAGTCTTTCCCCAGCACAGGAGTCATTTCCTCCAGACACTGGTCAACAGTTAATCCACGAGCAAAATTGTAGCGGATAATTGCGCGATATTCACCTTTAGACAACACCGACATCTTAACTTCCTTTCAGTCCCACTACTTGGTAACAACTGGTGTGAAGGTCGCGGCTTGTAGTCTTCTAGACCGGTTTTCACTCCTCTTTTCATCCCTCACTATAACAGTAGTGTCCAGCCAACCGTTTTTGCGTATTGCAAAACTTTCCTAGTGCCCTTTGTACAGCAATGGCAATATTACTGACACAATCGATATGATATAGACCACAGGGGGCTACATCTCATTGGTTGACTGTCAACGCGTTAACTTTCCCCGCTATAACGTAATCTGACTCTTAATGAAGTATGTGCTCTCAGTTTCGTATTAGAAAATATACAATTATTGTATTGCTACCATGTAATGGCCTTCGAACGGCACGTGGTCAGATTGTTGTTTGAATGACTTAAGTATTTTCTCAAACTTCCTCTGATAGATTAATAATAATAATAATAATAATAATAATAATAATAATAATAATAATAATAATAATAATAATAATAATAATAATAATAATAATAATAATAATAATTGTTCCGGGGATATCAGTGGTCACCATAGGTAGGAAGCGTGTGAGGTGAATGGCTGGACAGTGCACAAATTAGAGTACAAGTTACCCCAATAAGATTCGAGAAACTTTATTTATTTCCTTTCTGATTAACTTTAAAATAATTTTCACAATAAACAACAGGTAACAAAAGAGCATAGGTGCGCAACAAATCGATGGCATAAATACTACTGGAGCTCGTAAGCTCAGAAACAGGTACAATAGTGAGCGTATAGCTTTAAAAAGGTACAATAATCAGAGAGGGAATTCCCATACTTTATCCAACATACCAGGGGACCATATGAGCTCTTTACCGGTACAATCAGCAGAGTAAACATTTGTATTTACAAGTAGATTGACCACCATTTAAATGGAAAAAGAGAGCCAGTCTCGTGGTACACTACTAATTGAAGTATCACCACCCGGAGGCACATACCACAAAGTATGCCCATGTTAGGCAATATAATTTTACCTGGGAAAATATCATATTGACACATATTATTTAAAATCAGGGTTACCCTCAACAAACAAGTACGTGCAGAGGTATATGCCCCATACTACACGACCACGAAAAATAAAAAACGTAAACTTTTTACTAAAGGTTGGAATCGAAAAGTTGAATGGAGGCGAAAACAATCACTGCGAAAAATTCAAGGAAGAAAATCCTGAGTGGTCTTAAGGCCCAAAGAAACTGGGGCTAATATCCCACGCTACCGGGTGACTAAAAGGCCAAGCACAAATTTTTAATTGAGAAGGTAAGACATTCTAGTCACCCAAATAATTTACATCTCACTAACTACTTTTAAAGATTTCGGAGACGCTAAAATGCCGGAATTCTATCCTACAGGAGTTCTTGCATGTGCCAGTAAATATACCGATAGAAGGTTAGCAAATTTAAGCACCTTCAAATACCACCGAACTGAGCCGAGACCGAACCGATGAATTCATACAGTAGGCCTATATCTTACGAATATCTCACAGTTCTCTTTCTTGTTAAATCAACGTTACAGACTGCAATCTGTAAAAGTCAAAATTTGAAGTGGTTGTCGAACATCAAAAAGTGATTCCATCAATCATGACGAGAAAGCATGGTTATCATGCTGTTCCTTCCACTGAAATTGTTACCATCCCCACTATCACTAGTAACCATTGTGACTTTAGTAAGTTCACTAGGATAAGGAGCTGAATGTAAATTTTACCATCGATCACTTGGTACATTGACACGTGACCACCCAAATTGTCTGCAGTCGCTACTTACACATTTTTATTAAGAAATAGCATATTCGTGCATTTTTCAATGCCGGCAACGTAACATTATATTAAGATAAACGAACGGTATTTAGAATAGAATAGAATAGAATAGAATAGAATAGAATAGAATAGAATAGAATAGAATAGAATAGAATAGAATACTCCCATCCCCTGGTTCCGGATCGCGTGGTCCTTGGGAGAGAATAATCATTTATTGCAATTCATATTATTCTTATACATGAATGCTTTTCTCATTAGAATACATTAATATATTATATACTATTGCCTTAAACATTACACTTATACCTAATTACTATTTCCACCTAATCTCTAAATTGTAGTTTAAACGAGAAAATTATTAATTTTTGTCCTAGGCGTCGACAGTATCAACTATATTTAACGAAGGTGTTTGTCAATTATTTTAATAGACCAACATTAAGCAGAGCATTGAGCAGAATTGCATGAGGGCACGATTACTTTGTACCAGAGGTGGTAATTCAAAATTCAGAAGTTCTAACTGGGTCAGACAATAGAAGTGCTGGTCTTCTGAGCCCAAGTTGGTAGGTTTGATACCGGTTCACCCCGGTGATACTTGCATTTGCTGAAATACGCCTGCCTTGTGCAGGTAGATTTACTGGGACGTGAAAGTACTCCTGCGGGAGAGTATTCAGGGAATCCATTGCATCCGAAAATTATAACAGAACTTAGTGGGACGTCAAACAAATAACATTAGCTTCTTCTTCTTCTTCTTCTTCTGTTTCTTCACAACACTCGTTCTGTGGATTGGTAATAGACCGTCGGGCTCCGGATCCCAAGATTGCACATTGTAACCAAGCAGAGGCAGTCGGATTTTTAAAGGGCAGAAATAGTCCATTTGGTCCTCTATGAACGATTTCTGCACGTAAAAGTTCTCTGGTTGCATATTTGATGTTTACCCGACAAAATTAATTTAAACTCAGCCGCAAATCACCCAAGGGATTATCGATTGCTCTGCCATCTGGTAGTGTAAAGTGGTACGTGGAAATTGACACACAGACAGCCTTAATTGTGTCAAATCAAAAATGTCTGTCACATAGGAAGCTGAAATAATACGACGATTATTATTATTATTATTATTATTATTATTATTATTATTACTATTATTACTATTATTATTATTATTATTATTATTATTATTATTATTATTATTATTATTATTATTATTGTACCGGGAGGTACACCTCTACGCCGCACATTTAAATGTTGCGCCTAATAAAACCTCCTCTACAGGAGAAACACTGAATTTGAAACTAGACCTACTTAAACTTTTCCTCAGATGTCACTACCGAATATTTTGGTTTTTTTGAAGTTTCCCGTACTGTATAAAATTCTACGTGTTTTGTTTACCATTTATCAATAAGTTTGGACCTTCTGCAACAGATATCACTACTAACAAACTTTGATCATGCACCCTGGTGCGAAGTAGAAGAACCTTTTTGAAGAAACTTTGTATTCATAAGTTTTTTTTACTAAATTTCGTTCATCCATTTTTGTGTTGGCAATATTTATCTTTTCTTTCCGCCTGTTTTGAATCCAACCAATCAAGAATTTCTGTAATTAATTTCCAACCAATCACATACTTCTTCGATTTTGTGTGTAACTTTTGTATCCTGCAATAAAATTCCGTGGGTGTGTCTTGATTATTCGTGAAAGGTCTCGAACCTTCCCCGAGGGTTTATAAACTGCGGATTTTCACGTCAATTGGCCATTTGATCAACATCTAACTAAGTGTGTGTGTGAAGCAGGAGGCGTGAGGTGCCTCTTTTATCAGACAGCAGAACTTCGATAAGGTATGACCACTTAACATCTTCACCTTCTGCTAGCTCCGCAGTTTAACCCGAGGGATAGGTCCG
Source organism: Anabrus simplex (assembly GCF_040414725.1). Classification (NCBI taxonomy): domain Eukaryota; kingdom Metazoa; phylum Arthropoda; class Insecta; order Orthoptera; family Tettigoniidae; genus Anabrus; species Anabrus simplex. The sequence continues at coordinate 138,422,284 of NC_090267.1, forward strand.
AAACTTTAATATGTAACCACCTTCTCTAAAATGTAATTTTCTGCCGGTTGATGTAAAAATTTCATAAAATCTTTAACCGTAAATCGGGGATAGAGAGTGATACACCCTCTCGATCTCCCCTTCATCTTGATTTGAGGTACCGCATTCGTTTATAATATGTATTAAAGTTATCGCCATCCGAGCAACCTCAGTAGTTTGGGATTAGCCCCTGTTTCGTTGGCCAAGTGCCCTATAGGTTTTTAAATTTCTTTTTGGGAGCTCAATCTTTGACTCCATTCCAGTTGTACTTGGGCCGTTTATTGAACCTGTTCTTTTTCACTAAGGCCCCGTAGGTTGGGTACTAGATACCTCTGTGTAATAAGATTGCAATTTGTAAAAAGTGCCTTGTAAGGCCAGTAATTACTAGATTTTCACATTGTGTTACCTTGAGTAGGCTGGGAACACTGAGAGCACCTCAGCTCTTTTCAAGTATTGTAAGAATGCCTCTGGGAGGCTCGATATTATAATTAGGAGCAAGTGCTCCATGTGTTAGGGGATTTCTGCCCTTTGAACAAATTAGTGTTTCGTAATGTTGAGCTAGGAGCTCAAAATTGTAAAACTAGGGGATTGTAGCCCAAGAGTGTTACAATTCTGAAATCTTGGATCTCTCTAAGTCTTGTTTCCAAATTATTATTTCATCAAGTGAAAGTTGTCATAATTTTGTTGTTTCTTCTGAAAATATAACCTTTGTTAAAATTTTAAATTAACTTTGGCCTTGTAGTTGGACCCATTCATCCCGGCACCTTATTTCACCTCTGCGTTCCACAGATACCCCGGAACAGTTATTAATATCGTTATTATTACTATCATCAGCACCATCATCATCTTTATCTTTCGTCGTCATTTGCCCCACCAGGGAGTTGGTACAATAATAATATATATTCTGTTTTTAATCTTGACAATAGGGATTCTGTAATTGATCTTGATCGAAAATAGACGTATCATCGATTGATTCACTTGTGAATTGTATTCGCGATTTTGTGATGTGAAGCACCTTTGGTAGTTAATGGTCTAAGTACTGATCAATATTGTCTCCGAAGGATATTTCCTTCAAAGAATATTCTTTGAAAACATTAATTTGTGCCAGATTAATTTCACGGTCCATTATGTACATACACTGACTGACAGAGCAAATGCAACACCAAGAAGGAGTGGTCAGAACTTTATGCCAATTGCAGGGTAGACTGACGTCACTGAGGTATGCTCATGATGTGAAATGCGCCGCTGTGCTGCGCACGTAGCGAACGATAAATAGGACACGGCGTTGGCGAATGGCCCACTTCGTACCGTGATTTCTCAGCCGACAGTCATTGTAGAACGTGTTGTCGTGTGCCACAGGACACGTGTATAGCTAAGAATGCCAGGCCGCCGTCAACGGAGGCATTTCCAGCAGACAGACGACTTTACGAGGGGTATGGTGATCGGGCTGAGAAGGGCAGGTTGGTCGCTTCGTCAAATCGCAGCCGATACCCATAGGGATGTGTCCACGGTGCAGCGCCTGTGGCGAAGATGGTTGGCGCAGGGACATGTGGCACGTGCGGGGGGTCCAGGCGCAGCCCGAGTGACGTCAGCACGCGAGGATCGGCGCATCCGCCGCCAAGCGGTGGCAGCCCCGCACGCCACGTCAACCGCCATTCTTCAGCATGTGCAAGACACCCTGGCTGTTCCAATATCGACCAGAACAATTTCCCGTCGATTGGTTGAAGGAGGCCTGCACTCCCGGCGTCCGCTCAGAAGACTACCATTGACTCCACAGCATAGACGTGCACGCCTGGCATGGTGCCGGGCTAGAGCGACTTGGATGAGGGAATGACGGAACGTCGTGTTCTCCGATGAGTCACGCTTCTGTTCTGTCAGTGATAGTCACCGCAGACGAGTGTGGCGTCGGCGTGGAGAAAGGTCAAATCCGGCAGTAACTGTGGAGCGCCCTACCGCTAGACAACGCGGCATCATGGTTTGGGGCGCTATTGCGTATGATTCCACGTCACCTCTAGTGCGTATTCAAGGCACGTTAAATGCCCACCGCTACGTGCAGCATGTGCTGCGGCCGGTGGCACTCCCGTACCTTCAGGGGCTGCCCAATGCTCTGTTTCAGCAGGATAATGCCCGCCCACACACTGCTCGCATCTCCCAACAGGCTCTACGAGGTGTACAGATGTTTCCGTGGCCAGCGTACTCTCCGGATCTCTCACCAATCGAACACGTGTGGGATCTCATTGGACGCCGTTTGCAAACTCTGCCCCAGCCTCGTACGGACGACCAACTGTGGCAAATGGTTGACAGAGAATGGAGAACCATCCCTCAGGACACCATCCGCACTCTTATTGACCCTGTACCTCGACGTGTTTCTGCGTGCATCGCCGCTCGCGGTGGTCCTACATCCTACTGAGTCGATGCCGTGCGCATTGTGTAACCTGCATATCGGTTTGAAATAAACATCAATTATTCGTCCGTGCCGTCTCTGTTTTTTCCCCAACTTTCATCCCTTTCGAACCACTCCTTCTTGGTGTTGCATTTGCTCTGTCAGTCAGTGTATTTGTTTGGTTCTCGGTCTTAAATATCTCATTATTCAGAGATTTATTATTTTAATCGAATAGTTAAAGATTATATTAGTACATAATCAAGTGATCTTAATTATTTTCCTTAAAATCTCGCATTTCACTAATATTATTATATGGGACATTGTCAAGTTACTTGAGGTTAATAAGAACTGCTTAGCATTTGCCGACGATCTTGTGCTGTTATCAGAAAATATTGAATCGGCGATAATATAAGTTAACACTTCAAAAGAGGTAGCAATGAAAACCAGATATCATTTGAAAAGACACATTTAATGACCAACATTAAAGAAGCCCCAAGATACATAGTAACAACAAAAAATGATAAGATAGATAAAGTTGTTAAATTCAAATACCTTGGTGAGATTATACAACCTAATGGGCTTGATAAAGAAGCAAACCGCGAGAGAGCCAGAAAAATGGAGCTTGCATTCCACCTTACAAAAAACACATACAACAAGAAAGCGATCTCTATTAGGACAAAACTACGCCACTATCAGCCAGTAATTCAACCAGAGTGCTTGTATGCTTCAGAATGCCTGGGATTAACAACCAGGAAAGACACTGAAGAAACTGAAAGGAAGGAAAGAAAGATTCTAAGAAAAATCCTCGGTCCAAAGAAATGTACTGACACATATCGATTACGCAGTAACAAAGAAATATATAAAACATGCAGTAGGATTTCAGATGTCATTCTAAAGCGAAGAGTTAAATTTTTTGGACATTTTTCAAGAATGCCTGCTGATAGACTTGCCAAGAAAATCTTTAACCACTTCAATAAGCCCAATAGGAAAGGCAGCTCTTATGAAAAATGGTTTGTTAACACGAAGAAGGATTTGCAAGAAATGAACATCAAGACATCCACAATAGAACCACCTTCAGAAAAGTGTTACACGCATAGGGTTTCCTAGAGCCAGAAACAGCGACCAAGAAGAAACAACAATGGACGGCTGAAAGGAAAGAAGCAGCAAGCAGGAGGATGAAGGAGTACTGGCGCCAAAGAAAACTTAAATCATGAGGAGTTATTTACGTGGTCCACAGCTGGCCAAAATCGATAAATAAATAAATAAATAAATAAATAAATAAATAAATAAATAAATAAATAAATAAATAAATAAATAAATAAATAAATAAATGCAGAGAGAGGTACACGATGTACAGGTACGCCGAGGAGCAAACGTCGATTCCGATCACTACCTAGTGAGAATAAAAGTAAAATTCACCCCGAAGAAAATTCATCATAAGAGGTCACAAATACCGAAGTTTGATACGACACAGATTGGAAATACTAATCTGCAAGAAGTGTGGGAAAGGGAACATGCAGGCACCTGGGAGAAATTCCGCAACAAAATCATCCAGAAAGCTCGAGAGCAAATTCCCCTGAAAAAGAATACTAAACACCCTTGGTGGAATTCTGAATGTGAACGTGCCTTGAAGGAACGAAAAGAAGCATTCCAGAAATACAACAGCAAGAAATCACCAGAAAACCAAACATATTTCAATGAAACTAGAAAACGAGTAGCCAAAATCATCAGGCAGGTCAAGAGAAAACACTTGAAGCAACAACTGGACTCGATTGAAGACAACTTTCGTAACTACAATGTACGAGATTTCTACAGGGAATTCGGAGGACAAGTCCGTGGGTATGCTCCTCAAAACCTGGCTTTCAAAAGATCAGATGGAAAACTTGCATTCAGTAATCAGGATAATTGTCAGGAATTAGCACTTTACTTCGCTGATCTCCTCAACTGTCCAGAGCCCCTCACAAGATTCCCTCAAGAACCCCCAAGTCACACTTTCCCAGAATCTCCACCACCGACAGAGGAAGAAATCCGCGGCCACATCCTCAAACTTAAAAACAATAGGACCTCCGGAGAAGATGCCATCATTGCGGAACTTCTGAAAAATCTTGGACCTAATTCCCTCAAGGAGCTCACTCAAATCATCACAGATATCTGGCAATCGGAAGAATTACCTCAGGACTGGAAATGCGCCCTCATCCACCCATTACACAAAAAGGGAGATAAGACCGACGTAAACAATTACAGGGGCATTTCTCTTCTCCAAGTGACTTACAAAATTCTTTCAGCTTGCCTTTTGAAGAGAACGCAAGAACAACTTGAACAAAGTATTGGCGAATATCAAGCAGGCTTCCGCCCTGGTCGCTCGTGTGCAGAACAAATATTCAACTTGAAGGCAACACTTAAATACAAAGCACTGAGGAACAAACCGATCATCTGCATTTTTGTTGACTTCAGGAAAGCGTATGACTCGGTTGATCGACAGTCTCTCTTCGTTATTCTTGAGGAACTGGGGCTTGATTCCAAGACCCTCAACCTCATCAAGGCAACACTCACTGACACTATCTCCAAAGTTAAATTCATGGGGGAGATCTCTGAACCATTCCCGATTAAAACTGGCGTCCGACAAGGTGACGGCTTATCTCCGCTTCTTTTCAACCTCGTCCTAGACAAAGTCATCCGCGAGTGGGAAAAGGTATTGAAAGACATGGGATACTGGCGCCCCATACGACTAGGACCATCCAAAGACGGTATTGAGATATCATGCCTCGCTTTTGCAGATGACCTGGCCATACTTACAGATGATGTATTCACAGCCGTTAAACAAATTGAAACCCTTAGCGAATGTGCTGGAAAGGTTGGCCTACAAATTTCCTTTGAAAAGACCAAGTTCTTCTGCTCAAAACTTGACATCCAAACTTTGAACACGACACATGGGCAAATCAACCGAGTACCACACTTCAAGTACTTGGGAGAAATACTTGAACCAACGGGAGGCGAGAAGTTTGCCCAGAAAATTCGCCTACAAAAATTTCGGAAAGCCTACGGTAGGGTTCACAACATATACAATAAAAAGTGCTTGTCCCGCCTTGCAAAGATCAGACACTATAATACAGTAATAAAGCCCGAAGTCTTATATGCCAGTGAGACCCTTACACTAAACGGGAAAGGTGGCCTAGAAAATATTTTAAAAGAAGAAAGGAGAATCCTGAGGAAAATTCTCGGTCCCCGAAAAACAGAAGATGGATATAGACTGAGGTTACGCAGAGAGACAGAAGAGCATTCCAACATTGCAGCAGACATCCGCAAAAGACGTCTGAAATTCTATGGGCATGTCCACAGATTGCCGGCAAGTAGACTGACACACAAGATTCTCACCTACATAGAACATCTAAAAAATATTCCATGGGTAGTAGAAGTGAAGAAGGATCTGGAAAAAGCCCAGATAAACCCAAATGACACCGCGGACAGAAACCTTTATAGGAAAAAAATTAATGGATGGAAAGTGCAACCAGAGAACGAAGTGAAAAAGAAGACTGGAGCAAAGTGGACAGAAGAACGAAAAAGGATCCACGGAGAAAGGATGAGAGCTGTTTGGCAACTCAGAAAACAGAATCGTTAGAGCTTTGCGTGATCCATTGGGTCCATACGGACATAATAATAATAATAATAATAATAATAATAATAATAATAATAATAATAATAATAATAATAATAATAATAATAATAATAATAATAAAATAATAAATAAATAAATAAATAAATAAATAAACAAATAAATAAATGCATAAATAAATAAATAAATAATTTGTGTCGTGCCGTTCCTGTAAGTGAATTAATTATTTATTGAGTCTTCACGTTGCAAACGCAATAAGAATGTGAAATTCGAACCGTAGAACAATACCTGTAGGGTTTAAAGTGTTACAAGAAACGTTACTTATAAAACGGTAACGATTTGGGCTTATATTTTTATATGCTCAAACATGCAGCTGCTGAACTGTCGGATGGATCTGTCTTTATATTGGTTTGTTTTCAGCTCGACTTTTTTGTGCGGGAGATAAATCTGGGTGGATTGAGGGTATTCATAAGTTAGAACATACATAAAAGTAGCGAGAATGATTGCTGGTACAAACAGCTGGGAAGAATGGCAGGGTTGGACTCGAAATAAGGAGATAAAGGCTTTTAGGAGCAAAACTCGACGGATGAATTTGCATGTATCGACCGGTTTCATGTGAGGAGCGTAATGGACTGGACCTTGGAGGGCAAGTGATGTAGAGGGAGCCAAGATGACGATAGTTGCTCAGTATTTAATGATTTTATTATAGAAGATGTGGAAATAAACGACGGGTATTTTATACAGCACTATGTTTTAGTTTCAAGATACTGATGTGGAAAATATAATGTTATGATTAAGGAAAAAGAAAATCACGCTATAATTTAGAATGAAATGTTGGCTCTCGTTTTACCGATCAACTATTGGACCAACTGAGATAAAATTTGGTACAGAAATACCTTTGATATTCAAATACAACTCTATTGTCATTTTTCAATTATTAAACTTTTCAAAATGGCAACCATTAGTATGTATTTGCTGAACTTTCGCAGGATTTATTCGCTAAAAGCCAAAATAATTGGCAAATGGTTAGTCCTATCACCAAACAAAGTCCAGAATGTGAAACTGTTTTCTGCAAGAAAGGTCATATGAATTTTCTTTGTAATTTTAATGATTGTATGTGTTAAAGCACGCGTTCTAGGGGAAACGCCGGTCTAGTGCTGTTCGGCTGGGTATTTGGCCGTTTCTTGGTAGGTCTTGCTAATTCAGCCTAGACACCAGAGTGTACGACGGTTGCTGCTTAAAAATTACACATGACATATGAGTACAAAGAGACGTCAGTGGCATCGCTAACTATCGATCTGTCTAGGACGAGTACGATCTGCTAATCTTTAAATAAAGAAGATAGACATACTACTCTCCACAGACACTCGCAGACCTCATTGGAGTTGCTCAGGTGGAATGGAACCTTCTTCCTCAGGGTGACTCAATGTACTGACTGATCGCAAGCATGCCACAGCGAATGAGATAGCTCAGTAATGTCAGAGGAGGCCATACACAGTACTAAAGCAGAGTGAAGAAGGGACAAACTTCATAAAAGAAAACACAAATTGTAACCTTTTCATTATTATTGTTTATTCCTGTTCGATATTGGAAGAAAAAAGAAACATTTGAGTTTCTTTGCGTCCCTGCAATACTATGTAATAAACTGCATTCTGTAACTTTTATTTTATTTTATTTTATTTTATTTTATTTTATTTTATTTTATTGCATCCTTGATATTGCAAACCATTTTGCGGTGTACAGAATGGGTAACTATAGCCACGTCCTAGTGGCCTAGTAAGTGGTTCAGAAAGTCTGACAACAGTTGCTCTGGAGGAGTTGTAGGCATTTCGGACATAGTCTGTGCCGTGACTGTCCTTGGGCTCATAACACTACTAGCTGCAATCCTCGGAAGTCCGGGTTGGATTCCCTGCACTGACCCAGGATCGAACCTGCCAAGTTGGGGTCAGAAGGCCGGCGCCTTAACCATCTGAGCCACTCACCCCGGCGGACACGAGTTTGCGTTCTAGCTCATTCACAGACACTTGTAGACTGAACGTCTTATCAGTATACCATACCAGGTAAGGCGTTTACAGAGAGGATAAGGTCGAACCCGTTATCTTGGGACAAGAAGGACGACTTCATTCGCTGAGATCAGCGAACTATATATTGAAATATATTGAGAGCTACACTGTTGATGTTCTGTAATTCTTTTTCATTTTGAGCGAAGTAGTTTTAAATCTGAACTTTCCGCATTTGCTTTCTTTCTTTCTTTACTGTCTTGGGCAAGTATATTCGCTGTCTCGACGTAATGAGTGTAAATGGAACTAACTGCTGGCTTCTTGGTTAGCGAGCAGCTGGTCGCGACACACATTCACACTGACAATACGACGTTTCAGACTGTTGCAATTTCACAGCACAAGAGAAGGCACATTAAGTAAGAATATGATACTCTTCTTTAATTCAGTTCTTGTGAACCAAGGAGGCCAGAAACCTGCCTGTAAATAATTCAGTGCAGACTTCAAATACACGTTAATCGTTGAAGAAAGGCTTATGATTGTATAAAATAAGATTCACGTCTTGTAAAAGAGACTTTGTAGATTATTACCGCGCCACTATTCTTTTAAAGAATTTGTTTTAGATGTATAAACGCCCTCAGAAATTAGGGGCGAAATAGTTAAGTGCCATAGTAATTGGCTTCTCCCCAAAGCGGCCGTGCGTAGATCCCGGTCAATGCGTGCCTTATTTTAGAAATTCAAGTTTGCATTCCAGTTATTCGGATTCCACGTAGAATCATTAGAAACCGAGTCTAACCATCGTCGTCTTGGTCTCCTTCTAGTGCTCTTACCCACCATGACCGAGTCAGAGCTAGTTACAAGTAGAGGCTTGCAACGGCAGTTAGTAAATTTACAGAGGCTTGCAGACTGAACGCTGAAAGGTATAACACACTATAATGAAGATGTGTGTATTTCTTCCTCCTCTTTACTTCGTCTCACTGAACCTTACCGAAAACTGTTATCCAAATGTAGCATTAAAATGCGCAAGAGTGATGAATACTTCGGGGTAAAATTGCTCAATAATTTCTAACCGAGTTGTTAGAATTACGTTCCATATTTTAAATAATCCATTTGGCTAAGTCTGCGTGTATTATTGTTTTGTCGATTTTAAAAGCAAAAATTAAACACAATAATTTTGAATTAATTGAACCGAGTTTGATAGCTGCAGTCGCTTAAGTGCGGCTTGTATCCAGCATTCTGGAGATAGTGGGTTCGAACCCCACTGTCGGCAGCCCTGAAGATGGTTTTCCGTGGTTTTCCATTTTCACACCGGGCAAATACTAGGGCTGTACCTTAATTAAGGCCACGGCCACTTCCTTCCCACTGCTAGCCCATTCCTGTCTCTTCGTCGCCGTAAGACCTATCTGTGTCGGTGCGACGTAAAGCAACTTGTAAAAAAAAAATAAAAAATGAAATAGTCCGTTTCTTTTGGAAACAAAACTGTGGTATTGAGAATCTTCCTGTTTGCATTTATCCCATTCTTTTAAATTGTTGTATTACCTACTTCCTTTCTTCTTCTTCTTTTCTTTCTTTAGTTCTTTCTTATAGGACATTAGTTCGTTTAATTTGTGGCGTTTTTTCATATTGTAACTACACTTTATGCCTAATTTCAAGGGGTGCATGAATATGGAGGTGGGGGTGTAATGTTTTGGGTTGTGACTAGGCATGGCCGCGTTGATCTTTGATACCAATTCGAGAGACGGTAAGTGCCCAGCACTATACAGATGAACGACTATTTGTAGGGATGAATAGGGTGCTGAATTCATTTTCGTCGACGACAATGCTCACCCTTATCGAGGTGAATCAGTGAGTTACTTCATGAGAGAGGGGTTATTAACCACATGAATTGGCCAGCTAATTGACCGGACATAAACTACATTGCTCATGCATGGAACAGGTTGAAAACGGCTGTTTTTGTTCATACACAACCTCCACAGACACCCACAGACTTCATTAGAGTTGTCCAGATGGGATGGAACCTTCTTCCTCAAGATGACGTTACTGTACTGATCGCAAACATGTCACAGCGTGTCAGAGACCTGAATAATGCTACAAGAAGCCATACACAGTACGAAGGCAGGGTGAAAAAGTGACAATCTTCACTAAAGAAAATACAAATTATAACCCTCAAATACTGAGGTGAAATTTTATGTACGTAAATAGCGAGGCGGGGTCAAAACTGGCACCAAGTTATAATACTCATAAAAATGTAGATATTCTAAATATATGTGAAAAGCCAAATAAACATTCGCAACGACACTCTCAGAAGTTACTACATGTGAATGTGTTGACAAATTTGGTGTGATTAATGGTCAGAATGTTACTCTTTCACCAAGCTCGAGAAGGAATTGCAGAATCCTTTAAAGAGACAGGTGATTCCAAGATTTATATTGAGAAATCAATTTCAACCCCCCATAAGAGTCTAAAAGTACAGAAATGAGAAACATTTTTTCAACTTTCCTTTGATTCGCGAACGGTGAAAGTACACAATCTGGACACTCGCGGCCAGGAATGGACCGGAATGTTTGGCTCACTGTCGGCTGCAAGCGACATTGCTTGTCCGATTATGGTTCAGTACATTAAAACTGATACTCAGGATCTTATTCACTCATCTCTTGCATTGTTTCCGTCGTAACCATAATTTTCTACACTGTTCACAAAGTCTAGAAAATCGGGGTCAGTGGTAGAAACCTTTTCTCGAGAGCTCAAGCTGACTAGAAGCATGTGCACTTGAATATTTGCGCGAAGAGATGTTTATGGGGTCAAATTCGTAAAATGCATAAGAAAGTAAAATATATTATACTCACGCAAACGGTGAAATATGATCCATAATGACACCAGCATTATTTCAAAACTGGACAGAACGACAACGGACAACATTAGTAAACAGATAAGAGGGTAGCTTGAGGATAAGGTACCAAGGTACAAGGAAAAGCAACAGTTAGGGAGTAAAACGAACAACATGGTAGGGGTGTTTGACTGGTGCCATAAACGACCCCATTTCACAGTTTGAGGGTTAACCTTTTTTTCTTCTTGTTTCGTTGAGGCCACTTGTACCACATGGTTCCTAACTCAGGTGAGCTTTCTTCTTAGCCCAGTATTCCTTCATCTCTGCGCTGTGTAATGCTTTCCTTTCCTGAGTCTCCTTCACTCCCACTCCAGGACGCAATGGTTTAGTTATCAGAGACTGGGGTTGTTGGATGTTCTGATCAGCATTCTAAATTTATTCTTGTTGAATATATCCTTGGAATCAATTTTTAAAACTTCTAGGTCTTTCCGAACCAGTTTCGTCCATTTAGCGTTTGCCCCTTCCCTCTAGAAATGTGTTGAAGGTCCTTGTTGTCTCTTGTTGTCCATTCTGACTATGTAACCGTAGAAGATAAGTCTCCTATTTCTCATAGTTGATGTTATGCTCTCTAAATGTTGGTAAAGCTCGTTGTTATGTCTGATTCTGTATTCACTTCCATCTTTAATGGCGCACATGGCTTTTCCCTTTTAGTTCCAAATTCCTGAGTTACCCCCTTTTGACCATGTTCTGAGTCATATAATACCGAAGGTCGTACCACGGTTTCATAGTGTCGAAAGTTGGGGCGAAGGGAAAGGGATTTGGATTTGTAAACGAGGTTTTCCAGTCTCCGAGATTTTTGTAGGTCATTATTATTACGGTACTCTATCCCCGTGTGGGATTGAGTTGGTGCATTTCCAGTGTTGGTGATGAGCTCCGTTTTGTTCATGGCAATCCTCAACCCTACTTTAGCTGCTATTTGACTGAGGGAGGAGAGTTGGTGTGTAGCTTCCTCCATACTTTTCATTATTACTGTCTATTTGTGTTACATATTGGAAGAAAAACATTTGAGTTTGTTAAAGGTTACATATCTAGATTTTCTGTCTCTGTGATACAATAAAAATCTGTAACTCTATTATTGCATTGCATCCTTAGTATCACAAAGTATTTTGTCTATACTTTAATATTATAAAGAGGTAAAATTTGTATATTTGTTTGTAACGTATAGACTCAAAAACTACTGAACCGATTTTAAAAATTACTTCACCTATAGAAATCTACATTGCCAGTGAATAACATGGGCTGTATTTTATTTTCAAACCAAAACGAGGGGTGGTGGGGCGATGGGGGAGATATAAAAATAATAGGCAAACTAGGCGAAATCGAATTTGTCCCACAAGGACGGGACAAAGCTCATTTTAAGCCCCTTGACGCAAAGAACAAAATTCGGTAAGCCGAAAACCATGTTTTAAGGTCTTAAAACCAACCGTTATGGAGATATTGGAACCACACTATCCCTGCTCTAGGAATCGGATAAAGAACGGCCGTAACCATGGCAACGTCAGCTCCAGGATTCTACAGCAGCTAGATTATGCATGGACGTTTGGGTATAACTGCCAACCAGAACTGATACACATATGACGTACTATCTGGAAAAAATAAACTGTTGTGTAAGATGCACATAGCACTCCTTTGGGCGGGGATGGAAAGGGAGTGAAGTATACAAATAATAGCCCCAGAGATCTCCGTAGTACTGCGACCAGCGGTTGCCGACGGGCCTCCGTTTTTACGTACTGACTTAGGTGTCAGCATTTTGCGGAGTCTGTCACCTATTGTTTGAACTATTTGCTATCAAATCATGGAGTAATAGGATCACTGATGTTATTAGTGCCGATATTTTGGTCCACTTTTACGATCATTATAACCGATTGCCCGTCAATAACATAGACCTAATTATATTCTTATATTTGTAATAGTTACGAAATGTCGAATCAACAAATACATTCAATAATATTTATATTTGTGGTGCTATCTAGCAGCAGTATATTTACACTATAATGTCAAACAACAGATAATGTCTACGTACTTAAGTAAATACACCAGTGATATAAATATCTAACGAAGTCAGTCACACCGATAGGATGAGTAATTAAAGCCAGTTTCTGATAACCCGTACAAAGAACGGGCACTTCTGCTAGTGGTTTATATTTAAATGACGCGTCTTTAAGACGACGTAGCGAGCTGAGTTTATTCGAAAATTGGTGGGTTAAAATCTCACTGTCGACAGTTCAGAAGATGTTTTATGGTTTCCAGTTTCACAGCAGTCAAATGACGGGAGCTGGACCTTAAATAAATAGACGGCTGCTACCTCCCAAGTCCTAGCACTTTCCCATCCGTATTGTAACCAAAAACATGAGTAACTTAATGCGACATTAATTCGATGGGAGGAAAAACATTAAGTGATATTATAACACGGAACATCTGCAAGAGGTATACACACATGTAGCAAGTGATTATTAAGCTATTATTTGAAGTGTCTGAGGCAATAATAATAATAATAATAATAATAATAATAATAATAATAATAATAATAATAATAATAATAATAATAATAATAATAATAATAATAATAATAATAATAATAATAATAATTGTACCGGGCGGTATACCTCCACGCCGCTAGTTTAAATATTGCGCCAATTGGAACTCCTCTACAGGAGAAAGCCTGAACTTTAAAAAACTGTATTAACTCAACAGTTTCTCCGAAGATGGCTCTGTATGAATTTTAATGTGTTTTTGTTTGTCATTGATCAAGAAGTGTGGACGTTCTCTACCAGATGTCTCTACAAAAAACTATGATCATGCACTCTGGTGCAAAGGAATGAACCTTCTTGAAGAAATTTTGTATTCAAAAGTTGTTGTCTTTACTAAATTTTTGTTCTTTTATTTTTGGGTTGTCAATATTAATCCTTCCTTCCGCCAGGTTTGAACTTAGCCAATCCCGAATTTCTTTAATTAATTCTCAGCCAATCATGTATGTCTTCTTCGATATGGATATGTAGCTCTAAGCTATCCAATAAAGTTGAGGGGGTGTGTCTACTCATTCTTGAAAGGTCTCGAATTTTCCACGAGGGTATAAAAACTGCAGATTTTCTTGTCTCCGGGCCACTAGTATAACATCTAACTCAGTGTGTGGATATGTAGCAGGGGCCGGGAAGCGCTCCGTTCTTCAGGCACCAGTTCTTCATCAAGGTAATGGCCTCTTAACATCTTTATCTCTTGCTAGCTCAGCAGTTTAACTCTCGGGGAAGGTTCGAAACCTTTAATATGTAACCTACCACTTTAAAATGTAAATTCCTTTTCAGTCTATGTAAAAACTACAAATCTCTTTTACTGTAAAGCGGAGATAGAGAGTGCTTTACCCTCTCGAGCTCCCCTTCATCTTGAAATTGAGGTGACTACGTTTTCATAACCGTTTCTACGCTTCCTTAATGTGTTAAGTTTCCTCATACGAGTCACCTCCATAGATTAGGATTAGCCCCTGTATTATCGGCCTAGTGCCTCTTAGGTTATAATAATTTTTTTTGTAGGAGTGCATGTATTCGCCTCCATTCAATTTTGTATTTTGGGCCATTTAATTAACCCGATGTTTTGTTTTCTGCATGTGAAGGCCCTGTAGGTTGGGTATTAAATGCCCCTGCTTCTTTGTGTGCCTTGAGGGCAGTTAGTAGTAAGGGTCGTTGTGGCCTTTGATAGGCTTGTAAAAATCGAGAGCAGGTCAGCTCTTTCTGGTATTTTGGAAGGTGCCTCCAGGAGGCCTGACATTATTAAGCGGGAGCAAGAGCTCCATGTAATGAAGGGGTTTTCTGCCCTTTGTTAAATTGTGGGTGTGAGCTGAGAGCTCAGACTTTGGGGCTTGTAGCCCAGAATTTGTAAAGTTGCTGTGTACCTGATTTAACTGTTGTTATTTGTTGTACGCTCAAAATTCTATGTTACCATTGTTAAGTTTTGAAAATATAACTTTATTGAAATTTTAATTCATCTTTCGAACTTTTGTAGTTGAGACCTATTCCAGCCCGCACCTTCTTTCACCTCTAACTACCACGGATATCTCCGTAACAATAATAATAATCTTCGTCATTTCAACGATGAAAACAATAATCGCTATCGGAAATTATTTTATTCCATTGGTCGACCTTGATATAAATGAGGAGAAAGGGTTCATGCTTCCTTTTGATTGGTTTGGTTTAAAATAGCACCCTAGCGTCCTGCACAATGCGCCGCGATGCTGTTCTGCGGCACGGCCAATAACGAATGGCTGGATTCCCGGACAGGTCAGCACGGCTAAATAACCTAATGAGCCCCGAATGGGTGACAGACTGAATGAATGTCCGGTTGGTGCATGAATGAATGAGTTGCGTGGTGTGCTCCTATAGGCACCCATACTCGATTGTTCTTGCTGTCTGCTGCATTTGGCATAGAGTGTTGGCTCCATTCCGCACTCAACGCCAGGCGTTACTTCGTGCTCTGTACAGACATCTCAATTAACGACCTTGTAAGCTGGGATCACATCCAGCCTCTCTCGCTTCAAACCTGGATCAGTCGATATGGTAGTGTAATAGGCCAGCAGAACGTTCTCGTGGAAGCAAGGCATTCTAATGTTAACAATTAAAACAAACATCATTAGCACTGATTTCAAGAGTATTATAGAGGAATTCTTATTTAATAATAATAATAATAATAGTAATAATAATATTTTCTTTATTTCTTTTCCTTCATTCACTTTCTTAGTAGTTGGTTTGGGGCTTAAATATAGTCCGTGATGCACTGCTGGAATATATGGTAGTAGACACAGCAATTCTATGTGTTTTATGTTATTAATATCACTTCCTGATGAGTACAGGGTAGTCACGTTTTACAGTGCTTGTTTTAACACTTCGTTCGTAAGTAAACTTTCATCTTTTTGTTATTTTTTGGCCTCCCAGGTTGTTTTCGGAAAATATGAACTTTAGTCCATGACTCTGAATGTGAGTAGAACTTAAGGAACAGAAATCCTGGCTTGTCTGTTGTTACTTTTATTGATGTTATTTCTCTACTCAGTACTTTTCTATCCTCAACCCTAAGTTAGTCATTCACTACAATGTTTAAGATTGTTTTAAATCCTTGAATGAAGTCAGCACATTCCATGTCCACTACTGTAAATGTATTTTTGACCCGGGCCTTTTTAAGAATGTTTCTCCATTTTTCGGAAGTGTAAACATAATCAACTAGTCGAGACTTCTTCTCTATCAGTCCGAAATGACTACCACTTGGCAAAAATGCGTGGCCAGGCACCAGAAACGAATGTTGTATTTCATCGTACTTCCAAGTATGTACCAAAATGTAATACAGAATAAAGATAACTATAATCTTATTTTGGCCGATAGAAGAATCTAAGAAGAACCAGAGTTTTGTCTTGTCTTGTTTTGTTTTGTGTTAACTGGTTGTCAGCCAACATTTATGGCAGGCATGAACCTTTTTCAGGAGCTGCCTGGACGAGGTGGTAAAGGCGTGCTCGGTTCGCCCGGAAGGACGTGGGTCGAATCCCCGTCAGGAAGTCGTAAAATTTAAGAAACGAGATTTCCGCTTCCGGGGGTGCATATGGCCCTGCGGTTCACTCAGCCTACACCAAAAATGAGTACCAGGTTAATTCCCGGGGGCAAAGGCAGCTGGGCGTAGAGCTAACCACTCTACCCCATCATGTGCCGCGGATAACAATGGTGGAAGCCTTTACCTTCCACTCCTCCTAGGGCCTTCATGGCCTGTACGGAGGTGTCTTTGTCTTCATTATGAACCTTTTTCACAGGATCCCCGAGAAGCAATGTTTTCTGTCCACATACACATGATACCAGATTCGTCATTGCAGACACGAACACCTAGGTTATACATCAACAGCTGCCTGAGATAGAATACTTTTTCCATAGGTATTTTAGGTAAAGGTAAAGCCTACTGCATAAGGGACATCCTCATTCGTAACCCCCCACTCATCGCATACTGTGCAGGTGTCACTTAAAGGTGCCTTAAATTTAATGTTAATGTTTTCATTAGAAACATGTATTCTCATATGAAAAGGGAGGGCCGACGTCACTCTGTTCCTCGTATTCTTTGAGATAGAGTCTGTGCATTTCAGAAACTGATGCCACCGCTCTTAGGTAGGTCTTGTGTGGGTGTTTCTTTCTACTATAGCGGCCTACCTAGGAAACATGTTAAATGTGTACACGCAAAATCAAATTGACAGTCAGTTATTTTTTTCCAACACTTCCCATGTCTTCCTCTCTTGTCCTAACATGGCACTCATGGGAGAGAAGGTGACCCAGAAATTGAAGTACTTCCATTCAGACTTGCATCACTATCATTACAATCATTGTCAACACTTCCATATGATTGTTCTTCTTTCATCCCACATCTAGCCACTGAAAAGATTTCCAGATACAGAAAACGTGTCACAAAAAGCTTTTCAACACACTCTAATATCTTCACCCCTTTCATTTTTTAGGCAATAGTAGTATGCCGCATTTTACTGAGGCTCACTTTCCTTTTTTTACATAGGATCTGTTACATGAATTCTGCTTGATCAGACTGAACAAACAAGCATTTTCTAAGTTGTAATTTGCAAGTTTATAAAATCCTACAAAACAGTTTTCTTTTTCAATACCAGATAGTTTGTAATACTCATACCACTTTTCATTCTTCACTGCGCACTTACATCCTTCACCCATCTCTTAGCTGGCACAAGTTTCTTAATGTTATCACTTACATAGGCTTCACCACTATTTCTCAATCTCTTAGCTACGGATCTCTTCCAGTTGTCTTCGTTTCATTTACTTTTTTTTTTTTTTTTTTTTTTTTTTTTTACATTTAGTCACATGAAAACCACTGTTTGTGCCACCACAAGATATTTTACTCACACTAAAACTACTATTTGTACCATCTAAGACATTTTCTGATTAGAAAAGCAATTACATGCCACTCTCGCTCCTTCTCTCCAGGCATGTGGGTTAGCCCCTTCTCTCTCTGTACAGCTGAATACCAAGGCCCTCAGATTTCTGTGTGTATTTGGACAGACAAGGAACTATCACACAACCACAAGTAGTGCACAGGATTGCTAAGAGATACCAGCACTGTGCAAAAATACGATAAAACCAATTTATGAATTTTTATGGGTTAGCCCTTTCTCTTACTTTTACTGAATTAAGGTACACTTCTAAAATAAATAGGGTGTGCCTATGATGGTTCTTTAATACTTTAACACATGGACTTCCAAAAATATTAACACATTTGCCAGAAATTTGTTTTGGTATTACTTAATTTTCTTGAAATTTATGAGGTGCTATCCAGTCCATAATTCACTAAGTATGACGTATAAACCCTGTGTTAAACTACTCACAGATAGGGATGGCAGTTTTTTTAAAAAATACCGATATATCGATATTTCGATATATTGAAAGCTTATTTTCGATAATCGATATTTATTGCACATAATATATCGGTATATTCAA
This sequence comes from Anabrus simplex, assembly GCF_040414725.1. Taxonomy (NCBI): domain Eukaryota; kingdom Metazoa; phylum Arthropoda; class Insecta; order Orthoptera; family Tettigoniidae; genus Anabrus; species Anabrus simplex. Next base: position 138,440,657 of record NC_090267.1, read on the forward strand.
GCGATATCGATATATCGTAACCCAAGAGTACAAGAGTAACTACAATATCACCACCAGACCTCAATGCATATATATCAATATTGGTTTATTCTGCCTGTGCACGCGACTGGTTGGTTGAGTTTATCTTGCTACTGTAATTCGCGGTTTAATTATCCATGGAAATTATCCATCAACGGCTGCTAAATTCAGATGACCACTAGCCTGCACGGTTGCTAGGGTTATACTATGGCTGGTCCCTGGTCCGACAGCTCTGCACTCCGACCGACCGAGCAGAGGAGTGGCCACAGCTCTGCCATGGCTCTACGCTTAGGGATGGCAAAAAAATTTTAAATACCGATATATTGAAAACTTATTTTCGATAATCGATATGTATAGCACATAATATATCGGTATATTCAAACGATACCGATATTCGTTAATGATAACCTAAGAGTCCAAGACCAACAACAATATCATCAGACCTCAATGCATATACAGTAGAGTCTCGATTATCCGACCCAAACGGGACCTGGAGTATGTCGGATCAGCGAAAATGTCGGATAATACAGAATTACTTTGAAAATTAACTAAAACAAACAGGAAGGCCGTACTGTATTACTAAAACAATAACATGTTTTACAGCACTCTATTTATTGAATTATCAGTTCAATTGCACAGTACATGCAGTATTGAACGAAAACATTCCAAGTATCTTACGAAAAGAAACTTGCCAACAATCAAGGATGAAAGGAGTTTCCGCCGATATTTCCTGTTCAGTGTTTCCAGTACACCTCGGTCCACTGGCTGGCATAATGACGTCACGTTAGGAGGGAGGAACGTGAATTTGATGTCACCACTTCTAAGCTGCTGTTCATTTGGGTGTGATGGAGCGTTGTCTAGTTGAAGAAGAGGTTTTCTAGGGAGAGTGTTTGAAGCTAGAAATTTTTCTACAACCGGAACAAACTGTGTAACAAAACAGTCTTTACAGATGTCAGCAGACATCCAGGCAACCTTGAGATTCGTGTAATGGACTAGAAGAGCATTAACAGAAATATTTTTATAAATGCCCTAGGCTTCTTTGCTTTACCAATCATAAGCAATTTTCCTTTTAAGTACCCAGTAACATTACTACAGGCAAGAACAGTAAATCTTTCCTTACTACGCTTGTAGCCAGGTGCAGACGTCTCGGCTTGGGCTGCGAGAGTTTTGATGGCAGCATCTTGAAATTTCGCCTTGTCTCATCACAATTTAAAATCTGTTAACCGGTTAATCCTTCAGCAAGTATTATTACTTGACATTCCTTTTTAAATTTCACAACCTCATCGGATTTAGCTGACAGTTTTTCTCCACAGATATTAAGCTGCCTAATTCCGTGCCGTTTTTTCCACCGACGAAGCTACCCAGCACTGGCAGTAAATTTAGGGTCCCCTTCATTAAACCTCCTTCTGGAAATACACCGCCTTTTCTTGCAGAAGGGGGCCAGATATAGGCAGGTCCTTTAGTCTCCACCAAAAGTTGAAAATTAAGTCTACCAGTGTCGGATAACACGGAATGTCGGATAAGCGAAGGTCGGTTGAGCGAGACTCTACTGTATATCAATATTGGTATTCTGCCTGTGCATGCGACTGGTTGATTGAGTTTATCTTGCTACTGGAATTCGCGGTTTAATTATCCATGGAATATATCCATCAACGGCTGCTAATTTCAGATGAGCACCAGCCTGCACGGTGTTAGTGTTATAATTCCGAAACGCAAATTTTCATTGACCCCCAGCCACAAGATATACTTATGTCAGTAGGCGCCAGCAGTCAAGGCATAGACCCTGAATAATTAGCAGTTTGAAAGAACTAAGTACACCTTTCACTGTGAAAGAGAGTGAAAAAATAGTGTCAGTAATGCTTGATGAAGTCCACATAAACCTCGTAAATTAGTAGGAATGGCCGAAAATAGTTAAGAATATGATGCAGAATCTACCGTGCAATTATTTATGGCTTTATCATTGCATTCTGGGAATAAAGATATCATTGGTCTTTTTTTTTTTCTGGTGAATAACAATAACTCAGACACTTAAAGTGTTAGAATTCATGGTTGAATTAGGTTTTGATGTTTTGTACTTTACTGCTGATACCATTTTACACAAAATATTTGGGTCATTATATTTGATTCCCTTAATTATCTTGTTTTTCTTGGAACTGTCGTGGTCCCCGTTTTATAGAACTTCAATATAATTTCAAATCCTTGCATTATGAAAAAAAATTGATATCGAGATATATCGATATTTTTTTTGATAGTAGGATAATATCGGCATGTCGATATCGAAGGAAATATCGATATTTTAGTACGGTATATCGGAACGTCCCTAGATGTTATCGCTACCTACGAGGTAAGTAAAGGCCTCTGCATGCACGGTCTCTTCAAGTACTAAATTGACAGAGTAGCAGCAGTTCAAATGGCGCCTCTGGATGTCAGGTTTTCCCTCTATTCCTCAGCACGATTCCAATTGGCATTAAGAAAATAACTTGCAGATAAAAGCACATTACAAATATAAAACATTGCGTTTTGAGTAGGAAAGTGATATTTCTATGACGTTTAATGAAGAAAAATAAATGTACCACCCAGTAATTCGTGGTATGATTGCAACCGGAAAGTTCACGTCCTAATAAAAATGAAAATACTCCACAGCATATTTTAAAACACTGCAGTATTCACATAGCGTACGTCGATGAATGCAGAGTGGGTCTCGGTCCGCAAGTGGCCACGGCTGGCCCGTGGTCCCACAGTTCTGCACTCCGATCGGCCAACCGAACAGAGGAGGGGTGGCCACGGCTCTACCGTTGCTCGTCACCTCTGTATTCGGAAGACGGGACAGGGCTGGACCTCACGGCTGGTCCCCACTGTCGACTGCCCTGAGAATGGTTTTCCGTGGTTTTCCATTCTCCTGCACTAAGGCGAATGCCGAAACAATTCCTATTATAGGCCACGGCCACTAACCCCCTCACCTTCTCCGAGCATCTCCTTCAACGTGACATCTCCCAGCCTGCGAGACGGCGTCACCGTCTAAGAGGCCCGCCTCCTCCTTCAGGGGAGGAATGAGAACATTTTAGTAGTAGTACATAGCCTAGTCTTGCCATGCAAATATGATGGACACCCTGAAGAAAGTGTTGGCATTGATTGCGGCTAGTTTTAGTAGAAATGCTAAAACATGTGCTTTCAAAATCTTTACTACATACTACAGACTTCGAGGAAAGTTGCCACATGCTATTCTTCTCGTCACCCCGACATGATATAATTTTGACCCATTTTTCTTGTAGTTCTACATTTGCTCGTGGAAAGAAATGCCACTACCTTTCTGAAGTTTACTTTGGCAGAATGGTACACAGCAATAAACCATTATTTATCACGCGCATTAAACATTCTGTGAATATAATGTTTACAAAAAAAAAAAAACTCTCTCGGCTCTTGCATATTTATCAATATGCACAAAACATTTTCTTAATGAAAATCCTCAGCTTGCTTAGTAATTTGACCGGGTCAGGAATGGAACGAATAAGGCCTCATCTAGCGGCGAGGGTGGGAACTGTGTCGGCTGCCGAAGCCTGACGCACTTCTTGGGGCAATGATTAATGGCTGACAGATGAAATGAAATGATAGTGGAGAGTGTTGCTGGAATGAAAGATGACAGGGAAAACCGGAGTACCTGGAGAATAACCTGTCCTGCCTCCGCTTTGTCCAGCACAAATCTCACATGGAGTGACCGGGATTTGAACCACGAAACCCAGCGATGAGAGGCCTTCGTGCTGCCACCTGAGTCACGGAGGCTTCTATTTTCTTAATGTTACGTTTAAATATAGACCATACTCTCGCCCCAAGCTGAATACACAAATCAACGCCTCTTATAATTAATTTTAAGGCTTATCTCACATAAAAACTCACTGACTTACCTTTTTGCTTCACAGTTCCCTTATACGTCTGTGTTGTTAAACAATGGAGGGCTAACACGAAGTCTAGCGGCGACTCTGGAGCTAGAACGTATTTCACGCTGCGTAAACTGCCATGCGGAGGCCTTATTACTAATCACGTAGGCAACGGTGTTACATATTCCACCGTTTGTATTCGAATTATAATCCAGCCTATCAGAGTTATTTCCAGGTTGCAATTCCACTTTCACTAGCACCATCTCTTGAAGAATTATCGGCGTTCTCTAGTGCGGATGTATTTATGAAAATAATAATTCAAAGAAAAACGATACATTTACGGAAAAACCGATATATTATTCGGTAAATTGAATCAAAATTTCGATATCGATATACCGATAAATCGAAAGGAATATATCGGTATTTCGTAAAAACCGATATATCGTTGCCATCCCTACTCACAGACATACAACGCTACTTTAAAAGCTGTAAAAGTTTCAGTAAATTCACTCAAGTAGTTTTCACGAAAAGGTACAAAAGTCTTCTAAAAAATCAATTTACGGGAAACTGCTGTCAAAGTTTCAGTTCATTCCAGTGCCATAACTTGGGTCATCTGGATCCTGCTAGTAGGTCTCTTCTTTCCTTTCTTCTCTTTAGTTTTTTTTTCTCTTTCCTCTTGCCTTTTATTCCACTTCCTTAAATGCTTTCTCTGAAGCCCTAACTATTTCTTTGTCAAGCAAGCTTGTACATGGCTTTTACGGTGTGATTGGATGGTGTGAAGATTGCCACGCCACTTCCTTTTCAAACATTTGTTAAGGGAATTGATATTCAATTAATCAATCCATCAATACTGATCTGCATTTAGAGCAGTCGCCCAGGTGGCAGATTCCCTATCTGTTGTTTCCCTGGCCATTTCTTAAATGATTTCAGTGACATTGGAAATTTATTGAACATCTCCCTTGGTAAGTTATTCCAATCCGTAACTCCCCTGGTAAGACCCCAACTAGAGTATGGTTCCAGTGTATGGATCCCTCACCAGGATTACTTGATTCGAGAACTGGAAAAAATAAAAAAAGCATCTCGATTTGCTGTGGGTGATTTCCGACAAAAGAGTAGCGTTACAAAATTATTGCAAAGTTTGGGGTGGGAAGACTTGGGAGAAAGCGGATGAGCTGCAAGGCTAAGTGATACGTTTCGAGCTGTCAGCCCAATTTGTTGCCCCAATTTGTCCTCTTGAATTCCAACTTTACCTTCATATTGTGATCTTCCCTACTTTTAAGGACACCACTCGAACTTATTCGTCTACTAATGTCATTCCACGCCATTTCTCCGCTGACAGCTCGAAACATACCACTTAGCCTTGCAGCTCGTCCGCTTTCTCCCAAGTCTTCCCAGCCCAAACTTTGCAATAATTTTGTGACGCTACTCTTTTGTCGGAAATCACCCACAACAAATCGAGATTTTGTGTGTGGATTTTTTCCAGTTCTCGAATCAAGTAATCCTGGTGAGGGTCCCATACATTGAAACCATACTCTAGTTGGGGTCTTACCAGAGATTTATATGCCTTCTCCTTTACATCCTTACTATAACCCTTAAACACCCTCATAACCATGTGCAGAGATATGTATCCTTTATTTACAATCTCATTTATGTGATTACCCCAATGAAGATCTTTCCTTATATTAAAACCCAGATACTTACAACGATCTCCAAAAAGAAATTTCATCTCATCAACGCAATAATTAAAACTCAGAGGACTTTTCCTACTTGTGAAACCCAAAACCTGACTTTTAACCCCGTTTATCATCATACCATTGCCTACTGTCCATCTCACAACGTTATCGAAGTCATCGTTGGCTGAACGGTCAGCGTACTGGCCTTCGGTTCAGAGGGTCCCGGGTTCGATTCCCGGCCGGGTCGGGGATTTTAACCTTAATTGGTTAATTCCAATGGCACGGGGGCTGGGTGTACGTGTTGTCTTCATCATCACCATCATCATCACGATGCGCAGGTCGCCTACGGGGGTCAAATAGAAAGACCTGCACCTGGCGAGCCGAACGCAGCCTGGGATATCCCGGCACTAAAAGCCATACGACATTTCATCGAAGTCATTTTGCAGTTGCTCTATGCAAAATAACATCATCCGCAAAAAGCCTTATCTCCGATTCTACTCCTTTACTCATGACTTTTATATATATAAGAAAATGTAAAGGTCCAATAATACTGCCTTGAGGAATTCCCCTATTAATTATTACAGGGTCAGATAAGGCTTCGCCTACTCTAATTCTCTGAGATCTATTTTCTAGAAATATAGCCACCCATTCAGTTACTCTTTTGTCTAGTCCAATTGCATTCATTTTTGCCAACTTTAGACAGGACAATCGCGATACAGTCCTTTTGACCTTCTGAATCCAAGATATCTGCTCTATCTTGCTGGAATCCTACAAGTTGAGTTTCGGTGGAATAATCTATCCTAAAACCAAACTGCCTTCTATCGAACCAGTTATTAATTTCGCAAACATCTATATAAATAAAATTGTAGGGGGTCCGCTGTCTGTAATTTCTTTTGTTTTGCCAATTTTTCAGATATTTATCCGTTTTAGGTCAACTCAAGATCGAATCGGTGGTTTTTACGTTTCGTGTCTGTTTGTTTGTCTGTTTGTCTGTTTGTCTGTCTGTCTGTTTGTCTGTTTGTCTGTTCCACCATCACGTCGAAACGGCTGGATAGATCTCAACCAAATTTCATATTTAGAGTACATTTATCCCGGGGAAGGTTCTGGTATGCATATCATTTTAAAATCTTTGAATACTCGGGGGGTTTATAGGAAAACCAGAATGGTTTTTCCACCATCTCGTCGAAACGGCTGGATAGATCACAACCAAACTTCATATTTAGAGTATACTCATCCCGGGGAAGGTTTCGATATGCATATCATTTTAAAATCTTTGAATAGACGGGGGGTTTATAGGAAAACCTGAATGGTTTTTCCACCATCACGTCGAAACAGCTGGATACATCTCAACCAAACTTCATATTTAGAGTATACTCATCCCGGGGAAGGTTTCGATATGCATATTATTTTAAAATCTTTGAATAGACCGTGGGTTTATAGGAAAACCAGAATGGTTTTTCCACCATCACTTCGAAACGGCTGGATAGATCTCAACCAAACTTCACATTTAGAGTACACTCATCCTGGGGAAGGTTTCGATATGCATATCATTTTAAAATCATTGAATAGATGGGGGGTTTATAGGAAAACCAGAATGGTTTTCCTCCATTTTCTCTTATACTATTGATTTTCTGTAAACTTCGTTTACCGTACGTAAAACGTCTCTTCATTATAAACAATTTTCGTTATGTTCATAATTTACCTTACTCTTCACATGACGGAGAAATTTACAATTTTCCGCTGGTATCATGCTCTGCATTGAGTGACCGACAGACCGACAACGAACCTACAGGTTACCATGGCAACGTCTCTCACTGCATGCCAGCAGGGAAGTAACGTATTGCGATTTTCCTCATCATGCTTTTAAATTCATGGTTGTTCCTTGGGTAGAAGGCAAAAGAGGCGTCAATCGGCCTATCTGCGGGATATTGGCGGAATATCGTTGGATGTTATAACCGCCCTCGAATAGATTAAGTAATAACACCATTAGTCATCTTCTTATTATTTGTTTACCTAAGAATCACTGGATCTAAATTTCTCCTCTGTTACCGCTTTATTATATCCATAACTCACACTAGCATAATTTATTGAGGGGCATTTGATTTTCCAATACATTAACTTGGCATTTACATATTTGTCGTTATCCGGCGGTCCTCAGTTATAATCCATTTTCTATTAGTTTCAACTTTCTTAACTGTATTATTTTCTTCCTTAATTACGCCCGTATGTACGCGAGTGCTACAAACTACTGGATGTATTTCCACCAAGACTCATATTTAGAATACACCTATCCTTGATAGGTTTTAGGGCAAATATTGTTTCTAAATCCCTGAACTGACTGGGGGTTTATACGAAACCGAAACAGTGATTTTGCACTTCCACAAAATATAAACAACCAAACTTAATGGAAATCTACCTACCTTGATAGAAATTAATTTCTAAACCTTTTTTCTCATGTGCATCATTTCGATACGAGGATTAATGAGGGAGATATCATCAACGGACCGTTTTTCTGTACAATTCCCATCGGACTTGACTCACGAGCGGGTGCGTGTAAAGCGTATTCCTTACAACTTGAAAACTACTGAAGACATTCGAACCTAAATTTATATTTAGCATCCACCTGTACAAAGGTAGGTTTTAAACGTAAATAACATTTCATGTTCCGGAATGGACTGGCGGTTTATAGGGAACACAAATGGTGATTTTACTCTTCCACAATACATACAAAACAAGACCAACCTGACTGGAAATCGACGAAACGTGATGGAATTCCACCTCTAAACCTTTCTTTCCATGTGCATTTTTTCGTCAGCAGGATTAATAAGGGAGATATCATGAATGGTCACTTTTGCAGGTTAAGTCCAGCGGACATAGCCCAAAAGGTGTTTTACATGGAGCAGATTCCTTATCTATATAAATTTTGCCGAAATTTTCGTACAGCTTTATGTTTAAGGGGTAATAATGACCATCTCCATAATTTTTGGTTTAGTTTCCTGAAAGTCCTAATTTTTACCCGCCTCGCCCAAAATCCAGATTGCGGCATAATCTGCCAGACGAAAAAGAAGATAATTGAAATTTGACAAAATTATACGTTTTAGCCTGTAACGAAAGGAAAACATCCTAGATCATTAAATTTTTCACTTTTTATCCCTGAAGAATATCGAAATATGCAGGCAATTTTAATGATGGTGCAGACCTTGGGAAATTCCTATCACATAACGGATTGCACAATCTCCGTTCAATTTGGAATGATCTACAACCTTGGTCTTATGACTTCTTGCCGTATCTGTATCCCTTTTACGTTTGATTTTTCGCTATTAATCGATGTTAAGTCAATTTGGAATTTTCACATGCATAATTCATACTTTCAATTACTTATATGAAATACAGAATCATCATACTCTTCACGAAAATTGGCCCACCCAGTAGGCATATGTGAGCCAAATGCTATGTATGCAGCTGTCACATAATTATCCGAAAAGTAATGTAATGTGAGATAATCTTACAAAACCTTTACCCTGTTCCATGTTTCTAACTCAATCTCACCCAAGAATAGATGACATATCATAGGACCAGCCATTTAGGCCACTAAATCCGGCCTGTCTTATGGTATAATCCTTTGTCGATATGACGTACGTTTAGTAGCAGTTAATCTGTAAATGAAGGTCTTCAATATTGTAAACACGCATATACTTTCGTATGTCTATCTATATATATTCACTGATGTCGATTTTTAGCAATCGAGAAAGGGTGGGTCTGATATTGTAATCAGTACTCCCCACACCGACTTTGACTGGCAGTAGGAAAGGGTTCCTTCTCCAACTCCTGTGTAACTGTCATTAATGAGGAAGGCCTACAATTGTAATGAATAGTTCCCTTCTCGATTTGACTTGCAGAAGGCAAGTGAGCATGCAGTTTTGTTTAAAACTCCCCTACCCGATTGTGTTTGGCAGTAGGCAAGGGTGCCCGCCATTATAAAGAAATGTCCTCTTCTAAAATGTGACTGGCATTAGGCATAGTGGACTGCTATTTTGATGGAAACTCACCAACTTGGTGTGACTGGCAGTAAGCTGGCTGGCAGTACGAAAATGGGCCTGGCATTAAAAATGGTAACTGCACAACTCAATTTCGAGTGATAGTAGGGTAATTGCCTACCATTATAATAGAAACTCCTCAACTGTAATCTGTCTGGAGGTAGGAAAGGGGGGGGGGCTGCCTTTTTAACGAAAACTCCCCAAATCGATTCTGTCCGCGTAGTAGGCAATGGGTCCTGCAATTATAATGTAAACTTTCCAACTCGATTGTGAATGGCAGTAGGCAAGTGAGCCTGCCGTTATATCACAAATCCGTAACAAACACTTTACATTGGAAACAACGTACGGGGACCTCCCCATGCTCTTTCTCGGATAACGCTAAGAGACATGCAATTTTAAAACAATCTTATTTACTGCATGTACACTATGTACTTCGATATTCGAATACAATGTAGAATACCGTAGCGAAGCACGGGTACATTCGCTAGTGTGTAATATAATCAGAAAGAATGCCTTCCCAAAGATTACATGCAACGCATGTCAAACTTACTGGCCTGTAATTTTCAGCTTTATGTCTATCACCCTTTCCTTTATACACAGGGGCTACTCTCTTCAGTCCCGAACTTATTTTTGCATTCGATGGATTATAGTTTTCTCAAATAAATTTTAAAAATTCACCAAAGGATGTAGTATGTTTCACTAAGTTGTTTTGTGACGTGTAGCATATATGCTACATCAGGACTCAGAGTTGACTTTCCTACCATTATTATTTTTGCTTTAAATTGTTTTGTATTATTGTAAGTAAAGAAAACCACATGTAGAGCATATGCTACATATGGACTGAGGAGGCTACTGTAGCAAATCTCCATTCATTTGGTATAGCTCCTTCAACCAAACAATAATCAAATAAGTACTTCAGATATGGTACTACATCCCAACCCATTGTCTTTAGTATATCCCCAGGAATCTTTTCAGTTCCAGCCTCTTTTATAGTTTTCACCTTTTGTACCTTATTGTAAATATCATTTTTATCATAAGTAAATTTTAATACTTCTTTAGCATTAGTTACCTCCTATATCTGGACATTATCCTTGTAATCAACAATATTTACATACTGCTGACTGAATACTTCTGCCTTTTGAAGCTCCTCACATATACACTCTCCTTGTTCATTAATTATTCCTGGAATGTCCTTCTTGGAACCTGTTTCTGCCTTAAAGTATCTATACATACACTTCCATTTTTCACTAAAATTTGTATGACTGCCAATTATGCTTGCCATCATGTTACCCTTAGCTGCCTTTTTTGCTATATTCAATTTCCTAAGTTCCTTCAATTTCTCCCTACTTCCATAGCAATTTCTAACTCTATTTCTTTCCAATCTGCACCTCCTTCTTAGTCTATTTATTTTTCTATTACAATATAGTGGACCTTTACCATTCTTCACCACCTTTAAGGGTAAAAACCTATTTTCACATTCCTCAACAATTTCTTTAAACCCATCGCGGAGTCTGTTTACATTCTTATTTGCCGTGTTCCACCGATCATAGTTACTTTTTAGAAACTGCCTCATGCCTGCTTTATCAGCCATATGGTACTGCCTAATAGTCCTACTTTAAACACCTCCTTTTCTATCACATTTATTTTTAACTACGACAAAAACAGCTTCAAGATCACTAATACCATCTATTACTTCGGTTTCTCTATAGAGCTCATCTGGTTTAATCAGCACCACTTCCAGGATATTTTTTCCCCTAGTTGGTTCCATCACTTTCTGAATCAGCTGTCCTTCCCACATTAGCTTATTTTCCATTCGTTGGTCATGATTCCTGTCGTTCACATTTCCTTCCCAATTGATATTTGGTAAATTCAGATATCCCGCTACAATCACATTCCTTTCTATGTCGTTTCTCACATAGCTGATTAATCAAATAATTCTGAATCCGTGTCAGCGCTACCCTTTCGCGATCTGTACACTTCAAAGACATCAAGTTGCCTATTATCTTTAGAAATGAGCCTCACACCTAGAATTCCATGTTTCTCATCTTTAACTTTTTCGTAGTTTACAAATTCTTCTTTCACCAGAATGAATACTTCCCCTCCCATCATCCCTATCCTATCTCTTACGATACACATTTCCAGTTCCGTGAGAAAATTTCTGCATCCACTATATCATTTCTCAGCCATGATTCAACTCCTAATAGAATATCTGGTAAATATGTATTTAATTACTTAATTCTGTTCCTTTATTTTCAATACTTCTACAGTTCAATACTAACATTTTTATGTCATCCCTACTTTACTTCCAGATCTCTGTACCCTTATCACCGCTCCCTAGACAACCCCGTTTCCCTGAATGTACGTCCCTATTACCCTTCCAAACAAATTTCTTAAGTTATACGTACCACTGCGGTTTAAGTGAAGGCGCAGATCCCTAGCTCCTACCTACCCATTAGGATCTAGAAATGTTACTCCCAGTTCCCCACATACCCACTCAATAGTCTCATTTAAATCATTTAAATCCCCAATCACCCTCCAGTCAGTATCCCTCCTACACAGTATTCCACTGATAACAATCTCTGCTTCCTTAAACTTCACCCGTGCTGCATTTACCAGTTCCCACACATCTCCAACTATGTTAGTACTTATACCAGCTTGCCTTACGTTGTTGGTACCAACGTGAAACACTACCACCTTTTCCTTCCCCTCCTCCTTCTTTTCTACTTTTCTCAGCATCTGCCTCAACCTTATTCCTGGATAACACTCTACCCTGGTTCCCTTTCCTCCACACACTTTCCCCACGTGTCTAACGATTTATTCCCCCAAGGTGGTGATTATTGTTTTAAGAGGAAGTACAACTAGGCAACCATCCTCTATTTAACACTAATCAGAGGGAAAAACGGAAGGGGTCCAACACTTCGAAAAATGAAGTTATCGGCCAAAGAAAGGCAAGGGCCACGAAGGGCGTGAAAATGAAAGACTCCCTAGCCCTCGCAAACCTAATAGCGTCGGGGTCGGAAAAGAACAAGAGTTGACCAAGGGAGGTCGGATAGGATAGATGAAAGTGAGGAGCCTGGCACAAGTAAGTGGAAGCAATGTCAGGACTCAGCTGAGGGCCCCGTGGTCGCCAGCCCACGCTCTAAAGTTCAGAGCCCCTGGGGCCCCTTTTAGTCGCCTCTTACGACAGGCAGGGGATACCGTGGGTGTTATTCTACCGCCCCCACCCACAGGGGGTTTATTCCCCCAAGACCAGAGCCTCAACCCTACCCACCTCCTTTGCTCCCCTTCCCTCCTGGTCAACCCTGGTCAACGAGGAAGTTACTGGGGAAGTGATGGACGAGGTAGTTTCCCGTTGCCTTGAACCCCACTGAATCATTCACATTAACTGAGCCTACTAGCCATACTTTTACACCATTGATTACAGTGGAGAGTGTGCCATAACCACTAGCTTCCCACCAAGGCGTTCAGAGTTCGAATTCCACCCAGTAAGTGTGGGAATTTTGAAACGATAAGTCACGTCCTTCTGTTTTCCCTATAACCGCATGACTTCCGGTGGTACCATTTGAGGATTCGACCAACCTCCAGAGGTGGTGGTGATTATTGTTTTAAGAGGAAGTACGACTAGGCAACCATCCTCTATATAACACTAATCAGAGGGAAAATATGGAAGGGGTCCGACACTTCGAAAAAAAAAAGATATCGGCCAAAGGAAGACAAGGGCCACGAAGGGCGTGAAAATGAAAGACTCCCTAGCCCTCGCAAACCTAATAGCGTCGGGGTCGGAAAAGAACAAGAGTTGACCAAGAGAGGTCGGATAGGATAGATGAAAGTGAGGAGCCTGGCACAAGTAAGTGGAAGCAATGCCAGGACTCAGCTGAGGGCCCCGTGGTCGCTAACCCACGCTCCAAAATTCAGAGCCCTTGGGGCCCCTTTTAGTCGCCTCTTACGACAGGGAGGGGTTACCGTGGGTGTTATTCTACCGTCCCCACCCACAGGGGGAGCAACCTCCAGATTGAAGTTTTGAGAGACATATTATATGAAACCAATCCATGACCGAAACTGTTGAGGTACAGCACTGACAATTTCATCGAAATTCCTTATCCCTACCCAACAAAATGTAATTTCGAAGAAGTATTCTCAATACTGATAGAAACCTGAAACAAAACTCAAGAACTTCAACTGCCCATCTGTCATATTGAAAACATAAAAAGATTTTTTTTGCTAGTTGCTTTACGTCGCACCGACACAGATATGTCTTATGGCGACGATGGGACAGGGAAGGGCTAGGAGTGGGAAGGAAGCGGCCGTGGCCTTAATTAAGGTACAGCCCCAGCATTTGCCTGGTGTGAAAATTGGAAACCACGGAAAACCATCTTCAGAGCTGCCGACAGTGGGGTTCGAACCTACTATCTCCCGAATACTGGACACTGGCCGCACTTAAGCGACTGCAGCTATCGAGCTCGGTAACATAAAAAGAGAGGGGAAAAAAAGAAGAAATCTGTAGCTCTCAGCACCTGAAAGTTCCTTAATGAATTTTGAAAGGTAATTTAGAAAATCGTCTATTGTTGTATTTATAATTATGCTTCATGATTACTTAGCAGGTTAATTATGCTTCTAATTATGTACCAGATAAAGTCTGTAAACTCAAGAAGTAATAATAATTAGAGCAGTGGTATTCAAACTTATTCGTTGGAGTACACCCGAAATCCGATTTTATGACCTTCGTACCCCGGAAGTACGAGTGTATTGCGTTTATACCATAAATAAATTATTGACGCTGGATGCCAATAATATTAACTACAATTACCACCATCATCATCATCATCATCATCATCATCATCATCATCATCATCACATCATCATCATCATCACCGGGCGAGTTGGCCGCGTGGTTAGGAACGCGCAGCTGTGCGCTCGCATCCGGGAGATAGTGGGTTTGAACCCCAATGTCGGCAGCCCTGAAGATGGTTTTCTGTGGTTTCCCATTTTCACACCAGGCAAATACTGGGGCTGTACCTTAATTAAGGCCACGCCGCTTCCTTCCCATTCCTAGGTCTTTCTCTCCCATCGTCGGTGCGACGTAAAGCAAATAGCATCCTCCTCCTCCTCCTCCTCCTCATCATCATCATCCGAAACTTATTCCACTTGCTCAGGGTCTCTGCACGCACTAAGGCACGGAAGAGCTGTGTCCGGATATTCAAGATTGTATGTCCTTCCTGACACCATGTTCTTCTTCTTCTTTTACCGTTTTTCCCACACCTGCGAGGTCGCGGGTGCGATCTGTATAGCACATGTGGAATTGGTCCTGTTTTACGGCGCTTGCCCTTCCTGACGCCAACCTTATATGGAAGGATGTAAACACTATTAAACTTACGTGTTTTTGTGGTGGTTGGTAGTGTAGTGTGTTGTCTGAATATAAAGAGGAACGTATTGGAACAAACACAAACACCCAGTCCCCGAGCCAGGAGAATGAATTAAACACGGTTAAAAATCCCCGACTCGGCTGGGAATCGAACCCGGGGCCCTCTGAAGAGCCTGACACCATGGAATTATCAACTGAAAATTCCACCCCAGCAATACCAGGACTCAAACCACGGTCGCCGAAAAGACAGGCAAGCAGCTAAGCCGCTACTCCATCCTGAATGCATATACTGTACATTAATCGTCGCTGGGCAAAGGAAACCTCGCAACTCCTTCGGAGTAAAGTTTACAAAAGAATTCTAAAACCGAACGGTCAGCTATGGCCAGAGAAATGTTCCTGGCATTTTCATTGCTTGATGATGGTCCAATTATTCTATCTTGGAGTCTTCTGTTCCCTTATCAAGGAACGCGTCAAGCCTTCACAAGACAGACGGAAAAGCGTGGTTTTCTCATGAGTGGAATTACGAGGTTTCCATTGCCTAGCAACGATATATACACACGAGTATTATTAATGCAACAACTACTATAGTATTACAGACACCCCTAATCAAAAAAGTGAAGTGTATGAGTGGATTTCAGAACAAAAAAATAAATAAAACAGAGAAATGCAGCATAAGTAAACATTTTATATACCTAGTCAATGGGAGGTACAAAATGACATAGCTGATGTACCAGTGCTTCGCTACGGAATTTTCAGAAAGACTCTCTTTATGATTTTCCCAACTGAAGTCTGTCATTACAATGATGTCAGTACGAATGTCGCGATTGAAAGCAATACTGTCATATGAAATACTCGATCAAATTAAAAACCGCACATTTTCTCACTTCTAACGAAAAGTACTACGCTGCCGATCCAGCAGTCCAAAGTTCCAGAGCTAGAATGACCAGGCCGTACATAGCCGCGAACACTCCTCCGTCATTATTCCGTTAAACATGCACACTGATAATTCCAATCAGTGCCTCAGAATAGGGATCGAACAGCTAGAATACTATGATGAATCAGGGTGTTACGTACCAGCAGTATCAGAAATATATGAACCAGAGGAATGGCATGCTAAAGAAGAGAGAGATCCAACTCCCCAGCTACTTCCCGCCAATATTCAGGCAGACTGTTATACTCGGTACGCAGGAGTAGTCACACCTATCGGAGATCAATGGCTATATGTAGAGATTGAGACGGAGACGCACAAAGCACATCATAACAAACAATGTTCAATGTAATGTTATTGTTGATCAGTTTTATGAGCTTTCTCTATTGCAGGCTTTCACATTTAGTTTTCTTCCGACTCTGTGCTAATGTAAAGTGAGTCCTCCTTAATTTCAAGACTCCCTCTTGTGTTATTATTCAAGCGATCCTTCCTTAGCGTGTTTTTTCTCATTCTTATAATCATTTTCACAATTTAATCACCATCACCACCAATTTTATTATAGTAGGTACGGCAAAACTGAATAAGACACAAATGATCGAAAATTGTATTCTCTTTTTTTATGTAGTACCTTTCGATATGACCAATAACGTAGATAATTAAAAATACATTTTAAGTACCTTCCCCTAAATTCCATTTCAACCAGGGTGAATAAAATTATTTATAGCGTAGACTGTAGTTGATTATTCCCCGACTTTACATACCGATTTTCATTAAATTATATCTACCCATTTTCTCGCGGCTCGGTGCCGATATGGACTTAGAAACAAAAATCCAAATTCATGAATATCTCTGTTATCATAGCCGGTACGGTAAAAATGTATGAGACATAAATGATCGGAAATTAAGTAGACTACTATATAACTTGAGTTATGTAGTAGTTATCGATAGGACTAATAATAACATAAATATTTGAGAAATCCATTTCAGGCCTTCCCCTGAACTACCACTACACTCAGCGTGAATTAAATTATTTATGGCCTAGATTGTAGCGACTTATTCGCCGACTTTATACACCGATTTTCATTAAATTCTCTTTAGCCGTTTCCTCGTGATGCGTGTACATATATACTGAACCCATGACTTTACCTTAAAAAGGGTTCAATACATACATACATACATACATACATACATACATACATACATACATACATACATACATACATACATACATACGTAAATGCATACACACATACAAACAGACAGGTAGACGGACAGACAGACAGAAATTACGGAAAATTAAAAATTGCATTTCCTTGTTTCTGTGGTCACGACCGATACAAAAATATCATTAATTTTGAGCAATGTACAGACAAAACTCTTATGTTATGTATATAGATGACTCTGTATTGTGGTAGACAAAGGCACTAAATCAAAACAGGATTTTATTGAAAATGAGTAGGCTCAACTCCTTTCTGAACTGCTCACTGAAACTAGTTGGAAGCTGCGATAAATTTGTGTACCGTTTGAGACGACTCCGTGTACCCCCAATGGTACGCGAACCCCACTTTGAAGACCACTGAACCAGAGGACCCGCGCTGCTCCGCAGCATTCATTATAAATAGGTCAGATAACGTGTCTTAATATAAAATTGCTCCATGCACTGCCCGGGTACTTTTCTTAAATGTTTATACTCTTAGGATTTGTAATATCTGTTACTTATGTGTGAAGTTAATTTTTGTATATTTCTTTATTGTGATGTTCACTGATATTTTACGAACATTTTTGCAATTTGTTTTACGTCACATCGACACAAATAGGTCTTCTGACGACGTTGACAATGGCTAGGGGTGGGGAGGAAGCGACCATAGCCTTAATTAAGGTAAAGTCCCAACATTTGCTTAGTGTGAAAATAGGAAACCACGGTAAACCACATTCAGAGCTGCCGACAGCGGGGTTCAAACCCACTATCTGCCGAATGCAAGCTGAGAGTTACGTGACCCAAACCGCGAACAATCCAACACACTAGAGGGAAGGCATTAGTCAAAATGCTCCACAAATTCACAGGAGCTAAGCCCGTAGATCTGAACCTAAAATAGCAGTAATGTACAAGATCAATATCCATACGAGACCGAAGTATGAGCGGTATAAGGCACACACAATTGTGAACACATCCTACTATTTAGGATTCGTATGAGAGAGGTTATCAGTCCACAAAACTAGGCCAAATTCTCATGTAGGCCAGGAAATCAATCAATCAATCAATCAATCAATCAATCAATCAATCAATCAATCAATCAATCAATCAATCAATCAATCAATCAATCAATCAATCAATCAATCAATCAATCAATCAATCAATCAATCAATCAAGTTAGTGGGACTTTTGGTTAATGACAAATATGACCTGTATTGGCGGTCGTTGCCTTAATAAAGGTACAGTCACAGTATTAGCCTGATAAGAAAATGGGAAACCACGGAAAACATCTTCAGGCTGCCGACAGTGGGGTTCGAACCCACTATCTTCCAAATGCAACCTCACAGCTGCGCGTCCCTAACCACACGGCCAACTCGCCATGAATAATAATAATAATAATAATAATAATAATAATAATAATAATAATAATAATAATAATAATAATAATAATAATAATAATAATAATAATAATTGTACGGGAAGGTACACCTCAACGCCGCGCATTCAAAATCGGCGCCTTAAGAATCTCCTCTATTGATCAATAGATGAAACTGATATTACACGAACTTGGAACTTTAATCAGAAGATGTCACCACTGAAATATTAAGTAACTGTTTTGTTGTGAAGTTTCCTCAACTGACTGAATTTCTCCTTGTTTTGTTTTGCTATACATCAAGAAGTTTGGACATTTTTCCACAGATGACAGTACCAAAAAACTATGATCATGCCCCCTGGTGCAAGATGAAAGAACTTATAACTTAAAGGAGTTTCATATTCCTAGGTTTTCCATAACTGATCTATGTTCATTTATTTTTGGGTTGGCAATACTTCCTTCTTTCCGCCTGTTTTGAATCTAGACAATCACGAAATTTTGTAATTAATTTTCAACCAATCCAGCATTTCTTGTTCACTTTGAATCTGCCAATAAAATTGAAGAGGGGGTGTCCTTATTAATCTAGAATGATCTCGAATCTTCCCTGAGGGTATATAAACTGCGGCTTTTCATGTTTCCTGGTCAATTGATCACCGTCTTGATAAGTGTGTGTGTGTTAAGGCAGGAGGTGGGGCCGCCTCTTTCTTCGGTCAGCAGAACATCTGTAAGGTAATGTCCAAGTAGACTTTATCTTTCTTGCTACCTCCGCAGCTTTATTCGAGGGGAAGGTCCGGATCTTTAATTATGTAACCGTACTTTTCTAAAATGTAACTTTTCTTTCGGCTAATTAAAAATTTCATAAAATCTCTAATTGTAAATCGGGGATAGAGAGTGAGTTACCCTCTCGAGCTCCCCTTCATCTTGATTTGAGGTGTCTGCGATTTAGCAACCTTTTTCTGTAATGTATTACCGTTATTTCCATGCGTGTCACATCAAGTAGCTTGGGATTAGCCCCTGTTTCATCAGCCGAGAGCCCCGTAGGTTTTAATTTTTTCATTATCTGGGAGTGCAGTGTACGCCTCCATTCAGTTTGTGTTCGGGCCGTTTATTTAACCTGTTCTTTTTCGTAAAGGCCCTGTAGGTTGGCTACTACATACCACTATATAAAATTATTTTCAATTTGTGAGTTGTGCCTTCAGAGGCCAGAGATTGTAAGTTGATGTTGCCTTGAGTAGGCTGGAAGAAACTGAGAGCCTGTAAGCTCTTTTCAAAGTTTTGTAATAGTAACGACCGCCTCTGGAAGGCTAGATGTTGTATTTTGGGAGCAAGTGCTCGTGAATTAGGGGATTTCTGCCCTTGACTAAAGAATTCCTCATTTTTAATTAAAGTTTTGTAAACTGGATCCGGTATCTCTGGAATTGTAAAACTAGGGGCTTGAGGCCCAGAATCTGTAAAAATCACTAATCTTGGATTTTCCTAGTCTTGTTTCAAGATTGTCATTGTACCTGATATTTCATTGTTATGAAAACTTGTTAAGTTTGAAGTTCTAAAAGAAATATAACCTTCAGTTCAAGTTTTAAATTAATTTTGATATTGTAGATAGACCCATTCACCCCGGCACCTTCTTTAACTTCTTTCTGCTCCACGGGTATCCCTGTAATAATAATAATAATAATAATAATAATAATAATAATAATAATAATAAACTGAAAGCGGATGGAAACTTCGGAGTAACAAAGAAGTTTACCAGAAGGTGGAAAGAATCTCAGAGACCATGAAGCAGCAAAGGAGGCTGGCGTTTCTTGGACATCTATACAGAATGAACGCAAACAGACTTACCAAACAGATATTTGATTACTTCTGGAGAAAAAAGACCACTACAGCATGGATTAAGGAAACGAAGAAGGATATGGAAAGGTTAAGCATCTTGGAAGACCAGCTGTTAGAAAGGAATACGTTTAGGAACACACTGAAGAATTTGGAAGGTGTTCATGCCGCAGGAAGAGCCTGGACAGATGAACAACGGAAGTAGGCCAGCGAACGCATGAAGGAGTATTGGACACAGAGAAAACTCCACACGAAGAGAAAGAAATGAAGTTGTAGCGTGATCCTTAGGCGTCCATTCGCTTGTAATATATAATTTCGTGTGGCTATTTCTAGCCGAGTGCAGCCCTTGTAAGGCAGACCCTCCGACGAGGGTGGGCGGCATCTGCCATGTGTAGATAACTGCGTGTTATTGTGGTGGAGGATAGTGTTATGTGTGGTGTGTGAGTTGCAGGGATGTTGGGGACAGCACAAACACCCAGCCCCCGGGCCATTGGAATTAACCAATGAAGGTTAAAATCCCCGACCCGGCCGGGAATCGAACCCGGGACCCTCTGTAGCGAAGGCAAGTACGCTGTCCATTCAGCCAACGAGTCGGACCGCTTGTAATAATAATAATAATAATAATAATAATAATAATAATAATAATAATAATAATAATAATAATAATAATAATAATAATAATAATAATAATAATAATAATAATAATTCGTCTTATTCGAAATCACGAAACTGATTTTCAAATTACAATACTGTTCTGTGTATTACGTTTCGTTCACTTTTCCGCCAAAAGAATACAGTACTCTCTAAGTTAAGACATATGCCTTCAGCATAAAGACTGGAGCCGATGACATACAGATAAGGATATCGATGTGTACAGCAGCTTGGCAGGTGCTCATAAATAAGTGATGAGCCTGAAGAAGGTTCTCACTGCTGGAGAAGTTTTTAAGTCCCTTGGTCTAAGCCCCTTAGAAGCTACTCACCTCGCTGGCCGTCATCCTGTCAAGGAGCCCAATGCTGGAAGACAGCTAACAACTGTCACGATGCAGAGCATTCATCACCGGGGAAGGAAGTTCTTCTGACTTCGCAGGCAATAGGAAGTGAAGAGAAAGAAATAACATTTTCTAGTAGATAGGGCCGATTACGTAATTGTTAGCCCCCTTAAAACATTTATATTTTTTGCTACTGGTTTAACGTCGCACTAACAGTCCTTAGTGGGGGTGGGTGGACTAGGAAGGATTGAGAAGGTGGCAGCTGCGGCTTTGGCTGCCGTTAAAATTGGAAACCACGAAAAACTGTCTTCAGGATTGCCGTCGGTGGGTTTTGAATCCACCATCTCTCGAATGCAACCTCATGCCTTGCACTCAACAGGAAGCAAGGATTAAAATGTACAGAGCTGTCACAATACAGGGTGTACATAAAAAATCACAAAGCCCCAGAATATTTTGAAGAATCAGAGGGTATGGTCTGTGGAATGTGTATGTATGTTTAGTCCTCAGCCCGAAGGCTGGTTGGATCCTCAACAGCTCCGCCATCAGCTGTCATAGATGGCCTAGGCATCACTGAAGAGGCGTACTAGGGAAATGAGGAGTGAGGTAGTTTCCCGTTGCTTTCCTCACCGAGCCAGAAGTTGCTATTACATATCAGTCTGCCAAGCCCACTGAAATGCATGCACCAACCGACCCTATGATCAATGTTTTCACACCATTCATAGCAGGGACTAGCTGCAGAAGGAATGGCATTACTAGCATCACTCATACCTCAGTCACTTTTATATTGTCAAAGCTAAGGATAAAGCTGAGACAGATCAATGAAAGTAACAAAATTGCTCTAGTCCATACCACAAGACATAGTGCAGTGTAAACACTAGGTCCTGCCAGCAAAGGCACGTCTGTGGAATAAGTACAGCTAAACCTAAGAAGAGAAAGAAGTGAATTACAATTGTGGGGATGTCAGAAAAAAAATGAACCAAGAAGGTAGGTGGGCCAAATTCCGTCCCCACACCTAATTTCGTCCCCTTAGGGATTTCCAGTTTGCACGGTTGGTACCTAATGTTTAGCTACGCGCACACGCGCAGCCTAATCCCGTTGTCTTGTTGTGAGAGTTGGTTGTGCTCACTACGTTTAGTTTTCGTGTACAAGGAGGATTCACATTTCATGCTAATCTGAGTTAGTGCAACATTCCTAGAGTGAGCACTGATACTGGATTCCATTCAGTCGTGTGTTGTAGTTCCTGGCGTATAATCGCTACAGTGAGGTGGTTGGCCTGAGTTACTGTAGCGGCCATTATAATAAATCAGGAATTGTTCGAAATTGCGTTCCTTTTCAATTTTATTTGTTACTTATGAAGTTTATTATTATTATTTTCAGATGGGAAAACGCAAGCAATGGATTAAGTAGGCTATGAAAAAGACTGTTAAGGCAGTGAGGGACAAGATAATGAATGCGTTACAATCGTGCAAATAGATCGTTTATCTTTTTTATTAACAAATACATCGCAATTGGGAAATATCCCCAGTGGTCACTTACAGTAGTGCAATAATGAAGTAAAGTTAAAACATAATTACCCAACAACAACTACTACTACTATTACTACTACTATAAGAGTATAACAAGCAATTGCATGGAATGAAAAAATTAGAAGAAATACTACTAGTTCAATTTTCTAAATCAAGCATCATCATGTACAAATTCACACACAGCGTAAGTACTTCAAGTGCTTAACACTACGGCTTACAACACTATAGGTTGAGCTTACTACTAGATTAACATTACAAGAGATAATAAGGTGAGTCCGGCCCCGCGGTGTAGGGGGCAAGGCGTCCGCCTGTCAACCGGCGGCCCCGAGTTCGATTCCCGGCCGATCAGGGGTTTTTAATTGTAAATGATTAATATCCCTGGCCTGGGGACTGGGTGTTTGTGTCGTCCTTATTGTTCCTTTCCTCACATTCCGCAATTACAATTACACGCAGGTTCTTATCATATGGTGCGAGTAGTGACAGGAGATCTACACAGGTCGACGCCCCGAACAAATAGTATTTAAAAAAAGATAATAAAGTGAAGTTAAAACATAATTACCCAACAACGAGTACAAGAAGTAACGCCGAAAAACTATGTTGGAAATAATACGAAGAAAGCATTTTCCCCTTCAAGTAATTCATTGAAGGGAAAGTGCACTTTTCATAAATTTGGTGGGGGATGAATTACGAACACATTTTTGGTAGTTTAGTTTTTGTAGTGTTTATGTCAAAATAATATTGACTACCTTACGTTACGACAGTTTCATTGCAACTTTCCCGTAAGTGGAGAATATATTCAGTAATATATATATTGTCCGCCTCTGTGGTGTAGTGGTTAGTGTGATTAGCTGCTACCCCCCGGAGGCCCGGGTTCGACTCCCGGCTCTACCACGAAATTTGAAAAGTGGTACGAGGGCTGGAACGGAGTCCACTCAGCCTCGGGAGGTCAACGGAGTAGAGGTGGGTTCGATTCCCACCTAAGCCATCCTGGAAGTGGTTTTCCGTGGTTTCCCACTTCTCCTCCAGGCAAATGCCGGGATGGTACCTAACCTAAGGCCACGGCCGCTTCCTTCCCTCTTCCTTGTCTATCCCTTCCAATCGTCCCATCCCCCCACAAGGTCCCTGTTCAGCATAGCAGGTGAGGCCGCCTTGGCGTTGTACTGGTCATACTCCCCAGTTGTATCCCTTGATCCAATGTCTCACGCTCCAGGACACTGCCCGTGAGGCGGTAGAGGTGGGATCCCTCGATGAGTCCGAGGGAAAACCAACCCTGGAGTGTAAGCAGATTAAGAAGAATATATATACTAATTTCTAGCCTTGTCCATAATATTCCTGAATTGCTGCAAGTACAAATCTCCTAAGGGGATGAAATATGGCCCCCTGCCTTACTTGTACGTTCAAAAATAAGCTTAAATCTGCGTTTGGAGAGCGCTAAAAGAGTATAACTCGGACGCCATGGTTCCCGTGGGTGCCACGTTCGTCAGACCTGCTATACAGTGTTCAGATGGTGTTGGCAATTTCATCATGGACCTGGTCAGGCACAATGGACAGCCTGGCGAGAAAATGAAAGAAGAACAACAACAGTCAAGGGATACCGGTTCGCAAGCAATGGTGAGTTTGAGATGCCGTTGAAGAATAGTTGTTGTTCTTTCGTGGTATCCGTGATCAAGCAGACTGGTGGGACATTGCTTGAACCAACAAGGTGACCATATCCTCCATACATCACTCTTTACTTACTGCATGTTGGAGAATAGGTATGAGATTATCCACTTTTCAATACCTATTCTCCTGAATACATGTCAATACGAATAAAACATGAAGTTCTTAACTTATGATTTTGTTTGTTCCTGTAGTCTTAACAATAAACCATTACAAAATCCAAAAACCCATATAAATAGGGAAATTACGAGGACTATATAAAATGAGAAAAGAATAACAACTAAAAGTTCTGGTTGTAGTTTTATACAGATATTACAAAACCGTGGCTTATACAGCCCTCAAAGGAGTTTTTATGTCTTTTTTTAGAATTTGCTTTACGTCGCACCGACGCAGATAGGTCTTATGGCGACGTTGGGATAGGAAAGATCTAGGAGTGGGAAGAAAGCGGCCGTGGCCTTAATTAAGGTACAGCCCCAGCATTTGTCTGGTGTGAAATGAGAAACCACGGAAAACCAGCTGCGCGCCCCCAACCGTACGGCCAACTCGCCCTATACTAAGGAACTTAACCTCCCACGACCTGCAGATATTATAGTGCCACGTGGTCAGCTTGACGACAACCTCAACCTCAGCTTTACTTCTTGCCTTACGTGATCGGGTCTGCTGTCTATAATTTCAAACTTCTCTTCAGTAGGTGTCACGATGTCGACTGAACCCCGTTTCAATCTTCAGCGCAAGGCTAATATCCTTTGACAGCCCGGGAATCGAATCCGGTGCCTCTAAGGTAGATACAGGCACATTGCCCTTTCACCACATTGCGTTAAATAATGTTTACATTTTTAAATGTATTGCGTTGGCCAAGTATTTCTCTTTCTAACAAAACGTCAATAGAATTGTGTTACCTGAAAATGTATCACTTTGAGAGAAATATTGACTTCCGATGATGCATCATGTTTATGAGATTTGCCATTTTGTGAAATATCACTTACGTGTTTCAATGTGTGTTTTACTGTGGAAAAATGGCTATGGAAATTTAATATTGTGAGTTTCTATCATCAGTTGGCCGACAGGCGCGCCCAGCTTATCTGCCTCCCGTTGACTCATCACTGCCCGCTCCGCGCCATAACAACAAGGACAGCACTTCGCTCGCTTTATCCGTGCATGATATGAGATAACAATTAAATTAAGAAAATAAGAATTAAGAAAATTAGTAACTGGGAATTCAGAAAATAAGTTCGTACCTTATGACAGATGTTGGAAATGTTCTCCTTCCTGATCCACACACATTTTTGGCATCGTCTTAGGAAACTCCGATTCACACGCATAAGTTCGTCTTCAGTAACTGAGGCTATTTTTTCCCCGGATATGTTCAATTTTAACATTTTCGTAGCTCGCCATGCTGAGCTCTTCAAAACTCCGGCTCCTTGTCCAAGTCGTTTTAGGGATTTTGTAGGCGTATGTTCTAATCTTTCCGAAATTCCATTTACTTTTTCCTACTAAAGTACACGTTTCTTAACACTTCGCTTGTTGTTAAGTAAAGAACCAGTTCCTCTCAATTTGTTAACGAGTTTCCGCACGGCCTCTCTATGTGGAGGGCGTACACCTGGGAATTGTGTTACAAATCTCCTAACGACTTCCCTGCAAGACTCTGTTTTCACATAATTATCGTACATAAATACCCTTTCCTCTACCGTGTACACATGTGGGGGCATTACGAGAATTATACCCCGAAGTAACACTTCACAACTCGAGAAGATTGGAGCGACAGATCAACACTTAATACACGTTGTAAGCACGGACATGAACGTTGAAGAGTGGGCTTTCCCGAGCTGCGCTGTGTAACGGGAAGTGATGCATCAACGGGAGCAGGGAAGCTGGATGCGCCTGCCGGCCAACCGATGAGAGGAACTCACTGTATATTTGATGCACAATTATAAAATACTTCACCGCTAGGCAGAAACTAATGCAGTAATCTTATTTCAAGCTTTCTTTTCCTTTCCTATTTTTTTTCATCGCACCAATACAGGTATGTCTTATGGCGACTATGGGATAGGAAAAGGATAGGACTGGGAAAGAAGCGACTGTGGCCTTAATTAAAGTACAGCCTTGGCATTTGCCTGGTATGAAAATGAGAAACCACGGAAATTCTCACCATGGCCGCCGACTATGGGTTTCGAACCCGCTATCTCCCGATTGCAAGCTAACAGGTACGTGTCGCAAACTGCGTAGCCAACTCGCTCGATCTTACCTCAAGCGTACGACGTCTAGTAATTGATGTGTACTCGAGGACTTCACTTAGTACTGAGAGAGTTAATATATTTAGAGCACGGATTATTGTGAGGATAGCTAGTACATGCCCATTACAGTTGTACACATAGTGATGGACTGATATGTGCGGCATGCGTTTAGCGGTCTAGAGTGGGTTTGAGGTTTCCATATAACTCGTGTGTTGGCGTGTTTCTCTCTTGACACACTGAGTTCACTGTGATCAACCATTCCTTTAAACAGGGTCGATATACTGTACGTATATTTCATTAATTGATGATGTTGGTTTATATTATTTATACTTGTTGTTGGTAATAAAATGGCGTATGGCTTTTAGTGCCGGGAGTGTCCGAGGACAAGTTCGGCTGGCCAGATGCAGGTCTTTTGATTTGACGCTTGTATGCGACCTGCGCGTCGTGATGAGGATGAAATGATAATGAAGATCACACATACACCCAGCCCCGTGTCAGTGAAATTAACCAATTATGGTTATAATTTCCGACCCTACCGGGAATCGAACCCGGGACCCCTGTGACCGAAGGCCAGCACGCTAATCATTTAGCCATGGAGCAGTACTTGTTGTTGGTGTTGTTCTTCCTCTGGAAGATGTGGAGATGTCATATTATCATCAAAGATCTGGCATCCCAGCTGAGCTTTCAGATGTTTCTGAGTCTTTGCTCATTGTTGTCAATTTCTGGGCAGTGGAGTAGGTGTTCATTCATTTTAGAACTGGAAACTGGCATAATAGGCACTGATTGGACGGATGGATACTAATTCTTCTTTTAAATGTACAGCAACGCAGTCGTGTTGTATTCTGAGCATAAAATTTGCTACTGCTTCCCTCCGGGGATTTCACTTTCCTCCCACTTTTCACGGGTATTCTTCAATTTTGTGTGTGTGAGAGACTGTTTGGAAACTGACTTCTGGTATATCGTTGTTGTCTTTTGTGCCGAGAGATTCTTCACTGAATGTATTTAACGTGGTGTCACCTGCGGGTGTGCGCCAATAATATTTTTTGCAAATCGCAGATTTACACTGAAAACATCTGTCCTTCCGGTACGTACAGTAAACATAGCAAGACGGATATATACAACCTGTGACAATAAAGTTCGGTGAATGAAGTCAAAACGGTCGATCCGGCAACACTGGCGACACACAACGCTGTACCTGCGTAGCAGCAGGTTTCGACTACCTGCTCCCAACATTGTTCAGTTGAGCATCGTGTGTGTGCCGTGTAAGACCTGTTTGGCACAGTGCGTGTTTAGTGCGTTGGTTCTGAACTGTGAACAGGAACATGAACGACCAAAAGATCAATGTACAGTTTTGTTTTAAGCTTGGCAAGACAGCGAAAGAAATGCATGCGATGCTGGTACGTGCTTATGAAGATCAAGCACTGTCCTTGCAGTGTGTGTACGAGTGGTTCTCCCGTTTTCGAGGAGGCCGGCAAAGTGTTTCTGACAACCCCCGTAGCGGAAGACCGGCGACCGCCGTCAGTGACGAAAACATTGAGAAATTGAGGACATTAATCATGAACGATCGGCGATCAACTGTGCACATGATAGTGGATGAACTGCAGATTAACCGCGAATCCGTGCGACAAATCGTTACCCAGAAGTTAGGGAAGAGGAAAACGTATTCTCGTCTTGCGCCACATCACTTGACTGACGATCAGAAGCAGGTACGTTCAGAGGCTTCACAGGATTTTGTCGAAACGGCGGATGCGACAGGGATACCCTCTTTCCCTATTCCCAAAAGTATATTCATAATGGACTCGGCCATACAAGGAAGTACAATTGTCTCTCGCGTAGGTAGTAATGACGTATTGACTTCGTGGTATTTCTTCGAGCCGGAAGTGCTGTTTTGTTAGACGCAAAGTTGCGATATGCTTAAAGTGAAGCAAAGTGTGTCTGTTAAACTAAAACGATTTGTTTTGTAATGTGGAGAAATGGTCTTTACCACTGACGGGACAATACTTTACTGCAAACTTTGTGGTGTGAGAGTGGCCGCTGTGAAAATGTTTACGTTGAAACAACTTGTATCGCGTGAGAAACACAAACGTGGTCTGCAACGACTTTGGGATGAAGGAACATTACTACAAAAGAAGCTCCTTGGAGAAACCCATACTTCCTTTTCATCATTCTTTGAAGAACTGTGTAGAGTGTTTCACACATCCTTTAGATTGTTCGACTTCTAGAAAATGACTGCGAACCTCCTCTGCGACTCGGTGTAATGCGCGGGCCAAACACGTCAAATGCACCATTTTAGAGTAGAGAGGATGAAGCGAATTAGCAGTCATGAAGATCCCAATTTCATTCCAAAATGTGTGAGCTTGCAATGAACAACGAATATATGGTTTAGATTTTCAAGTGAAAATGATTGTCTATTATCAGCCAGCAAAGCTTTATACATAGAAAAGCTCCTTTCTACCTCCACCGACACAACAGGAGCATACTTAAAGGAAACAATGTCACTTGAATTTCATTCACTCTCGTCAACATCACAAAAAATAAAGTTTCACCTGACAAAATTTTAGCAATTGAACACGTCTGATACCCTTTATTTTCCTCCAAAACCTTTTTCATCTTCTCAGACACAGCTTGTCCCATTTTGCCACATGCGTGATCCAAATCATTCACCACTTTCAGCACAAGTTGTAACTGCTGCACTAGCAGCACTTCCGACTTTTCCAGAGCAGTTATGGCAATAGGAAGAAATCCAAAATTTGCTTTTATGTAAGCAAGTTTCCCTGCAATTTCACTATCTGCCATAAGTTTCTGCGCTGCTTTGATTGATGCGGCTTCAGTGCTGTCGAATGAATCCAAGATTTGTTTCACCACCTATAAGATATCGCTATAATACGTGCAGGCTTCAATCCAGGTTCCCCATCTTGTGAAAACGGGAGAAGGTGGAAGTGAAATGTCTGGAACTTCTGACTTGAAAGTTGAAACTCGAGAGGGTGCCTTCATGAATACCTTTTAGAGCATTTTATGAGTACAGAAACGTATATTAATTCAGCCTGTATTAAGGTATTAGCGATATGGCTTATGAAGTTTAAGTCCTATTACTTTAGTGGCAAAGGTTACTTTTACAAAGGAATCTGAAATCTGTTCAACAGGAAGCAAGGGATATGCCAATACATTTTTAGATGACAACGTCGCTAGTTTCTAAGTTAAGGAGTAAAGAATAAATGGAAGATTACCATCCAATAAGCTCAGAGACAATGGAGACACTGCAGGTGATATAATTAGATGCAACTATTAGGGCAGCTCCAGATGATAGGCCTAGGACCTGGATAACTCCTTCCAAATAGCCTTGTTTAAATGTAGTGCCTTCTCTTGCGCAATTTCCAATTGAGACCTTTTTTTAATTTTCTTGGTACAGCTTCGTTGTAACTGATTCCAGATTTTCTTTTATAGTAAATGTATGAACTTAGATTTTTAAGTGACTTTTCCTGGAGATGGCAATGTTCCACTTAAGGGACCCTTCCACTCTTCTTCATGTTTATGTAGCAGTAAGATTCCACGCAGCTATGGGACTCATCGTGGGCATGACGCCAGAACGGGCCTATACAGTCGCGATCACAAGAATTTCGGATGGAAAAGGAATCAGGTAACGTTTGGGCGAAGATTTTGGCCAACCCTGAGGAAGAAGGAGAAGTAACCAAGACAACGTCACATGCGTTCGTCTTCCAGGAGGGGTGGCTTGCGACGTTGCGCACCAAGAGGTCACTCCCAACTCCATTTTTCCGGAAACTGATTAAGATGTTTCTATGGTTAAACATTCTGGTTATACTAGCTTTTCCTAATCAAGGAAAGCAACTAATTAACTGTAATTTAATTGCGTTGAAGTGTGCACGATGTAATCCCACCCCAGTATATGTCATTTAATTGTTTGATCAGCGCTGACAATAACTTCATAGGAACGGTTTTCCAAATGCCCTTGCGTCTCTGATAATATAATTATTTAATGCCAGGTTATTTCTACTTTGGTTTTTGAGGATAACAATTATTATTATTAGTAGTAGTAGTAGTAGTTGTAGTATTTAACAGGTCCTATATTGACCAAAATAAGAGTCACCGTTTCTTACAGTAGTTGAGCACGATGCCATTTGATAATGAAGTCATAGTCAAAACCGCTAGCATTTCAGCCAGACCTCGCAGAAAAGAATTACAAAGAACCTGCAGAATTTGATCCTCAATGAGTTGACGTCTGTTGCCTTGAAGAAGGCGTGTGGTTCCTCCCTTCATTCCCCTCTTCCTTCATTGTCGAACCAATGGGACGTGTGGGCAGGCGGAGAAGCAAGTAACTTCCTCTCCGCGTGTGTTTCGTTTATGCTAGATATCGTCGTACTTCCGTTTTATCCACCTCCCCTCACTCTTCAGATGTGTGCATGTGTCAACGCATCTGATGGATGTGACCAATGAGAGAGAGAGAGAGTGTAAGCAGGTACTGGATGATTCTGAGGGCTGTACTGATTTCTTGCCTGAAATGAATATTTCTGGCCACGAGATACTAAAGATTTCGAGTACCGTATACAACAGAGTTCCAATTGTATGCTGACTTGTACATCTATAGTGCCTATACACAGATTAAAACCGAATAGAGACGAAATGGGAATCATATAAAGGGCGAGATCTAATACTTCGGACAATACATTCTTGGCTAAGCCGGGAATTGGGAAGCTTTTTGGAGTAATACAGATTGTTCACAAATCAAGAGAACACGAGGTAATCAAGCGGAGTGTTTGTACTGACCCATGGTCACTGTTCTTGAAAGAACACTATCATTATATAACAGGTTTAACCTCTCCTCCAATGTGTTAACCGTGACTGTACGTAAACGTTGTTTGAGACTGGCATTAGTCCCTTGGCAAAGGAATTTGATAACTCTCAACTTGCATCCTGAACTCATCAGAAGTGTATAGAAGTCAACATGCTAATTACGAATATACGGTTTTTGGCGTGACACAACCAACCATCCTGCCCTGACAAGTACCGATGTGATTCGATCATCGTGATGGGGAAGTCTGCTTAATGGTACTCATTGGTCAAAGTTACACATCGCTATCAAAGAGCATGTTTCTTCAGAATCTCTACAGTTGGCTAATTAGTAATCCATTAGAGAGAATTAATGAAAAGCTCTGAGCTGAGTGACGGCTGGAGCAATAATTACGATGGCCACAGCTGGTGTTCCTGTCCATTCCGACCTACCGCATCTTCCAGACAGCCAGTGGCCATTATCCAGTAATCTGCTCTGTTCACCACGTGGAGGACATAATTGCTACTCTTCACAATAATTGTGCAACTGTCCACATAACACACGTAATCAGCTCAAACTGGACGAATATATCTAACCACATGATTAACTTGAAACACATGCAATAATACAACCAGCTCTGCAGTTATCTGAGCTTGTTAAATCACAACGGAGTGGGCTACTAAGTAATAAAGAGACTGTCATGCTCCTCTCTGAACACGGTCATGTCATCCATGTTTCGAGATTTGCTTTGTCCAGTAACAAGCATAACCTTTGTGTAACTATACGCATAAAGACGTTCTAATTATTAGATTAATACCGAGCATATTATACGTCATTGACGTAAGTACTATATTACCCTTAGAATACCAAATATGATCTAATACAGTTTTTAAATATTTACAATTGGCTTTACGTCGCACCGATACAGATAGGTCTTATGGACGACGATGGGATAGGAGTGCGAAGGAAGCGGCCGTGGCCTTAATTAAGTTACAGCCCCAGGATTTTGTCTGGTGTGAAAATGTGAAACCACGGCAAACCATCATCAGGACTGCCGGAAGGGGGGTTCAAACCCACTATCTTCCGGAAGCAAGCTCACAGATGCGTGCCCCTAACCGCACGCCCAATTCACCCGGTCAAATACAGTTCTTATGCTACAAGTAAGAGAGTGTTTTAAGGGGAGTCAAGACTGAAATATTGAACTTCTACAGTTTACCACTTACCAAAACCAAATTTAAAACACAAGCACATATTAGTATGATATAGCCCCATACAAAATTTGGAGTTGATTGGTTAATTGGTTGCAAAGGTACTGACAAACAATTTTATATGTTGCATGGAGAATGCTCCTAGCGACAAAGTTTTCACTTCTTTTAGTCTATAATTTGGCAGACTTGGAAAAAAATACCAATATATTTAGAAAAAACTCCGGGTTTTGCAGTCAGGATTAATCTATTTGGACATATAAGTTGTTGGAGTGATTAAGTACATCTAGGCAACCATCCTCTATACAACTCTATGGAAGGAATCGGACACTTCGATAAGGTATCGGCCAAAGGAAGACGGACCACGAAGGGCATGGAAATTAAAGACTCCCTAGCAACATAATAATGAGCAAGGCTTGTTACATGTTAGGCTTGTTACATTTCTTCTAAACTGTGTAAGTTGAGCAACGTTGATATTCGTGCAGATGTTCATATACGGAATGCATTACTAAAACCAAACCTCGCAGACACTGGTTATTATGAATAAAGTGAAGCAAAATGAGTTTGCTCCATATTTAGAGCATCTACCTCTATTTTCAATGAATAAATGTGAGGTACCTCTAAGACCTCACTCAATTCCCGAGCTAGGAGTCGGCACGTACGAGCTGCCTTAAGAATCTTATGGTTGAAACGTAAAGCTTGATTTCATTCATAAGAGCATGCTCCAAAGAAGTGGAGGTTGATCAGTAGGTGATTTTTAGAAGTGGGTGTGTTTATGAAAATTCAGAGGTGCCAGAAAATATATAACGAGCAAAGAAATTCATTTCCATACAATTACGGAG
This sequence comes from Anabrus simplex, assembly GCF_040414725.1. Classification (NCBI taxonomy): domain Eukaryota; kingdom Metazoa; phylum Arthropoda; class Insecta; order Orthoptera; family Tettigoniidae; genus Anabrus; species Anabrus simplex. Next base: position 138,474,185 of record NC_090267.1, read on the forward strand.
CTCTGTATAGATTTAATGAAGAAAATATGCGTTGGTAGCCGATTACTTTTTGGGTGAAAGCATTGAAACTAGAGGTGGGGCACTAACAAACTTACAGAGAATGAAAATATTTCTACGATACTTGAGTGATCGAGGTCTTCAAAGTGGAGTGGCAGAGGTCATTGGTGTGTACAAAAGTACCGTATCAATTACATTTTCTAAAGTCCTGGATGAAGTGGTTAGAAAGGCACACTTATGGATACAATTTCCATCTACTTCAGCTGAACAGCAGCAGGCAGCGGTAAATCAATGGCATCAGCGATATGGTTTTTCCTTTCGCAGTTGGAGTCATCGATTGCACCCACGAAGAAATGTAATGTCATTGACCGCACGGGAACGAATATATCAACCGGAAAGAGCAACACACCTTCAATGTTCAGGCTACGTGCAATAGTAAAGACATTTTTGCGAGTGTCGATGCATCTTGGCCAGGTTTTGTGAATGCCTCACGCATATGGACTAATGAGTATATCAACACGGGCAAGAACCTTACTACTGGGCGACTCCGGGTACCCCAAAGCTCCTTGGCTGATGACTCCTTTCCGTGATCCCATTGCTCCTGAAGAAATAGCCTACAACTGCCATTTCACTGTAGAACGCGTTGTGTTGGAAAGATGCTTTGGCCAGGTTAAACAAATATTTCCCATTTTGAGAAATAAAATAAGGCTTCCTCCAAGGAAGGCTTCGTCGGTAATAGCATCATGATTTGTTCCGAATAATGTGGCAAAATATCTGAAGGACGAGGATTTTCAAATTGTTGAGACGTAAGGTAAGGCTGCTATTCTTTTCTTCATCATCAACAAATGTTCTGAACATCTTTTATTCTTTTGGAAAAGTAAATGAACTTAAAATTACTTCCATATTCTCTCCTTACTAAAATAAATGAAAAAGTAAATAATAAATAATAATAATCAATCTTAAAAATTAGCAATTACCGTACTGTGTAAAGGTAAGCTTGCAAATTGTTCAATGTATCCATATTTTCTTGTGCTGAGTATATTTTATATTCACTGTAGAATATTAACTAAACAAACAATGGAAACGTAATGATCTCCAACCTTGATTCTTCAGTACTGTAATTACCACCATTTTAAACTAACTTTATAAATATCCTCTAAATATTTGACAAAGAATAGTACCGACTTCATACGTTCGTACGTCCTGCAAGCCTTTAATCGTTTTAATTTGTGGTAATTTCTCTATTCCCTTAATGCCAACTATTGTTCTAATAATATCAGTCTTTGTAATTCGGGTACTGATAGATGACGAGTTTCTTCGGTCTCGTATTATTCCAGTATAACCGATCCAATGTGAATCCGACGATGTGGGTGTACAGGGGCTGGCAAACAAGACTGATTTGAAACAGAGGTCTCGGATTCATTATCCAAGTATTCTTTATTAGGATGCAACAGATCACACCTTATGCCAGCTGATACAAAAATATTACGCTGTTTAAAATTTTGATTGAATTCTTATAATACAACTTAAATAGCAGAGATCTAAGGCCTCAACTAAATTAGAAAATTCACAGAAAACTAGTAATATGAAAATTGAAACAGATAACTCAGTAGCATACCGTTAAATGGACATAGTATATTGAATAATCTTAACATTGGATATTAACATTATTATGATATATTATTAGTATATTAAATCATTTCTAATTTCTTGCCTTCTACCCTGTCGATAACAGGATTTGTGTCTCCCTCCATCGGCTTATAAAACTTTCTGTTCCCAGTGGTGGTAGTGATGATTATTGTTTTAAGAAGAGGAACAACTAGGCAACCATCCTAGTAGTATAATAGGCGGGTTCTGTGGCCGCCTCCGCCTCAGGGCTCCCAGAAGCCCCCTCCGCCTCCGCCTCACGGGTGGCCCTCCCAGAGGCCTCCTCCGCCTCCCGAGGGGGCATTCCCAGAGGCCTCCTCCGCCTCCCGCGGGAAATTTGAATTGGTAAACAAAGCCACGTGCTTTTTGACAGCTGTCATCGACAACAACGCATCGCTAACCTCACTGCTGCCATCTTGACGGGCCTAAACATCAGTGGTACCAACTTAACCTAACTAGCGCGAGATTTGAATAGGTAAACAAATACACGTGTTTTCTGACAGCCACGTGCTTTTTGACAGACAACAACGCATCGCTAACCTCAGTACTGCCATCTTGACGGGCCTAAACCTCAGTAGTACCAACTTAACCTCACAAGCGCGAGATAAACAAAGCCACGTGCTTTTTGACAGCTGTCATCCGCCATCTTTAAACTACAGAGCACCGTGCTGCCCTCTTTATCGCAGTAGCTGTAAATTCGTCACCTGTCATCGGCAGTGCTGCCATCTTGGCGGGCCTAAACCTTAGTGCTACCAACTTAACCTCACTAGCGCGAGATAAACAAATCCACGTGCTTTTTGACAGCTGACATCCGCCATCTTTTATCAACAGAGCACAGTGCTGCCCTCTTTAGCTACTTACCTTTGAAATGTGCTGGCGGATAATTTGAAAAATGCTTTTTGACAGCAGCCATCTTGCATCGCAAACCTCAGTGCTGCCCTCTTTAGCTAGATACCTTTGAAATGTGGTGGCAGACAATTCTACGTGACAGCAGCCATCTTTGAGCACCGTGCTGCCCTCTTTGTGGTGGCGGGAAATTCCACGTGCTCTTGTTTGGAAACAAACTCACGTGCTTTTTTCTGACAGCTGTCATCTGCCATCTTGCATCACAAACCTCAGTGCTGTACTCTTTAGCTAGATACCTTTGAAATGTGGTGGCGGCAAATTCTACATTCTCTTGTTTGGAAACAAACCTATGCGCTTTTTGACAGCTATCATCCGCCATCTTTAATCCAGAGAGCACCGTGCTGCCCTCTTTAGCTACTTACCTTTGAAATGTGGTGGCGGCAAATTCTACGCGCTCTTGTTTGGAAAGAAACCCATGTGCTTTTCTGACAGCTGTCATCCACCATCTTTAATCCAGAGAGAACAGTGCTGCACTCTTTAGCTGAAATGTGGTGGCGGCAAATTCCACGTGCTCTTGTTTGGAAACAAATTCTACGTGCTCTTCAGCTGTCATCCACCATCTTTAATCAAGAGAGCACCGTGCTGCCCTCTTTGTGGTGGCGGATAATTTGAAAAATTCTTTTTTGACAAGCAGCCATCTTTAATCCAGAGAGAACAGTGCTGCCCTCTTTAGCTACTTACCTTTGAGGCGGTTAATTTGAAAAATTCTATTTGACAAGCTGCCATCTTTAATGAAAAGAGCATCGTGCTGCTATCTTGCGGGTAATTTTTACGTCACAGCTGTCATCCACCATCTTGCATTGCTAACCTTAGTGCTGCCCTCTTTAGCTACTTACCTTTGAAAAAAATCTATTTGACAAGCTGTCACCCGCCATCTTGCACCGCAAACCTCAGTGCTGCACTAGTTAGTTGAAATGTGGTGGCGGATAATTTGAAAAAATATTTTTGACAAGCAGCCATCTTTAATCAACAGAGCACCGTGCTGCTATCTTTATCGTAGTAGCGAGCAATTTAAAATCTAGATGTTTTTCTAACAGCTGTCATCCGCCATCTTTAATCTAGAGAGCACCGTGCTGCCCTCTTTGTACTGGTAGTAAATTCCACGTGCTTTACAAACCCACGTGCTTTTTTGACAGCTGTCATCCGCCATCTTTAATCAAGAGAGCGCAGTGCCGCACTCTATGTGGTGGCGGATAATTTGAAAAATTCTTTTTGACAAACAGCCATCTTTATTCAACACAGTTACCGCTATCTTACATCGCTTACCTCGGTGCTGCACTCTTTAGTGGAAATGTGGTGGCGGTAAATTCGAACAAGTTTAATCATACATCGGGGAGCTAGAGTAAGCACGTGCTGCAGTGATGACGTCATCATGCATGTTTAGACTTGTCCGTTTTCTTAAGAGTAAGTCGGTGTAAAGGAATGTGGTGGCGGTAAATTCGAACAAGTTTAAACATGCATCGGGAAAGCTAGAGTAAGCACGTGCTGCAGTGATGACGTTATTGTAGGTGCACATGTTTAAACCCGTTCGTTGACTAAACGCTTTAGTCTTCGAGAAACAGTGATAGAGAGTGGAGTGCAAACATGACGAAAACATTAATAGTTGATGTGCAAGGCTTTAAAGTAAACGGAAACAAATTTGTGTTTAAAGAGGTGGCTGTGTTAGATTGCAGTGTGTTGTGGGCACCAAAACTTGTTAGTTTAGTATTTAGCCCACCGTTCCCTTACTGTTTGCAAACAGATGAAGATAAAAAGCAGACTCAGTGGATTGAAAACAATTTAGTTTTGAAGTGGGAAGAAAAAGGAATACCTTATCGTTTTCTACCTTTAATGATGAATGCACATTTGTCAAGAGCAGATCTTGTTCTTTTAAAGGGTTGTGAAAAGAAAGAATGGTTGCGTGATTTTCTACCATCATCGTGTGAAATTATCGACATACATGAATTGGGGTGCCCATCATTTAAAACTCTTCCGAAAGAGCATAGTGGAGGAACAAGTAAACAGTCTTTACAACATGTATGCATGCTCTTTGATTGGTTGTGTTTCAGTGCATGCCGGGAAGTGAACAACATATGTAAACTGCAGTGTCGAAATAACCTTAGTGTAAAAGAAACATTTGTAGAGTGAAGACATCATGTCATATCTAACAGATACTAAGTGTAACGCAGTTGAAAAGGCGATCGTAAAGTTTTATGCATGCAAAAAGAAACTAAACACTTTTACTGAGGAAGAGTTAAATGCATTACCAAAGGCATTTTTGGTTAATGTAGCTGCGAATGCTGTAAAAAAGATTTGGGAAAAGGTGCCTCGTGAGTGGACTCAAGATCCTGTTTTGTCAGAGCTTCAAACGTGTAATTTACATCATGAACACGTGAGTTTAGGTAGAAGACCTTCTGTGAGACAGTGCCGTACATGTCAACTAATTAAACTGTATCACGGACCTAAAACTAACGAGTTGTCTTCGCTTATAAACACTTATCATGGCTGTGGAGAGAGTAAAGAAGGAAATGGTGAAGAAACGTGCTGGGAAAAAGATGAGGAAGCATGTTGGGCGTGGACTCATCAATAGAGTGATTGATCTTCTTTTCTTCGTGCTTCATCTCCCCTGCGGTCCTAGAACACGTTCACCTGACACGTAGTTACATGCTGCCTGCATAGAGTATGTCGTGTAGCTGTTAAAATCTGCTTCGTACAGTTATGCTGCGCGCGCGCGCGCGCGTGTGTGTGTGTGTGTTATTACCTAGTGCTTTAGTTGCTCAGAAGATAGCAGCACTTGTCGTTGTTGGTGCAATAAAACGAAAACTGAGTGACAAAGACCGTAAAATAAACAAAGGATAAAAATGTATATATATATATTCTAAAATAAATATGAATTGTCAAAACATATTACAGGTGTTGTTTAATCCTACAGCATGTCCTAGTGACTTAGAAGAAAGGAAACGTAGAGGATTAAAAGAAAACACACATAAGATTTAAAGTACATCCTCTTTATTAATCCATGAATTAAAGCTGTTATTAAAACCAAGCCATTTAACATACAGTTTATTGCCACGACGTCGAATAACACGTTCAACTAAATAGTGATTTGGATATTTTGTTTTCTGCAGTTCTTCCATGTAGAATCCTCCTTCAATAGGCTGTCCTCTGAGATCGCGAAGTAAATACGTAACTGGATTACTAAGCTTAACACTTCTGATTTGAAAAATTTCAGTGCTCCAGTTAGGTGTGTATCCTTTTGCAAAGATAGACTTGTGTCTGCTGATGCGAACAAAATCACCTTCTTTAAAGCGATGGCGACGTGGATCAGCTGTTTTAATTACAAGATGAATAGCATTTATACGAGGTGTATTCTTTGTAACAAGACATAGCTTTGTTCCGATAGTGCGATGAGGTGTATCGTTGTAGGTAGATAAAAGTCTAGGTAGCAGATCAATCCAACGATATGAACCTTGCGCTGTAAATTCTCGCCACATCATTGTTTTGAGTGTACGATTAAAGCGTTCTACAACACTTGCCTTGAGAATGCTGAACGTAGAGTAGTGTTGAATGTCAAGTAACTTGAGGTAAGAAGAAAAATCCTTGTTGTAAAACTCTTTACCTTGATCAGTTTGAAGAAGCCTTGGGCAGCGTTTCGATTCTTCAACAATATGTTTAAATGCTTCTTTAACTTGAGCTGCTATTTTAGAACGCACGGGTTGTGCAAAAGCAAACTTCGAGTACACATCGATAACAGTAAGTAGATACTTATACCCCTTATTACTAGAGGCATATGGAATCATTTCTACTAAGTCTGCTTGCCAGAGATCATCTTTTCCTCGTGTAATAACGCGTCTGCGACAGTAGGTGCGACGTGCTGGTTTATGTAACTCATGTGCGATGTTTACCTTTACAGGTGAGATCTTCTCTTGACGAGCCATTACAAAATAATACCGGCATAACGTAGTTCTCTTTCTATTTCTAGAATTTCTGATCCGTGACCAGTGTGACCAGCCTCTTCCGATGCTCTTAAAAGCAGTAATCGTTCAACGAGTAAGTTTTTTTTTGCTAGGGGCTTTACGTCGCGCCGACACAGATAGGTCTTATGGCGACGATGGGATAGGAATGGCCTAGGAGCTGGAAGGAAGCGGCCGTGGCCTTAATTAAGGTACAGCCCCAGCATTTGCCTGGTGTGAAAATGGGAAACCACGGAAAACCATTTTCAGGGCTGCCGATAGTGGGATTCGAACCTACTATCTCCCGGATGCAAGCTAACAGCCGCGCGCCTCTACGCGCACGGCCAACTCGCCCGGTACGAGTAAGTTTGAGTCATTCCAGTATCTTACATCCACATACGGCAACAAAGGCTTGTAGATAACATCAAGACTACGTGCAGTCGGAAACAGCTTAGAAATAAACTCACTATACTTGTAACTCTTATTCGCATTTACAGCTTCTGTTCTCTTGTAATTACGTCGTGTTGCGTCAGTAGCAAAAAGTATTGCTTTATATTTTTTAAGATCATCTTGTAAAATTATATCCTTGTCAGGTATTCGTGAGAAAAGAAGTTCTAAGAGTCCTTTCGTAGGTTTATAGGTAACACCTTTTACAATGAGTTTGTTGCTATTAATCTTAACATTTGAATTTCCTATCCGGAAACAGTCATCTTCGTAGCGAATACCGTAGGTAGTGTCAGTTTGTCCTGTAAAAAGTTTTTCTATATAAGGTGCAAAGAGAGATCCATAGGTATCTTGAATAAAAGTTCTAAACTGTTTGCGATACTCTGGTGTAATCATAACCTCAGACAAAGATGGTAGATTTTGCGTCGATGTAGTAGGTGTTTCAGCAATAACATCTGTAGTTAAAAACTCAACACGCTTAGATGGTGATGTATCATTAAGTTCTTCTTCTTCTTCCTTATCTTCCTCTTCTTGATCTACATCCTGCTTCTTCTCTTCCTTATCTTGTTCATGCTTTTCTTCTTCATGCTTCTCTTTATGATATGATGTTTGCATAGAAGCAAAACTTGAAGTAGACTGCGGTAATGAAGTAGAATTAAAAATTTCTTTGAGTGGTGTACTTAGTTGTGTTTTTAAAAATAAATCCGTGTCTGCTGGAATACGTTTAAGCTCTTTAAATTTCCGTCGAATATTGTTTCGAGCTTGGATGATATGTTTTGTGATCTCCTTGCTAGATGTTAACATGATGATAGTTTTTAATCAAGTAGTTACTGTAATTCTGTGTTAATGCATATAAAATGATCGAAACCCATGCGATATCGTCCATGCTGTACATCACTTTCTTTATCAATAACTAAAAAGCTGTAACGGTGTAATGACCAACATTTAGCACACATACGTTTAAAGTCATCGAATGTCATATCAGTGTTAACATGATCGTTATACACATGTCGCATGTTGCGCTCATCTTGCCGAAAAAGCACAATAACATTTGCGTTGTCGCGTATCAACTGCTTAGGCACACGAGAATAGGTTTGGCACAAATAGATGCAATCAACATATTTATGCCGACCCATACTAAAGAATGCACGAATAACGTTTTGCTGTTCTGTTGCGACATCATCAAAGATCATAAGAGAATTAGGAAGCACATCGTCTGGTGATGGTACGTGCTCATGCGAATTAAATTTAAAATATCTTATTCCATCTTTAACTAGATCGTGCATTACAGTTTGTAGAATAGTATATAGCGGCTGATAGAGTGACTTTGCGAAAACGTAAATATTCTCGAAGCGTACACCATTTACAGAGTAATAATTGTGAGTAAAAGATTTGTTTTACTGCATCCCGACGGACCTGATATAATACATCGAACAGTAGAAGGAAACAACGTTCCATGACGTTTTCTTGTAGTTGTACTAGAACTAGGTAAGAGATGTGGTACAATGTCGGTAACAGGTAGTGTGTCTTGCTGCTTTATAATCTTCATGATAACTGAATCATAAAGTGCGTAATAGTAATATATATATTAAACGAAACAAGAGGCAACGGTTAGTTTATGATTTGCTCTTGACTAGTAAAGTCGTGTACAGCATGGTGAAACAACGATATCCAAACGACATGAAGAAGAAGAAGAAAGTAAAAACTGTTGGATGGAAAGATGTTATAAAGGCTGCGCAAAAAGCTATTCGAGGGGAATACAATCCTCGTGTAGCTATTACTAAGGCGTTACGCACAGCAAGAGTGAGAATTTCTCCAAAGTGCAGAGCAATATTTAGTAAACGTGCACGAATTATTCCTGTACCAAAACGAGGAGGATTTCTTCCTGCGCTGTTTGCTGGCTTAGCAGCTTTAGGGTCATTGCTAGGTGGTGCTAGTGCTGTAGCGAGAACTGTCAAAGCTGTAGAAGAAGCGAAACAACAGTTGAAAGAGAGTGAACGTCATAACAAGACGATGGAGGCAATTGCGTTACGAGGCAAAGGTGTGAACATGAAGCTAGCGCCATACAAGAAAGGGCTTGGTATCTACATTTCTCCAAAAAACGTCTACTGAATGCACTGCCACATCGAGCTCTAACGCATGATGAAGTTTTTACGTTTGCTAAACAACTAGGAATTCATTATTTTCGAGGAGTGTATATGCGCGATCAACTACCAGCGCGCCCACGTGAACGTGAAAGTGCCGTAATTAACTTGGACGACAGTCGTGGACCTGGAAGTCATTACGTTGCTTATGTAAAACGTAAATCTAAAGTATGGTATTTTGATAGCTATGGAGACTTACCTCCTCCTTTCCAGCTCATACGTTATTTCGGAAGCAGTGCAGACATTGTTTACAATAAAAACCGTGTGCAAAACTTTAATACACGCATGTGCGGACGATTATGTCTTATGTTCTTATATCAAACCCAGACAGTAGAGAAAGTGCTTTAGTGTCTACGTGATGACGAACAGTGAAAGAACGTTTGCTGTACGTGGAGAAGGACCTGAAACAACCGTCTATTTTAATCCACCAATCGAACTTGGTTATCAGCCGCATAGTCTTGGACTAGTATCGTTCGAAAGCTACAATAAAATCTATAATGTGCGTGATGGTGTAAACAAGTTCTATTACGATGAGTATGTGCTAACACTACCCTCAGGTAGTTATACAGTAGACGATATTCACGACTATATTGAAAGTACGTTAATTGATCAGTTTGGGGAAGATAGTTTTAGTAATCGTAATTACAAGTTCTCAGTCACTATAAGCAACATTACACATAAATGTGTTATTGGATCATCATTTAAGATTGACTTCCGGTCACAACCTGATTCGATTGGATCACTGCTTGGATTTTCATCGAGGGAGCTCCTGCCGAACGTACGTTACGAGTCTGATCAACCTATAAAACTCTTCGATGATTACAATGTGAACATTACTTGTAATATTATTACAGACTTGAATAGTAATCTACAACCTTCGCACGTCGTGCACGACTTTATTGTTACAGAGGAACGTGGATATACTATTTGTGAGAAACCAGCAGTAGTTCTTTATCATTCTGTGTCTGTAAAACACATTAGCAACATTACTCTTAGACTTGTAAATAAACATAATCAGCTTATTCATTTAGATCAGCACGCGTACGTAGCTTACAAACTACATCTTAAACCAGTATGAAAACCATCTATGAAACACGGTGTACATTCCGAAGACATACTACATGTATGCAAAGACTCATCGAGCTAACCGATACCCATAAGCAGATTCTCCAAGATTTAGGATATACACTACTACAACAGAATGGAAGAAATGCTAGACATTACGAATACAGTAGAAAGTCGTGAAGGTGTAGTACGAAGTGAGCTTCATTCCTATCAACCTTTTACGTTTGGATTAAATAACAATGATGAAATTCATTTTATTATTAATCAGCAAGATGTATACACCTTACCACACGAAAGCTACCTCTGTATTGAAGGACGACTAGAAAAGTCGGATGGAAGTGGACCAAGCACTTCACAACTAAACAACCATGCTCTAGCTTTTCTCTTTTCTGAAGAGCGATATGAAGTAAATAATGTTGAAATAGATCGAACGAAGAATGTTGGTATTACAAGTGCAATGAAACTCTACCCTTCTTTCTGTGATGAAGAAAGTAATCTTTTGCGGATGTCTGGATGGTGTCCAAAAGCTACTAACAACTGGATGATTAATGAGGATGGTACTTTTACGGGTATGTTATCACTGAAACATATTTTTGGATTCGCAGAAGACGTTACACGTATTATAATCAACGCAAAACAAGAGCTTATTCTAATCCGTGATCGAAGTGATTACAATTCCCTTAAAGCAGTAGAAACACCAGTAGAATCGAAAATAACACTGCATCGTATACTGTGGAGGATTCCACATGTAACCTTATCTGATCGTGAAAAACTTCGATTGCTCAAGATTGTAGAAAATGATACACCATTACCTATACGTTTTAGAAGTTGGGAGCTGCATGAATATCCTGTGTTACCATCTACAAACAAGCATAGCTGGGCTGTTAAAACATCACGTTTTACTGAGAAGCCCTTGTACATTATTTTTGGATTTCAAACTAATCGTAAATTAATCACGAAAAAGATAGCTCACTGTTTGATCACTGTAAATTAAGACACGTTAGACTATATCTCAACGGAATTACGTATCCCTACGAAAACATAGACATTAACTTTGAGAAAAATAAGTTTGGGATGCTCTATGACATGTTTTGTAAATTTCAATCATCGTATTATCAGAAAGAAGATCGTCCGCTATTTACACCTCAGAATTTAAAAATAAAGCACCGATTGTTGTTATAGACTGCTCTTATCATGAAGAATCTATAAAAGAATCTCCAGTTGATATTCGTTTAGAATTTGAAACATCTGAAAACATTCCTGCTAACACAGCAGCCTATTGTCTTATTATTCATATGAGTGATGTTACCTACCATCCGCTAACGAATGTTGCTACGAGACTATAAATAAGAATAGTTCTTTATCATTTTCATTAGTGTGTGCTTCGACATCGTACGCTATGGAACAAAACTGTAAATGTGCATGCTGTTTGCATGCTCATACGCAACATCTTCTTTATCTTACACGAGTGAGTGAGGCTATTAAGATGTTCTATAAACATAGATCGTCGATGCCGAAACATCTTATTCAATACTTACCACCAGGATTTTTATCTACGTACGCTGCCTCTTACGTACATAATTTTTGGGGCATCCTTCCTCTACACAGTAAGATGTCGATCGAAGTAGCTTTATGCAGAACTTGTCAACGACATTACAAGCATCGAGGAGAAAATGGTGATGATGGTTGGGATGGACCAAATCCGAGGATTGAACACTGTACACAGTGTATGAATGAACTTTCTCTAGTACCTCATGATGATGATGATTCCGAAAAGGAATAACAACAAGGTAAGTAGTATATGATCTTCTCTGTAAAGCATAACATACTTAATATAATATATTTCTAAATGTTTTGTTTAATTTGAATGTTGCAGGAGGCATTTCAGAAGCATACGTTGTTAAGAAGCATACCAACCTTGTCAGCAGCAAAAACGAACACTGTTGTAGTACATTTATAAATAAATATTTGATCGTATTCAAAAATGTCGTACTTATTGCATTGCTTTACACCACTTACTCTTAAGAAAAACGATCAGGTCTAAACATGCATAATGACGTCATCACTGCAGCACGTGCTTATTCTAGCTTTCCCGATGCATGTTTAAACTTGTTCGAATTTACCGCCACCACATTCCTTTACACCGACTTACTCTTAAGAAAACGGACAAGTCTAAACATGCATGATGACGTCATCACTGCAGCACGTGCTTACTCTAGCTCCCCCGATGTATGATTAAACTTGTTCGAATTTACCGCCACCACATTTCAACTAAAGAGTGCAGCACCGAGGTAAGCGATGTAAGATAGCGGTAACTGTGTTGAATAAAGATGGCTGTTTGTCAAAAAGAATTTTTCAAATTATCCGCCACCACATAGAGTGCGGCACTGCGCTCTCTTGATTAAAGATGGCGGATGACAGCTGTCAAAAAAGCACGTGGGTTTATAAAGCACGTGGAATTTACTACCAGTACAAAGAGGGCAGCACGGTGCTCTCTAGATTAACGATGGCGGATGACAGCTGTTAGAAAAAAAGCATCTAGATTTTAAATTGCTCGCTACTACGATAAAGATAGCAGCACGATGCTCTGTTGATTAAATATGGCTGCTTGTCAAAAATATTTTTTCAAATTATCCGCCACCACATTTCAACTAAATAGTGCAGCACTGAGGTTTGCGATGCAAGATGGCGGGTGACAGCTTGTCAAATAGATTTGTTTCAAAGGTAAGTAGCTAAAGAGGGCAGCACTAAGGTTAGCAATGCAAGATGGTGGATGACAGCTGTGACGTAAAAATTACCCGCAAGATAGCAGCACGATGCTCTTTTCATTAAAGATGGCAGCTTGTCAAATAGAATTTTTCAAATTAACCGCCTCAAAGGTAAGTAGCTAAAGAGGGCAGCACTGTTCTCTCTGGATTAAAGATGGCTGCTTGTCAAAAAAGAATTTTTCAAATTATCCGCCACCACAAAGAGGGCAGCACGGTGCTCTCTTGATTAAAGATGGTGGATGACAGCTGAAGAACACGTAGAATTTGTTTCCAAACAAGAGCACGTGGAATTTGCCGCCACCACATTTCAACTAAAGAGTGCAGCACTGTTCTCTCTGGATTAAAGATTGTGGATGACAGCTGTCAGTAAAGCACACGGGTTTCTTTCCAAACAAGAGCGCGTAGAATTTGCCGCCACCACATTTCAAAGGTAAGTAGCTAAAGAGGGCAGCACGGTGCTCTCTGGATTAAAGATGGCGGATGATAGCTGTCAAAAAGCGCATAGGTTTGTTTCCAAACAAGAGAATGTAGAATTTGCCGCCACCACATTTCAAAGGTATCTAGCTAAAGAGTACAGCACTGAGGTTTGTGATGCAAGATGGCAGATGACAGCTGTCAGAAAAAAGCACGTGAGTTTGTTTCCAAACAAGAGCACGTGGAATTTCCCGCCACCACAAAGAGGGCAGCACGGTGCTCAAAGATGGCTGCTGTCACGTAGAATTGTATGCCACCACATTTCAAAGGTATCTAGCTAAAGAGGGCAGCACTGAGGTTTGCGATGCAAGATGGCTGCTGTCAAAAAGCATTTTTCAAATTATCCGCCAGCACATTTCAAAGGTAAGTAGCTAAAGAGGGCAGCACTGTGCTCTGTTGATAAAAGATGGCGGATATCAGCTGTCAAAAAGCACGTGGATTTGTCTATCTCGCGCTAGTGAGGTTAAGTTGGTAGCACTAAGGTTTAGGCCCGCCAAGATGGCAGCACTGCCGATGACAGGTGACGAATTTACAGCTACTGCGATAAAGAGGGCAGCACGGTGCTCTGTAGTTTAAAGATGGCGGATGACAGCTGTCAAAAAGCACGTGGCTTTGTTTATCTCGCGCTTGTGAGGTTAAGTTGGTACTACTGAGGTTTAGGCCCGTCAAGATGGCAGTACTGAGGTTAGCGATGCGTTGTTGTCTGTCAAAAAGCACGTGGCTGTCAGAAAACACGTGTATTTGTTTACCTATTCAAATCTCGCGCTAGTTAGGTTAAGTTGGTACCACTGATGTTTAGGCCCGTCAAGATGGCAGCAGTGAGGTTAGCGATGCGTTGTTGTCGATGACAGCTGTCAAAAAGCACGTGGCTTAGTTTACCAATTCAAATTTCCCGCGGGAGGCGGAGGAGACCTCTGGGAGCCCTGAGGCGGAAGCGGCCGCAGAACCCGCCTATTATACTACTCATCCTCTTTTGTTCCCAGTCGCTCAACTTTATCGTCTTGTTCCCTGTCATTTTTATATCCATCTCATATTTGAGCCTTGTTTTCATGTTTGAGAGTTTCTCGTTTAATTGTGCCTCGGTTATTGGGATCACAAACCCATTTCCATACTTGCTGCTTACGCACTCTCTCTCATAGGTCACATCCAATAGACGCGTAACACATGCACACATCTGAAGAGTGGCGGGAGGTGGAGGGAGTGAAGTACGGGATGTCTAGCATGAACGAAACACGTGGAGGAGGGGGGGTAGTTGCTCCCCGCCTGCTCCAACGTCCCCCTGGCTTGACAATGATAAGATGCTGAACAATTTGTATTCCTTGCTTGTGGTAGCATCGACTTGACAACAATTACATGGAATCCTTTAATTATATCCACAAATGCCGATGAATTTTCTCCCACTTCTCTAGCATTATCTTCTGTGTTACTCTTTTTTGTCTCTTAAATGCACTTTACGATCGATAACCACTAAATCACTAATCCACTGTGAGCGCCGTGAGTCAGTACTACTCTGGCGCGAGGAACAACAACAATTAAAGTACAGCCAGTTCACAGCACGTAGAGGTAGTTCTCATAGTTTTCAATCATAGGAAATTTCTGAGCTGACTCCCAAAAAGAGCTATCTCACTTGAAATTGAGCAGAGTTGTGTCTTCACTTTATTCAAGACACCCAATTGCATGCTCCCGACTCTCATAGTGGACACACTGTAGATCACGTGGTACACTCAAGATGTTTTAGTATCTCGTGGCCAGAAATATTCATATCAGGCAATAAATCAGTACAGCCCTCGGAACCGCCCAGTATCTGCTTGCGCACTCTCTCTCATAGGTCACATCCAATAGACGCGTAACACATGCACACATCTGAAGAGTGGCGGGAGGTGAAGCGAGTGAAGTACGGGATATCTAGCATGAACGAAACACGTGGAGGGGAGGTACTTGCTCCCCGCCTGCCCGCACGTCCCCCTGGCTTGACAATGATAAGATAGGGGAATGATGGCAGTCCTTGAAGGCAACAGATATACTGTGTATGTCAACTCATTGAGGATCAAATTCTCCAGTTTCTTTGTAATTCTTGTGTGCGAAGATTGGCTGAAATGTTAGCGGTCTCGACCATGACTTCATTATCATCGCGCTCAGTCATTGTAAGAAAGAATGACCCTTATTTTCGCCAACATTGGCCCTATTAAATTAAGATGCCCCAATTTTCTGCGAGTTCAAAAGCCCTCCGTGCCCTCTTCCTGGTATTTTCTTATCTAGAACCAAACTGTGTCTTCTAGTAAGACGGTAGAGTAAAAGGACTGAAAACTTATAACAGTCACCGACTACTGAAGCATTTTCACGTCTGTATGCAACTCCATTGTTTTAGCAGTTTGGAAACCCTGAATTACATGAGATATCCGTATTCATACAAGTCTGATCATGATCAATATTCGAATAAGTCGAGGTGCTGTGTGCTATTCTATATTGCTGAAAATACATTACAGGTCCATAAGTTATTCACAGGGGAAAACGTGCGTAGTAGGTCAGTCTTTTCCTTTCTTTCCTTCTCACGAACTGCCGTGTGGTATAAAAGTATTCCTTCCTATTATGACCAGTTTTTCAACCTTTATAAAGCCGTTGAATTTTTAATAACTGCTGAGTTTATTTCTCATTGTGTGTAATAATAATAATAATAATAATAACAATAATATTAATAATAATAATAATAATAATAATAATCTATATAAATAAAATTGTAGGGGGTCCGCTGTCTGTAATTTCTTTTGTTTTGCCAATTTTTCAGATATTTATCCGTTTTAGGTCAACTCAAGACCGAATCGGTGGTTTTTACGTTTCGTGTCTGTTTGTTTGTCTGTTTGTCTGTTTGTCTGTCTGTCTGTTTGTCTGTTTGTCTGTTCCACCATCACGTCGAAACGGCTGGATAGATCTCAACCAAACTTCATATTTAGAGTATACTCATCCCGGGGAAGGTTTCGATATGCATATCATTTTAAAATCTTTGAGTACACGGGGGGTTTATAGGAAAACCAGAATGGTTTTTCCACCATCACGTCGAAACGGCTGGATAGATCACAACCAAACTTCATATTTGGAGTACACTCATCCCGGGGAAGGTTTCGATATGCATATCATTTTAAAATCTTTGAACAGACGGTGGGTTTATAGGAAAACCTGAATGGTTTTTCCACCATCACGTCGAAACGGCTGGATAGGTCTCAACCAAACTTCATATTTAGAGTACACTCATCTAGGGGAAGGTTTCGATATGCATATCCTTTTAAAATCTTTGAATACACGGGGTGTTTATAGGAAAACCAGAATGTTTTTTCCACCATGACGTCGAAACGGCTGGATAGGTCTCAACGAAACTTCATATTTAGAGTATACTCATCCCGGGGAAGGTTTCGATATGCATATCATTTTAAAATCTTTGAGTACACGGGGGGTTTATAGGAAAATCAGAATGGTTTTTCCACCATCACGTCGAAACGGCCGGATTGATCTCAACCAAACTTCATATCTAGAGTACACTCATCCCGGGGAAGGTTTCGATATGCATATTATTTTAAAATCTTTGAATAGACGGGGGGTTATAGGAAAACCAGAATGGCTTGGTAGAAATTAATTTCTAAACCTTTTTTCTCATGTGCATCATTTCGATACGTGGATTAATAAGGGAGATATCATTAACGGACCGTTTTTCTGTACAAGTCCCATCGGACTTAACTCACGAGCGGGTGCGTGTAAAGCGTATTCCTTACAACTTGAAAACTACTGAAGACATTCGAACCAAAATGTATATTTACAGTAGCATCCTCCTGTCCAAAGGTAGGTTTTAAACGTAAATAAACCGAGCTCGATAGCTGCAGTCGCTTAAGTGCGGCCAGTATCCAGTATTCGGGAGATAGTAGGTTCGAACCCCACTGTCGGCAGCCCTGAAAATGGTTTTCCGTGGTTTCCAATTTTCACACCAGGCAAATGCTGGGGCTGTACCTTAATTAAGGCCACGGCCGCTTCCTTCCCACTCCTAGCCCTTTCCTGTCCCATCGTCGCCGTAAGACCTATCTGTGTCGGTGCGGCGTAAAACAACTAGCAAAAAAAACGTAAATAACATTTCATATTACGGAATGGACTGGTGGTTTATAGGGAACCGAAATGGTGATTTTACTCTCCCACAATACATACACAACAAGACCAACCTGACTGGAAATCGACCAAACGTGATGGAATACCACCTCTAAACCTTTTTTTTTCATGTGCATTCTTTCGTCAGCAGGATTAATAAGGGAGATATCATGAATGGTCAGTTTTGCAGGTTATGTCCAGCGGACATAGCCCAAAAGGTGTTTTACATGGAACAGATTCCTTATCTATATAAATCAAATCGTAACGACTATGTGCCTCTACACTGACTGTATTGGCGAAATTTACGTACAGCATTCCGTTTAAGGGCTAATAATGACCATCTGCATAATTTTTGGTTTAGTTTCCTGAAAGTCCTAATTTTTACCCGCCTCGCCCAAAATCCAGATTGCGGCATAATCTGCCAGAAGGAAAAGAAGATAATTGAAATTTGACAAAATTATACGTTTTAGCCTGTAAAGAACAGAAAACATCCAAGATCATTAAATTTTTCACTTTTTATCCCCGAAGAATATCGAAATATGCAGGCAATTTTAATTATGGTGCAGACCTTCGGAAATTCCTATCACATAACAGACTGCACAATCTCCGTTCAATTTGGAATGATCTACAACCTTGGTCTTATGACATTTTGCCGTATCTGTATCCCTTTTACGTTTGATTTTTCTCTATTAATCGATGTTAAGTCAATTTGGAATTTTCACATGCATAATTCATACTTTCGATTACATATATGAAATACAGAATCATCAAACTCTTCACGAAAATTGGCCCACCCAGTAACCATATGTGAGCCAAATGCTATGTATGTAGCTGTCACATAATTATCCGAAAAGTAATGTAATGTGAGATAATCTTACAAAAACGTTACCCTGTTCCACGTTTCTAACTCAATCTGACCCAAGAATAGATGACATATCATAGGACCAGCCATTTAGGCCACTAAATCCGGCCTGTCTTTTGGTATAATCCTTTGTCGATATGACGTACGTTTAGTAGCAGTTAATCTGTATATGAAGGTCTTCAGTATTGTAAACACGCATATACTTTCGTATGTCGATCTATATATATTCACTGATGTCGATTTGTAGCGATTGAGAAAGGGTGGGTCTGCTATTGTAATCAGTATTCCCCACACCGACTTTGACTGGCAGTATGAAAGGGTTCCTTCTCCAACTCCTGTGTAACTGTCATTAGTAAGGAAGGCCTACAATTGTAATGAATAATTCACTTCTCGATTTGACTTGCAGAAGGCAAGTGGGCATGCAGTTTTGTTTAAAACTCCTCTACCCGATTGTGTTTGGCAGTAGGCAAGGGTGCCCGCCATTATAAAGAAATGTCCTCATCTAAAATGTGACTGGCATTAGGCATAGTGGCCTGCTATTTTGATGGAAACTCACCAACTTGGTGTGACTGGCAATAAGCTGGCTGGAAGTAGGAAAATGGGCCTGACATTATAATGATAGCTGCACGACTCAATTTCGAGTGATAGTAGGGTAATTGCCTGCCATTATAATAAAAACTCCTCAACTGTAATCTGTCTGGAAGTAGGAATGGGGGCTGCCATTTTAACGAAAACTCCCCAAATCGATTCTGTCCGCGTAGTAGGCAATGGGGCCTGCAATTATAATGTAAACTTCCCAACTCGATTGTGAATGGCAGTAGGCAAGTGAGCCTGCCGTTATATCACAAATCCTTAACAAACACTTTACATTGGAAACAACGTACGGGGACCTCCCCATGCTCTTTCTCGGATAACGCTAAGAGACATGCAATTTTAAAACAATCTTATTTACTGCATGTTCACTATTTACTTCGATATTCGAATACAATGTAGAATACCGTAGCGAAGCACGGGTACATTCGCTAGTAATAATAATAAAATAGTCGTATTTTACCTCAACGACCAAAGTAAAACTAATCTGGCATTAAATAATTATGATCATCAGAGACGCAAGGGTGTTCGTAAAACCGTTCCTATGGAGTTATTTTCAGCACTGATCAAACAATTAAATGCCACACATATTGGGGCGCGATTACATCGTGCACATTTCTTCACAATTAAATTACAGTTTTCCTTGATTAGGAGAAGCCAGTATAGCCAGAATATTTAACCATAGAAACATCTTAAGCAGTTTCCGAGAAAATGGTGTTGGGAATGACCTCTGAGTGCGTAAAGGAACAGACCACACCTCCAGGACGACGAACACATGTGACGTTGCCTCTCTTACTTCCCCTTCGTCCTCAGCGTTGGCCAAAATCTGCACCCAAACGTCATATGTTTTCCTTTCTAACCGGAATTCTTGTGATCACGAGTGTACGCACGGTTACCGTGGGTGGTAGCTCAGTTGTACGTCTCTTAACAGTAACCAACACGAATACCAATTATCCCGAGCGGTGCTTCTTTATTTCTAATTCATTTCAGATGACTCTATTTTCTCACTATTGTTTTTTAAGATAAGCTTTTAAATATCCGGCAGTGAAAGGCATTTTATACCATCTTTCTTTGCCGTTCGTTAGTTACCGGTCAAACCTACAGCAGTGCAATATGAATATTACGGAGAATTTCCCTTCAGCCATAAGACCTATCTGTGTCGGTGCGACGTAAAGCAACTAGCAAAAAAAAAAAAAAAAAAAAAAAAAAAAAGGTCCCTCCAGAAGACCAGAGCTGAATGAATGCTAGTCGAGATGTGATGCTCGCCATATCCGTTATTCTCCTCTACCAGACCAAAAGGTTGTGGGAGCTTTAATATACTGAAGTAACCCCTGATCATTAGGTTTAATGTCCGGCTCCATGGCTAAGTGCTGTGGGTCCCGGGTTCGATTACCGACCAGATAGAGGATTTTAACCTCACTGGTTAATTCCGACGGCTCGGGTGATGGGTGTGTGTGTGTGTGTCGTCATCACTAGAAATCATCATTGGTAGGGCTGCATTCTCATGAAGGCGCAGGTCTTCTATACATCGTCAGCTCGAAAGGCCTGCACAGGCCTCTTCAGAGGACACACTCTCCTATTATTATTATTATTATTATTATTATTATTATTATTATTATTATTATTATTATTATTATTATTAGGTTTGCTGTCTTAACTTGCCTGGTGTGACAGCAATGGTGAGGCACTACATTCTCTATGCGCTCCATCCCTAATATTATAAGAGGTGGCTGCAATTATTTACTAATTTGAAGGGGGTATGCGAAGTAGCTCCGTAGAGAAGAGCTTTCGCATGAGTGATCATCCATACGGGCGTTTGGAAGACTACCTTTTCTAGGATGAATTCTCACTTGACCGCGCGCCAAAATTTTTGTTCATTGGCTACCTACCTACTGGTAGCTTTCCGAATTTTCCACCTTGAAAGCCTTGTAGGCGGCCAAGGGCCTGGGGGTGACAGTGGCTCTTGAGCGGCAGTGGTCTAGCGCCGGCGATGTCTTGGTACGACCGCGACAGGGTAACCAGTGCCGAAAGGAGATACGGGATTGCCTGGTGGGTTTAGGGAGGTTTCTCATAACTTCTCCTTTACGGAGGGGTGGAAGTAGCTGGCAGAAGACTAGCCTTTGCACCTCAAGTTATTCTGTACTCTTGTACTGGGCTATGTTCCTGCGTTAGTATTCGCTTGTCGGTCAGGTAGATCATCACAGGCTGTGAGGCGGGGCGGAGCCTCACGGTGGTGGTGATGGTGGTGATTATTGATTGAAGAGGAAGTGCAACTAGGCAACCATTCTCTATATAACACTAATCAGACAGAAAAAATGACTGTGTGGTGATTAACTATTAATATCTCCCTAGGAAATAGCCTTCTTCGATAACCTAACTCTTTCTTAATCAGAAGGAAACACAAATACTGGAGTGTACTCTCCTCGTTTATAATTCGCTTTGCAGCCAGGCACACAGCAACTCTTAGCATGGTGTTTGCTCTCACTGATAACCTTAATTGAATTATATACATATCGTGGTTGATAATAAAACGCTGGATGTACTAACTCAACTCATTTTACACTATGGGTATAACATTACACAAATAAACTACAAAATCAAAACACTGCAGAGCGATATTATTAACCTATAGCCTCACACGAATATAGGCTACGCTCACACTAAGTTTTCTTAACTAATTGAGGACTTTTCACTTAATAATGCAGTCGATAACGACTCAGTCTGATTCTTTCCATGCCAGCATCAAAGCTTTGGCGTACCGTTGGGCAAGTGCTTGGATAAGAATGGTGAGTAAGTTTAATAGTAAAGCGTATCCGTGCTCTAATAATGTGTATCTGTAAAATAAAGTTTTTCCACACAAGCTCTTGTTATCTTATTTTAACGTAGACATACATTGCTGGACAACGGGTACATGAAAAAAAAAATTAAGACGATTTTATTGTTTGGGTAGAACGCATATTTCGCTTACAGTATTTATGTTTAATGTCTCCATTGACAGATAAAAGTGGAGGCTCCCAGTTTAAAAAAATAAAATAAAATAAAATAAAATAATCTGAAACGTAGTTTTCCTGAAATAGCGCTTCAAGCTGAGGCAAAATTCGTGCTAAACATGTTGACGTCACACGCATACTCTGTTATAAGATGGCGCTGTGTTGATTCACGCCCTCAATTTAGCCTCCATATATATTCATCCTATTCATCCTTGCATCAATTGTGGCGATTACCGGGCGAGTTGGCCGTGCGGTTACGGGCGCGCGGCTGTGAGCTTGCATCCGGGAGATGGTGGGTTCGAATTCCACTGTCGGCAGCCCTGAAGATGGTTTTCCGTGGTTTCCAATTTTCACACCAGGCAAATGCTGGGGCTGTACCTTAATTAAGGCCACGGCCGCTTCCTTTCCATGCCTAGGCCTTTCCTATCCCATCGTCGCCATAAGACCTATCCGTGTCGGTGCGACGTAAAGCCACTAGCAAAAAAACTTGTGGCGATTTGGAAGTGTTTCTCTTTAGTGCACTCATGCGTTACTCTGAATCAAGTTTGATGATTGACGACGAGTTTAATATTGATGTTGATGTGCTAATCATTATGATGGCCGATTTTAATACAGACATCCAAAGAAATGAAAAGCCACTTGATTTCCTTAAACATCACTTTAATTTGAATGTTGTGCGGAGCAACTACCCAGCACATTGGGTGGGACTTGATCTTACTTTTACTCGTAATATTAAACCTGAACTCTTAAATTATGCCACTCATTTCTCATATCACAGACCCATACTACACCGAGTTATTACCTATATCAAGTGTACCACATTCTACTAAATTAAATTTATTATCCACATAATATTTGACTTTTATTTCTATTAAGTAAGTCTACGAGACCATGAAGACCCTGCGGCTGTTACAGTAGTGACAGCCTACAAGCTACCTTGTAATGTCAGAAGGTGGCCGCCATCTTCGGAGGATCAGCCTTACAAAATTACTTACGGCCCGAGTTTTTATGTAATATCTATCAAAGTGCAAAATATGTACATTAAAATGTAGCAAATATCAGTGAAATATGTAATGAAAATGAAATCCAAAGTCTGTTTCCAGTCATTCGACCGGGTCAGGAATGGAATGAATGAAGCCCCCATCTAGCGGCGAGGATAGGAATTGTGCCGGCTGCCGAAGCCTGCCGCACTCCTCTGGAGCAATGATTAATGAATGACAGATGAAATGAAATGATATTGGAGAGCGTTGCTGGAATGAAATATGACAGGGAAAACAGGAATACCCGGAGAAAAATCTGTCTTGCCTTCGCTTTGTCCAGCACAGATCTCGCATGGAGTGACCGGGATTTGAACCACGGAACTCAGCGCTGAGAGGCCGGCACACTGCCACCTGAGCCACGGAGGCTCTAGTGAAATGAAAAGAAATGGCGTATGACTTTTAGTGCTGGGAATGTCCGAGGACATGTTCGGCTCGCCATGTGCAGGTCTTTCATTTGAGACCCGTAGGCGACCTGCGCGTCGTGATGAGGAAGAAATGATGATGAAGACGACACATACACCCAGCCCCGGTGACAGCGAAACCAATGGTGGTTAAAATTCTCGATTCGAACCGGGACTCCTGCGAACAAAGTCCAACACGCTAACCATTTAGCCATGGAGCCGAACTCTAGTGAAATATGTAATATTCATAAAATGTGTAGTAGTACTAGCAGTGTCCGCCTCTGTAGTGTAGTGGTTAGTGTGATTAGCTGCCACCCCGCGGAGGTCCGCGTTCGGTTCCCGGCTCTGCCACGAAATTTGTAAAGTGGTACGAGGGCTGGAACGGAGTCCACTCAGCCTCGGGAGGTCAACTGAGTAGAGGTGGGTTCGATTCCCACCTCAGCCATCCTGGAAGTGGTTTTCCGTGGTTTCCCACTTCTCCTCCAGGCAAGTGCTGGGATGGTACCTAACTTAAGGCTACGGCCGCTTCCTTCCCTCTTACTTATCTATCCCTTCCAATCTTCCCATCCCCCACCAAGGCGCCTCTTCAGCATAGCAGGTGAGGCCGCCTTGGCGAGGTACTGGTCATCCTCCCCAGTTGTATCCCCGACCCAATGTCTCACGCTCCAGGACACTGCCCTTGAGGCGGTAGAGGTGGGATCACTCGCTGAGTCCGAGGGAAAACCAACCCTGGAGGGTAAACAGATTAAGTAAGTCCTAGCAGTTGTACCTGTTCTTCGTACGGGAATTTGCAATGGATTACATGTTTCCTTCATGAATTTATGCGAAGTTACATGCCTGTATAAAACCGGCATGTTAAACTGATATTTTTTCTTCGAAAACACGTGGCAGTAACGTGAAGTACGATAAATATGAACAAAGTAGAGACAGAACGAGGATGATTGGAGAGTTTATTGTACGGTACAGTCCGAAGTTGTGCGAAATTCTCAGTTACATATATTGTTTCTCTGACCATGGAGTGGCGCTGTGGCAAGAAGGCTCATGGAACCTATCGTCGATTATAACCTCCCTTATTATTATGTTCTATCGAAAAAAGTAAAATGGCTGTTTAATCCTTCCGTTAATCCAGCTTGAAATGACATGCACCATTTATTCCATGGGTCTTGGACTAAAAATTCGATTTTTCGAAAGCTTCTTCGTTATTTACAGTCGTATGACAAATACGGCACGAAAATTTGAAAAGTGGTACGAGGGCTGGAACGGGGTCCACTCAGCCTCGGGAGGTCAACTGAGTAGAGGTGGGTTCGATTCCCACCTCAGCCATCCTCGAAGTGGTTTTCCGTGGTTTCCCACTTCTCCTCCAGGCCAATGCCGGGATGGTACCTAACTTAAGGCCACGGCCGCTTCCTTCCCTCTTCCTTGTCTATCCCTTCCAATCTTCTCATCCCTCCACAAGGCCCCTGTTCAGCATAGCAGGTGAGGCCGCCTGGGCGAGGTACTGGTCATACTCCCCAGTTGTATCCCCAACCAAGAGTCTGAAGCTCCAGGACACTGCCCTTGAGGCGGTAGAGGTGGGATCCCTCGCTGAGTCCGAGGGAACAACCGAACCTGGAGGGTAAACAGATGATGATGACAAATACGTATATGACACAAAATAACGGAAATAGCATATACGCAAACATTTGTTATACACAGTCTTTTGATAGACGTAATTTAACAAATACATATTAAGGTTGGTCATGTACATATTATAGGGGCTGCTTGGCCGAGGCGGTAAAGGCGTGCTCGGTTCGCCCGGGAGGACGTGGGTTCGAATCCCCGTCAGGAAGTCGTAAAATTTAAGAAACGAGATTTCCACTTCCGGAGATGCGTGCACGTGGCCCTGAGGTTCACTCAGCCTACACCAGAAATGAGTACCAGGTTAATTCCTGGGGGTAAAGGTGGCCGGGCGTAGAGCTATCCACTCAACCCCATCAAGTGCCGAGGTTAGATAGTGGAAGCCTTTACCTTCCCCCCCCCCCCTCCAAGGGCCTTCATGGCTTTGTATGTACATTTTGTGAGTGTGTTAAATTACTATTCAGGGATTAAGAAATAAAGTTGGTCCTAAAACCTACCCAAGGTGAGCTAGATTTTAAATACAAAGTTTGGTAGAAATATATCCAGTATTTTTTTTTTTTACTTATAAGAACTCAGACAAACCGACACCAAAGCTAAAAAATATGCAGATGGTCATAATTAGACCTGAAACGGATAACTGTGCAAAAATTTCACCAAAATATTCAATGTACAGATACGCGGTCATTATGATTTTATTTATATAGGTACAATGCAGAAAATATCAGAAAAAAGCATATAATAACATTTTATTACTGAATAGGATACAATTTAATTAAAACAGAATGACATGTTTCGTAATTGTAAGAACATCATTAGATTTTATCAAATCACACACTTTTTTTTATCTATAGTGTAAGACAGTGGTACGTGTCTCTGCCAGTTAAAATAAACCATATCTATCTATCTATCTACCTAATTTATGAATTGATTAATATTATCGAGTAGTGTAAAAACCATTTATGTTAACATCCTTGTCCATTATTCTAATAAGTGTTTAAATGTTGTAAATTCATAAGTTTTTTTTTTATGAATTGCAACCGTACAATATATTATAACAAGTGATTTTGATAGAATCTGATGAAATGAAATGGCGTATGGCTTTTTAGTGCCGGGAGTGTTCGAAGACATGTTCGGCTCGCCAGGTGCAGGTCTTTTGTTTTGACGCCCTCGTGATGAGGATGAAATCATGATGAAGACGACACATACACCCAGCTCCCGTGACAGAGAAATTAACCATTTATAGTTAAAATTCCCGACCCTGCCGGGAATCGAACCCGGGTCCCCTGTGACCAAAGGCCAGCACGCTAACCATTTAGCCATGGAGCCAGACATAGAATCTGATGATGTTCTTGAAAGATTGAAACATGCGTTGTTCCTTTTCTTTTATTACAGTCCGTTTTACGTCGCACCGACACAGATGGTATTTATAGCGAAAATGATGAGTAACACATAACGAGAATTTGAGCCTGTTGACATTTCTTGATGGATGCAGTACTTTTGCCTGGCCAGGATGTATTCTTTCACAGGTTTTATAGCATTGTTCTATTGCATCCTCGTGTATGTTTCATGTTTTAAAGTTGTCACTCTTCCTCAAACCATCCATTGTTTTGTTCTCCTATTTGCTCTTTCTAAGGCATTGTCTGAACCTGTAACAAGGATATCCATGAGACGTTTTTCATTGATTACATTAATTGAACCTGGGAACTGTTTCTGATTCTCTGAGTCCATCAGCGTTAAATTTTCTTACCCGGGATCCATGTGCTTTCCATGCATTAGATATTCTGCTTTCGATTTCTGCTTTAACAAGATAGTGGTCAGAGTCCCCATCTGCCCCCTTGTAAATTCTTATGTCCGTCAGTTTGGAAAAATGCCTTGCATCTATTAGGAGGGAGATTTCCACGTCGTTTTGCGTGTGTTTTAATGATTAAAAATAGTACACACTGCCACGTTCCTTGAAGAGGCGAAGTTTATTAGCTCGGTCCCACTGTCGTTTTCGTTAACTATGACGGCTATATTTTCTAATAATAGACCTATACAATGCGTCCAGTCCCATATTCAGTCAATAAACATTGATCTGTATTTAGGGCAATCGCCCAAGTGGCAGATTTCCTATCGGTTGTTTTCCTAGCATTTTCTTAAACGATTGCAAAGAATTTGGAAATTTATTGAACATCGCCCTTGGTAAATTATACCAGTCCCTAACTCCCGTTTCTACAAATGAATATTTGCCCCAGTTTGTTCTCTGGAATTCCAACTTTTGCTGGGCTGAGTGGCTCAGACGGCTGAGGAGCTGGCCCTCTAACCCCAACTTGGCAGGTTCCATTCTGCCTCAGTCCGGTGGTATTTGATGGTGCTCAAATACGTCAGCCTCGTGTCGGTAGATTTACCGGCACGTAAAAGAACTCCTGCAGGACTAAATTTCAGCACCTCGGTGTCTCCGAAAACCGTAAAAGTAGTTAGTGGGACGTTAAGCCAATAACATTAGTGTTAATAATTCCAACTTTATCTTCATATTGTGATCATTCCTAATTTTAAAAACACCACCCAAAAATATTCGTTTACAGTACTAATGCTATTCCACGCCATCTCTCCACTGACAGTTCGGAACATACCACTTTGTCGAGCAACTCGTCTCCTTTCTCCCAAGTCTTCCCAGCCCAACTTTGCAACATTTTCGAAACGCTAGTCTTCTGTCAGAAATCACCCGGAACGAATCGATCTGCTTTTCTTTGAATTCTTCCCAGTTCTTGAATCAAGTAAACCTGGCGAGGGTCCCATACATTGGAGTTATACTCTAGTTGGGGTCTTACCAGAGATTTACATGCCCTCTCCTTTACATCCTTACAACAACTCCTAAATACCCTTATAATCATATGCAGAGATCTGTACCCTTTATTTGCAATCCCATTTATGTGATTACCCCAACGAATATACTTCTTCATATTAACACCTAGGTATTTACAATGATCCCCCTAAGGAACGCAGCAATTAAAACTGAAAGGACTTTTCTTATTAGTAGAAACGCACAACCTGACTTTTAACCCTGTTTATAATCATACCATTCCATGCTGTCCATTTCACATTGTCGAGGTGTTTTTGCAGTTGCGCCCTATCCTGTAACTTATTTATTACTCTATACAGAATAAAATCATCCGCAAAAAGTCTTATCTCTGATTATACTTCTTTACTGATAATATTTATATATACGGTATAAGAAAACATAAAAGTCCAATAATACTGCCTTGATGCTTTTCCCTCTTAATTATTACATTAATGATATTGGCATTCTTATACCCGAGCATTATTTTAATAATAATGGTATTGCTTTTTCGTCCCAACAAATACTTTTTAATCGTTTTCGGAGAAGCCGAGTTGTTGGAATTTTGTCCTGCAGGAGTTCTTTTACGTGCCAATAAATCTACCGGCACGATGCTGACGTATTTGAGCACCATCAAATACCACCGGACTGAGGCAGGATCGAATCTGTCAAGTTGGGGTCAGAAGGCCAGCGCCTCAACCGTCTGAGCCTCTTGGGCACTAACTATATAACTCATCCAGGTCATCATAAAGCAAGTCTTTCCGTTCACCGCTTTCGTATCCAGCTGTACAGTGTACACAGATGAGGCTATAGGTGCAAAACTTTCCTGGAACTCTTAAGGGTGCCACACACCTTCTTCAGTTTATCGGAGCGATTTTCATGTGTGACGTCAAGTCTTTGCGATAAACTGAGCAAACTGCGCAGTTTGTTCAGATAACAACGCAGGAACTAGAACTGAGCAGACTGGTCCTCTTTTCCTTCGAGAACAGCGCAGTTTACACAGATAATCTCGCGGATCAGTCAGACAGTCAGTCAGGCAGTTATCGTCTGTTCGCCACCATGGAAAGAACCGAACTTACAAAGAAAGAGGCAACTATAATATTCATTGAGGCTTACCGTTCGTTGCCCGAGTCGGTTTTACTCCAACAGAGTAAAGAAAGCCGAGGCGTATGACAGCCTCATTGAAGAACTGCGACCAATTGAACCTAATGCGACGAGAGAAAATGTTGTTAAAAAGTGAATAACATTCGTTCTACGTTCAGAAAAGAGTTAAAGAAATTAAACTACTCCAAACGGTCTGGAGCTTTCTGTGAAGACGTCTACGTTCCATCACTGTGGTACTATAATGATCTTCTCTTCCTGGTTGACCAAGAATCTCCTGACCAAAGTCTATCGACATGTAAACGACCGTTCAACATACTGAAACCTACCACCGCGTACTGGCTCAATTCTTCAATCGATAACTACAAAACACGTAGCAACCGCATTCACAACGAAATCCGCCAGAACTGGCACCAACACTGAATAAACTGATGGAAAATATTAAGCTGGCCCACACACATTCAGTTCAGTTTTTCGTTCAGTTATTCGGACAGTTATTCGTTCCGAAAAACTGAAGGTGTGTGGGGCCCTTTAGCATGCACAGTCTATGGGTTTTAGCTTTAAAATACCAAATGAGTTGTTTTCATTCGTAACAAACCAGTTTCAAATATATTCTCCTTTGTGTGCAACTGTAGAATACGACCTTTCTTTTCTGTAACTCTGTTATCTGTACATCCATCTCATTTCATGGGGAGCAGTGAAATCTAATCGAAACTTGTCAGGCTGATTTGAATGCCTTCTTAGGGCTCCAGTCTGGTACAACATTAAAACATTCCATGATTCATTTCTCAAGTCCAGTAAACGTTTGCCACGTCGTCAGTAAAGAAGTCAGACCTGGTAGTTCTTCGGATTTTGAAACAAGTTTGTTTGAAAGATTGAATTTCCACAGAAATCTCGGAGGACTGATGTTCTCTGTTAGCTGATGGATCCCCATTTTAAAGCGTTCGAAACCCGCTTTCCCATCCTAAACTGCATGAGCGTTGCCCAGGTTTCATGGCGTGAACGTGCATGCACCGACTTGGTAAGAATGAATGGCATTTTCTGAGTTTTATTTGTGCACTTCTATCAGCAAGAAGACACCCACAGGGCCAAACATCATCCAAAAAATACTGAAGGTTTATTTTGGAAAATCTGAAACTCTCTCCTTGAGAGAGTGCAAACTTTGATGTAATATCATTCGAGATTATGCCATTGGAAAATCGATGAACTATATTCAGTTATGAAGCAAGATAATTCTCTCCATATCTAGAACAGTGATGACTCTGTTTCTTTTACGCTCCAGCTAATCTCTCAGACAATCTATTCTAATCGTATTAGCATAATGAGCATAATCACAATGTCTAGACTTCCTTAAAATATTTCAAAAGGTGCTAACAATCAGTTTTCATTCCTTTATAATGTTTCGTGTTTTCACTTTCTGTTTTATATTTTGTTTATTTTGTATGTCTACGTCTGTAAAGCGCCAAACTCTTTTCATCAGCTTTTCAATTGTTCGTGTTCTCTCTACGTAAAAAGCAATGTTCCATCCAGAACACTTAATTAGCCGCTTTTTCGGGCTTGTCTTTATAGAGCTCTGTAAACGTTTCCTTCACTTAGATTTTGTTTCTCCTGCATTTGTCTCCTTCCTGTAATTCAGTCAAAATCTCCATGATTTGTTCGTGGGCTAGTTACCTCTGTTTCCAGAGGGTATTATATCACTTTGATGTCATTTTTTGTTCAGTCATAGCCAGGCTTCTTAGAGCATCGTATGTTTAAATATTCGTATTTCATTTCTCCATTTCGTTATAAATAGCGGCCTTTCCTTGGCAGAAAGGTCAGCGTACTGGTCTTCTGTTTCAGAGTGCATCGAGTTCGATTCCAGACAATCCAGGGACTGTTTATTGTTAATTCCCTCATCTCGGGAACTGGGCGTTTATGCACATCTTAATGCACTTCTCTTCACTTACATACAATACACCACACCACACTACCATAACCACATAAACACGTGAATACACCCCTCCACATAGGGTTGGTGTTAGGAAGGACATCCGACCGTAAAACTAGGCCAAATCCATATTATGTGCCGAATCCAATAAATTGGAAAAATGCCAGGAAGAAGATACGTTATTTCGAGACATATGAATTACCTCAGTCACTTTCATTTTGTCAAAGCCAAGGATAAAGCTGAGACAGATCAATGAAAGTAACAAAATTGCTCTAGCCCATACCAGAAGACATAGTGCACTGTAAACACTACGTCCCGCCAGCAAAGGCATTAATTACGTAAATATTATTGTAAATAAAGGGTACAGATCTCTGCACATAGTTGTGAGGGTATTTAGGGGTTGTAGTAAGGATGTAAAGGAGAGGGCATATAAGTCTCTGGTAAGACACCAACTAGAGTATGGTTCAAGGATTACTTGATTCAAGAACTGGAAAAAATCCAAAGAAAAGCAGCTCGATTTGTTCTGGGTGATTTGCGACAAAAGAGTAGCGTTTCAAAAATGTTACAAAGTTTGGGCTGGGAAGACTTGGGAGAAAGGAGACGAGCTGCTCGGCTAAGTGGTATGTTCCGAGCGTCAGTGGAAAGATGGCGTGGAATGACATCAGTAGACGAATAAGTTTGAGTGGTGTCTTTAAAAGTAGGAAAGATCACAATATGAAGATAAAGTTGGAATTCAAGAGGACAAATTGGGGCAACTATTCATTTATAGGAAGGGGAGTTAGGGATTGGAATAACCTACCAAGAGAGATGTTCAATAAATTTCCAATTTATTTCAAATCATTTAAGAAAAGGCTTGGAAAACAACAGATAGGAAATCTGCCACCTGGGCGACTGCCCTAAATGCAGATCAGTAGTGATTAATTGATTAGCGCTCATAGTGGTAGAAAAAGGCAAACTGCTAATCTAATCGACCGGATAGCGATGATTAAGAAAAGGATTGTAGAACTGTGGATTTTAAAATCAATATTCACTGTACTGTGTATTCTTTGTTTTCGGCCACTTTCCAGGTGGAGGAAGAATCTATTTACCTATAAATATAAAATAAGAGTTTTGTCTGTGCATTGTTCAGAATTTGTAAAGAATGGTATTTCTGTATCGGTCGTATCCATAGTAACAATGAAATACACTTGTTAATTTTCCCTCATTTAAGGGCATAACGTGAAAATTGCTGGAGATAATTTAATGAAGTTTGATATATAAACTCGAAGAATGAGGCACTACATTCTAAGCTATAAATGATTCTATTCACGCTGAGTGAAATGGTAGTTTAGTTGAAGGCCTAAAATTGAATTCGCAAACATTTGTTACTAGTGGTCCTTTCGATACATACTACATAAATAAAGTTATATAGAATTAAATTTCCGATAATTTATGTTTTTTTTTTTTTTTTTTTTTTTACATTTTTCTTGTGTCGGCTATGATAACAGAGATAGGCCCTATTCGTGAATTTTGACTTTTGTTGGTAAGTCCATATCAACGCCGAGCACTGCTAACATGGAAATAGTGTTTTTAAATGGCGATGGTTTTTGTCATGATTGTCTTAAGGTGTAAAACCATGTGGTCATCGGTCCGTATCGACAAGGAAAATGGTTTAGATGATTATTTTAACAAAACGGAAAAATTCATAAAAGAACGATCTCTTGAAGAATAAACCAAGAGGGAGTCATGAAAGAAGTAACCTTTACATTAGATGCTATAATATCCCAGATTTGGAAGAAAACTAAACATGAAGACCTACAATATCGAAAGCTCATAAAACTGGTCAAGAATAACGTAACATTGACCACTGTTGTGATGTAATTTGGCTGCCACTCATCTCTGACAGAAGAGAGCAACAAAATTAATTGTTGTCTTCTGTTTTCATTGCTGAATAAGGACGAAGAGTTAAGGGATTCTTACATAGATTTATATAGAATTCAAATGATCATTACAAATAAATCTCAATTTATTTGGCATAGCAATTAACTGAGACAAATTTAAGTGTTATAAAAATATTTCTTCCATTTATTTTAATTTTTGAAAGAAATGGAGTGAGATGGTTCCACGCTAATTTAGTGAACACATTACAAACACAATTTTTTATATTTTAAAAAATAAAATCGATTTTTTCCTAATGTAGATACTTAAGCCATTGTTTTACGAACGTGAATTTTATTTAATATTGAAAAGAAATGAAATAGAATGGTTCCAAACTATGACTAGTGCAAAGGAGCGCATGGAATCTTGTGGATATACGAGGCTTGGGGCATAAGCCATGGCAATAATTATTTTTCACTCACATTTGTACGGTGAAAATGAAATGGCTTATGGCTTTTAGTGCCAGGAGTGTGCGAAGACATGTTCGGCTCGCCATGTGCAGGTCTTTTTGATGTGACTCCCATAGGCGACCTGCACGTCGTGATGGGGATGAAATGATGATAAATACGACACATACACCCAACCCCAGTGCCAGCGAAATCAACCAATGAAGGTTAAAATTCTCGACCCTGCCTGGAATCGAACCTGGGACCCCTGTGACCAAAGATTAGCACACTAACAATTTAGTGATGGAGCCGGACGGTGCAATGGTCACATATCCTGGAAAGCATGACATGGACACAGCACGAGATGGTGGTGCGCTAAACATGTAAACTCGTGTCCTCATCCCGAGGAGGTGCAGCAAACCCCCAATGGAGGTGAGCTGCATGTACCATTTCAACCACATACTAGCCGTCCCGTCATTCGTAAATTTCTGAGAGTACCGGGAATCGAACCCGCGCCCGAGAGGACGGCAGCTAATAACACGCTATGGAGGCGGACGGTGCTGCGCTGAAAAGGTACCATGCGTAGGGCAATGGGACTACAGTAGTGAATCAGGCTGCGTGCAGAATGGATGTGACGAGGCAAGAACAGCGTGGGTACATCAAACTGGCCGTTCGCTGGGGTCGCAATGCCAGGGTGCTTGTGGAAGCTGTGGGAAATAATGTCCTTCCGTACCGAACCGTTGTGAGATGGGCAGCGGAATTTCCGAATTGACGTAAAACAAACTGCGACGTGCAACGCTCCGGAAGACCTATTAGTGTCCGGACTGATGTGTTACATGTAGTAATTACCCAGTGGAAGGACATGGACAGAACATTACGTCAGTTACAAGCCGGAACAGGCATTGAAAAAGCACGAACCATCCACAGAATTTTACGGGAATTTCTTTATCTGCATAAAGTTGCATCACTGTGGGTGTCACGTGCACAAGTGGACGCGGTATGTTGTATACTCTGACCACTTCGTACGTTACCGGGAGGAAGGCAAGAAAAAGCTAGTGATGAATTTTGGGCTAGGGCATATGAATCAGACCACAAACCCGTCTGCTGAATGGCGACTTGTAGGATCACCACGATGGCTGAAGTTCCGGCAAAACCCTTCCGCCTTAAAGCTGATGGTCATTGTGGCTTACGACGTCAGATGCGTGACTGCATGTCACTTCGTTCGACAGCAGTGAACTACAGAAACTTCCTGCAGAGATATCTCATGCCATTAGGGACAAACGCCCGAATCTTCTCAACAACATCGTCCTTCTCCATGACAACGCCAGACCGCATGCAGCAGAGGTTGTACGGAGGCAACTTTAGCGCTGGGGGTGGGAAGTACTAGAACATGCGCCATACTGACCGGACCTGTCTTCGACCTCATCCTGAAACTGAAAGAGCCATTGTGTGAGAGACAGTTTGGGGCACGAGAAGATATTGCCAGCGCTGTAAAACATGCGATTGCAACCTCCACATTAGGGTTATGACTTTTTTGTGACCCCAAGTTCCTGTGCCATAGATAGGTGAACTTTTGCTCAAAAGTAAAGGAAGATATATTATAAATTAATTTTTGGAAAAGGTCACCCCCAAACCAAAAATTGGTTTTACCATATATACGTATAAAGTAACAAAATTAACTCTTTAAGCAGTGATATATTAAAATAAAATATTATATAATTGTATAACACGTCGTTTTGAAGTCATTAACAATTTATTGAACAAAATTAGAAATAATAACAAATCGCAAACTTAATTATCTATTCTACAAGTGCCAATAGTTGTATTCAGCTGTAATTGCTGAAAATGAGTATTTGGCATAATAATAGCATGATGAAGTCATTTTTAGACAAAATGAATCTAAACTGTAGCTTATCCTTTATTTTTTTGACAGATGTCATAAAGGTCTTGAAGACACTTGACTGCCCGTCCTGCACACTGATTTGATCTGGGAATTTCCAACCATGAAGGTTCTTGATTCCGGAACATTTTCACGCTGTTTAATTATTATTCTTTTGCTATTTGTTTTACGTCGCACCGACACAGATAGGTCTTATGGCGACGATGGGAGAGGAAAGGCCTAGGAATGGGAAGGAAGCGGCCCTGGCTTTCATTAAGGTACAGCCCCAGCATTTGCCTGGTGTGAAAATGGAAAACCACAGAAAACCATCTTCAGGGCTGCCGACAGTGGGGTTCGAACCCACTATCTCCCGGATGCGAGCTCACAGCTGTGCGCTCCTAACCGCATGGCCAACTCGCGCGGTTGATTATTTTTCGTGACTCTGAAAGGTGCTGCATTGCTTCTGACGATCATCTGCATTGTACATTTGGTCAGTAACTCAGTGATTTCTCCAACTGGAAGATATAAATTTACAAATTTTGGGTGGTGAGGTTCTTCTTTCTGGTAAAAGAATAAATGACAAAAGATCAAGTATTGCTCAGGAATTCCATCTCACATTACATAACAAAATGACTTCTTCAGTTATTCAAATGATTTACTTGTATAGTTACATAATTTTAAAATTAGTGATTGTTGTAGACATTTCTGGACACTGCATTCTTTGTGATAAAAAGTAAAATTAAAAATTAATTACTTAAGGGGCTGCCGGGCCGAGGCGGTAAAGGCGTTCTCGGTTCGCCCGGAAGGATGTGGGTTCGAATCCCCGTCAGGAAGTTGTAAAATTTAAGAAACGATATTTCCACTTCCGGAGGTGCACATAGACCTGAGGTTCACTCAGCTTACACCAAAAGTGAGTACCAGGTTAATTCCTGGGGGAAAAGGCGGCCGAGCGTAGAGCTAATCACTCTACCCCATCACGTGCTGAGGTTAACAAGGTGGAAGCCTTTACCTTCCACTCCTCCAAGGGCCTTCATGGCCTGTACGGAGGTGTCTTTGTCTTTTGTAATTATTACTTAATATTACCCATCCTAACGTAATTAAATCGAATCTAAACTAATCTAGTGTAATAGTCTTGTCACGCTAGCTGCAGAATGTAATCTATCGGTCGTATGCAACAACCCTCTAAATGATTGGCAACTTGAATGTCTCTATTAATAGCATAATTTTATACGAATAAAGCAGAGGATCATAGGACGACAATGATGACGGAAACAGGGAAACCCTTCAATCAGGGTTACGGAGTTCTTGTAGCTTAGTCCTCAATTGTGTCACATAGAACGACGTTCCATGTGCACGAGCGAATGTTAAAATCGACGCTGCCTTGAATGATGGAGACTATTATAAAAATGAATGCATTTAAAGGGCATTCATATTTATATTCAGAGGCGTACATTTTCGGATGAACAAATTGATGGTGGAGAAATTTCTCCACATAACATCATACTTTACTCTCCTCATTCCCAATCCCTTGTCAGGGCTGTGGAGACTGTATGCGACACAATCCTTCTCCAGCTCTTCCAGTCTGAAAACTGTTGCCATCTGTTCGGCAAATTGGTGTTGGTCAGAATCTAGGAATTCGGCCTTTATTATCCAGAGTTCGAAATTGTCTCTTCTTACTAGTGGCCAAACGGCCGTAGCCGTGCTGAAACACCGGATCCCGTGAGATCTCCGGAGTTAAGCAACATTGGGCGTGGTCAGGAGTCCAGTTCCTTGATGATTGGTACCTTTGTACCTTTTTCGGTCCATGATATTCGTAATAGTCTGCGACAGCTCCACACTTCAAAATTATCGAGTTTTCTAAGATCGACTTCCTTTACCGTCAATGTTTCTGATGCATACAGTGACACTGAAAAGACGAGAGCATTGTGCAGCCGGAGTTTTGTTCGTTTGGTGATCCCGTGATCTCTCCAGCCAGTGGCGTATTCTGAGGTCTACTAAGGCTATCGGTGAAGCCCAAACCTCAATTGAGAACGACGGAAATGTACAGCACATTATAATGTAAGCATCTGACACATTGTTCCATTTATAAAACTTGAAAGCAATGAGAAAAAACGCCGCACGTATTTCTGAGAGCAAGGCATCTAAATATGTTGCAGCCCAGACTCTGCGTCCCTCTCCCCTCGACCCACCTCTCGCCGCTTGCTGATGTATGCTCGATAGGTGCGGGGTCCGGGGGGATAGGTATGCTAGGCTTCGGTCTATCAGATCGCCACTGCCAGCTAACAGCCATGCGTTCCTCATCGTAAATACTTCCTCACCTCATACTCATAGATAACGGAGTGCTGACATTTCACTCCGGTTACTTTCACATCCTTGTAGGAAGACAATACAGGGCTGCTGTTATAAGAGTAATATAGTTTTCTTTTTCTAGGTAGGTCTGCTAAAATGAAATGCAATATTTCAGGTGTAGTGTTCTCTTTTGTTGGTTGGAATCGAACTCGTGATCATGAGTCGGACACCACCACTGATCTCCCGAGGAAGCCAATAAACCAGTGAACGGTACGTACGACCTCTGGTAAGGTTGTAAATTTTAAAATTTGTAATTGATAATAATAATAATAATAATAATAATAATAATAATAATAATAATAATAATAATAATAATAATAATAATGGTGCATGACATCTGTATAGGCTTGGTGGTGACCTAATGAGGATGATTCTATCCGTTTAGCCACAAAGCCGGACTTTAATTTGCTAAACCTTAGGCTACCATCGCCACTGATCAGGTGTTCAGCATTGGCAGTAGCTTCTGAAACAGCTTTGACAACGCAGCAGGCTACTCCGTTGGCTATTGGTTGCAGCCCAAAACTCTTAAAAGGCTTGACATTCACTAAACCAACCATCGAAAAGGGGTAACCTAAGTCTAGTGGTAGCCCGCGTCTTGGGCTCAGCATACGCAACTGCTCCAGACTTTTATTAATCATACAACTCAGTCCTTCAGCGTATCTCAGATGTACTTAGAGCTTCCAGAGTTCAATGATAGTGATCTAGGTAAACAAACATGTCTCAAACATCACAACCACCAACTCTCCATATTCTTGGGAGGCTCTCATTACCTCGATCTACTATAAGGGGTGATCAAAAATTTTCCTTTCGAGGGCGTTGCTGCAGCAGACACGCAACGTAGCGCAACTCCGATATATAAGCACGGACATGTAGGCAAAGAGATTAGTGTGGCAGTCGTGTCGTGACGAGGTGCGTGCGTTAAATGCGGCCAGTGAACTACGGCGACGTTAGGACCAAATACGTCCAAACAGGACCAACGTGCTGTTATTCTGTTCTTAGCTGCCGAAGGACAAACACCAGTGGACATCCATCGGAGAATGACGATTGTGTATGGGGCAGCATGTCTGTCGAAAACCACCGTTGTGGAATGGTGCACCAAGTTCCGTGCGGATCGCGATTCGACACAAGACATCGGTCTATCAGGGAAGCCAGCCTCATCCATTACGGACAACATCAAGCGGGCGATGGATGAGGCTAATTTCTCCCCATGCGATTTTCACGCCTTCGGTCTCCCAAAAAGGCCTTGAAGGGTCGACGCTTCCTGTCGGACGAGGATGAGCAGCAGGCGGTTAGGGACTTCTTCACGCAGCAGGATACGGTGTTTTACCACACGGGAATGTTCAACCTGGTGCGTCGCTGGGATTAGTGCATCGCGATTCAGGACTGTACGGCCGTCGAACGGAAACTTTTTGGTCGCCCCTTGTATCATCACCTTGGTCTCAATTTCGTTTATATGTATACCCATGACTCCGTCCTCTTCCTTCGCCAGTTTGACGATATGTTCGAGTTCCTCTATGCTTGCCGCAATCCTGACCATGTCATCAGCATAACTAAGATCGGTTATTTCCATCCTTTTATGACAACTCCATCTTCATATTTTTTATGGGAAACATTATATAATCTTGATGTACTCCAGATTGTACCCAGATCAAATTTTAGAGTTTCCTCTCCATCCCGACCTAATGTTCTGTATTACATGATGTCTCTCATCCTTGAAGCACCCTATTCGCAGGGATATCAGTCTAGACTAACGACTGTGATTAATAACATACTATTTCTCTAATAAAAGTTAATACCAGAAAATGAAACATATCACAGCTATTTATCATTCCTGAACATAATAATATGTGTTGATTAATGTGCTTATATAATACGAATGGAGAAAAATAACTAGATCGACCGAGTTGGCTGCGCGGTTAGAGTCGCGTAGCTGTGAGCTTGTATTCGGGAAATGGTAGGTTTAACTCCCACCGACGACGACCCCGAGGATGGCTTTTGGTGGTTTCCCATTTTCACACCAGGTAAATGCTGGAAGTCTGCCTTAATTAAAGCCACGCCCGCTACCTTTCCAATCCTAGCCCTTTCTCTTTCTTGCGTCGCCGAAAACTTTCTATGTGTTAAGGCGAATTCAAACCACTAGCAAAAACAAAAACAAAACAAAAAAACAAAAAAAGAAAGAAAGAAACTGGAAATTGTAACACAACAAGATGTTGAAATTCTATAATGAAAACGGGACCACTACTACTATTAATAATAATAATAATAATATGTGCATTTTATACGACAGCGAGTTTTATTGAGAAATTTAGAAGAATATGCGCTTTAATTAGTGAACTAGTAAATTATTGTGGAAGAATTGACTATGCACGGCTTCTTTAAATGCTTCCGCTGTACATAGTTCTGAAGTTAATTTTTGTGCTGGTACCGTTTTCGTTATCGAATGCTAACATAATTAATCTAATATAACCCTTTCCCCTCTGCCTGCTGTCATTTCTTGATGGATACAGTACTTTTGCATCCAACTTGGCACGGGCCAGAGTAAAGTGTAGCTTCCACCGAAGTCCCAGTCAACATCCATGGATGTGACAATATGGAAGTTGCTGGGGTATGGGTAGTGCTGAGTAATAACATTCAGAGCATCACTAGTGCATCTGAGTGTTATGAAAGGTGCTGCTCATAGGATCAGTCGTGCTGCAATAGTAATTTCTGACCCAGTGAGGAAAGCAATGGCAAACTACCTCACTCCTCATCTTGCCTAGTACGCCTCATTTTGGTGCTGCCATTGGTTTTTGGGGTTTCCTTATAACCGCATAACCTTTGGTGGTGCTATTTGAGGATCCAACCAGCCTCTGGGCTGATGACCTAACAGACAGAAACCTTTCCCCGCAATTCAATCGGACCACAAACTTATGATCACTGGCTGAAAAGTTATTAAAACTTATAAACAGAGAGAAGTTCACTTTTGTTCCATAAACTGAAATAATTTTTTTTTCATCTGCGATATTATTTTAAAGGTTACAAACCGTATATTCAGTGTTACATTATAGCAGACCAGAGTGCAAATCAAACTCCTTATTTTTATGATACACCTTTCCGAATTTATGAAAAAGAAAAAAACACAGAGAAAAATTTGCAACTAAGAAAATGGAATATCCTGGAGCAGAGGTGTTCACGCTGGGCGTTTCGTCCTGCGGCGCCCAGCACTGTAAGTGGGCGGGCTGGCAGGCGATGAGCGCAGCGTATGCTATTCAACTACAGTGACGTGGCTACGTCACAGGCCGTAAAGGATGGCCTAAGTTCTCGCAGTCACTCTCGATCATTGCGGCGATGCCCGAGTTTGAAATAGAGGCAGAAAATAATGAAAGAAAGAGGGCAGAAATCCACGTCAAT
Source organism: Anabrus simplex (assembly GCF_040414725.1). Lineage (NCBI taxonomy): Eukaryota > Metazoa > Arthropoda > Insecta > Orthoptera > Tettigoniidae > Anabrus > Anabrus simplex. Next base: position 138,514,958 of record NC_090267.1, read on the forward strand.
TTCAATTTACGTTGTAAGAAATAAGTTATTTACGTTCATTGCAGTTTATGCATTTTGACCGCATACAACAAAGAGTTAGGCCTACAACCTCAAATATTTTTTTTTTTTGCTATTGGCAATTGGTCTTATGGCGACGATGGGACAGGAAAGGGCTAGGATTGGGAGGGAAGCGGCCGTGGCTTTAATTAAGGTAAGGTCTGGTGTGAAAATGTGAAACCACGGAAAACCATCTTCAGGGCTGCCGACAGTGGGGTTTGAACCCACTCTCTCCCGAATACTGGATACTGGCAGCACTTAAGCGACTGCAGCTATCGAACTCGGTCAAATATTTTTATAATGTACGTAATGAATTACAATTTTCACTATTAAATTTTCAGAGATGCTTTAGAAACAGTTCTAATATAATGCGGAGTTAAGGTGGACAAGCTATGGTGTGTGGTTGTTTGGGTTTAAATTATCTGATACACTCACCAACAATCCAATCATCCTTACCGCGAATAATATCAGTTCGGTTATGTATTTGAAGGCATACTCTATACCCATCTGGGAGATCCATTTACATTGCTGTTGTACTTTAATCTTGGATAGTAAATATCTATGTCCTCACTCGTGATGAAACTCCCTCTCCCCATTTGGAGGCTAGCTATTGGACGCCTGTTTAATTTTAAATACTGTTTTCAGAAATTCAGTGAACAAAGAAAGTCACACAACACTACAGCACTGTGCAAATTCAAGCAGTAAACTTGTTGACTTATGTAATTTGATTACTTTTTGCTTAATGAATAACAGGAATTTTAATTTTAAGAAATGGAAAATCTCCCGGATGCAAGCGCGGCTGTGAGCTTGCATCCGGGAGATAGTAGGTTCGAATCCCACTATCGGCAGCCCTGAAAATGGTTTTCCGTGGTTTCCCATTTTCACACCAGGCAAATGCTGGGGCTGTACCTTAATTAAGGCCACGGCCGCTTCCTTCCAACTCCTAGGCCTTTCCTATCCCATCGTCGCCATAAGACCTATCTGTGTCAGTGCGACGTAAAGCCCCTAGCAAAAAAAAAAAAAAAATGGAAATACTGTCATGTCCTTCCAAGGAATTGTAAATCGTTGCTTGTACGTGTAAACCCTGTACCTTTGTAGACTGTAACAAACCATGATAACGTGTCAGTTTTCTTAGAATGAAAAACTATAAGAAAATAAAATTGGCTCTTTATATCGAGCGCAGTACAAATCAATCCACCGAGCTCGATAGCTGCAGTCGCTTAATTGCGGCCAGTGTCCAGTATTCGGGAGATAGTGGGTTCGAATCCCACTGTCGGCAGCCCTGAAGATGGTTTTCCGTGGTTTCCCATTTTCACACCAGGCAAATGCTGGGGCTGTACTTTAATTAAGGCCACGGCCGCTTCCTTCCCACTCCTAGCCCTTCCCTATCCCATCGTCGCCATAAGACCTATCTGTGTCGGTGCGACGTAAAACAACTATCAAAAAAAAAGAAATCAATCCGGAATATCTTGGAAAATTAAATTTTTCTTGCGATTATGGTGCTTTGTTTTAAATACTGCACCCCAATAAGCATTTCACTGAGTGTTGGAGGAGAGCTTCGTAATCACGAGTAAACGTCAATGCTCCCTCCCTTCCCTGCAAAGTGTGTTCGCTCTCTCGCTTCACAGTGACATAAATGCTTGTTACGTAAGCTGCCCCTGTTTCCGTCACGCCAGCCCGGCCGCACTGGGCTAGCCTCAACGGGCGCCCAGTTGAACATCTCTGCCCTAGATAAATAATGTGTCTGCATGAGATGATGTCCTTGAAGTTCCCTGCCTATGAGTTATGCTTGTAGCAATGATAGAATTCGTTTATACAGCTAGTTGCAAAACGTATTTCTGGAAATTCTTCTAAAGTAGATCCGTTTATCGATATAAACGTCAGAGATGACAGTGTCCGTTCCTTAACTTGGCCAATTTATTGTTCATTATACTTTACCCTCTTTCACACTCTGCAGAAGACACAGGCACTACTTTAATTGTGTCGAAGAGCTCCTTTAATTTGTTACCTAAGTATTCATGTTTTTGTTTTGTTTCTTGTTTTACTTCACTAAATTCATGGATTTCCTGAATAATTTCTGAGTTCAATTTTCTTGAATTTCGTAATGGACTTTTACTTGGAACATTCACTGATCCCTGTAATAACCAATGGTAAATATAATCTGTAGGTTAGGGCAAGAGAGTGCGAAAATCATTTTCCAAAAAATCCTATCATCAGCCATGGAAAATATTTTAACAGTTGGGGAATCCCCTTTTTTCCTCTACCCATTCATTCGCACTCTAACCAGAATTATTAATCAAGTTGAATTTTGCTCGGTTAGCATAAGGATTATAATATACTAAAATTTTATCGTTATCCATCCAGCAATTCCAAACCATATTTCAGAAACTCTTTTTTATTGCAGAAACTCAGTTTTGAAGGAGACACTTTTGTTGGTTTTGTGGAGACCACATTTCCTGTCTCTCCCGGTTGATGGACACACTTCTCTCCAACTTATAGGTGGTAACTTTCACCATGCATTTTAAACAGCAGGATTGTTTCTGGAAGTCCGTCCGTGTGCCGGGACGCTGTACGTGACTTCTGCCCGCCGGGGAACTCATTAGCGTTGTACCGAGAGATCAGAGGGCACGTCTCGTGGTCAGCGAGACCTGTTGCTGAACTCACTAATAGCACACGTTCCCACTCATGGAGTTCAGAATAATAATAATAAAATAATAATAATAATAATAATAATAATAATAATAATAATAATAATAATAATAATAATAATAAGGCGCGAAAAAATAAATCACAAACTGAACCTTAAATCAAGTAAGTAAAACTCATTGGTCTTATTTAAGTCAGCGCATAAGGGTATAGGTGTAATACATCAGGAATGGTAGCACTAAAATGGATTGAAATCCTTTCTTTGCGTCAGAAGAGCTGCATATGATGAGTTAAGTATAGTGTATAAGGGTGTAGGTGAGTTACTGTTTTTACCACGGCACAGAAATTTAATTTGCATAACAATTTTATTAAGGATATTGGTTAGCAGCCTTGAAAGGCTCGTTAACAATAGTAAGAAATCATTTGTATTCTTAGCTATATCTTTGTCCTATAAGGAGTTCCTCGTGGATTTCAAAATTATTGAGTGATACGATTTTATTAAGTTATAAGTAGGCTATAATATAGTGTACCAATCATTTATGGACATATTTTATACGACCAGTGTAGCTGTCAATCAAATTTCTATGTAAGTTTTGTCTTCTTGGCAGCCTCCAAATGGGGGAAGCGGAAATAAATGTATTTCTTTCTCTTTGACGTAGCCAGGTCAAGTGGGGGAATAGATATTCCCAGATGATAAAGAGTGTTTTGTCGTAACTCTTGAAGGCATTTCTTCGTCAACTGTAACGTTTTGAAATTTGCAGATTAATTTATTTATCAATTGTGACGTGTTGTAATTTGTAGAGTAACCAATCATTAACGAAGTATCATGTCATCGCCGCAAGTGAAAATAGAACTCATCACTAGATGAGGAAAATCCTCAGGCAGAGGATTCTCGTATGAATGGAGTGTCTAGACAACTGATATATTTTTGAAACAAAACGTATGAATTCGGTGATGATGTGAGCAATAAAATAGATATAGAAAAAACTGAGAAAAATAGGATAATTAAAAGGCAAGAGGTAGAAGATTCTCCATTATCAGTACTGCAAATTATAGCTGATCTTCAATAAACTTTGGAGTAGTTTCCTTAACCCCAGGGCCGATGACCTTAGATGTTAGGCCCCTTTAAACAACAAGCATCATCGTCATCATCATCATCATCATCATCATCCTTAACCCTAGAACTGGCAACGGCTGAATGTTCGACACTTTGGTTCCTGTTGTAGTGGCACTGTCCAGTATTCGACATGTTCGTATTTCATCACGCAATTTCCTCAGTTCTTCAACAGGTATCATTACAGTCTAATTTCTGTCGTTATCGATGTCCATAACAGCCATGAGTTCACTTTAATTCATAGTTACAGCCTCTTTGGGCGCAATTTCACGGAAATAAATGAGTGCAGCTTTACGACCATCTGTTTCAGATCCATTGCTGTAGTGTTTGTAAACAAACTTTCACGGGCTTTGCTATTCTATTATATTTCACGTTATCTCTAAGCTATCATTCGGTATGAATTATTTACTTCTGTATATACATTTTATTATTTGATTATGCATATTTTTAGTACAGTGTGTCTAAATATAGGATCTTCATTATGGAAGATTAGTGATGAAGTATGGTGAAATTTGTTGAAAGATGAAAGTGACGAGCTGACTTTGAGGATATTGTCAATGAACCAAGAGATTCCGAATCAGATTCGGAATGTGCATCGCCTATTTCTGTTGTGTATCCTCGCCTGGGCGCTCCGCAACACTCTCGCGCTTGGAATCTACTCGATGCTACGTGGTGTGGACAGCAGCGCGCTGACGTAATTGTGTGACGTCGGCCAGCGTGTGTATATTGGAGCGACGTTTTCACCGCTCCAGGCATTCAGCTGTGTCCAGCGATCAGACTACACCGTATGTCAGACACGGAGGTACTCTCTTAAAAACGTGTACTGAAAAGATGGACTAAACTCTGGTCGGGAGGTTTCACCTCAGGACTCTGCGCTTCAAGATACCCGCCTCCCGCACCACTGACATACACCTACCTAGCACTCTGCTAACACAAACTTGTTCCAAAAAAAGTGTACTTTTCTTCCATTTGCGATGTAGATTATCTTCATCACACGGTCATCATACCACTGCACATCAGAGATACAGCTGTCAAACTTTGCTGACACAGCAATACCAACGCCACTGGTTGTTCCATGGGTGCCAGTGTATATCAGCTTGTACCCGCATCCGATGTCGTACGACTTCTGTCCACTCTATCGTGTTTCCTACACCGCACAGGTATCGATCTGTCTCCCTTCGAGAGCCTTTGGCAGTTCACTTTACCACCCAGACATAGTCCCGACGTTGAGTGAAGCAAGATGGATTGTATGGGCTAACTTGTTTAGCCGTCGCCGCCCATGCGACGGTAACCCTTGCATACTTTTCACGTTGACTGGCCCTCGCCAACGTTCGTCGCCTAGGATGGGTGGGGGGGGGGGGGGCGCCCTAGCCTTCGTACTAAATCCGAAAGACATCATTCCATGAGATTGTGACTGAGAGTTGTTACGACCGGCTTGTCACACAACCTGTCGCCAAGCATTTTAGAGCTGTTACTAGCATTTCCCTAGGTGTTCAGGGTTGAGGGCAGGCATTTCCTCCTAATTTAAATCGGTATGGTTTTCCCGCCAACACTCGGGTGTCTGATTGTAGTGGTTTCCCATTGGGCGATATGGTCGCCACATTCCGACGCCAACAAGTTTCTCGGTTGCACGCATTTCAAAACCACGTTAAACTCATACAGTTTTTTAAATTTTAAAGATAAAACTTCCAATTTTTTTCAATGATTCTGCGTTAAAACGAATCAAATGAGAAATTTTGCATCATCATAGGTGCTTTAGTGTCTTCATAATTTTGTATTAGCAACGAAATTATTTGTATAGATATACACTCAGAATGTGTGGAGTCTGTCGATTGTTACCAGGGTGCGATTCCTTCATGAGGACCTTATAATGTCGCTATGGCTGTGACTACAAGACTACAAGCACCTATGCCTTGAAAACGCGTTTCGGATAGAATATATCTGGATGATTTTAGAGAAGTCGCATCATTGGCCTGGTGATGTAGGATGAGCTTCTCGTCAAGTTCTTCATTACTTCCACTATTCTAACAATACTGCATAGCAGTGTTGAATGCAGTGGGAGTATGAAGGAATTTGTACACGCCAAGATGGCTTTGGTAGGCCCAGAATGAGTACCGTTCGGAAGGTCCTATAATCGTTGGAAAGCAAGAAAGGAACCCAGGCCATCTAAGCCCATTCATTATCCACAGATTGTTTGTAGCATTAGTATTGTTTACTTTGTTGAATGCAGACGACTGAATAAATATATTTGCAGGAGAAGACCTGCAAAATTCAGCAAAATTCGTGCCGTCTATCCTTAACTCCCAATATCAGCCGCTTCATGTACTGGGTGGCGTCTTCAGTGGATGGCATGCACAGCCGAGAGCTGGCGATATAGCAGTTAGCAATGGATCAAGAATTTGTTTCGGCAGATGACCGCTATAACTTGGCCTCTGGACTTCTTTATAGAACACTAGCTGATGTACCCGTGCTTCGCTACGGGATTCTCAGAAAGACTGACTTTGTGGTTTTCCTAACTGAAGTCAATATAGGTCATTACAAAAACGTCAGTACAGTCGGGCCGCTGGCTGTCCGGCCCTGACGTTTCTCAGACAGTGTCGCCGATTTTCAACCATAAGATATAAACAAACACACACACACCTAAAATATTTCACGTATACGTAGATCAGATTCTGTGTTAATGCGATGGAAATGCGTAAGGAAATGTGTGAAAATTACCTCTAATATATTGAAAACCAACACTAGTGTAATCATAATAATAAAACGTTCCAATTAAAATTAACTACACTCCAAGAACAGCGTAAATATAATAACAAAACATTCCAGTCGATGTTATGCACATTCCAAGAACAGCGTAAGGATAATAACAAAACATTACAGTCAAAATTAAGCACACTCAGAGAATAGAATAACTGTAACTCAAAAACAGTAGGCTATAGACGTAATATAAAATAACATTAAAACCGAACTGTGTGAATAGTATCACCGTAATTTTAATAAGTCAGAATAAAACACCTGAAAATAGTATCAACGTTGCAATAAAAGCGTCGCTGTTACAATCGAACTTCAACATGCCGAAATAATAAACTATTGTAATGAAATGAAACAAATTATGTACTCACAGAGACTAATCCAAAGGGAATACGCCACACTCTCCGAAAATATCGGTGTCTTCGTCCTTGTCACTAATGTCACTGGAGTCACTGCTATCATCCTCATCCAGGGAAATAATTTCTTCCACTCGACATTCAACAATTCCATAGGCTTCTTTTGTTTTGTATAGATCATCCCAGGTGTGACTCACAACACTTTTCCACTTATCCGCTGTAACAAGTTTGACTGCCTCGTGCACTAAGCGTTCAACATCAGTGAGACGGAAAGATTTGTTATTTTCGGCAATATATCCTTTAACTTGTGCCCAAATTAACGCGATTGGATTAAAGTGGCAGTGGTAAGGACGAAGCCTAATTACCCTATGACCCTGAGCTGTAGCGATGAAGTCCACTTCGTAGGTGCAAAATCTAGGTTTATGGAGCTTTACACTTTGTAGCAGCTCCGCCTTTGTCATTTCTGCAGATATCCCCGGTACATTATTTCCCACCAACCACTGAAGAATTATATCTTTTCTGTCTTTCATTGTCGGTGCTTTGTTTAGTTGCACAGAGTGATAGGGGGCATTGTCCATAACAATTACGGAATTGGGACTTATGTTTGGTAGCAAAAAATTTTGAAACCACGTTGTGAAAAATATCCCATTCATTTCTTCGTGATAATCACGAGTGCTCTTTGATCTGAAAAGAAGCATAGCTCCTGGAACAAATCCATTAACGCCACCTGCATGAAGCAAAATAAGCCTACTTCCCTTCCCAATAGGTGCTTTGAAAGTCCCTGCTACAGTTTCATCTGTCCAGGCCACCGTTTTGGAATGCCCGGCATTTACCCACGTTTCATCTAACCACACCACTCTCTCAGGACTAGTCTTCAGAATTTCCCTCAAAAATCTACCTCACCATGCTACAATTTCACTTCTCTCCATCGCAGCTTTTCTCCCTGAAAATTTCTTCCAACGAAAGCCAAGTTCTCTCAGTATGTTACTTAGACTGGTCTTTCCTCCACTGAATAAGCGAGATTCTTTCAAAGTCAAGTAATTTATCACGCGTGGGAAATTCCCTCCTCTTGTAATAACTATAAATATGTTGCCTTGTCGCATCCTTTTGAAATGCATCTAGTGATGTCTTGGGACAATGTCTTGGTCTTCGTTTTTCAGGAGTACGCAGCACTTTAGAGGGTGTATAAAGATCCACTGGACACTTTTCTTTTGTAACACTTTTCACAGTGTCCTACCTACTTTAAAAGCGTCACAAACTCGATCCATCGCTTTTGTAACAGGAAGAAGAGGCCCACCGTTATCACGCTCTTTCTCAAAATATTCACGTTGCCGGTATATAAATTCACGGCTTTGGCTCATATAACAACACTGATTTTTTTAGTCGTTTCCGATGATCCACTGGCCATGTCACAATAACAAAAACAAACGGCTTACACACACAGTGAATGCATGTACTTCAAAGAAGTGGCATCACCGCACTAGCAGTACAAGAGAGTCATGGCGACATGAACGGTGATTGGTGTTTGCTGTAAAATCTTAAATCTGGCGCACCAGTGACGCCAGGCATTGCAAAACATGACGATTATTCTACCACTAGCAGAACTCTTAGTATTCTTTGTGGTAAAATAACTTTGATTAAAACAATAATATCAAATCAACGAGGGGTGTAGGTTTCAATGATTTGATATTAAAATCATACGGCACGTTGTAAATTCATAAAAAGTGTTTTCAAGGTTGTATGTATAGTTTAAAATCGCCGCAGATTGGCAATATTCTTCTCTCCTCTTATTTTTTCTTTTCATCACAATGTCAGGGCCGGACAGCCAGCGGCTGGACTTTAGGAATGTAGCGATTAAAAGCATTGTTATACTCGATCAAATGAAAAACTGCACATTTTTCACTTTTAACGAGCAGCACTACGGTGCCGATCTAACAGTCCAAAGTTCCAGAGCTGGAATGACCAGGCCGCAGACAGCCGTGAACACTTCTCTGCCATTATTCCGTTAAATATTCACACTCCTCATTCCAATCAGTGCCTCAGAGTAGAGATTGAATAGCTCGAATGCTATGATGAACCAGTATGTTACGTACCAGTAGTATCGGAAAATTTATGGAACAGAGGAATGGCATGTTAAAGAAGAAAGTTACCTAACTTCTCAGCTGCTTTCCGCCAATATTTAGGCAGACTGTTACACTCGTACGACTGGGCGAGTTGCTCGTGTGGTTAGGGGTGCGCAGCTGTGAGCGTGCATCCGGGAGATAGTGGATTCGAACCCCACTGTCGGCAGCCTTGAAGATTTTATTCCGTGGATTACCATTTTCACATGCTGGGGCTTTAATTAAGGCCAAGGCCCCTTCCTTCACACTCATAACACTTTCCTATCCCATCGTCGCCATAAGACCCAATTGTGTCGATGGGACGTAAGGCAAATTAAAAAATACCCGGTACGCAGCAGTAATCCTATCTATCGGAGATGAGTGGCTACAGAAGACAAAGCACATCACAACAAACAATGGTCAATGTAATGTTACTGTTGATCAATTTTATGAGTTTTCTATATTGTAGGCCTTCACATTTAGTTTTCTTTCGACTCTGTGATCTTAGGACGTCTTATAAAATTATTTATAGCATACACTGTAGTTCCTTATTCTCCGACTTTACATACCGATTTTCATTAAATCCTGTCTACCCATTTTCTCGTGACTCGGCGCTGATAAGGACTTAGTAACAAAAATCCAAATTCATGAACATCTCTGACTATAGCCGGTATGGTAACAATGTATAAGACATAAATGATCGGAAATATAATACTATATAACTTTCGTTATGTAGTATTTATCGATACGACCACTAATTACATACTTATTTGGGAATTAAATGTTAGGCCTACTCCTAATCTACCATTTAATTAAGCGTCAATAAAATTATTTATGGCCTAGATTATAGCGACGTATTCCCCGACTTTGCATACCGAATTTCATTAAGATAGCGCCACTAATAACATAAATATTTGAGAATTCCATTGTAGGCCTTCCCCTAAACTACCATTTTTCTCAGCGTGAATACAATTATTTATAGCTTAGATTATAGCGACTTATTCCTCGACTTCCCCTACGGATTTTCGTTAAGATACGACCATTAATAACAAATATTTGAGGATTAAATTTTAGGCCTTCCCCTAAACTACCATATCACTCAGCGTGAGTAAAATTATTTATGGCCTAGATTGTAGCGACTTATTACCCGACTTTGTATACCGATTTTCATTAAATTCTCTTCAGCCGTTTTCTCGTGATGCCCGTACAGACAGACAGACAGACAGCCAGCCAGCCAGACAGACAGACAGACAGACAGACAGACAGACAGACAGACAGACAGACAGACAGACAGACAGACAGACAGACAGACATTACGGAAAAGTAAAAATTGCGTTTCCTTGTTACTGTGTGCACGACTGATACAGAAATACCATCCTTTTTAAATTCTGAGCAATGTACAGACAAAATTCTTATTTTATATATATACTAGCTGATGTACCCGTGCTTCGCTACGGGATTCTCAGAAAGACTCACTTTGTGGTTTTCCTAACTGAAATTCCATTAGTCATTACAAAAATGTAAGTATGGATGTAGCGATTAAAAGCAATGCTATCATATAAAATACTTGATCAAATGGAAAGCCGCACGTTTTATCACTTTTAACGAACAGTGCTGCAGTTAGATTGCGGTGCCAATCTAATAGTCCAAACTTCCAGAGCTGGGATGACCAGGCCGCAGATTGCCATGAACACTCATCTGCCATTATTCCTCTAAATATGCACACTGTTCATTCCAATCAGTGCCTCAGAGTAGGGATTGAATAGCCCGAATGCTATGATGATCCAGTGTATTACGTACCTGTAGTATCAGAAAATTTATAAACCAGGGGAATGTCATGCTAAAGAAGAAAGTTACCTAACTCCCCAGCTACTTCCCATCAATATTCAGGCAGGTTGTTACACTCTGTACGACTGGGCGAGTTGACCGTGTGGTTAGCGGTGCGCAGCTGTGAGCTTGCATCCGAGAGATAGTGGATTCGAACCCCATTGTCGGCAGCGCTGAAGATCTATTCCGTGGTTTCCCACTTTCACACCAGTCAAATCCTGGGCCTGTACCTTAATTAAGGCCTAAGGCACTCCTAGCCCTTTCCTATCCCATCGTCACCATAAAACCTATCTATGTCGGTGCGACGTAAATCAAATAAAAAAAATACTCTGTACGCAGCAGTAATCCTATCTACCGCAGATGAGGGGCAACAGAAAACACAAAGCACATCACGACAAACAATGGTCAATGTAATGTTATTGTTGATCAATGTTATGAGCTTTCTATATTGTAGGCCTTCACATTTAGTTTTCTTTCGACTCTGTGATTTGTAAAATATTTTATGCCGTAAACTGTAGTTTCTTATTCTCCGACTTTACATACCAATTTTCATTAAATACTGTTTACCCATTTTCTCATAACTCGGCGCTGATATGGATTTAGTAACAAAAATCCAAATTCATGAATATCTTTGTGATCATAGCCAGTACGGTAACAATGTATAAGACATGAATAATAGGAGATTTAATACTATATACGGTAACCTTAGTTATGTAGCATTCATCGATTACACCTCTAATAAGAAATATTGGAGAACTACATTTTAGGCTTTCCCCTAAACTACCATTTCACTCAGCGTGAATAAAATAATTTACAGCCTAGACTATAGCGACTTATTTCCGGACTTTGCATACCGATTTTCATCAAGATAGGACTACTAATAACAATAATATTTGAGAATTAAATTTTAGGCCTTCCCCTAAACTACCATTTTTCTCAGCGTGAATATAATTATTGATAGCCTAGATTGTAGCAACTTATTCCTCAAATTTGCATACCCATTTTCTTTAAAATACGACCACTAAGAACATAAATAGTTGAGAATTCAATTTTAGGCCTTCCCCTAAACTACCATTTCACTCAGCGTGAGTAAAATGATTTACAGCCTAGATTGTAGAGGCTCATCCCCCGACTTCACATACCGATTTTCATTACATTCTCTTCATCCGTTTTCTCGTGATGCGTGTACATACATACATACAGACAGACAGACAGACAGATAGACAGACAGAAATTACGGAAAAGTAAAAAGTGCATTTTCTTGTTACTATGGACATGACCGATACAGAAATACCATTATTTTCAGATTCTGAGCAATGTACAGACAAAACTCTTATTTTATATATATAGATAGATGAAACCTCCGGATATGGTAGCGCTATTGTCTAGTGAGTCGTTTTGTGGTGGCTGTTGATATTCATCTTAGAGACACAGCATGACGGCAGTAAGTTCAGTACGTTCTGAATCCATAACATGGATACGACAGCCAGGATAACAACCATTTATATACAAGCCCGGATTCCTTTAAACTACATTCGCGCATTGGCACACTTCATTCGCCATTTTAGTCCCCAAATTTGTCAATCACTGCGATTAACTGAGAGATGAGCTTGTAGTTTTACGTGACTCTTGATGTTGTGGTCATTACAATGGAACCTGTGTTTTCTCGTGGAATACGAGCCACAGTGGTATGATAATGCATTTCTTAAATCTCATTCGCATTGGCTGAGATTGAGACTACGGTTCCCTTGGCGAGAAGACTCGTCTATCATGTCTTCTAGGGACCTGTTGGGATGACAGCGTCGGATATAATCGAGTGTACTTGATCTAGAAAACCAGTTGGAACAATATTTCCTGCAGGAGCATATTCAACATGTTTGCGACTCTATATCTGACCATATTGCTCAAATTTCAATGCCAGGGTGGTATGAGTTCATACTAATGAGATTGTAACTCTGATCTTTGTGCTATATTTTTCCCATCGGCTCATTCCCCGTGATCAAATTCCATTCCATTTCAACATCATCTTTTGGAACTTATTTTTGCATTCAGATAAAATTGCCCCTTTCAAGTTCACCACAAAGAGAGACGTCGGACCAAGTTGCAACCCCTAGCGATTCTCCAATGTTCAAACCAACCAAACGTAACTCTCGGTTTCCTCCTCGTTGCCCACAGTAGGAAACTTAACACCAGGTATTATCCTCGAAAGAGAGGTGGTCCGAAATACGTGTAGTTGAGCTCTATTCAGGATGGCCTATTTACTTTCCGTGGATGGCATCTCCTGTGTCTGTGTGGACCTGAAGACTTGAGGCGGACTCTTAATAAAAGTAAGTCATGTCAGAGGCCACTTTCTTTACTATAGTGTCAGTAACAGAGAATCTTCTATACTGTAAAGGGTTTTATCTGTTCATTTCCCACAATTTAAAAATAATGGTATTCCTGTATCTGTCGTGTCCAGAGTATCGAGGAAATGCACTTTTTACATTTTCCGTCATCTCTGTCTGTCTGTCTGTCTGTCTGTCTGTCTGTCTGTCTGTCTGTCTGTCTGTCTGTCTGTCTGTCTGTCTGTCTGTACGGGCATCACGAGAAAATGGCTGAAGATAATTTAATGAAAATCGGTATGTAAAGTCCAGGAATGAGGCACTACAATCTAGGATAAAAATAAATGTTTATTCACTCTGAGTGAAATGGCAGTTTAGGGGAAAGCCTAAATTTTAATTCTCAAATATTTATGTTATTACTGATCCCATCGATAAATTCTAAATAACTAAAGTTATATAGAATTAAATTTCCGATCATTTATCATTTTACCGTACCGGCTATGGTAACAGGGATATTAATGAATTTCGATTTTTTTGCTAAGTCCAAATCAATGCCGAACCACGAGAAAATGGGTGAACATAATTTAATGAAAAGTGGTATGTGAAGTCTGGAATAAGGCACTACAGTCTAGGCTATAAATAATATTTTCTCACGCTCAATGAAACGGTAGTTTAGGGGAAGGCGCCTAAAATTTATTTTTTTAAAGTACATATACTATTGGTCCTATCGAAAAGTATTACATAACAAACGTTATAGAGAATACATGTTCCTTATTGACAAGGAACATTGTGAAGGCGATGATAAAATATTAAGAAACCTTAAAGGGACGATCGCTTGAACAATAAGACCCAGCCATGCAAGAAGGAAGGACTCCCTTTACATTACTTACTTACTACTTACTGGTCGGCGCTACAGTCCTTGTAGGTCCTTGGCCTCCTTTATCACCTGCCTCCATTCATCTCGGTCCTCAGCTTTTCTTCTCCAACGTTTAACTCCTAACTTTCTAAGGTCATCCTCGACATCATCAATCCACCTTTTCCTGGGTCTTCCTCTTCTCCTCCTTCCATCAAGTTTCCCTATAAACACCTTTTTTACGGTGCAGGTTTCTGCCATTCTCTGAACATGACCGGCCCACCTAATTCTTCCCTGCTTAATTTTAGCAACAATATCTGGCTGGCCAAACAGTCCTTGCAGCTCTACATTTGTCCTCATTCTCCACCCATCCTGCTCTCTTACTGCACCGAATATCTTTCTCAATATCTTCCTTTCCCACCGTAACAGCCACTGTTCTTCTCTGGAGGTCATCACCCAGCATTCTGAGCCATACATAACTATTGTTCTTAGTACTGTTGTGTATATTTTAATTTTTGTATTCCTGCTGACATTCCTGGATTTAAACATATTTTGCAAGGCGTAAAAGCATCGGTTTCCACTTGTTATCCTCTCCTGTATTTCCACGGAGGTTTTATTGTCCTCTGTTATTATAGAGCCTAGATATTTGAAAGATGTGACTCTTTGATATTCCTTCCCATTTAATCTTACTGGGGTCCTTTCTCTTACTCCCTCTGTATCTCCCATCTTCATATATTTTGTTTTGTTTATATTCACTTCTAGTCCTAGGTCCCGTGCTTTCCCTTCTAATACTGAGTAGCTCTCTTCAAGAGCTCTTTCATTTCTTGCAATTATTGCTACATCATCAGCATATGCTATCACTTGTACTAATCTGTTCAAAATGGTTCCCCCTGGGTTGATGGGCAATTCACGGATTACTTTTTCCAATGCTAGGTTAAAAAGAAGTGTGGAAAGTACATCTCCCTGTCTTAGTCCTCTCTCCACTAAAAACTCCTCTGACAGATCTTGCTCCACTCTCACCTTGCATACCGTTGTTTTCAAAGTCATTTCTGTTAATCTAATCAATTTCCTTGGGATTCCAAATTCTTTCATAATCTTGTAAATTTTACCCCTATCTAGACTGTCATATGCCTGTTTAAAATCAACATACAGCTGATGTAGCTGTTTGTCATATTCATAAAATTTCTCTAGCACTTGTCGTAATATAAATATCTGATCCAGAGTAGAGCGATGTTTTCTAAAACCTGCTTGGTAATCCCCTAATATTCTTTCCATCCATAATTCCAATCTTAAGGCTAGTACCTTACCAAAAACCTTGTACGTTCCATCCAGCAAGGTGATCCCTCGATAATTTCCACATACTTCCTTATCTCCCTTTTTATGTAATGGGTAAATTATACCCAATGTCCAATCCTTGGGTATTTCCTCCTTTGTCCAAACCTCCTTAATCAATTCATAAACAGCCATTTCTATTCCCTCTCCCCCATATCTCAACAGCTCTGACTCCATTCCATCTTCACCTGGGGCTCTATTATTCTTTAATGCATTAATTGCAGCTTTGACCTCTTCTAAGTCTGGCTCTTTTACTGATTCCTCTTCCAATTCTCTTTCTTCCCCATCAACATTTATATTTTCCTCCTCTCTATCATCTTCATTATTTCCATTGAGTAACTCGTAAAAATACTCCTGCCATCTTCCAAGCACTTTGCTTTTATCACCCAGAAGGTTTCCATCTTTATCCTTGAAGAAAACAGCTCTTGGTTGAAACCCTCTCTTAATGTCTTTTGTTCTTTCATAGAACTTTCGTACCTCGTTTCTATCCTTCATTTCATCCAGTTCTTCGATTCTCTTTCTTTCAAAAGCTCTTTTCTTATATCTACATATCTTATCTGCTCTTCTTCGTTTCTCTCTATACTCTTCTACTGTTTGTCTTGTTCTCCTTTGAAGCATTCTGTTCCTAGCATCATTCCTCTCTTGGATTAATGTTGAACATTCCTCATCAAACCATTCTGCTCTCTTTACCAATTTCTTCTTTCCCAAGGTACTATCTGCAACTTCACTGATAGTTGTTTTCAGTATCTCCCATTTATCTTCCACTTCTCCTTTCTCCCATAATTCCCTTTTTATTGCCAAAGATTCAGCTATTTTCTTTTTGTATTTCTCTTGCAATTCCTCATTTTTTAGTCCTTCAATATTGTGCTTTGCCTTTCTTGTTACTTTTTCCGTTCTTGCCAAATCTATTTTTTGTCTGTACTTGACTCTAACAAGATAGTGGTCTGTATCTGCATCAGCACCTCTGCAGCTTCTAACATCCATAATATCTGATGCATGTCGCCTGTCTATGATAACATGGTCTATTTGATTTCTTGTCACACCATCTGGTGAAATCCAGGTCTCCTTGTGAATATTTTTCCTAGGATGCCAAGTACTTTTAATTATCATCTGCTTTCCACTCACAAAATCAATCAATCTCAATCCGTTATCATTACTTACTTCATGCAGGCTTTCTTTCCCTACTAAGTGTTTGTACACTTCTTCTCTTCCAATTTTTGCATTTAAATCTCCAAGGATAATTTTTACATCATGCCTTTGAACTTTATTAATTTCTTCCTCCAATTTGGTATAAAATGCATCTTTCTTCTCATCTTCTGCCTCCTCAGTAGGGGCGTACACACAAAACACAGTTACGTTGAAGAATTTTGCCCTAATTCTCACAGAGCACATCCTATCATTGATTGGAGTAAAGTTGATCATGCTTTGCTTTACTGACTTATGTATGAGGAATCCTGTGCCATTACTGCCTGCTTTTTCTCCACTGTACATCAAAATATGTTGTCCAGACATCATCATCCCTTGCCCTTTCCATCTTAGTTCCTGTAGAGCTGCTATTTTCACTCCATACTTATCCATTTCATTCCTTAATACTTTTAACTTGCCAGGTCTCTTCAATGTCTTAACATTCCACGTTGCTAATATAATATCATTTTTCCTTCTCTTTAGCCGTTTTTCTCGCCGGTTCGTCACCAAGTTTTCCAGTCCTGCATTATTCATTCTTAAGGTATCCGTAACAGTTGGTTTTTTTACGAGGTAGGGGAGTTAACCCTACGCTCAACCCCCAACCTGGAGGACCAGGGTATCACTCTTAGTCTGGATCATCACCTTAGACCTGTCCGGCTTGGGTGGCCCTACCAGGAGCAGATGCTCCCGCCGGCATAGCTCTAAGGATCATTTGACCACGCAAGCCTCCAATAAACACCCGGCAAAACATATTTTGCCTTCGTCAAGGTGGTGATACCTTCGGGAGGCTCCCTTTACATTAGATGCTCTAATATCCCAGAGCCGGAAGAAAAATAAATATGAAGGCGTACGATATCGAAAGCTCTTAAAACTGGAGAACAATAACAACATTACACTGACCGTTTTTGCGCGTAATGTGTCTCTTCTGCTGCCACTCATCTCCGATAGATGGGATTGCTGCTGCGTCTCGACTAAAACATCATGCCTAAATATTAGCGGAAAGTGGCTGGGGAGTTAGAGCACTTTGAATATGCTATATGATCGTACTGACAACGACGGGTGCTACAGCTAGTCTAGAATACGTCCCAGAAAACGCATCTGTATTTAAGAATGTGCATGAACAGGTGATTGACTTAGGAAGCCCGTGCTGCCGGCATCTCGCTCCCAATTACATCTGCCTTCTTCGTTGTAGTCTCCAGGGAGACTCTCCAACATGCTTCGCCAAGTTTTCCAGAAGCCATCTTAATTAACTGTAGATGTCAAACACAGGGCTTTCTTCTTCCTCTGTGACCTACTGTCGTCAACGTTGATGAATCAATACATCTGTATTTCTCCTCCTCAGCTGAAAGTGTACCGTCATATTTTACAATAACTGTAATAGAACTCTTCAAAAAACCGTATTTGTGAATTGAGAAGATCTTCAATTTAACAATAGCTAACAATAATTAACAATAAATAACAATTATTGATACATTTTTTATGAAACTGAGTATTACAGTGCACTATGTCTTATGGTGTGGGCTAGAACAAGTTTTTTACTTTCATTGACCTGTCTCAGTCTCATCCTTGGCTTTGACAATATGAAAGTGACTGAGGTATGAGTGAAGGTAGTGATGCCATTCCTTATGCAGCCAGTCCCTGTTATGAATAGTGTGAAAATGTTGCTCATAGGGTCGGTTGATGCATGCTTTTCAGTGGGCTTGGCAGACTGATGTGCAACTTCTGGCTCGGTGAGGTAAGCAAGGGAACTACCTCCCTTCTCATTTTCTTAGTGCGGCTCTTCTGTGATGTCTAGGACATCTATGACAGCTAATGGTGGAGCTGTTGAGGATCCAACCAGCCTTCCGGCTGAGGACTGAAGATACATACATACAACAATTATTGCTTCATTAAACTTTTAAATTAAATCTTTGTGTGAAATTGTTTAGATTATTTCACTTCGAATTGAAATTAGTCTTAAATGATGATGCATCACCGGTAAGCTGTAGATCAAGCACCGTTAGTCTTCTGTCTACGAGACTAGATGGGGAAAGACACCTTAAGACTCAGCTGGTTTTGGCATCTCTTTTAATAAATTGTATGTGATGTTGGTTCTAAAGGTCGTAGTGGAAGTAATATTTGTTTTAAGGGAGAATACATTTAAGCAACCATCGCCTCTGAACACTAAACAGAGTGAAAGGTGGACGACGTCCGACCCTTCAAGGAATGAGTGTATTGGCAAAAGAAAGGGTGGGGCCACGAACGGCATCAAAATGGGAGACTCCCCAGTTCTCGCAAATCTAGTACCGTCGGCATCGGAAGAGTACAAAAGTTGACCAAGGGAGGTCATAGTGTGGAGTTTGGGACATTTAGAAGTAGAGGGGCCCCGTGGTCGCTAACCTACGTTCCCAAGTAAGGAGCTCCTTGAAATTTCATAGGTCAATGACGCTGCTCGTCACACGATTAGCAGAGTATTTCCAATGTACTCGTCTTCTGTGGGTATGGTTTCGGGACCTAACCCCGGAATAGTTAGTTTTCATTTAATAGTGAATAAATGAGTGTCAGATATTATTTTACAACGTTATGCCCATCTGTGGGGCGCGATACAACTTATTTAACTGATGATGATTTTTTCTCTCAAAATCTCTTCATCTGGGCACCGAACATTTTCCTCCCGTTCTTCAGTCCATGATTTATTGGTCCTTGTTGTATGTCCGGCGCTCCCTTCTCGCTCCGCCAGCCAGCTACACGCGCGCCAAGTGTCATTCTTCTAGCCTCGACGCGCAGCCCTCAGTGCGCGTGCCTGAACCATCGTGTGTGTACTATAAAGAGGAACTCCCAGCCTGTCCAGATGCCCACTTGCCCCGGTGTCCAGCTCCAGAATACACCCTACGTCGAGCACGGAGGCTACTCCTCTTGAAAATGTGCTTCGGCCAGGTGGACTGAATTTCTGGCAGTACGAGGTCTCACCTCTGGTCACCGCTCCTCTTATTCCGCTGCCCATATCCAGTCATACTATTACATACCGTAATATTTCCCTAATTAATGCAAGCTCCATTGGTTTCGCCAAGTAAGAATTCTTCCAACATTGAACTTGCTTTTATGAACTCAGCAAGGAAGGACATTCCAAAACATTTATGTCAATACTTCGGATAGTTTTCGACTATCGACTTTTCATATATCAAGGACTATCTTTTCAAGATAGAAGTGGATGTAAATACTGCAAACTTGTATATAGTGTACAACAGCTAGACTCTTTCTCAAGATTCCTAATTCATTTGCTTCAAGTTAAATTTCAGTTTTATTTGTGTAAATAGTGTATTTTGCATTTGAAGCGAATAATAAAGTTGTGTTTTGTAAATCTCAACCTTGGTTACAACACAACTGGTATTCATTTTCTCAGCAAAATGATGGCTGTTGACTGCTTTTTTGAACTGAATTCGATTTTGAACAAATCCCTGTGGGATGCTAATTTCCTGATGGTCTTTTTCTATTTCACTAAACCAGTTGTTCTTGATTTTCATTGAAAGAACAAGGTTGAGAATCCTTTTGGTGAGCCTCTCATTATTCATTCCGAGAATGTGGCCATAGAACTTTAAAATAATCGCTTTTTTTCTGATGGTGTCGGTGATCTTTTCAGAATGCTGATACCGAGCTCGATAGCTGCAGTCGCTTAAGTGCGGCCAGTATCCAGTATTCGGGAGATAGCGGGTTCGAACCCCACTGTCGGCAACCCTGAAGATGGTTTTCCGTGGTTTCCCATTTTCACACCAGGCAAATGCTGGGGCTGTACCTTAATTAAGGCCACGGACGCTTCCTTCCTACTCCTAGCCATTTCCTGTCCCATCGTCGCCATAAGACCTATCTGTGTCGGTGCGACGTAAATCAAATTGAAAAAAAAAAGAATGCTGATAAAGTTCACGAGACTTCCGTTTCGTCCAGATTCCCTCCGAGGAGACTGAACCAAAGATTTTCCTCAATATTTTCCTCTCCTGTTTCTCTACGTCTTTAATAAGTGATCTTCCTCCAATGATAAAGGTTAGCGAGCCGTCTAGTGCTTCAGATATTATTATTATTATTGTTACCGTGGTTGGTGGATCAGCAGAGGTGAAAGAAGGTGCCGGGATGAATGGTTCTAACTACAGAGTCAAAGTTAATTTAAAATTTTAACAAAGGTTATATTTTTCAGAAAACAATAGAAATTTGATAGCTTTTCACTTTAGGGAAATTACAAAGACATAGCAATCTAAAAACAAACTTAGAAGGATCCAATAATTTTAACTCTCTTGGGCTACAAGCCCCTAGTTTTACAATTTCGAGCTCCTCGCTCAACGCACAAATTTGTTCCAGGGCAGAAATCCCTTACTAACATGGAGCACTTGCTCCCACTTTACAATGTCAAGCCTCCCAGAGGCATTCTTACAACACTAGAAAAGAGCTGACACGCTCTCAGTTTTTCAAGCCTATTCAAGGCAATATCAGACTTTACAATTACTTGCCATCAAGGCACAACTTACACAAATGAAACGGAAGTATCTCGTACCCAACCTACTGGGCCTTAGCAGAAAAAGAACAGGTTAAGTAAATGGCACGAAACACCAAGTTGCATGGAGGCGTGTACTTGCACTCCTAAAAGATGCATTCTTAAAACCTAGAAGGCACTAGGCCGGTGAAACAGGGGCTATTCCCAAACTATGGAGGTGACTCGTATAATAATAATTTAAGACATTACAGAAAGGAAGAAAACCAGTTACAAAACGTAGTCACCTCAAACCAATATGAAGGGGAGCTCGAGAGGGTAAATCACTCTCTATCCCCGAATTACAGTTGCAGATTTTATGAAGCTTTTACATAAGCCGGCAGAAAATCACATTTTTAGAAAAGTAGGTTTCATGGTAAATGTTTCGGACCTTTCCCGCGGGTTAAACTGCTGAGCTAGCAAGAAATAAAGATGTTAAACGGCCATTACCTTACTGAATAACTGTTGCCTGATGAAAGAGGCACCACCCGCCTCCTGCTTCACATATACACACTGAGTTAGATGTTGATAAAATGGCCAAGAGCCGTAAAAATCCGCAGTTTATAAACCCTCGGGGAAAGTTCGAGACCTTTCATGAATAATCAAGCCACACCCTCTTACTTTTTTTGGCTAGCGTAAAGTTACACACCAAATCGAAGAAGAAGCCTGTGATAGGCCGAAAATTAATTACAGAAATTAGGGATTGGCGGAATTCAAAACTGGCGGAAAGAAAAGATCAATATTGCCAAACCAAAAATGAATGAACATAATTTAGTAAAGAACAAATTTATGAATACAAAATTTCTTCAAATCAAGTTCCTTCACTTCGCACCAGGGTGCATGATCATAGTTTTTGTAGTGTCATCTGTTGCAGAAAGTCCAAACTTCTTGATAAATGTAAACAAAACACGAAAAATTTCATACAGTACTGGAAACTTCACAATCACAAAATTAAGGTGGTGACATCTTCTGAGTAAAAGTTTAAGTAGGTCTAGTTTCAAGTTCAGTACTTCTCCTGTAGAGGATGTTTTAATTAGGGCAAGATTTAAATGTGCGGCGTAGAGGTGTTATATCTAAAAAAAAAAAAAAGCCATTTACGAACTACGTTTAGCTTATGTTTTTTCTTCTTCTTGTCTCTTCCACTTCAATTTTTTCATTCATTGCTTCATTTATTTTATGTGTGGCCTCCCTTCGCGGGTCTGTCAGATTCTGCTGCTGTTTCTCGGGTTTTGGAACTCCCTGTGTGTGTTAGCCATCTTTCTGAACGTGTTTCTGTCCAACATATGTCCTCTGCTTAGACCTACTTCAAATGGGTCTTTACTTATTTCATTCAGGTCGTAGTGCTCTTCCATTTCTTAGCGTAATCCGAAATCATCTTAGCCTATTTACTCTTAGTCATCCGATAGATATGCCCAGAAAACTTCAGGTGTATTTTTCTTATTTCCTCGGTCAGTTCATTAATTTGTGTGTACAGTACTCTTCATTATTCCTTTTCTTCCTAGATCCTTCTGATCTCAGCTTCTGATTTCCTAGTGTAGGTTAGATATTATTATTATTGCTGTTAATACTATGATATCGTAGCTCCTCGCATTCACTATTTAAATTATTTTAGAGACAAATATATTTCATTGAATTCAGTGATGGTTTCAGCAAGTGGGCCCCGTCCTACACAAAAATCTCATATTACAAATTTCGAGAAAAAAATGTAACCATAAGAATATTAACGACAATGGAAACCAGGCTGAAAAGGTACGAGCACGATGAGAAACAATGGAAACTGGGTAGAAAAGACATGAAGTCGTTGGGAATGTAACAAATCAACTTCACATTTTTTCGAGACAACAGACAACACGCTATCCTGCAAGAAACAGATAACAATTTAGCTAAGAATGCAGATATACTGTAATTCATGCCTCTTGTATTGCTGATCCTTACCTAGGTTCACGAATTCAAAAGTCCTCTGCAATTTCGAGAAATTTTATAACCGAAATACGGGAAGTACTGTTCATATAAATCATTTTTCTCTTGGCAAAATTATGCATGTAACAATAATTTCAAATTTTGTCAAAAATCAACAAAATGCAGTCGAATTTCAGCTCGGAAGGACCCTGATCGCAATGCCACTGTGCTGAATAATGATTTTCGGGTAGCCACAGTTTACCGCGTTTCAACTCAACTGTGAGAACCAGGTTGCACGAGGTACAACTTCACTCTGGACACCCATGACGAAGCCGAGCTCTCCAACCTAGACTTCATTGGACGCGGTACAGATGGGCCCAAAATTATCCTGAATGGTTTCTTCAGAATTGGCATAAATACATTTTTAACGATGAGTGGAGCATAAGCCTTGTTCCTGACGATCATCGGCAACGTGTTTGGAAGCAATCTGGTCAGGCTTCACGTCTCAGTAACACCGTTCAGCACGTGCAGCAAATTGGTGGTTTCCTCATGTTTTGAGTTAGCATTATCAGGGAAATGCCATGGCTGAACGAAGGGACGGAAGTGGCAACGTATCGCCAGACGTTTGGAGGAAAATTTGTTTTAATGGACGACAGTGCGCTTCGCGTTAATGACTTCCTTCGTGATCACGATTATGCTCGACTAAGTGGCCATGGTGTTCGCCAGACATGAACCCTATCTAGCCTGTCTGGAATATAGCAAAGAAGGCTGTTATGGACTTCACGACCTACCAACAACTCTGCGAGATCTACGCCGAATCATCGTTGAGGAGCGGGGCAATTTGGTCCACATTACCTTAATGAAGAACTAATGGAAGGTACGACAAGATGAGTTCAGGCATTCAGCAGTTCAAGGGGCCGTGTTACTCGGTATTAAGGATGCTGGTATTCAATAACTCAAAGTGAGACAGCAAAGTTGTAATGTTGTAGAGATTCTCATTTTTAGTTTTGTTGGGCAATGATGAATGCTGATATGGTACGTCTGTTTCTCCTTCGCATTTTTATCTTTATAAAGAGTCGGGAACTCTTTGGGCCGAAGTGATGCAAAACCTTTTTGCTGTGTGCATTTTCAGAATTTATATTTTCAGTGTAAAGTTCATCAAAGCCCAAATATTGCCAGTCGTCATGGTAACCACGTGAACATTAGCTCATATTGACCAGGAAGATTATTTACCAACGAAATGAGAAGGGAAATGGCAAGACAAATAATATGAGAAAAAGGAAGTCATTAAGGGAGGTGGAAATTAAAGACTCCATTGACCTCGGCCCCTAAAATCGCCGTAAGGAAACTAAATGTGATGGACTTCAATAAAACTGGTCAGCAATAACGTAACGCTGATTGTCGTTAGTTAAGGAGTGGTCTCTTTTCGACCTAGTCGTATTTACTCCTTAAAAAATTACCACCACCACCTTTCTCTTAGGTTGCCATTCATCTCTGTTAGATGGCATTACCGCTATATTGTATAAAACATAACCCGTCACCGACTGACGGTCTCAGCAGCTCGTTTTATATAAACTTACGACCTTCGATCATTATTGGCAGAAGCCAGAAGCACTTAGCTTATGGTACAAGTTAAGCCGCATACAAATTAAGTAAGAAAGAATATGTTGAAAACATAATGAATAACTTACTAAATAGAATACACATAAAGCGAGAAAGAAGAAAAAAGAGATAATTCCTCTTGACATTGACTCGCCTTTAATATGGTGTTGGTTTACCACCAAAATTTTCTCATTATACTCTGTCAATGGGTTCGACAGTTTACCGAGAGCCACTCACGCTTGACTTGACGGTGGCTGACAGGTTATCTACATCACGGGCCGACAGATAAGGACCATCAAAGTTGGCCGGAGGGATTAATTTCTTTTTCCGGTTCTCTCTCAGTGAGGTTTTATCAGATTCCTGGTTCTTTGCTAACCGGTGAAATGAAATATATTGCTCGTAGTTCGACGGCATACAATGTGGCGGTCTATGACCAACAAAGCTCTGTGTAGCCGTCCCTTATGACATCTAAAGACTTGTGAACTCCTGTCTGAATAGGAGAATATAATGAATAGTTCTGATACTGAAACGAACCTTCCTCTCACAGTAGTGTACTGTGGACCATATTATTCATACATTTCATCTAATATTTTTTGCGATGCAAAATTCTTGGGAAGTCGTGGGAATCGAATGAAAATATAATAAAATTCCGAAAGATGCAACGAAGTAGGTACTAAATCTGCGGAAGTTTGTAGAATATTCGCAAAGTAAGATTAAGGAATGACGGTATAGAATTCCCACAGAGTATAAATTAAATTTAAAAAGATACTCAAACTATTTCTAAATATCCATTTACTGCTTCATTACTTACGATTATTACGAATGGATAATTGCAATTTTTGGAATTATTGCAGTAGATTAGTATCTGACAGATGCAAACCATTTTTAATGTAGAAATGGTTCATAGCCATGGCCATAGCCAGTCCTTGTCATAGCTTCTCCACCTACTGGGATACGTACGTAAGTTCAACTCTTTTTGGAGTAGACCATTTACTTACTCTCATAACGCAATAGCTACCTGAAATGTATGGGACTATATGGCAATTCTATGCCAAGTCACTTGAAGAATAATTTCGCATTTGACGAATGTGCTACTGCTTCTATTTATTCAAGTAAGTTAACCTTTTAATTTTAGCCAAATGCATGACCTTTGACTTCTTTCTAATGATAATTTTTACCCTTTATGCCGAATGAGTCCACTGCGTCTGCCAGTGTCTGTTGTTAGACATCCCAATGAACGTCAGTGATGGTGTGATGGTCGATTCTGCTTTGCTTTACAGCAAGCCACAGTCGCCTTTAACCACTTACTGCACCATCACAGAAAGACATTTGCAAAAACACGCATGGGACAGGTATTTGCACAATGCATGCGGTTATGTAAAATGTACGTGCCAATTAGATGCTTTCAGTAGGGTATGAACTGAACGCTAAAAGCGATGGCATACTGATAGAAATCGTGTGTGCATTTGTGAAGCGGAAGTAGTTACCCATCTAGTATGCTTTCCAGTAAACTACTGGCTGGAGTCACCGTGGTGTCATAGGTCAAGTGGAGTGCTGATAATACAACTGTGGTTTGTAGGTGGGTTTGAATCCCACATCAGCCGAAGAATTTTATTCGAATTTTGTATTTCGAGAATACAAATACCTTCACTTCACTGGTTATTTATTTATTTATTTATTTATTTATTTATTTATTTATTTATTTATTTATTTATTTATTTATTTATTTATTTATTTATTTATTTATTTATATATTTCGTAATCCATTTACCCTCCACGGTTGGTTTTCCGCTTGGATTCAGAGAGGGATCCTACCTCTACAGACTCAAGAGCAGTGTCCTGGAGTATGCGACTTTGGGTCGTGGGATACAACTGTAGAGGAGGACCAGAACCTCCCCTGCTATGCAGAACAGGGGCCTTGTGGGGGGATGGGAAGATCGGAAGGGATAGATAAGGAAGAGGGAAGGAAGTGGCCGAGGCCTTAAGTGAGGTACCATCCCACCATTTGCCTGGAGCAGAAGTGGGAAACCAAGGAAAACCACTTCGAGGATTTGCCTTCCGAGGCTGAATGAACCCCGTTCCAGCACTCGTACCACATTTCAAATTTCGTGGCAGAGCTGCGAATCGAACTCGGACTTCCGGGGATGACAGATAATCACACTAACCACTACACCACAGAGGTGGGATATTTATTTATTTATTTAATTTATTTATTTATTTATTTATTTATTTATTTATTTATTTATTTATTTATTTTTGGCACTGATCTATGCCATCAGGATGTTTTATAAGCAGGGGTGGACGAGGACAGAATAGTTGGGGGTTTGAATCCGCTTGACTTAGCAACAACCTGTTAGTGCAGTAAATGTTAGAATAGATGACTTTCTGCAGTAATGCACGTTTCAGTACGCCGTTGAACTGACATTCGGGCTCGCTGTAGCATTGTATATGTTACGGATTTACAGGCTTCCGTAATAAGGTCTCGAAGGCTTTCAGGATTTAACGGCTGCTGAGCGTACACTACATCCTTCAAATAGCCCCATAGGAAGAAGTCCATTGGAATAAAATTGGATGATATAGCAGGCCAGGTGATAGGTCCTCACATTCCTATCCATCGACCGGGGTGTCTGACATTCGTGTGGTTGTGAACATCTGCTGACATGTGAGTGGGAGCTCCGTCGTATTGGTACCGGATGGTTACATGCTAACCCAGGGTCATATCCTCTAGCAGTAACGGCAGTTGGTCTTGAAGTAACTGTAGGTACCGGGATCCTGTCAAATTATCCTCAAAGAAGTACGGTCCAATTAGACATTTACTCCCCATCGTGCCTAAAATGCTGCCTGCCTTATCCAGTGTGAATTTTCAACACTGTAGTATGACGATCGTGACTCGTCCAAAAACAAAATGTGAGATACAAATGCGCGATCATTAATTTCATATTATAGTTAACCTCATAACTTGCGCCTCAGTATCCATGCACAGATATCAACAAGAGTTTTGAAATCTCGTCCGTGGAGCTTTTGATGTAGCTGCAAGTGATACGGGCGAAACAAATTGGCGTTTAAGATCCCTACAACAGACGACTGAGTGATGTGGCCTGTTGTGCTACTGCCTGGATACTTGTGTGAGGGTTCTCCCGGAAAGTGTTAAAAACCATCTCAAGCAGATCACCGGACGTAACTGGTGCCTGTCTTACTAGATCTGTTCGTGAATGTGACAAAGGTATTGTAACTATTTGATGATAATAATAAATAAAATCATGAATAAAAATATATAAATAAAATTACTCAAAAACTTAATAAAATTAATATGCATAATTAACCGAAATGTCCGTAGTATGGGCGCCAGAGTTCACCATAATGGATCCCTCGAATTTAGATAAGAGCATGATAAACTTTATATCCCAGGGCGTGTACATAATGCTGCGTACTGGTACATCTGCTGCAGGCCTTACCTAACCTCCTGAAAACGACTAATTAGGTAGGAACTGCACCTAGGTTCATCAATAACACTGATTCTAAAATAGCTAACTATATTCTGAACAAATTCCGTTCATGAGCACCTCATCAACATACAACATTATACATATAATACACACATAAAATATTGCCCGAAGACTCCATATTTACAACAACAACAATAATGAAAATCGTGGGAAAACGAAAGCGAGAACTAAGCTAGCATTTGTAGATAGTCCGATGAACAATGTACATGTATGAAGATAAATACCCTTCATTGGCTCTATATCAATTCGACTTACCGATTCTCATAATCGGCAGTTATCACATCACACAGATACTGTACCTTGTACTACTGTGTTCACATATTTTAACACTTGTTGTAAAGATATATACACACGTCTGTCGATCCTCAACATAAATTATGGAAAGTCTGAGATAGCTTTCACTAACATATAATGCTAGGCCGCCACAAGTGCTACCATACTTAATGCGCAAGCACTCTCCACAATCAGCCACTTTCCACGAACATAACAAGACTACGCTCCACGAACGTTTGAAGTCCAGTCCATTGCTGCCGTGTCACTCCAGTACCGTGTATCAGCACTACTTCCTTCCCGTACAGTGCGTCAGTTGTAGTTCTCTTATACAATGTCACTGGTTGTAGATATCTTCCTTCTCGTTCCTTTACAATCACCTCTACACTCACCCTTACAATGTTCTTGGTTGCCGCCGTATGATCAACCTTTATAGACATCAACATCCCCCTCCTCTCAGATGATACGTCTGGATTGGTGCTTGCCAGCCAATCATGGGTGGTCCTCTTCTCAAGCCCAAGCCCTGAACTACTTCTTTCTCCCAAGACAATAACAAACTCTGGGGTATATTCCATGAGTCACCAAATTTTCCTAATACAGCAACAAGCTCATCTCATCAGGCTGTGATATATACATGACTCACGAATTTCCCGACACAAGTACATCACAACAAACACTGGGGTAGCCATATGACTCATTCAAATTACCAGAGTTATTAAAGCAATGTTTTCCCACTCGTGCAAAACAAATTACTCATACCTACATATGTGGATATCTTCCAGCTTACCAATATAAATGGCAAAATATACAAATGAAATACTAATAATAATAATAATAATAATAAATCGAATACTGACAATAATATCTCTAACTTCTACATATAATTCGGGTGTGCGATATATGTACTATCACATAACGCCCCCTTGGTGAATCGATGATATCACATATTATGATTCACCATAAAACAGAACTTCATACATAACCTTATAATGGCATAACTGAACACATAATTTACTGTAATAATGATATATACATTGCGTCTACTGCATTGCATTCGCACACACGAAATACAATTTGTCCAAACAATAACAATAATAATCATAGTATGGCTATATACACACAACTCCGATTGTTTCATATACCATTGAATACAATCCCTTCTTACTACTGTACACATAACTCATAATTGATAATACATACATCCAAGGTGCAGATCCTCTTATATCTGCGAAGGCTATAGATATTAAATGTCCCAAGGACCTTTTTGTCAGTGGTTAGGAGTCTATAAGCACACTTTCCTTGTCCACAGTATACGGACCCTAATATAAATGAAAAACTATACATAAACTTAACATCAGCATCGATAAGCGAGGAATGCGTACCGCAATAAAAACTAACTACGTCTAGAATCCACTCTATCTCACACACAAGCATTCATCCCATCCAGTCACACAAGAATCATACAAACTTTCATTCGGAACATTCATAACCAAGAAATCCCTCTTTCTGAAATGCACAGGAATCTCACAATGTTTACTCTTCCACAAAATCATAATAAATACAAGTAAACAGATCACATACTTTTTCATACATTCCACATCGATATCAATCAGCACGTCATTCAAATCATTCACACAACTCTCAGTCTTAAATAAAACATTACACACTCGCTTGTCAAACATACGCACTTCATTCTCACTCACGCTCACTCGATTACAGAAATTCTTACCATAATATACTTTGACATTACTGTCATTACTACTTAATGACCTAACAATCAAGTCATCTTCACCACCTTCCATATCAGCTCCTACTTGCACCACTTTCATGCCAACAACACTGCTACTTTCGACTCTCTTATCAGAAGTTTCATTAATCTCAAAGTCACCATTTTCACACATAATGGACCTAACTTTACTCTCCTCACATACACTTAAATCAACAAAAACATCCTCATGATGTATACTCCGTAAACACTCTTCACTCACAAAACAACCTTCATCAACTTCACAAAAAACTTCACTTTCAATTTCAGAAACTTCCACAAGATTATCGATCGCAACACCGTTATTACCATCACTACTAGCACACAGTAAGACATCCGACACATCTTTCTTACTTTCATCACGCCCCCTATTCTCAAAATCTCCCTGAACACAAAACACATGGTCATACAATAATTCCTCTTTCACGTCTACCTCGTAACTTACCTGTTTCATCACGTGAATAGGAATTTCGGTATCGGACTGCCTATCTGACCCAACTAAGAAGTCCGATTCCGGTTTAAATTACTTGACGTGGACTGTTCACCATTATCATGTCTCGGCACTTGATCTGGAGGTCTTTGATCCGTACGCCCCCTACTTTCTGATTCCCCTTGATTTGGTCTTCTGCCAAAATATTCCTGGTGATTAACTCCCTGATTAGACTGTCTGTTTCCCCTTCCGGAATTACCACCCTGATTCCCTTGCCTAGAATGACTGAAATTCTGATTATTCCTATCTCCCCCTAGCTGATTACCTTGTCTCCCATTATCCCCGTAATTCCTACCTTCACTTTGCCTAGTCCTCCCTTGCCCTTCCAAAGCATCAAACCTCTCTAACAGCTGCTCTAACTCTTTAATCGTAACAATATTCTGCATACATGCAGCTAATCCGACCTTCTCAGGAAAATGCCTCAACATCTGGCGGACTGTATCTCTCTCCGATGCTAGACCTTCAATATTCTGGCTGATCAGAACATGCGCCAAGAAATATTCCGTCATAGACACACCTTCCTGAGGTCTATATTTGCCAAATAGCACGCGATCTCTTTCCCTTCCCTGAATAGCTTCACTCCAAAATTTAGAACTAAATTTCTCCCTAAATTCCTCCAAACTCGAAATACCCTGTCTATAAACTTGAAACCAGGATCTCGCTTCTCCAACAAATGCAATATCCAACATCTCATCAACTATACTCCACTCGATCAGACCATCGTCAAGATTCTTGGAAAACCGTTTCTCCACAGTTTTCAAGAATTCCATCGGATTAAACTGCCGACCATTAAACTTGGGTAATTCAGAGTCCTTCGTACAAGATACGTACCTATTACATATGCTGCTACCTACTTGGATTTGACTGATCTCCTGCCTTAACTTGACATGCTTTAATTCCTTCTTCAGCTACCGTTCTGGCATTTCCTACTACTGACTTGAGGTCTTTCTCCAATTTCTCAGTCTTTTCATCTATTCGCTTCGCTAAAACATTCTGGCTGGTTTTAATTCTATCTATTTCTTCGACTTTATCTTCCACTATTTTTATTCTCTTATCACATTCCTTGCTGTTTTCAGCAAATTCCTTCCTAACAACATTAAATCGGCATTCGATTTTCTCAGTCAATTCCAAGCGTTGAGATTCAACCTTATTATTGACTTCCTGAATTTCTCTGCTTTGATGGTCAAACTTCTGGTTCAATTCATCTATTCTACCATTCACAGCACTGCTTAAACTATCAATTTTACTAGACAAATCAACACTCACTAAATTTAACCCCTTACTTTGATTCTCAATCTTCCTGGACAATTCCGTACTAACTGAATTTAATTCACTATTAATACTGTATATTTCATTACTTAAAAAACTCAATTCACTCTTCAACTCTTTACTCTGACTATCAATCTTGCTAGACAATTCAACCAGTGGCGGCTCGTGAAAAAATCGTCCTACGTGCTACAAAAACAAGCTAAATACGCTGTTTTAAATCTGCATATTGCCATGATGAACAACGCATACTTCAAACTTGGTAATACTACTACTACTACTACTACTACTACTACTACTACTACTACTACTACTACTACTACTACTACTACTACTACTACTACTACTACTACTACTACTAATAATAATAATAATAATAATAATAATAATACAACTTTTCTCACAGTTTATAACTCAGAACAAACAAAAACAACATTAATTTGGAAGCAGATGAATTCTTCGACAACAGTCTACGAGATAAATAATTCATTGGAGAAATATTGTTTTTACTAACCTAATGGCGCAACTTACATCAGTGCAAATAGAATCGTGGGAATATAGATCCCCACTAAGAACACTAATTTAATTTCACTTTATATACATTGCAGTGGATAAATAATTTGATAAATCTTCGTATAAACTTTAGCACTAACACAATGACAGAAAAAACACGCACCAGTAATATAACCGCGAGATTAAAAACCGCACAAAGCAACTGAAAGAGCTGCCAACTGATTCATTGAGACCTCCCCTATTACCAGAGTAAATGTCCGGCTCCATGGCTAAATGGTTAGCGTGCTGGCCTTTGGTCACAGGGATCCTGGGTTCGATTCCCGGCAGGGTCTGGAATTTTAACCATCATTGGGTGTACGTGTTGTCGTCATCATCATTTCATCCTCATCACGACTTGCAGGTCGCCAACGGGAGACATATCAAAAGATCTGCATCTGGCGAGTCGAACATGTCCTCGGATACTTCCGGCACTAAAAGCCATACGCTATTTCATTTCACCAGAGTAAATTACATTTGAATGCGGGATAACATTTAGGGTCAGTCAAAGATTCTTTGACTCACCTACGAATTCCATATTTTTGACACAAAAGGAAGATGGATATTTTAATAAGCATGTGTGAGATAGATTGCCTCCACTTACGCTTTACTTTCGAACCCAGACGATGCTACTCTCTAGTGGCAGATTCGCTTACCACGTTCAACATAAGCACGGCCGACTGGATCCCTCGCTGCGCTCCGGGTAGCAGGAGACATCGAGTAATTCTACCCCCTTGCGGGAGAGGAAGTAACTATAAACGGGATCAGTGAAAGTTGATCCCGGTTTACGGTATACTCCGCCGGCTAGGGGGAGTGTTGCAAGCTTGGCTGCGCCTGCGTATTGCTTCCTTCAGGCTACAGGCAAGGGCGCACTTCACATGAGCACGAGCCTTGTTCCCCGGGAGAACGGCGCTAGGTGTTCGACAGATCTCGTCCTGATTTTCACAAAACACAAATTCATATCGTACTCAAAACAACGAAAAGGCACCAGGATAATTGTACTGTACATAAATAATATTCCTTACAGTTCCAAGCTACGTGCTGGAGCCCGGTAGCACGTACTGACCGGCCGCCACTGAATTCAACATTATTATTATCGATTTTACTGGACAATTCAACATTATTATTATCGATTTTACTGGACAATTCAACATTATTATTATCGATTTTACTGGTAACAGCATTTAATTCAACACTCACTGAATTTAACTCTTTACTCTGGCTATTAATTTTACTAGACAGTTCAACCTTCAGCTCTTCATTCTTACTATCAATCTTACTGGACATTTCATGAAATAGCGATTTAATCATACTAAAAGTTAAAGCCTCCCCTTGAACCGTTTCCTTAACAACCCCTACATTCTGAGTTTGAGACGGATTACTAGATTCCTCACATATCGTTGCCGATTGATCTTTCTTACTATCAGCCATTTTGCTACTCTCATTTAAATTCGATAGACTCAATGTGGTGGAATTATTTTGACATCTCTTTTCCTGATTCTTAGTACCAGCAACTTTAACAACCTCTCTACTTCTCAATTTTATAATACTCGACTCGCTACAACATTTCTTCATACTCTAACATACACTGACCGACAGAGCAAATGCAACACCAAGAAGGAGTGGTCAGAACTTTATGCCAATTGCAGGATAGACTGACGTCACTGAGGTATGCTCATGATGTGAAATGCGCCGATGTGCTGCGCACGTAGCGAACGATAAATGGGACAAGGCGTTGGCGAATGGCCCACTTCGTACCGTGATTTCTCAGCCGACAGTCATTGTAGAACGTGTTGTCGTGTGCCACAGGACACGTGTATAGCTAAGAATGCCAGGCCGCCGTCAACGGAGGCATTTCCAGCAGACAGACGACTTTACGAGGGGTATGGTGATCGGGCTGAGAAGGGCAGGTTGGTCGCTTCGTCAAATCGCAGCCGATACCCATAGGGATGTGTCCACGGTGCAGCGCCTGTGGCGAAGATGGTTGGCGCAGGGA
This sequence comes from Anabrus simplex, assembly GCF_040414725.1. NCBI lineage: Eukaryota > Metazoa > Arthropoda > Insecta > Orthoptera > Tettigoniidae > Anabrus > Anabrus simplex. The sequence continues at coordinate 138,549,319 of NC_090267.1, forward strand.
CATGTGGCACGTGCGAGGGGTCTAGGCGCAGCCCGAGTGACGTCAGCACGCGAGGATCGGCGCATCCGCCGCCAAGCGGTGGCAGCCCCGCACGCCACGTCAACCGCCATTCTTCAGCATGTGCAAGACACCCTGGCCGTTCCAATATCGACCAGAACAATTTCCCGTCGATTGGTTGAAGGAGGCCTGCACTCCCGGCGTCCACTCAGAAGACTACCATTGACTCCACAGCATAGACGTGCACGCCTGGCATGGTGCCGGGCTAGAGCGACTTGGATGAGGGAATGGCGGAACGTCGTGTTCTCCGATGAGTCACGCTTCTGTTCTGTCAGTGATAGTCACCGCAGACGAGTGTGGCGTCGGCGTGGAGAAAGGTCAAATCCGGCAGTAACTGTGGAGCGCCCTACCGCTAGACAACGCGGCATCATGGTTTGGGGCGCTATTGCGTATGATTCCACGTCACCTCTAGTGCGTATTCAAGGCACGCTAAATGCCCACCGCTACGTGCAGCATGTGCTGCGGCCGGTGGCACTCCCGTACCTTCAGGGGTTGCCCAATGCTCTGTTTCAGCAGGATAATGCCCGCCCACACACTGCTCGCATCTCCCAACAGGCTCTACGAGGTGTACAGATGCTTCCGTGGCCAGCGTACTCTCCGGATCTCTCACCAATCGAACACGTGTGGGATCTCATTGGACGCCGTTTGCAAAATCTGCCCCAGCCTCGTACGGACGACCAACTGTGGCAAATGGTTGACAGAGAATGGAGAACCATCCCTCAGGACACCATCCGCACTCTTACTGACTCTGTACCTCGACGTGTTTCTGCGTGCATCGCCGCTCGCGGTGGTCCTACATCCTACTGAGTCGATGTCGTGCGCATTGTATAACCTGCATATCGGTTTGAAATAAACATCAATTATTCGTCCGTGCCGTCTCTGTTTTTTCCCCAACTTTCATCCCTTTCGAACCACTCCTTCTTGGTGTTACATTTGCTCTGTCAGTCAGTGTACATATCACGTACATATAAAACACTTCACTGACATAGTTCGCAGAATTCCAACCACACCTGACAAGTGCACCTACGCTTATAAGCCTAACAGATGTACCAATCATTCAGCCACACGTTGGGAAGCCAATTGTAACTTTTTGATGATAATAATAAATAAAATCATGAATAAAAATATATAAATAAAATTACTCAAAAACTTAATAAAATTAATATGCATAATTAACCGAAATGTCTGTAGTATGGGCGCCAGAGTTCACCATAATGGATCCCTCGAATTTAGATAAGAGCATGATAAACTTTATATCCCAGGGCGTGTACATAATGCTGCGTACTGGTACATCTGCTGCAGGCCTTACCTAACCTCCTGAAAACGACTAATTAGGTAGGAACTGCACCTAGGTTCATCAATAACACTGATTCTAAAATAGCTAACTATATTCTGAACAAATTCCGTTCATGAGCACCTCATCAACATACAACATTATACATATAATACACACATAAAATATTGCCCGAAGACTCCATATTTACAACAACAACAATAATGAAAATCGTGGGAAAACGAAAGCGAGAACTAAGCTAGCATTTGTAGATAGTCCGATGAACAATGTACATGTATGGCGATAAATACCCTTCACTGTCTCTATATCAATTCGACTTACCGATTCTCATAATCGGCAGTTATCACATCACACAGATACTGTACCTTGTACTACTGTGTTCACATATTTTAACACTTGTTGTAAAGATATATACACACGTCTGTCGATCCTCAACATAAATTATGGAAAGTCTGAGATAGCTTTCACTAACATATAATGCTAGGCCGCCACAAGTGCTACCATACTTAATGCGCAAGCACTCTCCACAATCAGCCACTTTCCACGAACATAACAAGACTACGCTCCATGAACGTTTGAAGTCCAGTCCATTGCTGCCATGCCACTCCAGTACCGTGTATCAGCACTACTTCCTTCCCGTACAGTGCGTCAGTTGTAGTTCTCTTATACAATGTCACTGGTTGTAGTTATCTTCCTTCTCGTTCCTTTACAATCACCTCTACACTCACCCTTACAATGTTCTTGGTTGCCGCCGTATGATCAACCTTTATAGACATCAACATCCCCCTCCTCTCAGATGATACGTCTGGATTGGTGCTTGCCGGCCAATCATGGGTGGTCCTCTTCTCAAGCCCAATCCCTGAACTACTTCTTTCTCCCAAGACAATAACAAACTCTGGGGTATATTCCATGAGTCACCAAATTTTCCTAATACAGCAACAAGCTCATCTCATCAGGCTGTGATATATACATGACTCATGAATTTCCCGACACAAGTACATCACAACAAACACTGGGGTAGCCGTATGACTCATTCAAATTACTAGAGTTATTAAAGCAATGTTTTCCCACTCGTGCAAAACAAAATTACCCATACCTACATATGTGGATATCTTCCAGCTTACCGATATAAATGGCAAAATATACAAATGAAATAATGATAATAATAATAATAATAATAATAATAATAATAATAATAATAATAATAATAAATCGAATACTGACAATAATATCTCTAACTTCTACATATAATTCGGGGGTGCGATATATGTACTATCACAGTATACGCGAACGGTGCTCGATCCTCTTAAACGTATTTGCGATTGTTAGTCGCCTGTATGGAAATTTTTCGTGGTACAAGCGCTGTGCTTCCTGTGCGTTCTGCATTGCTTCACCGTAGATGAGCAACATGTAAACATCCTCATCTGTTGAATACACAGCAAAGAAATTATCAGCACTGCTAGGCTACACAAGTGTCAGGCCAGTACATATTGAACATGCATGCTGCATTCTATTGGTCGAATATGGCATGAATGGCCATGTATTTGATCCTCAAAACTTAAAATGTGTATGAAAATATTATACGCTCGTGCGATTCGAACCCACTTATCAATGACACATGGCATCACGGTAACACTGCCGACGCTTTCCCAAGAAAGCGTTCTGGATGCCCATATACTTCCGCTTCTCTAATTCACTCACATTTCCTATCAGTACACTCTTGTTTGAAGCGTTAATTTCATATTCTAGTAAATCTAATAACTGGGCGTATTTGTCCGTGCCCATTCTAGCTACCTAACCGACTGCGCGGTCTATGGTCTGTGGATGTTAATGTATCCAGCATACTGATAAGTACACCTAATCCTTAACTTGATATCGGCAATTCGTGTTAGTAGCTTTGGGTTATCACATCCATTGATGAGTAATATTAATCAACGACCCATGGCATGAGGCCACGGGATTTGTTTCTTATCAGAAAAAAGGCCAAGGTTCTTTACAGTTTCGTTTATTTTCTTTGGTGTTGCGTGGAATAGTATTGGATAAATGTTAACATTTATCAGTTTGGTATGATTACTTTTTGTATCCTATTACGACTGCTTGCTATTTGATTGGATTAACTTTAAAATAATTTAGTCCAATCTTTTACGTTTTCCAGGCCAACGTTTAGTTTCTTAATGTCTAGTTGGCTTTCGGGTTTGTATGTGTGGTATGTATATATAGTTGTATGTCATTTGCGTAGAAATGGTATTTCCATTTTTGTATGTATTTTGATAAGTCATTTAGGTACAGTGAAAAGAGTAGCGGCTCTAGAACACTGCACTGATTTACGCCAACTTCAGTTTGTTGCCAGAGTGAAGGTACCTACTAACATGCACTGCTGTCGTCTGATTAAATAAGAATGCAGCCACGTCAGTGTGCTTGAAGGAAATGTTCATGCTTTCAGCTTAGCTAATCATATTTCCCTGTCCACACAGGCAAATGTTTCACATAGGTCTAAATGTACAGGGAATGTCATTTATCCATTTCCACTTGGCTACTATAACTATGCCATCTGCAAGCCCCAGGACAGTTATTTTATTAAGACCTCACACTAGATCAAAACCAAACTCTCCTATCAAACGTTCCGAAAGCTCACCTTGTATGTAATCTAATGATAGGCTGAAAGGACAAGGTGATAGATTTTGAATTCTATTCTTTTTTTGTCTTGTTTATACCATGTAGAATTTCCTATCAGAAGTTATATGATTAAATCTTTCAATTCTTAAGTGAAAGCAGTCGTCCGAATTGTTGTTATAATGCAGGGCCTCTCAGGGTGCATGCGCGTGGTGCATGCACTGTGCACGGTGCAAAAGACGACTTGGCTTGGTTGACCAGAGTGCAGACCCCCCACTCCTCGATTTGGAGCAATAGCGCTGTCTCTCTCTTTCCTCACGCCTGTCTCGCTCGCTCCGCCTGTCTCCCTCTCCCCCACTTGCGCCGTAGTGCTCCAAATCCGGGCTGAGTTGAGCCGAGTATAGCCGAGTAGAGCCGAGCATAGCCGAGTAGCCCAGAGACGAAGCGTTGATCCGACCCATACCGAGCGGCACCGAGCGGCACCGATGCACAGTGCACGGAGCTCTTGCGCCTCGCTCTGCACGCGTGAGATTTTGGGCGTTTGAGAGGCCCTGTTATAATGTGATCATGGACAATACTGTCAAATGCATTATTAATGGAATATCACTGTATTTAACAATGATACTTTTGTATTAGTGCCAGATATGAATGTAATTCCCTTCTAATTTGGATTAAAATATACCTACTGTCTCACGATTCAGTCCCCACACCTCTCAACAATCCTCCTAAGAATAGAGCAGATAGTAATCGGTCTGCAATTATTAGCAATATGTCAGTTAACGTTCTTGTGAATTAACACTATACATACAACATGGGAACATTGCGGTATGTTTACTAACATACTGGTTTCAATAACAGCCACTATCTTAGCACCCTGCTTGTATTTAATGACGCCCATCAAAATCTTTTCAGGGCCTGGTGACTTGTCTATGGCTATCCCTAGCATAGTTAATAATATATCTTCAATTGTAATGGTATGATTAAAAGCAGAACATTTCAATTGAATTTAATTGTCGGAGCACTTCAGCCAATCTTAACGCTTGGAGGCGTTGCTATTTAAAAAAAATAGTTCTCCAACTGTTTTGATACTGAGAGGGTTTTTCTATGCAGCTTGACGTTACATGTCGCACGGCCTTCCTTCTCTGTCTGTAAAATACCTAGGTACATACAGAGTTCTCTAGTTGTTGTACTTCTCTTTTCGTGTATCTGTATCACGCTTCGTTGTCCTTTGTGGACTGGATAACTACGACTATCCTCTATTATTGTTCCTTAACGTTTCTCATTTCGTTGCCCTATAATACAGCGTGGATGAATGTTTCAGTCCAGGAAGGTCGTAAATTATATCTGCTAGGAAGTGTATTAGGCGTTCTACTCCTTGATGGAATCTGTCCTTCTGCATTTCCTCTTCAAAAAATTTAGTCCATTCTTCTAATTTGTGTTGGAACTTACTTCCACCTGAATTGTTATCTGTCTTCGGTTCATAATCCAGAGACGCTTTGGTGTTTGGAATCTTCGTCTCATTCTCTGCTCGATTAATTTGATATTGTAAGCTGATGTTTACCCCGTACTCGAAAGGGTGTACTTTGGTTATAGGCTGATTAATTCCCTTGCATTTTTTCTCACAATGCGGCCCGAACTAAAGATACTATATTTAACCGAATTTACCAACCGCATGTGCGTGTGAAGGCACACTAAACATTTTATTACACAAATTAAGGGGACTAAATCATATTTATGAATATCCTCTTCAATTTGTGTTATTTGACCCAGATCATTAAATGCCGTTACTTCATCCTAGAATGCTCCACTATGGCGTGAAGATATCCATTCAAATACACTGTCTGCTGGTCTTATAGACCCATCACCAACTGAGGAGACTAAACCATGTCATTCATTTTCGGGAGTGAACTAATTATTATTCAAATAAAGTTGCTGAAGTTGAATGTCTACTTTAGTTTCCGATGACGATGGCTAAGCATCAATGGGGCTTGGTACTGCAATAGAATAAAATACAAAATTAAAACCTATATCTATACCGGCAATTCTATAGTGAAACCAACATACTAAATGATACCTCAAGAAAATCTTGTAATCATGGTGACACGAGAAATACTTACCATCCGTGCCGAGGTTACATTGCGGTTACTTTCCATTCCCCCGAGGATCTTTATGGCCTGTATGGAGATGAGTTTGATTTTACTTTGTTTTCCCAAAAATTAACATTTAAAAGTAATTCATCTTCAATTAAAATTAATGTTTTCGATAATTTACTAAGGTTCGCTGTAACGATGTGAGTGTATGAGTGTATGAGAGAACTTCGATACCTAACAGCTAGCTCATGCTGCGCTCAGAGGAAAAGATAAGGTAATAACGTTAGGTGATGTGAGGTGAACCGTTTGCTCAAGTCGTTAAATTGGCACTACTTTTGTAAACTTTAGCCTAGTTTTTGCTGTCGAAGAGCTCGTCCCCAAGGACGTGGCCTGCTTCTTGTATAAACATCGCAACAGCCCCTGTCGAGGTCTTTAAATTTTCCCTGGAGTCTTCCGGGGTCAAAGAGCGATCTGAAGTTAAAGCGAACGTCAGACAAGACTTATTGGGAGAAACAGAACATGTCCCGGAGGACGATCAGCTCTGCTCAAAGCGACACTGCATAGCTCCAGTGTGGGATGAAATATTTAAAAAGAGAAATATGTTTCTTGATTCGTTTCCTTCTGTACTAGAAAGGGAACCAGCCTGTGGTTCGGGCGGAAGAAACTGAACTTTTCTTTCAAAGAAGTGTGCAGTCTCTTGGAACGACTGGGAGTGGACGAATTAAAGTGACATATCTAAATATCTTCGATATCCTCAGTCTTCATACTGTTTACCCAAGTGACCGCGTAGCCAAATAGTTCAGAAGTTTAAAACACAGGCTCTCCTATTCAAGAATATTAGATGCCTTTAAAAGGAATACATTACCGAAAGAGAGGAAAATACAGTACAGTTGTTAAATGATCTCAAGTGACATTACTCGATTTATATTGCAACAAAGTATTTCTGAATCTGAGAAGCTAGTATAATTCAACATTAGAGCATCAAATGTCCGCCTCTGTGGTGTAGTGGTTAGTGTGATTAGCTGCCATCCCCGGAGACCCGGGTTCGATTCCCGGCTCTGCCACGAAATTTGAAAAGTGGTACGAGGGCTGGAACGGGGTCCAATCAGCCTCGGGAGGTCAACTGAGTACAGGTGGGTTCGATTCCCACCTCAGCCATCCTGGAAGTGGTTTCCCGTGGTTTCCCACTTCTCCTCCAGGCAAATGCCGGGTTGGTACGTAGCTTAAGGCTACGGCCGCTTCCTTCCCTCTTCCTTGTCGATCCCTTCCAATCTTCCCATATCCCCACCTAGGCCCCTGTTCAGCATAACAGGTGAGGCTTCCTGGGCGAGGTACTGTATATCCTTCCCAGTTGCATCCCCCGATCCAGTGTCTGAAGCTCCAGGGCACTGCCCTTGAGGTGGTAGAGGTGGGATCCCTCGCTGAGTCGGAGGAAAAATACCGGCCCTGGAGGGTAAACAGATAAAGAAGAAGAAGAACATCAAATACACTACTGCTACAATAATAAAATCAATCATTTAATTCATTTTCGAAATTTTCCAAGACAGAACATATTTGAAGAATACAGTGCCTTATATCCTCGGGATCAACAGTCATTGACTTCAAAAGTCATGGAACCACAGTTCACGTTCTGTGGATCCCATTACATATGAGAATCCAGTATAATGAGCATGTTCCATGAAACTACTCAAAGTGAACTACACTTGGACCTTTCTATAAATCCTCCTGGTCTTATTCCATAAATAATAATAATAATAATAATAATAATAATAATAATAATAATAATAATAATAATAATAATAATAATATATTTTACGCAGATCTGCGCTGAGAAGGGAGGGAAAGAAGCATGAGTTTTAGTTTTGATAACAAGATCTACTGAAAATTTATTTTCTTTCCTTTCTTAACTTTTCAAGCAAGAACAACGAAGATTTCACAAAAAGGAAACCTTCTTCTTCTTCTCCTCCTCCTTCTTCTTCTTCTTCTTCGATTCCCGGCTCTGCCACGAAATTTGAAAAGTGGTACGAGGGCTGGAACGGGGTCCAATCAGCCTCGGGAGGTCAACTGAGTACAGGTGGGTTCGATTCCCACCTCAGCCATCCTGGAAGTGGTTTCCCGTGGTTTCCCACTTCTCCTCCAGGCAAATGCCGGGATGGTACCTAGCTTAAGGCTACGGCCGCTTCCTTCCCTCTTCCTTGTCGATCCCTTCCAATCTTCCCATATCCCTGAGATTCTTGTAGCCTAAAATATTAAAAAATCGAATGATATGCTTTTCTACTTCTTATATGATTTATGTTTTAACTTTATTGGAATTGGTATCTGTATTTTAATTTTAAGTTTAATTTTAAGTTTAATGTTTAATTTGATATTTTAATATTCAAAAATGTAGTTAGTATATTCATAAACTTGTATTGTGTTATAAGTAGACGCTACATAAAGGGGCTTTTCAGCCTCAGTGGCATGTATATCATCATTATCAATAAATTCAATTCAATTCAATTCCTCTTCTTCTTCTTCTCATTTATCTGTTTACCTCAAGGGTTGGTTTTTCTCTCGCACTCAGTGAGGGATCCCACCTCTATCGCCTCAAGGGCAATGTCCTGGAGCTTCGGACTCTGGATCGGGGGATACAACTGGAGAGGATGACCACTACCCCACCCAGGCGGCCTCACTTGCTAAGCTGAACAGGGGCCTTGAGGGGGGATGGGAAGATTGGAAGCGATAAACAAGGAAGAGAGAAGGAAGCGGCCGTGGCCTTAAATTAGGTACCATCTCGGTATTTGCCTGGAGGAGAAGTGGGAAACCACGGAAAACTACTTCCAGGATGGCTGAGGAGGGAATCGAACCCCCTTCTACTCAGTTGACCTCCCGAGGCTGAGTGGACCCCTTTCGAGCCCTCGTACCACTTTTCAAATTTCGTGGCAGAGCCGGGAATCGAACCCGGGCCTCTGGGGGTGGCAGCTAATCACATAAACCACTAGACCACAGAAGCGGACATTGCCTAATAGTCCTACTTTTAAAACCTTCCTTTCTATCACATTTATTTTTAACTCTGACAAAGACAGCTTCATGATCACACTACAGTTTACCTATAAGTTTAGAGCTCATCTGGTTTTATCAGCACCACGTCTAGAATAATTTACCTTCGAGTCGGTTTCATCGCTTTCTCATTCAGATGTCCTTTCAATATTAACTCATTCAGCATTTGTCGGTCACGTTCTCTGTCATTCCCATTCTCTTCCCAGTTAATATTTGCTAAATTGAGACCACCCGCTACAGTAACAGTTATTTCTGTGTCGTTCCCCAGATACTTGATTATCTCGTCAAATAATTGTGTTTCAGCGTCAGTGCCAGCCTTGCCAGATCTGTACACGCTTAAAACATCAAGTTGTCGATTCTGTATATACCGAGTGGTACAGCTGCCTCTTTTCACTCAGTTTTTAGCAACCCGCAGATTATAGCCTAACCTAAAAACATAAATTGACCTTGGCTACTCACAGCGATGTCTGGTCTTACTACGCTTTCTATAATTCATTTATTCGTGTCAACGAAATCAGCATTAACGATAAAATACCGAATGATTGTAAAGAATCGGGAAAATTTTGAATCGCAGAAACTTAATGTACAGAGAATATGATGGCTGAATGACTAGAGGTAGCGTTGATATAACGCTCGCAATCGACAGCTCGTGATAGCCGAGTATGCTTGAAGTTAGAGGAGGAAAGCCGAGCTCGTTAGTCGGAGGTTCTAGTCCTATGTAGGATGATTCTTTATTTCGTTGTTAAATGTTCATGTGAGTCGAATTGTTGAAGATAAATCTAAATCATGATCACTCCTCATGTTGCAGATACTCTGTTATGATCATTTCTAAGTAGCTCTTAAAAGAGCTGTTTATACTAAGATAAACTATTACCGACAGAGGTGCAATGGGCTTGTGCATGGCCATTCGATTAATGAAGGAAATGTTCGTTAATGCATATGTGAGTACGGTACGGTAGAGGTGAGTCAATCTTGCTTGCTGCACTATCGGCAGCCCTGAAAATGGTTTTTCATAGATTCCAATAATCATATCAGGCAAATGCTGGGGCTGTACCTTATTTAACGCCACAGTCGCTTTCTTCCCATTTCTAGCCCTTTCCTATCCCATCGTCGCCATAGGACCTATCTGTGTCGACACGACGTAAAGCAACTTGAAAATCCACAGCCTCTTTGCAGTGATTTGACCTGGTCAGGAATGGAATTAATGAAGCCCCACCTAGCGGCTCTGCCGCGAAATTTGAAAAGTGGTAAGAGGGCCGGAACGGGGTCCACTCAGCCTCGGGAGGTCAACTGAGTAGAGGGGGTTCGATTCTCTCCTCTGCTATCCTGGAAGTGGTTTTCCATGGTTTCCTACTTCTCCTCCAGGCAAATGCCGGGATGGTACCTAACTTAAGGCCATGACCGCTTCCTTCCCATTTCCTTGTCTAAACTTCCCATCCCCCGCAAGGACCCTGTTCAGCATAGCAGGTGAGGCCGCTTGGGCGAGGTACTGGTCACTCTCCCCAGTTGTATCCCCCGACCCAGAGTCTGAAGCTCCAGGACACTGCCCTTGAGGCGGTAGAGGTGGAATCCCTCGCTGAGTCAAGAAGAAAAACCGACGCTGGAGGGTAAATGTATGAAGAAGAAGAAGAATTTGGAGATATTTTTGAGACGGAGACACGAAATGATGATTTCTTTACATTAATAAAAAAGAGTTTTAAAACTCCTCGCCCCTTAAAACCTCATGATTTAAGACTGCTACTCAGACTACATGGCTGCAGATTAGGAGGCGACGTCGTGATCAACTCGACGAATCCTCTCGGCCTTTATTGTTGGCTTTCTAGACAGAGGCCACTTCTCACCGTCAGATAGCTTCTTAGTCATTATCACCTAAGCTGGTGGACCTCGAATCAGTCCTCAGATCCAGGTAAATATCCCTAACCTGGCTGGGGAGTTGAATCCAGGACCTCCCAGTAAGAGGCATATGGCGACGATGGGACAGGAAAGGCCTAGGAATGGCAAGGAAGTGACCGTGGCCTTAATTAAGGTACAGCCCCAGCATTTGCCTGATGTAAGAATGGGAAACCACGGAAAACCATCTTCAGGACTGCCGACAGTGGGGTTCGAACCCACTATCTCCCGGATGCGAGCTCTCAGCTGCGCGTACCCAACCGCACGACCAACTCGCCCGGTACTTACATTATGATTGCGGACCATTTGAATTATTGTCGCGGCCATCCAGTTTGGGAATGGCTGACGTAGACCACGGGGCCGGCATCTTCCAATTCTCCTAAATATATTTGAGAATATTCGATCTGGAATACACGTATGTCCTTTACATGCTGTGACTCTTTTATTGCAATATAAGGTATGTTAACCTATATCTTGAATGATGTCATGAAAGGCATATAGATCATTCGTTAATGTCAATTAGATGAAAAAAGAAAAACGAGGAAGGATTTGGACCTCAGTATCATATATTTCAAACTTGGCAATACGGCCCACAAAAAGCAATATGAGATGTTATCTAGTTTAATATGCACATCGGTGAGTTCGGCTGAAGTTGAAGAGGGCAAAGGTAATGAGATCCGAGAACATATTGCAGCCGCAATTACAAGCAGTAGAGGCTGAGAGCTGGGACAATAACGAGGCTGCTCTTCCACACAATATTGTACGTACAGAAATACCAGGATGAACGAACAATACGAGGAAACCTGCTAATGGACTGCGAGCAATTAACTGAAGATATTGAGGGTTTTATATGAATTAAACCTTAACTACAACGGGGAATAAGTGATGTTTGAGTTTTTCCTGTCTGTAAAAACATTCAGGAATTACGTACATACATACATACATACATACATACATACATACATACATACATACATACATACATACCGTACATCTCAGGGTATGGGCGCCCATATGACAGTTTTTAGAGGGGGGCCTAGACCTGGGGGTGTGTAGAATTTTTAATATTTTGGAAGATGAATGGTGACTTGTATTCCACAGCAGAATAACACCCAAGTTATCCTCTGCCTGTTGGTGGGGTTTGGTACTACCACTTCTCCGTAATACCGACATTTAAATCATTTTCTTAAAAGAAAAACACCTGACTACATTAGATGTTTGCCTTTCCCTGAGAGCTAGAGGGGGCGATAATCCGTTCGCATTACCGCAGTTCAGTTTCTCCAAAGAGCTGGGTTTCATTACCGGCGCGATAGAGAGCTACCCCCAGTGAAATTTACGGTCGCTTGGGTGACGCATGCACTTGAAGCTTCCTCTGGGCGGAGCTATGGCCCCTTCCCCGACAGCAATTTACGACGACAGGCCAGATAGTTCAGGTAAGGGGTGTTGGTTTTAATACTTTACACTCGACGTCTTCAGCGCCACACACTAGAGACTGCAAGAAAAAAGATCAACATCTTAACAGTATAGCCACTTGTACATCGTCTTGCTAATAAAAATAGATCTAGTATATGAAGTCAATTGTAATATAGATTATATTTTAGTCTTGGGTTTCGGCACGTATACAGATTTTCGAGCAATTCATTGATGGCATGTGTAGAATATGTGTTCCGATAGCCGCAGAAAAATATTTAGGTTGCCCAGCATGAACACAGAGTTAAACGCGAATGGTTGTCTGTGATGGTGGTATATAGAGAATTTTTGTAAGGTTCCTCTTGGATAATAGGTGAAGGTTTCGCATGTTCTGTGGCATTCTTCATGAATATATAACGTGTGTTATACGTCGTGACAAATACTTTCCCTCGTTTGTCGTTGATGTACGTACACTCGGTATGCGAGTGAAACTATAAAACTTCAACGACGGTAAAATACCAGTTAAATTTTGCTGATTAATTTAGATTAGGCTTTATAAGTAAAAAAAATAGTTTGTCCCAGTGTATTTTTGTGGAAACCATGACTGTACTATCACGAAGCGTCACCTGATGAAACTGTAACTATATTGTTTAAAATCTGCTATAGATTAAATCATGATGGTGTCGTCACTGCCGTGAATATCTTTGGAAGCATGTGCGAGCGTGTGGTTGAAAATATTCTTGAAAGATCTTTCTGAGGTAGACTTTTCCACGAAAAATGCAGCCTTATAAAATGGTAAAGTTGACATAAGAAAGTGCAGTGGGACTACGATTCTTTATATTTAAAAAAACATTTTGCAGTTGGGGTAATGAATATGTTCACCGCACGCCACTGGAGTATGGTACTTTCTCTTGAAAACAATCATCATCACCACCACACGCAATACTGAATACTTTGCTCCACATTGGGATGGCGTTACAAAAGGCCGGAAAACACGGCTTTTATTCACATGTAGTGCCGAACCCAAGTATTTGGGAAAAGTCCACGGGGAAGAAGAATATTATATACCCTAATTTACTTATTAATTCAAGCTATATTCTTTCCTTCTTTCTTAATCTGTTTACCCTCCAGGGTTGGCTTTTCCCTCGGACTCAGCGAGGAATCCCACCTCTACCGCCTGAAGGGCAGTGTCCTGGAGCTACAGACTCTGAGTCGGGGGATACAACTGTGGAGGATGACCAGTGCCTCGCCCAGGCGGCCTCACCTGCTATGCTGAACAGGGGCCTTGCGGGGGGATGGGAAGATTGGAAGGGATAGACAAGGAAGAGGGAAGGAAGCGGCCGTGGCCTTGAAATACTATTGGTACCATCCCGGCATTTGCCTGGAGGAGAAGTGGGAAACCACGGAAAACCACTTCCAGGATGGCTGAGGTGGGAATCGAATCCACCTCTGCTCAGTTGACCTCCCGAGGCTGAGTGGACCCCGTTCCAGCCCTCGTACCACTTTTCAAATTTCGTGGCAGAGCCGGGAATCGAACTCGGGCCTCTGGGGGTGGCAGCTTATCACACTAACAACTACACCACAGAGGTGGACTTATTCAAGCTATATTACTAATTTTAAATGAGATTCACAAGAATTCAACAAATTTATTTCCAAGAAACAAGCAATCACAAATACATTAAAAATGACTTTGAAAAGTCCGCCTCCTCAGCCATCCTGGAAGTGGTTTTCCGTGGTTTCCCACTTTTTCTCCAGGCAAATGCCGGGATGGTACATAACTTAAGGCTAAGGCTGCTTCCTTTCCTCTTCCTTGTTTATTCCTTCCAATCTTCCCATCTCCCACAAGGCGTCTGTTCAGCATAGCAAGTGAGGCAGCTTGGGCGAGGTACTGGTCCTCCTCCCAGTTGTATCCTCCGACCCAGAGTCTCACACTCCAGGACACTGCCCTTGAGGCGGTAGAGGTTGGATTCCTCACTGAGTCCGAGGGAAAAGCCAACTCTGGAGCGTAAACAGATTAAAAAGAAAAAGAAGACTTTGAAAGGGATAGAAATGCACACTAAGTCACAAAAAAAAAAAAAAAAAAATGTAAGAGACACTAACCATTACACCAGAGAGGCGGTTCCATCATTAGCGACTTCGGTCAAGTGGCAGTGTTACCGATACAATATGAAATTTTGTCACATGCAGAGGGCGTTTAAAAGTGGCATGTAGGCAAATTAATTTTTAAAGATAACACCAGAAGGATAATTCCTGTAATTAAATAGAGTTAGTTAAAAATAAAAATGTTTCCGCCCGGGATCGAACCGGGGACCTTCCGCGTGTTAGGCGGATGTGATAACCACTACACCACGGAAACTTGTGGGTGGGGCTGTCTAAATAAAAGATTAAGTCTGTATGCTTGGAGCTTAGCCAAGGTATTTAGGTATAACCGTTGGACTTAGCCTGAATTCTATTAGCGTCTAAATAGCCTGTCAAACGTGCGTTAAAGATGTGAAATGTCTGGGACTGCGAGAATTAGTAGTAGTAGTCTCAAAATATCTTATTTTTGAGTTGGAAGTAACAAGGGCCCGCCTCTGTGCTGCAGTAGTTAGTGTGATAGCTGCCAACCCCCCGAGGCCCGGGCTCGATTCCCGGCTCTGCAACGAAATTTGAAAGGAGGTAATAGGGCTACTCAGCCTAGTGAGGTCAACTGAGTAGAGGTGGGGATCGATTCCCACCTCAGTCATCTTCGAAGTTGTTTTCCCGTGATTTCCCAATACTCTTCCAAGCAAATGCCGGGATGGTACATAACTTAAGGCCACGGCAGCTTCCATCCCTCTTTCTTGTCTGGTCCTCCTCCGGCTCTGCCACGAAATTTGTAATTTGGTACGAGTGCTGGGAGGGGGTCCACTCATCCTCGGGAGGTTTATGTGCTCTCCCACTTTGACAAAATCTATGTGCTTTTTCTTGCAGGGCGTTGAGGACGGGTTCAAATATTTCCACATATTCTGCAATTGTAGTTAGGACAACGACGAACAAAGATTTGATAAACGTCCAATGTAATTGGTATGCTAATGTCATCTTTTAATTGATTCACAGCAGACATTGCTTACTTGTACAGATAATAATAATAATAATGTTATTTGTTTTACGTCCCACTACCTACTCTTTTACGGTTTTCGGAGACGCCGAGGTGCCGGGTCCATTGTTGGATGCGCGTGAGAACGCTTGGCTGTTGAGAGAGCTCTTGCATTATTGTAATGATAAAGTAGTAAAAACCTATTGAAATAGCTAAATTTTGTGTATATCTGATTCATTTAGTGCTGTTTATATAGTGGTGTTTAGTGCTTGTTGGTAGAAATTGGGAGTAGTGATATTTATTTAAATTTTGTAACAAGTAATTCAGTTGGTCTTCAGTAAATTACGTTTTCTAGGTTAAGTAGGCTAGCTAGGTGTACCTTGTTTCGAATTTAGGTTTACGAAATACTTTAGGTAATAATATTAACTTTAAAAATATTTGTAAATATCTGTAGGTTCGTTGGTTATACAAAGGCAGATTATCATAAGGAATAGTACCGTAACTTCTGCAGCAACTTCTCCGGTATTTCGTATAGATATCCGTTCAAACTATCGCGAAGGTAATAATTTACTACATTAAAAAACACGATACGCCTGTAAACTTCCATTTAAAAAGAAGTTAAAGAGATTACACGGTATAGTTAACAGTCGTATTGTTATTGATTATTGTCGCTCCTTATATTGAAATATTGCATTGATGGCTACAGTCGTGAACAAAGGGTGTAGTGTAGTCAAGTAAATATAAATAAAAATCAGCTGACCTTGTATTCCATTCATTTGTACTTCTGAGTAGGTAGTTAAAGTATCCGTAATTTATATTTCGCTCCCTCGATCTTTCAGTATTTATGAGCGGTTAGCTAATAATAATAAAGTTCACATATCCCAGTAATTGCAGTTCAAGTCCCTGGAGTAGTAGTAGTATTGATAAAAATATTTGAGAAATTACTGTAGACAACCTCGTATTTTTCAGTAGGCCTAATTAAGGACACTTTTATTCTGCGTCCCGTGGAGTAGGGAAAATAAAAGTAATCCACCAGCTCTAATAATCACATAACCACATTTCAGTAGAATTGAAGTGAAGATAAGGTATAATATATTAGATAGTATCTTGAGAGTTATATTCGTGTTTTTCTTCGTGTACGGCAATCCTTTCGATACTTAAGCATTTAACCAAACGCAGTGTAGTGTAGTGTAGATACATTGTAGTATAGATACAGTACATTTAGATAGTGCCGTATCCTGCCTGCTATATTCTTGTGTTATTTTTCGTGTGTATCTATTAGACCGGTCCGCCTCTGTGGTGTAGTGGTTAGCGTGATTAGCTGCCACCCCCGGAGGCCCGGGTTCGATTCCCGGCTCTGCCACGAAATTTGAAAAGTGGTACGAGGGCTGGAACGGGGTCCACTCAGCCTCGGGAGGTCAACTGAGTAGAGGTGGGTTCGATTCCCACCTCAGCCATCCTGGAAGTGGTTTTCCGTGGTTTTCCACTTCTCCTCCAGGCGAATGCCGGGATGGTTCCTAACTTAAGGCCACGGCCGCTTCCTTCCCTCTTCCTTGCCTATCCCTTCCAATCTTCCCATCCCTTCACAAGGCCCCTGTTCAGCATAGCAGGTGAGGCCGCCTGGGCGAGGTACTGGTCATACTCCCCAGTTGTATACCCAACCAAGAGTCTGAAGCTCCAGGACACTGCCCTTGAGGCGGTAGAGGTGGGATCCCTCGCTAAGTTCGAGGGAAAAACCGAACCTGGAGGGTAAACAGATGATGATGATGATGAGATGATGATGATCTATTAGACCATAATACTAATAATAATTTGTCTAAATATTTAGCTTCGTTGGTAATCTTTGGGTACAGTAGTTCTTGCAAATTTCATTTCTGTTGTGCTTAGTTTAGTGACATACGGTTCGGTACCGGTACCGTAATTAGGATACGTCTGAAAGTAGTTTAAAATTACTGTAGTGTACTGTACAGTAGTATACGAGTAATATCCTATTAGAATTTAGTGTGATTATTTTATTATTGTAAAATATTTGTGTAGTACTGGTGTAGTAGAGGTATCCGTAGAAACTCTTACTAAAATACTGTTGTTGTAATTAGAATTTTTTTTTTTGCTAGGGGCTTTACGTCGCGCCGACACAGATAGGTCTTATGGCGACGATGGGATAGGAAAGGCCTAGGAATTGGAAGGAAGCGGCCGTGGCCTTAATTAAGGTACAGCCCCAGCATTTGCCTGGTGTGAAAATGGGAAACCACGGAAAACCATTTTCAGGGCTGCCGATAGTGGGATTCGAACCTACTATCTCCCGGATGCAAAGTAATTAGAATAGGCTTAATTGCAGTTTGGAATTGTGTAGTTCTTGTGTAGGCTATTGCTTTCGATATTCAGTAATTAACAGCAGTTTTTATCCTGTCAGGGGCTGTAGGATAAAAAAAAAAGAGCACGGCTAAGTAATATTGTAGTGTAGTCGTATATTAATTACCTTATTGTTGTGTACTATCCCAGACAATATATTATTTTTTGCAAATAAGTTATTTTATTTTTAATTTCATTTTTCCCCCGTAAAGCATGGCTAAGGAGCGCGAGTGCACTTACTGTGGGTGTAGCGAGGCATTGAGGGGTATGAGGGAGGAGTTGGAAAGTTTGAGGGAGATAATTAGGATTCTCACAGAAGACAGGAAGGAAGATAGGACTACCTCAAACAATGTACGGGTTACAGTAGGTGTACAAGAGGGAGGGGAAGGAAAGGGAGGAGTTGTAGAAGACAGGTGGTCTAATGTTCTAAGGGGAAGGAGATTGCAGGCTAAGGGCTCTATTGAGGATCAGAATTCAGGACAGGTGTCTGTGCGAAATCGGTACGAGTCACTCCAGGTAGAACAACAGAGGGAAGATGAGGGACAGGGAACTGTTGCTGAGATGTGTGGAAGTAGGAGGAAGGGAAAAGGTAGGAAAGGAAAACGTAGAGTAGAGGATAGGAAAAGACAGGTGGAACAGGGTCATGGGAAGGAGAAAAGGGAGGAGGAAGTAGCTTCTGCAGCTATCAGGAAAGATAGGGATGACCAGGAGGGGAGGGGATCAAATGAGGTGGGTAGGGTTGAGGCTCTGGTCATGGGGGATTCCATCGTTAGACACGTGGGGAAAGTGTGTGGAGGAAAGGGTACCAGGGTAGAGTGTTATCCAAGAATTAGGTTGAGGCAGATGTTGAGGAAAGTAGAAGAGAGGGAGGAGGGGAAGGAGAAGGTGGTAGTGTTTCACGTTGGTACCAACAACGTAAGGCAAGCTGATATAAGTACCAACATAGTTGGAGATGTGTGGGATCTGGTAAATGCAGCAAGGGTGAAGTTTAAGAAAGCGGAGATTGTTATTAGTGGAATACTGTGTAGAAGGGATACTGACTGGAGGGTGATTGGGGATTTAAATGAGACTATGGAGTGGGTATGTGGGAAACTGGGAGTGAAATTTCTAGATCCTAATGGGTGGGTAGGAGATAGGGATCTGCGCTTGGATGGCCTTCATTTAAACCGCAGTGGTACTTACAAGTTAGGAAATTTGTTTGGAACGGGATGGCCTAGGGAGCGGTGATAAGGGAACAGGGAACTGGAAATCAAGTAGGGATGACATAAAATTGTTAGTGTTGAACTGTAGAAGCATTGTAAGGAAAGGAATAGAATTAAGTAATTAAATAGATATATATTTACCAGATATTGTAATAGGAGTTGAATCATGGCTGAGAAATGATATAATGGATGCAGAAATTTTCTCACGGCGCTGGAGTGTGTATCGTAGAGATAGGATAGGAAGGGTGGGAGGGGGAGTGTTCATTCTGGTGAAAGAATAATTTGTAAGCTACGAAAAAGTTAAAGATGAGACACATGAAATTCTAGGTGTAAGGCTCATTTCTAAAGATAATAGGCAACTTGATATATTTGGAGTGTACAGATCGGGAAAGGGTAGCACTGACGCGGATTCGGAATTATTTGATAGGATAGTCAGCTATGTGGGAAACGACATGGTAAGAAATGTGATTGTAGCGGGAGATCTGAATTTGCCAGATGTAAATTGCGAGGGAAATGCGAACGACAGGAAGCATGACCAACAAATGGCAAATAAGTTAATATGGGAAGGACAGCTGATACAGAAAGTGATGGAACCAACCAGAGGGAAAAATATCCTGATGTGGTGCTGATAAAACCAGATGAGCTCTATAGGGAAACTGAAGTAATAGATTGTATTAGTGATCATGAAGCTGTTTTTGTGGTAGTTAAAAATAAATGTGATAGAAAGGAAGGTCTTAAAAGTAGGAATGTTAGGCAGTACCATATGGCTGATAAAGCAGGCATGAGGCAGTTTCTAAAAAGTAATTATGATCGGTGGAAAACGGTAAATAAAAATGTAAACAGACTCTGGGATGGGTTTAAAGAAATTGTTGAGGAATGCGAAAACAGGTTTGTACCATTAAGGGTGGTAAGGAATATTAAAGATCCACCTTATTATAATAGAGAAATAAAGAGACTAAGAAGGAGGTGCACACTGGAAAGAAATAGAGATAGAAATGTCTGTGGAAGTAAGGAGAAATTGAAGGAACTTACTAGAAAATAGAATCTAGCAAAGAAGGCAGCTAAGGATAACATTATGGCAAGCATAATTGGCAGTCATACGAATTTTAGTGAAAGATGGAAGGGTATGTATAGGTATTTTAAGGCAGAAACAGGTTCCAAGAAGGACATTCCAGGAATAATTAATGAACAAGGGGAGTGTGTATGTGAGGATCTTCAAAAGGCAGAAGTATTCAGTCAGCAGTATGTAAAGATTGTTGGTTACAAGGAAAATGTCGAGATAGAGGAGGAGACTAAGGCCAAAGAAGTAATAAAATTTACATATGATAACAATGACATTTACAATAAGATACAAAATTTGAAAACTTGAAAAGCGGCTGGAATTGATCAGATTTCTGGGGATATACTAAAGACAATGGGTTGGGATATAGTACCATATCTGAAGTACTTATTTGATTATTGTTTGGTCGGAGGAGCTATACCAGATTAATGGAGAGTTGCTATAGTAGCCCCTGTGTATAAAGGAAAGGGTGATATACATAAAGCTGAAAATTACAGGCCAGTAAGTTTGACATGCATTGTATGTAAGCTTTGGGAAAGCATTCTTTCTGATTATATTAGACATGTTTGCGAAATTAATAACTGGTTCGATAGAAGGCAATTCGGTTTTAGGAAAGGTTATTCCACTGAAGCTCAACTTGTAGGATTCCAGCAAGATATAGCAGATATCTTGGATTCTGGAGGTCAAATGGACTGAATCGCGATTGACCTGTCTAAAGCATTTGATAGGGTGGATCATGGGAGACTACTGGCAAAAATGAGTGCAATTGGACTAGACAAAAGAGTGACTGAATGGGTTGCTATATTTCTAGAAAATAGATCTCAGAGAATTAGGGTAGGTGAAGCTTTTTCTGACCCTGTAATAATTAAGAGGGGAATTCCTCAAGGCAGTATTATCGGACCTTTATATTTTCTTATATATATAAATGATATGAGTAAAGGAGTGGAATCGAAGGTAAGGCTTTTTGCGGATGATGTTATTCTCTATAGAGAATGCAGCGTGACCTCGAAAATGTTGTGAGATGGACAGCAGGCAATGGTATGATGATAAACGGGGTTAAAAGTCAGGTTGTGAGTTTCACAAATAGGAAAAGTCCTCTCAGTTTTAATTACTGCGTTGATGGGGTGAAAGTTCCTTTTGGGGATCATTGTAAGTATCTAGGTGTTAATATAAGGAAAGATCTTCATTGGGGTAATCACGTAAATGGGATTGTAAATAAAGGGTACAGATCTCTGCACATGGTTATGAGGGTGTTTAGGGGTTGTAGTAAGGATGTAAAGGAGAGGGCATATAAGTCTCTGGTAAGACCCCAACTAGAGTATGGTTCCAGTGTATCGGACCCTCACCAGGATTACCTGATTCAAGAACTGGAAAAAATACAAAGAAAAGCAGCTCGATTTGTTCTGGGTGATTTCTGACAAAAGAGTAGCGTTACAAAAATGTTGCAATGTTTGGGTTGGGAAGCATTGAGAGAAAGAAGAAGAGCTGCTCGACTAAGTGGTATGTTCCGAGCTGTCAGCGGAGAGTTGGCGTGGAATGACATTAGTAGACGAATAAGTTTGAATGGCGTTTATAAAATAGGAAAGATCACAATATGAAGATAAAGTTGGAATTCAAGAGGACAAACTGGGGCAAATATTCATTTATAGGAAGGGGAGTTAGGGATTGGAATCACTTACCAAGGGAGACGTTCAATAAATTTCCAATTTCTTTGAAATCATTTAGGAAAAGGCTAGGAAAGCAACACATAGGGAATCTGCCATCTGGGCGACTGCCCTAAGTGCAGATCAGTATTGATTGATTGATTGATTATTCCCGCAGGAGTTCTTTTACGTGCCAGTAAATCTGCCGACACGAGGCTGACGTATTTGAGCACCTTCAAATACCACCGGACTGAGCCAGGATCGAACCTGCCAAGTTGGGGTCAGAAGGCCAGCGCCTTAACCGTCTGAGCCACTCAGCCCGGCATTTTGTACAGAAATCCTGTTCATAGTTTTCACATGACCGCCTCTGTGTTATAGTGGTTAGCGTGATTATCTGCCACCCCCGGAGGCGAGGGTTCGATTCCCGGCTCTGCCACGAACTTTGAAAAGTGGCACGAGGGCTGGAACGGGGTCCACTCAGCCTTGTGACGTCAACTGAGTAGAGGGGCTTCGATTTCCACCTCAGCCATCCTCGAAGTGGTTTTCTCCTCCAGGCTAATGCCGGGATGGTACCTAACTTAAGGTCACGGCAAATCCGTGACCAGCCACCAGCCGTACACCAGAAGTGGTGAGGAAATTGAGTTGGTGGTGCTGGTGATTTCTTTTATGAGGAAGTACAACTGGGCAACACTGATCAGAGAGAAAAACGGAAGAGATCCGACATTCGAAAAATGAAGGTATCGGTTAAAGAAAGAAAAGGGTCACGAACGGCGTGAAAATGAAAGACTTCCTGGGCCTCGATACCTAATACCATCGGGGTCAGTAAAGAACAAGAGTTGACCGAGGTAGGTCGGATATGAACGATGAAAGTGAGGGGCCTGGCACAAGTAAGTGGAAGAAATGCCAAGACTCAGCTAAGGGCCCCGGGGTCAGCAACCCACGCTCCCAAGTTGAGAGCTCTGGGACCCCTTTTAGTCGCCTCTTACGACAGGCAGGGGATACCGTGAGTGTTATTCTACTGCCCCACCCGCAGAGGAGGGGGGGGGGAGGAATGTGGAAGCCCTTGTTACAGGTGGTAACCCTGCTTCACAAAGGACTATCGTACGTACGTTGGGGATATCTGTTTCAACAGTTACCACCATAATCAATAAGGACCTGCAATTAGAAAAAAGCGTCATAAGCGCCGAGTTAACAAGCTGTTGCCTCGTCACATTTCGGAAAGAAAGCTGTATAAAGCTGTATAAAGGCTATCTGGCAGGGGACAGATGGAAAAATGTGGCGACATTAGACGAAGCATATGTGTGTACCTTCGTGATTGTAAAAAATCCCGCTCTATTTACCACCGCCCTAGAGACAAAAAAATTAACAAACATTGTATAAAGAATGCCAGGACAACTAAAGGAATATATTTCATATATAAATCATCCCTGTTGCACCATCCTCTTTAACACTTGTACGGTTTTCCAAAGGGTTTCAAGATAATCGCTGGATACTGTTACAATATCAAGTTAACAATTCGCCGTGTCGCTATTAAAGTGAAGGTGAAATCTCATATACTATCAGTATAATAATTTCGTGTGGCTACTACTAGCCGAGTGCAGCCCTTGTAAGGCAAACCCTCCGATGAGGGCTGGCGGCATCTGCCATGTGTAGGTAACTGCGTGTTATTGTGGTGGAGGATAGAGTTATATGTACCGGGCGAGTTGGCCGTGCGCGTAGAGGCACGCGGCTGTGAGCTTGCATCCGGGAGATAGTAGGTTCGAATCCCACTATCGGCAGCCCTGAGAATGGTTTTCCGTGGTTTCCCATTTTCACACCAGGCAAATGCTGGGGCTGTACCTTAATTAAGGCCACGGCCGCTTCCTTCCAACTCCTCGGCCTTTCCTATCCCATCGTCGCCATAAGACCTATCTGTGTCGGTGCGACGTAAAGCCCCTAGCAAAAAAAAAAAAAAGAGTTATATGTGGTGTGTGAGTTGCAGGGATGTTGGGGACAGTACAAACACCCAGTCCCCGGGCCACTGGAATTAACCAATGAAGGTTAAAATCCCCGACCCGGCCGGGAATCGGGACCCTCTGAACGGAAGACCAGCACGCTGACCATTCAGCTAACGACTCGGACATACTCTGTATACTAGGTTTTAACACCAATTTACAACACAGATATCCCAGCACTGAATGGGAGGGCGAAAAGTCAGGTATGGGTACATCAAAATAAAGCGTCCAGCCACACTTTTCGTTCGACTCGTCTGTTCTTAGAAAGACTTGAGATGGAAACTGGAATCCGTGCACATTTACTAACATTTCGGTGAAGGCACTCGATGGGTTACCCATGGACTTCTGTGTATTTGGACTCCTAAGAAGGGTCTTAGGAAATAGACGTAGACATGCCAGCTCTGCCATAAAGTCTGCTGCAATTCAAATTACGTTGTCGGGCGATAGCTAAAATGCTGGCTTTCTAACTGAGCATGTTCGTTGGTGGAGGCACGACTTTTTATAAACTAATTACCCTTCAAACATTGTCCCCAGAGATTCCGAACGACCTTCTGTAAAAACTCTTTTGTCTTTTTGACATTCCATTGAATATTACATTTTATATAATTTTGTTAAGCCTTTAAGGTGTAGTTTTCAAGCATGTTGAAATTATCCCTTTGATGAGATATTGTCACGTTTCGTGAAACTCATTTCTATATTCCCAAACATTTTGCAATACATCTGGTCACAACATCTGTATTTTTCAGAAGACACAAAATTACATTTCCAGTATCAATGTCCGAAATCTCACTACTGACAGAGAGTGATTTTCTAATTTACTGATGCTATTTTCACCATTATTTGACTCGGTACTAATAATAACTCGTAATATTTCTTCTTCATTCAATGAACGACTTGACTCCGCCATTATTGTTTACAAAACACGATACTTGAGATTAGTCACAGCAAGACCGACTCCACATTTCCAACAAATTCGGCTACTCGATTCGCCATCTTTGAACGATCGAGAGTAGCATTAAGGTCTGAGGATTGGAGTCGGTCTTGGTCACAGACACTGACACAGAGGTACAACAACATTGTTCCGTCGATATCGATGAATAATATCAACTCGGGCATAATTCAAGAGTTGAAGACAGATGTCACCAGGTGTGATGTTGTAGAAGAGGTCGTAAACGTACATCGTAGCTTCCGTTAGCGATGATGTATGCTACAGGCATAATTTGTGAGTCAAAAATATCCTTTCATGGCCCATATGATACATGCGGTAGCGAACGTACCGGTGCTTAATGAAAAACAGTTGCGAAATCTGAAAGAAATGGTGGTGGTGGTGGTGGTGGTGGTGGTGGGGAGAAGGATCATAGGGCTTAACTACTAGTGCTTATTACAGGCGATACCCGGCGGGGAGTGGGTATATAATTCCCCTGTGAATAAATTACCCCCTCCCCAAGAAAAATGTGAATTTAATTTTTTTTTAATTCTCTTGTTATAACAAGAAAGATAAACATTGGTTGGTTGTTCCTAATTCCTTTTATTTCTATACTAGCTGAATACTACCCACTTCGCTGTTTTTCTTGTGTACATCCATCTCTTTATCATACAGACGATGTGCATTAAAATACCTTTTTTTTCTGTTTCTTCTTTTATTATGATTCTTTTTCGGGGTACATGTTGTGCCCTACAGGACCCTATGGTTCCGGCCAGGCGAATGCCGGTCTCGAACCCAGAGTACAGTAGTACAGTAGTGAAAGAACTCCCACAAACGTGAGCTTGTGCACATAGTCTTACCTGAACACATATCCACGCTCGGCCGCACAATCGCGCACTTCTCAGGGATAACAAGGGAGAACAAAGGGCAATATTAAGATAAACACTACGATATGTGACTAATCAGGTAAGAATCAGCTAAAATAAAATGAAAAAAAATATCTAACAGAAAACATCGCTGCATTCAAAGTTTTACAATCAGGGATTTATTACATAAAAATATACTATTTACAAATATAAGAGCTTTCAAATATGATTGGGGTAAAGATAATGTTGAGCCGATGACAACCAGTTCACTGCCTTCACGAAACAGCTCTGCTGTAACAAGCATGTTACAATTGTGTAAGTAAAGGAATCAATAGAAAATGGATATCTGCTGAAATACACATCTAACAGTAATTCCCATAAACTTTACTATGCCTCATACCATCGAACCCCGGTGCAACAAATATAAACACATAATGTACAGTGCCCTGACCCGGTCTCGAACCCTGGTCCCATGAAAAGCAAGGCGTTGAATTTTCATATACAAACTATATAAAAGGAACACAACCAACATGTCGAAGGGGTCAATATCAAACGGGCCAGTGTTAAAATTAAAGTAGAACAAACAGAACAAGAATCTCTCCCTGCGTTCAAAACATCAAGGTCGTCTTCTCCCCCTTACACACTCGACAAGCTGCAGACAGCCATATAACCAAGGTTCAAGACTGTGACGTCAGGCACAATAACCCTCACCATCCGAGCACTCGACAGGCGGCAGTCCACACAATTTATGAGCCCAGCTGACTGACTGCGTGCTAAGAAACTTCGCCTTTTAAAGTACCTCACATAATCTGGCTGCTAAAAGCACCCTTTAAAATACACACGGGCTATCCGCCCTCATCTCAATATCACCAGCAATATAACAAATCTTATTTCCGCCTCCCATGGGCTCAACCTTGATAATACAAAGGCAAAATACAGAAAGCTATAGTCACATGGCCATAATAAGGCGTCTCAAATGCATCCAATACACTCTCAAACTGTGCTGGGGCTCTCTCATATCAATTCATACAGTCAGCTACATGCATAATGCCCACATCTCTCAAACATTCGGACTCGCTCGCCCTGTCAGTAAAGCTAGGTGAATTACGGGGTAAATCCTGGTCTCAACTATACGGCCTACGTCTGCAGAGACAAATGCCTAAACGCGACACAATAAATAGTGCCTGCCTGTCAGACTAACCTACCACGACCAAGGAAGTTCGACCTGACCCATGAAGATAACACGTACGCTAATATAATACTATCGAAATGAACTATAAACACACCAACAAGGAATCTACAAACTATCATCTACCCTAATGTACGGGGTTCGAGCTTGAGGCCTAGCTCTTTATTACCAAGAATTTTCCTACCATAAACTAACCTGTTGGCTGACGGCCCCCTATTCCTATCTAAATTTAAATGGCATGCTTGAAACAGAATTGGAAAGCTCTGACCTTATATGATTCATGACATGACGGAGCGGCCCTTCCTGTGGACCACTGAATTTACCACATCATGACAAACTGCGACGCTTGCAGCAGATACTGGCGAACAATTGGAGACATTCTATCTTGCGTGAGTCCTTCGTACAGCTCCTTAGATGGTTGGAAGATGTCCCCTTCGACGTCGCGCTGATCAGGTACGCCCAACGTTCCTGGATCGATTCCCGATGTCGTGCCTACTTCAGCTCCCGTTGTGGCTTCCTCGCAATGATGATGTAGAAGCTCGTTCTGGCTTGATGCAGGGGTAATTCCTCGCAGATTCAGTAGTACTAGTTGTATGTGCAGCTCGAAGATAAAACGTTGTTCTCGGTACCGACTTGCAGCATGACGACTTCGTTCAAGCAGCCTTACGGTCAGAGAATGAGGCTGATGTGCCAGGCGGCCTTGCATTTATAATCAGGTCGGCGTAGCCACGCCGCTTGATCGCGTGCAGGATACGCGCGCCCGCGACTCGAAGTTTTCCCGCACAAAGCACGTCAAGTACCCTACTTAACGAATGCATTTATGATTGCAGCCCTAATGCATATCAAAATTAAGCATAAATTATGCAGGTTGCAATTCTTGTATCATATCCAATGCATCTCTTTCGTAACCAAATATATTAATTTAATTCCTTCTTCCCTCCGAAGGTTAGTTTTGCCGGGATCTGGGAAGCGTCCCCAATCTTCATTAAGAGGCTTGGCTTGGGACATAACTCCCTTTAATGAGGTTCTGGAGATTTTCATAATGACGCTCTAGCTCTCTTCACACGAGAACGCTTCTTCTGGAATCTTTTATGAAATGAACTATAAGACAATGACTCCATGGGTGGTCTCAGGTAATCCCAATATCTAATACTAAAATCTATACTATTGGTCCATGAACAGAATGGTTCAATGTGTATCTTATATAGTACGTAACTTAATAAAAATACATTCTTATACACTAAATTTGATGTGTCCGACTCATTGGCTGAATGGTCATCGTTGAGGCCTTCGGTTCCCGGCCGGGTCGGGAATTTTAATCTATTTGATTAATTCTTCTGGCTCAGGGATCGGGTGTTTGTTCCAAGACTTTCCTCTTCATATTCAGGCAACACACTACACTACCAACCACCACATAAACACGCAGAAGTAATTACGTCCTTCCATATGTGCGACACCGTTCGCACCCGCGACCCCACCGGTGTGGGAAAAGCGGTAAAAGAAGAAGACACTACATTTGATGTCTCGTTGGCTGGCGCAAGCACAAACAGATTTTTCTGATTGCCCGATACGTGAGAAAACAACATAGAGATGACTATATGAAAAACAGAAATCATGCAAATTAATTCCGCAATAGTGGGACGTTTGACTCTGAGCCTTATTGATAGTCATACTATAGTCACTGGAAATTGTAATCCTTCGAAACAAAATTACAAATCATTTGAGATCAATGGAATTCTTGTTATGAAAACCGATTTTCCTTTTTCTTTGCCGATAAGGATTACTGCCTCAATGGTATTTTTAAGGACCTGTTTTAAGTACGTACCCCCCATGGCGCTACAGCCCTTGAAGGGCCTGGGCCTAGCAAGGACCGCTGCTCAGCCCGTAGGCCTGCAGATTACGAGGTGTCGTGTGGTCAGCACTGCGAATCCTCTCGGCCGTTATTCTTGGCTGTCTTGACCGGGGCCGCTATCTCACCGTCAGATAGCTCCTCAATTCTAATCACGTAGGCTGAGTGGACCTCGAACCAGCCCTCAAGTCCAGGTAAAAGTCCCTGACCTGGCCGGGAATCGAACCCGGGGCTTCCGAGTAAGAGGCAGGCACGCTACCCCTACACCACGGGGCCGGCTGTTTAAGTACGTACTTGCTTTATATTCAAGAATTACATAAAATACTCACAGATGCACTCAATCAGCAAACTGTCATGGTTCTAAAATCAACATACTTATGCCAGATGAATCAACGATGGTATATAAAACCAAGGAGTAGCCTACACATCACAGCCTTCTAGAGAACCTTCTCACTCCGATCTTTCCAGTACATTCTCACTCATTTTAATACATTCCATTACGAAGTCAGCCAATTTCAAGCCTCACATCTCCCACACCTCCACAGCAACCGACACGCAACCACTATAGTGTAAGATGGGAGACTCGAGGCTACTACCACACCAGTGGTCTGCGATGGGTAGTTGTGGCTCCAAGGTGAAATGTACGGAGGCACATGTCCTTTGTATATATAGTCGGTCACTTTCAACCCTTACAGTTACCTACACAGAACCGCTATAGTACACGATGGGAGACTCGAGGCTACTACCACACACAAACACCAGTGGTCCTCGGTGGGTATTTTTAGCTGCAAGGTAAAATACACGTACACACACGTCTATTTATATGTATACATGCTGTATATAGCAATATGTGTAAAAAACATTAATTTCAGTAATATAACATGTGTTCTACATTTTCCTCATAATTTTATAATGAACTAGCTGATGTACCCGTGCTTCACTACGGAATTCTACAATCCATTGTATACTTAATTATGGGTTAAGCAGTTTACACGTTGTAAGATTGTATTAAATTGCATAGCTCTTAACGTTACTCCAGAAATGCGCGGGAAGTCATCAAACATCTTTTCTCATGTGAAGACTGGATTAGAGAATTTTCATTGTAATGGCAAGCCCTCTTGCCTACTACCAGTCACAATCAAGTTGGGGAGTTTTGATTACGATGGAAAGCTCAATTGCCTACCATGTCACAATCAACTTCGGGAGTTTTCATTACGATGGCAGGCCCACTTGCCTACTGCCAGTCACAATCGAGTTGGGTAGTTTTCATTGTAATGACAGACTCTCCCCGTCTGCCTTTTGATATCCTCAGAAAGACTGTCTTCGTGGTTTTGCCAACTGAAATCAACATAGTTCATTACAATGACGTCAGTAGGAACGACACGACTAATATGAAATACTCAATGAAATGAAAAACTGCACATTTGTTCACTTTTAATGAACAGTACTACCGTGCCGATCTAATAGTCCAGAGTTCCAGAGCTGAAATGGCCAGGCCGCAGACAGCCGTGAACACTCCTTTACCATTATTCCGTTAAGTGTCCACACTGCTCATTCCAATCAGCGCCTCAGAAAAGGGATCCGATAGTTGGAATACTATGATGAACCAGTGTGTTACGTATCAGTAGTATCAGAAAGTTTATGAACCAGATGAATGACATGCTAAAGATGAAATTTATCTAACTCCCCAGCTACTTCCCGCCAGCATTGAGACAGGTTGTTTTACTAGGTACGCAGCAGTAATCCCATATATCGGACATGAGTGGCAGCGGAAGAGACAAAGCACATCACAACAAACAATGGTCAATGTAATGTTATTGTTGATCAATTTTATGAACATTCGATATTGTAAGCCTTCATATTTAGTCTTCTTCCGACTCTGAGATATTCGGGCATCTAATGTGAAGGAAGTCCTCCTTTCTTGAAGCCCTCTTGTCTTGTTCTTCAAGTGATTGTTCCTTTACAGTTTTTTCTCATTTGTGTAATCATCCTCACAATTTTCCTTATCTATGTGGGCCGATGAGCAAGCGTTTTTACACTTTAAGACAATCATGACACAAACCATCGCCAGTTAACACGACTGAACAATATTTCCGTC
Organism: Anabrus simplex; assembly: GCF_040414725.1. Taxonomy (NCBI): domain Eukaryota; kingdom Metazoa; phylum Arthropoda; class Insecta; order Orthoptera; family Tettigoniidae; genus Anabrus; species Anabrus simplex. The sequence continues at coordinate 138,579,948 of NC_090267.1, forward strand.
AATATTTCTCGACGTTGATATGAACTAAACAACAAAGTCTAAATTCATGAATTATCACAGTTGTCCCCCTGTGAGTGGGGGCGCAATAATAACACCCACGGTATCCCCTGCCTGTCGTAAGAGGCGACTGAAAAGATCCCCAGGGGTTCTGAACATGGGAGTGTGTGTTGGCGACCAGGGGGCCCTTAGCTGAGTCCTGGCATTGGTTTCACTTACTTGTGCCAGGCTGCTGACTTTAATCTATTATACGCGATCTCTCTTGGTCAACTTTTGTTCTTTTCTGATCTCGACAGTATTACCTATAGAGGCATTTGGAGTCTTTCATTTTTACGCCCTTCGTGGCTTTTTCTTAAGCCGATACCTTTATTTTTCAAATTGCCGAACCCCTCCCTTTTTGCCGTCTGATTAGTGTTAAAATATAGAGTATTGTTGCCTAGTTGTACTTCCTCTTAAAATAATAATCATCACCACCACCCTTGTTCGACTCGTTGGCTGAATGGTCAGCGTACTGGCCTTCGGTTCATAGGGTGCCGGGTTCGATTCCCGGCCGGGTCGGGGATTTTAACCTTAATTGGTTAATTCCAATGGCCCGGGGGCTGGGTGTTTGTGCTGTCCTCAACATCCCTGCAACTCACACACCACACACAACACTATCCTCCACCACAATAACACGCAGTTACCTACACAAGACAGATGCCGCCCACCCTCATCGGAAGGTCTGCCTTACAATGGCTGCACTCGGCTAGAAATAGCCCCGCGAAATTATTACCACCACTCCTCTATCATAGTCAGTAGGGTAACACTGAATAAGGCATAACTGATCGAAAATTGTGTTCTCTATACATTTTGTTACCGTATGTAGTACGTTTCAATAGGACTAATAATGTAGGTATTTAAACATGAAATTTTAGGCGTCTTCCCCTAAATTACCATTTCATCCATGGTGAATAACATTGTTAATGGCCTAGACTGTAGTTCCTCGTTCCCAAACTTTATATACCGATTTTCATTAAATTCGGTTCACCCATTTTCTTAGACTTGGACTTAGAAACAATCCGAATTCATGAATATCTCCGTTATCATTGCCGGTACGGTAGAAATGTATACGACGTAAACGATCGCAAATTTAATTCTGTATAAATTCAGTTATGAACTATTTACGATAGGACCACTAATAACATAAATATTTGAGAATTACATTTAGGCCTTCCCCTAAACTACCAATTCATTCAGCGTGAATAAAATTATTTATAGCCTAGATTGTAGTGACTCATTCTCCGATTTAACATACCGATTTTCATTAAATTCTCTTCAGCCACTTTCGCGTGATATGCGTACATAGGTCTACAGACAGACAGACAGACAGACAGACAGACAGACAGACATGACTGTGGTCATGACCGATACGGAAATACATTCTTTTTAAATTCTGATCAATGTACAGGCAAAACTCTTATTTTATATATAAAAGAATCTCCCCGGACAATTTTAGTAGGGAGGAACCTTTAAGATAAAATTGTCCCCCCACCCCACCCCCCCCCGCGATTTCGCATCCTGGTTAAAAAGCTAAAACGTGTATGTGATCCGCGTTAATTACTGACCCTGCGGGTAAGAAAGTTGGGCGGTTCTGTTCTAACCGTACTTGTTCAGTTCAGAGCCCGGTCAGCGCTCGGCGGATTTTAAAAATTAAATGTCACGTCCCTGAGAATCCGATTCCACATAGAACTAGGGGTCCTACGGCTACGAGTACAGGCTTGTTTGCTTTAAATCTGGAACGTCGAGAAACCTATCTAAGGGATTCACGACCCTGTGCGATACACTTAATGAACGGACACCGTCCTCGAGTTACATTATTTGTAGAGTGCAGTTATTTCTCGCTTGCGTCACGAAACTGTTCCTTTGATTCCCCACCGCTGGTTACTTTGATGAATGTGAAAAACATCACGTAGGCTGCATTCATTTCGAGAGATTTTTAATATCCTTCCCTTATGAGAGGATTGACGTAGCACCGTACAAGAAGCTCTATCAAACAGATCGTAATATCCATTGTCCTCTGCAGAAAATCAATAAACCTTCCAGCCTTTGTTCCTGAAAAAAGTGGTCACATTCTGAATATATGTATGGCGACGAACGACTTGAAACAGAACAAACTTTCTGGAATTTGTCACATGATTTACTTTTTCAATGCAAGGCTGAGATATATCTAACAACGCTATTTTAATAGCGAAATTCGAGGTAGAATACAATACTGCATTTCAGCTATGATTCCGCAAAGGAGACGATAGATGCATGTTCAGCAAATGCTCTAATTAAAAGCACAGGAAGGAGTTGAGTGAAAGACATTATCACTGATCTTTCCACCAAGGTGACGTCCACTCAAATTCCGGTCAATACATCAGTTCTGAAATGAGAAACAATATTATTATTAATATTATTACAAGTATTCGCCGCTGTGATGTAGTGGTTAGTGTGATTAGCTGCCACCCCCGGAGGCCCGGGTTCGATTCCCGGCTCTGCCACGAAATTTGAAAAGTAGCACGAGGGCTGGAACGGGGTCCACTCAGCTTTGTAAGGTCAACTGAGTAGAGAGGGGTTCGATTCCCACCTCAGCCATCCTCGGAGTGGTTCCCTCCTCCAGCAAAATGGTACCTAACTGAAGGCTAGGGCCGCTTCCTTTCCACTTCCTTGTCTATTCCTCCCGACCTTCCCATCCCCCCCCCCACAAGAAACGTATTCAGCATAGCAGGCGAGTCCTCCTGAAGGGGGTACTGGTCCTCCTCTCCATTTGTATGTCTCTACCCAAAGTCTCATGCTCCAGGACACTGCCCTTGAGACGGTAGAGGTAGGATCCCTCGCTGAGTCCGAGAAAAGAAACCAAATCCTGGAGTGTAAACGGATTTAGAAACAAAGAAAGAAAGAAAGAAAGAAAGAAAGAAAAAAGAATTATTATTATTATTATTATTATTATTATTATTATTATTATTATTATTATTATTATTATTATTAACTGATATTCGTACACATCCGAGTGGAAATGTCTCGTTACAGGAGTCACTACTTCTCGGCCATCTTGGCCATTTTCCCAATTTATTGGAGTCGGCATTTGATGTGGATTTAGCGCAGATTTACAACCGGATATCCTTCCTGACGCCAATTAACTATACAACAATGTGTCTAAATATTTGTATATTCGGTCATTCTTGGGATCAAAGAAGAAAAGAATGTCCCTATAAACATACATCCCACAATGCATTGGTATTCAGGTATACGCGTTGAACATGGCCATCACTATACTAACGTTTTTGACGTCCAACGTCCGTTTTATTCACAGACGAGGCCACTTTTGGAAGAGAGAGCATCATATACTATCTGCGTCTGACGAGAAGTTGCTTGTAGGTATGGCACGAGTAACAGATACTACACTCTTAGCTACAAACATCAGTCGTGACAGACAATGCGAGCTCTCTGAGTCAATGCATATTCATGAGAAAACTATTCATTATGTAGTGCATACAGTACATTTGTAACTAGGGCACAATTACACTACAACTTTGAAGCTTGATGACAGCACCTAAATTCGTAAGATTCACCGCGGACGGAACAGATGTTTATGGTCAGGCCTTGAGATTTGAGAACGGCGCATGCGCGGCAGCTCGCACATCTTATCCCGCATCCAGGCGTCTTCTCTTCAGACGAGCATATGAGCAGGGCAACAACTCATAGCTCAAAGCATCAGGAACAGTGGCAAGCATACGCTCTTCCCTGATGAAGTCACTATAAGCTTGTAGCCACGCTAGAGTGCACATCGGAGAGACTACCCGGACGCCTGGTACTGGAAACCCAGACTTCCAGCTTACCGATCGCCACGAGTTAGCATCTCCGCTAGCGACCACTAGCCCTGCACTGCCAAGGAGAAGACCGTCAAGAAGACAACTTCGCCGCTAGCGCCCGCTAGCAGCGCCCAGCCATGAAGACTACTGTAGCCACCAGCTACCTCAGGGGTTTCCAATTTGTAAGGGCTCGAGGGCCATATTGGAAACCTTAGTCATGATCGCGGGCCGCACTTCAATAATAGGCCAATTTTCGTAAACATTCTGCATATTGTAGGCCTACAGAAGTACCATTATGAAAAATAATGTGCATAATTCAACTGAAATAAAGGTTTGATAATTTTAATTACTTGGATAAAACATTATTTTACAATTGCATAAAAGAGTGAAATTTGGAGACGGGCTGAGTGGCTCGGATGGTTGAGGCGCTGGCCTTCTGAAGTTGGTAGGTTCGATGCTAGATCATTCCGAAGGTGCTCAAATACGCCAGCCTCGTGTCGACTGATTTACTGGCACGTAAAAGAACTTCTGCGCGACAAAATTCCGGCACCTCGGCGTCTCCTAAAAACATCAAAAGTAGTTAGTGGGACGTAAAAACCAATCATTATTATTATCTGAAATTTGGATTTAAAATTTTTAAAAATAAAAAAATTATCCATTCAGATCAAGTTAATTTTTAAAAAGAGGAAATAATATTAAAGAATGAACTAATTCGGACTTGGGTCTATAACGAATATAAAAGTTAATACATTTTTGAACGACCTATGGTCACCGTTTTTTACCATCAAGGTAATTTTGCCGCAGACTAGTCAGCCGATTCCAGGCGTGCTCAGTCCGAAATATGATAAAAATAATGCCCTAAAAATACATACAGCCTGGATCATGTTGGGGAACATATAACTAGATACGGACACGGTGAGGTTAATTAAAACTACAAATAAAGCAAGGCGAAGCATGACGTCAGTTTTGGAGGAAAATCTGTTTATTAAAATAAACAAGATAAATATTTAAAAATAGCAAAGTATCAAATAATCAGATTTACATGACTCAGATTGTTGTTTTCCTTTACAGCTGGATAAGGTCCATCTTGAGATTCAGAAAATATGACAAATTTACAGTGTATGCCGACACACATACTGAACATATCGAATCAATATTTGAAGTTTTCTTTAAATTTTTATTAATTTTAACACATGGGCTTGCGTGCTCGCACCACGCTCCTGGCTTTACTTTTTGTTAGCACTTTTAACTGTAGATGAGTACGTTCCCCATTTCTGCACATTGACATTCCAGTGCGGTCCCTAACCTTAAGAAAAGACGTGACCTAATGCGCAAAAGGGGTGGGGGAACTAACCTAACTGTACAATATATAACACGCTGAGTGGTAAAACATCCTACGCACAAAATATACATCGCGAGCCATGAACAAACTCATGAGCATAACAAACAAATGCGGATAGGAGCCACACAAACAAAACATGTAAATGGCAATGTATACATTCAAAGAAACAAAAGCATGATATCATATTTTCCAGGGTTCACCAAGGAAAGCATGCGGCATTCACGCAACTCGCATCCACTTAAAGCCACAACAAAAATGAAAGGAAACATAATTAGACGTTTCGCAACACTTCCTATTTAACACAGGTTCCTAAAAAATAATTACAGGACACAAAAACAAAACAAAAAGTGACAGAGTAGGCTTTTCCTTTCAACACCTATTTCAACGTTGTAACCTGAAAGAGATGACATGACACAAAATATTCCTCCGCGGTTCTATCGTAAAAGAAAATCCGGAACAAACGTCGCGATGTAAAACTCTCGTCAACTACAACAACCGTAGTGACATGGACAGAAACAATAAAATCACGAAGTATAGGCCGCTCATATAAAACTCTCCTCGGTAGACAAACGTATCACCCTCGCCAACACACGGCGGAATGACTCAAAGGGGAGATCGACGTCTCCCAAAATAAAGCAGCAATACCAAAACCACAGGGTCCAACCCTTTACACACGCTGCTCAACAGTCTACCCGAGGCAAGTCACACAATCAAGAAAATGCAGGCATTTCAGATGAGGAACGCGTCCTCTTACTCAAAATCACACAAATAATATCTCATGTCCTAAAGTTGCGTAAGACTGAAGAAATATGTATGAACGTCGTCTAACATTCACTCGCATGAAAAGAAACAAGATCGCGCCGGCCACAAAGCACTCGAGCACAAAGTAAACATGAATAATAAAGTGGCCCAACTCTGTAATAAATATGTTAAACTGAAACTAAGAAATTGCCACATTGACAATCGATCATGTCGGAACATCGGAAAGTTACTGAAATATCTCAATCCCACATCGCGTTAAACTCATTTGGATAATAATAATAATAATACATTTTACATAAATTTTATTCTAATATTCGGAACTCGAAATACGAAACTGCGTTCGTGGAACTCGTGAATCAATAATTAATTTACCACCTAGATATACAAAATAGTCGTGAAGATGACGCTAACAACTTCGTGGATCCACACTCCGCCGTCTTACACACTCATTCACACATCATGCAATAAATCCCAGAAAACGTGACGGCATGTTTCCTTACACTTTGAGCTCCCATTAATAATACATTATCTAGTCCTTCCTGACTTTAATTTGAATCCTAATCTACATTTACAATTAAGCCCCGAGACGTACACTGCGTCTCAAATATCGAAACAAAACAAATAAAAAAATATATAAGGCAAAAAACTGACTCGTAAAAGAAATGACGCTAACCACTCAGCTAAATAAATCAGAATAAAATGTAACAAAGCAAGCTGCGACCTCATGTAAACGGTCCACATTTATGTTACAATTATATTTACATTAACAAGCTTCCTATCATTTACTTTAAATAGGACGTAGTCCTTCCAAAAAAGCTACATCTACAGAAATTAAATATCAAACTAACCTATCCCGTTTTGCAACATTAAACACGTTCACACTCACATAATTACATTAAAACTCTGTACTCATCTGTTATCTTGACTTGTGGCCGCTCGTTCTCAGGAAACAGCCGATCCCATCTTGCTTTTTAGCCCGCCATATCGATGATAATGCTGGCTTCAGAAAAGACTTGGATCAGTCCTTTTGTCTCCATCGAGGGGTAGAAAGGTGATGCCGTATTACCGTTGCTGCTTCTGCTTCTGGATGTCGTCTAAAACATCCCCTCGTTCACGATGTAGAAATTAGGTCAAGATCAACCGGCCAGTTACTAGAATACTACAGCCGGCGGTAAATTCCACCGACCGTGAAACAAGTTCCCATTCAGTCGCGGAACCGCTTCTCTTATCTACACCCGCAACTAGTCAAATATTTCCCATATTTTACATGGCTGAACTGAAAATGGTAAAGTTTATGCCCTCGGAAAACGATTTACAGAGGTAGGCTACTATGCACTTTGAAATAATTAAATGGAACGGTTCTCTCCCGTTGGTAATCGTAAGTTAAATGCCATTCTCCCAGTATTAGAAAACTTGAGTAGGTATATCAAATGTAGACTGAGCGTCTTCCAACAAAATCTTAAGAGTCCCCACACGATCACTCGCGTAAATAAAAACTTCTTCTTACGATGTTACCTGCACAGAATCTCGCCGAATAATAGGGTAACTAACTGACGCGGTCATCGTTTTTATTAACTCGTCCTCGAAGACGCCGTCGTAACCTCGATTGGGGCCATCTCTTCCCTAGACCAATACCTAGCCGTATCGATGGTGGCTCTATCGTTTCATTGGCTCCACGCATCGCGTACCTGACGCTTACTTCAAACATTTCTTATAAGCGACCCTAGCCTCTCGCCCGGGTATCTGAAATGTTGTCCGTTGGAATTCTATTGCCCCCTTGTTCGGCTTTGTGCACGTCATGTCGAAATTCCACCTTCCAAACTTAGCTGGTGAGCAAACAAATCCGCGCTCCAAGCTCTCTGCAGAAATTGCGACATGGGCTGCTGAATGTAGGCCTAGATGTTTCCTGCCAGTATTAGCACTTAATAAAATGAAATATTCTCTGTACTTTCGAATAAATGACTGATTAATTGAATGAGCACTTCAATAAGGCCTCACTATAAAATATTATTTTGTAATTATTCTTCACATTATTTATTAAAATGTTCTCGCGGGCCGAGTTATATGGCTTCGCGGGCCACATATGGCCCACGGGACGCCATTTGGAAACCCCTGGGCTACCCTGTTGGCCCCTGAGCAATTTGTCAGAACAGCTTGGTGTCCGGAGATCGTGCCTTGCCCGCGGCGTAATCCACGCACAAAAACTAGCCTGACTCGACTCAGGCAACAAGTTGAAATTATCCAGCCCGGTCCGCAACTGCGTTTGACCGTTCCAATATTTCATTCCTCTTCCTTCCAACCCTACCAAGCTAAATCCTGCCAAGATCATGCCCTACCAGCTGAGACATAAGAACAAGCCCGGTGGATCGAATAGCCGGGCCTCTATTCGCTCTCCACTCCTAGATAGCTCACCCCCATCCTTCGTAGAAGTTGCCAAGGAATTCACCCGGTATCTCAGCTCCCCAAGCCCATCTCCGTCTCACTCCTCCATTGGTCCCTCTTGGTATCCAAGGACCTGTGCCCATCAGCCGGAGCACAATACTTGCTGCCATTTTTGACATCATACCAACCCATATTGCAGTAATAGAAGAAACTCACAATAACATCCTCATGATCACCCCCGATCGAGACTTTCTTATGAAAGACATTCTACAGAGACTCACCCCACACCCAGATATCCCCCACCCTATAATTATAAACCCCTCGGACTCCCTCCAAGACCCTGAACCAGAAGACACCGAATAAGAATAAGAATAAGAATAAGAGAAATAAGAATAAGAACATGAGAACATTGAAGAAGCTGAAGAAGAAGAAGAATCAACAGAAGAACTTCCTTTCTGGGAATGCGGTGTCCAAACCGACCCACCTTTGTCCCTAGTGGACACCAGCTCTCACAGTGACCCTGCAATCACTCACCCAACAGTCACAACACCTACCCAAACTGATCCTCCTAATTCTGAAATTACTCCAGTAACACACACATATCAAAGCCCGATATACCCCCTCCCACCATCACTAAATCTGCCATCCCCAATCGAACCCGCACCACTCACACCACACCTCGCCCTAAATCTACTGTTTTCTTCTTCTTCTTCTTCAAGTGCTATATCCGGTTGCCCAGACGTCGGCGATTACTCTGGAGAAAGGTTTTCTGTCTTCTGCTATTCGGAAGAGTCTCTCAGTTGTCTCAATACCGGTCCACTGCTTGATGTTGTGTAACCATGTTATCTCTGGTCTGCCAACTCGCCGTTTGCCCTCTATTTTACCTTGGAGAATGAGTTTTATGAGGCCATATTTGTTTCCTCTTAATATATGGCCTAGATAAGCTGTTTTGCGAACTTTTTGTAGTTGTTATTAGTTCTTGCTTTGTTCTAGCTCTCCTTAGAACTTCATCGTTTGTTATCATATCTGTCCAGGGTATTCTAAGCATTCTTCTGTGCAATCGCATTTCAAAGGCGGCAAGTCGTTTGATACTTACGGCTTTTAAGGTCCATGTTTCTGCTCCATATAACAGTACTGACCAGATGTAGCTATAATTGTCTCCAACTGCACCACACTGCTGCTACCTGTACTAACGGGATCCGCTGTAACAGATGAGGCGACCATCACCATCACACCACCTGCCCAGTCCCCCGTGCACACGCCAAGTGCGCCAACTGCACATGAAACACCTATGCCACCCTCAGTCGTCCAACCAACAACCGTCGTCGCCACTAAGCCTAAAGCTTAACTCCCCTCATACGTACAACCTTAACCGACAACCCCAATCCTCGCCCTCCACAGAGCTTCTAAAATGTCTCCTCACCTTCCTCACTAGTACAACATAATCCACCTCCCCAACCCAAAACCACTTCCCCCACCCTTAAGCACTGTATGCCCCCCCCCCCCAACCACCACCACCACCAACAACACCAATGACATTGTCGCACTCCAAATAACTCCTCTAGACCTCTATCACCTCTAATGCTAAGACCCAAACACCACCTCGTCCACAAATTAATAATCGCAACTACCACATTTCAAATACATTCGCTCCTGTCCCTACCTCCCCGAAATACTGGAAGTTAGGGCACAACTACTCCAGTCGTAAGGAGCAATCAATTGGACGTTAGCTGTCATTGTGAATCATCATGATGACCGATTTTAATATACGTAGACATCCAATAAATGAAAAGGTATTTTATTTTTACAAACATCACCTTTATTTGAATGTTGTGCGGAGTAAGTATCCCTGCACATTGGGCTATTTATTTATTGATCTTACTTTTACTCGTAATATTACTCCCGAACTCTTAAATTATGTCACTTATTTCTCATATGACAGACCCATAATAAATCGAGTTATTACCCACTTTCCAAGTGTACCACATTCTGTTGAATAAAATGTATATCCACAAAATATTTGTCTCTTATTTCTAATAAGTAACAAAACTCACAAAACACTGCGGTTGAGTGACACCCTACCGCCAATTTTTTTCTTCCACACTCTTTTATGTCTTTCTTTCAGTTTCATCTCAATGATCCAACCAAGTGACGTTATTATTTTTATGTTTTATTTCTATTTAACACGTGCTTTCAAATCCTTAAAAGCTATCATTGTGCAAATAATTTGAAGAATGATCACATATTGAACGACCAACGCTGTCATGATATTTAACTTATAGTACACACTACATTCAAGTTAACTTAGAGCATACTGAAGTTCCTCGCCTGTGAACCATGTGACCTTACAGCGGTGGGGACAAGGTGCCCATGCCCGGGGGCAAGGAGGGGACCCCCACAACCTCTCATGGAAAGGAAAACATCTAATGTAGTCAGGTGTTTTTCTTTCAAGAAAATGATTTAAAAGTCGGTATTACGTAGAATTGGTAGGGGTACCGTGGAATACAGGTCACCATTCATCTTACAAAATATTAAATATACTACATACCCCCAGGGCTAGCTCCCCCCCCCCCCCTCGTACAAACTATCCTATGGGCGCCCTTGGGTGGGGAGGCTTCTGTGTCTCAATGACGCAGGTAGCCGAACCGGAGATGTAAGCATATCGGGTAGGTATGCGTTGAGAGACCAGCCTGACGAGTAGTTCATTGAAAGCGAGGAGCAGCCTTCCGGGACTTGTAAGGGTGGCAGTCTGGATAATTGACTGATATGGCCCTGTCATGATAATGGATATGGCCTAGTTAAGTTACTACTGCCAACGGCCGTAGCCGTATTGAAACACCGGATCCCGTGAGATCTCCTACGTTAAGCAACACTGGGCGTGGTCAAGATTTTGATGGGTTGCCACGCGCTGTTGGTGGGGTGTAAGGGAATGGAGGAGCGGAAAGAAACTGGCCACCCTACCGTACGTAAACTCCGGCTCAGACACACGTCTGCGGAGGTTTGGACCCAATTTGGGTAGAATACACCCTTACCTTATGTTACTACTGCTGCACGGCTGAAAACAACGGAAAATTACAGAAATTACAGTTCTCTGTATCAATGGTGTATTTTGATACCGGCTTCCTCCCGGAGAAAATATTCTTGAGGTTAAAATATTCCCCCTTCTGATCTCCGGGAGAGGACTACACGATAGGGGCAATCATCTTGAGGAATGCTGACATTCTGCGAGTCGGAGTGTGGAATATTAGAAGTCTGAATCGTTGTGGTACCGTACGTTAGTGAAACGGAAAAAGAATCTGGATAGACTACAATTAGATGTAGTTAATATTAGTGAAGTACGTTGGCAGGAAGAGCAAGATTTCTGGTCAGGCGACTACAGAATTATCAACCCGAAATCAAACAGGGGTAAGCAGGAGTTAATTTAATAAAAAAAATAAGAAAATAGGGTAGCGGGTAATCTACTATGAGCAGCATAGTGAACGTATTATTATTGTCAAGATAGACACCAAGCCAATGCCCACCACAATAATACAAGTCTGAATGCCTATTAGTTCAGTAGATGATGAAGAAATCAAAAGAATATATGAAGAGGTAGTACTAGAATGCTAAAAATGAGGAGGGCAGAAAAGAATGAAGGCAGGCGATTAAAGAATGTAGATAGAAAATACAGGACACCTGTGGAATAATGGCTGAAAGAGAAGTGCAGTGATGTTGAAGGTTGTATGATGGTAAGAAAAATATTTGTTGCATATAGGAAACCATTGACAAGAAAATCATTTCTAGGGGGATAAAACAATGGAAGAGAGAGGTAAGAATATATTCAACAATTGTATCAGGGGAGAGAAGGAGATGATAACGTTCAGTAACAAGAGCAGGCTGTTGATGCTGATGAAATGGAAGACCCAATTTTCAGGTCAGAATTTGGCAGAGCTTTGAGAGACCTAAACAGGAACAAGGCACCTGGAATATTGATGAAATGCCCTCAGAATTGCTGACTGCCTTAAGAGAAACCGCGGACGGAACAGATGATTATTGTCAGGTCTTGAGATTTGAGATCGGCGTATGTGCGGCAGCTCGCACATCTTATCCCGCGAGTCAACACAGCGCCATCTTATAGCCGAGTAAGCGTGTGATGTCACATATTTATCACAAGTTTTGTCTTATTTTGAAACGCTATTCCATGTAAGCTACTTTATGATTATTTTTTGAAACAGGTAGCGTCCTCTTGTATATGTCAATTCGTAGCCGGGCTGAGTGGCTTAGACGGTTGAGGCGCGGGCCTTCTGACCCCAGCTTGGCTGGTTCGATCCGGGCTCAGTCCGGTGGTATTTGAAGGTGCTCAGATACGTCGCCCTCGTGTCGGTAGATTTACTGGCACGTAAAAGTACTCCTGAACTAAAAATCCACAGCCTGTTCCCAGTCATTCGACCGGGTCAGGAATGGAATGAATGAAGCCCCCATCTAGCGGCGAGGATAGGAGATGTGCCGGCTGCCGAAGCCTGTCGCACTCCTTTGACGCAATGATTAATGAATGACTAATGAAATGAAATTATATTGGAGAGTGTTGCTGGAATGACAGATGACAGGGAAAACCGGAGTACCCGGAGAAAAAACTGTCCAGTCTCCAGTTTGTCCAGCACAAATCCCGCATGGAACGACCGGGATTTGAACCATGGTATCCAGCGGTGAGAGGCCGGCGCGCTGCCGCCTGAGCCACGGAGGCTCTAAAAGTACACCTGCTAAACTAAATTCTCTTCGTAAACCGTAAATGTAGTTAGTGGGACGTAAAGCCAATAACATTATTACACGTAATCGGCGATGTACGCATTCTACTAAAACACTAAAAGTGACTTGAAATATTTCTTTCAATTTATCCGTTGTCGAGGTTCGTAAGTCTGCGTTAAAAAACAATCCATGATATACATAAACTCTCCCTTGTTTACTGCTCAGAAACAAAGGTACGAGCTCGCTCCAATTTACATTTATAGTTTGCAGTCACACTGATAGATTACACAGGTGTACAAATCGGCAAACCGGAAACTTTGCACACCGACGGTTGCATACTGAAGTTACGGAACAAGTGTTCAAGCAAGAATATGTATACAGTGTAATTTTTTTGAGACCAAAAACGCGAAACATATTAACATTCCTGTATGCTGAGAGACGTTGTTTGTTTAGTCGTTTCCTTGCTTTGATTCGAATCCTAGCCAAATTAACTTATTTACATCATTGTTTCTGTAATGTGTTCCTCGGTTCAATACCCTCAGGCGTTTTTTGATTTTTTTTAAATGTCCACATCTAACGTAGTTATAAGGGCTTGAGTGATACTCTGCATTGACTCACGTTAGCGCTCGTAGTAATAAAAAAAAAAAGAAGGCAAATTGCTATGAAGGAGCCTCCGTGGCTCAGACGGCAGCGCGTCGGCCTTTCACCGTTGGATACCGTGGTTCAAATCCCGGTCATTCCATGTGAGATTTGTGCTGGACAAAGCGGAGGCGGGACAGGTTTTTCTCCGGGTACTCCGGTTTTCCCTGTAATCTTTCATTCCAGTAACACTCTCCATTAACATTTCATAGCATCTACCAGTCATTAATAATTCACTTGGGAGTGGCGACCCCATCGTACTAATAGCCCACATATATAATTCATTCATTACATCCCTGACCCGGTCACAGACTGGAAAATAGGTTGTAGGTTTTCATTTTCAAACTGCTATCGACCGGATATGGTTGAGTTTCCAGTAAACAGATTGTAATTCTTAGGAGTAAACATGAATTATATTCTCATGCTTTAGTGTATTTTATTCGCCTAAAATTCGTAATTCATATCCCTAGGGCGTTTCCAGTGTTGATTTGCTTGCCTGAAGGGTTAGAACTGTTGATTTTTCTTCTGGCTAAAGAGGGAATGGTTATCTAATTGTACTTCCCCTTTAAACTATAATCATCGGGCAAGTTGGCCGTGCGGTTAGGGGCGCGCAGCCGTGAGCTTACATCCGGGAGATAGTGGGTTTGAACCCCACTGTCGGCAGCCCTGAAGATGGTTTCCTATGGTTTCCCATTTTCACATCAGGCAAATGCTGGTGTTGTTCCTTAATTAAGGCCACTTCTAGGCCGTTCCTATCATCGACATAAGACCTATCTGTGTCAGTGCGACGTAAAGCAAATTCTAAAAAATTAATTGTAATCATCACCACCAATACCTCCACCAACATCACAGGAGTGGTCATGTACGCCGAGTGGAAACCTGGCAGGTTATATTAATCACACAGGAGAGAGGTTGTCAGCAGAAGGTCGGATGCAACTTCTCCGCTCTACTGAAGACCACACTCGTCCGCTCAATTCAGGGATGGCAAACTTAATTAAAACATCCTATTACCGTGGTGGTGGAAGTGAATGGAAATTGATCTAGGGAGGTCAGATAGAGGAGCCAGGCACAACTAGGGGTACTCAAGCTCCCAGTTTGAAATTACCTGCGTAGTCGGCCCCTTTAGCTATAATTTACGACAGGACTCCTATGCAGGAGTCGCGTGCCTGTCTCTTAACCAGACACCCCAGGTTTGATACCCAGCCAATCCTAGGACTTTATTTTAGAACTGCGGCCTGGAACGTGTTTCACTTAGCTTCGTGAGATCAACAGAGGAACTATCTGATACGAAAAGAACAAGCAATACAACCGAACATGTCGTCACTCTGATCACGTGGCACTCTAATATTTGCAGGTCATTTGACTGGGCAGCAGTCGTCTTGGTAGGCAAAGGTCATAGGTTTATTCTTATAATAAAATGTTATGGATGGAGATTCTCTCTTGGACAAGACGTATCGCAAGGCTGAGTTGATCAAACTCTGGGGTTTCCACCTGTATATGGAACTATGAGGAATAATAGACGAACTAGCAACATTTACTATTAATATTTGTTACACCACAGGGTAAACGCTACTATAAAAGTGCGCGTGCTTGCTGCAGGAGTTCATTTCCTTAGAGGAACGCATCGTATTGAAGACCAGCTGTAATGTCACACACTGCTAGTATAAGCGGATTATTTAGACCAGTCCCGTGAACACTGATCACTGTCGACTTACAAGTAATCTTCTCACTCTTGCACAGCCCATATGCCGCGCGTAGGCTGCGAATTCCTTCCATAATGCTCGAACGTTACGTCGATAGTGCTTATCCCTTGATGGATCTTCCATTCTCTCCATGCAGATAATCATGTTTATTCAAACCCAATCTTTCAAGTGAAGCTTAACAGTGAGTTATCTTCCCAATTGGAAGGGTCAAATTTCGGTACCTAGTTGTGAGAGTGATTTATTGTATACTGTCCGACTCGTTGGCTGAATGGTCAGCGTACTGGCCTTCGGTTCAGAGGGCCCCGGGTTCGATTCCCGACCGGGTCGGGGATTTTAACCTTCATTGGTTAATTTCAATGGCCCGGGGATTGGGTGTTTTGTGATGTCCCCAACATCCCTGCAACTCACACACCACACATAACACTATCCTCCACCACAATAACACGCAGTTACCTACACATGGCAGATGCCGCCCACCCTCATCGGAGGGTCTGCCTTACAAGAGCTGCACTCGGCTAGAAATAGCCACACGAAATTATTATTGTATACTAAAGCTGCACTATACTGACCACATGATATTCTGCTAGCTCATCCAGCTATCCAAATGAGTTTCGAAAGAGTCCCTCTATTGGCGAAATCCTTCAGTTAGTAAAATCTTAGTTTAGGTGCCTGCCTTCATCTCAGGAGCAGCATGTGACGGAAGTGTAGAATTAGCTGTGATTTAAAATCGCTTACGAGTGTGATCTCCGTCAGAGGGTGCGGGGAAGCAGAATACCTCCATGGTATATTCTGCCAGTCGCAAGAGGTGACTAAAAGGGGTTACTCCCAGAGCCTCTCAACTTGGGAACTTGGCTTTGAGACTACGAGGCCCCTACCTGAGTCTAGCATTACATCCACTTATTTTGTCAGGCTCCCCCCATTTCTTTTCACAACCTCTCTTGGTCAATTCTTTTTGTCTTCAGACTCCGATGGTATTAGGTTTGCGAAGCCAAAGGAGTTTCTCAGTTTTAAACCATTCGTAGCCCTTCGCTTTTCAGTCTTCGAAGTTTCAGGTCTCTTTCTCTTCCCCTTCTGATTAAAAGTTTTTCCCCATTCAAACAAGTGTTTGGGAGATAATGGGTTCGAACCCCACTGTCGGTAGCCCTGAAGATGGTTTTTCGTGATTTCCTATTGTCACACTAGGCAAATACTGGGGTTATACCTTAATTAAGGCCACCGCCAATTCCTTCCCACTTCTAGGCCTTTTCTATCCCATCGTCACCATAAGATCTATCTGTGTCCGAGACGGAAAGCAACTTGTAAAAAGAAGAACAAAAAAAAAAAAAAAGAAAAAAACAATAACCACCATATCGAGTAACTGAAAATCCTGCATTTTAATTTGTTGTTGTTTATTTGTTTTGTAATCTGATTAACTACCAAACTAACCCTTCATTTTCTTGGCCAGAGAGTTGGTATTATCTACTAAATGACCATTCCTTTGGGGTTGAAATCATTGAGCTAGTTAGGAGCAGAACCTAGGTACAAGCAGGTTTGAGTAATTCAGATGGTAGAGCGATGGCCTTCTGAGCACAAGCTAGTGGGTTCGATCCCGGTTCAGTCCGGTGATATTTGAAAGTGTTCAAATACACCAGCCTTATGTCTGTAGAATTACTGGCAAGTAAAAATAATCTAGTGGGACAAAATTCTGTCATCTGGGCGTCTTTTCAAAGCGTAAAAGTATTTAGCAGGACCTAAAACTAAAAAGTTGTGATACAGTTACAAATTTGATCCTATTGACTCTATTCCGCTGTGGTTTCACTAGACATGACCTTGATTGTAAACCGAACAGCATTTGGTTTGAAATTGAAATGATGGATAAAAAATGAGAGAACTATGTCTTATTTGTGATTTTTCTGAATGTTTAATTTTTCAGCATGATCTTCCCTGGTTCCTTTCTTATAAAATCTGTAATATTTGACCTATGACCACAATGTAATTTCAACGCATGTACCACAGCGGAGTAAAGGAAATGAGCAAATTTCAAATCCCTGCAATTAAAAATGGTCGAGAAAATAGTCGTTTAAGTACAAATAAGGAGAAATTGTGGAAAATGGCTACTGAAGTCAAGCTTTAATACATGGTATATAAGTATCGTTGTACAAAACTTAACTACAATTATAGGTTATCCATCTGACATATTAACATAATTTACACGATATTTAAAAGGAAAATTTATAAAGCAAGTGGCTGCGTCGTTTAGTCAAGTAGCTCTCAGCTTGCATTCGGGAAATGGTGGGTTCGAACCCTACTGCCGGCAACCCCGAAGATGGTCTTCCGTGGTTTCCCATTTTCACACCAAGCAAATACTGGGGCTGTACGTTAATTAAGGTCACGGTTATTTACTTCCCACTCCTAGCCCTTTTTTATCCGATCATCACGATAAGACCCATCTATGTCCGTGCGACGTAAAGCAAAATTTTAAAAATATGTAAAGGAAATGAAAAAAATGAAAACCTACAACCTGTTTTCCAGTCAGTGACCGGGTCAGGGATGTAATAAATGAATCATATAGCCTATAGGCTATTATTACGATGGGGTCGCCACTCCCAAAGTTATATATTCATGAATGATAGCTGCTACGAAATGAGAATGGAGAGTGTTGCTGGAAGGAAAGATGACAGGGAAAACCGGAGTACCCGGAGAAAAACCTGTCCCGCCTCCGCTTTGTCCAGTACAAATCTCACATGGAATGACCGGGATTTGAACCACGGTATCCAGCGGTGAGAGGCCGACGCGCTGCCGTCTGAGCCACGGAGGCTTATAAAGGAAATCAACATTAAAAATAATAAGTTGCTCATACAATTTGATGTTCCGTGCCCTCTTAAACATTGTTAAATGCTACCGACCGCAAACGGAACCGGAAATAGACGACTAGTGACGAGTCAACTGCGCAGTAATGCGATGAATCGAACATAGTAGCGCAGTCCTTTTCATTTATGAATTTAGCGCCAGTCTGTTGTAACATATACGGGAATATAATATATGCACTTGCACCAACAAGGAAGAGAATTCCTCATTCTTGAATGTGTACAATAGTAGACTTCCACACATATCTGGGTGTGTCATGGTGAATTGCAGAAAGTATACAAGTGCATAAAACAGCAGGATCACTGTTGTGTTCAAAGACGATAATGGACGAAGAATTGAAACTAAAACTTTCTAACATTCAATTAAACCACGACATAGGACGCTGTAAAATGTGAACAAAGCGATACGTATCGTCTACTGAAATACAGTCTAAATCTTTGATCGTAGCACAGCAGTAGAGCGATACCATTAAGTTATCATAATCCCATCCCCTGTTATGGAGCGCCGCAGGCAGCTTCATTTGCATGCGTAATGTCGGAACGACCGTCCACACGCAGTGTGATAACTACCTCTAGACCAGTCAGATACTGTTTGTTTACATACGCAGAGCCTCTATACTACATAAATATCATGGTTACTTTCTCTACAAGGAAAGTTTTCAAGCAGACTTTGAGATTTATTTTCTTTTACGTCTTCAATTTTGTCACTTAACATTTCTTCTGGAAATAAAACAGAACCAAATATTAGTACGCTATGAAGAAATTTGTTCTTTCTTTCTTAATCTGCTTACCCTTCAGGTTCGGTTCTTCCCTCGGACTCAGCGAGGGATCCCACCTATACCGCCTCAAGGGCAGTGTCCTGGAGCGTCAGACATTGGGTCGGGGGATACAACCGGGCAGAATGACCAGTACCTCGCCCAGGCGGCCTCATCTGCTATGCTGAACAGGGGCCTTGGTGGGGGATGGGAAGATTGGAAAGGATGGGCAAAGAAGAGGGAAGGAAGCGGCCGTGGCCTTAAGTTAGGTACCAACCCGGCATTTGTCTGGAGGAGAAGTGGAAAACCACGGAAAAACCACTTCCAGGATGGCTGAGGTGGGAATCGAACCCACTTCTACTCAGTTGACCTCCCGAGGCTGAGTGGACCCCGTTCCAGCCCTCGTACCATTTTTCAAACTTCGTGGCAGAGTGGGAATTGAACCCGGGCCTCCGGGGGTGGCAGCTAATCACACTAATCACTACACCACAGAGGCGGACAAGAAATTCTTTTGTTTGTAATAATAGGCTAGGTAGCACTTTCAATTGAACAGAAAACATGTGGGCTATTTAAAACCAAATAAAATCCAAATTACTTTACTAAGCATATAGTTTCTATCGGAAACATACACACCGGGCAAGTTGGCCGCGCGGTTAGGGGCGTGCAGCTGTGAGCTTGCTTCTGGGAGATAGTGGGTTCGAGCCCCACTGTGGGCAGCCCTGAAGATGGTTTTCCACGGTTTCCCATTTTCACACCAGGCAAATGCTGGGCCTTTGTCTTAATGAAGAGCATGGCCGATTCCTTCTTACTCCTAGGCCATTCTTACCCTATCGTCGCCATAAGACCTATCGGTGTCGGTGCGACGTAAAGCAAGTTGTTAATGTAGACTACATACATAAATTAGTCAATCACCGCTAATCTGCATTTAGGCCTATCACCCAGGTGACAGATTCTTTATCATTTGTTTACCTGGTACTTGATAAAATTAATGGTTCCAAAGAAGTTGGAAATTTGCCGAATATCTCACTTAGTAAATTATTCCTATCCCTAACTGCTCTTCCTATAAACGAACATTTGCCCCAGTTTCCTCTCCTGAATTCTAACTTCATATTAAAAAGAATTTTTTTCCAGCTTATTCGTCCACTAAAGTCATTCCAAACCATCTCTTCACTGACAGTTTGGAACATACCGCTTAGTTGAGCAGCTCTCTCCTTACTCCAATGTCTTCCTAGCCTAAAGTTTGCAACTTCTTCGTAACAATACTCTTTTGCGGATACTTCTGTTTCACTTTTGAACTTTTCCGTCAGTCCATCCGTTCGTCCGTCCACTTCCTCCCTCTCTCTCTTTCTCTCGAACACACCCACTAACACACCGAAGGTGTTCGGTGAAACAGGATGGGAAAGAGAAAGGATTGGGATGGTGGTGGTCGTCGCCTTAATTAAGGTACATGCCCAGCATTTGTCTGGTGTGAAAATGGGAAAACCGTCTTCAGGACTGCCGATGTGGGATTCGAACCCACCAGCTCCCGAATGCAACCATACACACATACACACTGTGCGCTATTCAGTGTGCGGGACTTGGACACACAAATAATACTTCAGCTATTCAGCGGAATTCTTTTCTCAGGTCTTTTCTTAGGTTCTTCGTGTTTCCGCTCAGGTTCAAGCAGTATCAGGGATGGAAGGTAGATAATATAAGAAGTCTGAGCCGTGAAAGGGGGTCTCGTGCAATGACTTAAAAAGAAAGTCAGTATCAGGTAAAAGTATAGATGCGATAATAATGGAGTAAATCATAACAGCAAGTAGGGCCTATACTAAAATGCGCGACATATCGTATTCATTCAAATTCTTGTGGCAAGAAATTGTGCGTGGACGGTTAAACTGACATCATTCTCAAACGAATTTTTAATTCTTTCACGAGATTAATACCATCCGGGGCACTAACTGCACATTGTTTAAGCTAGTAAACAAACGATGGCTGCGAGATTCCACAGTCGGTCTACGTTTAATATAACATATTCCAACAAAATGTTAAACTACAGTTAACAACACCATTAAGGAAAAATCAAGTAGCAAGCTCGGGATTGAATCATGTAGAACAGCTCTGGAATTCGTCCAACATAGAACGTTCAATAAAATGTTTACACCATTTATTTGTTAATTAATAATTTCGTTCTTTCTTGCTCGCATTGAAAACGTGGGTGTAATGGAAAATTCTAAATTCCCAGTCATTTGGCGTACTTCCCCTTTACAAGGTAAATAAAGGAGATATGCAACGACCAGAAAAGTATAAATCATTGTAAGATTCCTAATAAAATCCGAAAGAGATCCAATAATACGTATAAGCAAACATCGCCATGACAGTTGACGACATACCACAACAATGGCAAGTCTAGGCACAATAAGATCCATCGCTGTCACAAAATAAACCCGCTGAGTGGCAACTAAAACATACACAAATAGAATGTGAACTCGTACACAGCATCCATCCTGAAAAAGATATAGGCCCTACATGGGCATGGCGAATGCTCCACTATGAAACACATAATAGAACACGAACACACGAATCATATGCTCTCAAATTTACGAGAAGATACACTTACCATATCAGCGTACAAATAAATCATTCAGTCGCCAGCGGGATACAGGAGAGCGTATCTACACGATGCCACGGAAGATGACTACCGCAGCAGTAATCGAAACGTCTGGAAGAAGCGAGAGGAGTGGACCACGGCATAATAGCCCGGAAGATTGTTATTATATTGACACCGGTCGTGAAAGCCTTCATACTTTAAAATCATTCAGTGTTAAACCAGTACAGTTTCGAAGATCCATTTTCTGCGTTATGGTCTCTGGTAAACTGTAAGAGAAATCCAAACTATGGTATCTAGTGCGTGGTATCTACTGTAGTTCAAGAATGCACCCAATAAACAATATCAGAAGATACTCATGTTCAGGGCCGAATGTAACTACTGCAACGCCACTGGGCCCAAATTATTTCGTGCCCCCCCCCCCCCCTCCCAACCTACTTAAACTTGTTAAGAATGAAGCCATGTTTTCCAGTGTTGACTTAGTTAAATGTAACAAAGGCTTTTCAGTCTGTCAAACACACAGCAAATACAATGTAAATTATAACACTATAAACATACCTGTAAAAAACACACTAACAAACAAAGAATGACATGTTTCGTTCTACAAGAACATCCTCAGATTCTATCAAATCACTTTAAAAACAATCTTATATATGTACAGTGTTGTTTACGCAGCGCAAACTTGTCAATGATAGAGAGTTTAGTGATAACATGAAACAGTAATGACAAAAATAAAAATATAAACAAGTATTAATATAATGAAAACTTACGTACTTATCTAGACTGCCGATGTTAAGTCCGTTGTCACCAAATACTATTTCAGGACAAGTGATTTGACAGAATCTGAGGATGTTCTTGTAGAACGAAACATGTCATTCTTTGTATGTTAGTGTCTTTTTACAGGTATGTTTATAGTGTTATAATTTACATTGTATTTGCTGTGTGTTTGACAGACTGAAAAGCCTTTGTTACATTTACTTACACTTGATAAGACAAAATTGCATTTACTCTTATTTTAGTGTAATGAATGAAGTAATATAGAATGTTTCCAAGTTAAATATGAAACGTCAATACAGTTTAATAATAATAATAATAATAATAATAATAATAATAATAATAATAATAATAATAATAATAATAATAATAATAATAATAATAATAATAATAATTCAACTGTGGTGGTATTTATAATATTATTACTGACAGTTTTCACATGAGCGGAACAAACATTCCATATTCATGTCGGGAGCTTTCACTTTTGGATACTACGAATGTGCGCGCCTTCTAAAAAGTCGTTTTCAAACTATCAGAACTTTAATTTTTGCCGCCCTGGTCCCGGGCCCATAAGGACCATGCCTAAATACGCTTTGCTCATGCTCATTACCAATATTCCTTCCTCACAAGAAGAAACACAAAACAGTATGTTGGCTTAATGAGTAGGTTAAAATAATTGTGTTGGCTTCGACATATTGCCACCTCATGAGTGTATTTAAAGATACGTGTAACAATTATCAACGCGGTTTCTTTCACGGTAACATCTCGCGTAATTCATTAAGACCTTGTGCTGTCTATGTTCATATTCCACACATGAAGGTCATACCTATTTATTTAAACAACTATCATCGCAGATTCCCATATGAATTTACACGTATAAATAAGTTATATTGACGATGGTCCATTAACTTCTCAATTTTCTCAGACAATTCTACATTAATTATATCAGCGAAGATTCCATTACTCACCATGTAGCCTATATTATTATTATTATTATTATTATTATTATTATTATTATTATTATTGCTTTCTCGTCTCACTAACTAATTTATGACGGTTTTCGGAGACGCTTAGATGTCGGAATGTTGTTCCCCAGAGGATCTTTTACGTGCCAGTAAATCTACAGACACGAGGCTGACGTATTTGAGCATCTTCAAAGACCACCGGACTGAGCCAGTATTGAACCTGTCAAGTTGGAATTATTATTATTATTATTATTATTATTATTATTATTATTATTATTATTATTATTATTATTATTATTATTATTATTATTATTATTATACCTCACCTGGGAACCGCGTGGCCTTGCCGCGGTGGGGAGGCTTGCGTGTCCCAATGTAGCAGATAGCCGAACCGTCCGTGCAACCATATCGGACAAGTATCCGCCGAGAGACCAGACTAATGAATGGTTCATCGAAAGCGGGGTAGCAAACTTTGGGAAGTTGCAAGAGCGGCAGTCTGGATGATTGACTGGCATGGTCTTGTAATAATATTTAACATGGCTTAGCCGTGTTCATGCTACTACACGGCTGAAAGCAACGGGAAACTAAAGCCGTAACTAACTCCCGAGGACACGCAGCTTTCTCTGTTTGAATGAATGATGTATTGATAGCTTCCTCCCAGATAAAATGTTCCGGAGGGAAAATAGCCCCCATTCCGATCTTTGGGTGGGGACAACACAGGAGGGGACAGTAATCAGGAAGATGGATACTGACATAATGCGAGTTGGAGCGTGGAATGTTAGGAGTTTGCATCGTTGCGATAGGTTAGATAATAGTTTTCTTTTCTTGCTATTTGCTTTACGTCGCACCGACACAGAGAGGTCTTATGGCGACGATGGGATAGGAAAGGGCTAGGGATGGGAAGAAAGCGGCCATGGCCTTAATTAAGGTACAGCCCCAGCATTTGCCTGGTGTGAAAATGAGAAGCCACGGAAAACCATCTTCAGGGCTGTCGAAAGTGGAATTCGAACCCTGTATCTCCCGGATGTGACCTCACAGCTGCGCGCCCCTAACCGGTTACAGAATCTGAAGAGGGAAATGGATGGACTAAAATTAGATGCAGCTGGTATTAGTGAAGTACGTCGGCAAGAAGAGCAGGATTTTAGGTCAGGCGACTACAGAAATATCAACATAAAATCTAACATGGGTAATGCAGGAGTTGGTTTAATAATGAATAAGAAAATAGGGCGATGGGTAAGCTACTGCGACCAGCATAGTGAGTGAATTACTGTTGTCAAGATAGACACCAAACCAATGCCCACTGCAATAGTGCAGATCTATATGCCTACTAGTTCAGCAGATGATGAAATAGAAAGAATATATGAAGAAACAGAAGATTTAATACAATATGTAAAAGGAGACGAGAATCTAATTATGATGGAAGACTGGAATGCAGTGGTAGGCCAAGGAAGAGAAGGCAATACAGTAGGAGAAATTGGACTGAGACGAAGGAATGAAAGGGGGAGTCGGCTGGTTGAATTCTGCACCGATCATAATGTAGTCCTTCCTAACACTTAGTTCAAACACCAGAAACGACTGCAAACCTAATAGAACGGATAACGATGATTAAGAAAAGGATTGTTTTTAAGGAATAAATAAAGAATATATTCTCATAATTTATTTATTTTTTATTTGCTTAAAATTCATAGCTCATATCCCTAGGATGTTTTCGAGATTGTAAAATGGCACTGAAGACATTTCCATTAGTTTAGGCACACATGATGCAGGATTCTGCATCGATAATTGCTCCTATGGTACTGTTCGCTTCTAAGTCATTAAAAGATAGGGAATGAAAAGACAAAGATAATATAGGCTTAAATAAGTGTATAGGTGTACAAACAATACCTTCATGTACTCTAGTTAAAGGGATCAACTGACCTAAAGTTAGGACGAGGTACACTGTTGTGAAAGTAATCGTACAATCGAAGGTTAAGGAACAGATCCATTATTAGCCTTGTATGAAAATAAAAACCCGTGGAAATTATCTTGATTGTGACCGATGGTGGAGCGATCCACGACCTCCCAAATTCCAATCCCTCTGTCGGCAGCTCTGAAGATGGTTTTCCTTGGTTTCCTGTTTTCACACCAGGCAGTTTATGGGGCAGTACCGTAATTAAGACCACGACCGCTTCCTTCATATCCCATCGTCGCCACAAGACGTGTCTGTGTCGGTGCGACGTAAAACAAATTGTAAAAAGACAATATCTCCCAAATGTAATTTTCTAGCACACGATACAAAGCGAACAGTCAACTAGCTCGGTAGAATAAAATAACAATCAACAACTATCGTATTCTACAACAAATTTACCCTTCAAGAGAGGTAAAAGTATATAGGCAATCTTGTTGTTCTTCATAATCTTAACCATAAACAACTATCAAATAATCAACTAGGAAGCAGCACGCTCGCCACTGACGCCGACATTAAAACTGCCCGTCGATCCCGGGAGATGAAGTGCGAGCGAAAGCTATTGCCACACCAGTTCTATGAATATTAATTCCCATTCAGCGACTACAAGAACATTCTCGTCGTCGGATGCCATGAATGATATTATCTCGCAGCTTCCTCTCCAATTTGAGCACGACATCCTTTTTATTCTTTTTTTTCGAGTGAGAATGTATTGGACGAGGGGAGTGTAAATGGCGCATATCTTTGCTTGTCAAGCTGTTGAGCAGAACGTCGTTCAACTGAGTGTGAGGTCACCTGCCGCTAATCAGATTACAAGGACTACGGTAAGCAGGAGGGGATAGTGCACTATAGTAAGATGAAATATACCGCTCTATAGACCCTTTGTAATATTGTTACCGGTTCTTCATCAGATTACAAGGACTGTGGTAAACAGAAGGGGATAGTGCACTACAGTAAAATGAAATATACCGCTCTATAGACCCTTTATAATATTGTTACCGGTTCTTTATCAGATAACAAGGACTGTGGTACGCAGGAGGGGATAGTGCACTACAATAAGATGAAATATACCGCTCTATAGAACGTTTCTAATATTGTTACCGGTTCTTTATTAGATAACAAGGACTGTGGTACGCAGGAGGGGATAGTGCACTACAATAAGATGAAATATACCGCTCTATAGACCCTTTATAATATTGTTACCGGTTCTTTATTAGATAACAAGGACTGTGGTACGCAGGAGGGGATAGTGCACTACAATAAGGTGAAATATACCGCTCTATAGAACGTTTATAATATTGTTACCGGTTCTTTATCAGATAACAAGGACTGTGGTAAGCAGGAGGGGATAGTGCATTACAGTAAGATGAAATATACCGCTCTATAGACCCTTTCTAATATTGTTACCGTTTCTTCAACAGATAACAAGGGCTGTGGTACGCAGGAGGCGTTAGTGCACTACAGTAACATGAAATATACCGCTCTATCGACGCTTTGTAACATTGTTACCGTTTCTTCAACAGATAACAAGGACTGTGGTAAGCAGGAGGGGTTAGTGCACTACAATAAGATGAAATATACCGCTCTATAGAACCTTTCTAATGTTGTTATCGATTCTTCATTAGGTAATCTAGTGGAAATAGTACACCACAGTAAGATGAAATATACCGTTCAGTAGACCAATGTTCCCGTTGCACATCCCTTTCTAAAAAGGTAGGGGCTCATATTTCGTCCCTTAGCAGATGTAGACTTGTAGAAATTCAGGAATATTATGGACAAGGCTAAAATTGATATATATATATATATATTACTGAATACAGGGCAAGTTGCAATGAAACAGTTACAACTTAATGTAGTCAATATTTGACATAAACACTAGAAAAACTAAACTGCCAAGAATGAGTTCGTAATTTCATCCACCACCAAATTTATAAAAAGTACAATTAATTCTATTATTTTTTCCCTTTCTAACCTTACCAAAACACTTTGCCTACAATGAATTACTTGAGGGACATTCATGAAGAAAAATTCTTGCCATTCTTTTTAACATAGTCTTTCAGCGTTGCTTGTGGGATGTTAAACGCTTTACTTGCATTATCTTGTCCCTCACTGCCTTACTAGCCTGTTTCATAGCCTCCTTATCCCACTGCTTGCCTTTCCCCATCTCTGAATGATAATGCACTTCATAAATAACAAATAAAATGAATGGGGAAGAAATTACGAACATTCCATGATTTATTATAATGGCCGCTACAGTAACTCACGTCAAGCACCTCACTGTAGAGATTGCACGCCAGGAACTACACCACACGACTGAAATGCGGTCTAGTATTTCATACACATATCAGGGCTTACTCTAGGAATCATCGGCTCTTAATTTGAATGCTGCACTAACTCAGCTCAGCATGAAAAAGGAATCTTCTTTGTACACGGGAACTAAACGTGCTGCACACAACCAACTCTCACAATAAGACAACGCGATGAGGCTACGCGTGTGCGCGTGGCTAAACATTAGGTACCAACAGTGCAAACTGGAAATTTCTAGGGGAACGAAATTAGGTGCGAGGACGGAATTCTCCCCACCCCCGTACGTTACTTATTTAATTAATGTTATTTTTTTAACGTCCCTTCAATCGCCATGGACTACGAAATCCCAGCACATCAGAATCCTGTCTTTCAGGAGTTCTTCAACGTGTCAAAAACGGCTTTATGGCTTTTATGCGCCATCGAGGTCGTCCCATGTAATTTGTTTTTCTTACCTTGAAGACCGTGGAGTGCCATCTGAAATATAAACATTTAAAAGTAGGTCTCATAAACCTATGAGGGTGTCAGGAGGAGAACAACAACATTACTAGATAACATCAAAGAACGGACAGGAATTCCCAATACTGAGCGCCTTTCCTTATCAGACAAGAGATCGTTCAGAGTTCGCTGCAGTGATCACCAACGCAAGGGAGACTTGACATAGAAGAAGAAGAACTAAATCGAACTCCATTAGTATGTCTTCCGATAGATTGAAATCTTCAATTAGTTTCCTATTTTTGCAACAATCTTCCTCGGTCTATACGTCTGTTAGGTCATCAACCCAGAGGTTATCACCACCAAAGGTTATGCGGTTATAGGAAAACTGCACAACCCAATGGCCTCACTAAAATGAGGCGTACTATTAAGATGAAGCGTGAGATCGTTTACCTGACTGGGCCAGAAAGTTCTATTGCAGCCCGACCGACCCTACAAACTGCACCTTTCGTAACATCCAGACGCACAAGTCGTAGCCTACTCCAACTGTAATTAGTACTCAGCGTCATCCATACCTCAGCGGCTTCAGTACTGTCACGGGCATAAATGAGACTGAGAGTTCAGTGAAAGCTACCTTTTGCGGTATGCTGTGCCAAGCGACAGGTGTAAAAATATGGCAACCATCAAGAAATTATAGCAGACGGACATCTTCCTCTAAATAATAATAATAATAATAATAATAATAATAATAATAATAATAATAATAATAATAATAATAATAATAATAATAATAATAATAATAATAATAATAATAATAATAATAATAATAATAATTGCGTATGGTCTCCTGAGAGGCATAGAACACGTTTTTCGACTTTACGCCTGCGGATGACCTGCGCGTCCATGAGAATAGGGTTTTACCTAGAATGAAATCTGATGTTGAAGACATCACTGAGCCAGAAAAAATGACCAATGAATCGGAAATTGATCGGGAATCAAACACGGGATCCTTTGGACCAAAGGGCGCATGCTAACCAGTCAGCCAACGATGTAATCCTTTTCACAACGAAAGCTATGATTACAGTATATAAGGCTTTTCTGTTTCAAAGTGATTAACAAGTTATCAAAAAAGCAAAGCAAAGCAATCTCCGTACAGGCCATGAAGGCCCCTGGAGGGGTGGAAGGTAAAGGCTTCCACTATCCGTATCCTCGGCACTTGATGGGGTAGAGTGTTTAGCTCTACGCCCGGCCGCCTTTGCGCCCTGGTACTCATTTTTGGTGTAGGCTCAGTGAACCTCAGGGCCATGCGCACCTCCGGAAGTGGAAATCTTGTTTCTTAAATTTTACGACTTCCTGACGGAGTTTTCGAACCCACGTCCTTCCGGGCGAACCGAGCAAGCCTTTACGCCTCGTCCAGGCAGCCCCTAACAATTTATAAAACAATTAACAAGTCAATAAATTGTGTTCATATTAAGAATGTACACAGGAAACAATAATTTGGCGCGATTTCTTGACATCTTCTGAACGCACGGATGAAAATATATTTTTACGTCGGATCTGTCTCTCTCCTGTCAATGTACATTTCACAAGATGTGGTGACATGTCATGTGCAGTTGCAAAGTTCTTGCCATGCACTTCTATCCTGGGCTAGATGCGTCGCTTGAGGTAGAGACCTCCCTACCAACTTCTTCGCCTGTTCAATCTACTTTGCTGGAGCTCTTCCTCGGGTCCGTGTTCCTTGCACTTCGTCCTCCACGATCAGCTTTTTCATGTGTCGAGTTCTCATTGATATGTGCCAAAGTATCTCAGGGAGGCCTGGCTACTCTTCTTCATGAGCGTCTTTCTTTGACCTTGAGCTCTTGTAAGACCGGGTCGTTCTTCCAGTGCTCGGTCCAGGATATTCCTAGAACTGGGCGGTACACACACATTTCTAACGCTTCAATCTTGTTCCTGTCAGCTTTATGACTTGTCCAGGTTTCAGCTGCGTATGCGGCGAGTATTTACAGAGTATTTAACAGCCTGAGTTTGGAATTGTTAGTGATGGCTCTGTCTTTCCATATCTTCGTCACCTTTGCCGTCACATTGCATGCCATTGCAAGCCGTCTCCTGATCTCATCCGAGCACCCCCCATTGTTCGTTATTAGAGCATCGAGATAAACGAATCTGCTCACTACCTCAAATCCTCCTATTTGTCTCAGGTGTGGCAAGTTGTTGTTTGCCTGGTCCATGATCATGGTTTTTGTCTTACCGACGTTGATCTCCATTCCATTGCTGGCTCTTGTGAGCTGGTCCATGATAATCTCCTTCTGACGCTTGATGCTTTGATGAGGGTATCGTGTGGACACCTCAAGTTGCTGATCGTCTTTCCTCCAATTCGAATGGCTCCTTGCCAGTCTTCCAGCACCTACCTCATAATGTGCTCTGAGTGGATGTTAGAGAGCAAAGGTGACAGGATGCACCCTTGTCTGACGCCATCCTCGGTCTTGAATCGCCCTGAGAAAGCATCATTGGCCCGAACTTGTGACCTGTTGTTAGCATAAAGTGCCTTGATTAGATTGGTGAGGTGTTCTAGAATTCCCATGTCCCGAAGTATATCCCGGAGTGCATTCCATCTCACTTTGTCGAAGGATTCCCGTAGTCGACGAAGCAAAGAAATATCGCAATATTCCCCGGCTTTTTCGATAATCTGATGTATATTCAAAATCTGCTCTTTCGTGCCCTTCCCTGGAATAAAGCCTCGCTGTTCCTCTGCGATCTGTGGTAGCAGGAAATTCTTGAGCCGCTCATTGACGATGTGGAGGAAGACATTGCTGGCGAGCAGTATCAAGGCCACAGTGCGGTATAATATTTGAGTATAATAGAAGAAAATTTAATGTAATACAAGAAGATGTTTCATGTTCGGTTTAATTAGAAGGAATGAACGAAGAAACGAAGGATAAACACATTTCGGCAGCAGGGACATTCAAATTATCAATGACATACATAGGATTTTACCTCTGTATTGAAAGTGGGAGTCAAATAATATGTCACATAGAATTCTTCGTTACAGAAACTGGCCCTCAAGGAGCACACCATAAGAAACAGTATAGTTGAACAAATGTATTCCTGAGGATAAAGGTAATTCCTCGGGAGGAATTCTATCATGGCAATCGCTGATAGCAAGTACCACTTTACTTGATATTTCCTACAGATACTAGCTATCAACGTTGGTAAAATTTCTCTCGCACCCACTAATAAACCATAAACGGATTTCACCCGGTATTTTTCATCATGTATGAGGACATCGGTGAGTACCTGACTCCTTTTATATTGTTGGGTCGAGTAATATAGGGCAGAGTAAACCGGACCCCTCTTGGGCGAACCATGGCTGAGAGTTTAATTAATTCTGTCGTGTAAACACCAAATGCTGTATGTCAACAGAGAGATTTTATACCCCAGCATCGAACGACGTGGAGTTTCGAATGGAGTTCTTCCCGACGTTCAAAAGTCCGAGTACCTCTGCCAAGTTTGAATCTGCGATCTTGGGATCCGGAGGCCAACACTCTACCATTGATTCACAGAATGAATTAAGGCCCTCCGCACACGGAGTTTCACGCAAGCTGAGCGACACGGGAGCGAAATATTAGCTGCATGAAGGTAAGCGTGACACAACCTGGGAAGAGATCGTGCAGGTTTTTCAGGATTCTTGATCATGTCCGGCACATCTAATGATGTAGAACATAGGCTAATATGCTTTTCTACTGTTATTACACTGCACTGCGGCGGAGGCGAAGGAAATCAAGAAAATTCAGGGTTAACCCCTATTTAGAACTTAGAAATTAGGTTATTCGTAGCAGCAAAAGAACTGAACACATCGGATTCCAAGTTCTTGCAATCCCTCATCTCAACTTCCTCGAGGAACCAGACTTCCATGGTGCCTGACGTAATGCTTGATCCGGAACACGAACATGACAATCAGGCGGAGAGGATTCGTCGCTTCAAGCTTGCGACTTGTACTATATGCAGCGTGTGACGTGCATCATCCACACGCCTCCTCCTAACCACCTACATGAAGCTCCGTTGATGGATCCTGCTTCCCTAAGGAAGTGTCGACTGTGCTACAAGGTGTCGCCAGCTTACCGCCTACGTGAAGTTCCGTGTGAGGAAGACCTAAGTCTTCTTCCATCGCCTTTTTCCACACCTGTCGGCTTACGGGTGTGGATTTGGCCATGGTTTACAGCCAGATGTCCTTCCTGACGCCAAACCCTATGCGTAGGGATGTAATCACCTATCGCCTGTTGCTGTGGTGGTTGGTAGTGCCGTAGGTAGGTATTATACGTGGATAATGCTGTGTGGGTTCTAATGCAGCGCGGCTTCTAGACCAGCGCCGGTTCTGGGCCACAATGACACCAAGGTGGATGAAGCACAATTTTACACCTAGCTGCCCGTCCCTATTTGGACGGTTTACGGCCGTCTAAACTTCTCTGAGACCTAGTTATATAGACGGCTGCCCTATCCTGTTTGAGTTCGTGGAATTTATTACGGGTTGATTGCCCTTCCCTGTTTGGGTACAATAACGGAGCCATGTTTTATAGTGGATGCCCTTCCCTGTTTCAGTTCATGGATGGTGGCTTAGTTGTACTGTGGATTGCTCTTACCTGTTTGGGCTCATGATTGTTGGATGACCTTCGCTGTTCGGGTTGATGATTACTGATTAGATCGATAGTTGTTTGCCGGTCTCTGCTTGTGTTCACGAAGAAATAATCCCCTGTAGAGAGGCGCAAAAAGCTCTAGGTCGCACTGTTTCCGAGATATTTACTCGTTTTCTACCCCTAAGAAGAAAATATTTATAGCTCTGAAACCGTTGGGCGTACGAATATGATCCTCGAGGAGCTCCTTCAGGTGAGAGGCTGACAAGGGCTGGGAAGAATTGAGAGAAAGAAGGAGAGCTGCTCGACTAAGTGGTATGTTCCGAGCTGTCAGCGGAGAGATGGCGTGGAATGACATTAGTAGACGAATAAGTTTGAGTGGCGTTTATAAAAGTAGGAAAGATCACAATATGAAGATAAAGTTGGAATTCAAGAGGACAAACTGGAGCAAATATTCATTTATAGGAAGGGGAGTTAGGGATTGGAATAACTTACCAAGAGAGATGTTCAATAAATTTCCAATTTCTTTGAAATCATTTAGGAAAAGGCTAGGTAAACAAGAGATAGGGAAACTGCCACCTGGGCGACTGCCCTAAATGCAGATCAGTATAGATTGATTGATTGATTGATTGATTGATTGACTGATTGATATTAAAGGAAGCTAGTGGCGAAAAACATGAAGAGATGGGAGCAATATGTGGCGACATGCCAAACTCATTATCGGCAAGATATGTATTGTCCTTCTTCTGGTGTTAATGCAAAAAAGAAAGGAAGCTGCCAACCTTCTGCTAGAAAATTCTGGTTCGGAGATTTGGAACAGTCCTTTTGTTTTTGTGTTGATTGTAGTGCCGGTGGTGGTGGTGGTGGTGGTGGTGGTGGTGGTGGTGGTGGTAATATTTGTGGAAAGCTTACTATCAAATACAAAGTTACTTTAAAACGAGAAGTCTGCTAGTGGATGATAGCATAAAAAAGGTGTTTATAATTAATGACAAGTAAACAAACGGTGTTTTAAGGTTGGCCACATTTTTAGCACCAATTTAGGTTAAATGCGTGAATTGGAAACGTTGATGATCTTAAAATTGGGCCTTGCATATTACATGCGAGTCTAAAGCTGCAAGTTCCCTAGCTGTCCTTTTGAATGGAACTCTTGCTATCTTGAGGAGTTCATCGATGCCAGTGCTTCATCATAATGTGAGCCATAGTGTATATCAGTACTAGGGGCAATATTTCTTGGTGTTTTCTAGATTTGGTTTTAAAACTGAGAAATTTATCAGTTTTGTAAATGAAGTGAATTACATAATATATGTATACAGTATATATAATCCTTTATTCAGGAAACTCACCCTCAACGGATTTGTGTGTCTGTAGCTGTGGTGGTGTTGGAGATGTGGGGCTTGGAAATGGCTTGACTTCGTCACTGGATGTATTAAAATGAGTGAGAATGTACTGGAAGGATTGGAGTTAGAATGTACTCTAGAAGACTGTGAATTCTTACTCCTTGCCGGGCTGAGCGGCTCAGACGGTTGAGGCGCTGGCCTTCTGACCCCAACTTGGCAGGTTCGATCCTGGCTCAGTCCGGTAGTATTTGAAGGTGCTCAAATACGTCAGCCTCATGTCGATAGATTTACTGGCACGTAAAAGAACTCCTGCGGGACTAAATATCGGCGCCTCAGCGTATCCGAAAACCGTAAAAGTAGTTAGTGGGACGTAAAGCAAATAACATTATTATTATTAATTCTTACTCCTTGGTTTTATATACCATCTTTGATTCAACTGGCAGGAGTATGGTGATATCAGAACCGTAACAGTTTACTGCTTGATTTCATCTGAGAGTATTTTCTGTAATTCTTGAATATAAAGCAATACTTACTTGAACAGCCCCTTAACAATACCATTGAGGCAGTAATCCTAAATGTCAAAGAGAAGGGAAAATCGGTTTTCGTACCAAGAATTCCATTGATTTCAAATGATTTGTCATATTGTTTCAAACGATTACAATTTCCTGTGAGATTAGCATATAGTATAACTATCAATAAGACTCAGCGTCAAACGTTCCACAACTGTTGGGTTAAATTGAAGGATTCCTGCTGCACACATGGTCAGCTCTACGCTGTTTTCTTCCGTGTCAGACAAGCAGAAAATTTGTTTGTGTATGCGCCAGATAACAAGACATCAAATTAATGTAATGAATAATGTTTTTTTTATGAAATGACTTAGAATGTAAGATATTTATGTACCCCGAAAAAATAAAAAAGAAGAAACTGAAAATGAGTGGTTTTATAATGCACATCTTCTGTATTATACAGAGAAAACCGCAAAAAAATCCCAGCGAAGCGGGTTGTCTTCAGCTAGTGTATTTTAAAATGTAGTTTTAATTATATTATGTTTAATCTTGCTTTTGCTTCTTGTGCAGGATGAACTAGTTGTATTTGCATGTGAAGTTCTCAATGTGCTGCTCAATTTGACTGGTAGATGAGGAAGAGGATGGTCAGTTTTTTCGTCTTGTATCCATTTTACGCAACTTATTACTTTGTGAAACAAATTCAAAGGAGAAACAGTATGAACTACAGAAGTAAAGTGTAAACCATATATTACCTGAACATTTTTCTTGTTATTCAATATGTCAGTTCTGCTTCTTCCACTTTTGTTACTTTAATTTTTCTGTCTCGGTCTCATCTTTGGCTTTGACCTTACGAAAGTGACTGAGATATGAGTGTTAATAATTACACCCTTCATTATACAGCCAGTCCCTCTCAAGAATGGTGTGAAAATGTTGCTCATAGCGTCAATTTGAGTATGCATTTCAGTGGGCCTGGCAGACTAATATGCGACAGCACTTTCTGGCTCAGTGAGGAAAACAATAGGAGGGAAGATCAACTATAAACGGGAATTATTTTTTTAATTTATTGCATCAACCAAAAGAATACACATATAGAGATAACTTTTCTACATAGTGTCCTGCCTTTGATACACATTTTCTCCATCCGGATTGGTAAAGTTTTGAAGCCGTCCTGATAGAAAGAAGAGGGACGTGTGCGGAGCAAGTTGCACACGACCTCTTCTACACTTGCATCATCGTCGATCCGCTGTGCTCCTGGGTCTTGTTTGAGTCGTACGAACAAATGGAAGTCGCAGGGCGATAAGCCTGGGCTGTACGGAGGGTGTTCCAGAGGTGTTCAGTGAATTCCTTTCAGTTTTTTCCTGCGTTAAAGCGGAAGTATGTGGCCTTGCATTGTCATGGAGAAGAATGACGTTTCGGATCGGTTGTCGGCGTCGCTTATTGCGACAGGCAGCTTTTGCTTCATCCAAAAGGCGAGTGTTATAGGCTTCATTAATTGTCCTTTGTTCGTGAAGAAAATCCAGCTGAAAAACGCCCGCGGATTCTCAGAAAACGGTTGCAAGCACCTTTCAAGCAGAAGGGCGTGTTTTGGCCTTGACCGGACCTGCTTCATCTCTTCGCCGCCACTCCATGCTTGCTTGCTTTGACTCTGGGGTGTAATGATGCATCCAAGTTGCATCACAAGTCGCAATACGACGCAGGAAATCCTCTCCCTCTCCTCGTAGCGAAGCAGGAGTCTCTGACAAACTTCCTGGCGTAAAGCATTTTTTTGGTTGAGGAGACGAGGGAACCCACCTGGCAGACACTTTTCTGAAATTGAGCTCATCTCAGAACACATAGTGTCCTGTAACTTTTTTCTACGGCTAAAACAATTTGTGAACATTTTATTCGCCGACCTTCACCAATAATGGCAACAATGTTGTCTGCAGTGAAGCTTATTCGTGGTCTCCTTTCATGAGGTTCATTTTCCACAGCTTCTCTTTTGCCACAAATTTTTTCGCCCACTCCTACATTCAAAAGTCTTTCTTCCTCAAACTGTGCACGGAATCGTTTCACAATTTCGGAAGGTTTGGTGTCCTCTTTGGCGTTCGCAACAGTCGTGTGCACCTCTTCCTCAGTCATGGCGTACTGAAATCAACTTCGAAGACATCAACAGATCAAAGACTACTTCATAATTGCACCCCTTGAACCCACATTCTACTACTGGCACAACAACACCCTTCTCTCAGACACAAACGACATTGCTCTAATACACAACGTCCCACTCAACACAACAATTGACACCATGCAGGCGCTGCGATCGGACCACTGACCAGTTTTACTACAAATAGGGGTCGAATCTTATTACAGAAATACACACAAGAAAGTACAAACACACCGCATAGACTGGCTAAAATACAACGAACAACTTGAATACCTACATGAACTACACCCACAACAGCCCCTCACCACCACTGCAGACATAGACACGGCAATCACTACATTCACAAACATACTACTCACTGCTGCCCACGCGAGTACACTACCCAAAACAACAACACTGCACAATGCACTCCCCGATGAAATAATACAACTGATACGCGACAAAAACAGAGCCCGTACAACCTACCAACATACCAGAACTGTCCAAGCTAAAATTGAGTACTACAGGCTACATGCTAAAACCAAACGCGAAATTATAAAATACAGAAATCAACAATGGACTACTAAACTTCAAAACTTACAACCGAATAAAAATAATAATAATAATAATAATAATAATAATAATAATAATAATAATAATAATAATAATAATAATAATAATAATAACGATAATAATCATAATACAAACCTATGGAAAACAGTTAGAATATTCACAAAAACAGAACGACAGATACCCCCTCTAAGCACTCCTAATGGCCCCCCAGCCACCTCGGATAAAGACAAAGCAGAACTTTTGGCCAACACCCTTAAAAATAACTTTACACCTAACAATCATCTAGTAAATCAAACACATGACGAAAAAGTCAAAACCACAGTTAAAAATTTCCTAACCACCCCGAATAACTCAGCAGTAACACCATTTAAACCAACAGAAATTAAGAACATTATTAAAACCCTTAATAATAATAAAGCCCCTGGGGAGGATGGAATCCCATCCCTCCTACTAAAACATCTCTCAATAAATTTAATAACACGACTAACAGATATCTTTAACGCAATTGTAAACCTAGAATACTTCCCACAACAATGGAAAATAGCCAAGATAATATGTTTCCCTAAACCTAATAAAAATACTAAAAACCCAGCTAATTATCGCCCAATAAGTCTCCTAAGCATAATATCTAAAATATTTGAAAAGTTACTCTACAACCGCATAAAAGACCCAATTCACAATAGTCTCCCTAATGAACAATTCGACTTCAGACCGCAACACTCTACAACACACCAACTACTCCGAGTAACAGAACACATTACACAAGGTTTCCAACATCAT
This sequence comes from Anabrus simplex, assembly GCF_040414725.1. Classification (NCBI taxonomy): domain Eukaryota; kingdom Metazoa; phylum Arthropoda; class Insecta; order Orthoptera; family Tettigoniidae; genus Anabrus; species Anabrus simplex. Next base: position 138,617,888 of record NC_090267.1, read on the forward strand.
CAAGACACAGCTGCAATATTCCTAGGTTATACACAAGCATTTGACAGAGTCCACCACCTAAATCTTCTTTACAAACTGATTAAACTCAACTTACATCCTACATACGTCAAAATAATAAACCAATATCTTACGAACAGAAAATACTACACCCACTTAAACGGTACTAACTCAAGCACTAAAAACATACACGCAGGCGTGCCCCAAGGCAGTATTTTAGGCCCCATTCTCTTTTTACTTTATATAAATGACATGCCACTCACTACACGCACATTAACAGCAATATATGCAGACGACACGGCCATTCTAACCAGAAGCAGAAACCCTGACCTAGCCACCCAACACCTACAAACACACTTACAAAAACTCGAACCGTGGCTAACAAAATGGAAAATAGAAGTAAACATACAGAAAACCAAGGCAGTATTCTTTACCCGCTGACACCACCTTCCAGACCTACACCTCACATTACATAATCAGAACATTGAATGGGTAACAAGCCACAAATACTTAGGAATAGAACTCGACAAGCGACTAAACTTACAGGAACACACGCAACAGACTATAAACAAGGCAAAAACACAAATGAAAATCTTATACCCATTAATACACTGCCGCAGCTCACTCAACACCAAAAACGTCCAGCTCATATACACAACATTTATTCGACCCATATTAACATTCGCCCTCCCAGCTATCGGCTTTCAATCAATAACAACATTAGAAAACTACAGTACATACAGAACTGGGCTCTAAAACTCGCCGTAAAAGACTACAAAACTACAATCACCACTGCACATTCCATTACTAAAATCCCGTACATTTTAGATTTTGCCGTAAAACAAACTATTAACCTCTACAATCAAGCACAAATACACACTAACCCGCTCATACAGTCACTTGGGCAATATGAACCAAATCGCCTAGACAAGCGCAACCGTCTACCAAAATACATTCTTATTATAAAAGACATTCTACAAAATCCAGACCTCTAACTAATAGCTACTAAATACCATTAAATAGTCCTCCAATAACAAGACACATCCCGAAACAGGAACGTAAATATCCATAAACAGAACAAATTCACGAAGGATAAGGACCGTTTTTCCTCCAAACCAAGTACACAGCCTGAGACGAGGTGGGAATCACACTCAGATGCACTTTTATACTAGAACATTTTCCACACAATTACAGTGTCAAGACCACCTGACACACGGGATTACCTTAAATCCCGTGCACACAACAGTGACAAGGCCAGTTGTATGCTAAACGTCAAAAAATTTCCGTTAAGCAACACTGGGCACGTACAGTCATGGACAGGCAACCATCCTGACCTCACCTGTCACTGAAACCTATTACTCAGGAAAATTAACAGAACAGCCATGGTCCTAAAGAGTCAATCACGCTCCCCAAATACGCAACAATAATAATACAGCCATAGAAATGCCAGTACAACAATTACACCGATTATTATTATTATTATTATTATTATTATTATTATTATTATTATTATTAATATCAACAAAAATAATATTTATCATTCTTATACTTATTTTCCACTACAGCCCAGAAAAGGATCGCAATGGCGAAACCGGCACTGGGACAATAAGTAAATTACAGGATATTTGGGCGTACTGAAGCAGCCCAGCTGTCCACCGTCGTTCGCGCGCGCAAACCCCTTCTCCAGAAACTCCCACCAACATCCTGGCAAAACCCCGCCTCAGAATTATTACTAACAGCAGCGGTACGTTCAAATTCCCGTTTATATTTGATCCGCCTTACTTGATGGCACGGTGAGTTACAGTTGGTGGGATGTTAAGTACTTGCTCCGCCATAGTACTCAACGTTAAATATATCGTTGAGCATACTAGCGTGAAGCGACGTTACCCGCAGACAATTCAACCAGACTGATGAGAACAGCGAAGCAGAGATGAGTGCGCTGAATTCATTTGCATGTGGGTGATAAACGAGTTCATTAATAGATGAGAACAAAGGGTTATTGACTAGCTCCTCTCAGCAACAAGCTTTATTGGTGACTAGCATATGTACCTGTTCTTCGCATGGGAATTGCTAATTGATTTCACGATTCCTTAATGAATTTTTTAATGCGAAGTTTCATGCCTGTATTCAAACGTTGATGACGCCATGTTCAACTGATATCCTTCTACGAAAACACGTGTCAGTAACGTGAAGTACGATAAAGCTGAACAAAGTGGAGACAGAATGGGATTCATTGAACGATACAGTTCCTGGTCCCAAGTTGTGAGTAATTCTCCCTATTTCTCGGTTACATATTGTCGATCATCTGAAACCAGGAGTGGCACTGTGACTGAAGACTCATGAAACCAATCATTGACGACAACCTCACTTATTATCTGTTCTGTCGAAAAGAGTAAAATGGCTCTTTAGTTAAACCATTTAACCCGACTTGAAATGACGTGATAGCCTGTAAAACAGTCCGTTAATGATAACTCCCTTGTAATCCTCCTATTTAAAAGGTAGGCATGAGAAAAAAAAACATTTTAGAAGTTGATTCCCATTAAGACTGATAGTTCTTCATTAAGGGTGGTCATCTATAATTTGTGGAAGGGACTGTTTTGACTTCCTACAAAACCCCAAACCAATCCGGGATTTAGAAATAATATTGACCCTAATACTTACCCAAGGGCAGATACAAAGTTTGGTAGAAATACAGGGTGTTAGGTGTATACCTGCAGATATTTCTTCTAGCAATAGAGAACGATGTGACGAACCACTATATATCAAACTTTTAGAAATTCTCGGAAGTTATTTTCGAGAGCAAAGAGACACGATGTTTTTAGAATAGGTAGTATGCCTTGTTCTTGTGAATGAATAGCTTCCCTTTGAGAACAGGCGAGTCACGCGCCATGCGTGCCAAACTGGTTTCTGTTTATGTTTACGTACAACAGCTGAACGCTTCCTATGCAGTGCACGAGATGTTACGTAACATACTTGTCAAACTGGTTTTATGTTTAAGAGCAACTGAGCTACGGTAACAGCTGAAGGTGGCTACTACAGTAGCGTATGCCTTGTTACGTTACATTCTCGCCAGAGTGGTTTCGTAGTTGTCAGTATTCAGTTTCCGTCTTAGGGGCTTCAGACAACCCTGGTCATCGGTTTCGGACCCTGGATGTTCCGAATTCTCAGCGTTAATACTGGTTCATTTGCTGTTATGTCTTTTACGGGATTGGGATATGTGTGGTCATCAGCCCCGTGGTCTAGCGAGTATGGAAATGACCTGAAAACCTGAATCCGTGCGGGACCTGTACGAGCGTGTGATATAATTATTGGTTGGTATAGGCGCGCCGGGACGTGAAATACAGTAGATCCCCGTTGTGCATTGCGTAAAGGTACAAGAAAGATGGCAGGTCCTTACGCCAACGAAAGCAGTTATGGGATGCCCAAGTGAGTAGCATCGGAATTGAATTATCGAAACACATCGAACGTTTAGTTTCAAAGGAATATTGGACATGTTATACAACTAAATAAATTAAACGTACCTACATTTCATGCCTCCTTCCGGGCTGAGTTGCTCAGACGGTTGAGGTGCAGGCCTTTTGATTCCAACTTTACAGGTTCGAACCTGGCCCAGTCCGGTGGTATTTGAAGGTGCTCAAATACTGTAGGTCAGCCTCGTGTCGGCAGATTTACTGGTACATAAAAAGAACTGTGCGGGACTAAATTCGGGCGCCTCAGCGTCTCAGAAAACCGTAGAAGTAGTTAGTGGGACGTAAAGCACTTAACGTTATTATTATTATTATTATTATTATTATTATTATTATTATTATTATTATTATTATTATTATTAGGTCATTAAAAGCTGAAATACGTGAAAGAAAATAGTAAAATATGCGTGGTTTAAGAGGAAACAAGATGAAATGTATGTCACGTGAGTTAGCATCGGTCGCAGTAGTTACCTACAGATTACTATGCGTAAAACGAGAACCAGGTCAAGCTCGTGGGGATGCGTCAGCTGTAATCTCGTATTGTGTATAAACATCAAACATACACATCAACAAATATAAGAAACATAAACATGGTTACACGTTAGAGACATGTAGCTATTAACCTGAACGCCAGGCCGACGGTCGCTTTCATGAGTACAGATGAATTATCAAATTATACACAATCCACAGATGTCGAACTTATCTAAGAAGATTCCGCCACAACTATATTACATTTTACTATGATGGTGCTAATAACAAATCGCAGCAGCTATTGGCTTTACGTCGCACCTACACAGATAGGCCGTATGGCGACGATGGGACTGGAACGGGCTAGGACAGGGAAGGAAGCGACCGTGGCCTTAATTAAGGTACAGCACCAGCATTTGCCTGATGTGAGAATGGGAAACCACGGAAAACCATCTTCTGGGCTGCCGAGAGTGGGGTTCGAACCCACTATCTCCCGAATAATGGATACTGGCCACACTGAACTGAAATGTCGTATGGCTTTTAGTGCCGGGAGTGTCCGAGGATAAGTTCGGCTCGCCAGATGCAGGTCTTTTGATTTGACTCCCGTAGGCGACCTGCGCGTCGTGATGAGGATGAAATGATGATGAAGATGGCACATACACCCAGTTCCCGTGCCAGCAAATTTAACCAATTAAGGTTAAATTTCCGACCCTCCCGGGAATCGAACACGGTACCCCTGTGACCAAAGGCCAGCACGCTAACCATTTAGCCATGGAGCCGGACTTAAGCGACTGCAGCTATCGAGCTCGGTAAATCGCAGCAGATTACGCTACTGCGTGTTGAGATGATGTCGGTAGAATACAGTATACCTGTTAAGACATAAGGCTGCAGTAGAAGAAGAGGAAGAAGAAGGTAACGAGAGCCACATAGTCAAGCAGCACACAGCTGAACAAAGTGCACATTAGTGACACAGACATAAGAGTGGCGTGGTCGCGGGTACTACAGTCGCATTCGTAACACTCTGTTGTAGAAAAATAATGAACTAACATACAGTACGGGCTCCGTAATTCCAGGTGGACGGTAACAAGACTATCTCGAATAGAAAAGTACGGATTTACGAACGTACACGAAAACGCCTGTGAACAACATAATATACCTATGTTAAACATTACAGTACAACAGTTTAGAAAACAAAACATACAGATTGCATTAAAAGAAATGTTAAACTTTCCTTTATAAATTAACAAAACACTCTAGGCAATCTTCTTAAGTTAAATGTTAACTTATAGTTCCTATTTCAGTAATGATGAATATAAAACGATTATTTTATTGAATATTTATTCGTGACGACGACGACGACGACGACGACGACGACGATGATGATGATGATGATGATAATTGCTGTCTTAATGTCATCGGCCCTTAAAACGCAAAGCACGGACGATAATTCGCATCTCTGACAGCTGTTATTCAGGTCAAGGTCAGACAGACCGGTTTCATGTAGGGGTGGGGAACCCGTCCAGCGACATCCCCGTCGCTAAGAACAGCAGACAACCAGCATGTGACAGGTCTAGTGCTTTTGTCGAACTGCTTACGTGGAATATTCTCCCACAGTGCGATTTCAATATCATGGTCTTTTGGGAGTCCTACTCGCCGTATGCAGAAACAACCCGTGTTGACGTGTACGTAAATAAAGTTTATTACGTCAACGAAAGAATGCATGGGATAGAATTTCAAAGTGAGTAGTATCGGAATTGAAATGTCAAAACACATCGAACGTTTTACTTCATACCAGTAAGGGACATGTTATAAACATAAATTAATTAAACGTACCTTCCTTTCGTGCTTCCAACCGAAGAGAACATGTTTAAATGTAAATGAGAACCTTCTAGCTTACTGCTGATTTTGCAGTGCCTATTCAACGTATCAAAATAAACGTTGCCAGGCTGAGTGGCTCAGACGGTTCAAGCACTGGTTTCATGAACTTAGCAGGCTCGATCCTGGCTCAGTCCGCTGGTATTTGAAGGTGCTCAAATACGACCGCTTCTGATCGGTAGATTTATGGGCACGTTAAGGAATACCAGTGGGCTAAATTCCGACACCGCGCGTCTCCATTGGCACGTGAAGATTTATTATTATTATTATTATTATTATTATTATTATTATTATTATTATTATTATTATTATTATTATTATTATTATTATTATTGGGCGAGTTGGCCGTGCGATTAGCTTGCATCCGTCGAAAAGCCACTAACAATATTATTATAAAAACTGTGTTAGTCTATTATTACTGACTATTATGAAAATAAAAGTTAATCGCCCCACTCAAACTTCGTAGCTCGTAATCTGTCAGAAAACACTAAAGAAAATAGTGAACTTTTAACATGTCCGAATTATTATTAATAATATAATTGCAGACATGTCTCCGAAATTACCGAAGCATGTACTTACAAATTGTTTTACGTCGCACCGACACAAATAGGTCTGACGGCGACAGTGGGAGAGAAAACGGATACAAGTGGGAAGGAAGCGTTCGAAGTCTAATAAAGGTACAGTTCCAGCATTTCCCTGATGTGAAAATGGGAAACTACGGAAAACCATCTTCCCGGCTACCGACAGTGGAGTTCGAACCCACTATCACCAGAATACAAGCTCACAGCTGCGCGCCCCTAACCGCACGATCAACTTACTCTAAGCCCCAATGCCGGTCTGCGTAGCTCGGACGATAGAGCGCTGGTCTTCTGATCCCACCTTGGCAGGTTCGATGGCGGCTGAGTTCGGTGGTATTTGAAGGTGCTGAAATACGCCAGTCTCGTGTCTGTGGATTTACTTGCATTTAAAAACGTACTGCTTTACAAAATTCTGGCACTTCAGTGTCTTCGAAAACCGTGAAAATTAGTTAGTGGAACGTAAAGATAGTAGTAGTAGTAGTAGTAATAGTAGTAGTAGTAGTAGTAACATTATTATTACGGACGTTTTAATTAAACGGGTCCATTACATTACCTATCGGCACTTACTGCCCGGTAATTAGCCTTCTGTCCACCTCTGTGGTATAGTGGTTAGTGTGATTAGCTGCCAACCCCCGGAGGCCCGTGTTCCATTCCCAGCTCCGCCACGAAATTTGAAAAGTGGTACGAGGGCTGGAACGGAGTCCACTAAGCCTCGGGAGGTCAAGTGGGTAGAGGTGGTTCGATTCCCACCTCAGCCATCCTGAAAGTGGTTTCCCGTAGTTTCGCACTTCTCCAGGCAAATGCCGGGATGGTACCTAACTTAAGAACGCGGCCGCTTCCTTCCCTCTTCCTTGTCTATCCCTTCCAATCTCCCCATTCCGCCGCAAGGCCTACACAAGACCCCTGTTCAGCATAGAAGGTGAGGCCGCCTGGGCGAGGTACTGGTCATTCTCCCCAGTTGTATCCCCGACCCAATGTCTCACGCTCCAGGACACTGCCCTTCAGGCGGTAGAGGTGGGATCTCTCGCTGAGTCCGAGGGAAAACCAACCCTGGAATGTAAACAGATTAGGAAAAAGAAGAATAAGCCTTCTATTAGAAATGCCCGGTGGCAATTCCATAGTAGACCGAGCTCGATAGCTGCAGTTGCTTAACTGCGGCCAGTATCCAGTATTCGGGAGATAGCAGGTTCGAACCCCACTGTCGGTGGCCGTGAAAGATGATTTTCCGTGGTTTCCCATTTTCACACCAGGCAAATGCTGGGGCTGTACCTTAATTAAGGCCACGGCCGCTTCCTTCCCACTCCTAGCCCTTTCCTGTCCCATCGTCGCCATAAGACCTATTTGTGTCGGTGCGACGTAAAGCATCTAGCAAAAGAAATCCACAGTAGCTATTGTTCCTTCGAGCAATGTTCACGCATGGCTGCAACTACGGTTTTTGAAATCTGTCTCATTAATAACAATATGACTGAATGCTTACAGCCTTTTCTTTCAGTGTCCACCGTTCTTTCATTGACCTGAAAAGTTTATGAATAAGCATAGACAACTCGCATTGTTTATTGTCAGAAATTCATCGTAGACTGTCGCAATAACAGCACAGAAATGTTGCGCTCATTTTTCATTTACTTATTAACTATTTCCTTTCATTTTGTCAGGTTGGATCACTGAGTAATGCCATTGACGTCTTATAAATCACACACAACTACACAATACTTTATTCGCACGTATGTGCTGGTGCGTATCTTCGAGGTCACTGTAAGGATCCTGTATACATTTCACACAGAGTACCCTAGACCGGTTTACGAGTACAGCAAGTGGCCTGGCACGTGAGTCATCCTCTGCTACTTGCCAAGCCTTTAGGGGAAGTGCACAACAACATGTGTTGGCCTGCGATAAGAAACAGGTTCAACAAGCCCTAGACTCTGCTACTGTACTTCCACTACGCGTGGACAGAATGACGTAACCGGCATATCCTGCTACAGCCGTTCAAAACACATTAGGTCCTGAAATATTTGGCTCAGTTATGGGCAAACTAATAGGACAAGATAAAAAGTACATAGCATATATTGTGAGATGTCTTTTTCTTTGCCGACTAGCTTAATATCTGCACGTATACACCTAACACCCTGTATATAGGGTAGTTTCTCAGTTATAAGAACTCAACAAACGGACGAACAGACAAATCGACAAAATAGCTAAAAAATAGTCCGCTAGAAGTTAGACCGAAAACAGTCCGTTAATGATATCTCTCTTATTAATCCTCGTATTGAAATGATTCACATGAGAAAAGGTTTTAGAAATTGATTTCCATTAAGCCAGGTAGATTTACATTAAGTTTGGTTGTGTATATTTTGTGGGAGAATAAAATCACTCTTTCGGTTTCCTACAAAATCCCCATCTACTACGGGAATTTGAAATGCTTTGGACCTTAAAACCTACTTCTGGACAGGGGATGCTAAATATGAAGTTTGGTTAAAATATTACAATTAGTTTTGCAGATGTAAGAAATATGCTTTACACGCACCCGCTTTTAGGTACCTAAGTCTGCTAGAATTTAAGACTGAAAAAATTTCGTTACTGATATATCCATTATTAATCCTCATATCGAAATGATGCACATGAGGAAAAAGTTTTAGAAATTGATTTCCTTTAAGGCAGGTAGACTTTCATTAAGTATGCTTGTGTATATTGCGGGAGTGTAAAATGAAGGTTTCGGTTTTGTATAAACCCTCAATAATTTCAGGGATTTAGAAACAATATTGGCCTTAAATCGTACCCAAGTACAGGTGGAGTCTAAATATGAAGTTTGGTAGAAATATATCCAGCAGTTTTCAAGTTATAAGAACTCAGACAAACAAACAGACAGACACAAAAGCAAAAAAATGTACAGATAGTCATTATTACACCTAAAACGGATAAATGCATGAAAATCTCACCAAAATAGTCAATGTACAGACACACGGTCGTTACGATTTTATTTATATAGATAATTAATCTCTCCACGTACACCCTTTGGGCTATGTCCACTGGACTTTGCCCTTAAAAGTGTCCGTTAATGATATCTCCCTTATCCATCATTCTATCGAAGAAGTGCACATTAAGAACATGTTTTAGGAATGGATTTTCATCAAGGTTGGTTGATTCCCATCCAGGTTGGTCTGGTATATTTTGTGGGAGAGTAAAATCACTGTTTCCGTTTCCTATAAACCTCCAGTCCACTCCGGGTATTTGAAATGCTATGGACCTTAAACGGTACCTTTGGACACGGGGTAAATACGAAGTTTGGTTAAAATATTTCCAGCAGTTTTGCAGTCATAAGAAATATAATTTACACGGACAGGCTTTTAGACTAAGTCCACTCGAACTTAGAGCGGAAAACCGTCCGTTAATGATATCTCCTTCATTAATCCTAGTATCGAAATGATGCACATGAGGAAAAAGTTTTATAAATTGATTTATATTAAGGCAGGTAGATTTCCATTAAGTTTGTTTGTGTATATTTTGTGGGAGTGCAAAAATCAAGGTTTTGTATAAACCCCCAGTCAATTCAGGGATTTAGAAACACTATTAGCCCTAAAACCTACCCAAGGACAGGTGGATTCTAAATATGAAGTTGGTAGAAATATATCTAATAGTTTTCAAGTTATAATAACTCAGATAAACAGACAAACAAACAGTCACCAAAGCTTAAGAAATATGCAGATGGTCATTATTACACCTGAAACGGATAACTGAATAAAAACTTCGCCAAAATAGTCAATGCACAGACACACGGTCGTTACGATGTTATTTATATAGATAAGTCACGATGATCTTATAGGTTCGGAATGTAATCTGCCGAGACAAGCACTCTTTCATTGTGGAGGTCAAATATTATCCGAATTAGGGGCTCATAACTTTAACTTGTGACCTATTGGTGTTATTTACTAACTGAATAAAAACTTCGCCAAAATAGTCAATGCACAGACACACGGTCGTTACGATGTTATTTATATAGATAAGTCGCGATGATCTCATAGGTTCGGAATGTAATCTGCCGAGACAAGCACTCTTTCATTGTGGAGGTCAAAGATTATCCGAATTAGGGGCTCACAACTTTAACTTGTGACCTATTGGTGTTATTTCCTAACTTTCGAGAAGTGATGCGAGGGCTACTGGTCAAGATAGCTGCCAAACACTATGCTTATGGACCTAACTCTTAGGGAGCTGTAACTCAGGGGCAAACGAATTATGAGTTATTACCTATTAGTTTTATCATCGATGGCTACCAGGCAAGATGGCAGCCCTAACTCTAGGGAGCTTCTTCAGGGGCTCAGGAATTGTAAACTCGTGATTTACACGTAATCTGAATGGAAATATCTTTTAGTGATTCCACAAATTGTTGGGGAACTGAAGAAAGTTAGTTCTTTCTACACAAAAAATGTGGGTTCGAATCTCTACCAGAGAGACATATAGCTCTGAGGTTCATTTAGCCTTCAACATAAATAAGTACTGGATTTAAGTCTAAACCTTACTGATTTATTTATATACAACAACAAGGTTCATCCGTCGGATGGATGTTTGTACGGTGACAGAACATGTACTAGGCTTAGACAACGAGGCAGAATTAAAAAGCTCTGATGATAAAGAGGTGTTGAGATCTTTTCTTTCTTCTTTTTTAAAATCCTGCTTCTCTTTACTTTGAGATGCATGCATGGTAACTGAACTTTTAGCAGGCCTAGACAATGAGGTAGAGTTAGAAAGCTCTTGTGGAGGTATGTTGAGTTCTGTTTGCAAAAAGAAATCAATATCTCCTTGAACACATTTGAGATCTTTAAATTTACGTTGATATTGTTTTGTGCAAGGATGCTCTCCTTGCTTGATATTAATGAAGCTTCTGTTCCAACACCTTTATCATGAAATTGTTTTAGCCTTATTAGAGTACAGCTAAAAAGTATTTGGTACAGCCCACTTTGTTTAGATCGCGCTTTTTAATATTACGCTGCTGACATTCAGAGTCAATTTTTAAGCGTCCTATTGGTAGATCACATTTACTCGCTGGTTTCGAGATGTTACATATTCCTTCTTCATGATGCACATCTGCTATAGGATGAGACATATTGCACCCGCTCACTTCCTGAGTCCCAGACTAGCATTTATCTCAGGGGTGATCAGTTCGAAAACGAAAAAAAAAAGTGTTATATAAAGAAAATCAAATTATATATCGGCGCATCAAATGAGCACAGGGATGAACGGGGCATGCAAATTAAGGTTACGGGGAACGACTCATTCGTGGATACAAATTTTTGACTCCACAATAGAACTGGGAAGTGACAACTTAAATTCCATGGGCATACTGGACTAACTACAATAAAAAGATATGGAAACTGTTTCCTATTGAAATTGCAATGAGGAGCAATTTATTCACTTATTTGCATACTACACATGATGACAATTATTACATTGGGACACTTCCATCCTGAAAAATAAATGACATACTACTTGGATTTACCTCACTACTCTGGTAGTGTAAACATCTGGTGAATTCGCCCCAATTGGTTACTGGGGATCGAATTCACATCCGTATGAGTGGACTTTTCACCGCTGGAGATATTATTTCGGAGACGAAGGCATGACAGTAACTTTTTACCGTCATCTCCTCGTTCCGTTTGGACATGAGACACTTCCGGTATGTACATTCTGGTGAGCCGGACACCCACCGTGGAAATGTTATCGCCTCGAAAAAACGGGAATTTATAGTACGGACAAACTCTAGCCTATTATTTCCAGATTCACAAACACGCCAGGTAGAGTTCATTAACTCAAAGCCTATTTTAATATTTACACTTGTCAATACGACAAGACGTACGGGAAGGTTCATTACTATGCTCTGACCATGAAGACATGTGCCGTCCGTGGGTTATTTACGTATCTACCGCTAACAATCTCCCCGTGAAAACCCAACATCTGGTTCTGAGCAGTTCGACACAGGACGACTGTCCCTATCATATCCTCCTATGATTATTAAATAATATCATTACCATTCTTTATCTGATCATTATCATATTCTGTGATTACCATCAATTAATTTATTATTATCATTAATTTCAATTATAATCCTATATTTGATTATTATCATTTGTCATCCGGGATGATTATGTGCCAACCCTTGCCGACGTTTCAAACGAAGGGTCGTTCTTCCTCGTAATTTATCCGCACAATTTAATGATCAGCTTCCTAAAAATTATTATTATTATTATTATGATAATTATTATATTCGTAACAATGAATCATCGTCCATTAAATATCTTAATTTCCTTTCATCATAATTATTATTCTCAAATTACTATTGCAAGTTCTTCATCTTCTGCTTCTTCAACTTTTCATTATTATTATTATTATTATTATTATTATTATTATTATTATTATTATTATTATTATTATTATTATTATTATTATCATTATTATTTTACGTTTACACTACCGTTAGCGATATTTATGGTTTACAATTTCAGTCTACTTTGGCACTACGCAATTGATTTAAGACCAGATTCACGTGGAGTATGATTATTATTATTACTATTATTATTAAAAATGGAAAGATGATATTTTAATTTCCACTCTTTAGAATTTAGTCACGTATGTTAAATCCCGTTATGAACCACTAAAATCTGCTTTATATCGGTCGGGACAACACGGTATTCGGGACCGTACCTTCATTTTCGTACTGCCGTTAATTTATATGGGGACACACGTCCTCCCAAGACACATCTCACAACCTATGGCACATCGCGGCTGGGCAAATACCTCCAATGCCGGCGATTGCTAAACTATTCCTTCCAATTTGAAGTCCATTTCCTTTTATCGGAACTCTTCAAACATTTAATTCATAAATTAATCCTCGGTGCGTGGATTCTGCCATTAATAACACCGGAATATGCATTTTATATCATCTTAGGCCTTGAGATTCATCTATTTCATCATTACAAACAATACGGCTCAATTTATTTCACGCCGGATATTCGCCCCTCATGACTTCCAACTCTAAATATGGGCTCAAACCACTCTGGGCTTTTAACATATCGTGACCATTCTAATTCACGTGCCTCTATCGCTTTTAAACAAATTTTAATGGTGAAATCAACAATTTACGTAAAATCAAACTGACTACGCGAATTAATGTCTTTAGCGCTACATGTCATCTCCACATTGATTATTATATTTGCACTGGCTAACTCACGAAGCACTGTAATTATTATTATTATTATTATGCTTTAACTTGCAAACGCACAAAATATTATTATTATTATTATTAATTTAATTTCCTTTGCCAACTCACAAACATTATTATTATTTCTTTCTCGCAAACACACCGAGCTTTATTATTATTATTATATAGAACTTACAAACGCCCATAGCAGATGGAACATTATTATTAATAGTGGAAATCGTGATTATCGTAACCCGTAATCATCCTCGCTATAATACTTCAACTTCTCGCTCTTATTATTCTCATCAAAAAAATAGAAATAAAAAAGCAGCTTCCTTTTTATTCTTCTTCTCCTTCTTAAATTATTCTCATGATTATTATTATCAGTTAAAAATCTCAAATATTTCATTTCAACTCCCAACATCATTATTATGTCCAAAATATTAAAAAAAAATTCTTCTTCTTCTTCTTCTTCTTCAAATATTTGTATATTATTATTATTATTATTATTATTATTATTATTATTATTATTATTATTATTATTATTATTTTAATGACCTTCCGTACGCAACACAAATTTTACATCCTCTGGCACTTTCATAATTTGGCTGTCTGGTAGAAAATATTCCTAACTAACATACAAATAATCACCGCAGTGATTGAAATCAAATAAATGGGTTAGCACAAAAAGGAATTTAACACTTGAAATGAACTTAAGTCAAAGTATTACAAACAGCATGCATTAATTGAAAGAAATATATCCCATATTTACATTATATACAACAAACAAATACTCAAATTAATTAATCTAACCCATTATTACGTTAATATAAATTAGTTCGTCCGTCTAACAAAAAAAATAAAATCATGGACTCGGGAGGCGGACCATGTTAAGTAACCATAATTAATCTACACTGGACCCCGTTTAGTCGCGATAACATCCCCAAATATTAAATTTGTGTACTCATTCCTATGTAGAATTCCATTGTCTCGTGTCTCGTAGCGGGAGATAGGCCTCGCAGCCCCATGGTGATTTACTCGTCCATCATGTCGCACAATATAAAATTAACACAGCAAAACACTTATGTGCGATTACCCATGATTAACACCTTATTACACTATTTTATACAAGAATACTAATAAAAAAACACTTATAGGTGCGCCTAGACCCCTGACACTCGCACAATATATTCTTCATATAAGCCCGAAACACACGTCGTGACACATTACGACGAAGTGTCGTTCATTTGAACCGGCGCGTATCGCGTCTTCAAACGGCACTTCCTGGTTTATTTCTAAGCCGTCTTGATAATCGCCTAGCTCCTATAGTTCCCTGCTCGGATAGTTATTCACCGTCTATCTTGAGCTATTTACTTCAGGCTCCGCACACTGCCTTCCAAAGGTACTATCGGCGTTCCGTTAATTATTTATTATTTAATCACATGACATTTATTAAATTCAACATACAGTTGTACTGATTATTTACACTCGGTACTATGGATAATCTCACTGTTCTTCATTCTCATAACAACTCACGCACTTTCAGCTCTAACTGACTTCGAATGCGTCCCGAGGTACTGACTTACAGAGTCAACGTGTCAGAGTCTCAACTACTTCATACGACTGACACGACTGGTGACCGATAACAACTGGTGACTGGTAAGAACTGGTTACTGGTAAGAACTGATTGATGTGAGGTCCCACTACTGGTTATTTATGGACGACATGGTTTCCCGCCGGGGTCATCCGCGGTCATCTCCTAGGGAGGGGGGTTGGTTATCCTAAATTGGCATATGCAGGTGGATTTTGATCCCTTGCTTTATCCTACTTAATAAACTGGCGACACACATTCATGTGTCGTATTCTGAACTCATATCGTTCGGTGATCATGGAAATATCACTTAATTCCTGTCCTCCACCTTTCGCGCGCTAACTCGGCGTCCCTGATGGCGTGCTCATCTTGACCAATGGCGAGATAGCGTGGGTCATTTCCACGATTTCATTACTTTAATTTATTACGATTACAATTAATCAACATGGGAATGATATCCCAAAAATCCCCTCTATTCAATTATGTGGTTGGAATAATTTAATTATTGTTATCGGACAAGCTAACTGGAGTTCACTCTGAGTTTTTCTTATGTTGGTTTATCTGCGGGCCTATGATGAATTTTTCCATTGGTCAACACCGCATCGGTTAGTTTAAAATCTCTTCCTTGCAACACGACAACACAAAATGCCTTGAGGCAGTGGAAAATAATGGTACGTCATATTCTCGGTATTGGTGCTGCACCTGCTTGCCATTGTTCCGAAATACCTACTCTTTCACTTCCTTGTAGTCATTATTCTGTTGTTGTGAGCTCTAGATTTAATCCTCTTAGATTCTGACCAAAAAACATTCTCCACATAATGACAAGCTTAACTGTGGCGACGGACAGTCGCGATATGTCTAGCTTATGTTGAAATCCTCCCGTCCACACAAAACTGACACTGTATTCCATTTAATATTCCTATATATCTGTATTTATCTTATAAAAAATCAAATCATGAAACTAGGGCCTATCTCATCCGGGTACAATATATTGTTCCACATTAGGGTAATAGGTATCGCAGTTTTTACATCGGAGAAGTGTTGAATGGTTATGCTTACATGACGTTCAAAATTATCACGTCTGTTAAATGATGTAGAACACTTGCTGCATGCAGATGTCTTGAGGTTACGTTTGAACCTAATAATAGTTTAAGAAATAAAATATTGACAGCAAACATACTAAATCTCTTGCAGAACAGTTTGGGAACACTGTAGAACAAGTGAAATGAATACATCATTAGTCTAACATATGACTAGTTTCAGATATTTAAAAAATCTAGCACAATAGAGCTTAAACTTCTAACCTAGGTGTTTATAACTTGAACACATGACCTTTTAGTTATTAACTCATTACTTTTTATAGGTACTACATGTCATGTTATTTGAGTCTGATTTGCTTACTGTACTTACAAGGAAGAGAGTCCTCTCGAAGTGAACCGGCCGGAGACCACTAATAAATGGATAAATTTACGGTGGATGCTGCGCTTTATATACTCTGAGCTCGATTGTCTAAAGAAAGAGAGGTATGCGTAAAATTCCTACCCGTTCTCCATCTTCTCTTATCCTTACTCTATTATTTATTGTATGTATATTCGAGTTATAACCCCGACGGCTGGTTCATCCCTTTTAGTTGTCTCTTCCATCAGCAAGACACATGCAACGTCAGCGAACAAATTATGTAGTTACAAATAGAGGAACGTGGCGGCGGTTAGTAAATTTACAGAGGACTTCAGATTGAACGCTGACAGACATAGTCTATAATGAAGAAATGTACGTAACTGTTGATAAATTCAATTTTAGTATGTTTAACGAGAATGTAGGAACATTTCTCACGAAACGGAACGGTACCGCATACTTTATTAGGCTAATTTCAACCCACTGGTGATTTTTTGCGTGATCGGTAACATTTTTAAAGAGAGTATAGGACCTTAGTCTTGCTGACAAGATACGGGGCGATGAAGTTAACTACGTACTCCTCAGGATTTCCAACTCTCGTATTGACTGGCTGTGGATCCTAAAGTTGATCACTTTATCTAACTTATGGTTATCCCATTGTAGGACTGCCACATACAAATATCCACTTTTAGTGGAGTATTTGAACCACATATTCATATTGAAGATTTTAAGCGTAATTTGTTACCGCTCAGAGAAGCTCAGTGAATGAAGATTCTTAGCCTTCTTCGCGAGATGCTCAGCAGCCTGTCTTCAGTATTTGCGTTCCTGTCTCTTTAATCGCCGGTCCTCTTGAGGCCGTGATTGTAGTCCAATTAGCTCAGCTCACCGATGTCTTCCGTAATCGCATTTCCTCAGGTTTTACCACTTGAATGAGTTTAATCTGTCCTCCAGGAGTTCTGACTGGGAGAATTCGCGCTCGGAAGTAAGTGCTTCTTCCGTGCGACCAACATCTATACGTTATAGGCCATGTCTCAAGGGTAATACATACATACATACATACATACATACATACATACATACATACATACATACATACATACATACATACATACTGAACCCGAGTGACTTAGGCCCATAATCAATCATGATTTGATCGGTAAAATAATATGATACATTTATTGAAATACAGAGGAGTGTATTTGAAAATATTTCGTTTAGGTAATGTCGAAATCAGAGCGAAGGAAGGACGACAGACTGGAGCCTGACGGATTAGCTCAACACGACAACTTTTAGCTACTTCACAGCAGGGAATATCATTAGTTGGCGTACAAGTAAATACAGAGTCCACAAATCAGTCTTGGTCAGAAAGAGGAAGGGGGAGAGTCGTACAAAGAAAACCCACCACATGAGTAAGACCTTGGGATATTTTTGGTAGGACGGAAATTCCATGACCTCATGGAAAATTACAGCGGCTGAGTGTACGTTCGCTAGCCTAAGTTCGAGCAGGTGGAGATTTAAATCACGTGACCGCTTGCCGGCCAATAGTAAAAATTTGATGGGAGACTCAGTGATACCATCTTAAGGAATGATGGATGAGATATTTTCGTAACTACAAAAGTAATCAGTAATAAATTAATATGAGTACGCGGATGGATGTAATGAATTTATTAGATGTCACGCATGGAAAAATAATCAATAC
Organism: Anabrus simplex; assembly: GCF_040414725.1. Lineage (NCBI taxonomy): Eukaryota > Metazoa > Arthropoda > Insecta > Orthoptera > Tettigoniidae > Anabrus > Anabrus simplex. The sequence continues at coordinate 138,636,144 of NC_090267.1, forward strand.
TTATTGGCAAATTAATTAAATTGAAGGCTGGATTTCTTGGAAACCGGACAGCTTGAATCTCATTGGCTGAAAGAAGACCACGTTGTCAGGGACGCTTACAAAGGCGCGAAAGGTGAGGAGCGAAATCCATCCATATCTCCTAAATCTGTGATCACCTGGAGTTCATATTTTATCCAGCAGATATGCTAGCGGAGTGGATTAATTTGATGTAAATTTTAACTTCCAATTCGGAGTGCAAGTACCGATATTAAAAATCCACCCCCTCCCTAAGGGGCATGACGTCAACAAATCCGCGGGAAAAAGGCTTCATCCATATATACGGAGCTGAATTGACGGTCGCCAGCCACTTGTCTTGAATCGTTGGAGCTGAATTGACGGTCGCCAGCACACGTGAATTGAATATCGGGAGTTGAACTGTTGGTCGCCGGTAACTTAGAATTCTACGGACGTACATTCATTTAATGGCGCGAGCATCCGCCAGTGTTTGTAAAGTGTGATCGCGCTCAAGCAACATGTTAAATCTGGAAATAGTTAACGTAGGATAGTGTTTGTTATTTATGAATAATCAGTGACGTAAAGTAATTACCCTGCAAGAGAGTAGTATAAAATATATCACCATAAGTACGTACATAATAGACTGTGTGACGAACAGTACTTTAAGGAAGTACTGGCCTGTACTTAGCTATACCGAACCGATGTAATGAACCCGTCAAGAATGCCGTATAAATCGGGCGTATCGCGACGGGCGAAATAGTTGACACCTCGTCGTACGTGTCCAGGTCCATTGTGCGGTAGGTGGACGAAGATTAAATAGTGTAAATATATTAAATTCTTGGGTCTAGGATAGAAATTTGTTGTATCCAAATTAAAGTATACAGTGTTAACGTAGTAAATGGTGAAGGTTTGTGGTAATCAAGATATGAGTGTAAAATAATAATAATGTGCCAGGAAATCTTTTGTGAAACTACGCCATCAAGGATGGAGGAGTAAAACGCAGAGAGGGGCTGGATGAAGCCTCTCGTCTGCAAAGCTGCAATGGAATACCGATAACTAAGATGAGTACTAAACTGTAAAATATATTTGGGAAATGTTATCGTGATGGGAAAAATGGGAATAATTTGGTCATACTTGGTTACCTTCTGTAACAAGATGGGTCGCTTAACGACCCCATCCTAAATTTGTAGCACGGACAGTAGTAAATCATAATAATGTAAATAATCGGGTCTTTTATGTATTCAGTTTGTTGGAGATGTAAATTTGTATATATAGTGTAGTACGTTAAGTCATGCATGCATTCATATTTTCTTTGTAGTCGATAATTTTCTTTACATTTGATTTTGATTATGCTAGTTAAATAAGACCCGATATGTGCTTTTATGTTTGTCATTTTAACGAGCCATTTAATGACATGGAAGGAAAATCCAGCTTCGCCATACCAAGTGTGTTTTGTTGAAATTAATATGGTCATATTTTCAAAGTGAAGTTGTTAAATTTGTGAGATGCGATTAATATAATAATTTCCAAGTAAATCATATCTGGAGTGTTTAGTGCCAGAATAAATTGAATTTGTAAAAGGGGTTATGCGTTAAACATAATAAGAGTGGACTACCGTATTACAGGCGAAATTATTATTTTTTTTAAATATTAATAATAATAATAAATAAATAATATAACTATTTTTTTTGTGAAGATATTTCTTTTTTAAATATGATTTGGAGATAATAATAATTTATGTGATCAAGTGTTGAGTTTATTGGGAATCATTTAATGACGGGATGTCGTTTTTTTTTATTTGGAATTAAAGTGCGTGATAATTTAATTTGATCGATTAATAATATTGAAATGTAGATCGGTGTTAATAATCCGTACATGTTAATGAACGTGTGGTTTAAATTACGGTCCAATATTTTTTTACGTATAAATGTCGCGTTTTTGAAGTTGCGATTCATTAGCCGGAACATGTAGTGCTAATATTACGAGACCATGATTGTCAAATTTTGGTAAATATAATTTCAAGATGTTACGATTATTTGTGGAGAATGAACTAAGGCATAGATCCAAATGAGATAGAAAATGTGAAAGAATTTGCAGTCAGATAATAAAAGGTCGTACGATGTCCGAAATGAATAAATAAGTCAGTTGATAATTCTGTGAGGAATAAATAAATGAATCGAGGAATATTGAGATAGAGAGGAAAATAAATTCCGTACGAGAGACACTTAGGATATTGATATGAGTGTAAAATGTACGGGCAGTGTCACAGAGAAATACTGAGTTACGCAGCGGGTAGAATTCGAACCCGTGACAGCATGTACGAAATAAATAGACTGCACAGTTATTCGTTGAGATACAACGGATCTAAGGATAATGAGAGTTCAGATTCCACAGAAATGGTCGTATATTGTATTCATTGTAATAACGAGTGAGGACAATCATGATGTCGTGATAATAATAATAATAAATATTGCAGATAAAGGATTGGACCGCCTTAATTAATTGAGCGTTGATAACGATGTTAAACGGGAATCTAAATGATAATATGCAACCGATAATAATAATAATAATGTAAGGACGATGTTAAATCATCGCGGTCAGATTAATAATAATTGTCATAATAATAACTGTAATGATGTCGTTGGTTGATCAGTGAAATGTTTGTAATTGCACCGATATCTTAATATATATGTTTTGGCGCAAGTGACCGGTCTATTAATAATAATATCCTTTTTAAGTGACGTGAATAATAATAATATCTTGAGTCACCTATTCATTAATGATAATAATAATCACGAGAGGGATATAATAATAATAACAGTAATAACCATTTGTGTTTGCATCCCGCATAATAATGATGATATTAATCAACGTGACAGTGCCAGGAACCGTTGAGGAATAATAATAATAATAATAATAATAATAATAATAATAATAATAATAATTTCGAGGAAGATAATTTCGTGGATTAAATTATTTGGTGACAACGTCCCTCTATTCGTATGTTGTATAATGAGAGTGATAATATTAGAATCATTTTTTATTTACCGCGTTATTGTACGGTCTCCGTATGGGACGATGTTACAGTCATACTTGCGTGTTTGTTTACTTCGCTCGCGATGCGAGGGGGGCCATGGCCACGGTATTTCCCACCGCTTCTCGTTATCTCATCTGTGGCAGTAGTCTACTGAGGCTAACTGGTGACAATTCAGATCACATGTAAATAATATGTATATGCTAATTCATTGGTATGGCATCAGCTGGATATCGTAAGATAGGGACTGTCCGTGGAATCCAGTTTTCGCACTTCACGAGAAACATTACCCAGTCCGAGTACCGGTCTCGGAAAAATGTACATAGCCGGAGTACATCATCTTAGTTAAATCGGGAAGCCGACCGTAACATGGGTTATGCTCGGGCTCCCGATAGAAGGAAGCTATATCCTTGAATAACGGTTCGATTCAAATGGAATCGATCCGTAAATTATACCTCCAAAATGTCATTTTATTTCAGAAACAACACAGCAAGATATTGATACCACTTGCGGTATGGCAAGTGATTTATATATGTAACATGTGTATAAATTCAAATATTGTTGCCACGTGTATCAAAGTTTTATACGTCAAATGGCGTAATAAACCGCTCCTTCTGGCAAATTATTTCAAAGGAAACCACTCTCATAATCTTTTTATTGTAGTTAGATGATGCCCTTTTTAACGTAACAGTCACTTCCTAGTCCTATCATGGAGTCCTTAAATTCAAGTTACAATCGAGCCTTCCCCCTTTTAATTTTAAGTTGCTCCGTTCATCCCCGTGTTCTATTATGCCGTTATATTTATATTTGATGATTTAAATAATGAACCGACACCCCTGAGATAAATGCTAGTCTGGGACTCGGGAGGTGGACGGGTGCAAAATGGCTGGCCCAAAGTGGGGCTTTAAGAACGGCAAAGTATTGTTTTAAGAACGGCAGAGAGGCCAATTTCATTGCTAATCAATTGTAAAATTTTTATATTTTTATACTTTTTTTTTAATTTTATATTTTTAAATTTTTGATTTTTATTAATTGATGACCGCATCACGGTCAAGTGTGTGTTCACTTGTAACGTAATATCATGCTAGAGTAAGGTTAGTTTCGAACGGAGCTAGATTTGACTAGTGTATTATTATAATCCATTGCTAATCTCTTCAAGTTTGGCAATGATTCAAAATTCAATAAGCTCGAAGATTTGATGTTTCTCTTTTTCCCATATGAAATTTAATATTATTTTGGTAATTCAGGACTCCATTTAAATGTCATTGGACATGAGATGAATATTATAAACAGCTGTTTAGGAAGGCTTGAAATGGTAAAAATATTACTGAGCACCAGTTCAAGTTGTTATTTAAAAAGAGGTTGAGATGGTATAAATTAAAATTAACGTATTTCAGGGCAGGAGATTTCCAACTTCGTCGTTGTTTTTAATGTTGTTGTTGTTGTTATATTGGAGCGGTTTATTGTGAAATCTTAGGCGCAAGCCAGCATTCAAGTTGAATGACCTGCAAATGTAAACAAGTTTTATAGTCAAAATTTTTTTTTGTTAAATGAAAGTTAGTGTAGGGGTATAATGTCATAGGATAGGGCCTAGACCCAATAGCGTATTCCTTCGTGTGCAGCAAGGCGAGAGGCCGATCGGCCCTTTTGCTTTCTCAAGAAAAGTTATAATGTCTGACGACGGTGGGGAGCAATCCCAGGACATATTGGTAGAAGGACAGGGAGAGGTGAAAGCTCTCATGTTAGAGGACTTAATGCAAGCGTTGGCTTTGAATAATGTTGCAATGGAACGTAGGTTCGATCAAGTACAGGCTAATAGTGTTTCATTAGAAAACAAAATAGATCAAGTACAGGCTAATAGTGTTTCATTAGAAAACAAAATAGACCAAGTACAGGTTGCGAGTGTTTCACTAGAGAATAAGATCGACCGAGTACAGGCTGCGTGTGAAATAAATAAATCAGAACTCAAGGCACAAATAGATGCAGTTCAGGCCGCGAGCGTAGCGATGGGACAGGAACTTAGGGACAAATTAACTCAAGTCCAGGAAGCATGTCACTTCGCGAAAGACGAATTAAAAGTGCACATGGATGCGTACATTACCATCGTTAATGAAAAGGTTGACCGCGTTAGAGATGAGGCTCAAATGGAACGCGCAGAAATTAAGGAAAAATTGAACGCTAGTGTCAAGGAACTCGCCGCTCTGCGATTAACTGATAAACAAGACATAGAATCACACATAGAGGAAATTCGGGATGAATGTCGGAAGGAGAATGACATCGTCCGGGGACAAGTAGAAGAAAAATGCGCGCAGATAGCTGGCACCTTGGACAAGCATGAAAAGGGCATGAACGAGTTACGTGGGGAAGCCGCACGTACACTTGTCATCGTAGCAGGACTGAAAAACAAAGTCGAAGAACTAACTATAAATTTAGAAGACCGTAGCCAGAGAATAACTAAGTGCGAAGACGCAAACTTAGCGTTATTCCAGCGGACGGAAGATCTAATCGAACAGGGCCAATCATTCGCCGACACGGAAGTTCGCTTGTTAGAACAATGCAAGGCGTATAATGGGCAAAATTCCGGCACAAAAGAAATGTCAAGTTGTAATCCCGACGGAATGGATGACATCCGAAAAGACTTGGAGATGTTGAAGGCTAGGTTGGAACCATCAGCGTCTAGCCAAGATTTTAACCTCCAATATCGCGAATACGAACCCCATGATAACCAGGGGATTCATAAGAAAGGAAGCCTATCCCATGCTGATACACACGGTTTCAAGTTTGAAAACAGAGATGGGTCGTCTACGTCATCAAGTGCTATCCCGACATCGGTGGTACACGTCATTAAGATGTCTGATGACAAGCCGCCAAAGTTCGATGCCCGTGGGCATATCACCCCGAAAGGTTTCATCCGGGAAATCGCCGGTTATATAAGTGAGAATAAAATACCAGTAGAGCGACAACTGCGAACAGTCGAGAAATTCCTAGACGGAGCACCAGCTGTATGGTTCAGGGCTTTCTTGTATACTTTTGAAGATTTTGAAGGATTTCGGCGGGCTTTTCTCCAAAAGTTCTGGAGTATTCAGGAACAGCAGGAGTTAAGGCTGGAAGTATACTCCAGACGATATGCAACATCTTCACCAACGAAATTCTCTGATTACTTTGTGGCACAATTTCACAAGCTACGGGAGCTTGATAATCCAATGAGCGAAACAGAATTGATTAGCGCCATTGGAAAGCAATTGCCATTCGAGGTCCAACGAATGATGATAGCGTCAAATGTCCAGACAGCTGTCGATGCGGAGGCTTTATTACGTCAATTAGACCTCACAACGCATCATTCGAACCCAAGACAAATTAGGAGCAGGGACCAACAGGTGAATAATATCGAACGGACAATCGAACCGAAGACCACTAGTACGAAGAACCAGGGAACTAGTACTGATCCGGAACCTCGTCGAGCATATAATACGGAGTGGAAGCCGCGACAATGGACGAGACCAAGGAATTTTGCGGAAGGCAACCGGCAAACCAACCAAGGGAACTTTCGAGCCGACAGGGGATACCGTGGATGCCAGAGAAGTAATTACAGGCCGTATCCAGCTAGGAATCAAGGGAACCCGAGATATTACCAGGGAGGATCTCGTCAAGAGAAGGATGACAGATATCAAGAGTCTAGGCGGTATATAGAAGAGCTGAACAAGAGAAAATGGAAGGAGGCGATCCATGATCGAGGCCGTGATGAGGAAGCGACAGGAGCGGAGAGCTTGCAATTCCAAAGAGCAAGGAAAGGGGGCAGCGACCTGAACCCGAATGCACCGACGTTCGAATCTGAAGAACGGCTCGGGGCGAAAAAAAAAACGCCGAATTTTAACTGAAGAATGGATCATCGCAGAGGTCGATACATGGGTTGTGACCTCTGACGAATTAATTGACGATCCCGAAATCCAAATTTCAAAGGAAATTAAGAGACTACCAGTGATATACACTAGGATCAACCACGTGAGGGTTCGATCACTCATTGATACAGGCGCCAGCGTATCAGTAGTATCCCAGGTTCTGGTAAATGAACTACAATCCAAAGTAAACATCCCGATTATCCCAGTTTCAAATTTGAAGATTCGTGGAATTATCCCGGATAAATCCGTCATATGTAAGAACCAGGCATTATTGGACATCGAAATTGGAAATTCAAAATTTGCTCATACATTTATCATCATGAATAAAATCAACTATAACTTGATCCTAGGGGCCGATTTTATGACTGAATACCAGGCTGTGATTGATATGGGGGATAACTCTGTCAGATTTAAGCACAGGGAAGGTATTGAGGATACAACCATGAACCCTCAGTCGGAGATAGGAGAGCATGAAGAAATTTGGAACACCGAAGTCGTGAATCCGCTTAGGACGGACGAAAGTGTCATGAGTGAGACGGATGATCATATGACCTCTGATGATTATAAACTATTTGCGGCAGAATTGCAGGAAGGTGAAATCAACTGTGGGAAGGTTATAGCAGATAAAGTTAATGCAGCTGTAATAGGTCCCGAGGGGAAGGAAGATTTATTCAAAATTTTAACAAAGCATAGCGACACGTTTGGCTCAAAACCTGGAAAAATTGAAAATTTTGAATACGAATTAAACGTGAATGATTGGTCCCCGTATAAGAAGAAATTATATCCAATTGCCGAGAAATTCTATCCCCAAGTCCGCGAAGCTATTAGAGAAATGGAAGCAAGTGGATTGATATCGAAGTCACCGACGCCATTTTTGAATCCTTTAGTGATAGTAAGGAAACCGGACGGATCAGTGCGCATTTGCCTTGATGCACGTGCTATCAACGAGAGATTAGTCCCAGAGTATGAGCAGGCCCCGCCTATTAAAGAGATCTTGAAGAGATTTAAAGATATGGAATATTTTACCACTTTTGACCTGACGTCATCGTTTCATCATATACTGTTGGAAGCTAAATCTAAGTTGTTGACGGGATTCTTATTCGATCAACAGACTTATGTTTTTAATCGTCTCCCATTCGGTATTAAGAATGCGGGTTCGGTTCTCATTCGAGCTCTTGACCGCAATCTAAGTCCAAAGGTCAAAGAGGCGACTATCATGTATGTGGATGATATCTTGGTAGCTACAAGAACACTTTCGGAACACTTGGAAAATATTAATGAAGTCCTCACCGATTTAGGAAGGCATAACTTCAAGGTCAACCTATCGAAATCACATTTTTGTCAGAAGGAGGTGTTATTTTTGGGTCACCTTGTAGATGGAGATGGTGTACGACCAAACCCAGTCAAAATTGAGGCCATTAGGATGTTTCCTAAGCCTACTAAAGTAAAACATGTTCGGCAGTTCCTTGGAATGTGTCAATTCTTCGCTGATCATTGCCCTGATTACACAACCGTAGTAGCACCATTGCAGGACCTGCTTAAGAAAAATAATCGATGGAAGTGGGACCATACTTGTGATGAGGCAGTCGCTCAGACCAAGCAACGATTACTGCATAATGTTAAGCTCGGATACCCTGATTTCAGTCTCAAATTCATAATTCAAACAGATGCCTCAACCATAGGTATAGGAGCCGTGTTACTACAGGAAAACCCCAATGATCCAAGCATAAAAACCTATATTGCCTTCATGAGCCGGAAATTGCGGAAGCATGAGATAAAGTATACTATCACGGAATTGGAAATGCTGTCTATCGTGAGCGCTTTGCAATATTGGAAGAAGATCGTGTATGGTTTTCAGATTGTTATCCGTACCGATCACAAAGCGCTGACGTTCATTATGAAAACCAATATGGCAAGCGAGAGGGTTAGCCGTTGGGCATTATTTATCCAGCAATTTGATCTAACAGTCGAACATTGCCCCGGGAAACTCAATATTTTGGCAGACACGTTGAGTCGACATCCAAACCCGGAGGAAGTCGTAATCCACCAAATTGAGTTAATAGAAGAGGATCAGGAGGTCTTAAGGAATTTGAAGGACATAGGAGCAATACAGAAGAGAGATGGGTTCACTAACTTGATGATAGAGTTCTTTAACAAAACACTGCAGCCAGACAATCCACAGTATGACAGAGCTAGTAAATTATCAGCGAGCTACCATTATTTGAATGGGGTTCTTCATAAGTTTTTGGATGAGGAACACACGAAACTTCGCATAGTCATACCATCTGAAATGCAAGTACCGGTAGTCAACCATGTACACCGGGTCATTGGACACGGAGGTATAGGGAAGGTCTTGGCAACTATCCAAGAGACATTCGTGTGGGCCAAGATGAACCAAACAGTCCGAAATGTACTACGATCATGTGACGTCTGCCAAAGGATTAAACCTAATCCGTACTTACTTAAGCAATCTCCGCGCCCACTGTTACCTACTGAACCCCGCGAGATATTCGCAATGGACCTGTACGGACCACTCCCCAAGGCCCGTAGGGGAAATCAATTCATCCTTGTTAGTTTAGATGTATTCTCTAAATTGGTAGCCTTGTATCCGCTGCAAAAGGCAAATTCTAAAACTGTACTACGAGGAATTACTTCACATATCATTCCACAGATGGGGAAGCCTAAGAAGATCCTTACTGATCATGGTAGTCAGTTCACATCTGCTGCGTTTGCAAATCAATTACGACAACTAGACATTCAGCATGTACTTAGTTCGATTCGCCATCCCGAATCGAATCCATCAGAGAGGACCATGCGAGAGATTGCAAAATTTTGCAGGATCTATTGTTCCGAGGCACATTGGCGGTGGATTGACGTGGTGCCCATTATAACTAAATGTATTAACACCACGATCCACGAAGCAACGGGCCAGATACCGGAAGTGGTTCACTTTAACAGATATCCGGCCAGGCCATGGCACGATGCAGTAGCATGTCCTGTAGATCCACGCGTATCCAGCGAAATTTGTATCAGAAAGACACGGGAACATTTGGAGGCACAAGCAGAACGACGATTGAGAAGGCTGAGGAATAAGCGATTCCACCGTCCGTTGAGGGTTGGCGAGCTCGTTCTAGTGAAGAAGCCTAGTGTGTCTAACCCAGAGCAGAAGGTGTACCACAAGTTTTGTAAATTGTTCGTGGGCCCTTTCAAGATTATACAAACTTATGACAACAATGCTTACAAAGTTCAGAGCTTGGATGGAAGTTCAGAGAACATCTATAACGCTGCAAATTTAAAGCTTTACCACACGCCAGCAGACCACAGGGAAGCAGAGGATGAACGAGAGGAAGCGGATGACGAGCCGGAAGAAGATGATGTCGAAGAAGAGGATGAAGAAGATGACGGAAGGGAAGAAGAAGTCCAAGTAATCCATACACCAATTGAAGCAAGGCCATGTCCAGAGTGTGGAGAGATAGACAGAGACGTGCAGGAATTTGTCAATGCGATCCATGATATCGAAAGACAGAACGAGGAGTTAAGGGTCAGGAACCAGATGTTGAGAGACGAAATCAATAGCCGTCGCAGAACAGAGGATCCAATGTCAAATCATGATAGTGATGATATGGACACATCATTAAAAAAAAATCTCATGATGCTCACTAGATTTTTTTTTACCTGGGCAAGAGGAAGATGAACCCGAGTGACTTAGGCCCATAATCAATCATGATTTGATCGGTAAAATAATATGATACATTTATTGAAATACAGAGGAGTGTATTTGAAAATATTTCGTTTAGGTAATGTCGAAATCAGAGCGAAGGAAGGACGACAGACTGGAGCCTGACGGATTAGCTCAACACGACAACTTTTAGCTACTTCACAGCAGGGAATATCATTAGTTGGCGTACAAGTAAATACAGAGTCCACAAATCAGTCTTGGTCAGAAAGAGGAAGGGGGAGAGTCGTACAAAGAAAACCCACCACATGAGTAAGACCTTGGGATATTTTTGGTAGGACGGAAATTCCATGACCTCATGGAAAATTACAGCGGCTGAGTGTACGTTCGCTAGCCTAAGTTCGAGCAGGTGGAGATTTAAATCACGTGACCGCTTGCCGGCCAATAGTAAAAATTTGATGGGAGACTCAGTGATACCATCTTAAGGAATGATGGATGAGATATTTTCGTAACTACAAAAGTAATCAGTAATAAATTAATATGAGTACGCGGATGGATGTAATGAATTTATTAGATGTCACGCATGGAAAAATAATCAATACTTATTGGCAAATTAATTAAATTGAAGGCTGGATTTCTTGGAAACCGGACAGCTTGAATCTCATTGGCTGAAAGAAGACCACGTTGTCAGGGACGCTTACAAAGGCGCGAAAGGTGAGGAGCGAAATCCATCCATATCTCCTAAATCTGTGATCACCTGGAGTTCATATTTTATCCAGCAGATATGCTAGCGGAGTGGATTAATTTGATGTAAATTTTAACTTCCAATTCGGAGTGCAAGTACCGATATTAAAAATCCACCCCCTCCCTAAGGGGCATGACGTCAACAAATCCGCGGGAAAAAGGCTTCATCCATATATACGGAGCTGAATTGACGGTCGCCAGCCACTTGTCTTGAATCGTTGGAGCTGAATTGACGGTCGCCAGCACACGTGAATTGAATATCGGGAGTTGAACTGTTGGTCGCCGGTAACTTAGAATTCTACGGACGTACAGTCATTTAATGGCGCGAGCATCCGCCAGTGTTTGTAAAGTGTGATCGCGCTCAAGCAACATGTTAAATCTGGAAATAGTTAACGTAGGATAGTGTTTGTTATTTATGAATAATCAGTGACGTAAAGTAATTACCCTGCAAGAGAGTAGTATAAAATATATCACCATAAGTACGTACATAATAGACTGTGTGACGAACAGTACTTTAAGGAAGTACTGGCCTGTACTTAGCTATACCGAACCGATGTAATGAACCCGTCAAGAATGCCGTATAAATCGGGCGTATCGCGACGGGCGAAATAGTTGACACCTCGTCGTACGTGTCCAGGTCCATTGTGCGGTAGGTGGACGAAGATTAAATAGTGTAAATATATTAAATTCTTGGGTCTAGGATAGAAATTTGTTGTATCCAAATTAAAGTATACAGTGTTAACGTAGTAAATGGTGAAGGTTTGTGGTAATCAAGATATGAGTGTAAAATAATAATAATGTGCCAGGAAATCTTTTGTGAAACTACGCCATCAAGGATGGAGGAGTAAAACGCAGAGAGGGGCTGGATGAAGCCTCTCGTCTGCAAAGCTGCAATGGAATACCGATAACTAAGATGAGTACTAAACTGTAAAATATATTTGGGAAATGTTATCGTGATGGGAAAAATGGGAATAATTTGGTCATACTTGGTTACCTTCTGTAACAAGATGGGTCGCTTAACGACCCCATCCTAAATTTGTAGCACGGACAGTAGTAAATCATAATAATGTAAATAATCGGGTCTTTTATGTATTCAGTTTGTTGGAGATGTAAATTTGTATATATAGTGTAGTACGTTAAGTCATGCATGCATTCATATTTTCTTTGTAGTCGATAATTTTCTTTACATGTGATTTTGATTATGCTAGTTAAATAAGACCCGATATGTGCTTTTATGTTTGTCATTTTAACGAGCCATTTAATGACATGGAAGGAAAATCCAGCTTCGCCATACCAAGTGTGTTTTGTTGAAATTAATATGGTCATATTTTCAAAGTGAAGTTGTTAAATTTGTGAGATGCGATTAATATAATAATTTCCAAGTAAATCATATCTGGAGTGTTTAGTGCCAGAATAAATTGAATTTGTAAAAGGGGTTATGCGTTAAACATAATAAGAGTGGACTACCGTATTACAGGCGAAATTATTATTTTTTTTAATATTAATAATAATAATAAATAAATAATATAACTATTTTTTTTGTGAAGATATTTCTTTTTTAAATATGATTTGGAGATAATAATAATTTATGTGATCAAGTGTTGAGTTTATTGGGAATCATTTAATGACGGGATGTCGTTTTTTTTTATTTGGAATTAAAGTGCGTGATAATTTAATTTGATCGATTAATAATATTGAAATGTAGATCGGTGTTAATAATCCGTACATGTTAATGAACGTGTGGTTTAAATTACGGTCCAATATTTTTTTACGTATAAATGTCGCGTTTTTGAAGTTGCGATTCATTAGCCGGAACATGTAGTGCTAATATTACGAGACCATGATTGTCAAATTTTGGTAAATATAATTTCAAGATGTTACGATTATTTGTGGAGAATGAACTAAGGCATAGATCCAAATGAGATAGAAAATGTGAAAGAATTTGCAGTCAGATAATAAAAGGTCGTACGATGTCCGAAATGAATAAATAAGTCAGTTGATAATTCTGTGAGGAATAAATAAATGAATCGAGGAATATTGAGATAGAGAGGAAAATAAATTCCGTACGAGAGACACTTAGGATATTGATATGAGTGTAAAATGTACGGGCAGTGTCACAGAGAAATACTGAGTTACGCAGCGGGTAGAATTCGAACCCGTGACAGCATGTACGAAATAAATAGACTGCACAGTTATTCGTTGAGATACAACGGATCTAAGGATAATGAGAGTTCAGATTCCACAGAAATGGTCGTATATTGTATTCATTGTAATAACGAGTGAGGACAATCATGATGTCGTGATAATAATAATAATAAATATTGCAGATAAAGGATTGGACCGCCTTAATTAATTGAGCGTTGATAACGATGTTAAACGGGAATCTAAATGATAATATGCAACCGATAATAATAATAATAATGTAAGGACGATGTTAAATCATCGCGGTCAGATTAATAATAATTGTCATAATAATAACTGTAATGATGTCGTTGGTTGATCAGTGAAATGTTTGTAATTGCACCGATATCTTAATATATATGTTTTGGCGCAAGTGACCGGTCTATTAATAATAATATCCTTTTTAAGTGACGTGAATAATAATAATATCTTGAGTCACCTATTCATTAATGATAATAATAATCACGAGAGGGATATAATAATAATAACAGTAATAACCATTTGTGTTTGCATCCCGCATAATAATGATGATATTAATCAACGTGACAGTGCCAGGAACCGTTGAGGAATAATAATAATAATAATAATAATAATAATAATAATAATAATAATAATAATAATAATAATAATAATAATTTCGAGGAAGATAATTTCGTGGATTAAATTATTTGGTGACAACGTCCCTCTATTCGTATGTTGTATAATGAGAGTGATAATATTAGAATCATTTTTTATTTACCGCGTTATTGTACGGTCTCCGTATGGGACGATGTTACAGTCATACTTGCGTGTTTGTTTACTTCGCTCGCGATGCGAGGGGGGCCATGGCCACGGTATTTCCCACCGCTTCTCGTTATCTCATCTGTGGCAGTAGTCTACTGAGGCTAACTGGTGACAATTCAGATCACATGTAAATAATATGTATATGCTAATTCATTGGTATGGCATCAGCTGGATATCGTAAGATAGGGACTGTCCGTGGAATCCAGTTTTCGCACTTCACGAGAAACATTACCCAGTCCGAGTACCGGTCTCGGAAAAATGTACATAGCCGGAGTACATCATCTTAGTTAAATCGGGAAGCCGACCGTAACATGGGTTATGCTCGGGCTCCCGATAGAAGGAAGCTATATCCTTGAATAACGGTTCGATTCAAATGGAATCGATCCGTAAATTATACCTCCAAAATGTCATTTTATTTCAGAAACAACACAGCAAGATATTGATACCACTTGCGGTATGGCAAGTGATTTATATATGTAACATGTGTATAAATTCAAATATTGTTGCCACGTGTATCAAAGTTTTATACGTCAAATGGCGTAATAAACCGCTCCTTCTGGCAAATTATTTCAAAGGAAACCACTCTCATAATCTTTTTATTGTAGTTAGATGATGCCCTTTTTAACGTAACAGTCACTTCCTAGTCCTATCATGGAGTCCTTAAATTCAAGTTACAATCGAGCCTTCCCCCTTTTAATTTTAAGTTGCTCCGTTCATCCCCGTGTTCTATTATGCCGTTATATTTATATTTGATGATTTAAATAATGAACCGACACCCCTGAGATAAATGCTAGTCTGGGACTCGGGAGGTGGACGGGTGCAATACATACATACATACATACATACATACATACATACATACATACATACATACATACATACATAAATACCTTCATCGCTAGCTTCACACCAAAACGTCCGAGATTCGACTCGCGGATTCCCGGAGTTTTGAAATGAAAAACTACATGCATGTGAGTCGAAAAACTGGAGCTCCTGTGGCTACGATCACGATATCAAAAGTTGCGTAAAACTGCAAGATTACTTTCTTTTTCATATATTCATAGATATATCCACCTTGCATGTCCCTTACTTTGAAATTATTAAATACCACATTGTCCATGAAATTTTACCTAAATCAATCTCCCAAGTACTCGCTTCGATTTACATCAAATGACACCGCCATCTAAGACGATAAGAATCCGTAACCTTACCCAAATTATTAAATTTATCTTCAATTTTCAAATATCCTCTTGTGCTAGGGGCTTTACGTCGCACCGACACAGATAGGTCTTATGGCGACGATGGGATAGGAAAGGCCTAGGAGTTGGAAGGAAGCAGCCGTGGCCTTAATTAAGGTACAGCCCCAGCATTTGCCTGGTGTGAAAATGGGAAACCACGGAAAACCATCTTCAGGGCCGCCGATAGTGGGATTCGAACCTACTATGTCCCGGATGCAAGCTCACATTCGCGCGCCTCTACGCGCACGGCCAACTCGCCCGGTAATATCCTCTTGTTGTAGCTATGAACGATTCTTTCGAGCAATCCCTTTTCCTACATTTATACCTATTAATTGCTTAAGTTATAAATAACACATTAGGAGTTCACCGATTTACATCCCCATTCAGGAGTTCGGCTTCAAAATAGTCCAATGAATGGAAAATTTGGACTGTGAACTGTCCTCTTTTAAAATGTCCATACCTACATCAAAATTATAAACTCACAATGTTAGCCCTCTTACCACTTGATCTCATTTCCCTGTTGTCACAGTCCAGCCTCTCTTGTGGGGTCTAGTCTATAATGCTCGTATTATCTAAACAGTGTATAATCTTCAAGTTATAAAACTTGCACACGCGTCTCAAGATGTGTATTTACACAAGCGTGTCGGTGACCACGGGGCCCTCAGCTGAGTCCTGGCATTGCTTCCACTTACTTGTGCCAGGCTCCTCACTTTCATCTATCCTATCCGACCTCCCTTGGTCAACTCTTGTTCTCTTCCGACCCCGACGCTATTAGGTTTGCGAGGGCTAGGGAGTCTTTCATTTTCATGCCTTTCGCGGCCCTTGTCTTCCTTTGGCCGATACCTTCATTTTTCGAAGTGTCGGACCCCTTCCATTTTTCTCTCTGATTAGTGTTATATAGAGGATGGTTGCCTAGTTGTACTTCCTCTTAAAATAATAATCACCACCACCCGGTATGGTAATACGACCTGGCCAATCAGAATGCATTCTCAGAAAGCTTGACCGTTAATGACCTCTGCCTTTTATGAGTGCTGCCATCTTGTAAGATCTGTAATAAATATGACAATTGATTAGCAATTGTTTTTGCGTAAATGGAGGAAAAAGTTTTGTTTGAATTATGTCAATATGTGGTCAATACGTTCGTTTGAATACATTTTAGCTATTTGTTTGAATTGCGTCAACACGTGATCAGTAAGTTCATTTGGAAATGTTTAAAAGGTTTCCAAGTTCTTTGAAATCATTTAAGAAAAGACTAGGTAAAGTCACTGCCTTCGTAATATACAGGCCGTACTGTAGAGAGCGCACCAAGACCATCAGCTGATCGATTGAGGCGAGATAAGCGAAAGTTACAAATTATACTTGTGAATGTAATCCATAAGGATTGGGGGCATTCTTTGGATAATTGTCGCTGTTGAGTGACAGAAATGTATATATAAGTATATGGCATGTTTTTCTTTAAATTTATTACATCAGGATTTAAGCAAACAGCTGTTATTAAGATAATGAGACCTCATAGTTTAGGTATGGTATCTTCACGTGGTGAGTAATGTAAATTCTTCTTCTTCTAATCTGTTTACCCTCCAGGGTTGGCTTTTCCCTCGGACTCAGCGAGGGATCCCACCTCTACCGCCTCAAGGGCAGTGTCCTGGAGCTTCAGACTTTGGGTCGGGGGATACAACTGGGGAGAATGACCAGTACCTCGCCCAGGCGGCCTCACCTGCTATGCTGAACAGGGGCCTTGTGGAGGGATGGGAAGATTGGAAGGGATAGACAAGGAAGAGGGAAGGAAGCGGCCGTGGCCTTAAGTGAGGTACCATCCCGGCATTTGCCTCGAGGAGGAGTGGGAAACCACGGAAAACCACTTCCAGGATGGCTGAGGTGGGAATCCTACCCACCTCTACTCAGTTGACCTCCCGAGGCTGAGTGGACCCCGTTCCAGCCCTCGTACCACTTTTCAAATTTCGTGGCAGAGCCGTGAATCGAACCCGGACCTCCGGGGGTGGCAGCTAATCACGCTAACCACTACACCACCGAGGCGGACTGAGTAATGTAAATTCAAGGGACAAAATACTTCTTGTAGAATTTATTCATTTCATTGTTATTGTATAACACGTTTTTGTGGAAATATAATGTGCTGCAAATTTACTGTAAATACAACATGTGAAAGTTCGTAGTTGCCACAATGGTACGAACTTGTGCGTATCACGCCGAAAATACAAGTATATAAGTAAATATACATTAATATTTTCATTTTCTTCGTATGAGGGCAGGTTACCTTTATGAAAAACGAAAATCCTAACCGAAAAAATACCTGTAATCAAGAATAAAGGAGTATGTTCCACTGATTTTCCAGAACTGATGATAAGTTCTGCTTTTGACTTTCTTGTTACACAGATTTACAGCGGGGCGTTTTATTGTTGATACAGAACAAGCATAAACGTGGACAGTAACCAAATGAACCTAATATGGCAATTTCTTGGTTTAGTAATGTTCAGTACGCGCTGCCTTTTCTACCCAAAATTAATGCGAGTAAAAACAATCCCTCGGCAATTTCCGTGAATGTCTGAAGTAACTAATATATCTTGCTGGTCAGACCTTGGTGGATTAATATTTGGGAAAATTAACCAACAATGGTTAAAATTCCCGACCATGCCGGGAATCGAACCCGGGACTCCTGTGACCAGAGGCCAGCACGTTAAACATTTAGCCACGAAGCCGAACGTATTACTGTAGTGTTATACCGAGACGCTTGTGTATCTATGGAACGTTACTGATTGATATAATATACAGTTACTTTCAGTCGCTGTTCGCAGCGCAAGTTTACTTGAATCATTATATAACTGATGTTTTCACGGTTCGTGCTTGTAGAAATGATATGGGCGTTTGGGCTTATGTCATGTCAAGAAAACAAAGTGGAACTTTGCTCCGAGTTTTCAGAAGAAAATCTCGACTGTTCACGAGGAAGACTTCTTACATGATCCTTGTCTACAATAATGCGGGTTTGAATTTAAGAATGCCTTACCGTTGGAGCTATAGTGGTACGCGCATTCATCACCAGGTGGCTCGCTGTACGCTGGCACATATTTTCATAACGTGTTTACACCGGTTACCAACAACTCTCTCTCTCTCTCTCTCTCTCTCACACACACACACACACACACATTTTCACACAGTCTCACATCATTATCATCCTCTGGTTTTCACCACATACTCTTTCTATTCTTCAGCTCTGTTCTATTCTATTCTGGTGTCTTTCGTTGCATTTTATTTTATTAGTTTCTATTTATTTCTTCTACCACATTCGTTCCTGATTCGTTTGATGGCCTCTCTGATATTCCTCATGTACACACGGGGTGATAGAACGTCTTAATTGGAGCACGGCCGACTTGATGCGTCGCTCTAGCTAGCTCCGTATAAGGAGCGTAATGAGGGATCCAGTCGGCCGTGATTGGAGTTTAATGTTGACGTCAGCTCCCGCTGGAGCGCTGTACCAGCATACATAGAGCCACCTGGTGACGAACGTGCGTACCACTACAGCTCCGACGGTAAGGCATTCTCAAATTCAAACCCTCATAATTTTAGAAGACTTCCTCGTGTACAGTCGAGATTTTCTTCTGAAGACTCCGAGCAAAGTGAAGAGTTTCACCTTGTTTTCTTGACACGGTCTAAGCCCAAAAGCCCATATCATGTCTGTTACATAACTATTTAAGGAGAACTTTGGAGTTCTAAAATATTAAGTTAGAGGCAAATCTTACACATTGCATTTCTAATAAGAAATATCATTATAAAATCTACGCCCGCCTCCCCGCCACCACCGCCACCATCACACCACACACACACCAAGTATTACAACACTTTTAAGGATATTTTCTTACCGGCAAAACATGCATCTGCTATATATAATATGGTACTTAATGTTATTTGTTTAACGTTCATTCTAACAGATTCAGGGATATCAGAATTTTCTCTCTCAGGAGTTCTTTAACGCAACAAATTACAACATGGAGATTTCACATTTTAAAATCCGCAAAAACCAATGATCTAAGGAAGAGTCGAACCCAGTAACTTGGGAACGAAATGCTAACGACTAATCGATTGTGTCACTAAGGTCGGTCAGCAGAAAGCCACTTAACACGCTTCAAAAATTAAGTCTGGATCAGAAGAGTCCTTTCATTTTGTTACGGGATGGTAAATATTAAAGGTCTCAAACTTCCTGGAATTTATGTAGCTTATGCCGCACCTCATTATCTTCATATCTTACTTTACTGCTATCGCATTCTTCACGATGTCATATATCAGTCAGTTGTGACTGGTTAGTATTCTCTATACCATACCTCACGTGTAGTTGATCCCAATTTGGCAGATGACAAAAGCATTTATTTCTAGCTTATCTTTGATTTATGTGATCTCTGATTGGGGAAAATAATGGCTTGGATAAAAGAGATGGAGACGTTAGTCTACGAGATGATTTTCATCTCATATAAATGGTATTTTGAGAAGATTCATACTTTACCTTGTATGGCTTTCTCAGTTCAGAGTCAATGAATATGATAGCCTAGAATCAATGCAATTGATTTCTTCAATCTCCAGGTATTTATCCTTCCTTGGCTTGCCATAGTTATGCTGGTTTTGTTTACTGAGAGATCCGTGCTCTGTGTATTATTATTTATTTGCTGCAGACTCATTTCAGTGTCCTTCCTTTTCCTTCATGTCTACTTATTTTGTTATCGTTTCTACGTTTCTAACGATTTAAAGATAAGAGGTGTAGAACTAAATGAGGCCACAACACTAGTTGCAAATCGAGGATTGTGGCGACGTTTAGTAAATTCTCAGAGGCTTGCAGACTGAACGCTGAAAGGCATAACAGTCTATAATGATAATGTATGTATGTATGTATGTTCTACGTTGAGCAAAAGGTAGCACTGATGAGATTGTTTCGTGTGTGTGATGAGCTGGTTTGTGGTTTTTGATTGGAGATCTTTTATTTATGTTCGGCTTCGACGTCTGACTTAATATGGTTTAACGCTGATGCTGTACGATTCATGTTCGCCTTGATGTGCGATATGAATGCATGTCATGCAGCGTGTAAGTTATTTTGGTTATGGTGTTGATTGGGTGAGCCAGTCCTATTGTGGCGACCCAGATACCTGACCTGTGCTCTCAGATCAAGCTCATGAGCCATCGACTGATTCTTGTCATGCTGTTACGATTCTTATCGAAATGTGTCTTGATATTATTTTATTTATTCATTCTGCTTCGCATATTTGGTCTCTGAGTGTGTGTGTGTGGGTGTAGTATGGTTATCGGACCTGTGTTATTTTTTAGTTTCTTATGGATATTTTGGTTTTATCATTTTTCTTATTTTATCTCGCTATTGTTTCCGGCTCCCCGTAGTGTAGGGGTAGCGTGCTTGCCTCTTACCCGGAGGCCCGGGTTCAATTCCCGGCCAGGACAGGGATTTTTACCTGGACCTGAGGGCTGGTTCGAGTTCCACTCAGCCTACGTGATTAGAATTGGTTTGGTTTGATTTGGTTTGATTGTTTCCGGCTTGCTCAGGCGATTTACATGCTTATTTCGGGATTTTACTATCATTTTACTTGTTTCATTTGACTCATGTTTGTTTCCGTAACTATGGCAACTCCTTTTAACCGCCTTGTGTTCCATATTTGTTTTCTTTTCTGCCAGCATTGCTTCACTGGCGTTTTCGATTTCTCTGGATACAGTATCTGTGGAGATTGTTGGGAGCTATGTTTCTTTTTATTAAAAAAGCCTTGACTTTATCTGGGAAATCGAGATAATTATTTTCTTGTGTGAAAGCTGCTACTTTCACCCTCTTTATGACATCTGGTTCCTGAAAAAGAAATACTTTGGATCACGTTTTAATTACCACTACCTGGTAATGATTGAATATAATTGTATCACTTTTCATGATACCTCTGTTGCGACAGTGTAAAATTTCAGTTTGATGAGTCAAACGACTCGATTGCGATTGGTATATATTCACAAACGATGTATGTGAGTATTCGACTCCCTGTGTTTCCCCATTTTGCTTGTTCTGTGCCCATATCATATTTTTTTACTGCTAAGCTTATGTTAATAAACCTTATTCGTTTTAATTGACCTCTGCTCTAAGTTATTGTCTTCCTGCTTTGGAGACATGCCTTTTACACTTTGTTTCTCTTGTCTAAGAGGCCCGGATTCAGCTCCTGGCAGTTTCTGACCAGTTTCGACCAATCCAGAGTTACTCTTAGATCATTCGGCGTCTGCGAGTTGCAGTGTTCTCTCTCCAGTCACTCTCCACGTGCTTGTGTAACATTACCTTATGAGATCTTCAATGACTCAATGGATATGAATAAAACTTGTTATGAACATGTCCATAGTGGTGGTGGTGATTATTGTTTTAAGAGGAAGTACAACTAGGCAAACATCCTCTATATAACAGTAATCAGCGAGAAAATGGAAGGGATCCGACACTTCGAAAAATGAAGGTATCGGCCAAAGAAAGACAAGGTCCACGAAGGGCGTGAATATGAAAGACTCCCTAGCCCTCGCAGACCTAATAGCGTCGGTGTCGGAAAAGAACAAGAGTTGACCAAGAGAAGTCGGATAGGATAGATGAAAGTGAGGAGCCTGGCACAAGTAAGTGGAAGCAATGTCAGGACTCAGCTTAGGGCCCCATGGTCGCCAAGCCACGCTCCAAAGTTTAGAGCCCCTGGGGCCCCTTTTAGTCGCCTCTTACGACAGGCAGGGGATACCGTGGGTGTTATTCTACCGCCCCCACCCACAGGGGAAGCCGTCGATATCGCACGACAATGTGCGGCGAAAAGGCGAGAGAGGAGTGATCAGTTTATTTTCTTCCTGGCCTCATTTGCACTGTATTGGTTCCAGCACTTGATATGGATCTGGCTCAGTTACGGCTGTATGCCCTTCCTGATGCCAACACTGTGCAGAAGGATGTATTCATTATACGAGGGTTATTTTTAAAAAACTAAAATCCGATTGGCTGTAACTTTGTTAAGTCGAAATGCCCTCGCGCGCTGTCTTGGGCACGAGGCGACACCAATAGCAGTCATAATATGATTGCGTATGGTTCGGTGTGGGCAGTCGAAATGTTTCCGATACTTGGGCATCCCGCCGAGTGCGAAATAAGGTCCGTGATTCAGTTGTCTACAGCAAGGAACGTGTCAGCTGCGGGCATTCATCGACATGCTGTACACAGCGACATGGCCTATTGTCATGTGGAGTCTTGTTGCTGCATGACAATGTACGACCTCATTGTCCTGCTCAAACTCAAGAGTTAATCCGATGTTTTGGATGGGAGCAAATGGACCATCCACCGTACAGCCCGAACCTTGCGCCGAGAGATTATCGTCTGTTCCATTACCTGAAGCAGTTCCTCGCCGGTCAGCGGTTTGACACGGACGAAGAATCAAGTGGACAGCTTGCAATACGGACGAAGAAGTGAAAACAGTAGTTGAGGATTGGCTTCAGACACAGACGTCAGAGTTCTACGATGAGAGGATACAAAAATTGGTGAAAAAAAAAGGTAAATATTTAAATAAACCCGGTAAATATGTAAAATAATAGCTTAATCTGTAAAGAGGACACAATAAAAATATTTTGGCAATATCATGATTATTGACAAACAGACCATACTTAAAAAATAGCCTTCGTAACATGTTTCCTTGGTAGTTAGTTGTAGTGTACTTTGTGTGTTTAAATGAAGAGAAAAGTATTAATACGAACACCCAGTTACCAAGCAGAGGAATTATCAATATGCAGCTAAGATCCTCAGCCCGGCCGGGAATCGGAGCCCTCTGAATCGAAGATCAACAAACTGATCATTTCAGTCAAGGAAGCGGAGAGGTTTCGTTAGTTACTATTTATGTTAAAACAGTCGATGTGCTATGGTGTAAATGATATAATGGCATTAAAGATGAAAATAAACCAGCACCGAGGGTCAATTACCTACAGTGGAAAATTCCTATGACACCCGGTTAGAAGTCTGAATGAGATGGAGTGTATAAGGTTGGAAAGTTAGGAAAAAAAGAAAAATCTTTCCTCTTCGAGGATTAAACCATTCTTACTTCACCGTGAATTTTCAATACATAGGCCTAACGTAATGAGAGAAATTTCACATGTTTTGAAATGTAATCTTAGTTTATGCAAATGACGATACTGTAATTCTCAAATTCTGTAGGCTGCGTTCATACTATTCCAAGATCAGAATTCTAAATATAAGAATACTAACACAGACTGTTCTAGCCACTTCCTGTGACTGAGAGGGGGATTTCCAAATATCGATATTTTTGACACAAAGCACGATTTTCTTAGTACTGTGCAAGACGATAAACCCATGCCCCTACAGCCCTGATGGACTTTGGACTACCAAGCGACCAATGCTCAGCCCAAAGGCCTGCAGATAACGAATGAGGTTTGGTTAGCGTAACGAAATTTCTCGGTCGTTATTGCCTTTCTAGATCGAAGCTGCTGTCTCACCGTCATATACAGTAGCTCGTAATTTGTTCTCACGTAGGCCGAGTAGACCTCAAACAAGCCTCAGATCTAGGTAAAAATCCCTGACCTGGCCAGGGATCAAGTCCGAAACCGATGAACTGTTGAACGGTGTGAAATTTACTTTCACAGTTAAGTGTAGTATTCAGAAGGGAAGTTTTCACACAATTTTCAAATCAAATCGAATAAAAATACTTTATTTGCAAATGAGGTATTTACCTCGGTGGCAAATGATGCACAAAAATACATTGTTCTCAATAAGTAAATTTTAAATTAAAAAGAAAAGAAGACTTTTCCTACAATGCAGTATTATACAATTTACATTAACAATTATTCTATTAAACACACAGCTCATCCTTAATAAATTTATATTATTTACAAAATTCTACTCATAATATCTTCTGTACTTACACACATTATTGTGGAATCACTTCAAAGAATACAGTACAGTTGCTATAAGATGTAAATGTACATTGCTTTTTTAAAACCCATTTTGATACCTATCGTACATAACGACCTGCTGCGTCTTAACCAGAGCCCCTTTTGCCACTGCATTTCAAAGTTCCTGAAGTGCCTTCATAGCTACCGTAGCGTTCTCAGGGCCCTCGAAGTCCCCACTGTACTTCATCCATACATACAGTCCCCTACTTCAGCTGTCAAATCTCCACAGACAAGGGGATGGAATTAATGTATTCACAAAAATTCTTTATTTACACATTTCTTTTCTCTGTTGCTGTTTATTATTTTCTTGAATATCTGAACAGATTTTGGAAAAAGATCAAACACTTTCCCAGGTAAACTGTTCCACTCATTCATAACCTTACCAATGAATGAAAATTTACCCCAATCGTTCCTGCTAAAATCCAGTCTGATTTTATGCTTGTGGTCAGCCCTGCCGATATAATTATTTTCCAACTGGAGCCTCTCATGGATCCCTCCCCCGCCCCCCGCCACGATTCCTCTCCCGTATAGGCTCTATAAAATCCTACCAGCAGTGCCCGCGACTTCGTGTCTGTGGAATTTATTTCTGATTATTAAGCTTCTTTGCATACGATGTTTGATGTAGTATCATTGGAGGCATGAACAAAGAGTGGCATTAAACAATTTCGATGGGCTTAAATTTCCCAACAGAATAAGTAAGTAGAACGCTTCTCTGTAGACAATGTTTGATGTTATATTATTTTCTGGTACCAAGATATATTGTCTTTCAGGTGATCCAATTCGAGATAAGCCAATATACAACTGTCCGTGCGAAAAGCACTTCTTCCTCAAGTCGATTTCCACTAGTAAGAATGTTTGTCCCTGTGTCTTATTTATTGTGATGGCAAATGACATCTTCACTGGAAACTGTAAGCGTTTAAAAGATATAGGTAATTCAGTTGGTGTCATCGGAATAAGCGGAATGTGCGCTAGTTCTCCAGACACTGGCCCTGTGAGAATGGTCGCTAAATGACATTATCTCGCAACTCTTTTATTAATAGCCTTGTGCCATTGCACATGCTAGGCGGGCTTACATTTATTAACAGCATGAGGGGGTACCGATCTTTAACATCAGGTCGTATGGTGGCAGGTGATGCGGATTAAGGGAATTCAAAGATTCTTGTGGGTAGTGTACTGCGCCTTCAATATTGCTGACTTTATCAATTGACGTATTTTATTTGACCAGGAACTTTTTGCAAAATCAAATTGTTTACGTTATTGACACTTTCGTTTCTGGGGGATACAATTGCTCGTGAACATAGGCAATGATAATCTCTTTGTAGAAGGTTTTGTATATCAGGATATATTGCATCTATAAGATGTTCTAGAGTGTGAACTATGCCGCCGAATCTATCGTCCAGTTCGATTTCAGCGCTACTGCCATTGGCGCTTGGAGAAGGCATTTTTTCTTCTCCAAGTTTAAGCAGCTGTAGTGCAAAATCACTACCGTTATGTTCGATTAAATTTGCTCTCATATTAGTACACAAATGAAGTGTTTGATCTGAACCCCATAACACAGATAACTTAATTCATGCTTTAATAATTTCTGCACGTGTTCCTTTTGCTACGACAGGAAGTATTTGTTGGAAATCTCCAGTAAAACAATAGTAATTCCATATATGATGTTGAATTTTTGAGATCTTTCAGCGTTCGATTCACTGCTTCAACATGAGATCTGTGATTCATACTACATTCACCCAGGATAATTAAGGAAGTTTCTTTCAACAATGCTCCAGCTGGTCCATTTTTACGTATATAACATACTGACAGTTGCTCCAAAGTTACAGTTAATGGCATTTTAAAGGTGGAGTGCGCAGTTTTCCCATCATGTAATCGAGGTGTGGCAATTCCTGAAGAAGCGTCTGGCAGTGTAATTTTTCCAGATTGCCTCACTTTCGCCAATATTATATTTGCGAGGAATGTTTATCTAGTACCTCCTGGGGCATCTAAGAAAAATATCTTAATTTCATTAGTTTCTACGCTGTCAATAATTTCGTCGTAAGCTCGTTTTTGGTCCGTAACCAACTTCAGTAAATTTTCGTTCAAAAAATTTGATAAGTCATAAACATCGTACCTATGTGTTAGTATGTTGTGTACTACATTGTTACATGATCGATTAGGAGAAGGTAATATGTAACAGAAAGAAAAAGATCCACCTTATCAATACTAAATTTATTAATGTTTTTTAAAACAGGACCGGTTTCGACTTTTTACAAGTCATCCTCAGCTGTCATTTACATACACATTAGAATACATGTTTTAACAGTTGTATCTTACAAATAAACATGTCATATTTGATAGACATTAGGTAGTATGTCTAGAAGTGAAATTCTGCTTCTTACGTCTAAGTTTAGAGGATCAAGGATATTAAAAAGATATCTATCTTTAACGCATTAAAAGAATTACAACATATGATAAAATTTGTTGTTTACACTTGACCTTGAATATAGAATTTACGTTCAAGTTTTACTAGTAATAGTTCTTTAAAAAGACTTTCATATTGCGTTGTTTTTAGTCGACTAAATATGCTTAAATGTAGCTGCATGTGCTTATACAGTATACTTTTTATTAGGCTTAAACTTTGTCAAAATGAGTCATGTGAATCCGAATTTGAAATTACGATAACAAAGTGAAATGCGTTTGAAATAACAGTAAGCTAGGTAACTGAAACCTGTGTTGAATGACTCCTTCAATTATATACTATATAAAATATATTTCATGCAAAGAAGACAATAGCACACTTCAATATATAAAAGTTAAAAGGTATAAGACAATCATGTAAGTTTTGTGAAATTCATATGAAGTATTGTTCTTTCTTCATGCGTATGTGTCAAGTTCAAATGGGGTAGTATACTTCATATAAACTTTGTCAAAATAAATAATGTGAATCTGAATTTGAGATTGCGTTGAGAAATGAAAGATATGGGTAATTCAGTTGGTGTCATCGGAATAAGCGGAATGTGCGCTAGTTCTCCAGACACTGGCCCTGTGAGAATGGTCGCTAAATGACATTTTCAACGTATCACTAACGACAAAATAGAGAACTTAGCCATAAAAAAAACAAAACAATCTTAATAAAAAATTAGAGTCTTTAAAACAGACTCGAAGAACGGAACCCATGATTCCTAATATAAAAAAGATCACCTCATCCCAACCTAAATCTGACATTGAACATAATTTCCATCCTTCGATCAAAAATCTCACGAATACAGTATTCGATGAAACAGAAACTGAAATTTTGAGTAAGGGTCCGAAACATAATTGGGGCAATACCTCAGTTTTGCAAAATATCACAATTACCACTGCGGAAACTGAACTTGCATTACAGAAAATTCCATATGACCTACGAGATGAAGTAAACCACGACATCGCAAAAAGACTACCGCAGTATATCAAGAAATTACAAGAAAATTGTTCACACAGTAACAAAATTAATATAACACATATAAATGGACTAAATAACAAGATAAAACAAAACAATCTGGTCGTAACTAAAGCGGACAAAGGCAACACCACAGTAGTCATTGACAAAAATGTATACATTCAAAAAACAAAAGAAGTTTTCAATAACGACACCTTTCGGATCATACGCAAGAACCCCACAAATATAATACAAAGAAATCTTAAGACTCTACTTAAAAACACGGACCTACTACTTACCGAAACTGAAGCACAAAATCTCATAGTCATGAACCCCCAACTACCGAATGCAAAAGCTCTTCCAAAAATACATAAGGACAACATACCCATGAGACCCATAGTAAATTACAGAGCAAGTCCTACATATAAATTATCGCAATTCATCCAAAAATTCCTCAAAAAACATTCATTTCAAGCGAATAAAACTATACGCAATTCAATAGACTTCGGCAACAAAACTAAAGAGCTACAACTAGAACGATACCATTCCTTAGCGTCATATGATATTACCAATATGTACCCCAATATCCCCACTAGAAAAACTATAGATATAATCTCATCCAATCTCAAAACTCACAGTAAACTAAGTAATTTAGAAATCGAGGAGTTCATAATAATTTTAGAATTTGCCGTCAATAACAACTTTTTAAATTCCATGACACAATTTATCAACAACTAGGCTTGCCAATGGGTTCTCCCGCCACCGGTATAATTGCTGAAATATATTTAGACCACATCGAATACAACTCAATCAGTACAATAAACGGAATATTCTTTTGGTGCAGATTTGTTGATGACGTATTTGCCATAATCGATAATAGACTAACTAATGACAACACTTTGTTAGACAAATTAAACACCATAGACCCACATATACAGTTTACAAAAGAATCAGAAAACAACTGCAAACTGAACTATCTCGATTTGACTATTACTAGACAAGACAATCACTTGCCTTTCAAAATTTATCGCAAGCCCACCCATACAATAAATACAATAGCAACAGATTCCATTCATTCCAACTCCCATAAAAAAGCAGCATATTACAGTATGGTTTATAGAGCCTTTAACGTACCGCTTTCAAAAACAGATTTTAATGAAGAGATACATTTAATCCAAGAAAGCAAGAAAAAATGGATACAAGAAAGATACAGTCAATTCAATCATTCATAAGTTCAAATCAAAACCCAAAACTAAACTATCAAAAATAGACAAACCTAAGAAAAACTACGCAACCTTTACATTTAATAACACGCACATATACTTGTTAACCAACATTTTCAAAAAACATAACCTTGAAATAGCCTACAGGACTACACATAACAGCAACATCATCATACATAACACAAAAACTATCAACAATAACAACAAATACCTTCGTTCTGGAGTTTACCGAATCCGCTGCAATAACTGCTTAACAAGCTACATAGGACGTACAGGCAGAAACTTTACTATCAGATAGGCTACAACGAACACGTCAATGCCATAAAACACAACCATTTTTCGGCTATAGGACAACACATGGTCGATTACAAACATAACTTTACTAATATAGATAATGATATGATAATATTAAGCACAAACCCCAAAGGACCCTTACTCAATATTATTGAAGATCTATATATAACAGTAGACCAATATGCCAACCCTAATTATAACATTAATGAAATAACAGATAAAACCAATATTTTATTTAATAAAATCATCCCTTTTATAAAAAAACTATTATCTGAGAACAGTCAATAAACAACACCACGCGCAATCCACAGCGCAGGTAAAAGACACGACTAACTCCACCTCTACACAGTTAGCAACTCCCCTTCCCCATCCCTCCATTCCCCTCCTCACGACAACAGACACTAATACCAGAAGTTCACGATATAGTACACGCCAAGCTGCCAAGCGATACACTTCCCAATCATCTCACGACAGTAAGTAATCTCTACACACACACACACACACACACACACACACACACACAAGTTTAACACTTTAACATTCTAATACGCTTCTAATTGATTTCATTTACTTTTTACAGATAGTTAGCAAGTATCATAGACCGAAAAAGAACCACCTACAACAACAGCTTTCATAACCCCAGCAGCACATTCATCTTCAATCTGTATATTTAACAAGACAATATAAGTTTATAGTGATTGGATTTTAGCAAATATCTTACAGTGGCCAATAGTGCCCCATTTGAACTTGGCATGTATACGTGAAGAACGGTACTTCATATGAAGCTTCACAAATTTGCAGGACTGCCTCTTACCTTTTAACTTGCATATTGAAATGTACCGTTGTCTTATGTAGCATATAATGTATTTTACACAGTATATATTTGAAGAGGTCATTCAATACAGGTTTTAATCACCTGGCATTTCATTTCTCAACGCAATCTCCAATTCAGATTCACATTATTTATTTTGACAAAGTTTATATAAAGTATACTACCCCATTTGAACTTGACACATACGCATGAAGAAAGAACAATACTTCATATGAATTTCACAAAACTTACATGATTGTCTTATACCTTTTAACTTTTATATATTGAAGTGTGCTATTGTCTTATTTATATGTAATGTATTTTAAATAGCATATAATTGAAGGAGTCATTCAACACAGGTTTCAATTACCTAGCTTACTGTTAATTCAAACGCATTTCACTTTGTTATCGTAATTTCAAATTCGGATTCACATGACTCATTTTGACAAAGTTTAAGCCTAATAAAAAGTATACTGTATAAGCACATGCAGCTACATTTAAGCATATTTAGTCGACTAAAAACAACGCAATATGAAAGTCTTTTTAAAGAACTATTACTAGTAAAACTTGAACGTTAATGCTATATTCAAGGTCAAGTGTAAACAACAAATTTTATCATATGTTGTAATTCTTTTAATGTGTTAAAGATAGATATCTTTTTAATATTCTTGATCCTCTAAACTTAGACGTAAGAAGCGGAATTTCACTTCTAGACATACTACCTAATGTCTATCAAATATGACATGTTTATTTGTAAGATACAACTGTTAAAACATGTATTCTAATGTGTATGTAAATGACAGCTGAGGATGACTTGTAAAAAGTCGAAACCGGTCCTGTTTTAAAAAACATTAATAAATTTAGTATTGATAAGGTGGATCTCTTTCTTTCTATGACATACTATAGATATCAATACGGAACATCATGAAATTTATTAATCAAGATATTAATCAAGATAGGAGAAGGTAAATCAAAATCTTGTAAAGTTTTGTCGTTTAGTTGCAAAAGACTGTTTTCTATTTGTATCAAACCTTCTTTGTACATGTCGTCATTGCAAGATAACGTAAAGTACTGATTTCGATGTCGAATTCTGTGTCTAATATCTTCGCATAGATTGTCTTTGAATTCATCCCATAGCTTGAGCGGTTGACAGGAGTGACAAAATAATAATATCACAACAAATAACTCCCTCAACTTTAACGAACTTAGTGAAAGCGAAGCTTCTCTCATAGTGTTTACCCAGTGGTCATCAATTTCCAATAAACCTCCATCACGGAAAGATGCTTGATATGTTTCATTTACAACACCTTTTACGGTTTTTAAATGCTGGAATGAGATGGGGCCACGTACGTGATGCAGCAATATTCTTAGATAGAAACACTCAGACTGGGAAGGATGCATTGTATATACTCTTCTCAAAGCAGAATCTCATTTAATACCAGGATATCCGCCGACATATTGACATCTCTTTCTACGTGTAAATTTATTATTCACCCAGGTGTAATATTGGGGAACTTCATGATACAGTAACGTTTTTGCGAGTTCATCACTATCGCAGAGTTCAAAAAATGTCGTGAGTGTGGTTTTCGGTGGATTAGCGAGTACATGTTGCACATTCTCTGGCGTGATGTACACTCTTATTCCATTTTTTTTAAGTGTACAGCTAAATGTACAACGGTAGGGTGTCTGTCATGTAACCTCCATACCGCTTATGATGTACTTATGTACTGCCCGTTTAAATAATTTTCCACCTCGCCATGAGCATGCCTGGCACTGAAAGTGGCCAGATCACAACCTTTATTTATATATTTACATATACAGTATATGTATGTTATAGCTTGCACCGAATGACAATATTCAGCGTTGATATGTGCTTTGAAAGTACGATGCAGTATTGGAGAGTACGGAATAATCCATCTGTTATCGATCGTAATGGTTCTTCCCCGAGCACTTAAAGTGGCGACCTGTCCACCATTATTCATATGTCGTCGGCGGTAAACTGGATATCCATCCTCACCGATTTGGGCTTCAGTAACGAAACGCCTAGGATATTTCTTGGGACAAATGCTGTTTTTCATACATGGTGACGTATGATTATCTTCCCCGTGTATCATATTTTTGGTCACGATGTCAAACAATGCCGGATCTTCGTCTTTGTCAGGTAGTTCAGCAGATATAATATTATCGATCTCGTCCTGTTGAATGTTTGTTTCGAGCCAAAATAACATATGGCAGTCCGGCAACCCACGCTTTTGCTACTCAACGCTGAGCATATGACAGTTGACTTTTCCAAAAATCTCGTCATTATTGATACGTTGAATAATATTCCAACTACCGCGCCAAACCTGGTCGAAGCTGAACCGCATTAGAACGGGTCAAGGAGGTGTGGTCACACCTTAAAGAAATGGGGTTTCCGTACATCTGCTGCCTGTGACTGTGAAGTGGAATATATATATATATAGTTGAATAATCTTTTCATTTTGAAATGAAAGACTCTGTCGGTAGAAAGGCCGCTGGCCAGGAAACGGTTCTTGTATAATTTCTGTCCACTCGGGATTGCACGTAAAAGTGACATAACGACGAACGCCGGTCATGGCATCTTGCTTTTTTTCATTCATATACCGCGTGGATCCTGTGAAACATGAAGCCAAGATGATGTGTGTCGAATATGGGCAGCGTTTATATTGGCATCTTGATTCAAAGCATCTCTTAAGTGAATGTAATCATCAGTTCTCAATGTTAGCTGGTTTCGGCATATTATGTAATCTAATATTTCGGATATCATTTTAGCCATCATGTCGACACAGTACTGACTGAACAAATCTCTGTAGTAATGTAACGCATGGAAAGAGCATTAACCATCAATCTGTAAGCATAAAACTGCATACATGGCATCGTTTTATTCTTTGCGGACTGTTGTTGCGGGATGTTCAGACAATAACCATCTTCTCCTGTTACAAACATCAAAGGATATTGTAAGGTATCAATAGCTCGGTGCAGTTCAGAGACTCTTTTCAACTGGTTATCTCTACTATGGAGCACTATATCTCTTGGTCCTTTGTCTTCATCCACTAATAGAACGGCCACCTCATTAACTGTCGGCGAATTGTCTCTACCTTGATGTTTTTATGGAGTGCTATCGGCGTGGATAATTAACTTCGAGTTTTCTGATGAGTTCCGTTCTAGGTTGTACTTGAAACTTCTAATGTAGAGGTTGTGGCTGTTCAGTGTATTCTGTAGGTCATTTATCAAATCGGTGTTTAATCTGGCGTCAGTGACTGAACGCAGTGGTAATAGATCAGCATCGGAGATGTAGTAAATTTGCAGAAATTGCGGAGTTTGGCCTGATGGCGGGAGAAGGCTGCCAGTGAGATGATATATCTGGCCCCCAATCTTAAAAGAAGGCATAAAATTGTATTCCAGAAATGTTTCCCCGTCGAACGAACCTACTGTAATTAGGATACGTCTGAACGTAGTTAAAAATATTGTAGTGTATTGTAGCACCTTATTAGAAATTAGTGCGCTTATTCTATTGCTGTGAAATATTTGTGTAGCATAGTAGAAGTGTCTGTAGTAACTCTCTACTAGAATTCTGTTGTAGTAATTAGGATAGACTTAAGTTTATAATTGTGTAATTCTTGTGTATTCCTTTCGGTATTCCGTAATTAACGACAGTTTCCATCCTGTTAAGACTGTTGTAGGATAAACATTTTCTGCAACTAAGTACGTAGTATTGTAGTGCAGTAGTAGCTTATATTAATTACCTTATTGTCATGTGTTCTTTGTGTACCATCCTAGATAATAATTCTTTCCATTCATTTTTATTTTGCACAGAATAATTTATTTAATTTTTTATTTTATTTTCTTTATTCCGTGAAGAATGGCAAAGGAGTGCAAGTCTAGGAACTGTGGGTGTGGCCGGGCATTAAGGAGTATCAGAGAGGAGTTGGAGAGTTTGAGGGAGATAACTAGGATTCTCTCAGAGGGCAGGAAGAAAAGAGGGTCTCCCTCAAACAATGTACAGGATACAGTAGGTGTAAAAGAGTGATGGGAAGGAAAAGTGGAATTGTAGAAGACAAATGGTCTAATGTTTTAAGGGGAAGGAGATTGCAGGCTAAGGGCTCTATTCACGATCAGAATTCAGGACAGGTGTCTGTGAGAAATCGGTATGAGTCACTGCAGGTACTGTAGAACAACAGGCGGAAAGTGAGGAACAGGGAAATGTTGCTGAGAAGTGTGGTAGGAGGAAAGGAAAAGGTAGGAAAGAGAAATGTAGAACAGAGGATAAGAAAACACTGGTGGAACAGGGTGACGGGAAGGAGAAAAGGGAGGAGGAAGTAGCATATGTAGCAGTGAGGAAAGATAGGGCTGATCAGGATGGGGGGGGGGATCAAATGAGTTGGGTGGGGTTGAGACATGTGGGGAAAGTGTGTGGAGGAAAGGAAACCAGGGTAGAGTGTTTATCCAGGAATGAAGTTAAGGCAGATGTTGAGGAAAGTAGAAGAGGAGGAGGAGAGAAAGGAGAAGATGGTAGAGTTTCACATTGGTACCAACAACGTAAGGCAAGCAGGTATGTACCAACATACAGTACTTGGAGATGTATGGGGCATGGTAAATGAAGCACGGGTGACGTTTAAGGAAGCGAAGATTGTTATCAGTGGAATACTGTATAGGAAGGTTACTTACTGGATGGTGATTGGGGATTTTAATAAGACTATGGAATGGATATATGGGAAACTGGGCGTGAGAATTCTAGATCCTAATGGGTGGATAGGAGATAGGAATCTGCGCTCAGATGGCCTTCACTTAAACCGCAGTGGTAAATATAAGTTAGGAAATTTGTTTAGAAGGGTTATAGGGAGGTACATTCACGGAAACGAGGTGGTACAGGGAGCGGTATTAAGGGTACAGGGATCTGGAAGTCAAGTAGGGATGACATAAAATTGTTAGTGCTGAACTGTAGAAGTACTGTAAAGAAAGGAATATAATTTAGTAATTTAATAGATATATACCTACCAGATATTGCAATAGGAGTTGAATCATGGCTGAGAAATGATATAACGGATGCAGAAATATTCTCAAGCAACTGAAGTGTGTATCGTCGGGATAGGATAGGAATGGTAGAAAGGAGAGTATTCATTTTGATGAAAGAAGAATTTGTAAGCCACGAAAAAGTTGAAGGTGGGAAATTCTAGATGTAAAGCTCATCTCTAAAGATAATAAGCAACTTGGTGTCTTTGGAGTGTACAGACGGAAAAGGGTAGCGCTGACGCTGATTCAGAATTAATTGATAAGATAATCAGCTATCTGGGAAACGATATG
This sequence comes from Anabrus simplex, assembly GCF_040414725.1. NCBI lineage: Eukaryota > Metazoa > Arthropoda > Insecta > Orthoptera > Tettigoniidae > Anabrus > Anabrus simplex. Next base: position 138,671,698 of record NC_090267.1, read on the forward strand.
GAAAGGAACGTGATAGTAGCCGGTATCTCAATTTACCAAATGTCAATTGGGAAGGTTATGCAAACGACAGGAAGCATGACCAACAAATGGCAAATAAGTTAATATGGGAAGGGCAGTTGATTCAGAAAGTGATGGAACGAACTAGAGGGAAGAATATTCTGGACGTGTTGCTGGTAAAACCAGATGAGCTCTATAGAGAAACCGAAGTAATAGATGGCATTAATAAAATGAAATAGCGTATGGCTTTTAGTGCCGGGAGTGTCCGAGGACAAGTTCGGCTCGCCAGATGCAGGTCTTTTGATTTGACACCCGTAGGCAACCTGCGCGTTGTGATGAGGATGAAATCATGATGAAGACGACACATACACCTAACCCCCATGTCAGCGAAATTAACCACTTAATGTTAAAATTCCCGACCCTGCCGGGAATTGAACCCGGGACCCCTGTGACCAAAGGCCAGCACGCTAACCATTTAGCCACGGAGCCGGACGATGGCATTAGTGATCACGAAACTGTCTTTGTCGTAGTTTAAAATAAATGTGAGAAAGGAATGTATAAAAATTAGGACTATTAGGTAGTACCATATGGCTGATAAAAAAGGCACGAGGAAGTTTTTAAAAAGTAACTATGACCGGTGGAAAACAGTAAATAGAAATATAAACAGACTCTGGGATGGGTTTAAGGCAATTGTTGAGGAACGTGAAAACAGGTTTGTACCTTTAAAGGTGGTAAGGAATGGTAACGATCCACTATATTATAACAGAGAAATAAAGAGACTAAGAAGGAGGTGCAGATTGGAAAGAAATAGAGTTAGAAATGGCTGTTGAAGTAAGGAGAAATTGATGGAACTTACAAGGAAATTGAATCTAGCAAAGAAGTCAGGTAAGGATAATATGAGCGGGCGGGTTGGCCGTGTGCGTAGAGGCGCGTGGCTGTGAGCTTGCATCCGGGAGATAGTAGGTTCGAATCCCACTATCGGCAACCCTGAAAATGGTTTTCCGTGGTTTCCCATTTTCACACCAGGCAAATGCTGGGGCTGTACCTTAATTAAGGCCACGGCCGCTTCTTTCCAACTCCTAGGCCTTTCCTATCCCATCGTCGCCATAAGACCTATCTGCGTCGGTGCGACGTAAAGCCCCTAGCAAAAAAAAAGGATAACATGATGGCACGGATATTCGGCAGTCATACAAATTTGAGTGAAAAATGGAAGGGTATGTATAGGCACTATGAGGCAGAAACAGGTTCCAAAAGGGATATTCCAGGAATCATTAATGAACAAGGGGAGTGTGTATGCGAGGATCTTCAAAAGGCAGAAGTATTCAGACAGCAGTATGTAAAGATTGTTGGTTGCAAGGATAATGTCCAGATAGACGAGGTGACTAATACTAAAGAATTAAAATTTACCTGTGATAACAATGAGTTTTACAGTAAGATACAAACGTTTTAAACTAAAAAAGCAACTGGAATTGATAAGGTTTCGGGGGATATAAGAAAGGCAATGGGTACCATATCTGAAGTACTTACTTGATTATTGTTTTCATGAAGGAGCTATATCAAATAAATGGAGAGTTGCTATAGTAGCCCCTGTGTACAAAGGAAAGGGTGATAGACATAAAGCTGAAAATTACAGGCCAGTCAGTTTGATATGCATTGCATGTAAGCTTTGGGGAAGCCTTCTTTCCGATTATTTTAGACATGTTTGTGAAATTAATAACTGGTTCAATAGAAGGCAGTTCGGATTTAGGAAAGCTTATTCCACTGAAGCTCAGCTTGTAGGATTCCAGCAAGATAGAGCAGATATCTTGGATTCAGAAGTTCAAAAGGACTGTATAGCGATTGACCTGTCTAAACTTGGCAAAAATGAGTGCAATTGGACTAGACAAAAGAGTGACTGAATGGGTGGCTATATTTCTAGAAAATAGATCGCAGAGAATTAGAGTAGACGAAGCTTTATCTGACCCTGTAATAATTAAGAGGGTAATTCCTCAACGCACTATTATTGGACCTTTATGTATTCTTATATATATATCTGTATATATAAAATAAGAATTCTCAAATATTTTTATTATTAGTGGTCCTAAAGATAAATACTACATAACGAAAGTTATATAGAATTAAATTTCCGATCATTTATGTCATACATTGTTACCGTACCGGCTTTGATAACACAGATATTCATGAATTTGTATTTTTGTTGCCAAGTCCACATCAACGCCGAGCCGCAAGAAAGTGAGTTAACAGAACTGCATGAAAGTCGGTATATACAGTCGGGGAATAAGAAACCACAGTCTAAGTTATAAACAATTTTATTCGCCCTGGATGAAATTGTAGTTTAGGGGAAGTCGCCTAAAATTTAATTTTTAAATACCAATGTCTTGGTGCTATCGAAAAGTACTACCAAGACCAACTACAATTACATCAGACCCTAATGCAGAAAAAACCTGGCGGACATCGGCGTGCGATATGAGAGGTTGAGGGAAAGGTTATGCATGTTTATTCCGAACCACCTAAAGAAAATATCACAAGTCGAACCTCATGAAATGCAACTCACTAACTCAAAATATGAATAATTAAACACCATAAGTAGCGTTACCGCGTATTGTAAGTCTAAATGAAATTTCAGAGGGGGAAAAACGAAGGGAGAATTATTGTATCAACGTCAGGTTGAAACAGACACAGAGTATTGTATAACAATATTTCACATCTGAATCTCCGGGCAGCAAATACGATACATAGATGTCAACAAAGTACATTATTAACCTTACATGAAATACTATGTAACACCACCATTAACCACAGCCCATTATGTAAAACACGCAAACAAATTTCTCCAACAAAATTTCAACCCTCCAAAATCCACCTGTATTGTTGAGTAGCTACAAGCGATATTTGTATGATAAACTTGACCGTCTAAAGCACTCGTCACCTTAAAACTCATCAGAATTGATGGCATAATTGTATTTTATATAAAAAAAAGAACACAATCGTCACGTTAAATCACGGGAAATGCGGTTAGGTTTAGTTTACGCATGTTCACTGTAAAACGTTGAAAATTAATTAAGTTACATCATTCTTGCACCACCGTTTAAGATTAATTTAGTCTCTAAATCATAAATCTTGGTCATGATTTACCGGATCTTTCTGGGACTGATTTAATTTTCTTTGTAGTAAGGTACGTTGGCTGATAGGCTAAATGCTAGGATAGGCATCATTAGTTTTAACTTCGGAAGTTGGCGCGGCACTGGAATTAGATCACCACCTTCTATAGGTATATGTCTTCCCTCAAAATACATTTGATTTCAAAAATGATAAAATAATTAATGAACACAACATTATTAGTCCTATGATCCGTTTCGAAGTTTTCCTTACGAATGCTCTTAACCCAATTTTGCCTTAATACTAGGTCTATTGGAAACGGGAACACTGAGCTCTTACTTACATCCAGGCACACACCAAATTGAACTATAAACATATTGCATAGGTAACTAAAAATAAAGAAAGTACTTTCGAAGAAGAACACGAGAATCAAAATTAACCTAATCACAACCGACATTGTTGGAATAAATAAGCTCTTTGAGAACAAACAGCTTCTTACGGCACTGAAAGAGTAACTATAATCTTCTTAAGACCATAAATAAATATCATGTACGATTAATAATATTCAAATTTCCATAAATATTTGGTAACAACACGGCTTACACAAATCAAAACAAACGCATGCTAGCACTCCAGCTGCCGCCATTATGGACAGTTTCGATAGGTCGATTAAGGTCTGAGATATTGTAGTTGGTCTTGGTACTACATAACAAAAGTTATAGAGAATACAATTTCCGACCATTTATATTTTATTCAGTTTTATCGTACCTACTATGATAAGAGTGGTATTTCAGAGAGAGACGAAAGGCCTACAATATTGAAAGCGTATAACATTGATCAACAATAACATTACATTGACCATTGTTTGTTGTGATGTTCTTTGTCTCTTATGCTGCCGCTCAACTCCGATGGATGAGATTACTGCTACGTACCGAGTATATCAGCCTGACTGAATACTGGCGGGAAATAGCTGGGGAGTTTGAGAACTTTCTTCTTTAGCATGCCATTCCTCTGGTTCATACATTTTCTGATACTGCTGGTACGTAACAGATTAGTTCATCATACTATTCCGGCTATTCGATCCCTACTCTGACGCGCTGTTTTGAATGAGCAGTGTGCAAATATAAGGCAGAGGCTCACTTAGTAGTAGTAGTAGTACTAGTAGTATAGTAGTATGACCTAGTCTAGAATTACAATTTAGGCGTATTCCAATGTTTTAAATATTTGCTCCACGTCTCACCGACACAGGGTAGGTCTTATGGCGACGATGGAACAGGAAAGGCCTAGGAGTAGGAAGGAAGCGGCCGTGGCCTTAATTATATATATATATTATATCAGTAAAGAAGTGGAATCAGAGATAGGCTTTTTGCGGATTCTGTATAGACGAATAAATAAGTTACAAGACTGTGAGCAATTGCAAAATGACCTCGATAATGTTGTGAGACGGACAGCAGGCAATGGCATGTTGATAAACGGGGTTAAAAGTCAGGTTGTGAGTTTCACAAATAGGAAAAGTCCTCTCAGTGTTAATAACTGCGTTGATGTGGTGAAAGTTCCTTATGAGTTACGTAGCAGCAGTACGATATCAGAAAATGTATGAACCAGAGGAATGACATGCTAAAGAAGATAGTTTTCTAACTCCCCACCTAGGCCTATCTCTTGTCAATATTCAGCCAGGCTGTTATACTCGGTACGCATCAGTAATCCCATCTATCGGATTTGAGCGGCAGCATAAGAGACAAAGAACATCACCACAAACATTGGTCAATGTAATGTTACTGTCGATCAATATTATGCGCTTTCAATATTGTAGGCCTTCACATTTAGTTTTCTTCCGACTCTGAAATACCACTCTTATCATAATCGGTACGGTAAAATTGAATAAAACGTAAATGGTCGGAAATTGTATTCTCTACAAATTTTGTTATGTAGTACTTTTCGATATGACCAATAACAGGTATTTAAAAATTAAATTTTAGGCGCCTTCCCCTAAACTACAACTTCATACAGGGAGAATACAATTGTTTATAAGTTAGACTGTATTTTCTTATTCTCCGACTCTATATACCGAATTTCATTCAATTCTGTTAACCCATTTTCTCGTGGCTCGGCGTTGATATGGACTTGGCAACAAAAGTAAAAATTCATGAATATCTGTGTTATCAAAGCTGTTAAGGTAACAATGTATGACATAAATTAATTCTATTAATAAATTCTATGTAACTTTAGTTATGTAGTATTTATCGATAGGGTCACTAATAATATAAATATTTGAGAATTACATTTTAGGCCTTCCCCTAAACTACCATTTCACTGAGCGTGAGTAAAATTATTTGTAGCCTAGATTGTAGTGGCTCATCCCCCGACTTCACATACCGATTTTCATTAAATTCTCTTCAGCCGTTTTCTCATGATGCGTGTACAGACAGACATGACGGATAAGTAAAAGAGTGCATGTCCTTGTTACTGTGGACATGACCGATACAGAAATGTTCAAATTCTAAGCAATGTACAGAATAAACTCTAAATATATACGTATATGTATAGATGTTTGCGAAATTAATGACTAGTTCGATAGAAGACACTTCGGGTTTAGGAAAGGTTATTCCACTGAAGCTCAACTTGTAGGATTCCAACAAGAAATAGCAGATATCCTGGATTCAGGAGGTCAAATGTAAGTACCTGTACTCTTTGTCTCTGTGCTGCAAGTCGTAGTAAACGTTCGGCGCTATTTTCTCGATCGCGAGCCCGCGAGGTTCTAGTGGTTTGCTCGGCAAGGCGCTGTGAACGGTCAGCGGTCGATTCTCTAGCACGTCTTTGCGATAGATACTCTCTCTGACTTGCTAGACTATTTGTATTCTCAGAGGACGACTCTCCAATACGACGTAGTTTGGCTGCCCTTGACTGAGATGATTGTCTAGAAAGTCGTGATTTTCGTTTAGGAACAAATTTTATGTGTTACTTACAAATAAAGAAAAAGTATGTAGCGTGTAAGTAGAGAGGAATTGGTTCAGTAGATCGTGGGAGTACTGAAGTATCAATCAGTCACTGCATTCAAGTTCAACATAAGCACTCTATTTCCTGGCAGCAGGTATGAGTAATTTCTGTATTAAGAGCTGAAATTTTCCGGTTACCCAAGTATCATTTTATCGTAACTACCCCGGTGTATTATGATTGCTTTATGCGTTAAAACAAACATAAGTAATTATTTCCATAGAACATCAAAGAGCAATAAACCAAGCAAAGGTCAAATATTCGCGGACACTCGATCACAGGTCGGAAAATAATGCGAACCACGTATGTTCATATCGCCCTCCTCGAGTCGTCTCCTCTTAAGCTATGTGGCTAAGTTTTGAAGCACACACTACGTTACTTTACTGCTGATTCCACTCAGCACAACACAATAGACCATGCCAGACTCGGTCGTACAACTGCTACGTCTTGATGAAAAACGTTCTTCTTTACTTTTTACTAACGTTTTAGTAATCATGGCTGACGGTGGGCGAATGGACTCTGCCATTGAAATGTCGTTGCCATAATTCAAGACAGAACATCTCGCTGTCTTGAATTATGGGAGTGACGCTTCATAGAGTAAATCTTCAGCCACTGGCAGAATCCATTCGTGACACCGCCAGCCATGATTTAACAATCTAGGAATAATGCGACTTGTGATGTTATATGAATAAGAACTAGAGGCCTGAAAGGCCCCTAGACCCCCTTTGCTTGATCACATAGCAATGGTTTTGTCACTAGCCGGACCTAACGAATCCATACCAATGATTTTGTTACTAGCCGGGCCTAACGTATCGGGTCCAATGGCTCTGTCACTAGAAAAATTATTACATACACACACATAAAGAAGGATATAGAAAAAAGAAACATTTATACCGACATTGAACGTAATACCTTAATTGCAATGTGCACAAACACAGACTTGTACTTCATACTAGAAACCAATCGATGACAAATGAACATTAAACAGCGGTTCTGCGCCGGTGAGCCTTAAAGTTGTACCGCGGTTATGATATACAAATCAAATGAACCGCTAACCACCAAACAGACATGTCTGCGTATTAATAGTGTTACCAAGCTGTACGTAATACATTATCCTGGGTAAGGAAGTAATTAACCTCTTTGTCATTTCCTGTTTTTCGTGTATTGTTTACAGCTACGTACCGCGCACGCTGATGAAGCATCGAAGTAGCGCTTTTTCTACCGACTTCATCTACAGTTACTTAAATTTCAAACTGGGCTACATCGCGCATTCCTATCTACGAAATGTCACTGTAAATTTTGTCACAAATGGAACAGAATAATTGCTGTTTCTTAAATGAAGTGAAAAATCTGCGGTAAATTAAGAAATACCGTCGTTATTAGAGAAATATGAGTACATACTTAAGGCCTGTATACAGGACACCTTTATGTCGTATTTCACTGCTGGTTCCGACTTTTGTTAATTTCTTGAGGTCCAGGGCTAGCACCGAGAAATGGGAGTGCTATGTCTGTGGACTCTCATTATATTTGTCCATATGACTAGAGCGGCCAGTTGAAACAGCAAAATGGAGATCAATAGCATTCACGATAAGGAAAATAGCATGATCCCTGGACCAATAAATATTTTTTTTGTTCGAACGAAAATAGCATGATCCCTGGACCAATAAATCACTAGTCCACAGAATTATTCTTACGTACCGGTACATGGGCCATAGCTTTTTGTCGCCTATTAAATCTTGCATATCGCGATACAATTCAAGAAATGTCATTGACACCTGAAGCAATAAAACGAAAGCAAAGAACTTCAGTGAACACAGACATCACACACGAAATTGTTGATAGTGTAAGACAAACAAAAGACATACGTATGTTAATGTGAGCGTAGCACCAACAGTACTTATAAAGTCGTAAAGTAGGTATACATAATATTCACCAAAAATAAAATATTTCTTAATTTACCGCAGATTTTAGACTTCAACTGTGTAAGAGCAATTATTATGTTCCATTTGTGACAATTTTTACAGTGACATTTCGTAGATAGGAATGCGCGACGTAACCTTCAAACTGAAAAGTTATAGGTTGTAGCGATCCGTCACAAATGTTTTAATTGTTAAGCCTGTGGACTGAATTCAATAATGACTTAGCTATCAATACGATTGTATACTTCCGTCTATCGCCACCGTGATCATTGCTAAATAATCCCTTCCTGTTTCCCTTGATAATATCATTCTAGCAGTTTTATCATATATTTCCGCATAACCAGTGAAGTGAAATTTAAGTGAAAATTTGGTTTTTAACTAAGTGAAATGTCTAAATGATCAGCTTGTTGTTCTGTTTTACTGTGGGACTATTCATCTATTCTAGTACAGTGTGTCATTTTATTGCTGGACTGAGTAGCTCAGACAGTAGAGTGCTGGCCTTCTGAGCCCAATTTGGCACGTAATCACATAGATATTTAAGAATTATACGTTAGGCCTTTCCCTAAAGTACCATTTCACTTAGCGTGAATAATATTACCTATAGCCCAGATTGTAGTGCCACATTCCCCGACTTAACATAACGATTTTCATTAAATTCTCTTCAGTCATCACTCCCTCTTGTCTTATTCTTAAGAGTTTACGGTTTATTTATTTATTTATTTATGTATTTATTTATTTATTTATTTATTTATTTATTTATTTATTTATTTATTTATTTATTTATTATTTTATGCCATTGTATGTGGCGAAGTTAGGGCTCACGGCCCTCTCTTACACTTAACCACAACATACAGTAAATAGTTACATAAATGAGAAAAATAGCATTGTCAACAGTCTCTAAAAACTACCTAAATTAACGGAGTAATATTAGCCTATAACTTATTATAATTGTTTTTTAATAAGTAATATTGTCTATCTACATCACCTAGCTCTAAGTCATACTTGCACTCATACACACTAACATTGATACAAGCTGATCGCGTATTTAAGAGGAATTCTCGACAAGACCGTTTAAATTATTTTAAAATTATCTTCACAATTTTCCTTGTCGATATGGACCGATGACCATGTGGTTTTTACACCTTAAAACAACTGAGAAACTAAACTAAACCAAACCGTCCCGGCGATTCATCTGAAACTGATCACAAACACAATACCAACACTTAATATTCTTTATCCAGTAGCTCAGCAAGGGAAAAACCCGTTTTTTAATGCAATAGGGTGTTTTATGTATAATAATCTTTTTAGCTAGTTGCTTTACGTCGCACTGACACAGATAGGTCTTATGGCGACGATGGGATAGAGAAGGGCTAGGAGTGGGAAAGAAGCGGCCGTGGCCTTAAGTAAGGTACAGCCCCAGCATTTGCCTGGTGTGAAAATGGGAAACCACGGAAAACCATTTTCAGGGCTGCCGACAGTGGGGTTCGAACCTACTATCTCCCGAATACTGGATACTGGCCGCACTTAAGCGACTGCAGCTATCGAGCTCGGTAATAATCTTTTTCTTCTTCTACCACTTTTCCCACACCTGTGGGCTCACTGGTGCGAACTGTCTCGAACAGGTGGATTTGGCCCTGTTTTACGGCCGGATGCCCTTCCTGACGCCAACCTTATATGGACGGATGCAATCACTATTGCGTGTTTCTGTGGTGTTTGGTAGTGTAGTGTGTTGTCTGAATATGAAGAGGAAAGTGTTGGAACAAACACAAACACAAACACCCAGTCAGCGAGCCAGAAGAATTAATCAAACACGATTAAAATCCCCGACCCGACCAGGAATCGAACCCGGCACCCTCTGATCCGAAGGCCTCAACGCTGACCATTCAGCCAATGAGTCGGATATGGCCTTTTACGTATACTGTTTTTATAATATTTGTACTATTCATTAACCCGATATCTTGAACATTGAAAGTAACAAGAGAAGGCCTAATGGCCTTAACTACGCCAATAAAGACATTTATCTATCTATAATTAAAACTAAAATAATATAATTCATTGAATTTACGTTTAAACACATGTTTTATAATAAAGATTATGTTTTATTTTTGCTTTAAATTATTTTAAAATATCTAGCGGTTGAATTAATAAACGCGGGTGAAGCTGGGGGTACGTGCTAGTAAATAAATGAAGCATTTCTATAATAAAAAATGCTCTCCTATAGTAGTCCAAGTGATAAAATTTGTATACACGAAGTTGATCACCACAAGCGCATAATTATTGATTTTCGAAATCCTATTGTCTTCTTGCATTTTGTGTGTAATGAGAACAAATGCAATAACAAAAGGAAAATGGTAGTATACACTATCCTAACTGTTATCAAAGGTAACAGAGAAAGGAAATCTTTAGTACCTTTACTCATTCCAAATAACTTTTATTTCAGTGTCTTCTCATAGCATTTATCGTAGACCATAGGATACTTCTTTAGAAGTTGTCAATAAATCGAGTTAATATATTCAACGAAGGTAATTTTTCACAGGCAACCAAAATATCTGTACTCAACCTTCCGTAGTAAAATGTTCCATTTTAGTGCCTCTTGCCTCCTTCTTGCACTAAGAACCACTTCGTAGATGGTGCCCCACCCTCTCTGCTCTTCTTGTACAAAAGGAGTACCAAGGTAATAAAAATCCCTGTTAGATAAAAGCTGCAGTTATTCGGGAGTGCCTTATTGAACTCCAGCTTAAGAGTCAGTGTGAAGCAAGGCAAGGCAATGTGCAGACCCTCGTATAAATCTGGAGCTAGTCCTTGCAAGACAGCTCCTAAAAACGTTCGAGAATAAAGGAGGAATGCTCACGTAATACACTGCTCTCTTACGAAGCTAATATCTTAGAATGTCTTAGTATTAATGTGATGACAATGTTTAACTCTAAATTGTGTGTTATTAATTACATTACATTGGAATAAAATGTTTCACACAGAGGGTAGCATAATTGCCGTCCAATAAATGATCAGAGGATAGTTAAAGTGGGGATAGCAATGAACCCTCTAATTAACAGTTTTCATCCAGAGTTAACTGGGCGAAAGTAAATTAATGTAGTTATCCAACCACGTGGGAGTCTGCGTGATCGTTCTGGTTCCTCTCAGTTCGATTTTTACCTTTGGACGGTGGTGTGAGTGAAGAGAGTATGGTATTCGTGCAAAAATTTGACATCCAGTTTTTGGCATATCTAAATACCGAAAAGTTGGTTTCGCGAAATATGAGAGCGGATCAAATTAAAACCGATAGGAGCCATACAATGAAATTAACAAGGTTTATTTAAAAATCAATCTCCAAAGTTACACAAGCATTTGTCCCAACATTTTACCAAGCGGTGAATACCCTGGTAATAGAACTCTTCTTGTTGACATTGGAACCAGTTGCAAACATTGCCCATGACTCCACTGTTCCAGCAGTAGCGCCGATCCTTCAATACCTTCTTCAACGGACCAAGGATATGTGGCAATAAATCAGGGCTGTACGGTGGGTGTCCACACAAACGACGCAAACATAATTTATGTAACATTTGCATCATGTAGTGGTGTGTTGTTATGCAGAGAAACCACTCCAGGTGACGTTTGGATGGACAGTGTTCGAACATCCACCGTATATCCCTGATCTATTTCCATGCGACTTTCAAAAATCTCTGGTGGAAAAAATCCTTGAAGGCTCGACACTTCTACTCGGACAATGAAGACATAGACAATGGAGTTTTACAAGCAGACCGAGCCCGATAGCTGCAGTCTCTTAAGTGCGGCCAGTATCCAGTATTCGGGAGATAGTGGGTTCGAACCCCACTGTCGGCAGCCCTGAAGATGGTTTTCCGTGGTTTCCCATTTTCACACCAGGCAAATGCCGGGGCTGTACCTTAATTAAGGCCACGGTCACTTCCTTCCCAGTCCTAACCCTTTCCTGTCCGATCGTCGCCATAAGATCTATCTGTGTCGGTGCGACGTAAAACAAATAGTACCAAAAAAAAATACGAGCAGAGTAATCACAGCTTAGTGAACAGTGTGTAACTTACCGAGCTCGATAGCTGCAGTCGCTTAAGTGCGGCCAGTATCCAGTATTCGGGAGATAGTAAGTTCGAACCCCACTGTCGGCAGCCCTGAAAATGCTTTTCCGTGGTTTCCCATTTTCACACCAGGGCAATGCTGGGGAGGCCACGGCCGCTTCCTTCCCACTCCTAGCCCTTTCCTGTCCCATCGTCGCCATAAGACCTATCTGTGTCGGTGCGACGTAAAACAACTAGCAAAAAAAAAAGTGTGTAACTTTTGAAATAAACCTTATTGATTTCATTCGGTGGACCCTGTTCCATCTTCATTTGATCCACCCTGATGACAACGTTTTAAAGCGTCCTGGAAACTCATGATCCAAACACCTCATCGAACATTACATTATTTGACCAATTTGAATCAATTGCGAACTGGAGGGCTAGTTCCCAGTCATGTTAATTACCCTGATCCCCTTAATGACGGTTTGTGATTATTGGACGGTGTATTTTCTACACCCTGTCGGTGTGTACTGTTATAATTTGGATATACAAACAGATACAACGTATCAGAGGAAATTTTGTGGTATTTTTAATCATACATGTGATCACGTCGGGTAATAGGAAAATAGTAATGTAACTGAAAATATATTCTCTCGCTGAAGTCCTCAGTTGTGTGGGTTTAGTGGCGTTCTTTGAATTAATTTAAAAACCAAAACAGAATCCTGTTTATAGTAATAGCCTGGTTACGTCTCAAAACTCACGGGCTATAATCAGTAACAAATAGTATCAAAACTCACGACTACAAACTGGTAGCTAAAGTAAACATTCTAATGAGTCTTAAAATTCACGAATGCGGTCAGAAGGTGCTTGCGATGACTGCAGGAGGGATGAGGTGCGCGGTGACTCACGCTTCCCTTCAACCCAGGTTTTTCCACCGACTTAGAGCAGTCACCCTGGTAGCAGATTGCCTATCAGTATTTTATCTAGTCTTTTCTTAAATAATTTAAGAGCCCCTGGGGGCCCTTTTTAGTCACTTCTTACGACAGGCAGGGGATACTGTGAATGTTATTCTTCCACCCCAACCCACGGGGGAAAAATAATGGTTAGTGAATGAAAGAGACGGAGGTGTATTATTATCCTTACCTTTCCGGGGTGGTCTGGTGCAGATCTTTAGAGTTGACGCCGTATAGGTGACCTGCACATCTGTGAGGATGAAGCCCTACTTAAGATGAAGTCTACTGCTGAAGACGCCACGAACACCCAGTCCCCGAGCCATAGGAGTTAACTAATGAAAATTAAATTCCTCCACCCTACCGGAAACCGAACTCGGGACCCCTTGGACCAAAGGCCAACTTGCTAACTATTCATGCATGCAGCTGGACGATATAAAATTAAAGCATGTATATTTTCCGCTGCTAGTTAAAAGAAACTGTCACTTGTTAGTACTGGGGCTTAGCTCCATAATGCGGCCAGAAGGCGGCATTTACTTGAATAAGGAATTTTATTTAGAGATATTAGTTGTCAAGCCAGTTAATTCACTCATTTAGTTTCAACATTTGGAGATTCATTTGGAAAAAGGCGTATTTCTAATTTTCGTAAGCGTTCATCTATTGGCTTACTTCAGTCAGTTATCTACCAGACACATTTAAACCGAAAAAAATATCCGTGTCGCATCCTATTATTCCGTGCGATATAACTGAAGGATATTTGAAACTCATTCGATTATTTTATTTGATTATTTATTCGATTATTTAAATAATCGGATGGAAGTAATTTGATTATTAAAAGTATTCGATTAACTCATCACTAATAGGGTGTAAATTTAACCATTCAAAGAAGGACTGGCCCTGCTCGTGAGTTTTGAGACTGGCGCAGGTAGAAAAACTTATTCTCACTAATCCTCTTCCTGGAATTCGTGAGTTTTGAAACTCGTGAGTTTTGGGACGACACGAATAGCCTTTGGTCATTCGGAGCGTCGCTTTCACAAAAAGTAAAACAAAGACATCTCCGTAAAAGTCACGAGGGCCCTTGGAGCAGTGGAATGTGAAGGCTTCTACTATTCGTAACGTTAGCACTTAGTGGGATATAATAGTTAATCTATGCCCGACCGCCTTTGCCCTCAGGAACTAACCTAGTACTTATTTTTGGTATAGGCTGAGTGAAACCCAGGGTCAAATGTCTCTCCAGAAGTTGAACTGTCGTTCCTAAATGTTTAGACTTCCCGACAGATAATCGAACTAGCACGCCTTTACTGTCCTGTTCAGGCAGTCCCTGCAGACTGTTATTTCATTTTTACGAATTTTCTGTTATTCAGTCCGGAAAGAGCGTTGAGATTTTACCCGTTTCAAATTTCACATCACATTAAATATTCCACATTACAATTTCATTTTATGTCCGGCTCCATGGCTAAATGGTTAGCGTGCTGACCATTGGTCACAGGGCTCCCGGGTTCGATTCCCGGCAGGGTCGAGAATTTTAACCATAATTGGTTAATTTCACTGGCACGGGGACTGGGTGCATGTGTCGTCTTCATCATCATTTCATCCTCATCACGACACGCAGGTCACCAACGGGTGTCAAACGGAAAGACCTGCATCTGGCGAGCCGAACTTGTCCTCGGACACTTCCGGCGCTAAAAGCCATACTCCATTTCATTTCATTCATTTTTTTATTTCATTTTATCTCCTGAAATAAGGGTGTTGGATTGTAAAGAAAGCAGAATAAGAGAAGAAATCAACCACGTCCCATACAGCTAGTATCAGCGAGATCGAAGGAGAAGGATGAAGATAAGTGTCGGGAATCTTGACATAAAGAAAGAAGAGAAACATTGATAAATTTAACGTGGCATCTCTTCTCAATAGATTTTTTTCTATTTTGCTTTACGTCGCACAGACACAGATAGGTCTTATGACGACGATGGGATGGGAAAGGCCCAGGAATGGGAATGGCCTTAATTAAGGTACAGCCCCAGCATTTTCCTCGTATGAAAATGGGAAACCACGGAAAACCATCTTCAGGGCTGCCAACAGTAGGATTGGAACCCATTATCTCCCGGTTGCAAGCTCACAGCTGTGCGTTCGTAACCGCACGGCCAACTCGCCCGTTCTCAATAGAATTAGATCATTGAAAAGACTGTTAAAAACAGTACAATATAATTCCTACGCTCAATGTAATGACGAGTAATGTTTTAACAACGTCAAGTTTCATTTAAAATGGATACCCTTTATTGTTCTCTATCATAACTTCTGTGATTACTGTTACGGTACATCTGCATCAAACACGCTGGCGACGTCATGATAGCCATCGAAAAAGTTTGGTTCCTAGAGAATAAAACGTAGGACGGAAGTGTTAATTGATCCAAGTGCCAAAGACTACTTTTTGAGTAAAATGATAAAAACAGTACATTAGTGAAGAAAAATAAATTCTTAAATTTATTCAGCAGTGATAGCATTCCAAAACATGTGCATCAATGTTATCCAAATAATTATAGTTATAAATACATTATAAATATAATAAATATATTTATAAATAAAAAATTATAAATAAAAGGGGGAAAATACATTTTAAACGAAAAAATGGAAATGATCTAAGTCCATCCAGTTATTTCCTGATAAGTGAAGTAAGTGAACATTAAACACTCAAAATATATTTGTAAAAACCCTATTTTCCTCATCGATGAACTCGTAGTGCGAAAGATTTTTCCTTTCTTTCAGTCAATGGTCGCGCTTTGAGTAAGTTGTGAACTTGAGCCGACACAACATCGTATACAGTAATTCCTTTTTAAAACACAGCATTTCTCCCATTCCACTACGTCACTGAAGGTGTTCTTCTTGTATTTTTTGTATGACATCTACCACCTTATAGATAATGTCCACTTTTGTTTCTCTTTTGTCTTCTTGTAGACCGTACATAAATGTGGTTTTCTTCCTCCGTTCTAGATCGTGGGTTGCTACTTCTTTCTTCAAATACATTACTTCCTCTTCTATATTTTTTTATTTTCTCCCTTAGCAATACTATTTTTCTCTCACTTTTTTCCACTCTTCCTTTAACTTCGTTCGAGTTTTCTTGTATCCACAGCCTCGTCTTCTCGTGTTCCTTGACTTGCTCTTGAATCATCTGCTTGAACTGCTCAAACGGGCAGAGTTCCTTAACTACCACCTTTACCACTTTCTTTATCACCTCTATGTCCTCCCAATTCATATTTCCACTGCTCTGAGGGCCTGGATTCACTTCAACCCCCGCAATCACCAAGAGCACTGAGACCACCGTTACTGCCAATAACATCTCAACCTTCAATCCCAGTTCCACAGTCACTTCCTTGCTTCTGGTCGTATTCTTCTTCATTGCTTCCTGCCATCTACCTATGACGCCTCTCTATTGTTCTACGCCGATCATCTTCCTTGTCACGCTCTACTTGCCCCGTCGGCTTCCCACTCTTGCTCCGCTCGCCCGGTACACTCCACACAGCATGACCGTTCGTTCCGCTTTCATAGCCTCGACCAAACGAGGATTATCTTGGGTCACTCGCAGGCGCGACACTTGAGTAATACGTAATTTTGCTTTGTCTATATACATGGTTGATGCTTGGTCAAAATCTAAAAACTTTTCATTCGTATCTAATACCTGGTATGGTCTGGTAGCTCTTGTTGTAGATATAACCTTCTTAATATCATTTTGTGTCTGCGTTTTCCAACGTTTAGCACGCTTTTCAGCGAGAGCAAAAGCTCTGTCTGGCGAAGAAAAGCTGTGGCCAGAATTTGTGTTCAACGGTGTCGAAAACTCCCTGAAGCTACAGGAAAAGTGTATAAAAACAGAAGCATCCTACGTTTTACCTGTCCTGAGCAGTTCTCACTCCATACACAAACATTTCTTTTGTAAGTTGTGAGTAGATCCATGTTTATGGCTTGCAACAGACACGATGCCACGACTGGCACTTAGATCAAGTAGCACAGCAGGAACTCTGGACACACATGTTTGGCCATTTGGTGACGCTTATTAAAACTACAGGGAAAATAATTGGAACTTACATCATATAGCACTGTAATAGCGCTGCCACATAGATCACTTCAAGAAGAAAAACTAAAGAAAATGTACATTTTGGCACTTATCTCAATTAGAACTTCTACTCTACTTCTATCATGGAGTGTCCAGCTCATTGGTTAATTCGCTGGCACGAGGACTGGGTGCATGTGTTGTCTTCATCATCATTTCATCCTAATCACTACGCGCAGGTCGCTTAGGGGAGTCTAATCAAAAGACCTGCACCTGACGAGCCGAACATGTCCTCGGACACTCCCGGCACTAAAAGCCATTCGCCATTTCATTTTTAACATGGAATGGTCGAGTGAAGAACAAATCCTACCACAAAACAAGAAGGAATAAAGTCAAATATATATATCTATACGACATGTTTTGCACAAGAAATCGAAGGAATAAACAAGCGTTCTTAGTTTCTACGTCTAGCTAAGTACTTTTACGGTTTTCGGAGATGCTGGGGAGCCGGAATTTTGCCCAGTGGGAGTTATTTTATATATTACAAAATCTACCGACACGAGATCGACGTATTTGTGCAGTTTAAAATGCCACCGGAACTGCACTGAACCAGGATTGAACGCAAAGAATAATGCAGACTGGATGAAGTGATGCACGACGATTGGCCGCAAGATGGAACTGAGTGTGAAGACACGAGCGTTTCACCCCAGTATGGCAGTTGGCTCGTCAGTTGGATTTCACTAATAATTCTTTTTTTTTTTTTTTTTTTTTTTTGCTAGGGGCTTTACGTCGCACCGACACAGATAGGTCTTATGGCGACGATGGATTTCGCTAATGAAATGGCCTAAAGAGATTCAATGTTTTTAACATTCACAGTCGATGAAATTAAATTCTTGTTTCCTTCTAGGAAAGTTAACCGACCCCGAAATGTACAGGTAGCATGCCTGTCTCTTACCCGGAGGCACTCGGTTCGATTCCTGGCCAGGTCAGAGATTTTTACCTAAATCTGAGGGCTGGTTCGAGATCCACTCAGCCTACGTGATTACAATTGAGGAGCTATCTGACGGTGAGATAGTGGCCCCGGCCTAGGAAGCAAAGAAAAAAGAGGATTCGTCGCGCTGACCACACGACACCTCATAATCTGCAGTCATTCGGGCTGAGCAGCGGTCGCTTGGTAGGCCATGATCTTCGGGGCTGTTTTGTCATGGAGTTTGTTTTAGTTCTAGGAAAATTGTTGATTATAAAAAAAGACAAAGGCATGCGTTTATACAATTGGAGATAAATATTTCCCCTAGTGCACCGTCACTTCATTGTCCTACACAGGAGGCTTACAGTAGTGTCTCAGAGACGCGCTAGCCACCAGCGTCTAGGATAGGTGTAGCAAGTTACAAGTAACTAATCTCATTTTGTTCCGTATTGAAGATACAATAAGTCAAACTCTTTCAAGATTAAAATTATTGTGTCCACCTATTCAATACAAATATATTTTTAGTGATTAAATTCTACATGAATTATAAACACCAGTTAGGGACATGTTTCGCCCTAGTTATGGGCATCTTCAGACTAATACTAATCTTAAGGTCAAGAATTTGCCTATTTTGACCTTAAGATTCAAATATCTGTTTAAACGATAATTTGCCTGGTTGGCTATCATATTTGTATTGAATAGGTGGACACAATAATTTTAACCTTGAAAATGAGATGAGTTACTTGTAACTTGATAGCCAACCAGGCAAATTATCGTTTAAACAGATATTTGAATCTTAATGTCAAAATAGGCAAATTCTTGACCTTAAGATTATTATTAAGCTGAAGATGCCCATTACTAGGACGAAACATGTCCACTAACTGGTGTTTATAATTCATGTAGAATATAATCACTAAAAATATATTTGTATTAAATAGGTGAACACAATAATCTTAATCTTGAAAGAGTTTTACTTAGGTGTAGCAATTCAACTGATGAGCCCACTGTCACGCTGGGGCGAAACGTTGGTAATTTTACGATTGAAAACTCCTAAGAGCTTGAATGAAGTAATGATGTCTGATCGTCATAATACAGTATTACATTCATTTCTCAATGCAAAATATGCAACAATCAAACGTTGTATTCACTTTAAGTACCTTGAAGAAATCATTTATTTTGATGCATCGGAGAAAAAAGCTCTGAAATATCGGGCTAAACTTATGGAATCAGCTTATCGCCTCTGCAAATCCATGAATCAGTCCAGATGGATCACATGGCAGAAAAAAGTACCGTCACTACTCCACAGTAGTATGCCGTGAAGCCTTAGGCCTATATGCTGCTGAATACTTGGCCCTCACTCACCACGGTGAGATAGAGAGGATACAAATGAAAGAGAAGAATGATCCTCGATTCAAATGCAGAACTGTAATCTAAATTTGTAAAGCTCTCGATGTCTTATGTGTCATGGTCATATCTCGAATGACTACCGCCAGAATATCTCGAAGAATATAGGGTAGTTGGAAATAGACCACCCTATGGGCAACTGCAGTGAAGGAGGATCGGACTAATGTATCCGAGACAATGGTTCAAGAAAAAGTCAGTTAAGGACCTGGTATACCCACCGAGGGAATTGGCTTTGCGGTTAGGGTTGGGCAGCTGTGAGCTTGTGTTCGGGAGATAAGTGGATTCGAACCCCACTGTCGGCAGCCCTGAAGAGGGTTTTCCATGGTTTCCCATTTGTATAAGTTTTGATAACGATTCGATTGTCATTTGTAGTAGTTATGTTGGCACCGGGCGAGTTGGCTATGCGGTTAGGAGCGCGCGGCTGTGAGCTTGCATCCGGGAGATAGTGGGTTCGAATCCCACTGTCGGCAGCCATGAAGATGGTTTTCCGTGGTTTCCCATTTTCATACCAGGCAAATGCCGGGGCTGTACCTTAATCAACGCCACGGCGGCTTCCTTCCCATTCCTAGGCCTTTCCTATCCCATCGTCGTCATAAGACCTATCTGTGTCCGTGCAACGTAAAGCCAGTAGCAAAAAAATAGTCATGTTGGCAGTGTGTATGCCGTACGAAGACAATGGAAAATAAACAACTTGGCGAAATATTCCAAATGCTCCAATATATGGTGTAAATAAATCATTATTACAAAGGTTACAGTTCCTTTAAGTACCAGAGACTTAAACATTGGTCACTCCGACCCGGATATGGATTCAGTGCATATGGAATTATGGTGAAAGTGGTAAGACAGATTTAATATACTCGTATGTAAACAGTGTTGTAAGCATGTGTGTGAAAACACAAGATGGCTAGGTTCCATTTCTTTTCGATCCCTGCGTGAATATCAAAGAGGATCTCTAATAATAAATTGAAGTGTTTATCTGTCTTTGCGCGATGCCCAGCTAAATCTACGGCACGCAGAGATCTGAAATTTTGAACATAGGAAGATGGAAGGGGATCCGAATGCTCCTCGAAGCCGAAATTTTCATTTTCGCTTTCGTTTGTGAGTTATGAACGAAAATTCATCGGAAAACGTGTATTGGGATATGGCAATCCAACGTGCTGTCACCAAGGTTATATGCATAGAGTCACTGTCGCTAGGCAACGTACATACTGTAAGGTAGGTAGAGAATACAATTCAAGGAGCCATTTTACGCCCATGGCGTAGGAAGCCGTTTATGGTCTTATGTGGTGTGAGGGCATATGACGCTGTTGATCATGATTCATCCGTCGGATGGGGACGTAAAGTCTTGAGCTATTCGAAGAGGAGTAGGCTATGTGCCGGCGCCGGGTTTCATCATATTCATTCTTACTACCATATATCATGTCATTCTGATTCTGATTAGGTTGCCGTCATGAAAGATATCCGGTCGTAAAAACTCGCTACGAAGATTCATCTCACTTCATACCCAAACCCCGTAGAGAAAGGGGACAAGGGTTGGACATGTATACATTTAGAGGAAATATATGGGACATAAGATAGACGATAAGAATAAACAAGGAATAATACATATAGCAGTCAAGATGCCATTTTAAGTCCGTGGAATAGGAAGCCATTTCCCTTTGGTCCATGATGTCTGTCTGTGTGCATGTGTGCGATGCCCAGCCAAATTTACGGCAAACAAAGATCTGAATGTTTGTCATAGGTGGGCACAGGTTTTCACCTAAGAGGCATGGCTGTGTCTAAGAGCAATTCTTGAACCAAGACATCATCAAGCTGTCAATGTTATCAATAAGCAACACTCACAAGAATTATCCGCTTACCATGTTTTATTTCAACTAACTCAATCTCATGTTTTATTATTTCATTTAGAGAAAACATAGGCTATAGTAAAGAAGATTAGACTATAATAAACACGCACAGATCTGAAATTTTTAACATTCATGGCCACAGCATTTCACCAATTACGCATGGCAATGTCAAAGAGCAATTCTTGATCCAAGAAGTGAAGCGGTCAGCGTCATCAACAAGCAACTTTTACAAGAATTACCCGATGTTCTACAAAGTTACAAGTCTATCGACTACACGGCAGAGCTTTTGAAAGATTTATAGTCACCTGGAGTACCCTCGAACATCTTAGAGCGGACGATTGTGGCACCGATTATCCTTCTTAAGAATAAGAATCCTGCCCTCTGCAATAAACACGACTCTGAAACTGATGCCTAATATTATTGAAGCCATTCTCATGATTGGGCATGCCGCGAGCGAAGTAATATTCATTCCTCGGATTCGAATAATTTCTTCGGATATACAGTTTAAGTTTAGATGTCTGCAGTTCTCAGTCTGTTTCAGTGTCGCTATGAACATCAACAAGGCACAAGAACAATCTTTTAAAGTTGTAGGACTCCATCTTCGAAAAGGCTGCTTCTCCCATTGTCAACTGTACGTGGTTTGTTCAAGAGTTGGAAAGGCAAACGCACTATATATCTTAGCTCCATTTGGAAGGACACTAATATAGTGCAACCGGAAGCTCTATAACGAAAAGAAGTTTTTTTTATTATATAAAACAGTTGAATTAATAAACATGGGCAAAGCCACGGGTACATGCTAGTAAATATATAAACATATTCGCGACAGTGTCCCTATTCTATTTTCAGCCTGTCAATCTACAAATAGAGTTCGCCGTTTTGAAAGTGGTGCTATCTAGTGGTCAACACGACAGTCAGCAACAGAAAACATAATCTGAGCACAGAATCTTCCATCTGGTAGTTCAGCGGATCATTTACAATAACTTACAAAGTTCTGGTCAGTGATTGATCAGATGATAAAGGTAAGAAGTCTAGTCTGACTGGAATCGAGAAATTTGTTAGTAATATAAATGCCAAAACGGATAAGAACTTAGTACGAACCAAATTACAACTACTTCATGTTATTGGTGATAAATTTGAGGAGATTCAATGCCTGTTAGAAATACAGGATGATAGTATAAATCATACGCAGGAAAGGGAATAATTTGTAGAACAATACGGTCAGATAAAGGCACGATTATAAACTACATTAGACAATGGCGTCAAGTCAGTGAATTCCGGTAACAATGGGGGGGATCAGACTGCTCATGGTTCAAGTGCAAATAATATAAAGGTGCCAGTCATCAGTCTACCCATCTTTGTTGGAGACTATGGAACATAGCTCAACTTTCGGGACACTTTCGATGGGCTAATTATTAAGAATTCAAATCTGTCCGCTGTTAAAAACCTACATTATTTTGTGTCTGCACTTAAAGGAAAAGCGCACCAATTGATAAGAAACCTTCCATTGTGTTATAGTAATTTTCACGTAGCGTGGGATATAGTATATCAGAGATACAGCAATGACAAAATGATTGCTGCTAAGCACGTCAAGGCTGTTTTAGCACTACCGAAGGCTGTCAAAGAGTCATCCAGAGAGTTGCGGCATCTTGTCAATGAAGTAACGAGTAATCTGAATGCAATAAACGCCTTGCCACTAGAAACATCAGTGCATGATATATTGTTATCGCAATTATTACTGGACAGGTAAGATTCACAAACTAAGCGGGAGTGGGAGTTGAAACATACGGAAGAGACATTTCCAGAGCTTACAAATCTAGTAACCTCCCTTGAACTCTAGGCCCAAACACTAGACACAATCCAACCTAACACTGATGGTAAGAAGGAAGTGACGTCAACTGACAACAAGGGCAGTTTCGACAAGCTTAACATGACATCTAGGTCAATGGTTGCAACAAGTCCAGTGTGCCATTTTTGTAAACAATCACACTCAGTTTACAAATGTTCATCCTTTATGGATCCTTGCACACTGCAGAAGGAAGAATGTGTTCGAAAACACAATCTCTGTTGGAACTGTTTGCGTTCTGACCATTTGCTAAGCAGCTGTACGTCCAGCAATTGCAAGTGATGCAATGATAAACACCACATCCTACTTCATAAGGATAAGCCTACCAGTCAACAGGTTGAACAGAAATTTGATACACAGCAACCCTACCACACTTCTAGGAACCAGAGTATTCACATATTTTACTGTCAACCGCCATAGTTAAGGTACGGGATGCGCAAGGGGAATTGCAGAGTTATAGAGCAATCTTGGACTGTGGTTCGCAGTGTCTCTTTGTAACGGAATCTCTGAAACAAAGGATAAGGCTAGGGAAAGGAAGAAATGAAACACCAACTGAAGGAATAATTATTCCACGAAAGCTAAGCATAGTGTTGATATACAACTCCAGTCAACAAGCGGCAAATTTAGGGCTAGTATAACTTGTATTGTGTTACCTACCATCAAAGGTAATATACCACCAACTCACATATATCATACATAAACAATGGAATCTTCCTCCAGGTAATCATTTGGCAGATCCCACCTTCTTTAGACCTGGAAAAATCGATTTACTTATTGTTGCAGAATTATTATTTCAATTACTGCAGCCCGGATGCATGATAAGACCAGGTAATATTCCAGTTCTGCAGAGTACTGAACTGGGATGGATACTTTCAGGCAAGATACAACAGCCTAATCAAGGCCAGTACTCGGTAGGAGTGATGACATCATTGCTTACTAATTATGGTCGTTTAGACTTACAGTTGCGACGATTCTGGGAGATCGAAGAACTAGATATCAAGGCCATTACTGTGGAAGAAAAAGAATGCGAGAAGCACTTTGTAGATTTCACCATAAGAGACAGAACCAGTAGATTTATGGTTCGTCCTCGACGACGAGGTTTTGAGAAACTGGGTGAATCGTTAAATCAAGCCTGTACAAGAATACGAAAATTAGTGCGACAGTTCGAAAGACAACCAGAACTACATCAGCAATACGTAGCTTTCCTGGGTTAATATGAACGGCTAGAGCACATGACGTGTGTAAAACATGTAGAGGATAACGGAAAGGAGCTGTATTATCATTCTCACCACGCGGTCTTCAAATCTACCAGCACAACAACGAAGGCACGAGTTATTTTTTATGCATCCGCGAAGACTACCACTAGAGTATCCCTCAATGATACGTTGACGGTAGAGCCCACCATCCAACAGGATCTATATTCAATCTTTCTACGCTTCAGAACCCATTGTATAGCCTTCGCCGCCAATATTGCCAAGATGTATCGTCAAATTAAGGTTCACTCCGAAGATACAGGACTGCAAAGAATAGTTTGGAGAAGGTCCCCAGAAGAGACCATTAAGATATATGAGCTAAAAACTATTACATATGGAACAGCATAAAGCAACCAGGGGTTTGAAACAACTTGCAGAAGATGAATCTCAACATTATTCACGCGGAGCTAAAGTACTGCAGACTTTTACATGGATGATGCCCTCAGTGGATGAACTAGTCTTCAAGAAGCGTTAGCACTACAATCAGAGTTCACTGAATTGCTTCACCATGGAGGATTCCAATTGAGCAGTTCCTGCAGAGTATATAGAAACCAACCTACCTTGGCAATTTGATGAAGAGAATAGCTGCAGTACAGTTGGCATGCTTTGGCATCCGTCCTCGGATAAATTCCTTATCAGCAGCGCAACAGTACGGCCGGGAGAAGGTAGATTCACCAAATGTAAAGTTGCATCAATCGTGGCCTCGATCTTCGATCCACTAGGATTAAGTAGTCCAGTTGTAATTACTTATAAGATCTTCTTGCAGAAATTATGGCTTCATGAAGTAAATTGGGATGAAACACTTCCAGAAGAACTACATGCAGAATGGCAACATCTCAGGAATAAGCTCATACTGATAAGCAAGATTCAAATTGATAGATTTGTCTTAACTAATGGGTCATGTGTAAATGTCCAAGTACATGGATTTTCAGATGCATCCGAGAAGTCGTATGGTGCACGCCTGTATATTAGAACTGCTAATGAAAGAACGTAAATAACTGTCAATTTACTGTGCTCCAAGTATAGGGTTGCACCGGTGAAGACCTTTCCACGTCTAGAGTCCTGCGGTTCGGTGTTATTGGCCAAGCTGATACACAAAACGTTGCCCATTTTAAACCTTGAGTTTGACACTGTGCGTTTTTGGACAGACTCCACAGTTATTTTATCATGATTGGCTGCTACATCGACTCGATGGAAGAACTTTTGTCGCAAGTCGGGTATCCCAGATTCAAGAATATGCAGACATCAGTAGCTGGAAGCACGTGGCTTCACAATAAAATCCAGCTGATCTTGTGTCTAGAGGTATGGATCCTCCGTTGTGGTGGCACGTACTCCAATGGTTGAAAATTTCGGTACTGCAGCCATCAATATCGTCTAAAAGAATATTGTCTGAGGACATTCCCGAGACACGCAA
Source organism: Anabrus simplex (assembly GCF_040414725.1). NCBI lineage: Eukaryota > Metazoa > Arthropoda > Insecta > Orthoptera > Tettigoniidae > Anabrus > Anabrus simplex. The sequence continues at coordinate 138,697,455 of NC_090267.1, forward strand.
GTCTACCGTAACTTTATTATCTCTCCATTCGACAGGCGGTAATATTAACAGCTGGTTCTCAAATCTTTCACACTTGACGGCAGTCGTAACTTGTTTTCAGAGGTTTATACGCAATGTCAAATATACGAATGACAAGAAAAGAGATTATTTGTCATTGGAGGAGCGACGTATGAGTACAGCACTCAGGACCTGCATCGAGATCGTGCAAGATACCATCAATGCTCATGAGATGCAAGCTATTCAGTCAAAGGAACAAGTTTAACGGAAGAGTCCGTTACGAGATCTTCTTCATCCCTTTTTAGATGACCGGCAGATTTTACAAGTATGAGAACAAACATCAGTATATATTTCCGCCTAATCATCATTTAACCCAAGTGATAATTAGGAAAGAGCACATCAGGTTGCAACAAGCAGGCCCTCAACTCCTCCTAGCACCATTAAGATAGCAGTATTGGATTCCAAGAATACGACAAGTCGTGAGATCCGTGATTCATAAATGCTCCACTTGATTCAGGCTAAAGGCATCAGTGTCCCAACAACTCACGGGACAGCTACCAGCACCACGAGTACAAGCTAACCGTGCGTTTCTTAATACAGGCGTGGACTATGCAGGTCATATATTAGTAAAACAAGGGGGTCGAAGCAAGGTGAGAATCAAGTGTTATATAGCAGTATTCGTTTGTTTAGCAATCAATGCTATACATTTAGGATTGATCAGTGACCTCAGTTCTGCCGCATTCATTGCTGCCCTACGACGATTTATTTCTCGTACAGGAAAATGTTTAAATTTGTACAGTGAAAATGGGTGTAACTTCGTTGGAGCCCATCGTGAACTGCAAGAGCTTCATCAGTTGCTCCGCTCTCAACAATTTAAAGCAGCATTGACGAAATGGCTGCTAAGGAAGGATTTTAGTGGCACTTTATATCACCCAATTCACCAAATTTTGGCGGGTTCTGCGAAGCAAGTGGTAAATCTATGAAATACCACTTAAGAGTCATGGGTAAGTCGCTACCAGTTGCGGCCGGCTCTTAAGGACTCCCGGATGGTGTCCTCCCCAGAGAACAAAAAGGTTCTTTTACGTTCTATGGACATTTGAATTCAAATACTGTACTCAAATAATGCTAAGAAAATTACGTTTCATTATAAAACTGTAAATTCTCATCAATAAGGAAGACTGTTCGGCAATAAGTTATCAAACTTAGGTACTCTGACTTCCAGCGCGCAGTACACTGGTAATGTTTTCAAGTTGAACATAAGGCACGGACTCTCGAGCTTCCGCCCGAAAATATAGTATTGGTGAGGGACCTGAGGTGTAAGGGTAAGTGCGCTGGTGGACAATTTCGGGGGGAGGAGGGGTGAGGTAAGGGGCTTTCACGTGGGCAGAGTCCGTAGCGTGTAGCAGTAAAGATGTCTTCACAAATCCCAGTATAAACAAGCGCCAGCAAAATCCCCAAGGTTGCATACAATAAAATTAAAAAAATAACTTATGACATTTTGGCCCTATTATTTATATTTTAAGAAGAAAAATAAATAATTATATTGAAATGTAACTTTTGAGACCAGGAATTTTGGTTCAAATTGGACCTCTGGCTTGCATCCCGCGTTTTGTGAGGATTGGCAGCAGTTTCTTTTCACGCGGAAGACTTGAATGAGTGCGGTGGTACTGGTCAGTAGCAAATAAAGATTTATTGAAAAAAGTACTGTACCCCCACCCGCTCGACTTGAGAGTCCACTGGCCATCACTGCTCGCTACTCACCTTTGAGGAACTCAACACTTTGCTCACTAAAATAGAGGCATGACTGGACTCAAGACCAATTACTGCACTTTACAATTATCCTAGTGATTCTAATTACCTGAGGACTGTTCACTTCCTAATAGGTGCCCTATTCACGAGCTTCTCTGAGCCTGATTCATCTGATCTCTCTGATACAAATCTTTCCAGATCGCAACGTCAGCAGCGTATGTTGCAGCACGGTGGCGACGGTATCATGTGATTATCTCAACAATCTCCAGCAGACGGAAAAGTGGACAGCTACTCATGACAATCTCAAACTAGGCAATGTGATATTTTTAAAGAAGGCCAATATATCACCTCTTTCCTGAATTTAGGTGTCATCGTTGAGGTGTTTCCCGGAGAAGATGGAGTACGAGTGGTTAATATTCGTACGAAGTCAAGAACAATAAAACGTCCTATCAGTAAAGTTGTGTTACTTTCTTTTGATCAGTGATAAGATATACATATACAAAACTCAATCTTTGTATTAGTGTGTAAACGTCTGTGTAGTGTGATATTCGTGGTACATTCAGTTTTTGTCTCTGTTTTAAAGAACGCCATATGTGTTGATTGTATCCAATCAATGGGGAGGGGGGTAATATATACATATGTTTTGATAACAATTCGATTGCAATTTGTAGTAGTCATGTTGGCAGTGTGTATGGTGCACGAAGACAATAGACAATGGACAAAAAACAATATCGTGACCGTATCGGTCATGTACATATTTATTTAATAATTATTTTAGGCAGTGAAAACTTTTGTTAAGCTCCCTTATACATATTACAGAAAGTTGCATTAGGCTGCATCTGTTTGCACAACGTCTCTAACTTGGTAAACACGAGTCCGTCATAGCTGGAGGAATCCCCAGATAGAGAGCGAGCTATGAAAAATGACAAGGAAAGAAAATCAATATTAATAACTCCGCCCACTAAAAATGGCCGAAACACGGCAATGCCAACGTGCAAGCTGGATTTGTATGGTAAGATTTCGAGATATGCATAACAATTAGTAAGGGAAACCTCGGCATGTCATATGTTTTTATAAAAGACCTCTGCCTAAATTCGAGTTGTTTATAAAATGTTAACATGTGGAAAAATACGTAACCATTTGATTATATAACCACTAGTAGCGTACCCACGCCAACTAAGTACGCAGACTCCGCACGGGGGATCCCCGTAAATGCATCATTTTGATAATATATTTTAAATAAACCGCCGATCGATGCGTGTTCCGACCATAACAAGAGTACTTAAGAGTCTGAGTCACACATTTGAGCGCATTATCGATGTCATACAACCCGTAGAACCACTAATTTAAAAGAATATGGTGCGGACTGACCGCCGTCTATTGTTTGTGTAGGGGTAATATTATAAAAGGGGCAGTCATGATGATACAATATCCACTTGACGCGAAAGATTGAAGGCAGACCCACGGTCCGCTGGTGTTCTGACCTTACCTATATTCGGGAGTGATAATATACATTTTGCAAATACGCGGTGTGAAAAACCTTGTCTAAGTGATAGTATTGAAAGTATTTAAGTAACGTGACCGCGAGAACTGTGTTACAGTTTTGAAAAATTGTGTTTTTGAGTGACGCAACTTATTTCATCGCCATAAGAGTTGTTACAGTGAAGAAGAGGACCCTGGGATTATGAACGTGCTCAGCAGGAATAGAACAGGTTTCGAACCTGTGATCCACGTCAGCGCCATGAGAGGCTAAGCGACGTTAAGGGCCTTTTCCTGGGCCCGAATAATGGATTTCACGACATGATGATAAGTTCTATAATATAAATATTTATCCAAATAAATGCACGGTTATGTAATATGCAGATCACATAAATGAGGTTAGTAATGTAAATTGCACTTATTCTTGAATTAGAGAGAGAGAACTTGTGAGTGGTCTTCATATTGTTTATATACTCATCCAGATGGGAATTGGAATTCTATTATATGGGCCAAAATTTCGGGCCTGTAAAATATAATTTTAATGTAATGCATGTACGTGATTTAATGGAAAAATATCAGGAAGTCTGAGAGTGCTTTAGATTAGGAGGGCAAAATATAGATTTGTATTATTGATAATTTCAAACCGTGATATGTGTATTTTATTTTGTGGAATATTCAAGCCTATTTTGGTAATGCATGTTGACAACGTCTTCAAAATGCCACTATCGGCATAATAATCATGAAGATAGGAAGGCACCTTTGTTTTAATGTAATTTTGCATGATAATAATAATATGTAGATGGCTGTATTAATTATATGCGCAACTTGTGACAAGCCTGGACAACGAACAAACGCCCTCCCATTTTAGATAAAAGTTTTCCTTTTATGTTAATTATGTCATTTAGAATAATATTATGGATACGTTTAAATTCATATTTGATTTTTGTCTGAGTTCAATTTGTAGGAAAACATAGGCTGAGATATTCTATGTAGTCGGATGGATGTGAACCTGGACATTCTAAGTCCATGGATGTGAAGTTGAAAAGATGAATAGTGGCTTGATATTGAATTAAAGAATTGTAACAGGGCAGAGAATTAATAAGCCAGTGGAGCTTTGGAATATGATATGAGGATATCAGTTGAAATGATATTATTTACCATGATGTATTTTCAGGGAGACGACTGGTCTCGCCTTGAGTTGTTGACAAGAAGTATTCTGCGGCCGACCATTTTTAGGTGTGGTTAGACGTTGTATGATTTATGATTTTAGAAAGGGTGCGTTAGCACTTCCCTTGTGAGTGGGGTCACTGCCAATATGATTGTTCAAGCCTGTCCACTAAGACTGAATTCTGGGAGTTTCACATAAACCTGATTACATTTAAAGGATTTTTTAACTCGTTCATGTTTATTTCTATAAAGAAATTAAATAACTGGAACGCCAGTATTATTATTGATGTAATGACCTTATGAATAATTGAGATAGGGAGATTTTAGAGACCCGTTTGTCGGTGGCATCCTGGTGATCATCGGTTCGAACTCCAAGGCAGACCATGGATTTTCTTTGTCACACAATATTTTTTTATGTTATACAGCCAGTTGCATGCGTATATTGTTTATAGTTTGCTTTAAAATATGTGTACATATTTTTTTTAAATATGCTCCTTGAGTTGTGTTTAATTTTTTTGTTTGGATTCCAAAACTTGTTCTGTGTCGTTATTTGTCATCGGATTCATTGTGATGTGGGTTCGATTTCTGGATCAGTCAAATTTTATTTTGATGATTATGATTTTGTCCACTAGTGTTCGCTTATTCTTTGTTTAATTATTTAGTAGTATAATTAATTAGTTACGTGACCACTCCAAGTTGTCTCCAATTTTTCGCATAGATAATTGTTTCTTCTAATAGTGAAGAAGGCTTGTATTGAGAACCGTCGCATTTACAAGGATATTTCTGTTCTTAAAAAGGATTTTTGTACCGATTATTTAATGTAATATTTATTGTCATGTCAAAAAGGGAATGGAACAGACAACTTCGACATTTAATCTCCAAATTTGTATTTAGTCCATCGGACATTGTATATTTTATGTTCATTATAGTAGAATTATTCAGGGTTAATTTCAATTAATCGTGATTTTATCAAGGAATAATAAATAGGTTTTTAAACTTTTCTTTGCTTGTCATTTTGCCGGAAAAACATTGCATCCTAAATTTTCCTCCGTTCATTTATGCCTTTAAGTTAGTGTTATATTATGATCTTTTGTCGCGAACGTACCATGGCCCTGGGAGGCCGTTGGTTTGATTCTTTGGAACGGAGGAGTGCAGTTGATCCTTGCACGGTCGAAAAAGCTTTTGCTCACCCATTACTTTGAAGTTCATTTTTCTTCGTTTTTAGATGAGGTGGCATTTGACTCTAGACTAAAAAGGGCCCAAACCATCGAACGCCTTGGCGTATGGTGCTATATGGCGGTAGCCCGAAATTATGGGGACAATGATGCTGTCATGTGGTTCTATGGGGCAATGGCGAGGGTGGTATGGTTGCAATATGGCGACTTACTATTCTAGATGTACCAATGTATGGTGTAAATAAATCATCATTATTAAGGTTCCCGTTCCTCTACCAGAGACTTAAACATCATTTTTACACCAGGCAGATGCTAAGGCTGTACTTTAATTAAGGCCACGGCTGTTTCCTTCCCACTCCTAGCCCTTTTCTCTCACATTGTCGCCGCAAGACCTATCTGTGTCGGCGCGACGTAAAGCAAATTGTAATAATAATAATAATAATAATAATAATAATAATAATAATAATAATAATAATAATAATAATAATAATAATAATAATGACCTGGGTACACGGGATAAAGGATCTTCCAGAAAGAGTGAGAAGACGGCTTGCCGCAAAGTGGTCTGAACAACGAAGAACTGCATTCTACATCAAAATGAAGGAGTAATGAAGAGCCAGAAAGGCTAACAAGTGTTAAACGTGGTCGTAAGAGGCCGAAATGGTATCTTAAAATAATAATAATAATAATCGAGTGGAGCTACGCTGTTAAAGCGCTACGACTAGGGAGTCAAATTTTGCATTTCGGCAACAAGTGGGTTCGAGCCCCACCTTCAGCCATCGTGGGAATGATTTTCTATGGTTTCCCATTTTCACTTCCAAGCAAATACCTAGACAGTTCCTATTCATGGCCCACAGGTGATTCTTACCATCTTCTTCCCTATTTTCATTCACCATTCATTTCATCTTCATTAGCTCCTCAACTGAGGTTGACGACATGAAGGGCATCTGACCGTAAAATCAAGCCATATATTATCATCTCACCTCTTTCAAATTTAAAACAACCAACATCATGGTGGTACATCTTATATTCGCAGCCTAAAAATAATTCCACTCTCTTTTAAAATAACTTAATATCCATTTACCCACTAACGTTTCGGGACAGGTAGCTCCTAAACTTTGTTCATAGGGCCATCTCAACACACTTGGAATTGTGAAATGTCGAACCAAGCCATCTTTGTGCGCTAACCTTTTTTTCAGCTCCTATTTTAAGCCCTAATGCTACTCTAAGTAGTTGATATGTTATGTTGTTTTATCTATCTCTCCTTTAATTTTACATAGCAGTGTACTATCGTACATTTTAATGTTGTAAATAAAATGTTCGTGTTATAAGCTTCCATCTCACCTCTTTCAAATTTAAAACAACCAACATCATGGTGGTACATCTTATATTCTCAGCCCCATGCGTCTTGTACGCTGGGGTGAGAGGCTCAGATGATAGATGGATTTGTAGTTTAATATGACGGCTTCGATTCTGGCTTAGTCTGGTGGAATTCGAATGCGTTCAGTACCGTAGAAGAAGTCCCGAAGGACATAATTTTTCGGTATGTCGAAGGCTCCGGAAACTGTAAATGTAGGTAGTACGATGTGAAGGTAATAATATTATTTTTACAGTACTGTATCTTCAACAACAAAATTATCAGTTCTACAATCGCGTGAACCGAGGGCTAACATTAAATGATGCCCCTTTCTTTCTTTATTCGTATCAAAACATTGCAATATGGAAGCTTATAACACGAACATTTTATTTACAACATTAAAATGTACGATAGTACACTGCTATGTAAAATTAAAGGAGAGATAGATAAAACAACATAACATATCAACTACTCGGTTGAAATGAATGAAAGTACTGTAACATGTTTCCTGTGGTTTCTCACACGTGCATAGAGACCAGGCGTAGGGTCAGCGCGACTTCAGCGCCAAATGGGCCTGGTCCCAAAAAACGAGGCTGTTGAAGGAACGGGACAAGATAGTGTGAATCAATCAGCGAGCTGTACGGTGCACTGTATTGATATTACTCATTACAACATAGCCCGGAGACAACAGATGGATGACTTCACATGGGGAAGAATAATCAGGAAACTGAAAGAGGGACGAAGTGAGACGAGTGTAGCCCAGGAGTTTGGTATGCCTCTCGTGCATGGAGAGCATTCCGAACCACAGGCACTGCTACCCGAAGGGTCAAGTACAGCAGCAGATGGCCGCTATATTGTGCACCAGGCAAGGGGAGACTCACGTCAAACAGCGGGTGCAATTGCAACCACATTTAACAGGACTGGAAGGCATACAGTCTCACGCTCCACAGTGATACGACGGCTGCAAGGGGGTGGTCTGTTTGTCCGCCGACCATTACGTTGTATTCCATTGACACCTACACGTCGACCGCACCGTTTGCGCACTCTCATCTGGGGAGAGACATGAACACGTAATGCACCCAGCAACATTGTTGAGCATGATCAATTTGGTGGTCCAAGTGTTATGGTGTGTAGAGGCATAATGTTGCATGGGCGTACCGACCTACAAATCTTTAAACGGGGTACATTCACCGGTCAACGTTCTTTGACAATGTACTCCTTCCCCATATGCGCCTTTACAGAGGTGCAATCGGCCCTGACTTCGTTTTTATGGATGGCAATGCACGACTGCATCGAACAGCGCAGGTGGCGCGGCTCATGGAACGAGAGGATATTCGAAGAGTGAACTGGTCTGCCAGTTCTCCCTACTTAAATCACATCGAGCACATGTGAGACATGTTGGGCAGACGTATTTCAGAACGTCCACATGCGCCAAGGACCATCCAGCACTTGCCAACCGCGCTGGTGGAGGAATGGAAAGCACTACTAGACGAGCTCCTTACCAAACTTGCGGCCAGCATGGGAACACGTTGCAGAGCACGCATCGTTGTCCGTGGTGGTCACACACCACTTAAAGGACCATGTAGTTTTTTCTGTGATATCCAGGGGACCATCATGTTTCACAGTGACTTACGTGTAATTTATTGTCTCTGTATAAAAGTGATGGTTCACTGTAGTCACGTCCTAGTTCGTGAACCGTGGGCAACGGCTGAGTGGCCTAGTACGTGGTCCTGAGAGTCGGAATACCACTTGCTATGGAATGGGAGTGGGCATCTTGGACATATCCTGAGTCATGGCCCTCTTTGTGCTCAGGCGGCTAGTATTAGGCAATCCATCGATGGTCCCCAACCCGTTAAAGGAAAGATCCTCACTTGGACTATGTAAGTAGGGTAGCATCTTGCTTCATGAATTTACCGAGCTCCGAACATTTTAAACAAGCCTCGGACCTATGGGAGTAACGGAGTCCCACTCCTATTTGACAGGCGAGGGACTCCTTGGAAACAACTTGGCGAATGAAATGGAATTCGATGGGGAGCTATCAATATTAATGGGGCTTATAGAAGAAAGAAACTAGAACTGGTTGAGTCAGCAAATAGGATTCATCTGGACGTGCTAGGAGTAAGTGATATTATGGCTAGGGGAGATAGAGCTGCTCATCAGGAATACTATTGCCCGCAACATAGTTTCTGTTAGCCACATAAGTGAGCGGAATGATTTGGGTAGATTTGGCAGCTGGAGAAATTAGAACGAGAATTGTCTCAGTGTATTCACCATGGAAGGGTGCAGATGAGGATGAAGTTGAAACGTTTGATGAAGCATTGAGTGACATCGTAAATAGGGTCAACAGCAACGATAGGACAAATGGGCGATTTCAATGCGAGAGTTGGAAATAGAACTAAATGATACGAAAGGGTGATTGGTAAATGTGGGGAAAATATGGAAGCTAATGGGAATGGGAAGCATTTGCTGGACTTCTGTGCTAGTATGGGTTTAGCAGTTACGAATACATTCTTCGAGCATAAGGCTATTCACCGCTACACTTGGGAAGCTAGGGGTACCAGATCCATAATTGACTATATCCTAACCAACTTCGAATTCAGGAAGTCTGTTAGGAATTTTTCTGGGATTTTTCGATGATACCGACCACTATATGATCTGTAGTGAACTAAGTATCTCTAGGACTTGGATAGAGAAATTAAAATCTGTCTGCAAACTAATAAGGGTATAAAATCTCCAGGATGAGGAAATTAGACAGAAGTACATGGACATGATTAGTGAGAAGTATCGAACAGTAGACAGTAAGCAGGTTCCGGATAAAGAAACAGAATGGGTGGCATATAGGAATGCTGTAGTAGAAACAGCAAGGGAATGCCTAGGAACAACTGTGTGTAAAGGTGGGAAAAAGCGAACATCCTGGAGGAATGATGAGATGAGAGAAGCTTGTAAACATAAAAAGAAGGTCTATCTGAAATGGCTCTGAACAAGGGCCGATGCAGATAGGGAATTGTACATAGATGAAAGAAACAGAACGAAACAAATAGTTGTTGAATCCAAAAAGAAATCTTGGGGAGACTTTGGTAATAACCTTGAAAGGCTAGGTCAAGCAGCAGGGAAGCCTTTTGGACAAGGAAATGAACAGTGTTTTGGGTAATTCAGCTGAACTCATGATATATCCCAGGGAATCTGGAGGGAATATTTTGAAAATCTTCTCAACGTAAAAGGAATTCTTCCTGGTGGTGTCGCGAACAACCAAGCTCATGGGGAGGAGGAAAATGATGTTGGTGAAATTACGCTTGAGGAAGTGGAAAGCATGGCAAATGAACTCCATTTTCATAAAGCAGCAGGAATAGATGAAATTAGACCTGAAATGGAGAAGTATAGTGAGAAGTCAGGGATGAAATGGCTTCATAGAATAGTAAGATTAGCATGGAGTGTTGGTAAGATACCTTCAGATTGGTCAACAGAAGTAATTGCACCTGTCTATGAGCAAGGGAACAGGAAGGATTGCAACAACTATCGAGGTATCTCATTAATCAGTATACCAGGCAAAGTGTTCACTGGCATCTTGGAAGGGAGGGTGGGATCAGTGGTTGAGAGGAAGTTGGATGAAAACCAGTGTGGTGTCAGACCACAGAGGGCGTGTCAGAAACTTGTTAAATAGGTACAATGAGTATGGTATGAAAATAAGCCTTTCGAAGACTACACTGATGTCAGTAGGTAAGAAATTCAACAGAACTGAATGTCGTATTGGTGATATAAAGCTGGAACAGGTAGATAATTTTAAGCATTTAGGTTGTGTGTTCTTCCAGAATGGTAATATAGTAAGTGAGATTGAATCAAGGTGTCGTAAAGCTAATGCAGTGAGCTCGCAGTTGCGATCAACAGTGTTATGTAAGAAGGAAGTCAGCTCCCGGACGAAACTATCTTTACATCGGTCCGTTTTCAGACCAACTTTGCTTTACGGGAGCGAAAGCTGGGTGGACTCAGGATATCTTATTCATAAGATTGATGTGACAGACATGAACGTAGCGAGAATGATTGCTGGTATAAACAGGTGGGATCAATGGCAGGAGGGTACTCGGAATGAGGAGATAAAGGCTAAGTGAGGAATGAACTCGACGGATGGAGCTGTGCACATAAACCAGCTTCGGTATTGGGGTCATGTGGGGCGAATGGAGGAGGATAAGCTTAGAGGGAGAATAATGGACTCTGTTATGGTGGGTATGATCCGTGGCTCAGACGGCAGCGCGTCGGCCTCTCACCGTTGGATGCCGTGGTTCAAATCCCGGTCACTCCATGTGAGATTTGTGCTGGACAAAGCGGAGGCGGGACAGGTTTTTCTCCGGGTACTCCTGTTTTCCCTTTCATCTTTCATTCCAGCAACACTCTCCAGTCTCATTTCATTGCATCTATCAGACATTAATAAATCACTTTGGGAGTGGCGACCCCATCGTACTAACAGCCTATATCTGCTTCATTCATTTCATCCCTGACCCGGTCAATGACCGGAAAACAGGTTGTAGGTTTTCTTATGGAGGGTATGAGAAGTAGAGGGAGACCCTCATCTGCTACGCTGAACAGGAGCCTTATGGGGGATGGGAATTTTGGAAGGGATAGACAAGGAAGAGGGAAGAAAGCGGCCGTGGCCTTAAGTCAAGTACCATCCTGGCATTTGCCTAGAGGAAAATTAGGAAACCACAGAAAAACACTTCGAGGATAGCTTAGATGGGAATTGAACCCCCCTCTACTTAGTTGATCTCCCGAGGCTGAGTGAAACGCGTTCCAGCCCTACCACTTCAAATTTCGTGACTGAGCCGAGAATCGAACACGGGCCTTCGGGTGGGTGGCAGCTAATCACGCTGACACTACGCCACACAGGCGGACTTATTTACGTTGCTTGTGAAATTTTCACTGTTCGTTAGATAATGAATCGCTTGTTCTTGACTAACGAATAAAACTTACGACACGTTCAAGCGACAAGTACCAATAGTGATTTAAAATATTGCAAATATCTCTAAAACAAAAGAGACCACACCAAATACATTATTGAAAAATGAAAACATAATGAGGAATGTACGTTATCAGTGAAGAAAAGAAATAGTGCTGACCAAGGCCGGACTGGAACTCGATACCTTCACACCCCAACAGCAACGCGCCAGCGACTACGTCACTACGCCTCGGCGACAGTCTGGACATATCTGCGTGCGGAAATGAGACTTCAGTTTGAGGATAGTTATTAAACGCTAAATTTTGAACAAAATAAGGCCCATTGGCAAAAACGCTCGAACAGGTGTAAAATGTATTTTAATGAAGGGCAAATCCTCCAAATTTGAACATTTTTGTAGAAAACCACATTACGACTTTCCCTTGTGAGTTACATTACAGCGGCCCAGCAATACTCTACTTGCAGAGCCACGTTCTTACCATCTTCTTTATTTCTTAATCTGTTGACCCTCCAGGGTCGGTTTTACTCTAGGACTAAGCGAGGGATCCCATCTCTACCTCCTCAAGGGCAGTGTCCTGGAGCGTGAAACATTTGGTCGGGGGGGTACAACTTGGGAGGAGGACCAGTACCTCACCTAGGCGGCCCCTCCTGCTATGCTGAACAGCGGCCTTCTGGGGGATGGGAAGATTGGAAGTGATGGGCAAGGAACGGGGAAGGAAGCGGCCGTGGTCTTAAGTTAGGTACCAACCCGGTATTTGCCTGGAGGAGAAGTGGGAAACCACGGAAAACCACTACGCGGATGGCTGAAGTGGGAATCGAACCCACCTCTACTCATTTGGCCTCACGAGACTGAGTTGACCCCGTTCCAGCCCTCGTACCACTTTTCAAATTTCGTGGCAGAGCCGGGAATCGAACCCGGGCCTTCGGGGGTGGCAGCTAATCACACTAAGCACTACACCACAGAGGTCATAGTACATATGCTCGAAAAAAACAACTACAACAGCGAAGTCTTGTTATACATTTTATTATACAATCTCCATCTATTGTCACCTATAAAAATGAAAATAAAGCAGTCTCTGCAGAGACCACGGATTTCCTTTCAGGGCAGGAAGGTAAACACTTCCATTCATTGTATCCTCGGTACTAAGTGAGAGAGAGTCGTCTTTGTTCCCAGGAATCTATATAACTCCCACATCTTACACAGGCAACGAGCGAGTTGGCCGTACGGATAGCGTCGCGCAGCTGTGAGCTTGCGTTCGAGAGATAGTATGTTCGAACACCGCTGTCGGCTAGTCTGAAGATGTTTTTCCGCAAATGCTCGGGCTGTACCTTTATTAAGACCACAGCCGCTTTCTTCCCACTCCCAGCCCTTCCCTGCCATTAAACCTATCTGCGTCGGTGCGACGTAAACCAAATTATTATTTCTTTCTTAATTCGTTTACCCTCTAGGGTTGGTTCTTTTCCTCGTACTCAGCGAGGGATCTCACCTCTACCGACTGAAGGGCAGTGTCCCGGAGCGTGAGACGTTGGGTCGGGGGATATAACTGGGAAGGAGGACCAGTACTTCGCCTAGGCGGCCTCACTTGCTACGCTGAACAGGGCCCTTAGGGGGTTATGGGAGGATCAGAAAGGATAGACATTTGATATCCCGAGGCTGAGTGCCAGCCCACGTACCACTTTTAAAATTTCGTGGCGGAGCCGGGAATCGAACCCCGGCCTCCGGGGGTGGCAGCTAATTAAACTAACCACTACACCACAGAGGCGGAAGCCAAATTATCTTCTTCTTCTTAATCTGTTTACCCTTCAGGGTTGATTTTTCCCTCGGACTCAACGAGGGATCCCACCTCTACTGCCTCAAGGGTAGTGTCCTGGAGCGTGAGACATTGGGTCTGGGGATACAACTGGGGAGAAAGACTAGTACCTCGCCCAGGCGGCCTCGCCTGCTATTCTGAACTGGGGCCTAGTGGAGGGATGGGAAGTTTGGAAGGGGTAAACAAGGAATAGGGAAGGAACCAGCCATGGCCTTAAGTTAGGTAATATCCTCGCATTTGCCTTGATGAAAAGTGGGAAACCACGGAAAACGACTTCCACTATGGCCTCGGTGGAAATCGAACCCACTTGTACTCATTTGACCTCCCGAGGCTGAGTGTACCCCTCGTACCACTTTACAAATTTTCGTGGCAGAGCCGCGAATCGAACCCGGGCCTCCGGGGGTGGCAGCTAATCACATTAACCACTACACCACAGAGGCTGACAGCCAAATTATCACTATTTAGATATTAGAACTATTTGCCTCTCCGGAACCGGAAATATCTTTTTTTTCCCCAAATTCTCCGATTGCCCGATGAAGAATCAAACCCATGTGCCGTTAGTTCTCGTTTAAGTAGACCCTCCCCGTAGTCACCTGATTGTAATGAATTTACGATGAAAACGTGGAGGTGGTGGTGTTACCATTGCCGATCTTCCCGGGTAAAATGAAACTGTTAACCTAATTTGCAGCACGCTTCAGAGAAAAATAAATACAGATGTAGAAAAAATGAGTTTAAATAACATCAGTGTGTGTGGGATGTGGGAGTAGCACTTCAAAGCGTTGAGCCCATTTCACAGGCCAGGCAGTGTTTGTAAAAGTGGATTTGCTTCCGTCCTGACGGAAGAGCCGCTTTGTTTCACGAACAAGCATCCGGTGGCAGAATGTAGGCCAAATGGAAAGCTGTCTTCAGTATCAAATATATCATGAAAGGTAGTACTTATGCACCATCTTACGTTTCTAATTACCTTGATGCTTGCATACGAATCAGTGTTGAAGTGAACTAACGTGTAGGAACTGAAACGGAATATACAACGAGAGAAATAAAGCTATTAAAACAAGTTTTCGAGGACATTCAGAAGATCAAGTTTGTTGTTTGGCGTGGGCTGCTGCAGAGTACAAGCTAGTAAAATAGTTTCCATCTGACTTGACAGGCCTCAGTTTCTGTTTCCTTCACGAAGTAAAAATTACGACGGCATCTGAAACAAGTTGCTCTCAGCTAACATCTTCTTTCTTTCTTTCTTTCTTTCTTTCTTTCTTTCTTTCTTTCTTTTATAATCTGTTTACCCTCCAGGGTTGGTTTTTTGCTCGGACTCAGCGAGGGATCCTACCTCTACCGCCTCAAGGGCAGTGTCCTGGAGCGTGAGACATTGAGTCGAGGGATACAACTGGGGAGGATGACCAGTACCTCCCCCAGGTGGTCTCACCTGCTATGCTGAACAGGGGCCTTATTGGGGGGGATGAGAAGAGTGGAATGGTTAGACAAGTAAGAGGGAAGGAAGCGGCCGTGGCCTAAGTTAGGTACCATCCCGGCATTTGCCTGGAGGAGAAGGGGGAAACTATGGGAAACCACTTCCAGGATGGCTGAGGTGGGATTCGAACCCATCTCTACTCAGTTGACCTTCCGAGGCTGCGTGGACCCCGTTCCAGCCCTTGTAACACTTTTCAAATTTCGTGGCAGAGCCGGGAATCGAACCCGACCCTCCGGGGATGGCAGCTAATCACACTAACCACTACACCACAGAGGCGGGCAATATATCAACATCGTCAGTAATACAGTTGGCTTTACATAACATCGACACAGATAAGTCGTACCACATTTCAAATTTCGTGGCAGAGCCGGGAATCGAACCCAGGCTCCGGGAATGGTAGCTGTTCACACTAACCACTACACCACAGAAGCGGACCTCAGCTAACATACCTTATAATAATAATAATAATAATAATAATAATAATAATAATAATAATAATAATAATAATAATAATAATAATAATAACAATAATAATGTCCGATTCTGTGGTGTAGTGGTTAGTGTGAGCAGTTACCACCCCCGGACGCCCGGGTTCGATTCTCGGCTCTGCCACGAAATTTGAAATGTGGTACTGAACCCGAGTGACTTAGGCCCATAGTCAGTCATGACTTGATTGATAAAATGATATATGGTACATTTATTGGAATACAGGAGTGTAGTTGAAAATATTTCGTTTATGTAATGTCGAAATCGGAGTGAAGGAAGGACGACAGACTGGAGCCTGACGGATTAGCTCAACACGACAACTTTTAGCTACTTCACAGCAGGGAATATCATTAGTTGGCGAACAAGGAAATACAGAGTCCACAAATAAGTCTTGGTCAGAAAGAGAAGGGGGAGAGTCATACAAAGGAAACTCACAACATGAGTAATAGGTTGGGATATTTTTGGCAGGACGGAAATTCCGTGAGGTCGTGGAAAACTACAGCGGCTGCGTGTACATTCGCTGGCCTAGGTTCGAGCAGGTGGAGATTTAAATCACGTGACCGCTTGCCGGCCAATCGTAAAAATTTAATGGAAGGCTCAGGGATACCATCTTAAGGAAGGATGGATGAGATATTCTCGTAACTACAAAAGTAATCAGTAATAAATTATTGTGAGTACACGGATGGATGTAATGAATTTATTAGATGTCACGCATGGAAAAATAATCAATAATTATTGGCAAATTAAATAAATTGGAGGCTGGATTTCTTGGAAACCAGACAGCTTGAATCTCATTGGCTGGACAAAGACCACGTTGTAAGGGACGCTACCGAAGGCGCGAAATGTGAGGAGCTAAATCCACCCGTATCTCCTAAATCTGTGATCACCAGGAGTTCATATTTAATCCAGCAGATATGCTAGCGGAGTGGATTAATTTGATGTAAATTTTAACTTCCAATTCGGAGTGCAAGCACCGATATTAAAAATCCACCCCCTCCCTCAGGGGTATGACGTCAACGAATCCGCGGGAAAGGGCTTCATCCATATATACGGGGCAAGGGATCCTCGCCAGCACACTTGAAGTGAATCTCGGGAGCTGAATTGACGGTCGCGGTACACTTGAATTGAATATCGGGAGCTGAACTGTTGGTCGCCGATAACTTAGAATTCTACGGATGTACAGTCATTCAATGGCGCGAGCATCCGCCAGTGTTTGTAAAATGTGATCGCGCTCAAGCAAAATGAACTAGAAATAGTTAACGTAGGACAGTGTTTGTCATTTATGAATATCAGTGATGTAAAGTAATTACACTGCAAGAGAGTAGTATAAAGTATATCGCCATAAGTACGTACATAACAGACTGTGTGACGAACAGTACTTTCAGGGAATAGTAGCCTGTACTTTGCTATATCGAACCGATATCATGAACACGTCAAGAATGCCGTATGAATCGGGCGTATCGCGACGGGCGTAAAAGTTGACACCTCGTCGTACGTGTCCAGGTCCATTGTGCGGTAGTTGGACGAAGATTAAATAGTGTAAATATTAAATTCTTGGGTCGAGGATAGTAATTTGTTGTATCCAAGTTAAAGTATTCAGTGTTAACGTTGTAAATGGTGAAGGTTTGTGGAAATTAAGATACGAGTGTAAAATGGTAATGTGCCAGGAAATCTTTTGTGGAACTACGCCATCAAGAATGGAGGAGTAAAACGCAGAGAGGGGCCGGAGGAGCCTCTCATCTGCAAAGCTGTAATGGAATACCGATAACTAAGATGAGTACTAAATTGTAAATAATATTTGGGAAATGTTATCGTGATGGGAAAAATGGGAATAATTTGATTATACTTGGTTACCTTCTGTAACAAGATGGGTCGCTTAACGACCCCATCCTAAATTTGTAGCACGGACAGTAGTAAATATAACAATGTAAATAATCGGGTCTTTTATGTATTCAGTTTGTTGGAGATGTAAATTTGTATATATAGTGTAGTACGTTAAGTCATGCATGCATTCATATTTCTTTGTAGTCAATAATTTTCTTTACGTTTGATTTTGGTTATGGTAGTTAAATAAGACCCGATATGTGTTTTCTGTTTTATCATTTTAACGAGCTATGTAATGACATGGAAGGAAAATCCAGCTTCGCCATACCAGTTGTGTTTTGTTGTAATTAATATGGTCATATTTCATAGTGAAGTTGTTAAATTTGTGAGATGCGATTAATATAATATTCAAAGTAAATCATATCTGGAGTGTTTAGTGCCAGAATAAATCGAGTTTGTGAAAGGGGTTATGCGTTAAACATATTAAGAGTGAACTACCGTGTAACAGACGAAATTATTTTTTTATTAATAATAATAATAAATAAATAATGTAACTACTTTTTTTGAAGAAGATATTTTTTTATATAATTTGGATATAATAATAATTCATGTGATATTGGAATATTTAGTGAGCAGTGCGTAATAATAAATTTATGTGATCAGGTGTTGAGTTTATTGGGAATCATTTAATGACGGGAGGTCGTTTTTAATTCGGAATTAAAGTGCGTGGTAATTTAATTTGATCAATTAATAATATTGAAATGTAGATCGGTGCTAATAATCCGTACATGTTATGAACGTGTGGTTTAAATTACGGTCCAATATATTTTTACGTATAAATGTCGTGTCTTAAAGTTGCGATTCATTAGCCGGAAAACGTAGGACTAATATTACGAAACCATGATTGTCGAATTTTGGTAAATATAATTTCAAGATGTTACGATTATTTGTGGAAAATGAACTAAGGCGTAGGTCAAAATGAGATAGAAAAATGTTAAAGAATCTGCAGTCAGATAATAAAAGGTCGTACGATGTCAGAAGTGAATAAATAAGTCAGTTGATAATTCTGTGAGAAATAAACGAATCAAGGAATATTGAGATAGGAAGGAAAATAAATTCCGTACGAGAGACACTTAGGATATTGATATGAGTGTAAAATGTACGGGCAGTGTCACAGAGAAATACTGAGTTTCGCAGCGGGTAGCATTCGAACCCGTGACAGCATGTACGAAATAAATAGACTGCACAGCTATTCGTTGAGATACAACGGATCTAAGGATAATGAGAGTTCAGATTCCACATAAATGGTCTTATATTGTATTCATTGTAATGACGAGCGAGGACAATCATGATGTCGTGATGATAATAATAATAATAAATATTGCAGATAAAGGATTGGACCGCCTTAATTAAATGAGCGTTGATAAAGATGTTAAACGGGAATCTAAATGATAATATGCAACCGATAATAATAATAATAATGTAAGGACGATGTTAAATCATCGCGGTCAGATTAATAATAATGGTCATAATAATAACAGTAATGATGTCGTTGGTTGATCAGTGAAATATTTGTAATTGCGACCGATATCTGTATATATTTTGGCGGAAGTGACCGCTCCATTAATAATAATAACCTCTTATGTGACGTGAATAATAATAATAAAATCTTGAGTCACCTATTCATTAATAATAATAATAACCACGAGAGGGATATACTAATAATAACTGTAAGAACCATTTGTGTTTGCATCCCGCATAATAATGACGATATTAATCAAACGTGACAGTGCCAGGAACCGTTAAATAATAATAATAATAATAATAATAATAATAATAATAATAATAATAATAATAATAATAATAATAATAATAATAATAATTTCGAGGATGATAATTTCATGAATATTGGGACGACGGTGGAGTTAATTGTTTGGTGACAACATCCCTCTATTCGTATGTTGAATAATGAGAATGATAATATTAGAGTCATTTGGTACCTCGTTATTGTACGGTTTCCGCATGGGACGATGTGACAGTAATACTTGGCGTGTTTGTTTACTTCGCTTGCGATGCGAGGGGGGCCATTGCCACGGTATTTCCCAACCGCTTCTCGTTATCTCATCTGTGTCAGTAGTCTGTTGAGGCTACTTTGCAACATCTCAAATCACATGTAAATAAAATGTAAATGCTAATTCAGTGGTATGGCATCAGCTGGATATCGTAAGATAGGAACTGTCCGTGGAATCCAGTTTTCGCATTTCACGAGAAACATTACCCAGTCCGAGCACCGGTCTCGGAAAAATGTATATAGCCGTAGTACGTCATCTTAGTTAAATCGGGAAGCCGACCGTAACATGGGTTATGCTCGGGCTCCCGATAGAAGGAAGCTATATCTTTGAACAATGGTTCGATTCAAATGGAATCGATCCGTAAATTATACCTCCAAAATGTCATTTTATTTCAGAAGCAACCCAGCACGATATTGATACCACTTGCGGTATGGCAAGTGATTTGTGTATGTAACATGTGTGGAAATTTAAATGTCGTTGCCAAATGTATCAAAGTTTCATACGTCAGATGGCGTAATAAACCGCTCCTTCTGGCAATTATTTCAAAGGAAACCACTCTCATAATCTTTTTATTGTAGTTAGATGATGCCCTTTTTAAAGTTAACAGTCACTTCCTAGTCCTATCATGGAGTCCTTAAATTCAAGTTTACAATCGAGCCTTCCCTATTTTAATTTTAATTGCTCCGTTCATCCCCATGTTCTATTATGCCGTTATATATATATTTGATGACTTAAATAATGAACCGACACCCCTGAGATAAATGCTAGTCTGGGACTCGGGAGGTGGACGGGTGCAGTACGTCTTATCTGTGTCGATACGATGTAAAGCCAACTGTATTAATGACGATGTTGATTAATTTACGGAGTATAGCCTACAAACTTCTGTGCATAAACTAAGTGCCTCCGAATTTTTTTAATTGTACGTACCTCCACGGATTCATTTAATTTCACGCCTCAGATCTTTAAATCACGTTACTCAATTATTAATATCATTATTATTTTCTTTCTCTTCTTAATTCGTTTACCGCCCACGGTCGGTTTCTCCCTCGGACTAACCGAGGGATCACACCTCTACCACCTCAAGGGCAGTGTCCTAGAGCGTGAGACTTTGGATCGGTAGGGATACAATTGGGAAGAAGGACCAGTATCTCTCCTAGGTGGCCTCACCTGCTGTGTTGAACAGGGGTCTTGTGGAGGGATGGGGCGATTGGAAGGTATAGAGAAGGAAGAGGGAAGGAAGGGGCCGTGGCCATAAATTAGTTACCATCCCGGCATTTGTCTGGAGGAGAAATGGGAAACCACGGAAAACAACTTCAAGGATGGCTGAGGTGGGAGTCGAACCGCTCTCTACTCAGTTGACGTCACAAGGCTGAGTGAACCTCGTTCCAGGCTTCGTGCCACTTTCCATATTTCGTGGCAGAACTGAAAATTGATCCCGGATCTTCGGGGGTGGGAGCTAATCACACTAACCACTGCACCACTGATGTGGACCTTCTCTGGATCTACGAAACATAAATATAATTGTTAATTCCTCTTTTAGCACTTTTCAGTTCCTTGACGCTTACTGAAAATCAGGTTCTCATTTTTATCCAACTTACTCTCCACCGTTGATCGAACCCTCGTTTTCAGAAAGCCAGTGAATACTTTGCTTGGTATACAGATCAATGAAGTACCTCGACAATTGTTTGTTCCCTTGCTCACAGATAGGTGCAATTACTGCTTTCGTCCGATCACAAGGTATCTCATTCACATTCAAACTAGTCCTGTTATTCTTTGAAGCCATTTTATCCATGCCTTCGCCCTATATTTCACGATTTCAAGTCTAATTTAATCTATTCCTGCTGCTTTATGACAATGTAGTTTATTTACCATCCTTTCCACTTCCTCGAGCGTAATTTCACAGCCAACTTTGTTCTCCTCCCCATGAGCGCCATTGTTCGCGGCTTCAACAGAAATATATTTTGGAAGGGCTCCCATTTATTTCGTGTTGTCTAGTTCCGTCTGGTTGCACCTTTATTCTCTATCGGTATTCAGAAACACAGTTTTAGAAAAAATAATATTGGTATTTAAAGCTGTTATTAAAATGAATGTAATTAGTTTGCGCATATTAGCGCACTTTTATTATTCTTTCTTTGAAGACGTTGAAATGACTAACTGTGAAATACTATTACAAGGATGACCAACGGTGAATCGAGCTCAGCTGGGAGATTCATGAAGTTCATCAATTATGGTTAACTAGCTGATGCACCCGTGCTTCGCTACGGAATTCTACATTGTATACAGAATTCTGGTTTAAGTAGTGCACACGTTGTGTGTAAGATTGTACTAAATTGCATAGTTCTTAATGTTACCCCAGACACGTGACGGGAAGTCACCATACGTCTTTTCTCAAGTGAAGGCTGGGTGAGGGAATTTTCAATGGCAGGCCCACTTCCCTACTGCCAGTTAATCGAGTTGGGCAGTTTTCATTACAATGGCAGACACTCGCTCTCCATTTGCCTTTTTACACCCTCGAAAAGACTGTCTTTTTGGTTTCCCCAACTGAAATGAACATAGGTCATTACAATGAAGCCAGTAGCAATGTCGTGATTAAAAGCAATACTATCGAAATACTCGATCAAATGAAAGAACCGCACATAATCTCATTTCTAACGAGCACTACTACGCTGCCGACCTAACAGTCCAAAGTTCCCGAGCTGGATTAACCAGGCCGCAGGCAGCCGTGAACACTCCTTTGCCATTATTCCTTTAAATGTGCACACTGCTCATTCCAATCAGCGCCTCGGAGTAGGGATCCAATAGCTGGAATGCTATGATGAACCCGTGTGTTACATACCGGTAGTATCAGAAAATGTATGAACCAGAGGAATGGCATGCTAAAGAAGAACCGGGCGAGTTGGCCGTGTGGTTAGGAGCGCACAGCTGTGAGCTCGCATCCGGGAGATAGTGGGTTCGAACCCCATTGTCGGCAGCCCTGAAGATGGTTTTCCGTGGTTTCTCATTTTAACACCAGGCAAATGTTGGGGCTGTATCTTAATTAAGGCCACGGCCGCTTCCTTTCCATTCCTGTCCCATTGTCGCCATAAGACCTACCTGTGTCGGTGCGACGTAAAGCAACTAGCTAAAGAAGAAAGTTGTCTAATTCCCCAGTTACTTCCCGCCAGTATTCAGGCTGGCTGTTATACTCCGTACGCAACAGTACTTCCCAACTATCGGAGATGAATGGCAACAGAAGAGACAAAGCATATCACAAAAAACAATGGTCAATGTAATGTTATTGTTGATCAGTTTTATGAGCTTTCGACATTGAAGGCCTTCACATATAGTTTTCTTCCGATTCTCTGATGTTAGAGCATCTAATGTAAAGGGAGTCTTCCTTTCTTTCATGACTCCCTCTTATTCTTCAATGAGCCGTTCCTTTACGATCTTCCTTGGTCAACTCTTGTTGTTTTCTGACCCTGACAGTATTACGTATGGAAGCATAGAGAGTATTTCATTTTCACGCCCTTCGTGGACTTTGTTTCCTTTTAGGCCGATACCTTCATTTTTCGAAGTGTCGGTCCCCTTCCATTTTTCTCTTTGATTAGTATTATATAGAGGATGGTTGCGTAGTTGTACTTCCTCTTAAAGCAATAATCACCACAACCACGACCACTCTTATCATAGTCGGTACGGTAGAAGTGAATAAGACATAAATGATCAGAAATAGTATTCTCTATAATTTTTGTTATGCAGTACTGTTTGATAGGATATATAACATAGGTATTTAAACATTAAATTTCAGGTGCCTTCCCCTAAACTGCCATTTCATCCAGCGTGAATAAAATTATGTAGCCTATAGCCTAGACTGTAGTTAGTTATTCTCCGAATTGACCTACCGATTTTCATTAAATTCTAGTTACCCATTTTCTAGTAGCTCGGCGGAAATTAAATTTTATATAACTTTAGTTGTGTCCGCCTCTGTGGTGTAGTGGTTGGTGTGATTAGCTGCCACCCCCGGAGGCCCAGGTTCGATTCCTGGCTCTGCCACGAAATTTGAAAAGTGGTGCGTGGGCTGGAACGGGGTCCACTCAGCCTCGGGAGGTCAACTGACTAGAGGTGGGTTTGATTCCCACCTTAACCATCCTGGAAGTGGTTTTCCGGGGTTTCCCACTTCTCCAGGCAAATGCCGGGATGGTACATACTGAAGGCCACGGCAGCTTCCTTCCCACTTCCTTGTCTCTACCTTCCAATCTTCCCATTCCCCCACAAGGCCCCTGTTCAGCATTGGCGGTGAGGCCACCTGGGCGAGATACTGGTCCTCCTTCCCGGATGTATCCCCCGACCTAGAGTCTGAAGCTCCAGGACACTGCCCTTGAGGCAGTAGAGGTGGGATCCCCCGCTGAGTCAGAGGGGAAAACCTACCCTGGAGGGTAACCAGATTAAGAAGAAAAAGATAACTTTAGTTATGCAGTATTTATCGATAGGGCCACTAATAACAAATACAAGTATCTGGGAATTAAATTTAAAGCCTTCTCCTAAACTACCATTTCACTCAGCGTGATTAAAATTATTTATGGCCTAGATTGTAGTTCAATATTTCCCGACTTTACATACCGGTTTTTCATTCAATTATCTTCAGCCGTTTTCTCGTGAAGCGCGTAGCCTACATACATACACACAGACAAAAATTACGGAAAATTGAAAAGTGCATTTCCTTGTTCTTGTGGACACGACCGATGCAGAAAAACCATTCTTTTTAAATTCTGAGCAATGTACAGACAAAACTCTTATTTTATATACCTTGTGGTTCACTAGCCTCTTATTTTTTCGGAGGTAGGTAACCCAACTGACCACCCCTGTGGTGTAGTGGTTAGTGTGATTAGCTGTCACCCCTGGAGGCCCGCGTTCGATTCCAGGCTCTGGCACGAAATTTGAAAAGTTACGAGGGCTGGAACGGGGTCCACTCAGCCTCGGGAGGTCAAACGAGTAGAGGTGGGTTCGATTCCCACCTCCGCCATCCTGTTTTCCGTGGTTTACCACTTCTCCTCCAGGCAAATGCCGGGATGGTACCTAACTTAAGGCCACGGCCGCTTCCTTCCATCTTCCTTGTCTATCCCTTCCAATATTCCCATCCCCCTGCAAGGCCCCTGCTCAGCATAGCAGATGAGGCCGCCTGGGCGTGGTACTGGTCATCTTTCACAGTTGTATCCCCCGACCCAGAGTCTGAAGCTCCAGGACACTGCCCTTGAGGCGGTAGAGGTGGGATCCCTCGCTGAGTCCGAGGGAGAAGCCAACCCTGGAGGGTAAACAGATTAAGAAAGAAAGAAAGGTAACTCAACTAACGCGCACATCATAGTCATCCGGAAACATTAGTACTTGTTCCTTTATTGGCCTTAGTACAACTATACCTTTTATATAATGCTCGCGATAATGGTCAAATCATTAACGGCAGTGTTATTTCTATAATGAATGTGTAAAACGACCACAGCTGCGAGTAAACTAGCTTACGTTTGGAGAGGAAGTGTTTGTATAAGAAAGAAAGAAAGAAAGAAAGAAAGACACGGTGTTACTCTAGCACGACCGTGGAGCTGCTGATGTACTGCAGATGGTATGGGAGAAATTTATTGTTATGCAGTATACGCATGACTGATGACCGGCTGACGTTAGTCTGTTGAGCAAGTGTCCGAGTACTAATATGAGGGTTATTATGGACAGCGTCCTAAACAACCTCTTCATTTGAACAAGACGTTATAGGAGCAATCTCTAACGGAAGTTACGCTTCCAAGCGTCCCAGTTGACCGCTATCATCTTTGAAGGTTTCAGAACGTTTTGGTAATCGGTAGTCTTCTGTCAGAAAAAAACAACAACGGTTGTGATAGAGACGTTGCGACTGGACTGCGTTCTGCCTTGTTTCCCCATAAATGAGCAACATATCAATGTACTCGTCCCTGGAATACACCGTGATTGAATGAATACGTGCTGTGATGTGACCTGGTAAATGCGCATAAATATTGTGTGTCTTTTAAAATGGGACACACTCTGTCGGTTAAAAATAAAATAAACATTCATAACTTTGAAATCGAACCACTGCATCACCGATTTTCATACACCTCGTGTCACCTGCCCCTAACCGACTCAACCATAAATACAATATACAAGACGGTCGCTAACGGATTGTTATTTAAGTACGACCATTCCACATCGAAAGTTAATATTCGTGCCAAAGTCTTCAATAATGCTTTACAGTGTACATTTAACTTTTTACCATTACGGAGCATATGGCATTCATATTAATTCGACCGCAATTTATCCATGAATTAACAACAACTCAACGCACTCTTCATAGAAATACGTCGTGAGGAAATGAATAAGTGCTGTGATGTGACCTCGTAGGTGTGATTTATTATTTGTGTGCGTTGGACTCTGGAGGTTGTGTATTCAAATCCCATGCTGGCCATCCTGAAAATAGTTTTCTTCGATTTCCCACTTCCACCACCAGGCAAATGCTGGGACCGTACCTTAGTAAAAGACCAAGCCCGATTTCCTTCAACCGAGCTCGATAGCTGCAGTCGCTTAAGTGCGGCCAGTATCCAGTATTCGGGAGAAAGTGGGTTCGAGCCCCACTGTCGGCAGCCCTGAAGAGGGTTGTCCGTGGTTTCCCCTTTTTCACGCCAGGCAAATGCTGGGGTTGTATCTTAATTAAGGCCACGACCGTTTCCTTCCCAGTCCTAGCCCTTTCCTTTCCCATCGTCGCCATAAGACGTAACTGTGTCGGTGTGACGTAAGGCCAATAGAAAAAAAAATTCCTTCACAATCCTTCCCCATCCATCCTTAAGGGAAAGATGCCGAAAGAGCGCATCCCTTCAAACCAACAGGAAAAACCATATTGATTATTATTGTATCCCCAGTCCGCCTCTGTGGTGTAGTGGTTAGCGTGATTAGCTGCCACCCCACGAGGTCCGGGTTCGATTCCCGGCTCTGCCACGAAATTTGAAAAGTGGTACGAGGGCTGGAACGGGGTCCACTCAGCCTCGGGAGGTCAACTGAGTAGAGGTGGGTTCGATTCCCACCTCAGCCATCCTGGAAGTGGTTTTCCGTGGTTTCCCACTTCTCCTCCAGGCAAATGCCGGGATGGTACCTCATTTAAGGCCATGGCCGCTTCCTTCCCTCTTCCTTGTCTATCCCTTCCAATCTTCCCATCCCTCCAGAAGGCCCCTATTCAGCATAGCAGGTGAGGCCGCCTGGGCGAGGTACTGGTCATTCTCCCCAGTTGTATCCCCGACCCAAATCTGAAACTCCAGGACACTGCCCTTGAGGCGGTAGAGGTGGGATCCCTCGCCGAGTCCGAGGGAAAAGCCAACCCTGGAGGATAAACAGATTAAGATAGATAGAAGATTGTATCCCCGCTAAAATAGGGCACCTCTGTAGCTCCAAAAATTTGCGTTAGGCCGCACTCGCTGTCGATACTCACACATTTTTGCTCCAGTCCATAGCCGATTCGGCCAAACGCATGGCACGTGCTAGAGGTTTAGTACTTACTACCTGATGTACCCGTGCTTCGCTACGGAATTCTAAATTTTATACAGAATTCTAGGTTAGGTAGTGTAAATGTTGTGAGCAAGATTGTATTAAGTTGCACAGCTCTTAACGTTGCCCTAGAAGCACGACGGGCAAGTCACCAACGTCTTTACTCATATCAAGACTGGGTTAGGGAATTTTCATTGTAATGGTAGGCCACCTTGCCTACCGTCGGTCACAATCAGGTTGTTTTCATTATAATGGCAGACACTCACTCTCCGCCTGCCTTTATAGATTCTCAGAAAGACTCTCTTAGTGGTTTTCCCAACTGAAATGAACATGGGTCATTACAATGACGTCGGTAGGAATGGTGCGATTAAAAGCAATGCCTTCATATGAAATACTCGATCAAATGAAAACCACACATTTTTTCACTTTTAACGAACAGTACTATGCTGACGAACTAACAGTCCAAAGCTACAGAGCTGGAATGACCAAGACGCAGACATCCGTATTCCATGAACAATCTTCGTCATTTTTCGGCGGGGAGGATTGTTCAAATAGTGGATAGTCCCAGGGCAAAAACTATGCCCGTTTACTTATCGGCTTCCTGGGAGTACCCGATGAGTCGGAAAATCTCAATTCACTACACTGGCGGGGGAAAGAACTATCTGACGTGGAGGCAATTTTTCTTCCAAGCCAGAAAGAAACCACATCTTCGCTGCTAATTTGAAATAAAATTAATGTAGATTTAATGAAAGTGAAGAGGAAGAAGTTTTTCCTAAGAAACGGCTCTTTTCAAGGTTGAATTTTGAGTTATTTAGTGAATTCTGGTACTATAATTTGGAATAGGGCTAAATTGTAATTCCAAACCAGTTCATACTACTACTCCTACTACTACTAACTGAGCCTCTGACCTAAGTGCGCACACTGCTCATTCAAAACAGCGCGTCAGAGTAGGTATCGAATAGCTGGCATACTATGATGAACCAGAGGATTGGCATGCTAAAGAAGAAAGTTATCTAACTCCTCAGCTATTTCCCGCCAATATTCAGTTAGGCTGTTATACTCGGTACGTAGCAGTAATCCCATCTATCGGAGTTGAATGACAGCATAAGAGACAAAGTACATTACAACAAACAACGGTCAGTGTAATGTTATTGTTGATCTGTGTTACGCGCTTTCGATATTGTAGGCCGTCACATTATTAATGGCCTTCTGGTTCTGAAATACCACTATTATCATAGTCGGTACGGTAAAACTGAATAAAACATAAATGATCGGAAATTATATTTTCTATAACTTTTGTTATATAGTACTTTTCCATAGGACCAAGAACATAGGTATTTAAAAATTAAATTTTAGGTGCCTTCCCCTAAACTACCATTTCACCCAGGGTGAATAACATTGTTTATAGCTTAAACTGTAGTTTCTTATTCCCCGACTCTATATACCGATTTTCATTAAATTCTGTTTACCCATTTTGTCGGGGCTCGGCGTTGATATCGACTTAGTAACAAAAATACAAATTCATGAATATCTCTGTTGTCATAGCCGGTACGGTAAAAATGCATAAGATGTAAATGATCAGAAATTTAATTCTACATAACTTTAGTTATGTAGTATTTATCGATATGACCACTAATAATATAAATATTTGAGAATTGAATTTTAGGCCTTCCCCTAAACTACCATTTCACTCAGGGTGAATAAAATAATTTATAGCCTAGATTGTAGCGGCTCACCCCCCGACTCTACATACCGATTTTTATTAAATTCTCTTCAGCCGTTTTCTCGTGATGCGTGTACATTCATACAGACAGACAGACAGACAGACAGACAGACAGACAGACAGACAGACAGACAGACAGACAGACAGACAGACAGACAGACAGACAGAAATTACGGAAAAGTAAAAACTGCATTTTCTTGTTACTGTGGACATGATCGATACAGAAATACCATTCTTTTCAAATTCTGTGCAATGTACAGACAAAACTCTTATTTTATATGTATAGATGTATAACCGTTCCACCTCGAAACTTAATATCCGTGTCAAAGTCTTCAGTGATGTTTTACAGTGTTCATTTGCCGTCTTTACATTACAGAACACGTGGCATAACATATTAATTCGATTAGGCTATATTACGGGTGCCTGTTTTATTACAAGGCGCAATAAATCACATGTTTGCAGAATGGTGCTGTCCGCCTCTGTGGTGTAGTGGTTAGTGTGATTAGCTGTCACCCCCGGAGGCCCGGGTTCGATTCCCGGCTCTGCCACGAAATTTGAAAACTGGTACGAGGGCTGGAACGGGGTCCACTCAGCCTTGAGAGATCAACTGAGTAGAGGTGTGTTCGACTTCCACCTCAGCCATCTTGGAAGTGGTTTTCCGTGGTTACCCACTTCTCCTCCAGGCAAATGCCGAGATGGTACCTACCTTAAGGCCACGGCCGCTTCCTTCCCTCTTCCTTATCTATCCCTTACATCTTCCCATCCCCCCACAAGGCCCTGTTTAGCATAGGAGGAGAGGCCGCCTGGGCGAGATACTTGTCATCCTCCCCAGTTGTATCCCCGACCCAAGGTCTCACGCTCCAGAACACTGCCCTTGAGGCGGTAGAGGTGGGATCCGTCGCCGAGTCCGAGGGAAAATCCAACCCTGGAGGGTAAGCAGATTAAGAAAGAAAGGAAGAAAAGTGTTATTGTTTACATACTGTATATCCGGCTCTTTTCTCTACCTATAGCTTCCACCTGCGTGGGTTTTAGCTGAAATTCATTTACTTGTATCAGACTCGTCACTTTCATCTTTCCAATCCGATGTCCCTTGTTCAATTATTGACTTTCTCCAATCTCGGTTTTCTACGGTTTGCAAGTTCAAGCGTGTGCATCACTTTCGCGTCCTTTGTTGGTTTTCCCTTTCTTTTGCCAATCTCATTCTTCGAAGTGTCGGGCTTTTCCACTTCTCCTTCATATGAATAGTGCTAAGAGACGCTGATTGCTCAGTTATAAGTTTTCTTATAATAATAATAATAATAATAATAATAATAATAATAATAATAATAGCCAGGAACTTGTGCCCACTCTCCTGCATATAGGGTGGATTCCCATGGGGTCTCTAATTGGGAGAGTAGATAATGAATCGGCGTATGGTTTTTAGTGCCGGGAGTGTCCGAGGACAGGTCCGGCTCGCCAAATACAGGTCATTTGATTTGACACCCGTAGGCGTTGTCGTGAGGATGCAAAGATGATAAAAACGACACATACACCCAGACCCCGTGCCAACAAAAAATAGTCATATTACGGTTAAAATTCCACACTTTGCCGAGAATCGAACCCGAGACCAACATCACCAAAGGCAAGCCCGCTAACCATTTAGCCATGGAGCCGGGCAGAGTGTACGCGACCGTCCATGAATCCCCTGGCTGTATCGTGCATTGCTTCAACCTACTTGTGCTAGATTCCTTTGAACTTTTATCCGACCTCCATTGGTCAACTCTTATTTTCTTCCGACCCGACGTGAGGCCTAAGCTGTCTTTGATTTTCACACTCTTCGTGGCCCTTCCTTTCCTATTACTGACACCCTCGTTTCTGTAATGGTTGGACTTCTTCAATTTTTCCTTATTTACGACTGGCTTTGCGTCGCACCGACACAGATAGGTCTTATAGCAACGATGTAATAGGAAAGGCCTAGGAGAGAAAAGGCGGCGGCCGTGGCTTTAATTAAGGTACAGAATTTGCCTGGTGTGTAAATGGGAAACCACGGAAAACTGTCTTCTTGGCTGCCAAGAGTGGGGATCGAACTCACGATCTCCTGGATGCAAGCTCACAGCTGCGTGCCTCTAATCGCACGGCCAACTCGCCTGGTTCATTTTTCTCTTAACTGCTGTTAAGAGAGGATTGTCGACCAGTTATACTTCCTATTAAAATAATAATCACAGCCATCACCGTCACCTAGCTGTGCTTTCTTTTTTGTTGGTGAGGGGTGCAGAATATATCCTCGGTATCGTCTGACTGTCTATCGTAAGAGGCGATTAAAGGGGGTCCAACAAAACCTCTGAATTTGGGAGCACGGGTAGATGACTACGAATCCTCTGGCTAGATCTGGCATTGTTTCCCCTTACTTGTGCTTTGATATGCATTTTCAACTTTCCTATCTGATCTCACTTGGTCCACTATTTTTCTCTTCCGACCCCGACGGTATTATTATGCGAGGACTAGGCAGTCTGTCATTTTTACGCCCTTCCTTTTGCCAATTTCGTTAATCTCGCAACGGTTGCACTGATTCAACATTATTATCGAGTTCTGAAGACTGCTGTAGAAAAATCAAATTTCCTAGTCCGTGCAATGAACTTTCTTTAAACTAACTGGAAACGCAGAATGAAAACTCGAGCAATAATGCTATTGTGAAGTCTCTGTTGGAGAGTTAAATGGGCCAGAGTGAAGTCTACATCAGTAATTTAATATGGATACAAATTAAAAGTTGAGAAGTGACTTAAAGTACGAGGCTAATTAAAGTCTTCCGACGGGAATATTGCGGCCTCTCAAAATAAGAACTGGAAATTAATTTTGTTCTTGAGAATACTCAAGAGACGAGTTAGACAAAAGAAACATGGTGATAAGTTAGAGACATGTTTAACGTCATTGTCAAGAGCTGAACTACACGTCACTACAAGACAGAAAACCGAGCGAGTCGGCCGCGCGGTTAGGAACGCGAAGCTGTGAGCTTGCATTCGGGAGATAGTGGGTTCGAACCCCACTGTCTGCAACCCTGAAGATGATTTTCCGTGGTTTCCACGCAAATGCTAGGGATGTACCTTAATTTAGGCTACGGTCGCTTCCTTCCCATTCCTGACCCTTTCCTATCCCACCGTCGCCGTAAGACCCATCTGTGTCGCTCCGACGTGCAGCTAATTGTAAGAAAGAAAGAAAGAAAGAAAGAAAGAAGACAGAAAACACTTTCATCCAGATTCAGTTTTAATAATAATAATATTAAAACCAGTGTTAATGTTCTGAATGGAGTACTTATACCGTATTTTAAACACAAAATTGTCAAACATCATTATAAGTTTCTCTCCTTCCCCATTGGACATCAGGCAATAGCTCTGTATTAATAATAATAATAATAATAATAATAATAATAATAATAATAATAATAATAATAATAATACCCGTGTGGGGATTTACCGGTTACCTCCATCGGGCGCGTCCCGCCAGCAGAGTCAGAGGGTAGTAGGGAAATAAAATACCACCGTGAAAAAAAAACTGGTCCCTTGCCAGGGTTACAGCGAAGACTGCTAAATGACCAGAAGCCAGAAAACATCTTGAGGCAACCTCTAGGGCTAACAACCCTAGTTGTAAAAGGATGGGTACCCGTCCAAAGCAAAGTCAAGTCAAAAAGCATGATGGCACAACATTTCAAGAAACATACCCCAGGGAGTAAATCTTCGGATAAATCCCTCGTCGTGAACGCCACGGCGCACGAGTCTCGTGCGGATTCTGGGGGAGACTCGACATCATGCAAGAGACGAGTCGGAGCGTCTCGGTGTACCCCGAAGAGTCAAAATTTCAGGCCAAAATCTAAAACCTATCTAGCAACTTTCAACATAAATTCACTTACACAATCTGGCAAGCTGAAAACCCTCACCAAAGCTCTTCACGAAAATTAGATATCCATAGTGGCCTTACAGGTAACAAGGTACCCAGATGAAGAGATTTTTGAATCTGAAGGCTACCGATTTTTCAAGAGCAAAGCGCAAAGAGGAATCCTCAATGGAGCTGTGATGCTTGGAACCGCGCTTGCTGTTAGAACCAAGATCCTTAAATCGGTTGCAAATTTTGAACCTGTGAATGACAGATTGTCTATACTCACAATTAAATGCGCGAACAAAACCTACGCCCTAGTTAACGCACATGCTCCTACAAACGATAAGAACAAGTCTGATCCAGACGAAGTTGATAATTTCTGGGACCTACTGGATGAAAAATTGAACAAAATCCCCAAACACCATGTCAAGCTTCTTTTGGGTGACTTCAATGCCCAACTAGGTCGTGAGCAGAAGTACAAGAAAGTTATAGGAAATTACCCTGCTCACAAAAAAAACCAATCCCAACGGCAAAAGACTGGTGACCAATTGCGAAAATCACAACCTGCAGGCCATGTCGACCCACTTTCGCCATCTACCCAGAAAGCAAATGACTTGGTGTTCTCCCGTCCAAGCTCTCGGAGAGTTCCAAATTGATCATGTTGCGATCTCCAGGAGAAACAGCCCTGAGATTATGAATGTCAAGGTAAAGAAAGGCATCAATGTGGCCTCAGATCATTATATGTCTTATCAAATTCAAACCAATTCCCGCAAACACAAGGAAGACAACCAAACAGATCACACGCTTCGACAATGATAAACTTCGGCAAAGGGTCGAGGAGTTCCAGGAGAAGGCTAGACCAAATGACTGTGACTTTAACAACGCTAAAAGTTTCCTTGCTGAGGCCGCCAAAGACGTTGCAGAAATCAAGAGAAGCAAAACGCATGCCTGGAGGAATAGTACCTGCGAATCAGTCCTCCAAGAAAGACTCAATGCGTGGAAACAGTACAACTCTACGAAATCAGAAAATGATTGGGAAACCTACAAAACCCAACGTGCCCAAGCAGCTAGGGTGTTCAGAACTGAGAAACGTAAATACGAAAAATCTCTCATTGAAAAGATAGAACAAAACTTTAGGAAGAATGAAAGCAGAGAGTACTACAGAGCCTTCAAACGCAAACTCACTGGCTATAAACCACCATCTCTATGCTATGAGCGAACGGACGGCACACTGGCGACGTCAAATGAAGAAAATTGCAGCATTCTGGCAGATTACTTCAAGAATTTACTTAATTGCTCTAAACCGCAAAGCGCCATTGAGACCAAGGAGCCCTTACTCAGGAACCCAGATTCCAGACCACCCGACAGAGATGAAATCAAGCGCCACATTGCCCGTCTCAAAAATAACAAAGCGCCGGGGGAAGACTCAGTAGTAGCAGAACTATGGAAATATGCCCCAGAGGAATCACTTGATATCTTGCAAAAGCAAATAGAAGGAATTTGAAACAAGGAGACCCTACCCGAAGATTGGAAAATAGCTTTGATCCATCCATTACACAAAAAAGGCAGGATGAAGAACATCAACAACTACAGAGGAATATCTTTGCTACCCGTGACTTACAAAATTCTATCACTTGCCATCCTGGAGCGTTTGGAAGCACAAGTCGAACATCAAATAGGTGAATACCAAGGAGGGTTCAGAAAAGGTCGCTCAACAGCTGAACAGATCCAAAATCTGAAAACGATCATCAGATATTGTACACTAAGGTCCAAGTAGTATGTGTCTGTCTTTGTGGACTTTAAGAAAGCGTACGACTCCATTGACCGGGAAGACCTGCCAAACATCTTAAATGAATTTGGAGTTGATTTGAAACTGCTGGCATTAATTAGAGCCACCCTGACCGATACAAAATCCAAGGTGAAGTTCCACGGATGTTTCTCGCATTCCTTTGACATCAAAACAGGAGTCCGACAAGGTGATGGGCTATCCCCGACACTCTTCAACTGTGTTCTTGAAAAGATCATCAGAACCTGGCGGGTGAGATTACAGGAAACCAACTACAGTCCATTGAGAATAGGAACCAAATCCAAGGGGATCGCAACAGACTGCTTAGCATTTGCCGATGATATTGCTGTTCTCTCAAACGACATAGAAACCGCTAGAGCGCAAGTTGAAATTTTAAAGGAAATTGCCGAACAAACTGGTTTGCAAATATCGTTTGAGAAAACAGAAGTAATGACTAACATCAAAGAGGCTCCACCAAAACTCCATACAAAATACGGGGACATCACCCGAGTAGACAAATTCAAATACCTGGGTGAGATCATCATGAAAAATGGACTGGACAAAGAAGCACTTCAGGAGCGAGTACGCAAACTGGAAACAGCCTACCAAACATCCCGCACAATCTACAACAAAAAATGCCTTTCCCAAAACACCAAGATACGTCATTATGAAACAGTTCTGAAGCCAGTAGTTCTATATGCAGCCGAAACCCTGTCTCTAAATGCCAACAAAGGACTACTTGAAGAACTGGAGAAAAGAGAACGCAAAATTGTGAGAGGAATCTTGGGATCAAAGTACAGAAATGGAATCCATCAAAAGAGATCCAACAAGGAAGTCTACAGCAAAATAGAAAAAATTACCGACACAATCAGAAAAAGACGGACACGATTTTACGGTCATCTGAAAAGAATGGACGGAAGAAAGTTAACTAAAGAAATCTTTCACTTTTTTGATTCAAACCCCAAAACCACAATTCCCTGGTTTAAAATACCAAAGAAGACCTGCAAATGCTACATATCTCAGCTGAAGACGCCTTTAACAGAGATCTCTTCCGCAAGAAAATATTGACGAACGGGCTAAACCGAGACGAGCAACCGAAGAGAAGACACGGTGCCCCTTGGACAGAGGAGCGTAAGCAGGCCCACTCACAAAGAATGAGGGAAATTTGGGCTCTAAAGAAGGGCAAGTTCAGTGTCAAATGCAACAAGACTTAACGTGGTCCTTGATGGCCCCAGCGAATTATATATATATAATAAAGTTTGTCTAACCCTTGCCCCGTTTCTCTGCGGGATCGGATATGAGGTAAGATGAATCTGACGTAGCGAGTTTTTATGACTGGATGCCCTTCCTGACGTCAACCTCAACAGAGGAATTAATGAGATGAAATGACTGATGTGATATATGATATTTGAGAGGGTGAAACCCGGTGCCGGCCATAGCCTGTCGAGTAGCACAAAGGGGTCTGCTCTAGGCTTAGCGTCCCCATCCGACGGCCGAATCACCATCAACAGCGTCATGTACCCTCGCTCCATATGACCACTGCGCAGAGGATTTGGAATTTAATCCAGGATTTTGGCACGCAATCTAGTGATTAGAAATTGTATACCACCACCTCCCCTACCCTGCCACCCAACATTCTGATGATGAAATTTTTTCGACCAACAGGACTCGAACCGGCTAACCACGGTGTCAGACCGTTTAGACTTCGACGCCTTAACGATCATGGCCAATAATAATAATAATAATAATAATAATAATAATAATAATAATAATAATAATAATAATAATAATAATAATAATAATAATAATAATTCCATGACCTCAGTTACCGATTGCAGGCGTTTTAATTTGAGTCCATTTAGGTTCCCCATTCTATTTTATCAGATAGCAGTGTGAAACAACCTCTCCTGGGCGATCTGTGACAGAGTTTTAATAACTTTTACCGAGCAAATATCAACAGTGTCACCAGCGATCTTTCGCAGGCTGACGTTGTACGATGTGGAGCGTCGAATGGACACTTCTCCATCCGACTGTCTCTGCCGGGTTTGAATCGGCGATCTTGGGGAGCGGAAGTTGAAACTCTATCGCCGATCCACAAACGGAGCTTAAACAGAGGATTGTAAGGGCGCTTCCGTAATTCACAGTGGCTTGCAACTTGTTGTTGGATGCCCCTGTAATAATAATAATAATAATAATAATAATAAT
The DNA here is from genome assembly GCF_040414725.1 of Anabrus simplex. NCBI lineage: Eukaryota > Metazoa > Arthropoda > Insecta > Orthoptera > Tettigoniidae > Anabrus > Anabrus simplex. Next base: position 138,734,057 of record NC_090267.1, read on the forward strand.
AATAATAATAATAATAATGCCCGCCTCTGTGGTGTAGAAAAGTGAAATAGCGTATGGCTTTTAGTGCCGGGAGTGTCCGAGGATGTTCGGCTCGCCAGATGCCGGACTTTTGATTTGACTTCCGTAGGCGACCTGCGCGTCATGATGAGAATGAAATGATGATGAAGACTACACATACGCCCAGCCCCCGTGCCAGCGAAATGAACTAATTAAGTTTAAAATTCCCGACCCTGCCGGGAATCGAACCCGGGATCCCAGTGACCAAAGGCCAGCACGCTAACCATTTAGCCATGGAACCGGACTGTGGTGTAGTGGTTAGTGTGATGAGCTGCCACTTACCTCCCGGAGGCCTCCCGGTTCTGCCACGAAATTTGCAAAGTGGTACAAAGTGTGGAACGGGGTCCACTCAGCCACGGGAGGTCAGTTGAGTAGAGGAGTGTTCCATTCCATCCTCAGCCATCCTCGAGGTGGTTTTCCGTGCTTTTTCCACTTCTCCTCCAGGCAAATGCCTGGATGGTATCTAACTTAAGACCACGGCCACTTCCATCGCTCTTCCTTGTCTATCCCTTCCAATCTTCCCATCCCCCTACAAGGCCCCTGTTCAGTGTGGCAGGTGAGGCCGCCTGGACGAGGTACTGGTCATCCTTGCGAGTTGTATCTCCGACCTAAATTCTCAAGCTCCAGGACACTGCCGTTGAGGCGGTAGAGGTGGGATCCCTTGCCTAGTCCGAAGGAAAACCAACCCTGGAGGTTAAACAGATTAAGAAAGAAAAGAAAGGTTCCCAAGTGTATATAAGCAAACAGTACGTAATACGGAAAACGTTTTAGATTCTACATTTAATATAATTAAATAAATGCATACAAAGTAGACGTAATAATGGACTATTCATGTCTCGGGGTTGTGATGTCTGTAGGCCTTCTATCACGAAGTCTGATCTGCTTTCTGTATGCCGTTAGCATGTTGCAGAGGAAGCTTGTAGTAGCTGTAATGCTCGATGAAATGAACGAAAATCCACAGTCTGTTTCAAATAATTCACCCGTGTCAGGAATGGAATGACTGAAGCCCCCATCTAGCGCCTAGGATAGGAATTGTGCCGGCTGCCGAAGTCTGTCGCATTCCTCTGGTGCGATGATTAATGACTGACAGTTGAAATGAAATGACATTGGAGAGTGATGCTGGAATGGAGATGGAGTACCCGGAGGAAAACGTGTACCACCTCCGCTTTGTCCAGCGCAAATAATATCCCATGGAATGACCGAGATTTGAACCACGGAACCCAGCCGTGAGAGGCGACAACCTGCCGCCTGAGCCACGGAGGCACTGTAATGTTGGATGTAATTTCTTATTTTATTCCTTCAGAAACACTAACTCAAACTGTTGTTACGATATATAATATATCTTATCATTTTTCATTTTTTTCGACACTATTAGTTCTTCATTACTCTGTCTTATTAATCTATATTGTGGTCGGTCTTGGTTCTAGTCTTTGTGTGCCGTTCAATAGATCGAATACTCGTTCGATAAATCTTGATATGAGGGTTTTTACTTCTACAAGTTCCTGAATACCCTTCCCTATTTACAAGATTAAACTATTTCCAAATAAGGGATGCATGTTTTCATTCGATATTACAGTATATTTCCTCTCGTGATATAGCAGGCGGACACTGTAGCCTACTGCTTGTTACTCTTTGATAGACAGGAACGAATCAACAACAAGAAAACTTTTCTAAAGCGGTCATGGATTTATTAAGTTATTTGCTAGGAATTGTAGAGTGTATTGTGATGAATGCGAATATTGCTGTTGTTGTTTGAGTCATCAGTTCGTAGACTGGTTTGATGCAGCTTTCCATGTCACCCTATCCTGTGCTAACCTTTTCATTTCTACGTAACTGCTGCATCCTACATCTGCTCTAATCTGCTTGTCATATTAATACCTTGGTCTACCCCTACTTTTCTTACCCCCTACACTTCCCTAAAAACCAACTGTACAAGTCCTGGGTGTCTTAAGATGTGTCCTATCATTCTATCTCTTCTTCTAGTCAAATTTAGCCATATTGATCTCCTCGATTCAGTATCTCTTCATTCGTGATTCGATCTATCCATCTCACCTTCAGCATTCTTCCGTAACACCACTTTTCAGAAAGCTTCTATTCTATTTATTTCTGAGCTAGTTATCATGCATGTTTCACTTCCACACAATGCCACGCTCCAGACGAAAGTCTTCAAAAACATCTTTTTAATTCCTATGTCAGTGTTGGAAGTGAGCAAATTTCTTTTCTTATGAAAGGCCTCCTTTGCTTGTGCTAGTCTGCATTTTATGTCCTCCTTACTTCTGCCATCGTTAGTTATTGTACTACCCAAGTAACAATATTCATCTACTTCCTTTAAGACTTCATTTCCTAATCTAATATTTCCTGCATCACCTGACTTTGCTTGACTGCACTCCATTACTTTCGTTTTGGACTTATATATTTTCATCTTATACTCCTTATATCTGTCCATATCATTCAGCAATTTCTGAAGATCTTCTGCAGTCTCAGATAAAATAACTATATCATCAACAAATCTCAGGGTATTGATTTCCCGTCCTTGGATTGTGATTCCTTTCCCCAATTTATCTTTGCCTTCCTTTACCGTCTGTTCTATATAAACATTGTCCCGCGCAGGGGCAAGGCAAACTGCAACCTTGCCTCACTCTTCTCTGGACTTCTTTTCCATAGGCTTCAAATCCTTCCACTGCAGACTGTTTTTTTTTTTTTTTTTTTTTTTTTTTTTTTTTACAGTTTATAGATAATTCTCCGTTCTCAGTATCTGATCCCGATCACAAATAGCTTGGACCAATCAGTATTATCGAATGTCTTTTCTAGATCAACGAACGTCATGTATGTGTGCTTCTCCTTCTTAATTCGATCTCTAAGATCAGGCGTAAAGTCGGGATTACTATGGATTTTGAAAAAGACAACGGGAATAGTAAATCATGTCGTGTGCCCCGTACAGTCAATAGCTTAATCATCTCATTGTACCTGTTTCTCTTTTCTGTGCAGTAGGAAGTTTGATTTATTTGTAATAGTCACAACGTTCCTCCTCCGTACGTGGACGTCCTGGTAAATATATGACACGCCTGATCACGGAAGTCCAGCGTTAACCGTTGTGTTAAGTGGAAACGAAACTAATTTAATATTCACTAGAAAATAAAATCAGTCATGAGGTAGTAAAATTATCTTAAACACTAACGGGATTGGATTTGGAAACAACGAACGGCAGTGAAATAAAGCAGTAAAATTGTGTAAAACGAAACACATTCAGATAGGATTTATGTTTTTAATAGGGCCAGCTACTTTTAACGTTATTTATGAGCTTTACGTCCAGATCTCTGTGAATCCATAAAACACAATGCGAGAGCAGTAATGGCCTTCTCAAAAGGCAGTGGTGATGTACGGTAAAACTGATAAATGTGAAGAGCGCGGAGTGCGAGCCAGTGTAGATTAAACATTAGCAAACTCTTGTTTTATGTGATGGTGGTCATCGGTTGCTGCTGCTAACTTTTCCGTTTAACAAATATATATGGAGAAAAGTATAAATTCCATAATTTAATAATTTCAAAATTCAATATAGTGAAGAAATAACCACGGTGTTTCAATCTTTTAAGGTCTACATACCTGCCAAGATGGCTGCTTCCCAGCCAGGGCGATCACTACAACTCCTTCAACCATATTAGTTAGCGATCAAGACCAGGTTTTCAAACTCCCATTTAATACACTGTGTATCTCCAGTACTTCTTACCTGACCACTGAATCTCATTCCAACCATCATGTTAGGTAATGATTCCTTGAGGCAGCCATCCAAGTAAGATCTGTCCATGCTGGCGAGTGTTGATTGGAGGCACAAGAAGGACGTGATTGTCAGCCCAAATACCAACTACAGTTGAACTTTGTTATAATGACATCGGTTTCAGAGACAACTGGTCCATAACGTCATGTTTTCTGTCATACAGACATATTCCTCACAAGAAATGTGTTTTTCAGTCTTGTTTAATATGACAAACCTCGCATATAACGTCATTTTTAACCTCAGTTTGGAATAAGATTTTCTAAGAACCAAAGTATTTTAAGAAATATTTTGTTGAAATCTGGCAACCTGGCAAATTCCTTTCTGTCCCCTTCCGTCTTAGACCTCGGGAATGAAGGTAGATTCCCCGCCCCATTGTAACCCATCGATTTTTTTTGGTTTTAACGGTACCTGTGCGCGGTCAGTTTCGACTGGAAGTTTCCTCTAAGTGAGCGCATTTTAACGCAGTATGATCACTAAAAGAAAAGTTTTAACGTTGGAAGAAAAAATTAAAATGATTAATCAAATTGAGGATTTAAAAAGGCTGACGTGTGTCGTGAGTTTGGTCTTGTTAATTCCACAGTTCAAACGATTTGGAAGAGCAAGGAAAAAAATGTTGCTGCATTTGAACAGAATGGTTCGAAAATGAAGCGGCTACGAAAACCTGACCGAAGCGACGTGGATGAAGGGCTGCTTAAGTGCTGTAAATAACAGAGAAGTTACAATGTACCCATTAGTGGACCTCTCCGCATGGTGAAAGCAGAAGAATCCAAGAAATTCAAAGATGAAGAACTTGTGTGCAGCAGTGGGTAGAATGACAGATTCAAGCAGCGTCACAATATTAGTTTCGGCAAACTGAGCGGTGAAGCACATAGTGTGAGTGCCGAAACAACCCAAGAAAAGCTTACTACCTTGCTGCCTAATGTGCGCGAAAGATATGCCGATTGTGACATCTTTAATGCAGAAGAGACTGGCATTTTCTTTAGATTGACACGGGACAAAAGTCTGAAATTCAAAGGTGAAAAATGTATTTGTGGCAAGTTATCTAAAGAGCGAATCACAGTTCTGGTTTGCGCTAACGTAGCCGGAAATGAGAAGAGAAAACTGCTCGTCATTGGCAAATACAAAATTCCTAAATGCTTTAGGCATGTAAAAATTCTGACGGTACACTATAGTGCAAATAAAAAATCCGGGATGACTTCCGAATCGTTTGAAGCTGAAATGAGGCGTTGGAATCGGGAGCTTGGAATTTAGAAAAGAAAGATCCTGGTTCTTGTTGATAACTTTCCAGCGCACGCTGTAACCCCAGGTCTGGAGAACATTAAGCTTCTTTTTCTTCCCGCAAATGCGACAAGGAAATTGCAGCCCATGGAACAAGGGGTAATTAGGAGTCAGTAATGCCACTATTGTAAGCTGATATTGTTGAAAATGATAGCATACTGTGACCGTTCACGGTACTCTAGATACCATATCGTGACATCCCATTTCAATAATATGCCGTTTTCCGCGTCATTCTACGACGTTTAGCCGCAAAGCTAGCAGACCACAGCGCTGCACGGTATACGAACGATGCGCTGCTACTTTAGAGGACAAGAGGCTCTGTGCGCGTAATGACAAGGGCGAGTCATACGCTGGCCAGCACTTAGGATGTTTCTCTCTCCTGTGCGAGTGAGTTGGAAGGAGTAGAAGGTCATGTGACAGCCCGCGAGCCATGCTTAATAAGTCGGGTTAACTTAGGGAGAAGGAACTCCCTAAATATTTGTTGGTGATTTTAGTGATACCAACCAAAACCTTCATTTGTTTCAGAATTTTCAATATTAATAACAATAATAAGAATCATGTGATTATTGACTTACGCATCTAATATTCATGAATAAGAGCTTGCCGTGATCAAGGAATTATTTAGTTAAAGATGACAACGAAACATTTTCCAGTTATTCAACTTATCATTGATTACGTGATTTGAATCGGTGCAGAGAATTACAGAACGTCGTCACAGGTCTGGCGAGGTGAGCCTATCCTGGAGTTTGGCAAGACGTAAGTCAATCATTGCACAAGTGGTAAATGACGCTTCGACGATTATAATTAAACCGCCGATCCTAAGAGAATAAGATTCGATCAGTAAAATATGGAAGGTCAGAGCTATCTTTTGATATGCAGATCAACGCCGACGAACGGCTTTTTACGGAAGCGACCCCCGACATGAAGCCGTAGTTAATCCTCACTCTTGGTGTTTCCTCTGTCTTACAAAAGAAATCGGACAGGAGACTACTTACCCATTATCTACTGTGTCTCCGTGCTGTTCAGATGTGTTAATATTTTGCACGACCTGTGATATTGTGTAATACTTTCATCAAGTGATGAAGTACTGCAATTGTGAGATTTAACTAGCAGAAGTACTGCATAAATCATTATTTAAGCGCAGTGATTATCGACGTGCACTTATTGTGTAAATTTCGTGTATTTATAACATTTTGTATCATGGTGTAATCAACGAGGATAGTGAACGAGGAATAACCCACCTGTTATGAGCTGCGTAGCATTCAAGCTACTGTAATATATGTTCGATGGATTCGTATGTGGCTAGATTAATTCACTACTAGTCAAATACAGTGTTGTGTTGTGGGAGCACAATTGGAATTACAATTAGAACGTTGAAAAAGTGAATTTGTTCAGGAAATCGCGATTCACGCATAATAATAATAATAATAATAATAATAATAATAATAATAATAATAATAATAATAATTTGGGCAGCGTCTGCTGAAAGTACAAACGTGGATGTGAGTTGTCTTACATTGTGAGGGGATGTGAAATAAGCAAGTTAGTGACCCTTAACGTTGGATTACAGTGCAAGTGAATACGTGATAGTTCAGCAATATTGGGATAAATCTAACCATGCCTGAATGTAGTGCGTGTTACAAGTTGACCCAATTATAACCATAGTGTTTTCCCCTTTGCATATTGGAACGAGTGATCGCTGGTCTGGGAAGAGGATACGCGAGTCACTTACCTACCCAGCATCTCATTGTGTTGGATACCTCCAGGATTATTATGCGTGGTGAAGTCTACAAGATGGAGTTCATCCCGGAAACGAACCAAGGACCTCACGACATCAAAGACAGCAAGATGATGGCTTAAGGTGTTATGAGTGTGCTGCCTCGGACAAGAATGATCACCATAAGATAGGTGCATTTTCAAGTTTACTATGTTTGAAAGTCATTTTCCCTCTTGTAAATAGTTAGAATTAGCATGTCAAGTAGATTAAAAATGTGAATGATGATCGCGGGCTGTTCAAAGGGATTAAAATTTTTAGCTTGTGTAGTAGGAAGTTTGTACTGGCAATGATGACCAGCAGTTAACTTAAACCCCTTGAAAAGTAATGCATGTTAGTTATAAGATTCCTGTAATGATTTATTTTGTCTTCAGGAAGTGTTGTGATGGATGGAAGTGGTATCCATCTAGGTAATCCCAAATCTTATGATAAGATGAGATGCTCTGCCTCTTCAAAGAATACGAGGATGACTGGTATGTCATGTATAAGACGGAGCATATGAGGAGTTCAAATGATGTTTTCAGATGCGAGTGTAATTTCTAGATCGTGAATTTAATATGTAATTTTTTTTTATAGAGTGGCATGAATTAATATCCCTTATGTAATTATATGCGAGTGTTCGTGGTATTGAGTTGGAAGTGATGGTCGGTGAATATCTGTCAATTGATAATCAAGGCGATATAAATATGTGCCAGAGATAATTTATGCAAAGCGTGAAGAATTGCACCACGCTAGTTATATTGAGATTAGGTTGAATGGAACCATGTGAGAATTAACATGTTAGCGTTGAGCTTGAAGAAGCCGTGTTGGCCCGAATTTATATCGAGGCAGCTTATTAAAGAGAGATACCTTCCCCCGACTGTATGAAAGGGAGGCGTGCGGAAGTACCGTTACGCTAGAGAAAGTGCCAGCTGGATACAAGGGCTTAGGAAGCTGTGGGCACGTTACGAGCCTTGACTGTGGAGTGTTCGATGGCCATTTACTTTCTAACAATATCCGACGGACATTTACGCATAGAGTAGCTAATTGTCACCGCGACTGAAGTAATATAGTAGGAACAATAGACTTCCTCCCAATTTATTTTGTTCATTCCATCCGATCTAGAAATTTAAAACATGCATCCTGCAGTGAGAAGACTATGAGTTCGACCCCCATCCAGGGCAACGTGTATCATTGATATTATTTTTGGTAATGGAAGGACCATTCCCTCCATATAATCTTGTATATACGATAAAGGGTCATATTATATGTTTAGTAGTAGTTGAGTGTATTATTACATGTAAAATGTCGTGTTATTGTCCACGCGTCATCCATAAGCCCAGTATTATATGTTAATTGATCAAATGGTATTTTATTTTAATCCCGGCGAAACATGCCTATGCGATTAGTTATACCTTTGTAAATAATAATGAAGTTAGTTATTAGGGCTGAACATGACTTCCAGATATCTTGGAATGTGCTTGTCATAATTAACATACTGTCTTAATCCTTGATCGCGTAATGATATGATCACAAGAAATTATAATATTTCGAAACTCCAGTTCATGTATAGAAAGCTGGGATGATATCCAGTAGGGTGATCATTATAGTGCCGATTATTATGTATAAATTCATTGATTAATTAATTAATTAATTAATGCCAAACAATGTTGTGAATAATAGAGGTAGTAACAAGTGAAAGGCCTCTAAATATCGGGATTATTGGTGTGGAATACTAAATCCACAAGACAATTAAATAATAATTTCATTAATATGAATCCCGCTTTTTAAAATTTTTTAAATTTGTGATCAAATGTTATACGGCACATTTCGTTTTAGTTGTGGATGTTCTTTCTCAGTTGATAATAAATCTGATATTCATAAAACTTTGAAACATCATTCTTCTGATTTGTAGTGACGTTGTATTCCTCTTCTATATTGAGATCCCTACTTATAAATAATTTATTAATGCCTATTAGTCCGAACGTACCATTGATCTGAATGCTCTATATTATAGCCGTGGTTATTCTGAAGTAGGGATGATGATGAGCATTCGATTCTAGGGCCGTTCGCCGATGATCTCATCACGTATTTTCCATTCGGCCGATGCACTCACGAATTATTATTATTATTATTATTATTATTATTATTATTATTATTATTATTATTATTATTATTATTATTATTATTATTATTGTGCACTGAAGCCCCGGACAGGCACAATACATCGAGAAAAGGCGGGATTATTCTATTACATTGATAGATGCGATCAGATGTATTATAAAAGCATGGAAACGGGTCACTACCAAAACTATCAAGAACTGTTTTCACCATGCCGGAATCTCATCAAGTGAAGAAATAAACGCCGCTGCAACTGAAGGTGCGTTCGATGACAGTGACGATCTGCCTAATTTTTAGTGAAGTGAAGAATACCGGCCACAATGTCCATGAAGTGGAGGAAGGGGATGGAGAAAAAGAAGAGGAAGAAATGACTAAAGTGCCTGTCTCTACAGCTTTAGAGGCCATTAGAATTGTGAGCATGTTCTGCGAAGCTAGGGGAAGGAGCAGTGAAATTACTAATGAAATAATGAACATAGAACGTAATTTAGGAAGTGTGAATTGAGCAAGTAGGAAACAACAGATACAACTTCACTCTTAAGTAAAGAAGTTTGGTGAGTACTGGACAAACTGTTTTAATAAGGAATACCGTATTTATAATTGTAGGCGTACTTTATTATGTTCATGGTATGCTTAAAAGTGAATACATACTTTTAAAATAAGCCTAATTAAGTTTATATTACTGCATTTTTCATTTTCCGCCTCGCTACACTGATAATACGAATATCGGTTACTACGACACTCGTTTATTTTTCAGGTCACTTGGATGTTGTTACAACTGAATTCTACTGTGTATGGTAAGGATTTGGCATATACAATTCAAACCAGGCGTGACTCTTTTGGTGTAGCTGTGGTATGAGTAATATATTCAAAAATAATATACTTTTAAAAGCAATGAAGCTATTAATAATCCATTACGTTGAGTTCTATGGAAGTAACGGATTCCAAAACTACCTCAATTTCCTTACCAATATTAGGAGGAATTTCTTTTATAAATCAGAACCGGCCTTCGCTACATGTACACCATATCTGCAGATACTCTGTAGATACTCTTAAGAGTATGAAAATGGAAAGGGATATTTTGTTTATTATATTTTATGAGTGGATGGTTGACCCGCGACTCACTCGATGCGTATATCTGGACTGTGTTAGTTTGTATTCTTGGGACATAGAACTTTGTGAGATAAACAGAACTCCATTGCTATTCTGTAGATAAAAGCCCAAGTATTGAAATAGGTAAAGCCTTCCTGTAAACTTCCCTGCAAGATTATCAAAGTCTAGCAATGAGTTCAAAATAACACTTACTTTCTTCTTACCAATAACGATAGAGATTTAGATCTACTAGCTTTGTCATAAAAACACACTACCACGGTTAAAGAAAGCGAGATTGCCATAATGTCGGCAATGCAATTTTATTTCTCTGAAAGACTCGAAGTTCGGTAGTATTTTCAGCTGTACATTATCACGAGCTACTAATAGATTTTCTGCGCAAGTTTAGTTAGGCGTTAAATCATTGTGCAAATGAGTTGCGGTATTGAGTCTCACAGTTCGCAACCCGAGCACATTAGTGCCTTGATTACTTATTATTCAGACGCAAAAGCAATCAGCGGTGCAAATGGGTTGTACTGAATGTTTCCAGAAACAAGGTATGGAATGCAACCACTTTGTGTATACGGCCAGATTATTTATTTTGAATTGAACTGAACTGAAAATTAAATTTATTGTTCTATTAACATCATTCTCATAAAATACAATGACATACAGTACGTAGCGTTATTATAATTAATTATTCCATATGCACTGATTATTCTTTATGATATCAAACGTATTAACAAGGTTATTTGAAACAAAGTTATTTCCGAAGGAGCTACCTTCACTTTTTTACCGAGTGAGTTGGCCGCGCGGTTAGGGGCGCGCAGCTGTGAGCTTGCATCCGGGAAATAGTAGGTTCGAACCCCACCTGTCGGCAAACCGGAAGGTGTTTTTGCGTGGTTTTCCATTTTCGCACCAGGTGAATGCTGGGGCTGTACTTTACTTACGGCCACGGCCACTTATTTCACACTCCTAGGCCTTTCCTATCGCATCGTCGCCATAAGAACTATCTGTGTCGGTGCGAAGTCAAGCAAATTGTAAAAATATCTTCTTTTCCCTCTTCTTATTGTGTCATTTCCTCAAAAAAAAGTTGGCGATCTTCATGGAGTAATTATTTCTATTTTGTGCTACCTGTATCAAAGTTACCGCATCGTGGATATCGATCCATTGTAATCGTGGCCGCACCGAGGATAATCTTCGCCACTCACGTCCCCGTCTCCATTCTCTACCACCTTCTATGATCAAATAAGCTATAAATTAATTAAATAAGTTGAAGGTATAAATATATTTTTGGTCCTGTAAAATGGTGTATACTTGGATCACTTTTTATCGTTCGTAAGAAGGTAACACACTTTTAGTGACTTTTTTTTTTTGCTAGGGGCTTTACGTCGCACCGACACAGATAGGTCTTATGGCGACGATGCGATAGGAAAGGCCTAGGAGTTGGAAGGAAGCGGCCGTGGCCTTAATTAAGGTACAGCCCCAGCATTTGCCTGGTGTGAAAATGGGAAACCACGGAAAACCATCTTTAGGGCTGCCGATAGTGGGATTCGAACCTACTATCTCCCGGATGCAAGCTCACAGCCGCGCGCCTCTACGCGCACAGCCAATTCGCCCGGTTTTAGTGACTAGGAACGCCGGAATATACATGACACTCTTTAATAAAGGTGGTGTGTGGGTTAGTAGAAATGCACGTGTGTGTAATTTAACGACCTAACAATTCTATTTTAAGTTTGATTGTGCTATAAATACTGATGCAAAATAACTCATATGAACTAGTTAGTACTTTGCATCTTTGCTTATATTTATGTATATTTAAATGAATAATGTGACCAGTTACAGAATAGAATGGTCAATTGTATGGCAGGAAATAAAGGACTTCACATTATAGATAATAATATAAGTTTTCAAATAAGAAAATAAACAAAGAAAGAAACAATGAAAGAAAAAAGAATAATTTTAATGGAATTAAATATTGCAATTTTAATCCAAATCTCACAACAATCTAATAATAATAATCATCATCATCATCATCATCTGTTTACCCTCCAGGGTCGGCTTTTCCCTCGGACACAGCGAGGGATCCCACCTCTACCGCCTCAAGGGCAGTGTCCTGGAGCTTCAGACTCTTGGTCGGGGATACAACTGGGGAGAATGACCAGTACCTCGCCCAGGCGGCCTCACCTGCTATGCTGAACACGGGCCTTGTGGAGGGATGGGAAGAGTGGAAGGGATAGGCAAGGAAGAGGACAGGAAGCGGCCGTGGCCTTATGTTAGGTACCATCCCGGCATTCGCCTGGAGGAGAAGTGGGAAACCACGGAAAAAAACTTCCAGGATGGCTGAGGTGAGAATCGAACCCACCTCTACTCAGTTGACCTCCCGAGGCTGAGTGGACCCCGTTCCAGCCCTCATACCACTTTTCAAATTTCGTGGCAGAGCCGGGAATCGAACCCGGACCTCCGGGGGTGGCAGCTAATCACTCTAACCACTACACCACAGGGGCGGACAACAATCTAATCAACAAAATACAATTTAAAACAGCAAACACTGTTTATGAAGTTGCACTAACAGGCTTCAATTTTACGATTTCCTTTCAAGTTTAGGAATTCGAATACTTCCCGGTTTATCCAATCTCTTTGGGGGACGGGGGGTCCTAGTCCTCCAATAACGTCTTTCCATTAATAGAAAAGTTAATCATTTTGATGGATTTTCCCGACTACTTTCTGAATCGCTTATGGTTACAAAAAATGAATATATGGAAACAGAATAAGGTTAACCAAACTGGCGGAAATTTATTTTGAATGTTGTTCGCGGCCTTTACCTCATGCTTCAAGGCATGCTTTGAAATTCCATCTACTGGGCTCTGTCAAAACTACTTAACTTCAGTTCGCTTTCTGTCCAGCAGATGAGGGTAAACCTCTTTTCACATTTGATTTCAAAGTAACTCCTAAAGATGCAAAGTTTACGTTACTAATACCTAATATCTATGAATCCAGGAAAGACGGATGATAGGATTCGTCGTGTTGTCCACGTGTCACCTCCTAATCTGCAGGCCTTCGGGCTGAAAAGTGGTCGCTTGATAGGTCAAGGCCCATCAGGACTTCAGCAGCGTGTTCTTTTAAAAATCAATTTCTATGATAATCTGAGTAAGTCCTAGGTCTACAGGCCTCTACACAAGTGGTAATTGCGTTATACACTCACTTACCTTGCTGACGGAACCACTTCTTCTAGTTAAACCAGTTTCACCTTTAAAGCCACAACTACAGGGTCTCCCATATAAATTAAGACCGCCAATGCCGCATTTTTACTCTCCGAGACGTAAGTTGCAGTATGGGAGGCGCGCGCATAGTTCTTGACCTTGCAAGCAGCCTACACGTGTTCGACCTGGCAAGCATCAGTCGCCAGTCTAAATCTCAGCTGACCGAGCTCGATAGCTGCAGTCGCTTAAGTGCGGCCAGTATCCAGTATTCGGGAGATAGTAGGTTCGAACCCCACTATCGGTAGCCCTGAAGATGGTTTTCCGTGGTTTCCCATTTTCACACCAGGAAAATGCTGGGGTTGTACCTTAATTAAGGCCACGGCCGCTTCCTTCCCACTCCTAGCCCTTCCCTGTCCCATCGTCGCCATAAGACCTATGTGTGTCGGCGCAACGTAAAACAACTAGCGGACAGCAAATCAATCAATCAATCAATCAATCAATCAATCAATCAATCAATCAATCAATCAATCAATCAATCAATCAATCAATCAATCAATCAATCAATCAATCAATCAATCAATCAATCAATCAATCAATCAATCAATCAATCAATCAATCACCACTGATCTGCATTTAGGTCAGTCGCCTAGGCGACAGATTCCTTATTTGTTATTTTTCCTAGTCTTTTCTTATATAATAGCAAATAATTTGGAAATTTATTGAACATCTTCCTTGGTAAATTATTCCAATTCCTAAATTCTGTTTCTATAAACGAATATTTGCCCCAATTTTTCCTGTTGAATTCCTTTATCTTCATACCCCACCTTTCCTATATTTAAAAACACCACTCAAACTTATTCGTCTCCTAATATCATTCCACGCCATATTTCCACTACTGACAGCTCGGAACATACGCTTAGTCGAGCAGCTTGTCTCCTTTCTCCCAAGTCTTCCCAGCCCAAACTTTGCAAAATTTTCGTAACGCTACTCTTTTGCCGGAAATCACCCATAAAATTCGAGCTGCTATTCTTTGGATTTATTCCAGTTCTCGAATCAAGTCATCATAGTGAGGGCCCCGTACACTGGAATCATACTCTAGTTGAGATTTTATCAGACTCATATGCCCTCTCCTTTACTTCGTTAATACAAACCCTGAATACCCTCATAACCATGTGCAGAGTTCTGTACCCTTTATTTACAGTCCCATTTATGTGATTACCCCAATGAAGATCCTTCCTTATATTAACACCTAGGTACTTACAGGGATCCACAGTGATCGCCAAGGGGCCGATGACCTTCGATGTTAGGCCCCTTAACACAACAAGCATCATCATCAGTGATCGCCAAGGCTTCCACTATCCGTAACCTCCGCACAGGGTGCGGTAGATTGGTTAACTCTACGCCCTGCCAACTTTTCCCCCAGGAATTAAACTGGTACTAATTGTTGGTGTAGAATGAGTGAATCTCAGGTCCATGTGCACCTCCAGAAGTGGAAATCTCGTTCCTTAAATTTGTCCACTTCCTGACAGGAAATCGAATCGAGGTGAACCGAGCGCGCCTCAACTACCTCGGCGCTTGGATAATCTCAGACATAAAGCGAATGGCGAGTTCAGCAGTATTCTTCTCATCGGCAAGGCCGAGATTCGTCTAAGGCCAGAGAGATCAGGGTATTCTCTGGGGATGTCGGCCACGGTGGTTTCAGCGGCTATCTTCCCTCTTTAGGAGGTACGAGTGCGTAGATCGTCCATGACCTATCCTCAGCCTACACAAAACTACGGTCTCTTTCCTTGGAGGCCGGAAAGAGGATCGCCACACGACAGTGGGCTTCTCTATTGTTCTCAGCTTGTTGGGACTTGAGTTAGCTAGTCCCTCCGCTTCCTTGGACCACAGGATTGTTCGACGCAGCTGAAAGCAAATGTCCTTTGCATGTACGTTCAGAGTTCTAGGCGGTAAAAGTACTGGTTCTTTTGCCGCTTGACGCGCAAGTTTATTTCCCATAATCCCCAAGTGACTTAGAAGCCACGAGAAGGTGATCTGGTGCCAGAATCACGCAACCTATCTAGAAGGTCATGAATATGCTGCACGGGTGGGTCTTGCGAGTAACATGTGTCAATAGACTGCAGAGAAACGAGCCGGTACTCGTGATAAAGTGGACTCGTTCATGCCTCAGCGCGAACCGCAGTGCTTTTAATATGTCCAAGAGTTCTGCATTTTATACGCTACGAAAATAAAAAGCGGGATCTTGGTGTGAGATCATTGGAAACAAACGAGCATATAATATTCTCCCCTAACATGGAACCGTCCATGAATTAAATGTTTCTTTGCAACGCATAAATGTGTTAATTGGTGCTATGTGGCACAACATTCGTGAAAGTTAAAAAGCAATTACAATAGAAAGGTTTCGTGGAATCACCTTCCTCCCCTTTAAAATAATGCGACTTGTCCGATTGTAACACTAATAGTTATTGTAAAGCTCTTAAATAATTCGATAATATTTTAGAAGTATCGAAGGAATGTAGGTGGAAAACGTTTTATAACGCCCTATTCTGTACATTTTAAGCATACTACCGTCAAATTTCAAACAGAGCTGAGTTCTAACACAATATATATTTTGGAAGATAAGTTTTAACTCTTTCGCTGCGCTATTTTTAAACAAACACTTACAGAAAATGTAATTTTTTCGTACTTTCCAAATGAACTGAAACTTTATTTTTTTAAAGGTTAGTGACATTCAACACCAATTGCACCATTTTTAACTTAAATTTGGAAAACTAGCAGTGACATTTGACCTTGAAACACACATTACTGTGATACATCTCCGAACATGAACTGGACACATTGCAGGCTGTCCTGGGAAATTCTTACACAAAAAAAAAAAAAAAAAATACTGTCTGTTTCCTCTTGCACAGTCCCTGTCCTTTCTTTGAATATTTTGCTGTTAATTTGCAACAAACAACACAATTAGGTTATTGACTCTTGTTCTGCTGCTCCCCAAGAAAATGCCTCTCCGTCAGGCGCGTTTGAGGTATGTAATCAGGTCTTCGTTTCGCCGGCGGACTGCCCTTATACTCTCGTAGAAGTCCCATTATGACAAAATTTCTGACGTCAGGAGCACTAATTGTCATTTTTTAAGCTTATTGTACAATATTCTCGAATTTATTAGTGGAGTTTCGATGTCATCACTAGACTAATATCCCGCTAGTCCGAAACAAAATGAAGATCTTTCTCGTTGGCACTTTCTTCCGAACAGTCACTATGCACATCGTCACTTGTTTCATTGTCCAAATTTACTGAACAGTCTGAATCAGAATCGGCCACTAAAAGATTCAAGATTTATTCACTGTCTTTAGTCATTACTCATTAATAATGTTGTTCCGCGCGCTCATAGCTGCTGAGTGAAGCGTGCTATAGGCCAGACAGCTGACAGGAATGTTGGCGGGCGGGCGGGCGGGTGAAAGATAACAAATAAACATAGGTCCAGTATTTGCGGCAAAGTTTTTAAACACTGCTTAGTACATAGTCAATACATGACTATAGATGTTTGTATTATTAAATGCGCCTTTATTAAAGAAGCACGCGGAAACTATAGCAGGAAAGTACCAAGTCGACAAAAGTCGACTTCCGTAGCGAAAGAGTTTTAAAATATTGCAGGTGGTCTTCTTAATTTTTATAAGAACTTGAAACAAAGCGAGTTTCCGCATATCCACGCACTGGCATGCAAGTGAATTACTTGTTTGTCTCTACATAACTTTGTGGACACATAGTAAAACTAGGCCATAATTGGAAGCAGCGTTGCATATTCATATGCTCAAGCAATTTTCGCTGATATACAGTACGAAGTTGGTGGAATAAACGAAATGCCAGCGGTCATCCTAAACGCAGAAGAGACAGTTTTTTTTTGCTAGTTGTTTTACGTCGCACCGACACAGATAGGTCTTACGGCGACGATGGGACAGGAAAGGGCTAGGAGTGGGAAGGAAGCGGCCGTGGCCTTAATTAAGGTACAGCCCCAGCATTTGCCTGGTGTGAAAATGGGAAACCACGGAAAACCATTTTCAGGACTGCCGACAGTGGGGTTCGAACCTACTATCTCCCGAATATTGGATACTGGCCGCACTTAAGCGACTGCAGCTATCGAGCTCGGTGAAGAGACAGTTTTAATTTGTTCCGTTATATTTTAAAAGGATGATTTTTGTAATTCATACATTCTTCCTATCTCTCATAAAATTCGCCGTCCATACTCTTCATTCCCTTTCTCCCTTGCTATTTCCCACTTTGAGGCACGTCCTGAGCACAGAACGCGGGGCTGGTCACTAGGAATGACCACTCAGGTCTAATAAATAACAAGTATTATTTTGGTGAAATGCCTTTGCTGGCGAGACCTAGTGTTCTTCTGGTATGGGCTAGAGCAGTTTTGTTACTGTCATTGATCTGCCTCAGTCTTGTCCTTGGCTTTGACAATATGAAAGTGACCGAGGTATAAGTGATGCTATTAATGCCATTCCTTATGCAGCAAGTCCCTGCCATGAATGGTGTGAAAATGTTGCTCATAGAGTCGGTTCGTGCATCCATTTCAGTAGGCTTGGCAGACTGGTATGTAATAGTAACAGCTGGCGCAGTGAGGAAAGCAACGAGAAACTATCTCACTCCTCATTTCCGTTGTACGCCTTTTCATTGATGGCTAGGCTATCTATGATAGCTAATAGTGGAGCTGTTGAGGATCCAACTAGCCTTTGGGCTGACTGAATATACATACATATTGTGGTGGATATACGTGTAGTAGCGTGTGTGCTGTGACGAATCATTAAGGCTATAATTTGGATTAACCGCACGGGACTTAAAACAATATACTATCCCCACAACTTCCTGGAGAGTGTGGAATAGCCATGGAGAAAATCACACTCAGTAGCTAACAGATTTACATACTTATATAACGTGGCACGTCTTACCAGAAAATGAGAAGAAAAAAACATTCTCTTACAATGAACTTATTATTATTATTATTATTATTATTATTATTATTATTATTATTATTATTATTATTATTATTATTAGCAAATGTACGCGTGCTCCGCTACGGTATTCTAATTGCATACGGATATCGAAGAAAATACTGTGCGTGCAGGAAATTAGTTTGTTTTAAAATTGCATGCCGCTTAGCCTTATCCGAGAAATAGCATGGGGAGGTCCCCATACGTTGTTTCCAATGTAAAGTGTGGGTTGCGGAGTTGTGATGATAACGGCAGGCTCACTTGATTACTGCCATTCACAATCGAGTTGGCAAGTTTACATTATAATTGTAGGCCCCATTGCCTTCTGCGCGGTCACAATCGATTTGGCAGGCCACTTTCCTACTTTCAGACAGATTACAGTTGAGGAGGTTTTATTATAATAGCAGGCGACTTCCCTACTACCAGTCAAAATTGAGTTGTGCAGTTATCATTATAATTACAGGCCCTTTTTCCTGCTGCCAGCCAGCTTACTGCCAGTCACGCAGAATTAGTGAGTTTCCATGAAAATAGCAGGCCACTATGCCTAATGCTAGTCAAGTTCTAGATTGGAACGTTTGTTTATAATGGCGGGCACCCTAGCCTAGAGCCAAACACAATAGGGTAGGGGACTTTTGAACAAAACCGCATGCTCCCTTGCCTTCTGCAAGTCAAATCGAGAAGTAACTATTCATTTCACAGGAGTTGGAGAAGGACCCCATTCCTACTACCAGGCAAAGTCGGTGCGGGGAGTACTGATTACAATAGCAGACACACCCTTTCTCGATCGCTACAATTCGACATCAATGGACATACGAAAGTATATGCATGTTTACAATATTGCAGACCTTCATTTACAGATTAACTGCTGCTAAACGGTACATCATATCGACAAAGGATTATACCGTAAGGCGCAGTATTTAGCGATCTAAATGGCTAGTCCTATGATATTTTCTCGCATCTCACCTCTTCATGGGTCAGATTGAGTTAGAAACGTTGAGTAGGTTGAAATTTGTGTAAGATTATCTTACATTGCATTACATTTCGGATAGACATAGCATTTGGATCACATATGGGTACTGGGTGGGCCAATGTTCGTGTACAGTTTGATAATACTATCTTTCCTGTAAGTGATTGAAAGTACGAATTATGCTGGTAAAACGTCCAAATTTACTTAAATTCGAGAAATAGAGACGAATCTAACGTATAAGCGATACAGATACGACAAAAAGTAATAAGACCAAGGTTGAAGATCACTCCTAATTCAACGAAGATTGTGCCATACGTTATGTGATAGGACTTCCTGTTTATCCCACGAAATACCTCGAAACGAAGGTCTGCACCATCATTAAAATTATCTCCATATTTCGATATTCTTCGGGGATAAAAAATGAAAAATTTAAAGATCTTGGAAGTTTTTCGTCCGTTACAGGCTGAAACGTATAATTCTGCCAAATTTCAATTTTCTTGCTCGTCTGGCAGATTATGCTGCAATCTGGATTTTGGGTGAGGGGGTAAAAATTAGGACTTTCAGGAAATTAAACCAAAATTCTTCAGATCATCATTATTACCCCTCAAATGGGTAGCTGTACAAAAATTTCACCAAAATAGTCAATGTGCAGGCACACACAGTCGTTACGATTTCATTTATATAGTGTATCCTACAGGGCACATCAACACTGCAGGATCATAACTACCTGCTCATCTGTTCTTGCATACGGGCACCAGCTCAGCTGCAGTCGGCAGAAATGGTCGATAGTTGGGTTCTTGTGACGAGAGGATCATGGGGCTAGTACAATTACATTAAACTACGAAATGAGGAACACTTTCGCTGCGATCAGAATTTTTGAGCATAAGTTTGTATTCACAACACAAGTTATTTACAAGGATTGCACCTGTAGTGCCAAAATAAATGCCCCAAAGGCTCACGTCTACAATTCAAAAGAAAACATAATCTGGGTTATGACGTTGTGCTGATGTTTGTCGATCTGTGAACCAGGAAACGAAACGGATGTGTCCCCAACACGGAAAACAGCATCACTATGCCTGCGACATAAAATGACACGATGGTAGAATTAAGGATACCCGCAGATATTACCGCCATTATGAAAGTTTCCTCCCATATCGGGATATTTATATACAGAAAAATAGCAGCACAATAAGTGATAAAAATAATCTCAGATAACCTACTCCAGCGCCCTCAATGACATATTTACACGGACGTGAACCCACGTCCACCAGGCAGAACTTTGTGTCAACAGGGCAATCATAACAGTAGCATAGTGCCAAGATCACATTAGTAAAATACGCAACCCTAAGAATGCGAATCAAACAAGGAAGGAAAAGGAGGTAAAATGGTTAAAATAAATGACGCACTGTGTTTGCAAAATGCTTCTCTGCCAAAGGAGAATGACCTACCTCCAGAGCGATTTAAAAATGGCCGAGCTCACCCCCAATACAGAGCAGGCGAACATTGACCCGCAGTCTGGTCTGGAGCCTCCCCCTACATCAAAAAAACTTGTAAACAGACTACCGCCAGACCTCTTACCCTACATTCTTTCACAAAGGGACTTTCAAGCTTCTACTCATAGCAGCAAATGGCCACAAAATAAGTGAGGAAAGACACATCTCACACACGCACCTGACTTCATTTAACCATCCACACGGGTCGCAGTTGAATCACATAAAGTGTTCTACCATACTATCACATCAAATCATCACCGTCAATATACGGCGCGTCAACAGTAACCTTGGGGGCCAGAGGTTTCAAACCCAACATTTAGCAGAGTAGGACAGAGTCGAATAGCGTTAAAACCTGCGCCTCCGCTATAGTTTACGCTCGTCTAAGGCACGTAAATAGAGCAACTTAACTAAATAAATACCATCAGCATGCATGCCTTACATTATGCAGGTATGTCTGCCCTTTCCCTGGAATATAATGGGCATTACACATAGTGATCCTAATCCTACAAGGAAAATGTATTTAACGACCGACCCAAAGGAAAATATCCGGTCTATCGTACTCAAACAATACGTATCAACTAGGCACACTACCTCTTGCCGCGTTAACAAAATTACATCATTGTCTGCTTTACCTAAAAAAAAATCTATCTACCCTTACCCTTGAGATATATCCAAACTATCTTAATATGCAGCCTGATGGGCCACAATCAAATCCTATGTTAATATTTACAAGCTTAATTCTACTATCTCTGCGTGACACCTTAACTCTACCACATGCCTAGTATCTCATGGTCCACTTATCTCATTATGAGGATCTCCTCCTCTCTCCCTCCGGGTAGGCTATCATGATTTAGCCCATCGTGGTAGAGGTCTCAGCCAGGGTCGATTCTTGGAGTCCGGTCTTCCCGCCCCGCCGGTCCATGGTGCTGTCTTCTTCTTGAGGGATGCCTCGTTCAAGGTAGCGTCTTCGAAGCCACGTTCTGAAGTTCTTGCACCTCACTTCCCTCGGAATATCTCGACTTCTTACTACAATGAAATATTCACTTTAAACACAACGCAACATTCTGGACTTCATGTAGGTTGAGCTAACATACAGCGCTAACACTTTGCAATATACATTCCTCGTCCTCCATTCGCGTATAACCGAATACTCGCTAACTTGTGCACTATGCCACAAACTATTTTCTGCTCTAGAGACTATCCACTCGGTTATTGTGTTTTTATGCCCGCTTAATTTGGATTCCACAGTCTATCAGAGGATAAATATAGACCTCCTTAGCCGATCGTCCACTCTTCCTCGGCACCTCGGGAGCTTCGCCCCTACCGCTATTATCAGAGTCTATAAGTACGGCGTTCTTTTGTTGCTGAAACAATTAACCACACGCGATCTCACTGATAGGTATCTGAACATCGCCCCACCTATAAATCTACCACCTGTAACTCTGTAAGTCACCGATCCACTGGATCAAAGTTATCGCACTGTAATATTTAAACACTGTCTTTGTTCTGAACAAAAGGTTCCTGGCACAATCTAGGCAGACGTGCGACGCGTACTGGCGGCAATATGATCGTCGACTGGATGATCTCCCCCCATATCACTCAGCTTTTATATGAGGCAACACACCAAAGGACGCCAGGGAAAGCCCCGAGAAACAACTTTAGTCTGGAATGTGGCCACTACAGAGCTTCCCACGGTGGTTCTGCTTGCTATATATTTATATCTAATTCTATGTTAATAAACCTAGAGGTATCTATAGCTTCGTAAAATTCTGGCCATCATTTCCATCTTTTTATTTTCCTGAGAAACCTTCAATTACGGGAATTACGACTCAATTTCCGTAATGTGGTGGGCCTGTCTGCTCCCGCTAAAAATCTCTGTTAAGATGGCAGGTCTCTCCCCCAGACAAAACCCCATCTCTCTTTCTTTCTTCCTCACATATTCTTTCTTCGTCACACATGACCACGCCTTGCCTCGGGAAATCACCTTCTCGATTCCCGCGCCCCATATAGCATCACGCCCTCACAAGCGGCATCCTACTGCAAAATTTTTACTGCGTTAAGTATCTATTCTCGCGGTTAAATATAATGGTACAATAGATAGATAAGGAATCTGCTCCACGTACAACACCTTTTGGCTACGTCCGCTGGACTTAACCTGCAAAACCAACGGTTCATGATATCTCACTTATTAATCCTCCTGTCGGAAAATTCACATGAGAAAACAATTTTAGAAATAGATTTCTATTAAGGATTGTAGCTTTCGATTAATTTCGGATGTGCATATTTTGAGGAAGTGCAAAATCATGGCTCCGGTTTCGGATAAACCCCCAGTAAATTTAGGTATTCAGAAATAATATTGACCATAAAACCTACACAAGGACAGGTGGATTCTAAATATAAAGTTTGGTAGAAATATATTCAGTAGTTTTTAAGTTATAAAAGCTCATCCAATCAAACCGACAATCAGACACCGAAGCTAAGAAGTATGCAGATGGTCATTATTGCAACTGAAACGGATAACTGTACGGAAATTCCGCCAAAATAGTCAATGTACATACAGACGGTCGTTACTGTTATATTTATATAGATGACATAAGTATGGGCACGTTTGTAAGTGCAAACCTTCATTTCGAGATTTACTGCTCCTAAATGGTACATTATACCAACAAACGGGTTGCACCCTCAGACGTCCCTTTTATCGCTCTATATGTATGGTATTAAAACATTTTCTCGTATCTCACCTATCTATGGGTTCGATTGAGTTACGATATTTAATGGGGTGAAATTTGGGTACATGTTTATCATTTTACATTATTTTTCACATACTTATGTGGAAGCTAGAATCATGAAATTTGGTTCGCATATAGCCATTGGTCGTGTCAATGTGCGTGCCAAATTCGATGACTCCATCTTTCTTATATGCGTGTCAATCTAAGTAACAAACGTGTAAACAGCACAAAATTTACGAACAATCGAAATATACAGCCAAATCTACCCTATAAGAGAGAGAGAGAGAGAGAGAGAGAGAGAGAGAGAGAGAGAGAGAGAGAGAGAGAGAGAGAGAGAGGGAGAGACGACAAAATATCACAGGACCAAAGTTGTAGATCACTCGAAATTGAACGGAGATTGTGCCATCCGTTTTGTGATAGGACTTACCGTTTAGCCGCAAAAATACTTCGAAACGAAGGTCTGCACCGTCATTAAATTGCCTATATTTCGATATTCTTCGGCATAAAAAGTGAAATATTTAAAGATCTTGGAAATTTTCCTTAGGTTACCGGCTAAAACGCATAATTTTGCTTAATTTCAATTTTTCAGCTCGTGTGGCAGATTGTGGGGCAATATTGATTTTCGGCGAGGGGGATAATATTTAGGACTTCCAGGAAACTATAGCAAAAAATATGCAGATGATCATTATTACCCCTTAAACGGAAAGCTGTACGAAAATTTCGCCAAAATAGTCAATGCATAGATACACGGTCGTTACGACATGACTTATGTAGATAGATAAGGAATCTGCTCCACGTATAACACCTTTTGGGCTATGTACGCTAGACTTAGCCTGAGAAAACGACCTTTCATGTTATCTCCCTTATTAATCTTCCTGTTGAAAAATGCACATGAGGAAAATAAGTTAGAATTGGATTTCCAAAAAGTTTTATCGATTTCCAGTCAGGTTGGTCTTGTACTTTATATATTGTGGGAGAGTAAAATCACCATTTCGCTCCCCTATAAAACCCCAATTAATTCCGGGAATTTGAAATGTTATTGATCTTAAAACCTACCCTTGGACAGGTGGATGCTAAATATAAAGTTTGGTTCATGTATATTCAGTAGTTTTCAAGCTGTAAGAAATACGTTTTACGCGCACCCGCTCTTGCGTTAAGTCCGGCGGGACTTGTGCCGAAAAACGGTCCGTTAATGATATCTCCGTTATTAATCGTGGTATCGAAATGATGCACATGAAAAAAAAAAAGGTTTAGAAATTAATTTCCATTAAGGCAGGTAGATTTCCATTTTGGTTGTGTATATTTTGAGGGAGTGCAAAATCACTGTTTCGGTTTCGTATAAACCTCCAATCATTTCAGGGATTTAGAAACAATATTTGCCTTCAAACCTACCAAAATACAGGTGGATTCTAAATATGAAGTTTGGTGGAAATATATCCAGTAGTTTTCAAGTTCTAGAAAGACAGACAAACAGAAAAACAAACAAACAAACAAACAAACTAACTAACAGACACCAAAGAAACCTATCCTTGGACAGATGGATGCTATATATAAAGTTTGGTTCAACTATCTTCAGTAGTTTTCAAGTTGTAAGAAATACGCTTTACACGCACCCGCTCTTGCGTCAAGTCCGCTGGGACTTGTACCGAAAAACGGTCCGTTAATGATATCTCCCTTATTAATCCTGTTATCGAAATGATGCACATGAGGAAAAAAGGTTTAGAAATTAATTTTCATTAAGGCAAGTAGATTTCCATTAAGTTCGATTGTGTATACTTAGAGGGAGTACAAAATCACGGTTTCGGTTTCGTAAAAATCCCCACTCATTTCAGAGATTTGTAAACAATATTTGCGCTAAATCCAACCCAAGGATAGGTGGATTCTAAATATGAAGTTTGGTGGAAATATATCCAGTAGTTTTCAAGTTATAGAAGGACAGACAAACCGGCACCAAAGCTAAAAGTTATGTAGATGGTCATTATTACACCTGAAACGGATAACTGTACGGAAATTTCGCCAAAATGGTCAATGTACTACAGACGCAGGGTCGTTACAATTTTATTTATATAGATAGAAGATAGATTATTATTATTATTATTATTATTATTATTATTATTATTATTATTATTATTATTATTATTATTATTATTATTATTAATATTATTATAGATCAGTGGCGGCTCGTGCTTAATTATGTTGGTGGTTCTACTTTGTGACGCCCAGTCCATTGAAGTAAGTGTAACAGACACATCTAAATTCGTATTGCATACGGGAAGTGCCTACTGTACTCGTGTGCATCCGTCCTCCAACTCCGCGAAAACGCTTTATTCCATGTCCTATCAGTGTGAAGTTCCCGAATATGTACAGAAAAAGTACAGGTAGACGTACATCTCAATTTGTAACACCCCGATATCGAGCGACATCGACGATATACTGTATGTAACCGAATTGTACAAAAAACAACAATTATAAAGTTACAAAAAATAAAGCCTCTCTTCCGCTTATCGAAAAAATGTTGATCTAGTATCGACACACTCATATTTACAGAGGTTCCGAGATCTGCATACATCTTTGGGAGCCGGCTTTCTTAATGGAGGGGGAACAGTGTCTGATGGCACTAACGTTCCTGTTTTCGTTTTCATGACTACCTACAGCAACTCGGAAGAATTTACGACCATTATGGAGAAACTTAATTATTCATGATTACTTGTAGGCCTAAGAACTCGCTCATTTGCTTCGTACGAGAGAGAATGTTTTCGGTCGTTGGATAGAATTATGTTTAAGTCCTGGCCATTTAAACAAAAGAGAGAAATGTACATACTACCAATTTCATAGTGCGTTGTCTGAAGACTTACCATGAGCAGTAAATTGAATTTGAGTTAATCACAAATATCCTCTTTTATCATGCATTTCTCCTATATTTAAGCTATATGGGCTTTCTTTCTATTGAACAGAAGCATCACAACTATACTGTACTATCTGAGAATGTTGATGTGTAAGAATTTTAAACCATATCAATATCCACACAGTTTTAAAAATTTTCTATTTACACTGATGAGTACATTGGACGGAGCTTTTTTGCGAAACAGCTGAGATTTCAACATGCTCTCTAGCTGCAGTGATTCTCTCACCGACGGTGGCGCTGATGCTACCTCTAGTGTATTATTTGCTAACTCTGTGGTCTCTGTGACACACATGCGAATAGACCAGCCGTGCTGCAAGGCGTGCAGATCATACTGAACCTTATGGGCGACTCATAGCCACCTATCGGAAGAAAGCTGTAGTTAAGTGTGCTCTCCTTAATGTTCTGTCGTTCACAGATCTAAACAGGGTTGCCAAATTCACAGTATCTGCATGGGTATCGATCTTTGGCTCGATATCAACACTCAATATCAAGGATGGGACCGCCAATCGCTGTATATCTTTCATTCTGGTGGTTCTGCAGCTCTGCATATCGTATTAAGGAGCCGCACCTGTTATAGGTAATAAGAGATAATACTGATGGAGATAGTTATTTGAGGGACATAATTAGACTTGTAACGGAGGATAGGAATTAAGGTAGATCTTCCTCAATCAATGTACAGGATACGGTAGGTAAGCAAGAGGGGGGGAAGAAAGGGGAGATGTTGTGGGAGAGGGGTGGGCTAATGTTTTTAGGCCAAGGAAAGCGAGGGCTAAGGGTTTTTCTCAGGCAGTGGGCCCAGGAGATGTATCGGTAATGAATGGGTATGCGTCAATGCAGGTAGATCAGCAGAGGGAAGAAGATGGAGATCGGGAAGTGTTACAGAGAAGGGGCTGGGCAAGAAGAAAGGGACCGATAGAAAAGGTATGTATAGAGGATAGGAGGAGGGTGGAGGAACAAGGTAGTTAGAGGGAGAAAACGGAAGAAGAGGAAGTGTGTTCTGCAGGCGCCAGGGAAGTTAAGGGAGACCAGGAGAAAGGGGGATCAAATGAGAAGGGTGGAGTTGAGGCTCAATTGTCAGGCATGTGGGGAAAATGTTATCCAGCAATTAGGTTAAGGCAGATGTTGAGAAAAATATAAGTAAGGAATGAGGGTAAAGGGAAAGTGATAATTTTCCTCGTTAGTACCAATAATGTAAGGCAAGCAGAAATAGGTACTAACATAGTTGGGGATATGTGGAATCTGGTTACAGCAGTACGGAAGAAGCGATAAAACAAGAAGCGGAGATTGTCATCAGTGGGATATTGTTTAGGAGGGATACTGAATGGAGGGTAAATGGGAACTTAAATGAGATTATGGAATAGGTATATGAGAAACTGGGAGTAATATTTGTAGATCCTAATGGTCGGGTAGGAGATGGGGATCTACGCTCAGATGGCCTTCACTTGAATCGCAGTGGTACGTGTAAGTTAGAAAGTTTGTTTAGAAGTGTTATAGTGAGGTATATTAATGTAAACGGGGTGTACTAGGGAGCAGTGATAAGGGTACAGGGATCTGGAATTCAATTAGGCATGACATAACATTGTTAGTGTTGAACTATAGAAGTGTTGTAAAGAAAGGAATAGAATTAAACAATTTAATAGATACACTGACTGACAGAGCAAATGCAACACCAAGAAGGAGTGGTTCGAAAGGGATGAAAGTTGGGGAAAAAACAGAGACGGCACGGACGAATAATTGATGTTTATTTCAAACCGATATGCAGGTTACACAATGCGCACGGCATCGACTCAGTAGGATGTAGGACCACCGCGAGCGGCGATGCACGCAGAAACACGTCGAGGTACAGAGTCAATAAGAGTGCGGATGGTGTCCTGAGGGATGGTTCTCCATTCTCTGTCAACCATTTACCACAGTTGGTCGTCCGTACGAGGCTGGGGCAGAGTTTGCAAACGGCGTCCAATGAGATTCCACACGTGTTCGATTGGTGAGAGATCCGGAGAGTACGCTGGCCACGGAAGCATCTGTACACCTCGTAGAGCCTGTTGGGAGATGCGAGCAGTGTGTGGGCGGGCATTATCCTGCTGAAACAGAGCATTGGGCAGCCCCTGAAGGTACGGGAGTGCCACCGGCCGCAGCACATGCTGCACGTAGCGGTGGGCATTTAACGTGCCTTGAATACGCACTAGAGGTGACGTGGAATCATACGCAATAGCGCCCCAAACCATGATGCCGCGTTGTCTAGCGGTAGGGCGCTCCACAGTTACGGCCGGATTTGACCTTTCTCCACGCCGACGCCACACTCGTCTGCGGTGACTATCACTGACAGAACAGAAGCGTGACTCATCGGAGAACACGACGTTCCGCCATTCCCTCATCCAAGTCGCTCTAGCCCGGCACCATGCCAGGCGTGCACGTCTATGCTGAGGAGTCAATGGTAGTCTTCTGAGCGAACGCCGGGAGTGCAGGCCTCCTTCAACCAATCGACGGGAAATTGTTCTGGTCGATATTGGAACAGCCAGGGTGTCTTGCACATGCTGAAGAATGGCGGTTGACGTGGCGTGCGGGGCTGCCACCGCTTGGCGGCGGATGCGCCGATCCTCGCGTGCTGACGTCACTCGGGCTGCGCCTGGACCCCTCGCACGTGCCACATGTCCCTGCGCCAACCATCTTCGCCACAGGCGCTGCACCGTGGATACATCCCTATGGGTATCGGCTGCGATTTGACGAAGCGACCAACCTGCCCTTCTCAGCCCGATCACCATACCCCTCGTAAAGTCGTCTGTTTGCTGGAAATGCCTCCGTTGACGGCGGCCTGGCATTCTTAGCTATACACGTGTCCTGTGGCACACGACAACACGTTCTACAATGACTGTCGGCTGAGAAATCACGGTACGAAGTGGGCCATTCGCCAACGCCGTGTCCCATTTATCGTTCGCTACGTGCGCAGCACAGCGGCGCATTTCAAATCATGAGCATACCTCAGTGACGTCAGTCTACCCTGCAATTGGCATAAAGTTCTGACCACTCCTTCTTGGTGTTGCATTTGCTCTGTCAGTCAGTGTATATACTTACCAGGTATTGTAAAAGGAGTTGAATCATGGCTGAGAAATGATATAATGGATGCAGGAATTTTCTCGCGGAACTGGAGTGTTTATCGTAGACACAAGATAGAAATTCCAGGAGGGTAAGTGTTCATTCTGGCGAAAGGAGAATTTGTAAGCTACGAAAGTGTTAAAGATGACAAACATGCAATTTTAGGTGTAAGGCTTATTTCTAAATTAATAGGCAATTTGATGTTGTTGGAACTGACAGACCTTGAAAGAGCGACGCAGACGCTGATTCGGAATTATTTGATAAGCTGTGTAGGAAACGATACGGGAAGGAGCGTGATTGTAGCAGGTAATCTCAATTTACCAAATGTCAGTTGGGAAAGTACTGCGAACGACGGGGAGCATGACCAACAAATGGAAAATAAGTTAATCTGGGAAGGACAGCTGAATAAGAAAGTGATGGGACCAACTAGAGGGAAGAATATTCTGGACGTGGTGCTGAAAAAACCAGACGAGCTCTATAGAGAAACTGAAGTAATAGATGGTGTTAGTGATCATGAAACTGTTTTTGTCCTAGTTAAAAGTAAATAATTGTATTAAAGGATGATAAAAGTAAAGAAGTTTATAAAAGTAGGAATATTTAGGTAACACCATATGGTCGAAAAGAGAGCTATGGGGAAGTTCAAAAAAAGTAATTACAATTATTTTAATCTGTGTAAAATGGTGCGTAAAAATGTAAAATGCCTATGGGATGCATTTGAAGCAGTTGTTCAGGAGTGTTAGAACAGGTACGTAATTTTTAAAATGGTAAGGAATGGTAAATACCTACTATATTGTAACAGTAAAAAGGAGACTAGAAAGTAGGTGCAAGTTAGAAAGAAAATAGTTAGGAATGGATGCGGAAGTAAGGAAAGTTTGAAGGATATTACTACAAATTGAATTTAGCAAAAAAGTCAGCTAAGGATAACATGATGAAAAACATAATTGGCAGTCATATGAATTTTAGAAAAAAATGGAAGAGTATATATAGATACTTTAAGGTAGAAACAGGTTCCAGGAAGGATATTCCTGGGGTCATTGAGGAATAATAGGGGGGACAGGTGTGTTTGTGTGAGGACTTACATAAGGTAAAAGTATTCAGTCAGCAGTATGCGTAGTTGGATTAAAAGATGGTATCTAGGTTGAGGAGGTGTTCAAAGGAAAATGTGATACACATAAAGCGGATAATTACAAGCCAGTCAGCCCTACGCACACTGCTTCTAAGCTATGGGAATGCATTCTTTCTTAATATATTAGAGGCGTTTGCGTAATTACTAACTGGTTTAATAGGTAGTTCGGGTTTCGGAAAGGTAATTCCAGTGAGGCTTGACATGTAGGATTCAAGCAAGGAAATTAAAAGCTTTTATTTATCTATATATCTGTCTCTCTATCTATCAAAATATTTTAAATTCAGGAGGTCAAATGAACTGTATCACCGTTGACCTTGTGATAGGGCAGATTGTGAGAGACCGCTGCCGTAAATGAGGGCTATTGGACAAAACAAACAGTGGTTTTCTGGGTGGCTACATTTACAGAATATAGAACTCAGAAAATTAGAGTATATGAAACATTATCTGACCTTGTAACGATTGGCAGGAGGGTTCCCCAAGGCAGTATACTGTAATTGGACGTGTTTGTGTTTTCAAATGTAGATACGAACAATCAATGTAATTTCGTTAACCTTGCGGACGCTTTAACATTTCTTTTGGTAGTAAAGGTAATAGCTGAACTAATGCGATTATAATAAGCTGATATAACCCTTAATCCTTTCATCAGCCGACATAATACCATGCATAGTTGTTTGACTGCATCGCATTCGCGAGATTCCATTTAAAGGACATTACTCTGAAGAGTAACGAGTATTGGTATAATAGGCACGAGATCAGTGCGGAATGTAAAAGAAATAAGGGATAGGACATAAATAAGAATGAATAGATTACAGTATAAAACCGTTTATTTTCCATTTTATTTAATGTTCAGTAAATGTAACATTCTATAAGCAAACAAAACAGAACCGTCTCCGTGAATCGAATTAAGGTCCTTAGAGAAGATAAAGGCTTATATTATAAGTAAACTCAGCAGAAAAATGAGACAGAATATTCAAGAAAAGCAATTATAGTACTTGGGAAGGAACACGAACACTCGTGGCAGCACTATGGAAGATACAGAAGCTAATGAACCCACTAACAGAAATGATTCTTGCTAAAATTACATGAAGGTATTATGAAGTTTTAACTAAAAGTCACTACGTGGTGCGTTTACTGTTTCGAATTCTAAAGTTGGCATGACTCATCTACGGAAATAACTTAAAGAAAGAGTGAAAGACAAGAGCAGGATGCAGCAAGCACGTGGAGTTAAAATAGGGTGAAGGACCATTTGCGATCCATCTAATCACTTAGGTTGATGAATAAAAATATGATATTTACCATTTGTTTCGTGCAGGTGCAAAACTCTACATATCCAAAGGAAATAACTTTTCAGGAACTCCAAAAAACTGTTCTTGGTTAATTATTAAAGGCAGATGGTTATTTTTGTAAGAAAATGGTAAATTATTACCTTTATCATACCACAAAGTCTCAAGAAAATACAAGTTCTGAAACTGGTACTTTTTCATACATATCGAATTTTGCACATGTTTTATGATGAAAACGGTATTTACAGCAGCATCTGTAGTGATCTGTTTAAGTTTACAGTGAAATTAGTTTTATTATTTTCAATGAAGTGTTGTTACACTTATGAAAACGGTACACATGGATGAAAGAGAATATCCAATAGATAGTCACCCCTATTAGGGAATCTAACCGATCGCCCTCCTAATCAGTTCACAGAAAACAATATTTATGACAAGAATTGTTACATTTTTGGTGTGTGTTATGTTAAAATGGATTTATATATTAAAAGCCTAGGTTTCCGTACAAAGGAATTAAATAGGAAAAGAGGCAAAATCTCGTCCCTAGTTATTACTAAACTGCTTCCTAAAACTTAGACCGCTACATTCAAATAGTGTCTTGCCACGGCCGTTCACAGTGACACCAGCGTGCTCCCACGTAAACGGCGTTTAAACATCATAAATCAGAACTTCCGTCACGTAAACTGGCATATTTTACAGTTTGGTTGAGTTTGAGCTTGCTAGTTAGCAACACAAATCTGAACATAAGCATATTTCAAGGCTCACTGTGCTCACTGCCCTACTAATTTAATCCCTTCCTATATTTTTACATTACGTTTGTGACAAATCCCTACGTGATGGAGGAAAATTGTAGTTACATCTAAAATCGACACACCAATAATCATGCATAAATCAATTGAAAATATTTAAAGTTTTTTCAATTACCTCAGTTACAGACCTGTGTAATTTATGAAAAAATTAAATGAAACAACGTTAAATTAAAAAGATTCCCAAATAGTTTATTTCTCTTAGACACAGTCATATTACCAGTTTAGTCAAAGACTACTTAGGGAATAACGTATTTCGAATCTACATATACAGGGTATTAGGGGTATACGTGCAGATATTTCTTGTAGCAATACACGTACGATTAGTACGGACGATAATTCGCCTCTCTGACAGCTGTTGTTCCGTTGAAGGTCAGGCACGCAGCTTATACTTCTAGTTCGGTTTCATGTAGGGGGCGAGAAATCGTCCAACCACATCCCCGTCGATAGGAACCGCGGACAACCGAACCGACACGTGATACGTCTAGTGCTTTTGTCGAACTGCTTACGTTGAATGTTCCCCTACAGTGTGATTTCATTATCATGGATTTTTGGGAGACCAACCCGCGGTATACAGAAACACCCTGGACTTCATTTCTTCATTTTGTTATAATGCACAACATAGCTCAATCACAAAATCTATAGGATGTCCGGTTAGTCTGATAGGCAAAAGCGTGTTGTCGTGTACGTAAAAAGTTTCTTACCTCAACGAAAGAATGCATGGGATAGGATGTCTAAATGAGTAGTATCGGAATTGAAATGTCAAAGCACATCGAACGTTTTGCTTCATACCGATAAGGGACATGTAATGAAAGTAAATGAATTAAACGTACCTTCATTTCGTGCTTCCAAACGAAAAGAACACGTGTACTGGTAAATTAAAGCATTCTAGCTTACTGCTGTTTTTTTACAAGTTTCTTTACATCGCACCGACACAGACAGGTGTTACGGCAATGATGGAATAGGAAAGGGCCATGCATGGGAAGGAATCGGCCGAGGACTTAATTAAGGTACAGCCCCAACATTTTTCTGGTGTGAAAATGAGAAACCACGGAAAACCCTCTTCAGGGCTGCCGACAGTGGGGTTCGAACCCACTATCTCTCGAATTCAGGCTGACAACGGTGCGGTCCTAAACACACAGTTAACGTTTTCGGTCACATACCGGTCTGACCATTGTACTGTAGTGCGTGAATTTCGGCGTACGGCTTTTAAGATACCTTCTTTTTTGAGTCACAATAACTCAGTGTGATTCACAATTTCGACCAAGTGTTCGAAATTTTACACCCACTCTACATAAGAAATAGTTTCGTTTACATTTTTAGAGACTTCGAACTCTCCGTGATATAAAGCAAACGAGAGTTAATATACTTGAACTTTGTGTCACAGGTTTGGTTAAAACATTGCTTGCTTGTTCTCCTTATGTAACATAAAATTTAAATTAGCAGACATACCCGACTGCTTGTTAATAATCGCTAACATGTTGCTGGTTTATATAAGTACGACATATGCACGTACTGATATCATTAAATTATGTCCCTTTGTATTCCAATCCATAATGACTGATTTTACGTTATTTTTCTTTGGAGGCATGTTTTTTCACTGGATCATGCAATTGATTTTGAGGTAGCTCTCCGTTTGAAACCCACGCAACACATCGATAAAGGTCCAAATGTCTGGATGTGCTGAATAAAATCTTGAATTAAATCTATTATGGAAATATTCGTCAGTGGTAAGCTGTCGTAGTTGTCAGCCCACCAAATATTGTGGAGGTAAAACAGCAGCTTCACAAGATAACCATGAAAAGGCCAATGGTGTTTGTTTATCTATCGAAAAATAAAAATCGAAACTATCTCCTGCCTCTTCAGGGCATAGAACATGTTTAAATCCAATTCCATTTTCATATCGTTTATCTTTGAAAGTCTTACTTAAACCTAGTATTTAAATCTCGTGAAACCACGCATGAGTAAGATATGCTATTTGCTTTACGTCGCACCGACACAGATAGGTCTTATGGCGACGATGGACAGGGAAGGGCTAGGAGTGGGAATGAAGCGGTCGTGGCCTTAATTAAGGTACAGCCCCAGCATTTGCCTGGTGTGAAAAAGGGAAACCACGGAAAACCATCTTCAGGGCTGCCGACAGTGGGGTTCGAACCTACTATCTCCCGAACACTGGATACTGGCCGCACTTAAACGACTGCAGCTATCGAGCTCGGTATGAGTAAGATAAATCTACATTCCAATATACGTATATCTTTCCCACGTTTGCTTCAAACCATTGAGGATTGTCTGCAGGAATTATTTTAGGAGACACAGTGAAATTCATTTTTGCACATTTTAAACTTAACACAATATAAAAAGTGAACAATATTTTTTGATTCTTGTCCTTCAGGAGACCATACACCAATGGAATATAGTGTTCCTTTTTATGAACACGAACTTCAGCCAACTGTTTGAAAAATTTTGCTCAACAATTAAGTGTTTCATCTATTACAAGTCCGCCTCTGTGGTGTAGTGGTTAGCGTGATTAGCTGCCACCCCCGGAGGTCCGGGTTCGATTCCCGGCTCTGCCACGAAATTTGAAAAAAAGTGGTACGAGGGCTGGAACGGGGTCCACTCAGCCTCGGGAGGTCAACTGAGTAGAGATGGGTTCGATTCCCACCTCAGCCATCCTGGAAGTGGTTTTCCGTGGTTTCCCACTTCTCCTCCAGGCGAATGCCGGGATGGTACCTAACTTAAGGCCACGGCCGCTTTCTTCCCTCTTCCTTGCCTATCCCTTCCAATCTTCCCATCCCTCCACAAGGCCCCTGTTCAGCATAGCAGGTGAGGCCGCCTGGGCGAGGTACTGGTCATACTCCCCAGTTGTATCCCCCGACCAAGAGTCTGAAGCTCCAGGACACTGCCCTTGAGGCGGTAGAGGTGGGAACCCTCGCTAAGTCCGAGGGAAAAACCGAACCTGGAGGGTAAACAGATGATGATGATGATGATGATCTATTAAAATATTTTCAAATTCGCATAAAGACCTGAGGTTAGCATCGAAACTGAATATTACTGTATTTCTTACAGCGTCGTAAATCAGGAAGAGGTCTTCATTTCTAGTTGTCCTTAATTGCAGTGTTTGTAAAGCTTCACATGTCGCGGCAAGAGCAGAGAGCAAAACTGGCAAAGATTTGCGCCTTTGACGGTTACACACTTTGCCGCAGGAGCATCATATCTGAACGATGCAAACGACCTATGCAGTCGAGTACCTCCCCAGAAGCAAGTCTGATTATTGTGGACGGTTGTTCGAGTACATTTTCACCAGACTTGCTTTTTACACGTAACACGTATTGTTTGCCGTCGATCACGGATGTTGTACTGGTTATGGCAATGTTCATTTTCCAGACTTTCAATCTGATTGGCACTAATTGTGATAATGTTATTAACTGTATAAATCCATATAGTTTCTTCGCTTGCCTAAACGCATACTTTTCGGAATTTAAGCCCACCTTTTGTTAGTAGCCTATGTCCTCTCCCGGTCTCCTCCTATTGATGAACTCCATAGAAAACTAGGTCTCCAATCACTGTGCACAACGAAGCAGTAAGATGTTTACCTGTTGCCTGTTACTGCTACTAAGAACGTTTTCACTCCTCTCCTAAAGGGGGAGGCGGGCCTTCTAGACGGCAACAATCAATCAATCAATCAATCAATCAATCAATCAATCAATCAATCAATCAATCAATCAATCAATCAATCAATCAATCAATCAATCAATCAATCAATCAATCAATCAATCAATCAATCAATCAATCACTACTGATCTGCATTTAGCGCAGTCGCCCAAGTGGCAGATTCCCTATCTGTTGTTTTCCTAGCCTTTTCTTAAATGATCGCAAAGAAATTAGAAAATTATTGAACATTTCCCTTGGTAAGTTATTCCAATCCCTAACTCCCCTTCCCATAAATGAATATTTGCCCCAATTTGTCCTCTTGAATTCCAAACTTATCTTCATATTGTGATCTTTCCTACTTTTAAAGACACCACTCGAACTTATTTGTCTACGGATGTCCTCCCACGCAATCTCTCCACTGACAGCTCGGAACATACCACTTAATCGAGCAGCTCGTCTTCTTTATCCCAAATCTTCCCAGCC
Organism: Anabrus simplex; assembly: GCF_040414725.1. NCBI lineage: Eukaryota > Metazoa > Arthropoda > Insecta > Orthoptera > Tettigoniidae > Anabrus > Anabrus simplex. The sequence goes on from NC_090267.1 coordinate 138,770,854, forward strand.
CAAACTTTGCAACATTTTTGTAACGCTACTCTTTTGCCGGAAATCACCCAGAACAAATCGAGCTGCTTTTCTTTGGAATTTTTCCAGTTCTTGAATCCAGTAATCCTGGTGAGGGTCTCATACACTGGAATCATACTCTAGTTGGGGTCTCACCAGAGACTTACATGCCATCTCCTTTACATCCTTACTACAAACCCTAAATACCCTCATAACCATGTGCAGAGATCTGTACCCTTTATTTACAATCATATTTATGTGTTTACCCCAATGAAGATCTTTCCTTATATTAACACCTAGGTACTTACAATGATCCCCAAAAGGAACTTTCACCCCATCAACGCAGTAATTAAAACTGAGAGGACTTTTCCTATTTGTGAAACTCACAACCTGACTTTTAACCCCATTTATCATCATACCATTGCCCACCGTCCATCTCACAACACTATCGAGGTCACTCTGCAGGCGCTCACAATCTTGTAACTTATTTATTACTCTGTACAGAATAACATCATCTGCAAACAGCCTTATCTCTGATTCCACTTCTTTACAGATATCATTGATATTTATAAGAAAACATAAAGGTCCAATAATACTGCCTTGAGGAATTCCCCTCTTAATTATTACAGGGTCAGATAAAGCTTCGTCTATTCTAATTCTCTGAGTTCTATTTTCTAGAAATATAGCCAGTCATTAAGTCACTCTTTTGTGAAGTCCAATTGCACTCATTTTTGCCAGTAGTCTTCCATGATCTACCCTATCAAAAGCCCTAGATAGGTCAATCACAATACTGTCCATTTGGCCTCCTGAATCCAGGATTTCTGCTATATCTTGCTGAAATCCTACAAGTTGAGCTTCAGTCGAATAATCTTTCCTAAACCCAAACTGCCTTCTGTCAAACCAGTTATTAATTTTGCAAACATGTCTAATATAATCAGAAAGAATGCCTTCCCAAAGCTTACATACAATGCATGTCAAACTGACTGGCCTGTAATTTTCAGCTTTATGTCTATCACCCTTTCCTTTATACACAGGGGCTACTATAGCAACTCTCCATTCATTTGGTATAGCTCCTTCACCCAAACAATAATCAAATACGTATTTCAGATATGGTACTATATCCCAACCCATTGCCTTTAGTATTTCCCCAGAAATCTTATCAATTCCAGCTGCTTTTCTAGTTTTCAAATTTTGTATCTCACTGTAAATGTCATTGTTATCATAGGCAAATTTTAATACTTCTTTAGTATTACTCACATCCCCTATCTGGACATTATCCTTGTAACCGACTCCCTTGTAACCAACAATCTTCAGGCCGGGAGATTTGTTATGGTAAAGGAGATGCTTTGAGAAGGTGGGAGAGTTGACGGCCATTTCCTATACTAGGAACTGTCCCGGAATTCGCCTTAGTGCAGGAAAATGTAAAACCACGGAAAACCATTCTCAGGACAGTTGACGGTTGGGGCCAGCCGTGAGGTCCAGCCCTGTCCCGTCTCCCGAATGCAGAGGCGTAGAGCCACACTAGAGCCGTGACCAGCCCTCCTTTGCTCTCGGTAGGCCGGTCGGAGTGCAGAGCTGTTGGACCACGGATAAACCGTGGCCTCTTGTGGACCGAGACCCACTCTGCATCCACCGACCTGTTGCCTGTTCACTTAAGACTGCTATATTACTACCGGCTATGGAATCTTCATAGGGGCAAAATATTTAAATTTACGCCAAGTCTTTTTGTGAGATATTCTGACATCGCTTTGAGAGCTCTAGTAAATCATATCTAACCGTCATTCAGTGATAACCTTCTCTAAAAGAACTGATCACACCAGTCTAATTTCAAAGGGTTCTGACACGTCTTCTAAGAATTAGACTTGCGATCGGGTGCTCGTTAATGTTTCTTGTAGGCCTGTTTGTGTTTTAGTGGTATCGTACAGGCCTATTCAGAATTCTGCCTGTACTTTTTTTAATTGCACCCCTATTCACTTAAACGTCCATTTCTTCAAAGTCCACAAATACCATGATCATCTTTCTATATCTATTATTATTATTATTATTATTATTATTATTATTATTATTATTATTATTATTATTATTATTATTTATTTATTTATTTATTTCTTAATCCTTTTACCCTCCAGGGTTGGTTTTCTCCGGAGGCTCAGCGACGGATCCCACCTCTACCGCCTCAAGAGCAGTGTCCTGGAGCGTGAGACTTTGGATCGGTTGGATACAATTGGGAAGGAGGACCAGTACCTCGCCCGGGCGGCCTCACCTGCTATGCTGAACAGGGGCCTTGTGGGGATGAGAAGTTTGGAAGAAATAGACAAGGAAGAGGGAAGGAAGCGGACGTGGCCTTAAGTTAGGTACCATCCCGGCATTGGCCTGGGGGAGAAGTGAGAAAGTACGGAAAACCACTTCGAGGATGGCTGAGGGGGGAATCGAACCCCCTCTGCTTAGTTCCAGCCCTCGTACCACTTTTCAAATTTCGTGAAAGAGCCTGAAATCGAAGTCGGCCGTCCGAGGGTGGCAGCTAAACACACTAACCACAACACCACAGAAGTGGACATTCTTCTTCTTCTGCAACTTCTTCTTATTAAAAACTGCTGCGCACGACCGTAAGTAGCAGCACAGTGTGGAAAATCGAGAGCAGCGGGAAGTGGGGCGACTCCTGGGAGTTGTGTGATTAAAAGGACAATGCGTGTGCCTTAGCTCCCTCTTCCAACAGCAGCTCGAGAACACGTGAGCATATGCCCCTTCCCCTTCTTCCCCTCTACAACCCCGGCACTGCGGCATTAAACCGCGAGTTTCACTTCCTTAACTTTACGTCTCAGCGCTTGACAAAAAGCATGTCGTTTTATGCACCATTACCTCTGATGAAAAACTTTGATTTTACACATATTAAAGGGAAAAAAAAGGTTTTTATGTCGTGCAAACAGAAATATAAAGTTTGATTTTTAATCACGTAAAATGGATATAAAATGTCGAGAACGTCAGAGATAGCTCAGGAGGGGAGAGTATTGAACCAACTCGTTTCACGTAGTGCAGGCTGCTTTAACTTCTTGTGATACCTTTCTTCAGCCTTTCCAGACTGAGCGACCAGCCCCGGTCAGTCCCGTCTTAGGTAGCATTTAACCGAGCTCGATAGCTGCAGTCGCTTAAGTGCGGCCAGTATCCAGTATTCGGGAGATAGTAGGTTCGAACCCCACTGTCGGCAGCCCTGAAAATGGTTTTCCGTGGTTTCCCATTTTCACACCAGGCAAATGCTGGGGCTGTACCTTAATTAAGGCCACGGCCGCTTCCTTCCCACTCCTAGCCCTTTCCTGTCCCATCGTCGCCGTAAGACCTATCTGTGTCGGTGCGACGTAAAACAACTAGAAAAAAAAAAGGTAGCATTTAATGGTTTTTAAATGTGATTCCCTAGGATTAGTAGGTAAATCAAATTAATTCGAACACAATTAGTGAACAAGAACTAATCTATAGTTGGTGAGTTTTAAATTAGTTCTGTGAAATCTTTACAGCGGGGCCATAAATCAGCTGTCTTTGTTACAAAAGCACTGTGTCTTAATGACCTCATTTCATATCATCTTAAAATATTTTTTAGAATTCTAAGACACTGGTATCTTGTACTGTTCTAGAATGAGTTGCACTTCCAGTAACAGCTCAGGTGGACGTCTGCGAGTCTGGAAAAGACATGGGGAGCATTTTCATCCGACAGGTGTACAATATACCATTGCTCACGGAAGTGGACCTTTTATAGTATAGCCCTTTCAATCCCTGACCACACAATTGTGAGGGTGCGTATTCTTATTTTTATTTCTTAGTAGAAATCGCTTTTTGGCCCCAGACCGGTCCGCATCGATAGTGCGGGTAACTGGCTACTAGGAACTCTAATAAGAAGCTCTCTTTCTATTCCATGGAGTTCTGAGATCTGTTTACTTTTCATCTATGGACAACATGGCTGCCAGCAACCACCGACCTCGAGGTAAATTTTAATTATGAGATTCTTAATTGTTATAGCAGCAAGTTAACACATAGCTTATGATAGAAATACCCCTATATATATAACTAGCTGATGTACCCGTGCTTCGCTACAGGATTCTCAGGAAGACTGGCTTGGTGGTTTTCCTAACTGAATTCAACATGGGTCATTACAAAAACGTCAGTAGGAATGTAGCGATTGAAAGCAATGTTATCATATAAAATACTCGATCAAATGAAAAACTGCACACTTTCTCACTTTCAACGAACAGTACTACGGTGCCGATCTAACAGTCCAAAGTTCCAGAGCTGGATTAACCAGGTCGCAGACTGCCGTGAACACTCCTCTGTCATTATTCCGTTAAATATGCACACTACTCAATCCAACCAGTGCCTCAGAGTAGGGATTGAATAGCTCGAATGCTATGATGAACCAGTGTATTACGTACCAGTAATATCAGAAAATGTATGAACCAGAGGAATGGCATGCTAAAGAAGAAAGTTATCTAACTCCCCAGCTACTTCCCGCCAATATACAGGCAGGCTGTTACACTCGGTACGACCAGGCGAGTTGGCCGTGTGGTTAGAGGCGCGCAGCTGTGAGCTTGCATCCGGGAGTTAGTGGATTCGAACCCCACTTCCGGCATCCCTGAAGATGGTAATCCGTGGTTTCCCATTTCACACCAGTCACACCAGACTGTACCTTAATTAAAGCCTAGGCCGCTTCCTTCAAAACCCTTTTCCTTCCCTATCCCATCGTCGCCATAAGACCTACCTGTGTCGGTGGGACGTAAATCAAATTTTAAAAAGCTCGGTACGCTGCAGTAATCCTATCTATCGGGGATGAGTGGAAACAGAGGAAAAAAGCACATCACAACAAACAATGGTCAATGTAATGTTATTGTTGATAAAGTTTATGAGCTTTCTATATTGCAGGGCTTCACATTAGTTTTCTTTCGACTCTGTGATATTAGGGCGTCTAACAAAATTATTTATATCGTAGACTGTAGTTACTTATTCTCAGACTTTACATACCTATTTTCACTAAATTCTGTTTACCCATTTTCTCGTGACTCGGCGCTGATATGACTTAGTAACAAAAATCCAAATTCATTAAATATCTCTGTGATTATATGCGGTACGGTAACAATGTATAAGACATAAGTGATCGGAAATTTAATAACTTCTTACATAACTACTACTAAATTACGACATAACTAAAATTATGTTACTTATGTAATATTTATCGATACCTTCCTACCAGGTATCCCTTGAGAACCTTATTTGAGAAATAAATAAATAACTTATTTGAGAATTACATTTCAGGCCTTCCCCTAAACTACCATTTCACTCAGCGTGAATAAAATAATTTATAGCCTAGATTGTAGTGGTTCATCGCCCGACTTTACATACAGATTTTCACTAAATTCTCTTCAGCCGTTTTCTCGTGATGCGTGTACAGACAGACAGACAGACAGACAGACAGACAGACAGACAGACAGACAGACAGACAGACAGACAGACAGACAGACAGACAGACAGACAGACAGACAGACAGACAGACAGACAGACAGACAGACAGACAGACAGACAGACAGACAGACAGACATACAGACAGACAGACAGACAGACAGACAGACAGACAGACAGACAGACAGACAGACAGACAGACAGACAGACAGACAGAAATTACGGAAAAGTAAAAATGCATTTCATTGTTACTGTGGACATGACAGATACAGAAATACCATTATTTTCAATTTCTGAGCAATGTACAGACAAAACTCTTATTTTATATATAGATTACATTTCAGGCCTTCCCCTAAACTACCATTTCAATCAGAGTGAATAAAATTATTGATGGCCTAGATTATAGCGACTTATTCCCCGACATTGCATACCAATTTTCGTGAAGATATGACCACTAATATAATAAATATTTGAGAATTAAATTTTAGGCCTTCCCCTAAACTACCAGTTTTGTCAGCGTGAATACAATTATTTATGGCCTAGATTATATCGACTTATTACCCCGATCTTGCATACCGATTTTCATTAGGACACGGCAACTAATAACATAAATATTTGAGAATTAAATTTCAGGCCTTCCCCTAAACTACCATTTCACTCGGCGTGAATAAAATAATTTATAGCCTAGATTGTAGCGGTTCATCACCCGACTTTACATTCCGATTTTCATTAAATTCTCTTCAGCCGTTTTCTCGTGATGCGTGTACATACATACATACAGACAGACAGACAGACAGACAGACAGACAGACAGACAGACAGACAGACAGACAGACAGACAGACAGACAGACAGACAGACAGACAGACAGACAGACAGACAGACAGACAGACAGACATTACGGAAAAGAAAAAATGCATTTCCTTGTTACTGTGAACATGACCGATACAGAAATACCATTCTTTTCAAATTCTGAGCAATGTACAGACAAAACTCTTATTTTATATATATAGATTATAGTATGTTATTTCACATATATAGTGCTCATAGATTATTCTATTTAGTTATAAATATTTTCCCAGGATTCCATTTACAAATCAAAATCAATCACTACTGATCTGCATTTAGGGCATGATATGGCAGATTCCCTATCTGTTGTTTTCCTAGACTTTCCTTAAATGATAACCTATTCTGGTCACATATTATTTTGGCACTGTCGTAACAGCTTAATCTACAAACTTCACATTAATATACGATATCATTTGTATTGTTTATGATTACTTTAAACATGTTACTTAATTTCTAGGTGTAAACTGTCTTGATGAAGACGAAATCACTCGATGACTACAAGATTTTGGTTCCGACCAGTCTGTCAGTGATGAAGATGATGCTGATTGGCACCCTCCAGTTACCTTGACTTCAGTCCAGAGTGAGCTGTCGGAAAGTGGTGATGAAGATGATGGTGATGATGAAGCATGTGATTATATGAGCAGTCTTCATTCAGACATTTAGGACTACTGCACAAGATATTGACCAACATCCTACCACACCCACTAGTTCTCTCAAAACGTCGATATCCGTGACCAGTTGTTGGAGTACTATCGTGATTGGGTAAAAACAAGAAAATGGACCCTTAAGGTATCATTGCATTTAAATGATATTGCAGTTACAAATACGTGGCTGGAATACAGGGATGACTGCAGGAATAGTTCTATTCCAAGAAACAAGGTCATGGATTTGCTAGGATTCAGAATACAAGTTGATGAATCATTGCTTTCCCTTGGTACAGTCGTAGAGAATGATAACTTGTACGCAGAAGAGGAGCCTCCCCAGAAGAAAATCAAGTACTCAGCACTACCACCAATAGCTAAACGGATGGATAGGTATGACCATTGGCCAATAATAGATTATCTGAAGGAAGCCAGAATGTGTCGGTTGAAGGAGTGCGCAAGTCGAACACGATCCCGTTGCGAGAAGTGCAATGTGTACGGATGTACAAGTAAGGAAAAACACTGTTTCAAAGTATTCCATACTCAGAAGTAAAAATGGTTCTTGGGCTGAGTTTTAGGTAGTAAGGTAGTCTACCCTAATTTTTAAGAAATGTATTTTTAACATACTTATTGTTCATTAATTTTACATTGAAATACATGTAAATGCAACAAAACAGTTAATTGAAACCTTATTTTAATAAGTAACAAACACAATACTTGAAATTCTTTGCTTAATAAATAATAACATTGGTTGCCATAGGGAGATTGTGTATTATTGTTTACTGAATGAAATCCTAGACCACACAATTGTGTGGGTCCTATTCTGAGAGAATGATAGTCATGAGAATTTTTTACCATTTTTACGTAGCTATTTGATCATATTAGCCTAATAATTTATGTGATCCATTTACTTTGGCTGAAAAAAATTGCTCACGATTGAAAGGGCTAAGCAGGCATAAGTCTCGACAAGGAAACTTATCTCCTGTTTGTTCCCAATGAATCACTAATTGCTCGACGAGACATTGACGAAATGTTAGTGCCAAATGTGATTCTTCACGTGAGGTAACTTAGAGGAAACGCAGTTTTCATGCGTGATAATGCTAGAGCGCATGATGGCAATATCATTAGGAATGGCCAATCGAGGGAGTGGAAGTCAGCCGGCGGGTGATTGATGCGGAAGTTTCCGCATAAAATGACAGCACTGCACTGTTCCATCTTCGGGGAATACACATCTAAAATACTTGAAATGATCTACGCGTTCGAGTTTTGCATTCGAAATTTTGCATTACTCTTATGTGACTTCCCTACTGATATCACTTACGGGTTCACATGGCACTCATTGCACCACTTTTCATTTCCCAAGATATTAGATTACAGGCTTTCAGCACAATCTGCATTAAGACCAAATTGTCAGCTAGGCCAGCGTTTCCACCCAACTGAACTCCTCCCGGTCATTTTGTACCTTTCAATGAATTATCATTGTCAACCATATATAACAAAGGTGAAGGATTATAGCTTTGTCTAACCCCTGTAACTACCCTAACCAGGAACTCATTCCATACATTCCCACCGCAGCTCAATTTTCAACATAATGTCTTTCATTGCCTGTAACAACAATATTATTATAGCTAACATATTTTCCCTTTATAATAATAATTTCGTGTGGCTATTTCTAGCCGAGTGCAGCCCTTGTAAGGCAGACCCTCTGATGAGGGTGGACGGCATCTGCCATATGTAGGTAACTGCGTGTAATTGTGGTGGAGGATAATGTTATGTGTAGTGTGTGAGTTGCAGGGATGTTGGGGACAGCACAAACACCCAGCCCCCCGGCCATTGGAATTAACCAATGAAGGTTAAAATCCCCGCCCCGGTCGGGAATCGAACGCGGACCCTCTGAACCGAAGGCCAGTACGCTGAACATTCAGCCAACGAGTCGGACTATTTTCCCTTTAGTACTCTATCATATTCTTTGTCTACATCTTCAAATTATAACTGTATATTTTTCTTGTAACTTTTTTAAGTACTTGGTAAAATCTTGTCCTGACGCCCTTCTGTGGTCTGAAGCAACAATGGTTTACGTCCAACTTTCCACCATTGATCGCAAGCTTCTTCCCATAATACCGGAGTAAGCTATGCAAGCTGCTGTTCGATGAAATGCCTCGCCAGTTGTTGTAGCCCTTCTTGTTCTCTTGTGTATACTGTAAATATGTTCAATCACAAGGTATTATCCAAATTCCATGCTAATCCTCTTAATCTATAAAGCCATTTAATTTCTTCCTGTCGAACGAGTTGGCCGTGCGGTCAGGGCCACGTAGCTGTGAGCTTGCATTCCGAGAATGGTGGGTTCAGATTCCACCATCGGCAGCCCTAAAGGTGGTTTTCCGTGGTTTTCCATTTCATACCCGTCAAATACTGGGGCTGTAACTTAATACAGGCCACGGTCACTACCTTCACAATCCTCCATTCTTGCATTGCCGAAAACCGCCGATATGCTCGTGTGAAGATAAACAACAACAACAACAACAACAAAATAAGCGTCTAAATATACAGTTCACCTTTTCAGGTCTAATTTCATCTATTCCTGCTGCTTTATGACGATGTAGGATACTTACCATCCTTCCCACTTCATCCTGTTGTCGTTTCTCTCTTCCCTACGAGTTCGATTGTTCGTGACAGAATGAACATGAAAATCCACAGTCTGTTCCCAGTCATTCGACCGGGTCAGGAATGGAATGTACGAAGCCCCCCCTCCAGCGGCGAGGATGGGAATTATGCCGGCTGCGAAGCTTTGTGACAGAATACTTTCAAAATATTCCTTGGTATATCCAGTGATTCTTTAGGACCTACAATTTCGCCAGATTTACCCAAGAATACTAATTTCCATTTTTCTCCCTTTTTCTTAATTTCAGTCGAGGAAAGTATTCCTGGCGTTTGAACAAACCTTTCCAAGTTATTATCGAATTATTTCAATTATTTCACCTTAGATCTATTCCTTTCATTTACATACAATTCGCTACCTGCACCAGGCCTCTCCGGAGGTCATACACAATTTTTATATTATTATTGTTATTGTTAGTGTTATGATTGTATTCATCAATCCAAAAGTCATTATATGAAGTAGTTGTCCAGTTTTACATGGCAGCTTATAGCTTGAAGCACGGCCGACTTGATGCGTCGCTCTAGCTAGCTCCTTACCGGTCTTGACAATCGGGTCCACGCACTGTAATCGGAGTAGTTACACAGCTCGACACGTGGCGCTGGCGGCCGACCTATTTGTGGTAGAAATGCATACTTCATGGAAAATATATTGACTTCGGGTGCCGATTTATCATAATTTAGAGCTATGGAGAATGTTACATGGGTTAATACTGTTAAAATGATTAATTTTAAAGGTTACTTTCGTTGATATTTGCCTAAATGATGTCGTGAAATTAAACTGCGGGGAGATGACTTTAGTCCAGCTGACGTTCTGATATTGACTCTGATTGCCGATGTATCTTAATTTAGGGAATAAAATAGTATGTTACATGGGTTAATACTGTTAAAATGATTAATCCTAAAGGCTACTTTCATTGATATGCGCCAAAACAACGTCGTGAAATGAAACTGCAGAGGATGGAGTAGTTCAACTGATGTTCCTTAATTGTGAGGAATAATAGTAATCGTTTTTATTATCATGGCATTTAGGTACATAGCAGAACTTACCACAATACTTTTGTCTTCTGATGTTAATATTGAAATTAAGAGTCATTGTTCTATTAGAGTTTTAGAATTCTTCAAGCGCTGCTCTCAGGGAGGGGCTGGACAAAACATAAGAGTCTTACTTTTTCCCATATTCGTGGTATGCAGAACACAAATATTTTGACTCAAATATGTTTAAACGTTAATTTCAATATAAATATAGTTTCAGATTACATTTCATTCATACCTTTCACTAGAATATTAAATACCGGGCAAGCTGGCCATGCTAAATTCAGACAATAAATTTTACTTGAAATGCAGTAGGGTGGAACAAGTTGCCCGCGCGGCGTGCAGCTGTGAACTGTGAGCTTGCATCCGGGAGATAGTGGGTTCGAACCCCACTGTTGGCAGCTCTGGAGATGGTTTACCGTGGTTTCCCATTTTCACATCAGCCTGTACCTTAATTAAGGCCACGACCGATTCCTTTCAACTGCTAGCCCTTTCCTATTCCACCGGCGTCATAAGACCTATCTGTGTCGGTGCGACGTAAAACAAATAGCGAAAGAAGAAGAAGAAGAAGAAAGTATTTTGAGTAAATAAATTGTAAACTGCTGCTCGATGATGATGATGCTTGTTGTCTAAAGGGGCCTAACTTCTAGGTCATCGGCCCCATTGCTCAGGCAACAATACTTCATACGTTGGCCTTACCGTCATAGCAGTAGTGATTCTTACTTATCAATGTTTAAAAGTTAAAGTTCAGATTATCTTGAACAAAAATGTGTTGTGTTGCTGTCATATGGCAAATACGACACCGTCTAAAGGATTATTCTATGAAAAAAGTTCATGGGTAAAAAATACCTGATTAGCGTAATTAGTGGCCACACCCGGAGGCCCGGGTTCGAGTCCTGGCCCTGCCACGAAATTTCAAAAGTGGTACGAAGGCTGGAACGGGGTCCACTCAGCCTTGGGAGGTCAACTGTGTAGAGGGTGGTATCGATTCCCACCGCAGACATCCTCGAAGTGGTTTTCCATAGTTTCCCCACTTCTCCTCCAAGCAAATGCCGGGATGGTAACGAACTTAAGGCCATGGCTGCTTCCTTCCCTCTTCCTTGGCTATGCCTTCCAATCTTCCCATCCCCAACACAATTCAGCATAGAAGTTGCGGCCGCCTGGACGAGGTACTGGTCATCCTTCCCAGTTGTATCCCCGACCCGCAGTCTCACGCTCCAGGATACTACCCTTGAGGTGGTAGAGGTGGGATCCCTCACTGAGTCCGAGAGAAAAGTCAACGCTGGAGGGGTAAACAGAGTAAGAAAAAAAGAAAGAAAGAACGAAGATAAATACCCGACATAGAAACGGAAAACTAAGACGAGAGTGTTACCTGCTTTTAGCCACTCCGTAGTTTTGTCCTGGTCTACAGAGAATTCGTGAAATGATAGTGTCCCGTTGCTTTTTTCCTGTTCGGAATACAAAAAAGGCACACTACGGAGTGGCTCAAAGCAGGTAACACTCTCGTCTCGTCTTAGTTTTCGAATATTTCCTAACACAGTTAAAGAAAAGCAAATCAACACACCATTAAAAACGAATTAGCACATAAATTAAAATCCTTGTTCAGAACGAAGTTACAGCGAGAAATCACTTTGTTCTTGTTTCCATAGACTTTCTGTTCGAAGTACGAAAAGGTGCACAAGAATGTCTCAAATTTCAAGATTTGTAAACACAATTAAAAAAATATAATCACCACACTACACAATAAAAAATAAACTCACTAGCGCATAACTATCAGATCTCATTATCAAGCCAACAAGCACCTCATTGCGAACACATTGCCAACATTTACGACAGCAAAACCAAAAAATAAAACTGGAAATGCGGCAATTTGCGGTATACAGCTTCCTGTCAGTGGGTAGTAGGCCAGCTCTCCAACGGCATTATGGTGAAACTTTCCAATTACAGCTTTATGCTGGGCTTCACAAGCGATTGTCAAGGCCGGTATAAGGAGCGCAGCGAGGTATCCAGTTGGCCGTGCTTGAAGAAAGAGCCTTTGGGTACCATAACAGGTAGTACAGTAGTGAAAAAATGAAATGGCATATGGCCTTTAGTGTCAGGAGTGTCGCAGGACAAGTTCGGTTAGCCAGATGCAGGTCTTTTGGTTTGACTCCCATAAACGACCTGCGCGTCGTAATGAAGATGAAATGACGATGAAGGGAACACATACACCCAGCCCCCGTGCCAGCGAAATTAACCAATTATGGTTAAAATTCCCGACCCTGCCGGGAATCGAACCCGGGACCCCTGTGACCAAAGGCCAGCACGCTAACAATTTATCCAAGGAGAATACAGTTCTAATACCTGTGAACTCAATATTAATCTGCAAAATCACAAATGATGTAAATTAATAGTTGCAGTGTTGCATTTCCGATTCAAATAACGTATCCGTCATTTCAAGGGAATTGGTTGATATTTTTTTCATGTATTTCAGAATCCTTTATTTCACTGCGATATTTTCAACTCCAACAATGTGCAAAGCAGATAGGAAACTGTGTATGTTACTACAGAAATATTTTGAAAGAAAGATATGGTAATTAAATTTAGCTTTTCAGAATATAGGGAACTGCAATTAAGAAAGAGGGAAAGAAAATGAAAATTAATATTCTTGGGAAAATCTGGCGAAATTGTAGATCCTAAAGAATCACTAGGTATACCGAAGGAATATTTTGAAATTATTCTGAAACGAAAATTTATCCCTTGAAGTATCTGAAAGTATCTGAAAGTATAATTTCAACCCTCTTTTGATTTATACAGTACTTAAAAGCTGAAATGTATTCAGTTAGAAGCCTTATACAACGCTTTAAAATCCAAACCACCAAACCCCATGGCACTACAGCCCTTGAAGGGCCTTGGCCTACCAAGCGACCGCTGCTCATCCCGAAGGCCTGCAGATTACGAGGTGTCGTGTGGTCAGCACGATAAATCCTCTCGGCCGTTATTCTTGGCTTCCTAGACCGGGGCCGCCATCTCACCGTCAGATAGCTCCTCAATTCTAATCACGTAGGCTGAGTGGACCTCGAACCAGCCCTCAGGTCAAGGTAAAAATCCCTGACCTGGCCGGGAATCGAACCCGGGGCCTCCGGGTAAGAGAAAGGCACGCTACCCCTACACCACGGGGCCGGCTACGCTTTAAAATAGTTAATGTAAAATGTGGACATTATTTATTGACTTGAAGTGAACGCCTTTGATGGCGAGACCTAGTATTTACAGTGCACTGTGTCTTCTGGTATGGGCCAGAGCAATGTTGTTACTTTCATTAATCTGTCTCTGTCTTACCCTTGACTTTGTCAATATGCAAGTGACCGAGGTATGAGCGATGCTAGTAATGCCATTCTTTATGCAGCCAGTCCCTGCTATGAATAGCGTGAAGATGTTGCTCATAGGGTCGGTTGGTGCATGCATATCAGTGGACTTGGCAGACTGATATGTAATAGCAACTTCTGGCTCAATGAGGAAAGCAACGGGAAACTACCTCATTCCTAATTTCCGTAGTACACCTCTTCAGTGATGCCTAGGCCGTCTATGACAGCTGATGGCGGAGTTGTTGAGGATCCAACCAGCCTTAGGGATGAGGACTGAACATACACATACATACATATTTTCATATCACAAAAATTGAATTAACTTTCATTAAAACTTCAATTGCATCTGTCCAGTTGTGTTAAATGGCACCAAATCCAGATGCTACGGTGCTAAAACTATTGTACTACCTAGATGTAGACCATATTCCCGGCGTTCACTTCAAGTTAATAATTGAAAACTATGGAGTTTACTAGGATATCTGAAAGTATGATTTTTAACCTTCATTTGGTTTACCCTTAAAAGCTGAAATATATTCCGTTGGAAGCCTTATACCACGCTTTAAAATAATTAATGTAAAATGTGGAAATTATTCATAAATCACAAGTATTTGTAGTTTTACGTTCAGTTGCAGAATTATTTTATACATATGTACACATAACTTGGACTGGAAAGGGTTGAACACACTGTATTATCCTTACCACTCGCTTCTTATCGTTCAAATATAAAAGTTTGAAATGCATCCGGGAGATCGTGGGTTCGAGCCCCACTGTCGGCAGCCCTGAAGATGGTTTTCCGTGGTTTCCCATTTTCACACCAGGCAAATGCTGGGGCTGTACCTTAACTAAGGCCACGGCCGCTTCCTTCCAACTCCTAGGCCTTCCCCATCCCATCGTCGCCATAAGACCTATCTGTGTCGGTGCGACGTAAAGCCACTAGCAAAAAAGTTTGAAAATAGCACAAGTGCAGAGGATTTTCAAACCTAAATCCAGGTTATTACAGTAGGTGTGGATGTTAAACAAGTGAAACTGGAAGAACGTTTCGCAATTTCTGAACGCACTGCCACCTCGAACTGAATACAGGCCTGAGCGAGCATCACAGAGTTGCAGCTGCATTTGCTTATGCCATTAATTCTGTTATCTCTGCCAGTGTAATGGAAAAAATGGTGATATATGGCGTCGTATCTTGAAATCCTATTACAATTTTCGTAGTCGGATATGGGGACTGAAATGCGTTGTAACTTATTTATTGATCATATCCGGTCTACGGGCTTTATGAAGGTCTTTCACGAGATACAAGTGTGAAATGACTGTACACTTTTGTATTATTAAGGATAAATGTGTCGTGGACAAGGGTAGGGGGGATGATTAGGTGCACACCTAGAGCATTTCATACTGAATTTAGCATAGAAACAACAGGTGGAAGATTTAAAGGGTGATTACTGGCTAACGAAAGTGAAAAGGTTGCTCGACAGAATAGGAATGGGACACTACTGGGGTAAAGAGATTCAGTATAAAGATAAAAATTCAGTAAGAAAGTATGGCTAGAGTGAAGGATATTGAGAAACGGACCATTATGGAAGAATGTGGAACTAAAAGGACACTGATGGAATTTTGTAAAAATTATACATAACTTTTTTTTTGTTGCTAGTTGCTTTCCGTCGCATCGACACTGATAGGTCTTATGGCGACGATGGGACAGGGAAGGTCTAGGAGCGGGAAGGAAACGGCCGTGGCCTTAATTAAGGTACAGCCCCAGCATTTACTTGGTATGAAAATGGGAAACTACGGAAAACCATCTTCAGGGCTGCCGACACTGGGGTTCGAACCTACTGTCTCCCGAATACTGGACACTGGCCGCACTTAAGCGACTGCAGCTATCGAGCTCGGTTATACATAACTAGTGGAACCGTAGCCGGCCTCGCGGTGTAGGGGTAGCTTGCCTGCCTCTTACCCGGAGGCCCCGGGTTCGATTTCTGGCCAGGCCAGGGATTTTTACCTTGACCTGAGGGCTGATTCGGGATCCACTCAGCCTACGTGATTAGAATTGAGTAGCTATCTGACGGTGAGATAGCGGCCTCGGTCTAGAAAGCCAAGAATAACGGCCGAGAGGATTCGTCGTGCTGACCACACGACACCTCGTAATCTGCAGGCCTTCGGGCTGAGCAGCGGTCACTTGGTAGGCCATGGTCCTTCGGAGCTGTTGCGCCATGGGGTGTGGGTTTGGTTTATTGGACCCGTTCTGCTCCCCAGCATTTGTTATAAATAGGTCAGATAACTCGTCTTGATATGTCTGTCGTAGTCATATTAATTTTCCTGCCCTTTTATGAACATTTAACACCGGCAATGTAGTTGATTACACGTCTCTCTGTGCTTCGACCATTCGGCCGTATCTGGATCTCAACATTTTCAAACGATCTTGCACGAGATAGTGCCATGGCTGAACCGGGTAAGTAGACCTCCACTTTTACAAGAGGTTGTCTCTGCTGTTTATACAGAAGGCGAGTTGACTTTATACCATCCCGTGTGTAGTACGTAGGCTCCTTTCTCTTGCCAGCACGTAAGTTATTAGGAACGTCCTACCATTCGTTGAGTATAGATCCTATTCAGAAGGTCAGAGAATCAAAGAGTATCTAGCAGAGAATATTATTCTTCCATGATCAGATGAAGTGTATTCTCTCTGGCTTGACAGGTAGTATTCAAACATGGCTGCATAACATGACAATACTAAATATGAAAAGCATTTATATCGGAATATTAATGAAAGTGTTAGTCGCTTAGCAACCCGCTGAGTACAGGATGTACTGCAGGGTAGGTAAGCCTTCGCCTGCAGTTGCTGCAGTGATCATTTAATGATTATTCAAAATTGGCTGAATTCAGAGACCTATCAATGTCTCATGATTCACCGGCAGCTAATTCCGGAGAGAATAATACAAGAATGAAGCAAATTGATCCAGTAGTACGGACGGACGGATTTGCCAAAACTGTTTTTAGTACTTTTAATATATAGATATGGCAATGGGGAGAGAAAGGCTTCCTAACAGAGAACTGAGAGGAAAGGTGTGGTGGCGAATGGAAATATATAAAAATAAGGGTTAGAGAGAGAGAGAGAGAGAGAGAGAGAGAGGGAGAGAGAGAGAGAAATAGCGAAAATCAGTGTCTATTCTATGGAAAAGAAATGGAAGAAGCACATCTATTAAGAGTTTGTAGGGCAACCGAAGCAATGAGAGTTAAATATCTGGGAAGTGATTATAAAACAAAAATAGAAAGAGAGAGAGAATTCTATACAATTGTTAAACTGTTAAATAAAGAGTGGATTACACTGGGAAGAGCAGCATTTTCGTGTACCGTATTTTAAGAAGTATGTGGAAAAAGGTCCGGCTCTGTGGTGTAGTGGTTAGTGTATATAACTGCACTCATGGTGGCCCGTTTTCGATTTCCGATTCTGCCACGAAATTTGAAAAGTCGTACGGGGGATGGAACAGGGTTCACTCAGCCGCGGGAGGTCAGTCGAGTAGAGGTGGTTTCGATTCTCACCTCAGCCATCCTCGAAGTGGTTTTCCTTGGTTTCCCCACTTCTCCTCCAGGAAAATGCTGGAATGGTACCTAACTTAAGGCCACAGCCGCTTCCTTCCCTCTTCCTTGTCTATCCCTTCCAATCTTCCCATTCCCCACCCCCATAAATACGCTGTTCAGCATAGCAGGCGAGGCAGCCTGGGTGAGGTACTGGTCCTCCTTCCCACTTGTATCCCAGACCCAAAGTATCACGCTCCAGGACACTGTCCTTGGGGCGGGAGAAGTAGGATCACTCGCTGAGTCCGAGGGAAAACCAACCCTGGAGGGTAAACAGATTAAGAAAGAAAGAAAGAAAGAAAGAAAGAAAGATGTGGAAAAGGAAATTAAAAAATCAAAACAAATACGAACGAGAATAATAATAAGATGGATAAGAGGCCTGCTTGCCCTAAAATCTATATATATAAAATAAGAGTTTTGTCTGTACATTGCTCAGAATTTGAAAATAATGGTATTTCTGTATCGGTCATGTCCATAGTAACAAGAAAATGCACTTTTTACTTTTCCGTAATTTCTGTCTGTCTGTCTGTCTGTCTGTCTGTCTGTCTGTCTGTCTGTATGTATGTACACGCATCACGAGAAAACGGTTGAAGAGAATTTAATGGAAATCGGTATGTGAAGTCGGGAGATGAGCCTCTACAATCTAGGCTATAAATCATTTTACTCACGCTGAGTGAAATGGTGGTTTAGGGGAAGGCCTAAAATTGAATTCTCAACTATTTATGTTATTAGTGGTCTAATGAAAATCGGTATGTGAAGTCGGGGGATGAGCCGCTATAATCTAGGCTATAAATCATTTTACTCACGCTGAGTGAAATGTCAGTTTAGGGGAAGGCCTAAAATTGAATTCTCAACTATTTATGTTATTAGTGGTCGTATTTTAAAGAAAATGGGTATGCAAAGTTGGGGAATAAATTGCTACAATCTAGGCTATCAATAATTGCATTCACGCTGAGAAAAATGGTAGTTTAGGGGAAGGCCTAAAATGTTATTCTCAAATATTTCTTATTAGAAGTGTAGTCGATGAATGCTAGATAACTAAGGTTATATAGTATTAAATTTCCTATAATTCATGTCTTATACATTGTTACCGTACTGGCTATGATCACAAAGATATTCATGAATTTGAATTTTTGTTACTAAGTCCATATCAGCGCCGAGTAACGAGAAAATGGGTAATCAGTATTTAATGAAAATCGGTATGTAAAGTCGGAGAATAAGAAACTACAGTTTACGGTATTAAATATTTACAAATCACAGAGTCGAAACAAAACTAAATGTGTAGGCCTACAATATAGAAAGCTCATAACATTGATCAACAATACCATTACATTGACCATTGTTTGTCGTGATGTGCTTTGTGTCTTCTGTTGCCCCTCATCTCCGGTAGATAGAATTACTGCTGCGTACAGAGTATTTTTATTTGATTTCCGTCGCACCGACATAGATAGGTTTTATGGCGACGATGGGATAGGAAAGGGCTAGGAGTGACTTAGGCCTTAATTAAAGTACAGACCCAACATTTGACTGATGTGAAAGTGGGAAACCACGGAATACCATCTTCAGCGCTGCCGACAATGGGGTTCGAATCCACTATCTCTCGGATGCAAGCTCACAGCTGCGCACCGCTAACCACACGGTCAACTCGCCCAGTCGGACAGAGTGTAACAGCCTGCCTGAATATTGATGGGAAGTAGCTGGGGAGTTAGATAACTTTCTTCTTTAGCATGACATTCCCCTGGTTTATAAATTTTCTGATACTACTGGTACGTAACACACTGGATCATCATAGCATTCGGGCTATTCAATCCCTACTCTGAGATACTGATTGGAATGAACAGTGTGCATATTTAGCGGAATAATGACAGATGAGTGTTCATGGCAATCTGCGGCCTGGTCTTCCCAGCTCTGGAACTTTGGACTATTAGATTGGCACCGCAATCTAACCGCAGCATTGTTCGTTAAAAGTGATAAAACGTGCGGCTTTCCATTTGATCGAGTATTTTATATGATAGCACTGCTTTTAATCGCTACATTCATACTTACGTTTTTGTAATGACCTATGTTGATTTCAGTTAGGAAAACCACAAAGTCAGTCTTTCTGAGAATCCCGTAGCGGAGCATGGGTACATCAGCTAGTAATGAATATAATTACTAGTATTATTTATTTATTTATTTTTCGTATGGCATATATACATATATACAGAAACAAGAAAGCAAGTACATTATATTTTAATGTCTATCAATCAATCAATACTGATCTGCATTTAGGGCAGTCGCCCAGGTGGCAGATTCCCTATCTGTTGCTTTCCTAGCCTTTTCCGAAATGATTTCAAAGAAATTGGAAATTTATTGAACATCTCCCTTGGTAAATTATTCCAGTCCCTAACTCCCCTTCCTATAAATGAATATTTGCCCCAGTTTGTCCTCTTGAATTCCAACTTTATCTTCATATTGTGATCTTTCCTACTTTTATAAACGCCATTCAAACCTATTCGTCTACTAATGTCATTCCACGCCATCTCTCCGCTGACAGCTCGGAACATACCACTTAGTCGAGCAGCTCTTCTTCTTTCTCTCAGTTTTTCCCAACCCAAACATTGCAACATTTTTGTAACGCTACTCTTTTGTCGGGAATCACCCAGAACAAATCGAGCTGCTTTTCTTTGGATTTTTTCCAGTTCTTGAATCAGGTAGTCCTGGTGAGGGTCCCATACACTGGAACCATACTCTAGTTGGGGTCTTACCAGAGACTTATATCTACTCTCCTTTATATCCTTACTACAACCCCTAAACACCCTCATAACCATGTGCAGAGATCGGTACCCTTTATTTACAATCCCATTTATGTGATTACCCCAGTGAAGATCTTTCCTTATATTAACACCTAGATACTTACAATAATCCCCAAAAGGAACTTTCACCCCATGAACGCAGTAATTAAAACTGAGAGGACTTTTCCTATTTGTGAAACTCACAACCTGACTTTTAGCCCCGTTTATCAACATACCATTGCCTGCTGTCCATCTCACAACATTTTCGAGGTCACGTTGCAGTTGCTCACAATCTTGTAACTTATTTATCACTCTATAGAGAATAACATCATCCGCAAAAAGCCTTACCTCCGATTCCACTCCTTTACTCATATCATTTATATATATAAGAAAACATAAAGGTCCGATAACACTGCCCTGAGGAACACCCCTCTCAACTATTACAGGGTCAGACAAAGCTTCACCTACTCTAACTCTCTGAGATCTATTTTCTAGAAATATAGCATCCCATTCAGTCACTCTTTTGTCTAGTCCAATTGCACTCATTTTTGCCAGTAGTCTCCCATGATCCACCCTATCAAATGCTTTAGACATGTCAATCGCGATACAGTCCATCTGACCTCCAGAATCCAAGATATCTGCTATATCTTGCTGGAATCCTACAAGTTGAGCTTCAGTCGAATAACCTTTCCTAAAACCGAATTGCCTTCTATCGAACCAGTTATTAATTTCACAAACATGTCTAATATAATCAGAAAGAATGCCTTCCCAAAGCGTACATACAATGCATGTCAAACTTACTGGCCTGTAATTTTCAGCTTTATGTCTATCACCTTTGCCTTTATACACAGGGGCTACTATAGCAACTTTCCATTCATCTGGTATAGCTCTTTCGACCAAACAATAATCAAATAAGTACTTCAGATATGGTACTATATTCCAACCCATTGTCTTTAGTATATCCCCAGAAATATGATCAATTCCAGCCGCTTTTCTAGTTTTCAACTTTTGTATCTTATTGTAAATGTCATTGTTATCATATGTAAATTTTTATTACTTCTTTGGCCTTAGTCTCTTCCTCTATCTCGACATTATCCTTGTAACCAACAATCTTTACATACTGCTGACTGAATACTTCTGCCTTTTGAAGATCCTCACATACACACTCCCCTTGTTCATTAATTATTCCTGGAATGTCCTTCTTGGAACCTGTTTCTGCCTTAAAATACCTATACATACCCTTCCATTTTTCACTAAAATTTTTATGACTGCCAATTATGCTTGCCATCATGTTATCCTTAGCTGCCTTCTTTGCTAGGTTCAATTTTCTAGTAAGTTCCTTCAATTTCTCAAATCAATCTCCAGGGTAGGCTCTTCTGCTACACTCCTTTACAATGTGTTCGATGGTTTGAAAAGGAGCACCACAGTCACACTCGGGGGATTGTATCTTTCCCCATTTATACGGGGACGCAGCACAGACACCATGACCACATCGAATCCTATTAAGGATGGTCCAAGTTCTTCTTGGGAGATCAGACCTCGAATTATGTGGGAAGAAAGGCCAGAGATGTTCACCTGTTTCTGAGATCCAATCTTCCTTCCATTGGGCATAGGGGGGTTGAAATTGTCTTCTGTGAGCTTCTGAGTGAACTTAACTGGCGGATGTCTAGATTTCAACTGGTTCCTCTGAAGGTCAGGAATATTGGATTGGATGGGCAAGTCACGGTTCCCATTTATCTTGGAGTTTTCTCTCAACAGTGCTTGTGCTCTACCGAATGAAGGAGGCATGATGCTGCTCAAGACAGGAAGCCAATGGGTAGGAGTTGATCTTATTACACCTGAAATTATCCTCATTGTGTTGTTGAGTTGAGTGTCCACAAGTTTCACATGGCAGCTGTTGATCCACACAGGAGCACAATATTCTGCCGCAGAGAAAACCAAGCCAAGGGCAGAACATCTCAAGGTAGTTGCCGAAGCACCCCAGGTTGTACCACACAACTTCTGCAGAATGTTGTTACGACTCCTAATCTTTGCTGCTGTATTTACTAGATGTTGCCTGAAGGAGAGCGTCCGATTTAATGTTATACCTAAGTACTTTGGGTAATTATTGTGTCTGAGGACCTTACCGTTCAAAGACACTTGGAGAGTAAAGTTTGCCATTTTGTTATTTAGATGAAAGCTGTTGCTTCACGTCCGTAGGTTGAACCTTAAAAAGCCCTACACGTGACCCCTGGGTGGTGCTAAGGAAGCAACAACATTGGCTGCTGGACCTATCTTCTAAAGATCTCCCAGCAAATATGCAAACTGTACAAATAATTACTAGTAGGTTAAATATAATATCAAATCTATATATATAAAATAAGAGTTTTGTCTGTACATTGCTCAGTATTTGAAAATAATGGTATTTCTGTATCGGTCATGTCCATAGTAACAAGGAAATGCACTTTTTGCTTTTCCGTAATTTCTGTCTGTCTGTCTGTGTGTATGTATGTATGTACACGCATCACGAGAAAACGGTTGAAGAGAATTTAATGAAAATCGGTATGTGAAGTCGGAGGATGAGCCTCTACAATCTAAGCTATAAATCATTTTACTCACGCTGAGTGAAATGGTAGTTTAGGGGAAGGCCTAAAATTGAATTCTCAACTATTTATGTTATTAGTGGTCTAATGAAAAGAGGTATGTGAAGTCGGGGAATGAGCCTTTACAATCTAGGCTATAAATCATTTTACTCACGCTGAGTGAAATGGTAGTTTAGGGGAAGGCCTAAAATTGAATTCTCAACAATTATGTTATTAGTGGTCGTATTTTAAAGAAAATGAGTATTCAAAGTTGGGGAATAAGCAGCTACAATCTAGACTATCAATAATTGTATTCACGCTGAGAAAAATGGTAGTTTAGGGGAAGGCCTAAAATTTAATTCTCAAATATTGTTATTAGTAGTCTTATCCTGATGAAAATCGGTATGTAAAGTCAAGAAATAAGTCGCTATAATCTAGGCTGTAAATTATTTTATTCATGCTGAGTGAAATGGTAGTTTAGGAGAAGGCCTAAAATGTAATTCTCAAATATTTCTTATTAGAGGTGTAATCGATGAATGATACATAACTAAGGTTATATAATATTAAATTTCCTATTATTCACGTCTTATACATTGTTACCGTACTGGCTATGATCACAAAGATATTCATGTATTTGGATTTTTGTTACTAAGTCCATATCAGCACCGAGTAACGAGAAAATGGGTAAACAGTACTTAATGAAAATCGGTGTGTAAAGTCGGAGAATAAGAAACTACAGTTTAGGGTATAAAATATTTTACAAATCACAGAGTTGAAAGAAAACTAAATGTGAAGGCCTACAATATAGAAAGCTCATAACATTGATCAACAATACCATTACATTGACCATTGTTTGCCGTGATGTGCTTTGTGTCTTTTGTTGCCCCTTATCTCCGGTAGATAGGATTACTGCTGCGTACACAGTATTTTTATTTGATTTACGTCGCACCGACATAGATAGGTTTTATGCCGACGATGGGATAGGAAAGGGCTAGGAGTGTCTTAGACCTTAATTAAGGTACAGGCCCAGCATTTGACTGGTGCGAAAGTGGGAAACCACAGAATACCATCTTCAGCACTGCCGACAATGGGGTTCGAATCCACTATCTCTCGGATGCAAGCTCGCAGCTGCGCACCGCTAACCACACGGTCAACTCGCCCAGTCGTACAGAGTGTAACAGCCTGCCTGAATATTGATGGGAAGTAGCTGGGGAGTTAGATAACTTTCTTCTTTAGCATGACATTCCCCTGGTTTATAAATTTTCTGATACTACTGGTACGTAACACACTGGATCATCATAGCATTCGGGCTATTCAATCCCTACTCTGAGGCACTGATTGGAATGGACAGTGTGCATATTTAATGGAATAATGGCAGATGAATGTTCATGGCAATCTCCTGCCTGGTCATCCCAGCTCTGGAACTTTGGACTATTAGATTGGCACCGCAATCTAACCGCAGCACTGTTCGTTAAAAGTGATAAAACGTGCGGCTTTCCATTTGATCGAGTATTTTATATGATAGCATTGCTTTTAATCGCTACATTCATACTTACGTTTTTGTAATGACCTATGTTGATTTCAGTTAGGAAAACCACAAAGTCAGTCTTTTTGAGAATCCCGTAGCGAAGCACGGGTACATCAGCTAGTGTAGTAATATATACATTATTGTATTGTCTTGTCATTATCTTCTATTCTTAATTCAGCCATTAAGTAAGGCTTGTTGTTAATGGCAGGACATTCCAACCGACTTGTGACACAAAAGTAAGCATTAAATAAGATAAGGAAAGGGAAGGTACGTGTTGTCCTAGACAGTAGGGCCTATATCATTGTTAACGTCTAGGTCAAAATAAATTATATTTAATGTAGTAATAGTCAAATAATTATAAGATGAAAATGCAATGCATGTATCAGTGATTTGCAAAAAAAGAGTGCCCTCTCTCAGAGCATTTCAGATGAAGACGAGATTCGCATATTATACGAGGGTTGATTCACAAGTCATGACAACTACTCTCTTTTCTCACATAAAAGATGTTATCCATTCTTGAAGTATTGCCTTCTCACGCCATTTCACCACGAATCAAACTGAAGTGTGTATGACATTTGAACATTCAAGATATTGTACGTAATCTCAGCATTTACATGTCTTATATTTCACGAGTACTGTGTGTTTTGCGCGTTAGGACTGCACTCATTGGATGCGGGCACCATACTTCCTTCCTACTATAATACAGGGTCTTTATTTATGCTTGGAAGGGACTTTATCGCTCGAACTTGGCCGCCGATGACAGGTCGCTGCCGGCCACTGGCGCGCGCGGTTTCCGGCACTTCTGCAGTTGTTGAGAGCTGCGCGTACTGTATGTCGTATTGTATAATGTTTTATTGTGATTGTGTATAGTGCTGTAATGTATGTGAAATATTCGTTACGTGAACGTGTATATCTGCACAATACGTACATTAAGTGCAGAAAATCGTGCGCTAGGACAAGACAAAAGTTTCGAGCTAAATTTCCAGGGAGACCGATTCCTATCAATCGGACAATAAAACAACTGGCCAAGAGATTCAAACCTACAGGTTCAGTAAACAATAAAAATAGACGTAAAGGTCGTTATCTGCTTATTGAAGCGTGTTTGGTACGAGGATCATAAGTAAAAATCTGTGGCCCCCTCGTAGCCCAGATTTAACGGCATGTGATTTTTATTTGTGGGGAATGTTAAAAAATGTAGGTTATGGGAACAATCCTCACACACTAGATGAACTTAAAGACAATATAAGAGTTGCAATTGCGTCCATCAGTGCTGAAGAACTTGGTAAAGTAACCGAAAACTTCATTAGGAGATGCCAATTATTTTGGCAGCGCATGGGGAACATTTTCAGCATAAACTGTAAAAATGGCGAGTAAAATGCATGCTAAATGCATGATAATGCATGATAATGATTTTTGAGCATAAACTGTAAACATGGTGAGTAAAATGCATGATAATGATTTTGAGCACCGTATTCTGCCGTACATACGCACGCGCGGTAGCCGGCAACTGAACCGTCACTGGCGGCCAACGTCGAGCGAGAAAGTCCCTTCAAAAAGCATAAATAAAGACCCTGTATATCACGTCATTAATTTCATCTCAGTAACTCCTCTGATGAGGTTGACATCAGCAAGGGCATCTGATCATAAACCTGCTACGAAGATATATCTCGCTTCATACTCGATCCCGTAGGGAAACAGGACAAGGGTCCCGGAGGTTCTTCAGTTTTCCTCAGGAAACATGGGAAAGTATCCTTTATTTGTTGAAAGCTGCTTTACTTCTCCCCCGACTTTGTTAGGTCTTAAGGTGACTATGAGACAGGAAAGAGCTAGGAGTGGAAAATAATCGCCTGTGGCCTTATTCAAGGTGCAGCCCCATCATTTGCCTCGTGTAAAAATGGGAAACCACGGAAACCTTCAAGGCTACCTACAATGCAGTTCGAACCCACTATCTCCCGAACGCAAGCTATCAGCTGCTCGCCCCTATCCACACAGCCAACTCGTTGGGTCATTTAAAAATAAAACATTGACACTAATTCTCGTTGGATGCGTGGCTAATCACAAAAAAAGACAGTAGTATCGAGAAACAGTGTTATCATAATAGGATATGGATATTTAACTGATCATACATTTAATACCTAAATAAATCTGAGCAGAAAATCGAATAATAGGCGTGTTTTCTTTTGTACTTACTTTGGTTGGATAAAAGTGTTACAATTCATTGTTAATCTAACTCCTTTGCTAGACGAATTTTGTGTTTCACCTCATCTTATATCACAGATGACTGTATGACTGCAGGGTGGATGGTAAATGAAATGGCGTATGGCTTTTTGTGCCGGGAGATCCCAGGATGGGTTCGGCTCGCCAGGTGCAGGTCTTTTGATTTGACACCTGTAGGCGACCTGTGCGTCGTGATGAGGATGAAGTGATGATGAAGACGCCACATAGACCCAGCCCCCGTGCCAGGGACATTAACCAATGATGGTTAAAATTCACGACCCTGCCGGGAATCGAACCCTGGACCCCTGTGACCAAAGGTCAACACGTTAACCATTTAGCCATGGAGCCGGACAAGATGGATGGTGAGATCTCAGAATACTTCAGTGTGTTCCGTGGCGTCAAACAAGGTTGCATCTTGCCCTTTCAACTTCACAAAATCTACAGTGAATATATCATAAGGAAGGCACTTGATTGGGTTGGGGACATCTCAGTTAGTGGAAGAAAAATTAACAATTTGCAATTTGCGGATGACACCACCTCGCTTGCTTTCAGATATGCTAACAAGAGTGAAGAAAGTGAGTCCTAAGCATGGACTGGAGTTCAACCTCAGTAGGTCCAAACTCATGGTGACTGATGGAGCAGCACAGGTCGAGCTCGCAGGCCGTTTGAAGGAATTTGATGTTGTGCAGGCCTTCGTATACCTTGGGTCAGCTATCACTGATACGAGAAAGAGGTAAGGAGAAGGATTTTGCTAGGACGAGTAGCTATGATGTAGTGAGAACAGGGGAATTACTAATAATACAAAACATTGTTCTTCTAAGGCCTTAGATCGCAGGAAGAACAAATGCGTCCATTCTTCAGGAGCTGGAGATTTTAGAAAGCCTTTCTGCTCGTATAAATGAAATAATACTGCAGTTCTTTGGACACATTGTGAGACAACCTGGAGAAAATCTAGAGAAGTTATTCATGGAAGCGAATGTTAAGAGCAGTAGACCAGGGGGGACTACTGCAATCACATGGATAGGACAAGTGAAGGCTATTACCGGTTTATCTTTTCAATGTGCCCTGAGGGAAATAGAGGGTCGTTCGGCATGGCGCAGCTACAGCAGAGATGTAACCAGCAAAGCTAGACACTCAGAAATGAGTCAATCGATTTCTGATGATGATGATGATGATGATGATGATGGTCTCCTTTGAAACTGAAGAACAGCTCGAGACTCTTTAACAGTGACCTCATTGGAAATAATAATAGTAATGTTATTTGCTTTACGTCCCACTAACTACTTTTACGGTTTTCGGAGACGCCGAGGTGCCGGACTTTAGTCCCGCAGGAGTTCTTTTACGTGTCAGTAAATCTACCGACACGAGGCTGACGTATTTGAACACCTTCAAATACCACCGGACTGAGCCAGGATCGAACCTGCCACGTTGGGGTCAGAAGGCCAGGGCCTCAACCGTCTGAGCCAATCAGCCCGGCAACCTCATTGGTAACAATTATCGTGTCTTTATTAATGTATCATGTTTAAAACTTCCGAGGAATTTCCTTTAATGTGGACAAATACAGAGTATGTGGAAAGTCTGAGGTAAACAAAAATGCGGCATATGCACATGTATATTGCACGCCTGGGACACATTCCAGCCGCTCCACAAGCTTACTCATGTGCTCTCATGAAGCAAGAATACGCTACACTCAAGTTCTAGGCTCTGTAATTATATACAATTAAAATATAAACTTTAGTGCTCTAGTTCAAAGCTTAATTAACAAGAAATTACTTTTTTCTGCTAACAAATTCCTTCTCTTTTCTCTACATCTGTTTTGATACACTATCTCTCACATAATCCATACTTGCTGTTTTTAGTTCATTTTCATAAACTCTGAGCTCGGCAAGCGTGAAAATTGTACATGTATAAATGCATTGCGTCCTTACGAGCCTCCTATCAATCAGGGTCGTCCTGGTTGTAGACTGTTGGTGATTAGGGAATAGTGGAAAGTAAAATATAAATTTTTAATAAAGATAGGCTATCCACATCGTGGAACAAACAACCAAAATGACACCTACATTGATCGTAATTCGATAAACCACATTTTAACGAAAACTGTTATCTAAGATTTAGATAATGATCGCTCCGTTTATCCTAACCGAAAGTGGAAAACAAATCCTGTAAAACCAATAACAAATCAATATCGCAAACAAATGGGGTGAGGTACATCGAAATTCCCTTAGTAATTATCATTTTACAATGTTCCGTGCAATTATTTTAAATTCAATTATTTCTTCGAATTAAATCGACCCTGTCTAGGCGAGGTTTTATAACCTTCGAAAGAAAAGAAAATAACAGAAATTATAAGTCGGTAAGAAACAATAAATAAATAAATAAATAAATAAATAAATAAATAAATAAATAAATAAATAAATAAATAAATAAATAAATAAATAAATAAATAAATAACATCGGATGCGAAATCGAAAGGTTGTAGGTGTGGATCCCACTGATGTCCGATTGGCCATTTTTGTTTTGAACTCAACATATTGTTCTTGTTTGAGTCATCAGTCAGTAGAATAGTTTGGTGCATCTCTCCATGCCACCCTATCCTGTGTTAACGCTTTCATTTCTACGTAACTGCTGCATCCTACATCTTCTTTAATCTGCTTGTCATATTCATACTTTGGTCTACTCCTACCGTTACTACCACCTACACTTGCCTCAAAAACCAACTGAACAAGTCCTGGGTGTCTTAAGATGTGTCCTATCATTCTGTCTCTTCTTTTCGTCAAATTTAGCCAAATCGATCTCCTCTCACCGATTCGATTCAGTAACTCTTCATTCGTGATTCGATCGATCCATCTCACCTTCAGCATTCTTCTGTAACACCACATTTAAAAAGTTTCTATTCTCTTTCTTTCTGAGCTAGTTATCGTCCATGTTTCAGTTCCATACAATGCCACCCTCCAGAAAAAGTCTCCGAAAACATATTTCTATTTCAATGTTCGAAGTGAGAACATTTCTTTTCTTAAGAAAGCCCTTCCTTCCTTGTGCTAGTCTGCATTTTATGTCCACCTTACTTCTGCCATCGTTAGTTATTTTCCGACCCAAGTAACAATATTCATCTACTTCCTTTAAGACTTCATTTCCTAATCTAATATTACCTGCATCACCTGACTTCGTACGATTGCAGTCCATGACTTTTATTTTGGGCCTATTTATTTTCATCTTGTACTCCTTGCCAAAACTTTGTCAATGCTATTCGGAAATTTATCCAGCTCTTCTGCAGTCTCAGAAAAGATCCAAAAATATCGTGAAGGTCAAAACTGTAGCAACGAAATCTATCGGTAATCAGATTTCCAAAATTATTACTTTAATATGGGCAGCGTTCCCTAAGTATCATTACTCAACTCCAGAGAATGAGTGCATCTGAAGTAGTAACATACGGTTATGAATAATATCATCAAAATCCTCAAAATAGCGCAGAATGCTCAAATAATGCTCATCTCAATAACCCCATAATCTATCACAATGTTGAGTCAACAGCTCACTGTATAACAAATAACAGCATAACAAATCCATTTATAAATCAATAAGCATACAAGACATCATTAAAATCCAACATGGATAACACTTAGAGAGAACATCATTAATCATCATCATATTATTAGGGTGCGTTGCGTATCTATTAGTGATTTTTATTAAATGACTAGGCGTCCTGCTTTTCATACCGTGCAAACTGAAAGGAAAGAAATCGTTAGAAAAATTCCTATTATTTCGCGTCACACTGAAGACGTAACCTATTGAAAAGACCTTAATCAACACAATCATTATATATCAAGATTAAATGAGTGGCTCAGTGCCATAGTTGCCTAGCCCTCATTTACTTCATTTTGAGATATTTTAGGTTAAAGTTAGACTACGATTGAAAAATGACGAGTGCATCTTAAATATTACTTTTTATTGCATTACTTAGTACAAATATGGTTTTTTTTCACATACATAACAATAAAAAATTGGCACTAATTATTCCCAACCAAATTAAACCACAAACTTATAGGCAATTTTGGCGCTGAACTAGAACACACTTCACAAACAAAATTGCTGGTTAGGCAACAATGGACTTAGATATAAGGAACTTTTTAATGCTCATTTTCAGCAGGGACTATTGAAATAAGTTCAGTATTTACCTCTAAAGGAATTTAAATGACAGAAATTAATAATATTTGAATCTGCTCTTGACAGTACATAATCTACGATAACTACTTATTGTTTTCAATCTTCGTCTACTACACTTTCTTCTTGTTCCTGAAGTGATCTGTAGAAATGGTGGTGTTGTGGTGAAATATATTTCATCAGATCCAGTAAATCTTTTAATTTTTCTTTTGATATTTTCCTGCCTGTGGGGTAGAGGAGCTTCACCAATTTACATCGGAGGAAATTATTATTGTTCATGATATTTCAATTCGCGAAATACTCTGACTAAAGCTTGATTGAAAAAAAAAAAACTTTTGAGTTAATTGTGCTGAAATAAATCACAAGTAAAAAACACAACTCTAACTACATTGCTACTATGCAAAAGGAAGATTTCTAAGCAATGTCTACTTAGTGAATCACGAAGAAATAAATGAGGAATATCTCACCTTGAGGTGTTTTTAACTCACGATGCTAGTAAATCAATGTAATCATTTGATCTTCCGAACGACGCACAAAATTTAGTCGATCATGTGAGAGATTTGCTGAATCGCAACAGCCTTTAAGTTATCCTCTCCATCTCGCAAAGTTCTACACGGATGCCCCCCGTCGTCGTCTTGAGTGTATCTCCTGGAGTCGGGCAGATCAAAATCTCAATGAAATATCCTGAAACTTGTAAAAACGTTTTTAAAATGCTGCTCCACTTGTGAAAGATTTATGTCATTTTCAAATCGTTGATCACAAATGAGTGTCAGCATAGTCAAGCATGTCGCTGTACGAGAACACGTGTTATAGGCCTAATTATCCATTTCCAGTAGATTCGTTTAATTTTGCAGTTACACTAAAAGTATGGTAATCGTTGTTTTGTTATTAGAGCACCTCACTATTCTCGAAGCACACGAAATCTTAATCTCTGATGATATACACTGAGTGGCCAAAAGTCATGGGAAGACACTGAATGAGATGTTACTAACGAATCGTTCCTCCGCGAGCCCGCAAAACGGCAGCAATACGGCGAGGCATCGACTCTACAAGGTGTGGAAATCATTCTGGAGGGATCTGGAACCCCGCATCTTGCGCACTGTTGCTCTTGTGTAGTTGGTGCGGGGATCATAGAGCGTACAGCAGCATCGACAGCATCCTATAAATGTTCGACTGGATCCGGAGGACCAATCCATGGTCGTGACTTCACTGGAATGCTCCTCCAACCACCTGCGTACCACCACACAGCGGTGACATGGCGCATTGTCCTGTTGAAACATGGCATTTCCATCAGGGTGCTGTAGGGCCAGAAAGGGCTGCAGATGGTCTGAAAGAATGTCCACATAACATGCATCTGTCAGCGCTCCATTTAGCCGGACAATGAGGACTAATTGCGACCACGAGAACGCTGCCCAGACCAGAACTGAACCACCTCCGACCTGGACACAACCTTGTTGGACCCATAGCTTCATGTGGCATACGCCATACTCTCATGCGCCCATCAGCTCGATACAACTGGAACCGGGACTCATCGGACCATACCACACGCCATCACTGTTCCGTCGTCTATTGCCGATGGTCCATGCACGTCGTTAAGCTTGGTGTCGGGGTGTCAGCAATGGGACACGAGTTGGTCGTTGGCTGGTGAAGCCTATGCGGTGCAGTTGCCTCCTTACAGTCCTGGTAGAAATGGATTCCTGACTCCCGACATTCAACTGGGCGGTGATTTGACTCACAGTAGCCCGTCGAACGCCCAGTATGGTTCTGCGGAGGTGACGTGATGTCCGTTAGTTAACCATCTATGGTCTTCCCGTGCAGTGGCTTACGCGGGTGGTAACATTCTGTATGAGATATTGAGGATCCACCCTCGACCACGTTGACCTCGGAAACCCGACTTCGCGTGTAATCTCTGCAATGCTATGGCCCATGCGCCGTGCGCCGATGATCATCCCACGTTCAAAGTCGGTTAACGCGCAACGTATTTACATCTTCATGACACTGATGACAGTTACGCCGCAGCTAGCCGCAACGCTCAGGGGTCATACACGGCACATTTTCTAATTGGACACCCCTTCCTGTGACTTTTGGCCACTCAGTGTAATATACATGTCACGCTATTTTACAAAACACAAGTTTAACTAAAGTTCACCGAACAAGTGGCTGCGCGGTTTGGGGTACATGGCTATCAGCTTGCATTCGGGAGATAGAGAGTTCGAACCCCACTGTCGGAGCCCTGAAGATGGCTTTCCGAGGTTTTCAAATTTTCACACCAACCTTAATTAATGTTACGGTCGTTTCCTTCCTACTCCTAGCCCTTTCCTAACTCATCGTCGTCATCAGACCTATTTGTGTAGAGGCGACATAAGGCAAATTGTAAAAAAAAAAAAGTAAAAAAAAAAGGCTGCAAGTTTACGTTACATTCCATTCGGGCAGTGTGGTTACGAGTGCGCAGCTGTGAGCTCGCATCCGGGAGATAGTGGGTTCGAACCCGACTGTCGGCAGAACTGAAGATGGTTTTGCGTGGTTTCCCATTTTTACACCAGGCAAATGCTGGGGCCACGGCCGCTTCCTTCCCATTCCTAGGCCTTTCCTGTCCCATCGTCGCCATAAAACCTATCTGTGTCGGTGCGACGTAAAACAAATAGCAAAATAAAATCCATTCGAGTGAACAGCACTATTTTACTGTATTATTACTCTAGAAATTTTGTATCACACTTCCAATCCACTGTGTTTATTAACACTGACAAGGGAGGTGTTCTTGTAGCAAGAGAAACAGGGTCTGCCGATCGTGTAATAGACTGTTTTTGACAAATAAAACAAATGGACTACTCTAAATGTCGTGACTCGCACACGTCGCGTGTCGAGGTCACTATCACCGCTATACATCACGAGATGTAAGCAAACGTGAAATCACTGAAAGTGAAATTTGGCACGGAGGTTACTTGTAGGTCATATGTATCAGGTAAGAAATATATTTTGAAAAATTCATCTTAATGGATTAAGACAAAGGGACAAGAAAACGAAAAATGGGCAATTTTTCGGGGTGATGGAGTGTGGATTTTTGTGATAGTTACTTTTAATGCCACCTGGTAGTGTTGTTGTTGCTTTTTGTAGGTCGTGGCAGGCAGAATATATTTTGAGATGGAGCAGTTCGTGACTCTTCTTCTTGTTTTGTTTTGTTGGGTGTAAATGAAGAAGTGGATGTTTTTGGAAACCTCTAAAAAATGTAATTGTCCACTATTCAAGTACAGTCGAAACTATTGCGACATCTCTTAGGACGTATGACGGCGAAATCGAACGGTTTCTTTTTAATTCTATATAAACACTAGTTTAAAAATCGCGTAGTATGACATCGCTTATTACGACCGTGTAAAACGGTGTATTTTTACCACATTTTTGCAGAAGTGTATCGCCTATAACGTCCAATGTTGATTTTTGTTTGTTACACGATGGGCTGTTGACAACAATGCAGAGGTTAATTTTAAACTCCTGTTTTCAGTAGCTTGTAGATTTCAAATCAGTCTGTCTGTTGTCCTCCTCCGCAACGTAACGGTTAGTGTCATTAGCTGCTGTCGTCGGGGGCCCGGGTTCGATTGTGGTACTGTCAGAAATTTAAAAATGGCAGGAGAACTGGTATGTGGTTTAAATGGTACATGCAGCTCACCTCCATTGGGGGTTTGCCTGAAAAGAGCTGCAACACCTCGGGATGAGGACACGAGTTTACTTTGTCTGTTAAATAGTGAAGGCAAGCATCGCTGTGGAGATGTCGCAGAAGAAAGGGAAATTGGTTAATATCGAAGAAAAGTCTCACAAAATAAGGCGATTATGAAATAGGTAAACAAAACGTCAGCATCGCGAAGGAATTGGGTGTAGGGCCTATCACACTCAAGGATTTCTGCAGTTTGAAAGGAGAGAGAGAACATTTGATTTATTGGCCAAGAAGACCGTGTGCGACATTAGTGATCATTTTATATTGTACTAGTGATGGGAATATCGAATAATTTAAACTATCGGTAGACTACCGATTGTGAAGCGTGACTATCGAATGAAAACATTCGGTAGTTTTCATTCGGTTTGAAATGGGTTATAAAGTAGTAATATACGTTTTGTACTGCGGTAGAACTAGTAATAGGTCATTTACTATTAACCACCGAAATGTAGATTGTTGTATTATACTATCGTTCTTTTGTTGGTAGTGATTTTAGCGGAAATATTGAGACTAGTAACAAACTTTGCACTATGTTCGAGTGAAGTGATTGGAAACTGAAATGCGTTGGTCTATAAAACAAAATAAAATGTCCCGATTAAAGTAATTGTAGTCATTATATTTCATTTTAAACAAAATGCATTTCTGTGTCCCTAACCACAAGTTAATGAAAGTAAGATCGTCTGTTCATAAAATAACAAATGTTAGGCAATTTCAGACGAAGATTAGGTTTACACCGTATTGTATCGACACCACATATTAAAGTAATGTGAATACAGCAAACTAAACTGAACGAAAAGACAACATATTTTCCTGGCACCAAGTAATAGTGCATATATTAATTTAATTAATTTAGTGGGTTACTGTACTCACGTCCTAGTTCGTGAACCATGGGCAACGGCTGAGTGGCCTAGTAAGTGGTCCTGAGAGTCGGGGTACCAGTTGCTATGGAATGGGAGTGGGCATCTCGGACATATTCCGAGTCGTGGCCCTCCTTGTGCTCAGGCGGCTAGGACTATACAATTCACCGGTGGTCCATAACCCGTTAGAGGAGAGATCCTCACTTGGTCTATGTGCAAGTAGGGCAGCATCCTGCTTCATGAATTTACCGAGCTCAGAACACTTTAAGCAAGCCTCGGACCTATGGGAGTAATGGAGTCCCACTCCCATTTGACAGGCGAGGGACTCCTTGGAAACAACTTGGCGAACGAAATGGAATTCGATGGGGAGCTATCAATATTAATGGGGCTAATGGAAGAAAGAAGGTAGAACTGGCTGAGTCAGCAAAGAGGATGCATCTGGATGTGCTAGGAGTAAGTGATATTCGGGTAAGGGGAGATAAGGAGGAAGAGATAGGAGATTATAAAGTGTACTTGACGGGTGTTAGAAAGGGAAGGGCAGAGTCTGGGGTAGGGCTCTTTACCAGGAATACCATTGCACGCAACATAGTTTCTGTTAGGCACGTAAATGAGCGAATGATGTGGGTAGATTTGTCAGTGGGAGGAATTAGGACAAAAATTGTGTCCGTGTATTCACCATGTGAGGGTGCAGATGAGGATGAAGTTGACAAGTTTTATGAAGCATTGAGTGACATCGTGGTCAGGGTCAACAGCAAGGATAGAATAGTGCTAATGGGTGATTTCAATGAGAGAGTTGGGAATAGAACTGAAGGATACGAAAGGGTGATTGGTAAATGTGGGGAAGATATGGAAGCTAATGGGAATGGAAAGCGTTTGCTGGACTTCTGTGCTAGTATGGGTTTAGCTGTTACCAATACATTCTTCAAGCATAAGGCTATTCACCGCTACACATGGGAGGCTAGGGGTACCAGATCCATAATAGACTATATATTAACAGACTTTGAATTCAGGAAATCTGTTAGGAATGTACGAGTTTTTCGCGGATTTTTCGATGATACAGACCACTATCTTATCTGCAGTGAACTAAGTATCTCTAGGCCTAGGGTAGAGAAAGGAAATCTGTCTGCAAACGAATAAGAGTAGAAAGTCTCCAGGACGAGGAAATTAGACAGAAGTACATGGATATGATTAGTGAGAAGTTTCAAACAGTAGACAGTAAGCAGGTTCAGGATATAGAAAGTGAATGGGTGGCATACAGGGATGCTGTAATAGAAACAGCAAGGGAATGCCTAGGAACAACTGTGTGTAAAGATGGGAAAAGGCGAACATCCTGGTGGAATGATGAAGTGAGAGCAGCCTGTAAATGTAAAAAGAAGGCTTATCGGAAATGGCTCCAAACAAGGGCCAAGGCAGACAGGGATTGGTACGTAGATGAAAGAAACAGAGCGAAACAAATAGTTGTTGAATCCAAAAAGAAGTCATGGGAAGATTTTGGTAATAACCTGGAAAGGCTAGGTCAAGCGGCAGGGAAACCTTTCTGGACAGTAATAAAGAATCTTAGGACGGGAGGGAAAAAGGAAATGAACAGTGTTTTGAGTAATTCAGGTGAACTCATAATAGATCCCAGGGAATCACTGGAGAGGTGGAGGGAATATTTTGAACATCTTCTCAATGTAAAAGGAAATCATCATGGTGGTGTTGCAAACAGCCAAGCTCATGGGGAGGAGGAAAAGGATGTTGGTGAAATTATGCTTGAGGAAGTGGAAAGGATAGTAAATAAACTCCATTGTCATAAGGCAGCAGGAATAGATGAAATTAGACCTGAAATGGTGAAGTACAGTGGGAAGGCAGGGATGAAATGGCTTCATAGAGTAGTAAAATTAGCGTGGAGTGTTGGTAAGGTACCTTCAGATTGGACAAAAGCAGTAATTGCACCTATCTATAAGCAAGGGAACAGGAAGGATTGCAACAACTATCGAGGTATCTCATTGATTAGTATACCAGGCAAAGTATTCACTGGCATCCTGGAAGGGAGGGTGCGATCAGTCGTTGAGAGGAAGTTGGATGAAAACCAGTGTGGTTTCAGACCACAGAGAGGCTCTCAGGATCAGATTTTCAGTATGCGCCAGGTAATTGAAAAATGCTACGAGAGGAATAGGCAGTTGTGTTTATGTTTCGTAGATCTAGAGAAAGCATATGACAGAGTACCGAGGGAAAAGATGTTCGCCATAATGGGGGACTATGGAATTAAGGGTAGATTATTAAAATCAATCAAAGGCATTTATGTTGACAATTGGGCTTCAGTGAGAATTGATGGTAGAATGAGTTCTTGGTTCAGGGTACTTACAGGAGTTAGACAAGGCTGTAATCTTTCACCTTTGCTGTTTGTAGTTTACATGGATCATCTGCTGAAAGGTATAAAATGGCAGGGAGGGATTCAGTTAGGTGGAAATGTAGTAAGCAGTTTGGGCTATGCTGACGACTTGGTCTTAATGGCAGAGTGTGCCGAAAGCCTGCAGTCTAATATCTTGGAACTTGAAAATAGGTGCAATGAGTATGGTATGAAAATTAGCCTCTCGAAGACTAAATTGATATCAGCAGGTAAGAAATTCAACAGAATTGAGTGTCAAATTGGTGATACAAAGCTAGAACAGGTCGATAATTTCAAGTATTTACGTTGTGTGTTCTCCCAGGATGGTAACATAGTAAGTGAGATTGAATCAAGGTGTAGTAAAGCTAATGCAGTGAGCTCGCAGTTGCGATCAGCAGTATTCTGTAAGAAGGAAGTCAGCTCCCATCGGTCTGTTTTCAGACCAACTTTGCTTTACGGGAGCGAAAGCTGGGTGGACTCAGGATATCTTATTCTTAAGTTGGAAGTAACAGACATGAAAGTGGCGAGAATGATTGCTGGTACAAACAGGTGGGAACAATGGCAGGAGGGTACTCGGAATGAGGAGATAAAGGCTAATTTAGGAATGAACTCGATGGATGAAGCTGTACGCATAAACCGGCTTCGGTGGTGGGGTCATGTGAGGCGAATGGAGGAGGATAGGTGAATAATGAATTCTGTTATGGAGGGTAAGAGAAGTAGAGGGAGACCAAGACGACGATGGTTAGACTCGGTTTCTAACGATTTAAAGATAAGAGGTATAGAACTAAATGAAGCCACAACTCTAGTTGCAAATCGAGGATTGTGGCGACGTTTAGTAAATTCTCAGAGGCTTGCAGACTGAACGCTGAAAGGCATAACAGTCTATAATGATAATGTATGTATGTATGTAAAAATAATTTCAATCATTTAAGGTATTTGTTGATAAAGTGCACAATAATGAAATGGCATTCATAATTATACAATTTTGAGTCAGATATCTGTTCATTTATAATAAATGATTCTGACCACTCCATAGCGAAAGAGGAGGCCGATTTCAACGCTGACTAGTGGAAACAATTGGAATTTGCGATCCCAATGAAAAGTCGAATGCAAACGGAAACAATCGGTTGTAACGGTAGTTGACGACTGTCGAATAATTGGGTAGTTTTCATTTGATAGTCCCATCACTATATGGCACATTTGGCTGTACGTATTGTGTAAACATTAGAAGAAAAGTCCTCTCAGTCTGCACTACAAATACTGTGTGGCAAATACAGCACTTATCTCACTTATGTTTTTTGGTGTTTTAACGTTATTCTATTAATCAACCATGTTCAGTGTGCAGCCTAAAACTTGACATTTTTACAACAAAAATAGGACCGCTTTGTGCGACTATCGTCTATAACGACCGTTAATTGGCGGTCCCTTCGAAGTTGTTATAACAGGTTTCGACCAGTGGCGAAACTAATTGGAGTCATTTGAGGCAATGCCTGCCCTAAGAAATACGATTAAACATAAATATCGTAACAAATTAATATGCTGTTGATATTGTGTTTAATCAACAATAATCTCCATTTGATATCTGCAACATGATGACAGCGGATGATGTGCTTCGCTGATCGCCTGCTAGATGGCGACAAGAGACAAGTTGTTCTGACAGGGAGGCAGGACATAACTTGATCCCTGGGCTTTCAAATATTGTAAGTCTATTGAAGTAGTTTCTCGCTGATTTTCCGCGCCCACGCGCGGACTCGACATCAGGCTTCATATCTTCGGAGTTGTGCTGGAGATGGAGCAGACCCAAACAGAGAGCGTGGATGCTGAAAATCAGTGAGAAGTCACTTCAGTACAACACCGGAAAATTCAAGGATCTAATGTGAACAGACTTAGTAAACTAATGAGGTCGGCCACCGCGTCAGTGACAGTGGCGGGGGAATGGATCACGGAACTCTCGTTCGAGCAGGCTCCTTGTATCGAAAATAAAAGTCGTCATAGGGCCTTAAATTATGACTTTCCGAGTGCTATGGATCCAAGAGCATCCTCGAAAGCATTGAAAATTTGAATTTGGTCAACTTTAATATTTTCAACTTCCTCTAAACTCCCTTCCTGTTTCGAATAACAGAACAAACTGTAGCCTTTATTGCAGTTTGGACTAACAGGAGTACAGATACGAAGTTTCAGATAAATCAAATCAGCCGTTTTCCCATGATGAAGTAACAGACAAGCAGATAGCCAGCTACCCAGCCAGACAGACGGACAGAAAATTTAGTGTAGGTTCCAGCAGTCATAAAATGGCCAAGAACGCTTGTAAAACCTTATTTCCGGACGAAGTATCCAACAGAAAATGTACTTTTCGATTTATTATTATTATTATTATTATTATTATTATTATTATTATTATTATTATTATTATTATTCTACAATAATACTAGTAGTCCTGTATTTTTCCATTCCTCCTCAAACTTATAATAATATACTTGAAAATACCTATGCACTACACCCTTTATAGTGTGTCGTTCGGAGTTCTTTGCCGTGGCCTAAATTAAAAACATGCCCCAAGCTTGGGATTTAAGAGAATACACAAGGGTTGCGACTTCTGAGCTACGGCTAAAGATCTTTTGCACCATCCAGACAGCTTATGCAGCCTATGCCTCGATACTTTCTTGTCAACATCTTTCATTTTATTTTAATTGTATAGTTTCTTCAAGAAATCAAAATATCAACCTTGTAGTTTTAAGTTACGATTCATATTGCGATAATACCCAAAGAATCTTCCATTTTCCACGGAATTACAGGGACGTGCTTTAGTCTGAATTCAAACTACGGCCGCCTTGATGGTAAAC
The DNA here is from genome assembly GCF_040414725.1 of Anabrus simplex. Lineage (NCBI taxonomy): Eukaryota > Metazoa > Arthropoda > Insecta > Orthoptera > Tettigoniidae > Anabrus > Anabrus simplex. The sequence continues at coordinate 138,811,403 of NC_090267.1, forward strand.
CATTGACAATGACATTCGATTATCACACACTTTTTTTAAGATATCGGTTGTATATTGGTCGTTATCTAATTATTAAATTTCCGGTAACAATAACATTATATAAACCGCACTGAATCGTCTCTGAGACAGTTGCTTTGTTGTTTGGTTTGGCGTTATTGGCAACAAATAAAGCTATGACCAGCGTCTGTTTATGTGAGTTACGTGGTAGCAGCAGTTAAACGCCGTATTCTGTTATTGCTTACAAAGGAGATTAGTATTAACGCTTAAACGTGGATCAACTGTTTACAGAATAATCAGGATTATACCAGCGTGTTGTAGCACATTTAAATTGTTTGTGACGGATTTAGATTATGCAAATTCTTAACATCATACGGGCATAGTTTTGTATAGCTACATCTATGAGAGGTCACCGCTTATAGCTTGTAACACATGCAGTCCGTCTGTGTGTCTGTTTGTCAGCCAGCCAACTGTATTCGCTTTCATAAGCTAAGGACACACGATTTTCTGAAAGCGCGTATTGTTCAACGCTTCCCATTTTGTGTGTCGGATAATCAATGCTAGCTTTAGAACCTATCAGAATACTGGAAGCTTCTGCGAGTTACAATAAGCTCTTTAAAGGGAATTTCATCTGTTCAAAGATTAATCTGTGGTATTTGAAACCAATCCAGGATTAATATAATATATATTTGTATGATAAATAACTCCTAAAATTAAAGACTGTATACTGGATGAAATATGTCCATTGCGACAACAAAATTAGAGATTTTGGTGCCAATGAATTTCCAGTCAAATATAAATTCAACACTGGAACTGACATAATCGTAATTAAATTTAATTACGTAATGTTAGGTCCTGTTATCAGAGAATTCAATTGTTATGGGAAGCATTGCCTTACTCTCGGTATAGGGTGCCCTCGTGGGGATATGGTAATCCAGGTACTTTACTAATAAAACTCAATCAAATCAAATTACCAACTGAATACTAACTTCAAATATAAGAACACTACACAATGAATGACATCTGATGCGTAATTGTTGCTAGGTAGCATGCTTTCTTAACGGTGTTAGAAATAAAATATTCTGTATATTCTTGCAACTATGGAAAATGAATTTTTAAATCAACCGAAGAGTAGCTATACATTGAGTTTGGTTCTCGTATTGCTTCCACTTGAAAATCCAGTTTTCTTGGAGATAATGAATACTTCTCTGTTAGGTCATCAGCCCAGAGGCTGGTTGGATCCTCAAATAGCACCACTAAAGGTTATGTGGTGATAAGGAAACCGCAAAAACCAATGGCAGCACTAAAATGAGGCGTACTAGGCAAGACGAGGAGTGAGGTAGTTTGCCATTGCTTTCCTCACTGGGTCAGAAAGTGCTATTGCAGCACGGCTGATCCTATGAGCAACACCTTTCATAACACTCAGATGCACTAGTCGTGTTCTGAATGCCATTACTCAGGACCACCCATACCCCAGCAGCTTCCATATTGTCACAGCCCTGGATGAGACAGGGACTTCAGTGAAAGCTACACTTTACTCTGGCCTGTGCCAAGGGATGTATACAAAAGTACTGTATCCATCAAGAAATGGCAGCAGGCAAAATGAATACTTAACAAACATAATTATTGAACTCTCTCTACAGTAGATTGCCGTTTATCTACAGGATGGTCGGAAATAACGTGAACCAAATATATGAGCATTAGAAGACTGGACACACTGATAAATAATTTAAAAATAAATCGATATCTTACACTGTTGCCATATAATCAGCTGTTGCATTTAGCCAATTAGATCGCTTCGCAGGCGAATTCAAATAGGTTTGGCGAAGCGGTGTTGCTAAATCTGCACGTGACTAAAGACCGGCTTGAAAGTACCAATAGAAGAATCAAAACCTTTGACATGGAAGGGATTTAAACATGGAGCTCCGAGCTGACAGGATCATGCCATAGTAAGTACGCTACGGTGACACTGGCTGAAACCCACGGTATTTTTGTATTTGGTGCTGATTTCTCGGCATGGCTATGAAGCCGGTCTTAAGCCTCGTGTAGATTCAACAACACCGCCACGTAAAGCCCATTTGAATTCACGCGTGAAGTGATCTAATTGGCTAATGTCAGAAGTAATAAAATGACAGTATAGCCTAAGCGACCGACAAGCGCGGACGTGTTGACTGGAGGGTCCATGTAGAGGGACAGGGGAGCGCAGGAGTGGAGTGCAGGAAAGAAGTGAAGAGTGTATAGAAGATGATTGGAGTGGAGCAATACAGGGCAATCATAGGAAGATGGCAGGGAAGAAAGAAGAAGTGAAACTAGGAGAGTGTAGAGTGGAAATGGGAATGAAGGGAGAGATGATGCTGACAGAGGCGGTGATTATAGTAACGCTATGGATCAGGGGAGTTGTCCGACTGCCAGTGGAAGTATGAGTTGGGAAGACGTGGAAGTAATCAGGAGGGTAGTAAAAGAGGTAGTTGAAGAAGTCTGCCCATTCGAGCAACTCAAAAATATGACACAAGAGCAAACGAGGGAGTTCGACAAAATGAAGAAATGGTTCCGAGAAAAGGCAGATGACACAACATCCCAAGTGAGGAACAATGCCGAAGAAGTTGCATCATTAAGAGATAAAATAGGACGATTAGAGAGGAAGCGCTGAAACTTAAAGCAGAAGTGGAAGCTAGTATTCAAAATAGCAGAAATAAATGTCTATTTATATATTGTGTGCCTGAGGAGAAGAGGGAGGACAATGTGCTTACAATTTACAAAGTGGTGGACTTAATTCAGGGGAAAATTTTAGCGAAGATGACATAGACGATGTGGAGAGAATAGGGAAAGTTAAAGGCAACAGGCCTATTAAAGTTCAACTGTTATCCACGTTGATGACCGATATTGTGATTGGAAATGCGGGTAACATCCAGAGGGATAAAATATGGATCAAGAGAGATATGGGAAGTGAGGGGATCAGGAATGGAAAAATTCTCAAGAAACATATGGTACGAGCTAGACACTAAGGATTGAGAGCATTTATCAGGGGACAGGAACTAGTAGTGACAAACGGCAGCTGGAGAAGGAATTGGCCCGTGTCTAAATTGCTGGACCTGGAAGAGAAGATGAAACAAGATGAAGTAACGGAGAGGAGTATGGTGATTAGAGTGGAAAAAAGACAAGTTAAAGACAGCAATGTTGGAGAAGAAGGGGAAGGTGATAAGGAAAATACCAAGGGAAACAGTAAGATGAATGAAGAAAGGCAGGGAGATGTGCAAAGTGAAAGTGTGATCATAAACAGTGACAAGGAAAGAGCAGTGGATAATGGGGCGAGAATAGGAAGGTCTAGGGATACAGCTATGGTCACAGCCATAAAAGAGGAAAGTCAGAGAAGTGAATGCAGTGAAGAAATGGAGGCACAGAGTGAAAAGGAATGGTCAGAGGCAACCAGGAAGAGAATAGAACTGTTTATGACCAGGAGGAGCAAGAGCTTAAGGAACACGTGGGGAATGAAAAAAAAATGATGATGGTATCGTAAGAAGAAGCAAAAACTCTAATAAAATTAGTAGTAAGTAAGGGAATAGTTGTCGAAGACAGGGTGGCAACATAAGTAGTGAGAGTGGTGTATTTATGTTCGTTGTGTAAGTTGTAATTGGTTTTCAGTGTGCGAGGATAGGTAATGAAGTGGTATATTTAACTTAATGATGAGAGGTAGGTGTATATATAAAGAAGCTAATGATGACGTGTGTGAATTATGGACAAACTGTATTGAAAAATCTTTAGCTAGTGAGTTGGAAGAGAATATAGAGGTAGGTGTTTATGTTTTGAGTAAGTTGTGATTAGTATGCAGTGTCTAACTCTCACAGTTGTTGGTAGTGAAATGTATAGCGATTGTGGTAACGGAAAAGTATAAGTAATGGTGAAGTGTGTTGTGGAGGTGTGTTTATAGTCAAGTTGGTGTATGGTGGAATGTACTTGAATAAAAGAGTGAATTGAATGGAGAGAGGCAGCTGTGTGTATGTAGTGTGTTTATTATAGTTGTTGTAACTGAATGGCATTGGGAGAGGATAGTGGATGTGAAGATCACGATTACATTTAAGTAAGTTGTAAACGGTTTGTAGTGTGTGTAACAATTATAGGTATTGTTACACTTGGTAGTGGTTAGAGAGAGGATAAGAATGAGGTGTAGTTGATGGTATATGGTGGTACGTGCTGGTATACAGTGAAATTGAAGGAGGTAGTCCAGTTGGGGTATGGTGGAATTAGTTTATTTAAAGGAGTGAATCAAATGGAGAGAGGTAGGTGTGGGTAGGTGATGTTTGTTGTGAATGTTGGCCTGAGAGAAATTAGAAGAATTCTAGTATGGAGGTGTATTTAAGTAAGTTGGAAATGGTTTATAGTGTGTGAAAATATTATACTTGGTAGCGGTAAGAAAGAGGACGAGAACGAGGTGTAGTTGGTATATGGTGGTATGTCATGGTACACAGCGAAATTAAATGTGATGTATGCTGAGGAGGTTTGGTTGAGAGAAATTAAGAAAACTCCAGTGTGGAGGTTTATATGTACAGTATAAGTTGTAATTGGTTTAAATAAGGGCAAGTAGTATTGAGAAATTTTGTGAGCTGGTGAGTTAGAGGAGATTGCGAATCATGCAACGCGTGTTTCTTTTCTCTTATTCCGTAAGTGAGCGAGGAGTTGGAACATTAAGTAGAACAGAAAGTGAGGTAGGCACAGCTCAGCAGAATAAGTAAGGGCCGTGAAGGTGTTATGTGGGTTGTGTCCCATTTGCGGTCAGTCCCATTTGCGGTCACAGCAAAATTTGTCCCATTTGCGGTCACTTCCAGTTCGGAAGAAAAAAAGGAATGCGTAGAAAGACCAGTTCGTGTCCCATTTGCGATCACTTTAAAGTTATCAGCAGCCTGTTGGGGTTTTCCAACGTCCATGCAGAAGGGAGACTGTTAATTAGGCTAGACTCAGGGATTCTCCCAACCCCTCCTCGTAGTTCTATTCGCACGAATATAATGTGATTGATTTTACGTCTTCTAACTACTTATTAATATTGAAAACATTTCCTAGCGGACAAAGTACTACGAAAAACGTAAAATGCAGCAATTTACTCAATTGTGCCGAAAGTTAAAGAGCTAAAAGGCCCAAAAAGGTTTCAAATCGTGAGTCTTGGATAGCTCTATCAAAATAAAAATAAAATAAAAATCTGAAAATCACTTTCACCTGGCAAGTTCGCCGTGCGGTTAGGGGTACGCAGCTGTGAGCTTGTATCCGGGAGATAGAGGGTTCGAACCTCACTGTCGGCAGCCCTGAAGATGGTTTTCCGTGGTTTCCCATTTTCACACCAGGCAAATGCTGAGGCTGTACCTTAATTAAGGCCACGGCCGCTTCCTTCCCCTTCCTAGGCCTTTCCTATCCCATCGTAGCATTAAGTCCTATCTGTGTCGGTGCGACGTAAAGCAGCATGCAAAAAAAAAAAAAAAAAAAAAAGAGAAAAAGTGTCCCTTATTGTATAATGGGGAGAAGGAAGTGTAATTTTACTGCTAAGTTGGAGATGAGCTACAACTGCTTCAAAAAGGGGTGTCGTCCTGATTGCGAACGGAATTGGGGTCAGTATACGCAGTCCTAAATTACTAATTCATCTCCTTCGTGTACAATCTATCATGCGTTATTTAATGTATAATGGGAAAGTGCCAAATGCATTGGGGGGGGGGCGGCATTCACCATAAAAATATTGCAAAGCAAATCTATCATCGTTCAGACCAAGAAGGACTTGGAGTAGTGGAAGATAAAGGCTTCTACTATTCGTAAAATCGGGAGTAAATTGTTAACTCTATACCCGGCAGCCGTTGTCCCCCAAGAATCTACTTCGTACTCACTTTTAGTGTGAGCTGAGTAAATCCCAGCAAAGTGTGCCTCTCCAGAAGTGAACATCTCGCCTCTACATTTTTCGACTTCCTGACGGGGAATCGAACCATGTCCTTTTGCGTGAAAGGAGCACGCCTTTACCGCCTCAGTTAAGCAGCCCCTGTTGATGCAAAATATTCACAACTGTATGCCTTGGAACAATAATACACTGTTGAACAGGTCTTGTGCATATAATGTAAATACAGTATATGTCTATGGAAATACGGTAACTGTATATAAGCACACTATGTAGAATATAATTGCATATTTTAATATTGTAATTTTAAGTGGGGATGGAGGACATTCGTGTATGTGGGGCTATGACCTTTCGCCATTCACCGTCCCTCAATTGTACCTACAATTTGAGGAAAATAAATAAATAAATAAATAAATAAATAAATAAATAAATAAATAAATAAATAAATAAATAAATAAATAATAATAATAATAAGAATAATAATAACAGTAGTAGTACGGTCTCAACTATCATGCGCAGACATTCTGATTTGATGCTAATTAGGTTGCTTGAGTGTAATCCTGACGTTACATGTTACTCTGCCAGAAGGTAAAGAAACCTCTCAAGGGCGATCTATGGCTGATTTTTTTAAATTATGTCGGATAAACACTACATGGTCCGCCTCTGTGGTGTAGTGGTTAGTGTGATAAGTTGCCACCCTGGTGGCCCGGGTTCGATTCCCGGCTCTGCCATTAAATTTGAAAAGTGGTACGAGGACTGGAACGGGTCCACTCAGCCTCGGGAGGTCAACTGAGTAGAGGTGGGTTCGATTCCCACCTCAGCCATCCTAGAAGTGGTTTTCCGTGGTTTCCCACTTCTCCTCCAGGCAAATGCCGCGATGGTACCTAACTTAAGGCCACGGCCGCCTCCTTCCCTCTTCCTTGCCTATCCCTTGCAATCTTCCCATCCCCCCCCTACAAGCCTCTGTTCAGCATAGGAGGTGAGGCCACCTAGGCGAGGTACTGGTCATCCTCCGCAGTTGTATCCCCGACCCAAAGTCTCACTCTCCAGGACACTGCCCTTGAGACGGTGGAGGTGGGATCCCTCGCTGAGTCCGAGGGAAAAACAACCCTGGACTGTAAACGGATTAAGAAAGAGAGAAGGAAAGAAAGAAAGAAAGAAAGAAAGAAAGAAAGAAAGAAAGAAAGAGACTTATTTTACTTTTAGGATCTGCTTTACGTCGCACCGACACCGATAGGTCTTATGGCGACGATGGGATAGGAAAGGGCTAGGAGTGGGAAAGAAGCGGCCTTAGTTAAGGTACAGCCCCAGTATTTGCCTGGTATGAAATTGGGAAATCACAGTAAACCATCTTCCGGGCTGCTGACACTGGGGTTCGAACCCACTATCTCCCGGATGTAAGCTCACACCTGCGCGCCTGTAACCGCACGGCCAACTCGCTCTGTAACCCTAAATGTATCACCAAAGAATTTTTACATGGGATCCGAAGACAGACGCCGCCAATGGTCTACAAAAGGAGCGTATTTTAGCAAATCCACCTATCTTCATAGCTGTGCGCGTGTTGAGGTGTCGAAGCGCCCGAGTAACGTTTCGTCCGAATTCCATGAACAGGCAGCTTAAGGGTTCGGCTGTGGGCAGCCCTGAAGATGATTTTCCGTGGTTTCCCATTTTCACACGAGGCAAATGCTGGGGCTGTACCTTAATTAAGGCCACGACCGCTTCCTTCCAACTCCTAGGCCTTTCCTATCCCATCGTCACCGTAAGACCTAGTAGCAAAAAAAGATAATAATAATAAAAAGAATAATAATAATAATAATAGTCTATTAATAATACAACTCTCACTAATCCACCATAAACAAATGCCCCTCTACTTACAGTATGTTATACAATAAAAAGGATATTCTAAATCATAAGATTACCCTAAATTAAATTATTAAACATTTTCAACAAGAAAAATATTTTTATAAATATTGTTGGGTTATCTAAAACATCCCAATGTACCAGTTAATGTTACTACTACTAGAACAAAAATTTCATATGAGACTGTTTTGAAAATTGTATCTGTTTTATGTATCCCACGTCAACACTAATCTCTTGTTCGCAATCTGGACAGGGTATATTTAGTTGTTCGGAATCTGGACGGTTTTTACCTTGTCCGCAATCAAGACACAACCCAAAAAGGGTCGCAATGTCGAGGAAGTAGAGTGTTACAGCAAAACATTTATTTTGAATTTGAAGAAGTTTAACGGTTTAATACGCCCTGCTTTTGTCCTGCATTTCAAAAATCATTTGATTACACCCATAACCATCTGCTAACCCTAAATAAAAGGTACAAATAAGTCCTATTTAGTCTCCCTGTCCCGATATTAACGCATCGTACTCAAGCTGTAAACATAATTTAATGAGTTTCAGTATCCGAATCCTAGCACGCAGCTGTCGCCAGTTATTTAAAAGGCTGTCTGCCTGTACCAGTCCTTGAGTAGGGAATTCCATATCCCCACTGATAAGAGTGATCACAAATGGGACAATGTCTCACCCGTCAAAACTAGTTTATTTTTGTATTCTACCTGAGTGACCGCAAATGGGACTGACCGCAAATGAGACTGACCGCAAATGGGACGACACCGTTATGTGAATCCAATATGCAAAAGAATTTAAATGGTAGGATTGTCCTGAGTAAACAAGTGCACTCAGCGGGAGGCGTGACCTTGCTGGGGTTTGCTGGGTGAGGTATTTTATTGCCAAACTGGCAGACCCAAGCAAAGTGGAGTCGGGACAAGGTCGGACGTAGCATATCTATACGTTACGTAACCTTTACAGGCTGCGTAACATTTCTTAGTTATCTGGTCCACACCAGGCTTCCGCTGTAGTCAGCACTGCTGGGAAGAGCTCTATTACTATCTCTTTTTCTTTTCCTTCATTAATACATTAGTAATATGGTCTCGTGAGCATCCTCGCTAGCCCCGGCAGATCATAGTACTTCTGGTTTGCACCAGATTCAGGCGCGCGGTGGGCATTGCCTGGTGAACCATTCTGTTGCGGGGAGTAGCCTCATCGTAGTAGGCGTCGCCGGGCAATGGTCACTGAGTGAGGAGTCCATCTTATTGATCATGGCCTGTACAACATTTATTCGTTTATTTATTTCCTCTCCGGGAGCGTGTTGTCCGCTGGCCGTCTATTCTTAACTTATTTTTATTTGTTTATAAGTTTTTTATATGGTTTCTTAGGTTTAGGCTATTACCAATGTATACTTTGTATCGGGCGAAGGCCTGTTTAGTTCAGTCAATGAATTGTATAAATAAATCGTATAATAAAATGACAATGATGCGATATATCGTGTTATTTCTTTTCAAATTAATTATCAGCATGACCAACGCTCTAACACTCATATACCAGGTTCACGTTGTTTCCGACCGCCATGTAGGTCCCATTAACGCGGATATCTAGTTTCTCCGGACTAATTATGTGGAGAATATTTCTACAATATACTTGCTCTTACAAACAATCGTTTTAAATCTAAGGTGATTATCTTTTAAACTTAACAAACCAATCATTCTTTAATTCTATGGAAATTATATTGATATACAGTACAGTGGACGCCGCCCATTATTATCACGGGTAATGTTATCAACCGTATTATATTAACGCACTAGCTGATGTACCCGTGCTTCGCTACGGGATTCTCAGAAAGACTGACTTGGTGGTTTTCCTAACTGAATTCAACATAGGTCATTACAAAAACGTCAGTAGGAATGTAGCGATTGAAAGCAATGTTATCATATAAAATACTCGATCAAATGATAAACCGCACATTTTCTCCCTTTCAACGAACAGTACTACGGTGCCGATCTAACAGTCCAAATTTCCAGAGCTGGAGCAATCAGGTCGCAGACTGCCATGAACACTCCTCTGTCATTATTCCGTTAAATATGCACGCTGCTTATTCCAATCAGTGTCTCAGAGTAGGGATTGAATAGCTCGAATGCTATGATGCTATTTTTTTTTTTTTGCTTTACGTCGCACCGACGCAGATATGTCTCATGGCGACGATGGGTTAGGAAAGGCCTAGGAAGTGGAAGGAAGCGGTCGTGACCTTAATTAAGGTAAGTCCCGACATTTGCCTGGTGTGAAAATGGGAAACCATGGAAACCATTTTCAGGGCTGCCGACAGTGGGGCCCGAACCCACTATTTCCCTATTACTGGATACTGGTGAATGCTATATTTGAACCAGTGTGTTACGTACCTGCAGTATCAGAAAATGTATGAACCAGAGGAATGGCATGCTAAAGAAGAAAGTTTCCCAACTCCCCAGCTATTTCCCGCCAATGTTCAGTCAGGCTGTTATACTCGGTACACAGTAGAAATCCCATCTATCGGAGTTGAGCGGCACCATAAGAAACGAAGAACATCACAACAAACAATGGTCAATGTAAAGTAATTGTTGATCAGTGTTAAGCGCTGAAATACCACTCTCATCATAGTCGCTACAGTAAAACTGAATGAAACATAAATGATCGGAAATTGTACTGTCTATAACTTTTGTTATGTAGTACCGTACTTTTCTATAGCACCAATAACATAGGTACCGGTATTTAAAATTAATTTTAGGCGCCTTCCCCTAAACTGCCATTTCATCTCGGGGAAAATAAAAATTATTTACAGCCTAGACTGTAGTTTCTTATCCCCGACTCTATATAGCGGTTTTCATTAAATTCTGTTAACCCATTTTCTCGTGGCTCGGCGTTGATATGGACTTAGCAACAAAAATACAAATTCATTAATATCTGTGTTATCAGAGCCGGTATGGTAAAAATGTATAAGATATAAATGACTGGAAATTGAATTATATATAACTTTAGTTATATAGTATTTATCGATAGGACCGCTAATAATATAAATGTTCGATAATTAAATTTAAGGCCTTCCCCTAAACTACCATTTCACTCAGTGTGAATAAAATTATTTATAGCCTAGATTGTAGCGGCTCATCCCCCGACTTTACATTCCGATTTTCATTAAATTCTCTTCAGCCGTTTTCTCGTGATGCGTGTACATACATACATACATACAGACAGACAGACAGACAGACAGACAGACAGACAGACAGACAGACAGACAGACAGACAGACAGACAGACAGAAATTACGGAAAAGTAAAAAATGCATTTTCTTGTTACTGTGGACATGATCGATACAGAAATACCATTCTTTTCTAATTCTGAGCAATGTACAGACAAAACTCTTATTTTATATATATATAGATGGTCAGCGTGAGGTTAAGCCTGCCCTATTAGCCATATTTAGTTAAGCCTGCGTATATAGCTGAGGCTCCTCACCGAAGTAGCACTTGCGCCTGAAGCCTACGAGATGGTGTAGGGAAGGGCGGCCGATTAGCTTAGGTGAACGCATGGTCAGCGCGAGGTTAAGGCTGCACACATAGTCAGCGTAAGTTTGAGCCTGCACTCTTAGCTAGCGTTCAGTTAGGAAGTTAGGAAGGGGGTGCCGGTGAACCCCTCAAATTCGCTACTCATGGCAACTAGTGTTCTTCTATGTATACTACGTTAGCGGTGATTCTTCCTGTGGCTAGGAGCTTGAGAAAATCTCACATCACCACCATTCTACTCCTCAGCCCAGAATAAAATCCTCAAACAGGCCTGAAAACTCTCTCAAGGGCTTGGAATAAGAGACAAACGCGCTATCTCTAAACCACAGGTCTAGCTAATAATAATAATAATAATAATAATAATAATAATAATAATAATAATAATAATAATAATAATAATAATAATATGTTTACGAGGTCTAGAATATCTGTCATTTTCTCGCAAGGTATGAGCCTCACTATTCTCCGTTTATTTTTATTTCGATTTATCAGATCTCTCCTGTGGGTGGAGTCTGTACTCCCTGCATTTCGTAAGAGGATACTAAGAGGGGAACAGTCTGTCTTGTCTCTTGTCTTCTAGCCAGAAACATATGCAATATTCTATGCTTTTTCGTGCACCGGAGAAAATCTGCTCGCGCAAATTTTTCTTCCTATTCGATATTACTTGGTCAACTTCAAAATTATTAAGTTTTCGAGGCCTAAGGAGTCTTTTATTTTCAAGCCTTTCGTGGCCTTTCTCTTTCGTTTGCCAATATCTTCGTTCTTCGAAGTGTCGGACTTCGTATCTTTCTCTGAGTTATGTTATATAAAGATGGTTACGTAGTTGTACTTCCGCTTACATCAATAATCGCTTCCATCCCATCCTAGCCCGAATTATTGATTACAAGCGCCTACTTTCTCAAATTAAAAAATATCAGTATACAATGAAAAATTAAAATAAACAGCCTGTTTCCAGTCATTCGACCGGGTGTGGCACTTTAACACTGATGAGCTAAACATGTTTGAATTTTCGCAGTTGATATTTTATAGCTTGATAAGAAATTTATTTTTAGAACACGATAATTATAGAGCAGCACTGGATGGAAATTGTAACTCTAGCGGCGAGAGTAGGAAACGTGCCGGCTGCCAAAGCCTGTCGCACTCCTCTGGAGAAATGATAAATGACTGATAGCTGAAATGAAATATTAATGGAGAGTGTTGCTAGAATGAAATATGACAGGGAAAACTGGAGTACCCGGAGAAAAACCTGTCCCGCCTCCGCTTTGTCCAGCACAAATCTGACATGGAGTGACCGGTTATTGAACCACGGTATCCAGCAGTGAGAGGCCAGCGCGCTGCCACCTGAGCCACGGAGGCTCGCTAGTATACAATGCAATATGATGATGATGATAATAATAATAATAATAATAATAATAATAATAATAATAATAATAATAATAATAATAACGGTCTCGAAGGCGGATGAGGAATTTAATGTCCCAACGGCGGAGATAGCGGAAGAACCTAGTGGAGTAAAGCACAAATAAAAAATCATATCGGACTAACAATCCGATCTTATCTTGGAATTAATTTCCTACCTTGTACGATGTACAATTTCAATTGCAGAATGGAAAGTCCGCTGAATGAAAGCACTACCCCAGGTGGTAGCTCGGAAGAGAAATCCACCATTGTGTTATGCAATGCATCGGGACCTAGGGTTCTGGGGAGTCCCAACATCTGCAATAAGGGTGAGTCGGAGCATCCTTGGAATCCTTTCAGACTTAAATTTAAGAGGAAATTCTTTGCAGACACTCTTAATGTAAATTCCTTGCTAAAAACCGGCAAACAGAAAGAACAGGAAATTTTCTTAGATAGACATGAAATCCAGATCTTAGCAGCTCAAGAGACACGGTTTATGGATGAGAATGTAAAAGAAACCAAAAATTATAGAATCTTTAAAGGTAAACCAGCAATCAAAATTATGAAAGGAATGCCACTACTAGGTACCGCCTTTTATGTCCATAAAGCAATAGTTGATAATGTTGTGGAATTCAAATCTAGTTCAGAAAGGTTATCTCTTCTCACACAATGCAATATGATGATAATAATAATAATAATAATAATAATAATAATAATAATAATAATAATAATAATAATAATAATAATAATAATAATAATAATAATAATAATAACGGTCTCGAAGGCAGATGAGGAATTTAATGTCCCAACGGCGGAAGTTAACTGTCACGCACCAATAAATGAAGATAATAGCAAGAACCCAAGTAAAACTGAAGAATTCTGGAGTCTTCTAGATGATGAAATGTCAAAAATTCCAAAATCAAATGTTATTATTCTACTCGGTGATTTTAATGCACAGGTAGGCAAAGAAAAAGTTTTCAGCAAAACAGTAGGAGCATATCCGGCACACAAAAGAACAAACAAAAATGGCATGAGACTAATTAATCTTTGTAAATCCTTTCACCTAAAATTAATGTCGACCTTCTTTAAGAAACTTCCAAGAAAGGCTAAAACATGGGTGTCCCCAAATCCGATGTTAGGTGAGTTTCAATTGGACCATGTAGCTATTTCTCAAGAAAGTATTAAGGAAATTATGAATGTTAAAGTAATAAGAAGTGGGGAGTTTGACTCCGATCATTACCTCTCTAAAATTAAGCTAAAGCTTCTACCTCGCAGGAATCAAAGAAGGCCGAGAAAATTAATGAAATACAATATAAATAGGCTCAACATTACACAAGCAACTATAGAAAACTTTCAGGAAGAAATTAAAATAACTCAGCATGGCAAATGGCCAGAATTATCTAAACAGATTAATAGTGCAGCGAAGAAAGTATTTGGATCAGTTAAAACTAAAAAGAAAGTATGGTGGAATAACGTATGTGAGGAAGCACTTATGGAAAGAGTGAAAAAGTGGAAAAAATGGAAATGTTCCGGAAAGAATGAACACTATGAGCTATTTAAACAACAAAGAAAGGAAACAACAAGAATAATAAGGCAGGTTAAAAGATCTTTTGAAAAATCGCAGCTAGTAGAAATTGAGAATAATTTTGTAAGAAATAACTCCCGAATTTTCTATCAGACCTTTAAGAATAACCTGAAAGGTTATCAATCCCGGAGCATTTGCTTCAGAGATGCAAATGGTAATATTGGCCTTAACAATGCCGAGAATTGTGAGATTCTGGCAAAACACTTCGAACACCTGCTGAACTGCCCTGAGCCAAATCATAAATTAGAATTTTCAGAAATTCAGGAAAATCTAGAAGCTGATTCACCTCCAATAGCGGAAGAAATAAAGGAAGCAATAAAAAATCTTAAAAATAACAAAGCTAGTGGGGAAGACTCCATAACAGCTGAACTTTTAAAATGGGCTGAACCAAAAATTATAGAAGATCTACAAATAATCTTTGAAGAAATTTGGGAAACAGAAAAGATCCCAGAGGATTGGAAAGTGGCTCTAATACACCCATTACACAAGAAGGGTAACAAGCAGGATGTCAACAACTACAGAGGTATATCTCTCTTGCCAGTTGCTTACAAGATATTCTCAACAATACTACTAAATAGAGTAAAATCGACACTGGACAGTCAATTGGGTGAATATCAAGGTGGATTTAGAGAAGGAAGATCTTGCTCCGAACAGATTTTCAACCTGAAATCTATAATCCGACACAGATTAATAAACTCCAAAGACATAGTGGTAACATTTATTGACTTTAAAAAAGCCTTTGACTCTGTTGATAGGGAAACCCTAGATAAAGTAATCCGTGAATTTGGAGTTAAAACTAAATTGGCAAACCTAATTCGTGAAACACTTACAGACACTATCTCGAAAGTAAAATTTATGGGTGAAGTATCTCGACCTTTCAAAATAAATACAGGTGTCAGGCAGGGCGATGGTCTATCTCCACTCCTTTTCAATTGTGTCATGGAGAAAATTGTAAGAATTTGGAATGAAAAACGGAAAGAATCTAAAATATTGACACTCATGCTGGGGAAGAAGAACAAAGGTGTTGCAATAAATTGCCTAGCATTTGCAGATGACTTTGCCATACTTTCAGAAAGCCTTACAGATGCAGCAATGCAAGTCAATCTCCTCTGCCGAGAAAACAAAATTTTTGACGAATATAAAAAGTGCCCCAAAGTTTTTAGCAACGGATATTGGTCGAATAGAAAAGGTAAAGAAATTCAAATATTTGGGTGAGACAATTCAAGAAAATGGTTTAGAAAAATCTGCTATAGAGGAGAGGATACAAAAGATGGAAAGAGCGTACGGTATAACTAAGAATACTTACAACAAAAAGTGCTTATCAAGAAAACGTAAAATAAAGCACTACAACACAGTAGTGAAACCAGAATGCCTTTATGCCAGCGAATGTCTAGCACTGAACTACAAACTTGATAAATTAGAAATATTAGAAAGAAGAATTATAAGGAAAATATTAGGTCCTCCAAGAATTGCAGAGTTTTGGAAATTAAGAAGTAACAATGAAATTTACCAGAACGTAGAAAACATATCAGAAACAATAAGAAAAAGGAGATTGCTATTTCTTGGACACATGTACAGAATGGATGACAATAGACTAACTAAACGAATCTTCAAGTACCTTTGGGAAAAGAAATCAACCACCACCTGGATTCAAGAAGTCAAGAAAGACCTGGAAAGGAACAACATACGAGAAGAAGAATTATTGGAAAGAAAGAGTTTTAGGAAGAAAGTCTTACAAATGGAAGGATTCCAAGGGAGGAAGGAAAAGAAAACAGGCACAAAGTGGACTGAAGACAGTAAAAAGAAACACAGTGAAACAATGAAAGAATACTGGAAGAAAAGGAAAGAACAACTAAGGAGGAACAATTGAAATTGTAACGTGGTCCTTAGAAGGCCGGAACGCAAGAATAATAATAATAATAATAATAATAATAATAATAATAATAATAATAATAATAATATTTAGGGCCTACTTTAGGTGGAGCCGAAATGCCGGAATTGTGTTCCACAGGAGTTCTTTAACGTGCTTCTGACACAAGGATGACGTATTTAAGCACCTTGAAATACCACCGAACTGAACCGGAATCGAACCTGACAACTTGCACTCAGAAGGACAATAGCCTACTCTACAAACTGAGCTACTCAGCCCTGCGTATCTATATTTCTTTGGGGCTCAGGACTATAAAGTACAATAATAGGATTTTGATCAGAGTTAGAATGAGCAAACGACGGGAGCACATTGAAGCGTGATTTGAAGCCATTTATCTTCCGAGTCCATCGAAAATGCCCTCAGGAAAGCTAACGTTTTAACATAATACTCTGGTTGGTTAAAAAGAATGTGAAGTAGGGACTGTCGAGTGTGGCACTTTTACACTGATGAGCAAAACATGTTTGAATTTTCGCAGTTGATATTTTATAGTTTAATAAGAGATGTATTTTTAGAACACGATAATTATAAAGCAGCACTGGATGGAAATTGTAACTCTGCTCGCTTCCCCTTTAATATAAAGTTGAGACGAAAGAGAGGAGAAGGGAGAAATTGCCTGTTGTGGTCCATCGATAACAAAATCATGGTGCTGCTTTGTGAGCGTGTAAAGTAATTTGGTGAACCATATATAAAATGTACATGCTCCATGTACCTATGCTAATAACATGCGTTTTTATGTACTGTGTATTTCCTTTAGCACGCAACCCATTGCCACCCGCCAGTATGGACAGTTCGATCAATCAATATGCATTGCAGAGAGGTTCACTCTTTGTAAGGGTAAAAAGAGAAATGAGAAACTATCTTCCTAATTCTCAAGTGAGACGAAAACTTGAAGGGACATTATTTATTTATTTATTTATTTATTTATTTATTTATTTATGTATTTATTTATTTATTTATTTATTTACTTATTTATTTATTTTCTGACTCCCTTTTTATGTTAATGCTATGTGCTTAACGTGTAATAAGTTGCTGTCAGAGTTAAGGAACACCCAAATATTACAATTTTGCCTGACATTTGTATTGACAATTTCTAGCCTGTTGCTAATTTATCAAAGGGGAATTTTCGATAAATTTCCAAATTCGTTGAACATATTTAAGAAAAAGCTAGGTAAACAATTACAAATAAATGTAAATATGAGCTAAACAATTGATAGGTAATCTGCCACCTGGGCGATCGCCCTAAATGCATATCATTGTTTGTTTGTTTGTTTGTTTGATTGATTGATTGATTGATTGATTGATTGATTGCCATTTCTTTTATGGATGTAGTAAAATGTAGCTGCCACTGAAGCCTCGTTCATGCCTGTGACAGTATAGAAGCTGCTGATGTATGCGTGGTGCTGATCAAGACGTTCGGAACATTACTAGCTCACTCCCCATTATGCACCGCAATCGGTTTCTGCTGTCTCCCAATAATCACATAACCTTCAGTGCTGCCTTTTGAGGATCCAGCGAACCTCCGGGATGAAGACTTAACAAACTAGCCCTATTGTTGGAGGGGTGTGACAGCTGAGAGGCATTGTAACTGACTTCTCATCTAAGCGACCTGAGTTTGAATCTCGACTAATCAATGTTGGATTTTAGAAGGAAAATTCACCTCTCTGTGTTTCAGATTCCAGGAAAAACTGGTAGTCCTGAGGTCATGCACATCATTTATACAGACACGTAAAAGTACCCTTCTTTGTCTAACCAATTATGGTATTCTCCA
Organism: Anabrus simplex; assembly: GCF_040414725.1. Classification (NCBI taxonomy): domain Eukaryota; kingdom Metazoa; phylum Arthropoda; class Insecta; order Orthoptera; family Tettigoniidae; genus Anabrus; species Anabrus simplex. The sequence goes on from NC_090267.1 coordinate 138,829,333, forward strand.
TTTGAACTATCTTAAATCCCAGCCGACTATGTCGGGATTTAATTATTATTTTAACTGAAATCATTTCTGCATTTTAATCTGTAACAATAAAAATAATAATACCCTACTTGGCCTAATAATAAATCGTATGGACTCAACTACTAGGGTACAGACTTTTAGACATATTGCTTTTAACATTGCTATCGACATTCCGATTTTCTAACATGCCAAAAATGACTCAGAGTCCCAAGATTTTCGACCGTTCTTTAAAAATTGACTAGCTTAGCTGAGATCGAACCCGGAGGCTTGGGATCATTAGCATACACTCCACCACAGATCCAGCTTATTTACCTGTTAGACTGAATCAATTAAAAATTTACATTTGTACTGCAGGATATTAATACATGTGCCATGCTCTAAATGGAAACAGCGTTGGGGACAAATTCGTTACAGCACATGGAATATTTAGTCATCCAAAGCATAATGGAGGTGAATTAGGGGAAATCCGTGTAATTTGGACCTGTGTGTAATTTGGACCGATAATATTTTTGGTATTTGCCCTGTCTAAGGCAAGGTCAGTAGGACAACCGGTAGTAGCCTTCTTCCTGGAATTTGTTTTGCTAATGGACTTAAGGTTGAAGGGGGAAGAGGAAAACAATTTTAATACTCACAATTCTTGTAAGCGAAAACGGTGATAAGCCTACTGTGGAGTAGTTATTTCATCCAAGAGGGTGTTTAGCTTTTACAAGTACTGATGAAATATCTAGGTAAGTTTGAACATAGTTTCATTCATCAATTTTAAATACTTTGCATATTATTCAGTTTTTGTTAAATCTTTGCATGCCGTGTAATTTGGACTGCCCGCGAGTGTGTAATTTGGACTGTTGAAACAATTGTAATAACTACTGTACGTTTCTTCGTAGTTCTACTGGTGGTTCTAGAAGAACTTGTTTTATAATTTGAGGCCGGCCCCGCGGTGTAAGGGTAGCGTGTCTACCTCTTAAGCGGAGGCCCCGCGTTCGATTCCCGACCAGGTCAGGGACTTTTACCTGGATGGTTTGAGGTCCAATTAGCCTACGTGATTACAGTTGAGGAGCTATCTGACGGTATTGTATGTGATAAGTATTACGACGACGATTGGATTCAGTGCAATAATTTCAAAAAGTGGACTCGTGAAAACTGCGCCAAAATTCAGGATGAATTGTTTTAACAGTGCCCTACATGCCAAAAGTGATGGCCATAATTCATAGTGTCGTATTTTATTGCATATCATTTCATAATAAATTCATTAAATTCATTCATTACACTAGACAACAGTCTATTTATAACAAGAAAAACGAATATGCTTTAGGTAATAAGTTTTAAGCTCATATCAAATCTAGATCCAATTGGATGCGGATTAAGCTACGAGATTCCAAGGATAAAACACAAATATTCTGGAAATAATAATGAAACTCATATGGCTTTTGTCAAGATCTACAGATTGAAATAATAAATATTAAAATATAATAAAAATAAAATTAAAATGTATTAAACATATTATTAACACTTCGCTATAGCCAATGAATTTTAAGATATCCGAGATATAACACGAATCAGTTCAAAAATTGTCAGATGTAACAAACCACTAATTGAATTAGAAGAGTGAAACATAACGGTAATGAAACTTGTTTTACTATTGTGGGTTTTCTGGTTCCATGGCTGAATGGTCAAGGTAGTGACGTACGGTTGACTAAATCCACATCTAGTGCCCGCCTCAAGTAATTGAAAGAAGTCTAGGGAAGAATAAGAAGAACTTCCACTCTCTGAATGGACTCCATTTCCGTCTTAAGGTCAGTGACATTCTTTGAACAAAGTAGGGTGATGTGTCCTTCAAAGAGACTGAATGATCTACTGTGGGATCACAGTCTTTCTACACAAGAGACTGAGTTTCTTGGATCAAACTACTCTTATATATAAGATTTCACATTTTTTGTTTTACAGTATTTCAAGTGCGTAATGAATTGTGTATTTATATGTTTTTATGTAATACATAGCTGCAGTATGGAGAGAACGTATGAGGAGACAGTTCCTCGTCATTCCTTTTACGGACACAAACCCACAGTGCAACGGCTCGGTCCAGAAAGAGACTATCGAGAACACGGGTGCTCGAGGGATCACAATAAGCAAATCGAACTGCTACGTGAAGAAGCGAATTGGACAATCCGAAAATTCAAGGGAGAGAAGACACGGCTTCTAGTGGTAATCTTCCCTACACAAAGTGGAGAACACTGACCACACAACGGTGAGAGTGCCTTGGTGTAAGACCATACATAAATAGGATTTCTTCCGTTGTCTTCCCATTTGCGATCAGTTTCGTTTGCGATCACTCAGATAGAATGCAAGACTAATTTATTTTTAACGTGTTAAGCATTTGAGATCATTCTTAGTGCGATCACTCTGAGAATATAGTGACTTAGAAACACTCAGGTTGCTGTGACGGAATTCCCTACTGAAGAACTGGTACAAGGAGACATCCCTCAAGTAACTGGCAACAACTACGTTTAGGGTTATGATGCTGAAACTCATTAAAATGTGTATATTTTCCCGTTTGAGTCTGATGACTTAATATCGGGACAGTCGAACAGAGACAAAATAGAACCATACGTGAGTTTTATTTAGTGTTTTCAAATAGTTATGGGCGTTAAGACTACAGACAATGTTTTGGGATATAGTACCATATCTGAAGTACTTACTTGATTATTGTTTGCATGAAGGAGCTATACCAAATGAATGGAGAGTTGCTATAGTACCCCATGTGTACAAAGGAAAGGGTGATATACATAAAGCTGAAAATTGCAGGCCAGTCAGTTTGACATGCAGTGCATATAAGCTTTGGGAAAGCATTCTTTCTGATTATATTAGACATGTTTGTGAAATTAATAACTGGTTCGATAGAAGGCAGTTCGGGTTTAGGGAAGGCTATTCCACTGAAGCTCAACTTGTAGGATTCCAGCAAGGTATAGCAGATATTCTGTATTCAGGAGGTCAAATGGACTGTTTCGCGATTGACCTACCTAAGTCATTTGACAGGGTAGATCATGGGAGACTAATGGCAAAAATGAGTGCAATGGTACTTGACAAAAGAGTGACTGAATGGGTTGCTATATTTCTATAAAATAGATCTCAGAGAATTAGAGTAAGCGAAGCTTTATCTGACCCTGTAATAATTAAGAGCGGAGTTCCTCAAGGCAGTATTATTGAACCTTTATGTTTTCTTATAATTATCAGTGATATTTGTAAAGAAGTGGAATCAGAGATAAGGCTTTTTGCAGACGATGTTATTCTGTACAGAGTAATAAATAAGCTACAAGATTGTGATCATCTGCTAAATGATCTCGATATTGTTGTGAGATGCACAGTAGGCAATGGTATGATGATAAACGGGGATAAAAGTCAGGTTGTGAATTTCACAATTAGGAGAAGTCCTTTCAGTTTTAATTACTCCGTTGATGGGGTGAACGTTCCTTATGGGGATCACTTGAAGTACCTAGGTGTTAATATAAGGAAATATCTTAATTGAGGTAATCACATAAATGGGATTGTAAACAAAGGGTACAGATGTCTGCACGTGGTTACAAGGGGGTTTAGGGGTTGAAGTAAGGATGTAAATGTGAGGGCTTACAAGTCTCTGGTAAGACCCCAAATAGAGTATGGTTCCAGTGTATGGGACCCTCAGCAGGATTACTTGATTCAAGAACTGGAAAAAAATACGAAGAAAAGCAGCTCGATTTGTTCTGGGAGATTTCCGATAAAAGTGTAGCGTTGCAAAAATGTTGCAAAGTTTGGGCTGGGCAGACTTGGGAGAAAGATGACGAGCTGCTCGACTAAATGGTATGTTCCGAGCTGTCAGTGGAGAGATGGCGTGGAATGACATTAGTAGGCGAATAAGTGTGAGTGGCGTCTTTAAAAGTAGGAAACATCACAATATGAAGATAAAGTTGGAATTCAAGAGAACAAATTGGGTCAAATATTCGTTTGTAGGAAGGCGAGTTAGGGATTGGAATAACTTACCAAGGGAGGTGTTCAATAAATTTCCAATTTCTTTGAAATCATTCAAGAAAAGGCTAAGAAAACAACAGATAGGGAATCTGCGACCTGAGCGACTACCCTAAATGAAGATCAGTAGTGATTGATTAATTGATTGATTGACTGATTGATTGATTGATTGATTGATGTAAGGCGGTCAACTTCCTCCACAGCGTGATCTTTTTTGAAGTAATTGTAGCTCATCTCCAACTAAGCGCAGTAAACTTACACTTTTCTCCCATTAGTCAATAGGGGAGACTACTAAATGAATGCGTAAATAATTATTTAGTTTATTTTCTGGGTTGAACCGTGTTGTTGTTTTCTGTACATTACGTACAGTTTGCCGTTGTTTCGAATACATTGCAGTATTCTTTGTCAAGGCGACTGAAATACCCCTACTCGATTCGAGGTAATCATTCTCGCAGGCAGCAATCACACGATTAGGTACCTGGATGACCACGATTGCCAAGAATGTACAGAAAACAACAACATGGTTCAACCCGGAAAATAAACTAAATAATTCTACACACCGCAGAAGCTTCACCCCTAAAATGCGTAACTAATGTTCAAACTGTTCAAATATTCAAACTGACACGTTAAGTAAGCAACTGTTCAAAATATAATTCGCTTACTTTCATCTATCTGTATGCACGTACCATTTAGCCCCGTTTCTTGATGCGGGATCGGGGATGAGATGAGATAAATGTATAAGGCATGTTTCTAGGGCCGGATGCCTCTCCTAAAACCAACCTCACCTGAGGAGCTGATGAAGGTGAAATGTATTATGGTGAATAAATTTAGATGAAAGTAGGCGAATTATATTTTGAACAGTTGCTTACTTAACGTGTCAGTTTGAATAATTCGTCCTTGTAACGAATTTGTAATCCCTGTTTAGTAAAAGTTGAATTTGTTCGTCACATACCTCAGGAGCTGCCGCACTGGTGTCCTCGCGGGATCACTTGATCGCTCGAAACATGGCTTCCGTTAAGTCCTATTTCACCTCGTCAGGAACGCACTGATGATTGATCTGACACACTAGCCTTCCTTCTTATGTTTAAAACATACCCATGTCATCAAATATCCTTTATTTTCGCGTAACTTTCTGTAAGAGTGTCTATTATATAAAGCAAATGGATTGAAAGCAAATGGGACAAATTTTGCTGTGATCGCAAGTGGAACACAACATTTCTTCCAGCCGATACAGAGCAAAGAAGAAAGCAAGCAAGTTTCTGATTTTACCTAACTTCAGTTTGATATGACGTCTGAACTACAAGGATGTGAATTTTGAAATATACTCCAACTGATGTAGATATCCTATGTAAATGCGGTGCAGTCCAGGATCCGAACCACCTGCTGATCTGTCCCAAACTCAAGCAAGGTAATTGATGAGGTCATCTCAGTTGCTAGTTGTGGATGACTACGTTTGATTTTTAAGGGCAAAATACCGATGTCAGCAATTTCTAATTTTTGAAAAGTAATGATTTCACCAGACATGGAAAGGAAGGATGCCGGAAAATGACGATTTATCTTGGGTCCATAAAAATAATGTGAATGCAGTGAATAGTACTGATAATTCTTATATTCTTCTGTCGGGTACATACAATCATATACATTCTCTTCCTCTTATCAGACTCACATCATTATTTACATCAGAGTTTGTCCTGAAAAATCAATCAATCAATCAATCAATCAATCAATCAATCAATCAATCAATCAATCAATCAATCAATCAATCAATCAATCAATGATCTGCATTCAGTGCTGTTGCCCAGGTGACAGATTTTCTATCAGTTATTTACCCCATATTTACATTTATTTATAATTCTTCTAGTTGTTACTTAAATAGTTTCAACGAACTTGGAAATTGATCGAACATTTCCTTGATAATTTATTCCAATCCCTTACTCCTCGTCCTATAAATGAATATTTGTCCCAATCTGTCCTCTTGAATTACAACTTAATCTTCATCTCTCCTACTTTTAAAAGCTCCACTCAAGCTTATTCTTCTACTTATGACATTGTACGACAACTCACCAGTGACAGCTAGAAACATATCACATAGCCGAGCATCTCGTCTCCTTACTCCAGAGTCTTCTCAGCCCAAAGTTTTCATTATTTTAGTAACACTACCCCTTTGTCGGAAATCACTCAGAACAAATCGTGCTGCTTTCCTTTGATTTTTTTCCAATTCTCGTATCAAGTAGTCCTGGTGAGGGTTCCATACACTGGAGCACTAATCTAACTGCGGTCTTACCAGAGACTTATACGCCATCTCCTTTACATCCTTACTACAACACCTAAATACTCTAATAACTATGTGAAGAGATCTGTAAACTTTCTTAATTACTTCGTTAATATGATTACCCCAATAAATCATTCCCTATATTAACACCTAGGTACTTACATTGTTCCCCATGATGTACTTTCACCCTATTAACACAATTTAGAGGATTGTTCCTCTTGGTGAAACTTACAACTTGATTTTTTATCCCATTTATATTCCTACCATTGTCCGCTGTCCATCTCACTACATTGTTTGTCCCCCTGGTGTCGCTCACAATCTTGAAACTCATTTACAACTCTATACAGTGTAACATCATCCGCAAATTGCCTTATCTGTGATTCCAGACCTTTACTCATATTTATCTACGTAAATATTAAGGTCCAATAATACTGGCCTGCGGGACACCTCTCTCAGTCATAACAGGATCAGATAACGCTTCACGTGCTCTATTTCTCTGAGTTATTTTTCCTATAAATGTAGCCACCCATTCAACCACTCCTTTGTCTAATCCAATTGCCCTAAATTCTTTTCAGTAATCTCCCACGATCTAACCCTATCAAATGCCTTAGATAGGTCAATAGTGAAACAGTCCATTTGACCTCCTGAATCTAAAATATCTGCTATACCTTGCTGAACTCCTACAAGTTGAGCTTCACTGGAATAATCTTTCTTAAACCAGAACTGCCTTCTAACAAACCGGTTAGTAATTTCGCAAACGTGTCTAATATAATCAGAAAGGATTCTTTCCCAGAGTTTACAAACTACACATGTAAAGATGACTGGCCTGTAATTTTCCGCTTTATGTTTGTCACCCCATCCCTTGTACACTAGGGTTACTATTGCAACTCTCCATTGAATGGTTAGCTGTGTAACCCGTTCTCTCCATTTCATTAGGTCGTGGGCCAGATATCTATGCACACTATCCATGCCCTTCTTCCTTGATGGATAAGAAATAGCATCTATTCTCCTAGTTCACAATATAAGTCAGAAGAAAACTTACGTGGAAGTGTGTTTTATTTGGTGTAGAAGTTTAATTTACCAAGTATTATTGATTCTTATTCTAGGGGACAATGGGCACGATACAACAAAGACAGTTCATTTAGGGGGGGAATCTGTCCCAGCGGTGTACTTCACCGTTTTGCTACTAGAAGCTCTAACCCTTGTGTCAAATGCAGTGAGGCGACATGATATGGGGAACAGAAGTCTAAACTGACGCGCAAGTCATCAAGGAGTTTTCAAATGAAAAGGAGATGTTTCATTTTTGAACATTATGAAATGGAAACCACCTCAGCCGGTAGGTGGACCCACTATGTTGGGAACAGACTATCATCGACTAAGATAATTTCTTCTTATAATTAAGTCCTCTCCCCAGTCGTTGTTGTCAATATATATACCTAAGTGTTATAGGGGCACTTATAGTTTTTTCTATAGCACTGATTCACGATGAAAAATGACAGCGGATTCTGTACACACTTCTGCCATTGAAAATATTAATAGTCGATATGTGTGCTATAATAATTACATTAAAACCTCAACATTACAAATGCAGTATATAAACATCCTTCTAACATCTTTCCGAACTACTAGCACTGAAACCGCTACAGCTCTTCTAAAAAAGCATCTCCTTTTCATTTGAAAGCTCCTTGATGACCAGCGCGTCAGTTTAGACTTCTTTTCTCCATATCATGTCACCTCACAGCAATTGATGCAAGGGCTAGAGCTTCTCCTAGCAAAACGATGAAGTAGAATCTCATCGTTCTCCCAATTATTACATTCCACGCAGTTTTAAACCAGAGGACCAGTAGTGGGGAAGATTAACACTGTTAAATGGATCGAACTTTAAGTTCGAGGCCCACACAGTTTCTAATTCAACTTGATCTAAATTATTGTGAATGCAAAATGGAATAATCTTCTTCAGATGGAGTCTCCCTTAGACTGCAGCTTCTTTATAGTCAAACGAGAGGTTTGAGGGGAATCTCAGTCGCATATTCTGTGGGTGTATGGGAATTTTCGAAGTCCCTTCAACGAGATAGTTCGGAACTTAAATCTGGGTACATACAGTACATGTTGCTCCACACACAGTGTAGCTCATCAAAAGCATTCCTGTCACCGAGAGAGCTACTTGCGCATCGTATATCAAGTTTTAACAAGTCCTATCGTCTAATCCTTATGTAACTGATCGTGTAAACAACACCCAATTGGACGTTTTCATAAGTCTATATTAAAATTCAGCTCCATTCAGCAACCTGTTCATCATAATTAAGAATGATAATACTTTTATTTATGAAACACAAGCTTTTAAGGCCTTTAACTAACTAAATTAAACATTACATAGACTAGGTGTCTCTGAACAATTTCAGACGAGGAATCATTAAATTCTTATGAGTTTGTCGTGAGTTGAAGCAAAAATATGCTGTATAAAATCAGATTACGATATACGCCTATAAAAATTTATATCAAAATTTATATTAGCTTTGATTATCTGCCTTAGATTCGAACTACTTTTTAACAAACTATGGAAAAAGAAGAAAGCATGTTAATATCCAAAAGAGGTATCGTTAAACATTTTTGTTTTATGGTGACTAATTATTATTTGAAATAATCGCATTTCCCTTCATCTGTTTTGTAAGATGCTCCTAAATCTCTTACTAAATTAGCAAACATATTAATCTGAATTTATATTGAAAAATCTGAATATCTGCATTTAAAATGAAAATGATGAAAATTAATATTCATCAAATAAAATACACACTCGTCGGACTTTGTACTCACACTTACTTGTCACCTGCTTACTTACACGTACGTTATTTGAAGGGCGCCAGCTGCCACTCAGTGCAGCAATAATAGAATGAGACTCTTGACTATCTCTAGGGTGTGGGGTAATAAGCTTACTTTTGACAACATACCATATAAGTTCTGGGAAAAGGAGATTGGCGTTCGGTTTCCCCATTAATTTTGAGGTTAAGATATTTTACTGTCAATGAAATAAAACTATGAATTCGTTTGATAGAACAATATATATTCTTTAAATAATATATCAAAAAATAGTGAGTCTTGTTGCGATAAAACAGATGAGAATATGAAATTATGGCATTGCAACTGAAAGAAACTAGGCATGAATTTGAATTCTTCTCGACCGGACATTTAACAATTTATACGAAATATTTCCCTCACTGATTCACTTGACTGTACCTTCAACACTTTGAGTGTAATTACGACGTATTCCTTTGATCTGGTGTTTACTGTAGATGTGTCACGCCTAACTTGGTGATACATCCTTGTGACTGCTTCTTCTCCATATCATCTGACTTCTTTGTAAGTCGATATGGTATCACCTCATGGCAGGTCCAGGGTTGCCCTCTCTGACTCCATGGTAAGCCCTTGCGTTCGTGTCTTCAACTAAGTGACCGACCAACCTTTGGCCTCACTCTCTCAATGACCAATGATTAATGGCTCACTGAGTCTTCTCCATCTCTCGTTCCCACTCGTTGACTGACCGACTGAGGCCTCTTCATCTAGTAGACCTCTTCACTGTTCAGCTTCCGTTTAACTAATGACTGACGCTACAATATGCATCCACCTTTTATAGACGTTGGTTGACACAGCTACGTAACCTCCAGAAATAACAATGACATACTCCCACAACGCCTCAAACTGTTGCATGTAATGGTGAAATCCCCTGGGTCGGCTGAGTCTCTGAGCGAATTTCTAAAAGCTCACGATGACGTAGCCATGACGTAGCAATGACTTGGCAGAATCGCCAGTAGTATAGCAATATAACAACGTCATATCCAACATCTGATATATAACAATTCTCACTGTACATGTATTGAGTGTTATTTTACACACACGTATATATGCATACATCTAAGTACAATCCTGCAAGCGACAAGCATTGTAAAATTGAACTGAATAAGAATTATAACAAAATAATAGTAATCTCACAGATAAAATAATAATAATACGGAAATAATAATAATAATAATAATAATAATAATAATAATAATAACACAGATGCAATAATAATAATAAAGTACAGATATTACCTTGTAACGGGATTTGAACCGTTACAATTTTCCTATAATAATAATTACTTATGTTTTCTTTTTGAACAAAGTTGCTGTTAATTCTGTAAGTTTAGCATTTCTTAAATTGATAAGGATTTAAAGAGACGGTGATATGTCGAAATTTGATCCCGCAGAAGCTATTTGGTGTGTCGAAGCTAACGACACGTATTTATCACATTTAAATATCCTGATTTGCCGCTGACCCATCTGGGATTGAGTAAGCTGTCTTGGAACTGAACGACGACTTGCATGAAACTAGCACTTCTATAGTAATTCACTGTCACTGGGTCCGAAAATGACCTTCATTTCTTATATCACACAACATAGCGCCCCATTTTAGCAAAACGTGAAGTTATTTCACTCAATTGTGACTAAAGTATTGAAGGTGGAGAAACAGTGAAGGTATCAAAACATGTATTTTGGAGAGCTCTATCAAATGGAAAAAGAAACTTTTGGAAATCATATTCGGTTCAAATATTATTCATGAAAAACCCGTAAAAATAATCTTTAAAAATGAACTTGTTACACAATTATTATCCGAGGTTCATTTTAAATACTGCAATAAATAGATTGATCCTTTGTTAAATGATATATGTGCCGCATTTTTTAATTTCGCAAAACTAAGGTCTCCAGTTCGATTTGAAAGGGGCCATGTATAATGTGACAATAGCGTTACTAGTGGTAGAATTAGTCAACCAATGAGTTTCCGGCCGTGCGGTCAGGGGCGCGCAGCTGTGAGCTCACATCCAGGAGATAGTGGGTTCGAACTCCACTGTCGGCAGCCCTGAAGATGGTTTTCCGTAGTTTCCCACTTTCACACCGGGCAAGGCTATACCTTAATTAAGGCCACGGCCGCTTCCTTCCCATTCCTAGGCCTTTCCTGTCCCATCGTCGCCATAAGACCTATCTGTGTCTGTGCGACGTACAGCAAAATAGCAAAAACAAAATGAGTTTCCGGTTTGAGGTTATGTTATCTAACGATGAATCGCGTGAGTATATCGTGCGCCGTTATGCCGCAAACTCGTAAACGTCATTGGCTGCAAATAATAAGTTAGAAATGTGGAAGGAACTTATAAAATATAGCGATGATCCAGGCCCGATTGGTCGTTCGGATGAAGATGTCGTGATCACTTGGGGATCAGTACTCGTAACGGAACGACTCTCGATGTAGTTTTCAGCTAGATTACACTACTCGAATTGGCGTATTATACATTATACTTTAGCACTTGCAGAGCAATACTTGTATCGGTTCTCAGACAAAAGAAATCACATGTTGAGGATGTATCAATCACGAGTCCGGCAGCTGAAGAAACCATCGGCGTTTATGGACATCATTAGTGAGGAGTTCTAGAAGCGAGCTAAATCGTTTGAAAAGAAAGAAATTAAAATAAATCTGGCAAAAGATATATTTATTTGTGAATAATTGTAGTAGTAAACATTGTGTACATTTTAAGCAATCTCATGGTTTACTTCTCCTTCAGGTCCAATAAGTTTCCTTTTCTTTCTTGAAGGAACATTTTGAACGTTCAGTTGCTTGTCCAAAGGACTAGAACTATGGATTTTTCTTTAGACGATCGTACTTAGTGGGTACATGGGTGCCGCAGTTTCATTATTCGCGGTGTGTGCAGATGTTGTAGGTCTGGTCAATTCAGGAAAGGGATATGGAGGTTGTTCATTGACGTCCGTAAGCTAAGTTTTAAGGCTATAACATATACTATGAACGAAAAACGAGCAAATCCAATCGAATATCATGCCGACATGAATGAGGCATAAGAAAATACGAATTTTCTGTCGATTAACATACACTTCAACGCACACACATTGACTATACGTGATGATTTCAGAGGTCAATGTGTTACTTGGTCTGTAGCAGGGTTACACGAAGTTCACTGCTTCCTTTTTAAGGGAGACAGCTGTGATGACACAGGATTATGAAAGGAATGGGTTCTGTCTGTGGAGAGACGGCGTGAAACTATGTTTGTAGACACATAACCTAGAGTGGAGATTTTAGAAGGAGGAAATACCATAAAATGAAGATAAAATTGAAATTAAAGAAGACTAATTGCGGCAAGTAATCGTAGATAGGAAGAGGAATTAAGGATTGGATTAATTTACTAAGGGACATGTTCGGTAAATTTACAACTTCTTTGAAATTGTTTCAGAAATGCTAGGTAAATAATAATTGATAGGGAATCTGCCACCTAAGCGACATTCGTATGTTATGATCCCATTAGAGGACAACGAAGTCCCGTTAGTTGAATTCTAGTCCATCCTGTCAGTGTCATATTTAAAGAAACATTACAGTATCCCTGATAATACGTTCATACCGTATTCTCTTCTTATGATTAGCAAGACAATGTGTAAGACTGAGCAGGTGGTTGCACGGTTTTGGTCACGCAGCTGTAAGTTTGCATCTTCCAGATAGTTGGTTCGAACCCCAATGTCGACAGCGCTGAAGATGTTTTTCCCATTTTCACACCAGGTAAATGCTGTGTCTTTAATCGAGGCCACGGTAGATTCCTTTTCACTCCTAACCCTTTCCCCCTGTGGGTTGAATAACACCCACGGTATCCACTGCCTGTCGTAAGAGGCGACTAAAAGGGGCCTCAGGGAACCTGAACTTTGGAGCGTGGATTGGCGACCACGGGGCAATAAACTGAGTTCTGGCATTGCTTCCACTTCCTTGTGCCAGGCTCCTCACTTTCATCTATCCTATCAGACCTCCCTTGGTCGACTATTGTTCTTTTCAGACCCCGACGGTATTTCGTATGGAGGCCTAGGGAGTCTTTCATTTTCATGCCCTTCGTGGCCTTTGTCTTACTTTGGCCGACACCTTCATTTTTCGAAGTGTCGGACCCCTTCCATTTTTTCTCTCTGGTTGCCTACTTGTACTTCCTCTTAAAACAATAATCACCACCACCAATACCTCCTAGCCCTTTTCTGACGCATCATCGCCATAAGACCAACTTGTGTCGGTGTGACGTAAAGCAAATTGTAAAAAAAAAAAAAAAAAAAAAAAAAATACATCTATGTATAAGAAATTTGGAATACATTCTGGTAATAATAACAATAATATACTTTGGTCCCGGCTATCTACAGTAAATACAACTCTTTTGAGGGACCTGTGTTATGAACTGGACGTTTGTTCTCGCAACAAGTCTTGACCCTATACTTAAGTACTGTCAGTGACCTTTACAACAAACTGTGAATTCTTTGTGGATAATTTTACTGAACGAACACTCAATATGGTGAAGAATTTACTTCTTCTACTGCTTTTCCCACATCTGTGGGGTGGCGGGTGCAAACTGTGTCGCACATGTGGATTTGGCCCTATTTTACGGTGGAATGCCCTTCCCGATGCCAACCCTATATGGAGGGATGTAATTACTATTGCATATTTTTTGTGGTGGTTGGTAGTGTAGTGTGCTATCTGAATATGAAGAGGAAAGTGTTTGTTGTGACAAACACAAACACCCAGTCCCCGGGTCAGAAGAAATAATCGGACGCGATTAAAATCCCCGAACCGGTCAAGAGTCGAACCGAGGACCCTCTGAACCGAAACGAACAGCATCATGTCCTCACTCCATATGAATGTGGAAGGCCTCTACGCTGACCATTCAGTCAATGAGTCGGGCAATATGGTGGAGAATACAACTGGTAAATTGCCTACGCGGTGCGGGTCGGATAAATGTAAGCTTCAAAATCAGTAACCCTAAAGATGCTTCTCATTTCTTTCTAATAACCGTCGTAATGATTACCATATTCTAATATATTTACTTTTCATCTTGTGTGTTTTGAAATGTCACCGTACGGTACATCTGCAGTATCAGTTTAAACAAATGTTGATCATTTCTTTTAATTCTGCAACAGGAGACCGCTTGTGCTGCTGAACTGATTAGTTGCCGTCCTTCTACTGGACTAACGCCAAACAAATTTCACGGTCTGATGGGAAGGAGGTGGGGGAGTAGAATCAGGTGATGGAAAGGCGTGAATGCCCCTGGGACGTGTTACAGTACAGAGTGCAGTGTTGCGTTCTGCATCAAGCTTTGTGTAATCCTGTTGCTCATTAAACCAAACAGAATGTTCTTCAAATATTATGACCTATCGTGTGAAACAGGGCATGATAAAAGATGCTTTAAAGTAACGTTCACTAGCGTTCAGGTTTGAAGACAAGTGAAGAATTACACCTTAGATTTATTTTGGCGAGAACATTGTTTATCGCACAATAGTTTTCTGAAGATTAATGTGTTTAAAAATGAGTATGTCGTGCGCCGTTATGCAGCAAACACGTAAACGTCATTTGGCTGCAAATAATAAGTTAGAAATGCGGAGAGGTCTGGAATTGAGATGAACATGTTTTTCGATCAACGTGACTCGAACCGGCTTACCACGATGTCTGACCATGTAGACTGGACGCCTTAACGGTCATGACCACCAGGTGGACTGAAGGAACAAATAGCTATGTCCTATTAATTGTTGACGTAATCAAGATCTCTTGAGGCGCACTCTGACCTGATAAAGACAGGTCATCCAGTAGAGTTTCACTTCACTCTTAGACGGCAGCGGAATCGGAACGTTGATGGCCTCCGTTCTGCAACCGGTAGCTGAAGCTAATCGATATTATTTCTTCTTCTTCTCCTTCTTCTTATTATTATTATTACCGAGCGCGTTGGCTGCGCGATCCCGGTCCTGGTTGTTAGCTTGCACGCTAGAGATGGTGGACTCGAACGCCACTTCTAGTAGCCCTAAAGACGTTTCTTCCCGGACTCCCATTTTCACACCAGGCAAATACTGGGGCTGTACGGTATCTTAATTAAGGCCACAGTCGCTTCCTTCCCAGTCTTAGCTCTGATATATCTCATTGTTGCCATTAGACCTGCCTGAATCGGTGCAAAATAAAACGAATAGCACGTTAATAATTTATATCCTAATCCGTTTACCCTCCAAGGTTGGTTTCTCCCTCGGACTCTGCGAGGCGTCCCACCTCTACCGCCTCAAGGACAGTGTCCTGCAGAGTGAGACGTTGGGTCGGGGGATACAACTGGGCAGGGGGACCAGTACTTCTCTTAGGCGACCTCACCTGCTATGCTGAATAGGAACCTTGTGAGGGATGGGAAGATCGGAAGGGATAGACAAGGAAGAGGGAAGGAAACGACCGTGGCTTTAAGTTACTGTAGGTACCATCGCGACATTTGCCTGGAGGAAAAGTGGAAATCACGAAAAACCACTTCAAGGATGGCTAAGGTGGGAATCAAACATCCACCCCCCCCCCCCAGTTGACCTCCCAAGGCTGAATGGACCCAGTTCCAGTCCTCGTACCACTTTTCAAATTTCGTGGCAGAGCCGGGAATCGAACTCGGGCTTCCGGGGGTGGCAGCTAATCACACTAACCACTACACCACAGAGGTGGACATTATTATTATTATTATTATTATTATTATTATTATTATTATTATTATTATTATTATTATTATTATTGTTATTGTTGTTGTTGTTGCAAGTAAATCACAGACATTATGATAGTATTTGGTTGCAATACATGATTAGTTCTATTCAGGCCTCAATGCATGGTGAAAGGTTACTGAATTTTGTACATCTTCTTGGATCTTATTTCAGTGATTATTTTTCTTAACTAATAGAAATAAGGAATTTCATAGTTATTTTAACATAGCGATGGTACTATGGTAGTCGAGCTCTTTGGCTAAATGGTTAGCATAGTGGTGTTTGGTTCAGAGGGCCCCGGTTTCGATTCCCGACCGAGTCTGTGTCTGGTTAATTCTTCTAATCGTAGTTTGGAGTCTGGGTGTCTGTGTTTCTATTAATACACACCTTCATTTACATGCAACACATCCTACTAGAAACCACCGCAGAAATAGACACTAGTGAATACATTCTTCCACATAGCATTGGCGTCAGGAAGGCATTTGGCAGTAAAAATGAGATATTTTCACATAAAGTGCCAACCCCAGGTATAGTACACGTCACGTGGGCTAAACACTAAAAGGCAAAAATCACCGCCCTATTCTCTTTTTTTATTGGTTCATCACTGGTGCCAACTTGACTGGTTACATATTGAAATCACGAGACATAACCACTACACCACAGAGGTGGACATTATTATTATTATTATTATTATTATTATTATTATTATTATTATTATTATTATTGTTATTGTTGTTGTTGTTGCAAGTAAATCACAGACATTATGATAGTATTTGGTTGCAATACATGATTAGTTCTATCCAGGCCTCAATGCATGGTGAAAGGTTACTGAATTTTGTACATCTTCTTAAGGAATTTGAGGAAAATGGCAACAATGAAACAGCCACAAAACTTATTCAATCACTGAATGACAATAGAAAACAAATTTGGAACGACACTGTGTCATCTCTTGATTTTACCCACTCAAGTAGAAAGGCCTGGTCTCTCATTAGAAAGCTTGACTCATCAAAGCCAGCTGGCAGGCAGAACCTGAGTGTTAACATTAATGATCTAGCCAAACACGTGATCTCTATCTCAAAGATCAATAGAGATAAACAAGTTGTAAGGGAAATCCGGTCAGCACTGAAACATAAAATAGCAATTAGCAAAACAACAGTCATCCCAATTCTCTTGTCCTTTCACAAGAGAGGAAACCCTAGAAGGCATCAAGAACATAAAATCCGGGAAAGCAGCAGGTATAGACGGCATCTATCCTGAATTCCTGCAACATCTTGGACCTGCAACAATCACTTGGCTCACCAAATTCTTCTCCAATATTTTGGAGACAGGTAACCTTCCTTCACTATTCAAGAAGACCAAAGTAATATCGATCTTGAAACCCAACAAAGACCCTCTGAGAGTGGAAAGCTACAGACCCATTGCACTGCTAAGTGTTACTCTAAAGCTCCTGGAAAGACTAATATACAATAGGATCTCAGAAACCATCAATAATCTCCTTCCCACAGAACAAGCTGGCTTCAGACCTGGAAGAAATTGCGCTGACCAAATTTTTGCATTGACCTCTCATATTGAAAATGGATTTGAGAATCGGAAGATTAGTATGGCTGTCTTCTTAGACTTATCAGCAGCCTATGATACTGTCTGGCGAGAAGGGCTTCTGCTAAAACTTATCTCTGCCATCCCCTGTGTCAAGCTTACTAATCTCATTGGCAATATGATTAGCAACAGAAACTTTCAGATCTTTTCGGATGATGCAGTAAGCAAAACCTACAAACTGAATGATGGACTTCCACAAGGATCTGTTCTGGCACCCTTACTTTTCAACCTCTATACTGCTGACTTACCAGCAACTAAGTCCAGAAAATTTATTTACGCAGATGATATACTACTGGTTAGCCAAACACCAAGTTTTCCAGAAGCTGAACAAATTCTTACAGCAGATCTAGAAAAGCTAGATACATACTTCCAAAAGTGGTGTCTCCGTCCAAATCTCCAAAAGACTGTTGTATCTGTGTTTCATCTCAGAAATAAATTTGCCAACTACAAGCCTTCAATAACATTCAGAAATCAATCCTTACAACACTGTCCCTTCCCAAAATATTTAGGTGTCACATTAGACAGATCCCTAACATATAAACATCATATTAATAACACAGCCGCCAAGATTAAAAGTCGGAATAATATTCTTCAAAAATTAGCCGGCACATCTTGGGGCGCAAACAACCAAGTGTTGAGATCTACTGCTCTAGCTCTTTGCTATTCAGTTGCTGAATACTGCGCTTCAATTTGGCTGAACAGTGCTCATACTGCGAAGATTGATGCTCAACTAAATCAAACAATGCGCATCATAACCGGTTGTATTCGCTCTACAAACGTGGCCTGGCTGCCTACACTCAGTAATATTCCTCCGCCTTGCTTAAGAAGGTCTGAAGCTCTTCTAAAACTGTGGAAGAAGACCAGCCAGGACTCCAACCTCCCCGTTCACCAGGATATTACTCAACCTGCCCCTCCTCGACTTAAGTCTAGATCTCCACCCTGGCGCACTGCACTTACACTGGAAGAATCTGGGTTCTCCATCACGAACGCCTGGTTACACCAATGGCAGCAGTCTTCTGTTCCCAATCAACATCTTGTGACTCTACCTCATGTTCAACCTCCTGGATTCCATCTACCCAGACGTCAATGGAGGACTCTAAACAGGATAAGAGTCAATCAAGGAAGATGCGGCTATACGCTTTATAAATGGGGCTGGCTGAAGTCTTCTGGGTGTGATTGTGGAGCTACCTCACAGACCATCCACCACGTAATTGCCGAGTGTCCACGGAGAGCATTTCAAGGTCCTTTGGAGGACATTCATAACGCAACTGAGGAGGCCTTGAAATGGATCAATGGACTTGATTTGGAACTATAGGCTTCTGCTTGTATATATTGTGTATATATTGTATACTTATTTATATAATCTATCTGTGCACATCATACGATAAATAATAAATAAATAAATAACCGTCAAGAAGCTAACCTCAGTGTATCAATAATGGAGGTTCCCTTACCCAAATAAATGATAATAAATTATCGATCAAGATATTCATAATGAAGGTGGACTTGAAGCTCAATGGGGAATTAAGGAAATACACACACTCACTCTCACCCTCACTCAATTTAATGTTATATGTTTCTGCCTTTATTTTGATACACGCATTACTACAATCGTATTCTTCGGTGTTTGCCTTGTGTAAATAATTCACCTCCCTTCTTGAAATTCGCTATTATATGTCGGACTGAAGATAAACTACGCTCTAATAATACACAAGCAAATATATTACACGTGCATGCGCCGTAAGTCAATAAGAATACACAAAGGCCAAGTCTGAAAACCATACCGAAGTCGTGACAAGAGAAGGTTAGGTTAAGTTTAATGAAATTTCCTTCCATTTGAACTGAACTGATCTTTATAGAGGAGGTAATGTTGCTTTCCTTTTCGAAAGAGTTCTTGCAGATTTTTCTTGCTTCTTAGACATTCTAATGGAGTTCTCTACGTAAGTATTGGACGAAATAAGACCGTAATTAATAAAATGCTGTGTTCGTCATTTCATACGAACTACGTTATTAATGCATTATTCGAACACGTCACAGTTCTACTTACTAGGTATTATACAAAGACATTTACAATCCCACAGAAAAAAGAAAGAATGCTTTAATTATACCCGCAAATGTAACACTAGTGATTTTAACAATACGCCAGTGGCAATAAGTTACGTAATTCTCGCAAAACACGAAATAAACTATGACTGTGTAGTGCCAAAGTGCCAGATTAACAGTAACTGTAAGACGTGGTATCGGCAAGTAGGGTTAGCGACAGTGAATCGAACCCAACAGTTAGAAAATCACTAAAATTCACTATCTTTCGATGATGACATGTCATGGAAAACGCATATCACGAACATCACCCAGAAAACATTCTCTGCATTGCACATGCTGCGCGGGTATAAATATTTCCTGAAAAACTAAAAAAAAAAAAAAAATGCTGGTAGAAAGTTTGGTTTTCCCTCATTTCGACTATTGTGACGCGATTTATAGAGACACTCGAGGCAAGTTATTGAGCAGATTACAACGTGGTCAAAATGCTTGTGTGAGATACGTCTATAACCTACGGTACTATGACCACGTAACTCCTTTATATAACCATCTATCTTGGCCCCGACTAGAAATCCGTCGCACTGTGCATTCCCTATGCCATCTCCATAAAATCCTTCATTCTTCACAACCATTTTACCTTACTTCATATTTCAAATACTTATCCTCTTATCACAGTCTTAACACCAGATCCACTAATAATTCCATCCTTGCTTTACCTACCCATAGAACTGCCATCTATGATAAATCATTCACAGTAATTGCCTGCCGTGAGTGGAACCTCCTTCCCGAAAATATCAGGGGGTTAAGCGCTACTCGCACTTTCAAGGAAGCACTTTGGAGACATTTTATGCACCAGTAAGGATCATCTGTAAACTTGATGCTGCTACTGACAACCATTCTATTGTTATGGATGTCCTGGTAGAGAGTCTAAAATTCTTATCCGATTTGTCTTTAAAATCAAATTTAATGTATTGCCTTTTTTTTACATGTAGGATATTGGTTTTAAGAATTTATCTCTTTTTATATCTGATTTATTTCATCTTAATTTAATCTTAATTTTTTAATTTAATCTTCATTTATTTCATCTTAATATAATCTCACCATTCTTGTATTATTATTAATTTAATTTGTATTAGATCTAGTTATTGCAAGTAATACAATGCAATGTATGTATATTTCAGTTCCTGGTTAGATGGAAGAGAAGGCCTGAAGGCCTTAATCTTGCCAGGTAAAATAAAACATTACTTACTTACTTACTTACTATCTTCCGTATTAACATGGGAGAAAGAGTAAGGTTGTATACTTAGTGTATAGGCTTAGGTGCGAGGGAGTATAACTGGGAAAACTCTAAGAAGAAGAAGAAGAAGAAGAAGAAGAAGAAGAAGAAGAAGAAGAAGATGATGATAGTGATGATGAAGTGGTGACTCTTGTAATTATTGTATTACTATTGAGTACACCAAGATAACCATCTTCTCATATAACAAATCCAAAGTGAGAAAGAAGTCTGACACATGGAAGAATGATAGCACCGGGAAGAAAGTGGGGGTGCAAGAATCAAAGGTTCCCTAGGCCTCACAAACCAGCTTCCATCATAGTCGGGAGAGAACAAGAGTCGACGCACGTGGCTCAAGGAAATGGAATCAATGGTGATGGTGGTGGTGATAGGAATGGTGGAATAAAACTCAGCACATACACTATTCTCAGAAACAATTACACCTATATATAGAGCCCTGCGCGGATATACAAAAATATTATTCGCATCCACTCGGCAACCGCAATTCCTTCATCCGCACCCGCATCTGCAACCGCGAATGGTTATCCGTGGATAATTTAAAAATGTAACTGTATTGCACCCAAGGTATTGAATGAATGAATGCATACTGATCTGCATTTAGGGCAGTTGCCCAGGTGGCAGATTCCCTATCTGTTGCTTTCCTAGCCTTTTCCTACATGATTTCAAAGAAATTGGAAATTTATTGAACGTCTCTCTTGGTAAGTTATTCCAATCCCTAACTCCCCTTCCTATAAATGAATATTTGCCCCAGTTTGTCCTGATTAATTCCAACTTTATCTTCATATTGTGATCTTTCCTACTTTTATAAACGCCACTCAAACTTATTCGTCTACTAATGTCATTCCACGCCATCTCTCCGCTGACAGCTGGGAACTTAGAACTTAGTCGAGCAGCTCTTCTTCTTTCTCTCAATTCTTCCCAACCCAAACTTTGCAACATTTTTGTAACGCTACTCTTTTGACGGAAATCACCCAGAACAAATCGAGCTGCTTTTCTTTGGAATTTTTCCAGTTCTTGAATCAGGTAATCCTGGTGAGGGTCCCATACACTGGAACCATACTCAAGTTGAGGTCTCACCAGAGACAAATATGCTCTCTCCTTTACATCCTTACTACAACCCCTAAATACTCTCATAACCATGTGCAGAGATCTGTACCCTTTATTTACAATCATATTTATGTGATTACCCCAATGAAGATCTTTCCTTATATTTATACCTAGGTATTTACAATGATCCCCAAAGGGAACTTTCACCCCATGAACGCAGTAATTAAAACTGAGAGGACTTTTCCTATGTGAAACTCACAACTTGACTTTTATCCCCGTTTATCATCATACCATTGCCTACTGTCCATCTCACAACATTATCGAGGTCATTTTGCAGTTGCTCACAATCTTGTAACTTATTTATCACTCTATAGAGAATAACATCATCCGCAAAAAGCCTTACCTCCGATTCCACTCCTTTACATATATCATTTATATATATAAGAAAACATAAAGGTCCGATAATATTGAAACGGATACATCTGTCAATATAATACAACAAGTCTCACACGTGGCACCAGCCCCTCTACAGCCACACTTTTATGAAGGATCTCCACTTGCGGAAACTACCGACAAATCGAGCGGCACTTTTGTTTTTTCCTTCCATTAATTGCGGGCAGGAGCCAGTTGGGCTTGGACACGACTTTATGGTCTCAGGACTCTTTATATATCACTATTCTCCTTTATAAATGTCAAGGGTCACCTAATCACAAGCAAACATAAGAGCACACCGAAGTGAAAATCAATAAACTTCATTTAGAAATTATCAGCAAAATTGTCTGCACTTGCCATACAGTTTGCATCCGCCAAGACATTAACTTCGCGGATTTCCCCATCCATGCAGGACTCTACCTATAGATACTGTATAATATCTGTTGTGATTTCATAGGTTTTGTACTTACGTAACCAAGATTCAAAGACCCCAGAATAAAGTATAATATTCGTGGTCTTTTCCAATGCATGCGATAGTAAAGGATATTTTTTTATTAGGAGTTGGTAACGTTCATGACGTCGCTGCCATACAATATTCATCATCATAGCATCCAGTTTTTGTTGTTTGTGATGCTCGTTTGTCGAGTTTAATAATGTCGGCTACATAAAGTTCTGTGGTTTGTTACACAAATCTCTTCAGAGACATTAAGAATGCTCGAAAAGCTTGTAGTGAAGCAGCAATAAAAAAGTAAACTAACAGACTTATACCTGGTATATGCGTTCCAGTGAAGCCCGCAATAGCACCAAAGACGACCCGTGGAATCACCGACCACCAACTGCGTGAGGGGTGAAAGAAAGGGAAAATATAGAGTATAGAGGAGATAGCAGCAAAGGTTGGAATATAGTTGGAAATGTTCACACAATTCTTCGCAAACATTTGAATATGCATTACATGTCTCAAAAGTTGATACCAGAAATGTTGTATCCTGAAAACAAAATCAAGAATGATTATTTCTGGAGATATGATCACCATAATCGCTGGAGATTAAAACTTGGTATGTAGACATATTTCGTCGCCTTAGGGAGGCAGTAAGAACGAAACGAACATCTAGTTTCCTTTGCTCGATAGCGCATCAACACATCGATCAATACTGGTAAAATATATTACCTTACCAGGCACAACGTTACTAATTTGGACCATCCTTCATAGTCTCCCTACCGAGATCGATAGCTGCAGTCGCTTAAGTGCGGTCAGTATCCAGTATTCGGGAGATAGTAGGTTCGAACCCTACTGTCGGCATCCCTGAAAATGGTTTTCCGTGGTTTCCCCATTTTCACACCAGGCAAATGCTGGGGCTGTACCTTAATTAAGGCCACGGCCGCTTCCTTCCCACTCCTAGACCTTTCCTGTCCCATCATCGCCGTAAGAACTATCTGTGTCGGTGCGACGTAAAACAACTAGCAGAAAAAAAAAAGCATACTCTCCCGATCTGCTTTCACCGGAGTTCTTACCTTTCCGCGGCTTAATACTCATCTGAAAGGACGAGAATTCACGAACGCTGATGACGTGATGACGTTTACTGCAAATGCGAGCAGAGCACTACGACTGGTTTCGCAAAATGGCTTCCAGCAATGCTTCCAGTCACTTAACACGCGATGGGAGAAGTGAATTGTTGTGGAAGATAATTACGTTGAAGGAGATGTATGATTTGCGTTATTGCAATTAAATTCTGTGTTATTAGCCAAATCTGGGAACTCTTTGAAGCTAGTAGCGTAGGCATTTTGATAAAAATTAAATTAAATATGATAAAATTCTAGCCGACCTTGCAGTCTACGGATAGCGTGCGTGCCTCTCATGCGGAATCTCCGGGTTCGATTCCCAGCCACATCGGTGGTTTTTACCTGTATCTCAGAGCAGCTTCGAGGTCCACTCAGCCTACTTGATTACAATTGAGGAGCTATGTGAGGATGAGATGGCGAACCCCTGGTCTAAAAAGGGAAGAAAAACAGCCGAGAGGATTCGTCGGACTGACCACACGTTACCTCCTAATCTGTAGACCTTCGAGCTAAGTAGCGGTCACCTGACAGGCCAAGGCCCATAAGGGCTATGGTGGCATTGGGTTTATTGTTTAGGTAAAATATTAACCCTCTACTGCATGAATTATTTTTCGTTTCCGTTTCATGAAGAAAATTTCAAGCTTTAATGTTCAACATACGCTCAGTGTTTTAGATGTACCAGCAATTCTTGACTGGGCCTAATAGCTTACAGTTGAAGGTGTGACGTAAAACTACCTCTGCCTACAATATTTATCCATGTATACATTTGAAAAGGTGAAAAGTTATTTGTTGCCTAATGGCAACAGTATGCAGTAGAGGGTTAAATGCGAGGAAGATACTGTTACGTGTCAGCTCTGTCGTAGCCCCTTTCGGTATTTCTTGGAAAGGACTGGTGAGACCTGGAGAGCATGGCTGACATTTTTGTGTGTTGTTCTCGTCAGTTGACTTATGTGTGAGTTTCTTAGGGATTCAAAGGGAATGTTCTGCCTCTAGTCACCTCGCGAATGTTCTGGTTTACATCAATCGAGCAATAAAATACGAGACTAGCCGCGGACAGTCAGTCAGCGTTGGACTCCGTGCTGGAGTCAGAGTGAGACTCAGTCTGTTGAGGTTTTAGTGGCTGGGCTGATGGCGACAGAGGTGTTGGCTGTCGCTAGTGTGCCGCCTAGGTCTGAACGAGGAGCTGTTGTTGGTGTGTGGGAGTGTCGAGCGCGTAACTGGACTGCAGACGACATGCGACATGCGACGACTACCTGAGAGTACTATGCATTTGTGTATTTATGTGGAATGAGGATTTCCCTGAGTCAGCGAGGGAAGCCGCTATCGTGAGTACGAGGGTAAATGGACCTGTGTTAATATTCGCTGTTGTTAATATCGTCCTGCTGCTGAATACTTTTGAGGTGTTGCTGTTTAGTTGTTTACTGCATGTGACTGTGTGAATTACTGGACTGTCTCTAGAGTCGAACCAACGAACAGTCATCGTGTGTCGAGTGGCTTGTAGCCCTGTGTTAAGATGCAGCTGTCTACACGCAGCTGCTGTATATGGAGACTAGACTCGGAGAAGTGAAAGTAAGGCTCAGCCGTCCCCAGGTAATAGCATAGGGCGGACTTCCTGCTGCGCCATAAGGAAGAGAGACTTGTAAATAATGTTATACACTATTTAATCCACCACTTATAATAGATGCTCGGTCATAATTCTAGGCAATTAATTTTCTTGGATGATCACCAACCAAGGGATCAGTTTCATTGGAAATACAGCCTGCGATGTGTTTGTGCGTCAAACAAGTGAAATACGAGGGCTGTAAATAAAGTAGTGCCAACGTAGTCCAGACACTCGCAGGAGGTCAGGCATGAGCAAATAGCTCTTGTCGATGTATAGTGTGCATTTGACAGGCATCCAGTTGGGAGTGTTGTTGCTGTGTGGCGTTGAAGTGAAGAGTGCCGATTTCATCGATCTAAAGCATATTTTCAAAAGGTGATCAGCGTTCTTGGATTAAAGTCGAGGGTGCCCGTGGCAAAATTGCATCAGCATGTTATCGAGGATTACGTGAAGCCTGTGGAGAGAATGCAATTCCGTACAGGACGCTTGCACGTTGGATTTCGTGCGGGTCGGAATGAAACTGCGGATTTGTACCGCACAGGTCGGCCGTCCAATCCTCAAGATCGGAGTGACATCGTGAGTTGTGTCTTTTCCGTAGACCATCGAGGGACTGTCCGGGAGTTATCCATAGCTGTTGGTCTCAGTCATCATTTTTTATTTTACAATTTGCTTTACGTCGCACCGCACAGATAGGTCTTATGACGACGATGGGACAGGAAAGGCCTACGAGTGGGAAGGACGCAGCCGCGGTCTTAATTAATGTACAGCCCCAGTATTAGCCTGGTGTTAAATGGAAAACAATCTTCAGGGCTGCCGACAGTGGGGTTCGAACCCACTATCTCCCAAATGCAAGCTCACAGTTGCGTGCTCCTAACCACACGGCCAGCTCGTCCGGTATCTCAGTCATTAAACTGTGTGGCACATACTGACGAAATGTCTTAAAATGAGGAAAACTGCGTCCCGTTGGGTTCCACATCAACTCAACGACGTACAAAAATGGCACCAGTGTGCTCTGGCTGGACAGATACTGCAGCGTATTGCCACCATTGATGAGATGTGGAACGAGCCTACGAGCCTGGGTTAAAGCGTCAGCTGAGTGAATGGCGTCACCCAGGTTCGCCAACTCCGCAGAGATTTCTACAAGAACCCAGTCGGGTGAAGCTTATGCTGATTGTGGCATACGACTACGAAGGTGTTATTCTTAAGCATGCTGTGCTTGAGGCACAAACCGTCAACAATGACTACTATTGCCGATTTCTGGAGAGACATCTGCGTCCGGCTATGAGGCGCAGACGTCCGCGTTTATTGCGAGACGATCGCTCTATCGTGTTGCATGAGAACGCACGCTGTCATGTCGCAAACAATGTCAAGCTCTTGTTGCAACGGTGGGATCGGGAGGTCTTGGAACACCCTCCGTACTCACCAGACATGATTCCTTGTGACTTCGACCTCTTTCGGAAGTTGAAGGAACCCCTCCGCGGCCTCCGATTTCCTAACGTGGAATCTGTACTCCGCGCAGTAGAACGCTCCGTCGCTGTCATCAACAGAGAACGCCTTGCCAACAGTCCCCAACGGCTTCTAGATTTTGGCAAAAGGTAATAGACTTTGCAAGTGACTGAATTGGAGGAATGTAATGCAATTGTACTTGTTAGTTCATTAAGGAATGCGTTCTATCAATATAGCTACTACTTTATTTACATCCCTCGTATGAATGCTGGTTATATAGCACTTCAGAATAAGAGGCAGCGAGAAAGGCAGGGATCATTTAAAATTCATAATTACTTCAAAGTTTCTCCAGCAGTCCAATTTGCTTTCGAGCTTCAGGTTGTCTACACCGTTGCTCAAGAAGTATAATACTGCCATCTACATGAACTTGAGTAGAACTCCTCCGGTTAGAAGCACGGCCGACTTGATGCGTCGCTCTAGGTAGGAACTTTCTGCCTCTTGTTAGTTGTGGCAAGACCGACTACAGTATCTCAGGCATTAATGCTACTATCGACTGGCGGGAAAATGGTAGAATTCGTGGTGGATGTAAGGGATGTGTGGTTCGCATATGGTTAAGTTTGTTCACATTGTGTTTAGAGGATAGGAAGTACTATTTCATCCGCATTATTAAGTATAAAATTAATAGGCAGCCATTAGCGATTAATTCATATTGTGTAGGCCTAGTGTTGTCCGACTCGTTGGCTGAATGGTCAGCGTACTGGCCTTCGGTTCAGAGGGTGCTGGGTTCGATTCCCGGCCGGGTCGGGGATTTTAACCTTCATTGGTTAATTCCAATAGCCCGGGGCTAGGTGTTTGTGCTGTCCCCAACATCCCTGCAACTCACACACCACACATAACACTATCCTCCACCACAATAACACGCAGTTACCTACACATGGCGGATGCCGCCCACCCTCATCGGAGGGTCTGCCTTACAAGGGCTGCACTCGGCTAGAAATAGCCACACGAAATTATTATTCTTTGGCCTAGTGTTAGAGGTGTAAATAATTGCGCATAAAAAAGCTTATTGTTGTGCTATAACGGCTGTATAATTTGCCAAAATGGATCGTTCGTGCTGCGTACTAGGTTGTACATCATGGGCGCCCATATGACAGTTTGTAGGGGGGCGGGGTCTAGACCTGGGGGTATGTTGTATTTTAAGTATTTTTGGAAGATGAATGGCGATTTGTATTTCGCAGTAGAATAACACCCATGATATCCCCTTCCTGTTGGTGGGGGCGGTACTACCACTTCTAAATAAATAATAAATAATTCTCTTGAAAGAAAACACCTGACTACATTACATTTTTGCCTTTCCCTGAGAGCTGGAGTGGGGCCGCAACCCCCCGCCCCCCTTGCCCCCGGGCATGGGCGCCCTTGTTGTACATTAAATTATAGTTGCAGACACTTCAGTTTTTAATTTCCCTGAATATAGAGCTCTAAGGGGGAAATGTATAAGCAATATACACAAGGAAAATCAAGTCAAAGGCCAAACCGTTCCACGTATTGAACCAAGATTTGTGGTTAAGAAGCGTCTCTTTCCAACAGAAAGTGGTGGTATTTTAGGGAGACAAGTTGAATTTTGGTGAGATTTGGTTTACTTACGATGACCTCAGAACAAACTACTGGTTCCAATCAACGCGGATGATAATGCTCTTTTTATGAGGGTACACGATGAGGGTAGATTTGACGGTATCTTGTCAAAGAATGCCTGTTTAAAGGTGTCGAGTACCTTGAATGTGGAGGTGTTTTATAAGAAAATAGGTGTGTGCCAACAGAGACCTTCTGTTTAACAGTTGGGATAAGCTGTACAATTTGGTGAGTCAATTTAGAGTTACGAACATCTTTCCATCTCCAATAGCAATTATATCCTAATGAATATTTTTGAGGATACCTGCATTCCTGATAGTGATGTGGATAGAGTAAGATGTAAGAAAATAGAATTGCTTTGGAATTATATTGCTATTATTAGTTTCAGTATCCACCAGAGCTTCTGATATGAACTTCTACAATTTCTCACACATATCAGTTGACACGAAAAAAGAAAGAAAAAAAACATCATGTATATCTTTGATAGAATAGGTTCGTACGAATACTATTAAAGTTTGCTCTAAATTTGACCAGAAACTCGTTGTATCCCACAGTTATTGAGAGAAAGTTGGTCTAGATATTAGCATTTAACATAACAGCACAAAATTTTTCATAATGAATGTACTGCTATTTCTGAGGACTCTATCCAATTTCTGAATGTAATACGTAAATAGTGGATCAACAGAGGTGTGACCAGCCTATATGCTCACATTAACTTACTTTGAATTTCCTACTGTAACAATCTGTCCTAATATTTCTGTAATTGCTCATATAGGATTGTATTGATGGATATCGTCAATTCTACCACCACCGTGTACCTTAATAAAAGGAAACATATAATCCTTTATTACTATGTTAAGTGGAACCAGGTGTTTGTTAGATAAAATGCATCTATTGTATGTCATATTTCCTTTCATGTTTCGTTATGTCAGTGTTGTGTTATTTATATTTTAAACGATGCTAAGCTAATGGATTAACCTATACATTCGTTCGTAATCCTCTTCTTGTTTATTGTGCATCATTCCAATTATTGTATACAATGTATATGGTCATGGCATTAATATTGGAATTCCTGGAGGAAATAAATCTAATATGCGAAGCTTTCGCATCGAAATGAAATTATTTAGATGACTCGTTAACCTTGAACAGTAGGCAGCTGATCCTCCTATGACGCCAACTATTTTGGTTTTGATACTACGGTCTGATATATTGTAGTCGATCTTGGTTATGGGATACAATGCTTTCCTGGTCAAATTTGGAGCACGCTTCAATAACCTTCACACGTACCTATTCTATCAAAAATATGCATGGTGAGTTACAGTCATGTTGTTAGTTCTTTGTATCAACTGACAAGTTCTTGGATATGAGTAAGAACTTGTACAGCCCAAATCAAACGCTCTGGTGAATACTGTAGCTTACATAATCTGAAACTGATTATTCCAATACTAATCCAAAGAAAATTTTGTTTTTCTGAGCCTTACTACATCCACATCACTTCCAAGAATCAAGACATCAAAATATTCTATTGAGGTGGAAAGATGTTCTTCATTGTATTTCGAAAGATGACTAAGCAAATTGTACAGCTTATCCCCCCTGTTATGCTTAAGATAGCCGTTTCCTCCTCATTGCAGCATCCACTTAAACGTCTTGGTTGGCACACTCGTTAGTTTTTACACAACACATTTGCATATAGGGAAATCGACACTTCAAAGCACGCATTCATTGACGGATAACATCAAATCTACCAATAGCATCCTTCATTACTATGTTAAAATGAACCAGCTGTTTGGACTGAAGGCATCGAAAGTAGTTATAACATCTTGTTCACAGCACTTGGCAAAATTCAACTCGTCTCCCTAGATTATTTACCACTTTCTGTTGAAAAGAAATCTTCGAAATTTTCCCGATGTACTGCATATTCCGTCTCCCTTAAAGCTTTATATTAAGAGAACGTATAGTCTGAAGTATCTGCTACAGTAGGTCTATAACTTAATCTACAACCTGGTACGCAATACGAACGACCCTTTTTGGGAAATGTTACAGTCGTTGCAGCACAATAATGTACACTAATATTCACTCTATTGTATACACTATATACGTATTTACTGCTAACACTACACCACACTAACAACCCGTTGTGAAGAGTGTGAATTTCCTGAGTATACACTTCAATAACTCTGTCACAATAACATATTGTTATCCTCTATACTCAATGCAAATATTAGCATGTGCGAACCACACGTCCCTACGATCGTGCCATTTTCCTCCCAGTCGATAGTAGTATTAAGGTCTGGATTACCGCAGTCGGTCTTGTTTATCGTCATGACAGGTCTTGCTTAGACGAAGATTTCGATATATTGATTACATCACGAATTGTCTTTGCAAAAACCAATTTACTCTACAACATAACTCTTTCAATCTTACTATGAAACGAGAACAAAATCCAGTATAACACATTGTGCCCTCTTTCTAAGACCGGGTAAACCACCGATTGAGTTCAGTAGATTTACAATTTCCACCAAAGACAGACACGCAGATATGCAGCGCTTATTATATGTTATTTGCTCCGTGATAAATATGTTATTAAACATGTCTATTGTTGTTAATACTCCCTGGGTTTATACCTTAAGTCAATGATTGTGTGTTTATAGTGTTATGTTCTTGATATGATTTACTGAATGTAGAAGTAAAGGAACTTTTTATATAAAAGAACAAGGAATTACACAGAAGGTGGTTCTACAACGTGCCTTATTAATACCAGAGTAAAAGTAAAATTGTCACCCTGTATTTGTAAGTATTTGCTAAACATAACCTAATTATAATGAAAAAATAGAGACTATATTGCATAGATTAGTTATGTTAAGAAACTCTTGAGCAGAACTACCCCCTCCCCCACCATTTACTTAAATATCAAGTGTCAATTAAGAAGCCCAATCCTTGATATGACGGTGTTATTTGAAAAATGGTACACCTTCATTTTAAGAGATTTTGAGATATGGAGCTTTGAGATCAAAATGTGTGAAGATAACCAGGAAGTGAAATAATTGAAAAATAGTTGTCCTTATTTACTTGTCAGAGATTAATCTTTCTTCCCATACTTTGAGGTTTATGAAAATTATGCAGAACATACGTATCGTGACGGTGGAGTGCGTACTGGTGATGTACGATTATACAAATAAAAACATCAATGCATGATCGATAAAATCCAAGCCAACTCTGCGAAGGTAAACTTATAGGCTACCAAATTAATAAAAAACCCATGCACTACAACCCTGAAGGGCCTTGGCCTACCAAGCGACCGCTGCTCATCCGGAAGGCCTGCAGACCAAATTAATGCTTTAATGAAAATAGCTTAAATTTTAGTATAAAAATTACGTAATTCTTGAACACTGACTCCTGCAAGCTGAGTTTCGTCTGAATTAATAATTATGTTAATCAGAACTGTTACCGTATATATATATATAAAGTAGATACATAATTATCGGTACTGAAATACTTCATTCTTTAAAAATACATTAAACCTAATGCCCGTTAGTAGCCTAATAACAATGGGAGAACATCCTGAACTTGATATGACGGTGTTATTTGAAAAACTGTACACCTTCATTTTAAATGATTTTGCGATATGGAGCCTTGAGGGACGTAAAACCAATAACATAATATTTTAATTAAGTGCTATTGACAATTTTACATAAATTCAAAACTTGATTATACTTTCAGAAATAAATCTTTATAGTGAATTTACATATTTGATAAACTGATCATTCATATCAACTGACTCACTAGAAATCACTTCTGAAACCTTGCAGAATCATCCAAGAGGCCTACATTTTGATGTATGATCTTGGTAGAAGGAAGTTGAATATATATCACTTTTGATATAAAAAGGATCTCATTGCATGGTCTTGAAAGTGTGGTCAAGTAAAATTTCACAGAAACAAATGGATTTACAGTCCAAAACAATACCTTCATATTATCTTAATGCATTAACGCCTTCAATATCTGTGTACGTGGAGATAATCGTTTAAGAACAAAATGGTTAGAAAGACAGATTCCAAAGGAACAACACTAGTAATTTTTATAACGAGTGTTACTA
The DNA here is from genome assembly GCF_040414725.1 of Anabrus simplex. Lineage (NCBI taxonomy): Eukaryota > Metazoa > Arthropoda > Insecta > Orthoptera > Tettigoniidae > Anabrus > Anabrus simplex. The sequence continues at coordinate 138,861,910 of NC_090267.1, forward strand.
AGGAACACTCCATGGTTTACTAAACGTATTATTTAATATATCATCCGGTTCCTTGTCTGAATGGTCGGCGTCAGTTTCTTCTTCTTCTTCGTTTTGCCTCATGACTGAGGCGTCGTGACTATCATAATATTCAGCTCTCTAGCCGATGAACCATACTCCGCCATTCTTCCCTATCTAAAGCTTTCAATGTGGTTACTCTGAGAGAACACTGTAGGGGGCCGTTCACCATGTCAATCCATCGCGTTGGTATTCGTCCTCGTTGTCTGGTTCCCTGGACTTTGCCCTCAACAATCAGCTTTTGTAGACTACCATCTCGGCGCATTATATGTCTATGAATCGGGGACACGCAGCACACCACGCTACAATCACCACAGAAACATGCATGCATGTGTACATCTCTCCGCATAAGGTGGGTGTCGGAAAGGGCATTCTTCCGTAAAACTGGTCACAATATACTTTCTGTGCCAGCCCCAATTAATTGACAAAAAGACCAGGAAGACGTTAATGAATTTACTGTTCTGTAAACACGCTTAATATTGTAGATATGATGAGGGCTTTTGGGCTTATGTCGTGACACAAGTCTACAAGTACGGTTATTGTATAATCTCGGGCATACTGTTGTTTTTCCCATTGAAGCAACTATCACCACCAATATTTATTCTCAATGAAGTTCAACACTTTCTTCCAAACAATGTTTCACAGTTCAGCAATACGATACGGCGTGTTGGTAGAATACTTCAAAAGTATTTAATTCCTTTGCTGAGGCCGATAGATATATCACATTTTAACAGGATAATAATTAATCTAGTGTCACGCGAGGCCTTAGGGATCTTGTATTTTATGGAAGCTCACTTAACAGTAATGGTAAATTTTCACCTGGATAATTAGTATCGGTAAGATTAGACTGTGACTTAGTATTGACCACTTCCAGAAATGGTGCCCTGACCTCGCCTTCGCCACAGTAGTGCAGCTCTTTTCTTATATCAACTGCACGTAACGTTTTAAACACATTCTAGCCCCTTGACAAAACTGGCAATCGAATCCAAGCCTCCGAGGGCGGCAGCTAACAGCGCTAATACACTACGGAGAAGGATATTACCGAAATCATTGCCGTAATATAATTCATGTAGATTCACAAAGGACACTCCAGGAACTCAGAAGCTTGTGAGATATGAGCGGCGATTTGAGGATTCAACTTTCCAATGCCACTTATATCTCCTGCCTGACCTTCCTTTTTTTAAACTTCTGTACATTCACGACCCTGGCGATATTAGATTTCTAAGGCCTTTTCCGGCTTCATGATTAAGTGGTACGCGTGCTGGTCTTTGGTTACAGGGATCCCGGATTAGATTCCCGGTAGGGTCAGGATTATTTTTTTTTTGCTCGTTGCTTTACGTCGCGCTGACACAGATAGGTCTTATGGCGACGATGGGAAAGGGAAGCGCTAGGAGTGGGAAGGAAGCGGCCGTGGCCTTAATTAAGCCACAGCCCCGTCATTTGCCTGGTAATAATAATAATTTCGTGTGGCTATTTCTAGCCGAGTGCAGCCCTTGTAAGGCAGACCCTCCGATGAGGGTGGGCGGCATCTGCCATGTGTAGGTAACTGCGTGTTATTGTGGTGGAGGATAGTGTTATGTGTGGTGTGTGAGGTGCAGGAATGTTGGGGACATCACAAACACCCAGCCCCCGGGTCACTGGAATTAACCAATTAAGGTTAAAATCCCCGACCCGGCCGGAAATCGAACCCGGGACCCTCTGAGCCGAAGGCCAGTACGCTGACCATTCAGCCAACGAGTTGGACATTTGCCTGGTGTGAAAATGGGAAACCACGGAAAACCATTTTCAGGGCTGCCGACAGTGGGGTTCGAACCTACTCTGCAGCTATCGAGCTCGGTAGGGTCAGGATTTATAACCATAATCGGTTAATTCCGCTGGCATGGGGCCTGGGAGTATGTGTCGTCTTCATCATCATTTCATCCTCATCACGAAGTGCAGGTCGCCTATGGACATCATTTTAAAAAGACCTGCATCTGGCGAGCCGAACTTGTCTTCGGACACTCCCGGCGTTAGAAGCCATATGCCATTTCATTTATGAGGCCTTGGGAATCTCATTTTATCGCCTTTGCCTTTCATTAAACGATCTTCTCTGTATAATGACATGTTTACTTCTCTCAAATTCACTCAATGAACCGATGATCGTGTTGGTAATGGATCTTGAATTAAATCATCAGAAGCGTATTACCTGGAGATACAGGATCTGTACAGACGGAAAGGCAAGGAAAATTACTGTGGTTAATAGGGCAATCATTATTTCTTGTGTGCCTGGGAAGAAGACGTTGCGACTCTGAATAATAAAATAGATAGGCTTCCTTCGTTATTGACTGGAAATTATCACTCTGTCAAAGCAACAATCGTAAATGACAGGAAATAAATTTTGATCAATACTGCAAAAGCACGCTTGTAGTTTCGATTTTATTTGACTGTTGATATCGCGATCACTGTTTTACGCGAATTTCGAACTACCAGGGCGTGACATTCTGTATCAAAATGACCACTTGTATTGAACAGGATTCAAAGGTGACTGCGTTGGTAATAAGTCAGTGACTATGCCACTGGGCTTTTTCTTTCCATCACACTAAATCTGACCCAGCAAAGCTGCTGCCGAATTCTCGGTTATCACATTACATGTTAACACTGGAATGGCTACAAAGGCATCACTGTCTTCCAGTAGACTCCTGTGTGCACAAACAACTTACACAGAAGAGAAGAGGAGCATGTGACCTCATTGTAGATACGACGCTAATACTTCTTGAGTGACAGCTTTTATTTTCTTGTTGACAGCGACCGCCCTGACTGTGCCTTGGAAGATTAGATTCTCATCTTCTTGGTATCACACAGCATTCTCAGGACAGATTTCCACTTTCTCCTTGTTTCTTATTTCAGGAACATCAGCAGCAATATTATTATCGCTTGTTCATTCCTAAAGTAAGCTGGAAGAGGCTCTAGATGAAACATTCCATGAAAACGAGTTGCAAGAAACCGACCTCTGAGGTGCTGTCGGTAACTCGTTGAACTACCGTTCTCAAGACAGCGGGTTTGATCCCGGCTGAAGGTGGGGATATTTGAGACTATGTAAAAAGCGATAACTGCGTGTTGTTGGTTAAAGGACTTCTAAAGATCAAATGTTGGTACTTTCGTCTGGGATAAGACACCGAACGCAGTTAGAACGGACATTAAAATACATATTTAAAAATCCCAGCAATAGAACAAAGCTTTAGGGTTATTAGACCATGTGTGCGTGCAGCGTTTCGGCCACGACATGCCACTGGGCTCATCATTTGGACTGGCACGCCTTTCCAAGATGCTGCCTAGTAGTCTGTACAGTCTCACATTTTAAACAAATAAGGATTGCTAACGAGCTAGGGGAGACAACTTCATGATTGAAATATTTGTACTTCTCATTGAGGTAGCCTATACTTTCACATCCACTGATAAAAAATGACAAACAGAAGAACCACGCTTTTGGCAATTTACATCGTGTGTGTGTATATGTAGACCCGGTCTAGAAAGCCAAGAATAACGGCCGAGAGGATTCGTCGTGCTGATCACACGACACCTCGTAATCTGCAGGCCTTAGGGCTGAGCAGCGGTCGCTTGGTAGTCCAAGGCCCTTCAAAGGCTGTAGTACCATGGGGTTAGGGTGTGTATATGCAGAATTTAGTCCATAACGTGCCACTGGGTTCAAAATTAAGAACTAAGTAAGTTATATCTCGAAATTAAATGGAATGTTCATTCACTGACGTTATTATTGCTATTGTTAATGTTAATTCAATTATTATTGTTACCATTAATTCTATTTAAGGAATATTAACATCATGGTTAACAGTAAGGGTATGAGAGTGGTGAGGCAATAGATGGTCGAACTCGTGTACAATAGTAGCCTATAAAAAATCGACCAAAATAGCCCGGACAGTAAAGATGTGAGAGACGGCCCTAGCATCAGCCAGTGGGGTGAAAAACGCTTGTCATGTAACTGACAAATGCACCTGACCAGCCATGAGCTCCTTGAGGGTACACTGAATATTTCAAAAATAATTTTGAGGAAATGTGATAATATCACATGTTTTGTTTAATTTACCCAGTAGTAAAAGTGAGTAGCCTACCCCAGGTACTTCAAAATTCTAGTCGAAGGTGTGGTGTTGATCTCACCTCTCGTGATGTGAAGAATTAGTGGAGTCCTGACATGAACATCTCTCATTGGCCTTAGGGGCTGATAACCTCGTCGTTATGTTCCTTAAAACCACCACCACGACCTGTTAGAAACTGTATGATATACTTATTTCAAGGTTTAATTTATTTGTAACAGTTATATTCGCAAAGAATAGGGCCACTTGCATTTTTAATCAGTATTCAAATGTGACAAAATACAGTCAAAATTTAAGACTCACAGAATATTCGGGTACCATACTTATTTATTTCGACGACTGTTCCTGAATCCGATCTCTGACTTACGGTTTGTCTCTAAAAATGTGTACGCAGAGCTTCGGAAGCCACAGAATTGTGTGCTCTGCCCGGATTATTCTAGTTAGTACCTTCTTACACTCTACTGGATCCTAGTCGATTCTTTCCCTCAGTCCTCGTAGTTCAGGAGGGAGGAACACTGAGCGATTTCTCTGTTGTTCTTTTCTGAGTTAGAATGGAGCGCACACTTAAACTTGCCTCTTAAGGAATGTGGACCTTGCTGTAGGTACTGAATACGGTCTACAAATTGATACGACTAAACTATTACCACTTGTTAAAGTTCCCTAGATCATTCATCTCCTAAAGAATCTCTGTTTGAGAGCATAGGCTGACGATCACTGGTCACCTAGCTGTCCCCTGTGGGTGGGGGCGGTAGAGTAACACCCACGGTACCCCTTGCCTGTCGTAAGAGGCAACTAAAAGGGGCCTCAGGGGCTGTGAACATTGGAGAAAGGATTGACGACCACGGGGCCCTCAGCTGAGTCCTGGCATTGCTTCCACTTACTTGTGCCGGACTCCTCACTTTCATCTATCTATCCGACCTCCCTTGGTCCACTCTTGTTCTTTTCAGACCCCGACGGTATTACGTATGGAGGCCTATGGAGTCTTTCGTTTTCATGCCCTTCTTGGCCCTTGTCTTCCTTTGGCCGATACCTTCATTTTTCGATGTGCCGGACCCCTTCCATTTTTCCTCTTTGGTTAGTGTTATATAGAGGATGGTTACCTAGTTGTACCTCCTCTTAAAACAATAATCACCACCACGTCACCTAGCTGAGTTTGGGATAGTTTAGAATTACTTGTATCAGGTTCCTCACTTTCAACTTTTCTATCCTACCTCCCTTGGTTAACTCTTGTTCTCTTCCAGCACTGGCAGTATTAGCTTTGCGTGGCCTGCGGATTCTTACAATTTCACGCCCTTTGCGGGCCTTTCTTTGCTTTTGCCGATACTCCTTTCTCATTAGAACAGTGGTTTCGAAACTGGGGAAGCGTGAAAAGTTTACAAGAGGAGGGTGGGGTGCACTAACAACTTACACAGAAGAGAAGAGTTTAGTCTCTGAGCAGTGTTGCCAACTTTGCTTTTTCCAGCTAAATCTAGCTTATTTAATTCAACATTTAGTGGCAAATGAACAATATTTCCGCTGTAGCTTCTTCTCCGCTAAATCTAGCTTGTTTTCTTCAACGTGCCTCATGTGATGTGGCGTTGTGGTCCCCCCGCAGTATGAACGAACGAACGAACACACACACACACACATATACACACACACAATCTCTCTCTCTCAGCGCAGGGGATGTTAATTTGGGAGCGTGGGTTGGTGACCACGGGGCTCTCAGCTGAGTCATGGCATCGCTTCCACTTACTTGCGGCGGGCTCCTCATTTTCGGATATCCTGTCCGACCTCCTTTGGTCAACTCTTGTTATTTTCTGACCCCGAAGATATTAGGTGTCGAGGCCTAGGGACTTTCATTTTCACGCCCTTCGAGACCCTTGTCTTTCTTTGGCCAATATCTTGATTTTTCGAAGTGTCGGACCCCTTCTATTTTTTCTCTCTGATTAGTGTTAGCCTATGTAGAGGATGGTTGCCTAGTTGAACTTCCTCTTAAAACAATAATCACCAACACCACTTTCCCTCTCTCTCACCACTGGTCCAGCGGGAGCATGGAATGTGCCTTTATGATGTAATATTATGACATCACTTCTCATATTTCAGATTTACTATCGTCCGATCACCTCACAAAACTTCCTTACTTGTGCCAGGCTACTCTCATCTATCCTGTCCGACTTACCTTGGTCAACTCTTGTTCTTTTCCGACCCCGACGGTATTAGGTCACAATGCCTAGGGAGTCTTCCACTTTCACGCCCGTCGTGGTCCTTGTCTTTCTTTGGCCGATATCCTCATTTTCAAAGTGTCGAACCCCTTCAATTTTTCTCTCTGATTAGTTTTATATAAAGGATGGTTGCCCAGTTGTACTTCCTCTTAAAACAATAATCACCACCTTCACTTGTCAGGACTAACTCAGAGTACATAATTAAATATTCAAGGTTTGCGGTTATAGTAGTTTGCTAATCGAACAGAACAATTTCATTCTCTATCCGGTGAGCAGTGTTATAAATACCTGGCTCATTTTTTTTAACTTTTTCTAGTTCTTATTTAGCCTTTTCTAGTTTATATTGGATGATGTTCTAGCTTATTAAATGGAAATTGTTGTTGGCAACACTGTCTCTGAGTGTCTACGTAGTGAAAGACAGGTACACTGGAACTGCTAGTCAGTAAAGAACCTTTAATCAGTGAAGTAGAGAGATTAGAGGGTAGACCACGGGAGTTATATAATTTTACATCGTAAAGAAGTAAAAGTATTAGTATTAAAACTGTAATAGTGGATGCTTCATTGTAATGGATATTTTCAATGTGACAGGCAAGACGAAGCTGTGGCAATATATTCGGATAACGGGGTAACCATAATGAGTCCACTATTTACGGTAGTGTGTAATTAGGCCAGTGAGAGGCAAGAGAACATCAAGCAAGAGAGACAGAGATGGCGTACGTACGAACATAACGATGTGATTAGAAATGTTGTAGAAGTACGGTTATTTCCACCCGGTGATGTCCTTCAAGAGGCTTCCAAACATCATTATCGCAACCGTTAGTCACCGAATGTGAACATTGTCCATGTTTATAGAAGAAGGCTCCTAGAACACTCGAGGCTAACAGTAATTCGGTAATGAACCCGTAGTGGGAGGGCGACATTGACAGTGAGCAGGGAAGTGAGCGATAGTAAGCATCAGAGCATGCTGAACTGGTGATAAGGCGGCAGAAGCCAGAAGTGATCGGCAGGGCGGAGGTCCGACACATCAGCCCAGTCACTATAAGGCATATCGGAAGTGATTGGAAGTTAAGCCCGGTAGGAGATAATTTTGGTAAGAGTCTTTGAATATCTCGAGCCACAGTAACGCGATGCCTCAATAATATTAATTACTAACCAATATAACTGTGTATAATACAGGGGTGTAGCCAAGGTGGTGTTACTGGAGGTTATAACATTCCCCCCACAATGGATATTTTACAAAAATAAAATAAACAGAAAATGACAATGAACAATAAACTAAATAAACATTCAGAGACATAATTTTAGGACAAAGAGATCTGTTGAATCTATTTTCTAAAAAGCCTCGAAAGTTAGAGTTTAGATTGCAAACTGAACGTACCATTCTCTGTAAAACTGTTGACCTTGTTCTTGTTATGTATTTTAATATAATATTTTGTAGTGCAGTGCAATCTGAATATCAACGTCATTCACTTGTATCAGTATCCTTATGCGCGCACCACACATACACAAGTACCTTCATTGTGTTCTATCATCATTTTGTAACTACGACTCCCCGCTACTATCAGCCGATCCTGGCTACACTACTGGTATAATATGGTCCACCAAGCCTCAATAATATTAATTACTAACCACTATAACTGTGCATAATATGGTCCACCTAAGATTTCATCTGAAGTATTTTCTGACTAGTTGAAGATCGCGATATGCAGTTTTCACCTAGGTGAATGACAGTGAGGGGCATGTGAAATAACTTGAAATGTGTAGTCCGTACTTTAATAAACACCGAAACAGTGATATCAAATACTTAAAAAAAATGGAACGCTACCATTTCTATTACATATACAATTAGTAGTAGGCAGCCAAATTTAGCGATGCATTAATTTCCACGGTTAGGCACGTAACACTGGAGGTGAGGAGTACTGAAGTGCGGTGTCAACATTCTGAACATTGAAGATGACGCGTCAGAAATCTTTTGTATATTCATTCTCCTCGGTGGCAACAACGTGAGTTATATGAGATACTTCTTGACATTCGGGCTACTAACCCCTGACGGCACAATTGCTCGTCATCATCTTTTTTGTCAGAAAAAACTACAAGATCACGAGTTATCTTGCTTTAATTTTGTCTAAATTTGTCCTGTCACTGTGTCGAACTGTGCGATATTTGATTCTGTACTTCAACACATCAACAACAAGAGAACAATCTTACTCAAAATATAGGTAATAAAAACAAATTCCTTGACGTATCTACAGAGTTTATTTATTTCATGCGTTCATTTGTGGCTCTCTTACACTTAACCTTCAAAACTTCAGAAAACATGATAATTAAATAATCGAAAATCGTAACCTCATTCATTCTTCCATTCATACTGACATTCAGACAAGTTGGTTATATATTTAATATGTAATCTCGGCAAGACAACTTAAAAGAGGCTATAGAGATGAAATTCCTAAAACTAACTGGAAGGTAATTCCATAGCCTTGCACCACACACTTGAAAGGAGCGGTTACGATACGTTGTGCTGATGAACGATGTACAGGTATTGAGAATGTAGAAGTCGATCGTGTGTTATATTTACGAGAGGAGAAGAAAAAATTAAACTTTGAGGGTAGATACTGGGGTTTTGATTCATTCAACAGAGTATTTTATAATAGGGGGATATATGAATTGAAAATGTAATTGAAAATATAAATCTAATATGTAATTTCAGTGTTTGTATCATGGTGGTGTCAATTATTACATCACAATAATTAAGGGTGGGAGATATGAGGGTTTGGGTAAGTTTAATTTTCATGCTGTGTGGAAGAAGTGATTGGCGAGTTTTGAGAGGACGAAGTGACGAGTGAATTTACCTACAGACCCTTGTTATGTGCTCACTCCAGTCTAGTATGTCACTTGTGTTAATTTCCAAGATTCCTTCTCTTTTTTTTAACAATTAGCTCTACGTCGAACCGACACAGATATGTCCTATGGAGGCGATGGGATATAAAAGGGCTAGGGAGTGGTAAGGAAGTGACTGTGGCCTAAGTTAAGGTATAGCCCCAGAATGTGCATGGTGTGAAAATTGGAAACCACGGAAAACAATCTTCAGGGCTGCCTACAGTGCCCCAGGGGCTCTGAACATTGGAGCGTGGGTTGGCAACTACGGAGCCCTTAGCTGAGTCCTGGTATTGCTTCCACTTACTTGTGTCAGGCTCCTCACTTTCATCTATCCTATCCGACCTCTCTTAATCAACTTTTGTTCTTTCCCGACACCGACGCTGTTAGGTTTGCGAGGGCTAGGGAGTCTTTCATTTTGACGCCCTTCGTGGACCTTGTCTTCCTTTGGACGATATCTTCATTTTTCGAAGTGTCGGATCCCTTCCAATTTTTTTTCTCTGTGATTAGTGTTGTATCGAGGATGGTTGCCCAGTTGTACTTCCTCTTAAAACAATAATCACGAATACCACCGCTGCCGATGGGGTTAGAACCCACTATCTACCTGGTGCAAGCTCACAGCTGCGCGCCCCTAACCGCACGGCCAACTCTCTCGGTGAGACAGACAGACAGACAGACAGACAGACAGACAGACAGACAGACAGACAGACAGACAGACAGACATTGAGTTTTATTTAAGCAGAGAAGATAAATAAAGAAAAGTGGCCAAAAGCGGAATAGTTAAAAACGAACGTCTCAGTGCAGCAAAATGACCAGATGGATTTATAACGATTCTTCGATTGACAGTAGTGGTGATGAGGATGAAGGAGATGGATGGCTGAATGACGAATGGAAGAAAGCTCTTTGGCTGTATCCTTGTCTCTTGCAACTCTCTGACGCAGGAGTGAGGAAAGCCCTGCACAATACTTGAGACACATACTTACGAGCTTCTTCCCAAGGGCATGCAGCAGAGCCCTGAAACTGAGTCTCTCTAATTAAATTACAAGTTTGCCAGAGTTAATTGTAGGCTCTGTGCGATGGTACAAGGGGCGAATGAATGTGAAGCGCAAGTCACTAAATATTATTGTAAGATAATGTTAATTAAGATTGATTCTTGAAGTACGAATTACTAATTAGTAAAGATATCACTGTACTACGTAAATTGGGCTTCTTATAAGTTACTTATGACGATTGTCTTAATTTTATGCGTTAGGAAATACTGTAATTACTGTAAGCAAAAGTTAACAGGGAATTATTAGGACTTCCTAGTGTATTGTAAGTATACCAGTACTGATTATGAACAATAACGCTTTGAGGAAATGGGGTTATGAGGAACTTACACAAGGGAATAACAATTACTACTTTGGTCTATAACAGGCGAAATCAAACTGTGTTTGCTTGACATGAAATATAATCTGACCATTTCGGACAGAACTAATTTCGCTGAAAATTGTATGATATTTCGTTTGAACCATCTGGGGCCCAGGGATTCTTTAATCTTCATGTCCTTCGCGGCCCTTGTTTTTCTTTGAACTGATGTTCATGTACAGTATACTGTACTCTATACAGTATCGGACCCCTTCCATTTTTCTCCCTCTGATTAGTGTTAATAGAGGATGGTTGCCCATTTGTACAGTAATCACCAACTCCATACCATCTGAAGCTAACCCTCAAATTCAAACTCCGTATTCTTCGTTCTTAAAAATAATACTTTCAACTTTATCTTCATATTGTGATCTTGCCTACTTTGAAAACACCCCTCAAACTTATTCGTCTACTAATGTCATTCCATGCCATCTCTCCACTTACAGGTCGGAACATACCACTCAGTCGAGCAGCTCGTCTCCTTTCTCCCAAGTCTTCCCAGCACAAATTTTGCAGCATTTTCGTAATGCTACTCTTTTGTCGGAAATCATCCATAACAAATCGAGCTGCGTCTTTGATATTTTCCAGTTCCCGAATCATGTAATGCTGGTGACGGTTCCATACACTGGAACCATACTCTGTAATCACTAAATACTCTCACAACCATGTGCGGAGATCTGTTACCTTTATTATTACAGTACCGTTTAATGTGATTACCGCAATAATGATATTTCCTAATATTTAAATGAAATGGCGTACGGCTTTTAGTGCCGGGAGTGTCCCAGGACAAGTTCGGCTCGCCAGTTGCAGGTCTTTTGAGTTGACTCCCATACGCGACCTGCGCGTCGTGATGAGGATGAAATGATGATTAAGACGACACATACACCAATCCCCCGCACCCGCGGAATTAACCGATTATGGATAAAATTCCCGACCCTGCCGGGAATCGAACCTAGGCCCATGTGACTAAAGGCCAGCAAGCTAACCATTTAGCCATGGAGCCGGACTTCCTTATATTAACACCTAGGTACTTACAGTGATCGCCATTAGGAACTTTCACCCCATCAACACAGTAATTAAAAACTGAGAAGACTTTTTCTATTAGTACAACTCACAACCTGACTTTTAACTCACCGAGCTTGATAGCTGCAGTCGCTTAAGTGTGGCCAGTATCCAGTAATCGGGAGATAGTGGGTTCGAGTCCCACTGTCGGCAGCATTGAAGATGGTTTTCCGTGGTTTCCCATTTTCACACCAGGCAAATGCCGGGGCTGTACCATAATTAAGGCCACGGCCGCTTCCTTCCAACTCCTAGGCCTTTCCTATCCCATCGTCGCCATAAGACCTATCTGTGTCGGTGCGACGCAAAAAAAAAGAAAGACTTTTAACCCCGTTTATCATCATACGATTGCCTTCTGTCCATGTTACAATATTGTCGAGTTTTTTCTTCAGTTGCTCACAATCTTGTAATTTATTTATAACTGCACTCTATACAGTATGCTAACGGCCGCAGCCGTGTTGAAACACCGGATCCCGTGAGATCTCCGAAGTTAAACAACATTGGGCGTGGTCAGGAGTTGGATGGGTTGCCACGCGCTGTTGGTGCGTGGAGGGGGGGGGGGGTAAGGGAATGGAGGAGCGGAAAGGAACTGGCCACCCTACCGCACGTAAACTCCGGCTCAGGAACACCTCTGCGGAGGTTCGGACCTGCCTTCGGGCACAAAAAGCTTTACGTCTGATTCCAGTTCTTTACTCATACAGTATATCCATGTATATTAGTAAACATAAAGGTCCAATAATACTGCCTTGAGGAATTCCCTTCTTAATGGTTACAGGATCAGATTATGCTACACCTACTCTAATTCTGTGAGTTCTGTCATATAGATATATAACCACCCATTCAGTCACTATTTTATCTAGTCCAATAGCTGTTATTTTTTCTACACCTGTCACCTGTCTTGGGTAGGTCAATCGCGAAACAGTCCACTTGACCTCTCGAATCTAGGATATCTGCTATATCTTGCTGGAATCCCACAAGTTGATCTTCACAAGCTGAGGCAGTAAAGGCGTGTTCGGTTGACCAGGAAGGACGTGATTTCGATTCCCCACCAGGAAGTCGAAACTTTTAGAAACGAGATTTCCGCTTCCGAAGTGGCAAGTGGCTCTGAGGTTCACTCGGCCTGCACCAATAAATGAATACCATGTTCATTCCTGGGGGCAAAGAGCTGACTAATCTATCGCACATAGTGGGGGTAGTGGAAGCCTTTACCTCCAAGGGCCTTCACGGCCTCTACGAAGATGGCTTGCACATTCTTACTGATGAGCGGTGACCCTTCAAGGTGGTATCAAGTACGCACTACACTTGTGACTTCGAAATGGTGTATATTCCTTTATCCTTGACAGAAAGATCCGAAAAGGAAACTGACATAGAATCATTAGGCGGTTATAACAGTTGCGGCCCAGCATGATAAACACCTACGATCGGAGTCAGAGGTAAGATTACGTCTTTCTTTGTCACTTTTGCAACAGATTCAGAATCAGGAGAGATGTCATCCATGCAGTTGGTCAGCACAAGAAAAGGAAAAAAAGAAAGAAAGAAAATGAGATGGCGTATGGCTTTTAGTGCCGGGAGTTTCCGAGGATATGTTCGGCTCGCCAGGTGAAGGTCTTTTGATTTAACTCCCGTAGGCGACCTGCTCGTCTTAATGAGGTCTTGGCGGAGAAGCACACACACCCAGCCCTCGTGCCAGCGAAATTAACCAGTGATGGTTAAAATTCTCGGCCCTGCCGGGAATCTAACCCGGGACCTCTGTGACCAAAGGCGAGCACGCTAACCATTCAGCCATGGAGCCGGACGTTGGCAGCAAATAATTGACATAAATAAAGAATATCGGGACATCATTTACACACAACCCTATATTAACTCACTGAATGCATCGCAAATCATAAATTTCCTTTATTTATTTATTTACACAGTTTACGCCCCACATTGGAGCACTTAAATCAATCCATATACACTACAGTCATCACAATATTAGTTGTAATGTTTTCTCAACTTCCTCTTCTCTTCCCAGAACTTCTTCAATTTTTCTGACCTGGTCGCTCTCTCTTCATCTGTAATGGTGTACTGTTTTCGTTTGACTGTGTATAATTTTACTCTGGTATCTCTACTTCTCAGAATCCTCTTCTCTTTTCTCTCTGTAATTTGTTTCATTGTTATATTCAGCTCTTCAAAATCATTCTGGACCTCAACGAACCAGTTGTTCTTGGTTTTACTTTTCCAAAGGAAATTGAATAATTGTTTCAGTAGTCTGGTCTCTGGTAGTATTACTATGTGGCTGAAAAAGGCATTTCTCCTTTTTCGCACTGTATCCACTATTGATTCATTTTCCCGATAGACTATTTCATTAGGCAGCAGTCTCCATTGTCCATTTACTTGATGTTTTTTTATTGATGAATGTCCTGATGATCCTTCTGTCTATTTTTTGGATTTTATCCGTTGTTGTTTGGTATTCAACGTAAACAGAGTTTCACTTGCTTCAGGTTTAACTACTGAACTATAATGTTTGAATTTGGCGTTTATCGAGAGAGACTTCTTCTTATATGTTGACTATGTGACTCGTTGTACTTGTCTCAGTTTTGTTGTTCTGTATTCTATCCAGGATTTCTCATTTAGGTTCCAAGTTATAATTTCCCCAAGATACTTGAACTTTTTTACAACCTTAATGACAGGGGTGTCCACCTCAAAGGTTGGCATAATTTCTTTCTTTTCAAATGAAATGTGTAATCCCACTTTTGCTGCTATGTTTTCTAGTTGTTCAATTTGGACTTTAGACTCTTCCACATTATTTTCCAGTAGTGTAAGATCGTCTGCAAATGATAAGCAGTTTAGTTTTATATTTCTACCAATCTTGATGTTCGGTTGGCATTTCTTTCTCCATTCTCGCATGACTTTCTTCAGTACACAATTAAACAACATAGATGAGAGACCATCCCCCTGCCGAAGGCCAGTTTTGATTGTAAATGGTTCTGACAATTCTCCTCTAAATTTAACTTTTGTTTTAGTATTCTTGAGAGTGATTCCAATAAGGTTGATCAGTTTTCTATGAACACCAAATTCTTGAAGGATATTCAGTAATGACTCCCAATGAATACTGTCATAAGCTTTTTTGAAGTCAACAAAAGTGATGACTAGGTTCATACTTCGAGCTCTTTGATGATTCATAATCCACTTAAAGTGATGATTTGATCTGGACAACTTCTGCCTGGCCGAAATCCTCCTTGGTACTCTCCAAGTTTTTGGTCCAGTTGTTCCTGTATTCTTGAGTGAATAATTTTAGAAAAGATCTTTATGTGACATCAACAAGGGATATCCCTCTGGATCTGACCTATCACCTTTCTTGTGTAGGGAGTGGATTATTGCTGAGTTCCATTCCTCAGGTATTTTTTCGGAGTTCCATATGTCAATAATACGTTAATTCAAGTTTCGAAGAGTTTGATCATTGGCATTCTTCCATAATTCTGCAACCAACTTATTTTCTCCTGCTGATTTATAGTTCTTGAGCAAGTTAATGGATTTGATCACTTCATCATATGTTGGTGGTATAATCTTTTCTGGCGGTGTTTTGTTTTTTGGTTAGGGGCCAGACTCCAGATATTCTCTTGGGTCTTCTCAGTTGAGTAGACTGCCAAGATACTTGCATTGTCTTGGTTGTTATGTGCTATTTCCCCATTTTCATTTCTCAGCGTAAGTGTTGGTGGAGTATACTTAGACTGATACTGTTTAAGCGTCTTGTAATAATCCCTTGTTTCATGCTGCTTGAATGATTCATTTATTGTTCTGAGCATTTCATTCTGATGGTTCCTTTTAATTCTTCGAATTTCTTTAGCCGCTTGTCTTCTAGTACTAGTTAGTTCTGGTCTGGATTCGTCAGTTTTTCTTTGTTGATCAGTTAACCATGCTTTGTGCCTTGTTTGAATTGCCTTATCGCACTCCTCGTTCCACAAGACATGTTTCTTCCTCCTTTTAATGGGAGCAAGTTCTTCAGCTACTGATTTCAATTTATTAATTATCACCTCTAATTTATCACTTAGTTGTGTTTTAGATCTCTCCAAGTATATTTCATTATTCATTAAAGAAGTGGGGTCATAATTTCTCTTCCTAGTGGATTGGGCAGGCTTACGTTTTCTATAAATTTCTTTTATTTACAATTCATAATTGTTGTAGGCTATACTAATCAATATATAAATTTGATATGGTATTTTGGATTCTTGTGGTCACTTGTAATTTCGCAGATTAAAAAATATAACGTTAGCAGTGCTGATCATTGATACCACATTACCGATAATGGTATTTTTTTTACTGTACGAGTGTTTTAAGTACTGCAGGAGTCATTCAGTTGGTCACCGTAATAGGGATATGAATTTTAAAACTTAGCACAAGTATGAATGAAGTCAGCTAAATAAAAATTCGATAGTTACTTGATAAAGTTAGTTTATCGAGTTTCCAGTCCACCATTGTGGTGCACACTTGCGTTTGTCCTAAACTTCCTATAACAGAATTAGATCGGAAATAGCATTGCTAATCCTTCACAGAAGCGTTGGAACGGCAGGGAATACAGGCTAAGCGCATTATAACGTGTGTTCCACACATGGCGACAAAGAAGCCGAGAGGACTATGACTGATATTCCTGCCTCATGTTTCAAGCTGAGACTAATTTTATTCCACATCATCATCATCATCATCATCATCATCATTCAATGGCCGACTCCATTACCGAGTGGTCACAATTTTGGCCTTTGATCCTTGGGGCTCGGGTTCGATTCCTGGCCGTGTTGAGGGATGTTAATCTCAAACGGTTTAATCACTTGGCCCGGAGACTGGGTGTTCGTGCTGTTCCCAACATTCCTGCAACAATACTCTCCTCCACCGAACTAAGTTTTCCGTACGTGGCAGATGGCACCTACCTTCGTCGGAGAGTCTGTGTTATAATAGCCACACGAAATTCTTATTACTCGATCAAATTAGAATTGCTCTTGGGGACTGAAATTCAACACTAGTCATCTGTTAAGCCTAGAAGTATACGACTACCTCTCCCTATTTCCACCCGTTACAACGTAACCATGGGATGGTTTTATTCAAAAGTCATTACCAAAAAAAGCATTGATATATTTACACCACTGGGAGACGAGACGATCACTTCAAGTTTTTAGAAAGTGGTTGGTCGTTGACGGATGCACAACCTCACCCACTCTTGCACTTCCTCATCCGAATGAAACCAACGTCTGACCTATCTGTGTCGGAGCGACGTAAAACAAATACCAAAACAAAAACAAAACATAAAAAACCAACATCCACTAATGTCTTTCTTCAGATCGCCAGAAATGTGAAAATCACAAGGTGCAAGATCCAGGCTGTACGGAGGATGGTGAAGTGTTTCTCAGCTTTTGCCAGATGGAGAATATGGGGACAGTGATGCGCACACTTCTTGGAGTCTCCTATGCCACTCGTGCACACTCGACATGGACATGCAATGTTCGCCATACACAGCAAAAATGTGACGATAAGTTTCGCATACTCCAACACCCTCAGCTACGAGAAAACGAGCCCAACGTCTCTACACTTCTTAGCCTGCCTCCATTTCTACAGCTGGACGAAGAAGCTCAACTTGTAGGATTCCAGTAAGATATAGCAGATATCTTGGATTCTGGAGGTCAAATGGACTGTATCGCGATTGACATGTCTAAAGCATTTGATAGGGTGGATCATGGGAGACTACTGGCAAAAATGAGTGCAATTGGACTAGATAAAAGAGTGACTGAATGGGTTGCTATATTTCTAGAAAATTGATCTCAGATAATTAAAGTAGGTGAAGCTTTATCTGACCCTGTAATAATAAAGAGGGGAATTCCTCAAGGCTGTATTATCGGACCTTTATGTTTTCTTATATATATAAATGATATATGTAAAGAAGTGGAATCGGAGGTAAGGCTTTTTGCGGATGATGTTATTCTCTATAGAGTGATAAATAAGTTACAAGATTGTGAGCAACTGCAACGTGACCTGGAAATGTTGTGAGATGGACAGTAGGCAATGGTATGTTGATAAACGGGGTTAAAAGTCAGGTTGTTTCACAAATAGGAAAAGTCCTCTCAGTTTTAATTACTGCGTTCATGGGGTGAAAGTTCCTTTTGGGGATCATTGTGAGTATCTAGGTGTTAATATAAGGAAAGATCTTCATTGGGGTAATCACACAAATGGGATTGTAAATAAAGGGTACAGAACTCTGCACATGGTTATGAGGGTGTTTAGGGGTTGTCGTAAGGATTTAAAGGAGAGGGCATATAAGTCTCTGGTAAGACCCCAACTAGAGTATGGTTCCAGTGTATGGGACCCTCATCAGGATTACTTGATTCAAGAACTGGAAAAAATCCAAAGAAAAACAGCTCGATTTGTTCTGGGTGATTTCCGACAAAAGATTAGCGTTACAAAAATGTTGCAATGTTTGGGTTGGGAAGAATTGAGAGAAAGAAGAAGAGCTGCTCGACTAAGTGGTATGTTCCGAGCTGTCAGCGGAGAGATGGCGTGGAATGACATTAGTAGACGAATAAGTTTGAGTGGCGTTTATAAAAGTAGGAAAGATCACAATATGTAGATAAAGTTTGAATTCAAGAGGACAAACTGGGACAAATATTCATTTATAGGAAGGGGAGTTAGGGATTGGAATAACTTACCAAGGGAGACCTTCAGTAAATTTCCAATTTATTTTAAATCATTTAGGAAAAGGCTAGGAAAACAACAGATAGGGAATCTGCCACCTGGGCGACTGCCCTAAATGCAGATCAGTATTTATTGATTGACACTAGACCAGTTCGCGCACCAGCAAAGACATAACTTCACAACTGCGTGCACCTGTGAGTTGTCACTACGCAGTTCTCCTACCACAGCGATGACAGTATCGATACGTAATAACAGTGCTGCCACCTTGACACGGAATGTGTATTATGGCGGAGATTCGGTTTTAATTTGGCTACCTCTTATATACTGTAATACTATCAGATTATTTTTAATGGAACGTAGCTGTAGCGATATATCATTTCTTAATAATAATAATGTCCGCCTCTGTGGTGTAGTGGTTAGTGTGATTAGTGATTAGCTGCCACCCCCGGAGGCCCGGGTTCGATTCCCGGCTCTGCCACGAAATTTGAAAAGTGGTGCGAGGGCTGGAACGGGGTCCACTCAGCCTCGGGAGGTCAACTGAGTAGATGTGGGTTCGATTCCCACCTCAGCCATTCTGGAAGTGGTTTTCCGTGGTTTCCCACTTCTCCTCCAGGCAAATGCCGGGATAGTACCTAACTTAAGGCCACGGCCGCTTCCTTCCCTCTTCCTTGTCTATCCCTTCCAATCATCCCATCCCCCACCAAGGCCCCTGTTCAGCATAGCAGCTGAGGCCACCTGGGCGAGGTACTGGTCATCCTCCCAGTTGTATCCCCCGACCCAGAGTCTGAAGCTCCAGGACACTGCCCTTGAGGCGGTAGAGGTGGGATCCCTCGCTGAGTCCGAGGGAAAAGCCAACCTTGGAGGGTAAGCAGATTAATAAATAATAATAATAATAATAATAATAATAATAATAATAATAATAATAATAATAATAACAATAAATGTTATTGTTGTTACGTCCCACTAACTACAGACACGAGGATGACGTATTTGAGCACTTGAAACACCATCGGACTAAGCCAGGATCGAACCTGCCAAGTAGGGGGTCAGAAGGCCAGCACCTCAACTGTCTGAGCCATTCAGCCCGAGTATATCCTTTCTTGATTTTGCGTTAAGAAGTATTTCACTCTGAATTTCGGTTTGATCACACCAAAGTGGCTCCAGAGAATTTATGAGGCTATGATTTTCGGCTCATTCCTCTCTTTTATCTAGATTTGAATCTATTTTCTTTTCTCTAAATGAACAAATTCTTGGTGAGGGCTGAGACCAAACCTGTAACTTGTAGCATCTGAAGAAGTAAAAGCATATACCAGATATGCTGTACCTCTAGCCTTCTTAACGTAATCAGAGTGGTGAGAGGAGGAAGATTTGACGGAAGAGATAATTTGATAAGACACCATCTTTAGACACCCAGCTGTTCTCAGTTGGATTTGAAGGGAAGTTTTTTTTTTTTGTTTTTTTTTTGGTTTTTTTTTTTTTGCTTTACGTCGCACCGACACAGATAGGTCTTATGGCGACGATGGGACAGGGAAGGGCTGGGAGTGGGAAGGAAGCAGCCGTGGCCTTAATTAAGGTACAGCCTCAGCATTTGCCTGGTGTGAAAATGGGAAACCACGGAAAACCATTTTCAGGGCTGCCGACAGTGGGGTTCGAACCAACTATCTCCCGAATACTGGATACTGGTCGCACTTAAGCGACTGCAGCTATCGAGCTCTGTGAAGGGAAGTTAGGGGGAAAAATACTAGAGGGGATGAAGCCATGGATATGACAGACAGATTAGGGAGAAATATATGGTGCAGTGGATAGTAGATAGTAGAAATAATGTTAGCACAGAATAGGGTCGCATGGGGAGCTTCAATGATATCTATCGATTGACTATTGGCTCAAACAGCGTCGAATATGACGTCAACAACAATAATAGTTAAAAAGAATGTAGGTATGCAACGCTCGCGGCAATAATATTTGAAGTATTTAAATTTGCCGGTCCCTTTTGTAAATGGTGTGAGATTGTTGCGGGCATTTCAGTGGACTTGGCAGACTGATATGTAAACCTAAAAATATCAAAAAAGGACCTAAAACTGGCAAAAAAGGTAGTAAAAATGCGATCCAAATTCATTCATAATATTTTAGTTTTAATTACATATGTATTGAAGGAGTCCGTCTCTGTGGTGTAGTGGTTAGTATGATTAGCTGCCACCCCCAGAGGCCCGGGATCGATTTCCGGCTCTGCCACGAAATTTGAAAAGTGGCACAAGGGCTGGAACGGGGTTCACTCAGCCTCGGGAGGTCAACTGAGTAGAGGTGGGTTCGATTCCCACCTCAGCCATCCAGGAAGTGGTTTCCCGTGTTTTCCCACTTCTCCTCCAGGCAAATACCCGGGATAGTACTTCACTTAAGGT
This sequence comes from Anabrus simplex, assembly GCF_040414725.1. Lineage (NCBI taxonomy): Eukaryota > Metazoa > Arthropoda > Insecta > Orthoptera > Tettigoniidae > Anabrus > Anabrus simplex. The sequence goes on from NC_090267.1 coordinate 138,882,658, forward strand.
CACGGCCGCTTCCTTCCCTCTTCCTTGTCTATCCCTTCCTATCTTTCCATACCCTCGCAAGGCCCCTGTTCAGCATAGCAGGTGAGGCAACCTGGGCGATGTACTGGTCATCCTGACCAGTTGTAAAAAACGACCCAGGGTCTGAAGCTCCAGGACACTGCCCTTGAGGCAGTAGAGGTGGGATCCCTTGCTGAGTCCGAGGGAAAAAACCGACTCTCGAGGGTAAACACATTAAGAAGAAGAAGAAGATGTATTGAAGAAATATAATGTTTAAAAAGTGTAAAATTCTGATAGTATGCAACATGCAGTGCAAATATATATGAGTAAATACAACTTCTTTCAGACATTACATATTTTTAGATTAACCATATTTAAAAAAAGAAATTCCGTGTTTGTTAAAAGAAGTACTAGCATAATTTAGAATACATTTTTTTCCACCTAGGATGAATTCAGCGAACCCGCAATAGACATCCTGGAGAAATAAATTGAAGTTAGTATAATTGGAATCATATTTGCCTTAACCACACTAGGATTGCAGAAATTGGAATTCGGAAACCTCACCACAGCTGGCTTTGCAATATATCACAATAGTCATCTCCAGGTTCTTAGGTGTAGAGGATCGTCGGTTTTAAGACAGGATGTTGCCAAGCATCTAGAAAATTCTCTCCATATCAACAAATGTTAAGGGTTCATACTTGGAGCAAGTGAGATCTTCCTCCTCAAACACACTTGCTTCAAAATTTTCTCCATTTCAGTATTTCCCTTATCTTGCACATAATTTGATACCCTTGGATTTTTCAAGAATTAGTTTCATTTTTCATTTTGTTTAATTTCATTTTCATTTCATTTTGTTTGTTTGTTTCTTTCTTTCTTAATCTGTTTACCCTCCAGGGTTGGTTTTTCCCTCGGACTCAGCGAGGAATCCCACCTATACCGCCTCAAGGGCAGTGTCCTAGAGCGTAAGACATTGGGTCGGAGGATACAACTAGGAAGGATGACCAGTACCTCGCCCAGGCGGCCTCATCTGCTATGCTGAACAGGGGCCTTGCGGGGGATGGGAAGATTGGAAGGGATGGACAAGGAGGAGGGAAGGAAGCGGCCGTGACCTTAAGTTAAGTACTACCCCGGCATTTGCCTGGAGGAGAAGTTGGAAACCACGGGAAAACACTTCCTGGATGGCTGAGGTGGGAATTGAACCCACCTCTACTCATTTGACCTTCCGAGGCTGAGTGGACCCCGTTCCATTCATACTTTTCAAATTTCGTGGCAGAGCCGGAAATCGAACCCGGGCCTCCGGGGGTGGCAGCTAATCACACTAACCACTACACCACAGAGGCGTACATTTTCTTTCTTACTACAGAAAAACTAATGATGAATCGATTTGAGAATGGGCAGTACAAATGTAGTCGAAAGAAAGTGAAGTTGTAAAAAAAGTCGTTAATAATTAAACAAGGCTTAAAGAGGACCTTAAGGCAAAAACGCCGAAAAAGGCAAAAAGACCAATGAAACCTACCATTTTCTGGTCTACAATGACCCAGAATGCACAAATATTATGTCGGGCCTCGTCTTCGGACACTTGAAAAAGAAAGAAAAAAAAAGAAGACTTTTCCTCAACTTCCGAACCGTAGTAACAGCAAATTTGGTTCGACGAGGAAAGCAACTGAAAACTACCTCACTCCTAATTTCCCTAGTATGCCTCTTTGTGACGCCCTTAACATCTACGGGATAGCTGACGGCAGAGCAGTTGAGAATCAAACCAGCCTCTTGGTTTAGCTCTTAATATACGTACATAGATACATCACTTTCACCAGTCCTGCCAACTTCATTGTGGAAGATAAGTTTTCCACTTTTCCGCAACACGTTACACTTCCAAATTGACGAGTTGACAGACAAGGGATTCCTCGAACAACTGGCTAACGCTGTAACGTGTTGAGCTGCTCTCGTCAGCATTACTAAATTACACCGAGTGGCCAAATGTGTGTAATGTACGACCGCTGAGCGGCGTAGCTGAGCAGTCTGTCACAGACACCAGTGTCGTAAGATGGCAACACGTCGCGAGTTAACCGACTTCGAACGTGGGATGGTCATTGGCGCACAGGTCATAGCATTGCGGAGATTACACGCGAATTCGGGTTTCCGAGGTCAACAGTGTCTTTAATATCGCAGAGAGAATATCATCCGCGGAAATCGCCGCATGGGAAGACCACAGGTGATTAACGAACGGACATCACATCGCCTCTACAGAACCATTCTGGGCACTCAACGGGCTACTGTGAGTCAGACCACCATCCAGTTGAATGTTGAGAGTCGGGAACCCATTTCTGCCAGGACTGTAAGGAGGCAACTGCACCGCATAGGCTTCACCAGCCGACGACCAACTCGTGTCCGTTTACTGACACTTCGACACAAAGCTCAATGAAGTGAATGGGCCCGCGAACATCAGCAATGGACCATGGAACAGTGGGGAGTGTAGTGTGGTCCGATGAATCCCTTCCAGTTGTACAGAGTTGATGGGCGCGTGATAGTGTGGCGTATGTACCATAAAGCTATGGATCCTGCGTGTCAACGAGGTTGTGTCCAGGCGAGAGGTGGCTCAGTTCTGGTCTGGGCGGCGTTCTCATGGTCGCAATTAGGCCCCATTGTCCGGTTGCAGGGAGCGCTGATAGGTCGTCATGTGGACATTCTTTCAGGCCATCTGCATCCCTTTCCGGCCATACAGAACCCTGATGGAAATGCCACGTTTCAACAGGACAATGCGCCATGTCACCGGTCTGTGGCGGCACGCAGATGGTTGGAGGAGCACTCCAGTGAAGTTACGACCATGGATTGGCCCTCTACGTCTCCCGATCTTAATCCATTTGAGCATTTATGGGAAGCTGCCTATGCTGGTGTACTCTCCGTGAACCCAGCACCAACTACACAAAACCAATTATGGTTATCAGTGCAAGATACGAGGGTCCAGATCCCTCCTGAACGATTCCAACACCTTATTGAGTCAATGCCTCGCCGTACTGCTGCCGTTTTTAGGGCTCGCAGAGGAGCATTTCGTTATTAACATCACATTCAGTGTCTTCCCATGACTTTTGGCTACTCAGTGTATATGAATGGCAGATATATACGATCTATTTTAACAGCTCCACTTATGAAAAGTGGAGCACATTTTATGTTCGAATATACTGATGTTCTCTTGGTTTACGATGTACTCTTATGTCACAGGACAACAATCACTGCAATTTTGAACTCGTAAGAGACTCGAGACACCCTGTGGCAGTCCACGTGATTTTTATTCGTTATCTCCCAGTGTTTTCAACTTGTGGGTGAGAATGACAACCATAGGGCTCCAAACTAAGTCTGTTGTTGCTTCCACATGTACTTGTGCGAGGCTCTTCAATTACATATTTCCTGTAGGACCTTACTTGGTCAACCCTTGTTCTCCCCCGACCCCGATAGGTTATAGTTGCAGAGACGAGTGAGTCATTGGCCTTTATGGCCTTTTTATACCCTTCTTCTCTTTCGCCGATGACTACAAATGGTTGAGACAAAAGTTTTATAGTTAACACTATTCAGGTTTCTTACCATCGGAGAGTAAAACGCAGTATGTCTTCCGCTCTAACTGTCGGTCGATTATACAATGATCTTAAACTAAATGAAATACTGGTGAGAAGTGATAAGGATTAGAAAAGTTCTCCTAAATAAAGCTTATCTCACTGCTTATTAAGCCATATGAGGAAATAATACTAAACTACTTCAAGTTTCTGAAACGCTCAGTTATTTACAATGTTAAGTTTTAACTTTACCCTATTTTCATTGTGAAAATATAAACCTTTATTTTTGCTATTAATTATTATTTACAGCAGATTACCCTATCACATCTTAATTGTTTAACTAAACTTTCAGCGGTAGCGGCGTGTAGTCCTGCTTGTAATTACTTCAAGAAATAAATTGCAGTTTCACTTTTATTCCCCGAATGGAATGAAATATTCATAATTCTCCTTTTATGATAGTTAAGGGGGAATGACGTCACGTAGGATTTCCGCATAAAAGCACGACTACCACTGTACTTGAGTTTGTTACTGCATTCAGCCTAAACCTATCCCGCTGTGGATGGGGTGGTAGAAAATATCCTGCCTGTCGTAAGCAGTAACTAAAATGGGAATGCCCTCGGTATCTCAACTTAGGAACATGGGTTGGCGCCCTCGGCGGAGCCCTAGGTGAGTCTGGTATTCCTTTCACGTACCCGTATATCTTTCCCATGTGACCCTTCTCTGCCAACCCCGACGGTATTAGGTTTGCGAGGCCCAGGCAGTCTTTCATTATCACTGCTCTCATGTCCCGTCTTTTTCCTTTTCCGACACCCTAGCTGCCTCTGTGTATCAGTGGTAGAGTGTCGGCCCCCGGATCCCAAGATAGCGGGTTCAAACCCGGCAGAGGTAGGGCCTAGTCGGATTTTTGAAGGGCGGAAGAAAGTCCATTCGGCACTCCATAACGTACGATGTCGGCATGCAAAAGATCTCTGGTGACACATTTAGTGTTTACCCGACAAAATTCATTAAATCTCAGCCATAGATGCCCAAGAGAGTTTCGGTTTACTTGGTCTGCCATCTAGTGGGCCTAGAGTAAAACGGAACGTCAAAATTGACGAGCAGACACCCAGATGGCGTCAAATTGAAATGTCTGCACATGATAGCTGAGGCCATACAATTATTATTATTATTATTATTATTATTATTATTATTATTATTATTATTATTATTATTATTATTATTATCCGACACCCTGATACTTCGAAGGGTCAGACCTCTCTTATTTCATTTATTCTTCTGAACAGAGTTCACGGAGGATGCTTGCCCAGTTCTACTTCCTCTTAAAACAATAATCACCGCCACCACCAGCACCACAATTCAGCTTGAAAATAGCAGCTCCCATTCAGTCATCATAACAAACACTGACCAACAAAAATGATTTTATGTGGATATCTTGGTATCCAAAACGCGTTCTAAAACAACTATAATATATAATTTCGTGTGGCTATTTCTAGCCGAGTGCAGCCCTTGTAAGGCAGACCCTCTGATGAGGGTGAGCGGCATCTACCATGTGTAGGTAACTGCGTGTTATTGTGGTGGAGGATAGGGTTATGTGTGGTGTGGTGTGTGAGTTGCAGGGATGTTGGGGACAGCACAAACACCCAGCCCCGGGCCATTGGAATTAACCAATGAAGGTTAAAATCCCCGACCCGACCGGTAATCGAACCCGGGACCCTCTGAACCGAAGGCCAGTAAGCTGACCATTCAGCCAACGAGTCGGACTCTAAGACAACTGAAACATGTTCATTCAAAATATGCAAACCATTTGTCTCTTATATCATCCACCGTTATTGAGATATACGACATCAACCATTTACATATTTTTCAACATCGTACCAAGGAAAACAACTCACAGACAGAAGTTTCACTGGAACACTGATTTATTATTACATGGAGTACTAATGAACACGATTTTAGCTAAGATTAGTGAAAATGCACCACATCACATATATTGGATTTGTTTGTTACATAGCCTCACACGTAGCAAAACAGGTCTGGTGAATAAGAAAATAAAACTTTGTCAACATCTTCAAAACCTGATATGATAGAGGAATACGGTTTCCGGACTTGATATCAGCATGAAAAAATGAACTAGAAACAGTAAAGATAATGTCAGATGTAAATCAGTGTAATTAAATGAAGGGATCTATCGAAAATATGCCGTGTATTCATTTGTAACACCCGACAGTCTTTGCGTACACACTGTGCCGGTGTTGAATAAGGCGTGCCACGGTGGGGCGGGAGTCGAACTTAGTGCCGGCCAGCATACTAAAGAGGTGAGGCATATCGTATTCTCCGCCTCAGATTCCATCAACAAGTTAGAACCAGACTCAGCACAATAAGACGAATTGCTCAAAGCAGGCCATCTTCCTCATTCGACATGTATTGCGGGCAACTGGCGAACATGCGTGGATTGCAGTACGTGCTAAGGAAAGGCAATGCGAGCTCGTATTGATACCCATTCTATATTCCATCTTATTAAAACAGCCGGCTGGCTCACTCGATCAGTAGATGGAGTGCTAAGTTTCTACGACTATGAATCTCATTATTTCTTTGTTAATGTACCGCATTATTTCCATTGGAATCTCTACATGTTATGTATCAGTTTTAATGTAACCAAGATAAATACATTACTCGTTTAAATATTTAACCGGATAAGTAATCCAACATGTCTATCCCCACCCCTCCATCCCGGCTACAATTGTGTGTGTGTGTGTTTGTGTACATTGATGTGTTTCAACTTCCTTATTCAACGCACGTTTTCTTTGACCTGCCTTAGTCAAATTTTGTTCCTTTTTCAACCCCAAAAATATTATATTGTTGCGAATAAAACACTGTCTGTGTCATCGCTCTAATTTATTTCAGGATGAAAGAATATAAAAAAACGCACACACAATTCTATTCAACTATGATTGTCCAGACTCCATTAATTGCTGTCTATTTACAATATCTCCCTCCCCTCATCAAAGCGGGCGGCGGAATAGGTCAACACCCCTTAGATTAAATTCATGTCAGACGACGTAAGAGAAGTAGATATTGGGGTACCGGCCGGGAGAGTTCCTTCAATACCTCAAAACTTTCTATCAAGAACTAACCTCAACTTAGGTTTTTCTTAAGGAGTTTCCCCAGGTCCATCGTATTTTTAAATTTAAGTCTATCGTCATCCACAAGTTATTTAAAGTACACACTGAATATCAATAGCAACTTCTCCTGCATTTTGAAAAAAAGATCACTCTCTAGGATCCCTTGTATACACAGATTTTATTACAAATCTGAACATTGACTTGTTGAGGGTTTTAACTCAATATGAAGGAATATTTTATCTCATCATCATCATCATCATCATCATCATCATCATCATCATCATCATCATAAATGTTTTTATTTCATATGTGCCATTTGTCGTATCTCAATACACGTTTTTAGGTGAAGATGTTCCAATATAGACGAACGAAACATTCAGTTCTTTCAGTAATTTAACCAGACTTTAAGCTGGAATATGTCTACAATTACATAAAATAGACATTAAAAGCAAAGACATATTGGAAGGTGGGATTCTTCCTTCAACCATTACCTTAGTTGAGTTGATGCTAGTGCGGGATAGAAATGAGATTTACTAGTTGCTCTAGTATCTTCACTTGTCCTGTTTGATCTAAAATGGTCTTATTTTTGTCATCAGTCCACAAGTCAAACGAAAACAATTGTCTGTCTTCTCACTGGCAAGTCGTCAAACGGTCAGTTGATATTTTAAAATATAAGAAACGTATTAGGTAAAGTCATTTTTGGACTCATTAAAAGTATAATAAAAGTCCAATAATATAATGACGAGAGAAATATAGGATGGTACAAACATGCAAGGATATCTTCCTAGGGTGAGGAGGTCCTCATCGATGGGTTGCGTGACTTCCCGTCAAATTCACACTCCGATTGTTTGTTTCCTTTTCGTTCTTATAAATTATAATTTAGCATAAACTGGAGCTATTCGATAAAGAATAGTCATTTTCACAATTAACGGTACGATAGATTGATGTACATTCATCTGTATACCTTAATACATTTTCTACCGGGCAAGTTGGCCGTGCGGTTAGGGGCGCGCAGCTGTGAGCTTGCATCCGGGAGATAGTGGGTTCGAACCCCACTGTCGGCAGCTCTGAAGATGGTTTTCCGTGATTTCCCATTTTCACACCAATCAAATGCTGGGGCTGTACCTTAATTAAGGCCACGGCCGCTTCCTTCCCATTCCTAACCCTTTCCTCTCCCATTGTCGCCATAAGACCTATCTGTGTCGGTGCGACGTAAACCAAGTTGTAAAAATAAATATTCCCCCCCATTACTACGCTCTGAATATATGCTTCTCTTTTCAAGAGTAGTTACGAATCTCTTCATACTGATGTCTTACCTTAATGTTATTGACCAAAATGTTTAGTTTACAATTTACTTTCAGTGAATAGTTTATTAATCAAATGAAGAATACCATGAAGTGTTCTTGATGTGTGACTTTAAAGGTCGATTCACACATCTCCGGGACGTGACGGCGCTTTCCGTGTCCGTATCCGTCCTTTCCGACATGAATATTTCACGTCTGTTCTCACACTTCAGTTCCGCGCAGTTATAAGTCGACAATCAAGTGTTCCATGATGAGTTTTTTTAGTGATGATCAACTACTAATGATAGCTATAATCTTGGATGAAGAGGAGAAAGAGAGGAAGAAACAGTGGGTTCATCCTATATGGAAACGCAGGGGTAAGGAAGGAAAGTTTTCTACTCTGTATAAGTGCTTGAAGGACGACGAAGTAAAATTTCATGGATACACTATATTTAATTTTAATTACTTGAAAAATTAAATAATAATTACTTGAAAAATTAAAGAAATGAAATTGTTGATTAATTTTTAATACCCCTGACTTTGTAGATTGGGGGCAGAAAGTGCCTTGCCGCGCCAAAGTCGGTGCCTATGTACAGACAGACTGATTTCCTTAATCTTAAAAGCAAAACATGTTAGTTATCTACCTTCAGTTTCCATTTTCTGCCAATTTCGTCCCATACACGCTTCTTCAGACCACTATCCATATATTTCGAATCAGCTAAATTATATAGAAAAGAGTATGCCTTCAGTAATTCAATCAGCAGTTCGTCCTTCATTTTGGGAGGTAAAGAACAGTTCAAACGTACACAGATAACATCAGTACTCGAAGAAAAGGAGGAAGGCGGGAAGAGAGAAATCACGTCCGTGAAAACAAGAAAATATCATTGGCGAGCGAATACGTATTGCCGGCACGGATCACGGAAAAGCACTGAAGGTCACGGCGAATAATATCAACGGAAGTGTTGGAACTCATCCCTTCGTTTACATGGCGACGATATTTTATTTTCACGGAAGATGCCGTCACGTCACGGAAAGCGCCGTCACGTCCTGGAGATGTGTGAATCGACCTTTACACTTATTTTGAACCAAGAATTCAGTCGAATGCACAGCAGACTAAGAATAAAACATGACTCTTAGAAATTTTCCCCACTACGTATACCTTTTCCTGAATAATGTTCTGCTTCTCTCAATGTAAAAATTTAAGGGGACGTATATTACTTTCACATTTCGTTTCATTTACATACCTATATACTACAGCCACAAACTTTACTGTCTTTTTAAATATTAATTCTAATTCAATTCATATGAGCATTATCTCTACGTTGCCTAATAATGCCTGAAAAATGGTTCAAAGAAATGCCTCGAGAATAATATTGTAGTAATTTTTGAAATTTTGACTGTCAGTTTGAGCGATGGTTACTTTAATTTTATTTAGGCCTACCACTGATTTACACTTAGGGCTGCCATCCAGGTGGCAGATATTAGCCATTTACGTAGAATTTTCTCAAATTATTTCAAAGAAGTTGGGAACTTATAGAACATCTTCCTTGGTAATTATCCCAGTCCTTAATTATTAATCTTCCTATAAACGATCCTGTCTCGACATTAATGCCACTAAAATAGAATGACAAACTATGATCAGTAATTGTCATTTTATTATTATTCATTATATACAGTCGTATCAGCACACACTTTTTTAAAACATAACCGGTTTTCGGATATTAAGGTCCATCATCAGTGTTAAATTTAAATTTAATTCCACATGAGTGTGTCGTCAAAATTGGTTAAAATGAGTTTAAAATGTAGCGCTGTTGACATCAACATAGGAAGGGCTGGGTTTTCCTCGTACTCGACCATATGATTATCATATGATGAATGTACTTAAGCTATACTAACGCCTGTTTCGGAAATTACGTCCCTTTTCACATGCTAAAGGCCAATGGCTTTGTAAAGAAAAATTGCTGATTTTTTCTCGAGTACTGATCGAAATATTAGAAGTGATTCCTTTATTTCATTCTTTTAGGAGTTTCTGGAAGGAACAAGAGAGAGAAAGAAGCGGAGAAGCCTCGGAACAGTATTTTTTTCTAACTTTTCTTAATTATATTTTCCAATTTACATGAAAAATGAAATCCTATCATTTAATGTAAATTAAGAAATTAATTGATTGCCTGGCGAACAATGTCAGTCTCACTGCTGTTTTATCAGGTTCAGATTATAACGGAATAACTGTATGCTGTTCGATAACTGGATTGATCACTATTTGTCGATATCTTCGTCAAAATTATTATTATTATCATTATTATTATTATTATTATTATTATTATTATTATTATTATTATTATTATTATTATTATACCAGGCAAGGCGCTCACTGGTATTTCGGAAAGGAGGGTGCGATCCGTGGTTCTGAGTAAGTTAGATGAAAATCAGTGTGTTTTCAGACCACAGAGGGACTGTCAGGTTCAGATTTCAGTATGCGCTGGGTAACTGAAAAATGCTATGAGAGAATTACTGTAGACAGTTAAGTCTCTGTTTCACAGATCTAGACAAGGCATATGACCGCGTACCGAGGAAAAAGATGTTCGCCACACTAGAGGATTATGGGGTTAATGGCAGATTATTACAAGCAATCGAAGGTATTTGTGTTGACAATTGGGCTGCAGTGAGAATTGATGGTAGAATGAGTTATTGGTTCAAGGTACTTAAGAAGGGTGAGACAAGGCTATAATCATTCACTTCTGTTGTTCATAGTTTACATGGATCATCTACTGAAATTTATAAAGTGACGGAGAGCCCAGGGTTCAGTTAGGTGGAAATGTTTGCGAGTAAAGGAGTGGAATCAGAGGTAAGGCTTTTTGACGATGATGTTATTCTGTATAGAGTAATTAAGTTACAAGATTGTGAGCAACTGCAACATGACCTCGATAATGTTGTGAGATGGACGGCAGGCAATGGTATGATAATAAATGGGGTTAAAAGTGAGGTTGTGAGTTTTAGTCCTCTCAGTTTCAATTACTGCGTTGATGGAGTGAAAGTTCCTTCTGAGGATCATTGTAAGTATCTAGGTGTTAATATAAGGAAAGATCTTAATTGGAGTAATCACATAAATGGGATTGTAAATAAAGGACACAGATCTTTGCACATAGTTATGAGGGTGTTTAGGGGTTGTAGTAAGGATGTAAAGGAGAGGGCATATAAGTCTCTCCTAAGACCTCAACTAGAGTACGGTTCCAGTGTATGGGAGCCTCACCAGGATTACTTGATTCAAGAAGTGGAAAAAAATCCAAAGAAAAGCAGCTTGAATTGTTCTGGGTGATTTCCGACAAAAGAGTAGCGTTACAAAAATGTTGCAAAGTTTGCGCTGTGAAGAAATTGGAGAAAGAAGACGAGCTGCTCGACTAAGTGGTATGTTGCGAGCTGTCAGCGGAGAGATGGCGTGGAATGACATTAGTAGACGAATAAGTTTGAGTGGCGTCTTTAAAAGTAGGAAAGATCACAATATGAAGATAAAGTTGGAATTCAAGAGGACAAATTGGGGCAAATATTCATTTATAGGATGGGGAGTTAGGTATTAGAATAACTTACCAAGGGAGATGTTCAATAAATGTCCAGTCTCATAAAAATCAATTAAGAAACGTCTAGGAAAACAACAGATAGGGAATCTGCCACCTGGGCGACTGCCCTAAATGGAGATCAGGATTGATTGATTGATTGATTGATTGATTGATTGACTGATTGATTGATTGATTGATTGATTGATTGATTGATTGATTGATTGATTGATTGATTGATTGATTGATTGATTGATTGATTGATTGATTGATTGATTGTAAGCAGTTTGGCCTATACAGACGACTTGGTGTTAATGGCAGATTGTGCTGAAGTCTTGTGCTCTTATTATCCTGGGATTCAAAATACAGTAGGTGCAAAGTGTACGATATGAAAATTAGCCGTTCCAAGACTAAAGTGATGTGAAGAGGTAAAAACAAATATCGTAACTTAGAAGTAACAGACATGAAAGTAGTAAGAATGATTGCTAGTACAAACGGGTGGTAACAATGGATGGAAGGTTCTCGGTATGAGGAGTAAAGGCCAAGTTAGGAATGAACTGGATTGATGAGGTTGTACGCATGAGCCGCCCTCGGTGGTGGGGTCATGTACTGTAAGTCGAATCAAGCAGGGTTGGTTATCTAGGGGAATAATGGTCTTGTTCATGAAGGGTACGAGCAGTACAGGGAGACCAAGACGACGATGATTAGACTCGGTTTCTAATGATTTAAAGATAAGAGGTATAGAACCAAACGAGGCCACAGATTTACTTACAAATCTATATGTATAAAATAAGAGTCTTGTCTGTACATTGCTCAGAATTGGTTTGTCCACAGTAACAAGGAAATGCACTGTTCAATTTTCCGTAATTTCTGTGTGTCTGCTTGTCTATCTGTATGTATATACACGCATCACTAGAAAACGGCTCAAGATAATTTAATGAAAATCGGTATGCAAAGTCGGGGAATAAGTCGCTACAATCTAGGCTGTAACAATTTTTATTCACGCTGAGAGAAATGGTAGTTTAGGGAAAGGACTCAAAAATTTAATTTTCAGACAATTATGTTATTATTACTCCTATCTTAATGAGAATAGGTATGCAAAGTTGGGTAACAAGTCGCTACAATCTAGGCTATAAATAATTTTATTTACGCTGAGTGAAATGGTACTTTAGGGGAAGGCCTAAAATTTGATTCTTAAATATTTATGTTATTATTGGTCCTGTCGATAAATACTACATAACTAAAGTTATATAGTATTAAATTTCCGATCATTTATCTCTTATATATTTTTACCGTACCGGCTATGATAATCATGAATGTGGATTTTTGTTGAGTAAGTCCGTGTCAGCGCCGAGTCAAGAGAAAATGGGTGAACAGAATTTAATGAAAATCGGTTTGTGAGGTCGGGGAATGAGGAACTACTGTCTACGCTATAAATAATTTTATAAGACGCCCTAATATCACAGAGTTGAAAGAAAACTAAATTTGAAGGGCTACAATATAGAAAGCTCATAAAATTGATGAAGAATAACATTACATTGACCACTGTTTGTTGTGATGTGCTTTGTGTCTTCTGTTGCCACTCATCTTGGATAGATGGGATTACTGTTGCGTACCGAGTATTTTTTTTAATTAGCTGTACGCCGCAACGACACAGATAGGTCTTATGGCGACGATGGGGTAGGAAAAGTCTAGGAGTGGAAAGGAAGCAGCGGCCGTGGCCTTAATTGAGGTACATTTGCCTGCTGTGTAAATGGGAAACCACGGAAATCCATCTTCAGGAGTGCTGACAGTTGGGTTCGAACCCACCATCTCCCGGAACAAAACTCACAGCTGCGCACCCGTAACCGCACGGCCAACTCGCCCAGTCGTACCGAGTATAACAGCCTGCCTGAATGTTGGCGGGAAGTAGCTGTGGAGTTAGATAACTTTCTTCTTAAGCATGCCACTCCTCTGGTTCATAAATTTTCTGATACTACTGGTACGTAACACACTGGTTCATCATAGCATTCGAGCTATTCAATCCCTACTCTGAAGCACTGATTGGAATTAGCAGTGTGCACACTTACATAAATAATGGCAGAGGTATGTTCACAGCTATCTGCGGCCTGGTCATTCCAGCACTGGAACTTTGGGCTGTTAGATCGGCACCGTAGTACTGTTCGTTAAAGTGAGAAAATGTGCGGTTTTTTATTTGATCGTGTATTTTATATAATAACATTGCTTTTGATCGCTACATTCCTACTGACATTTTTGTAATGACCTATGTTGACTTCAGTTAGAAAAAAAAAAGACAGTCTTTCTGAGAAACCCGTAATGAAGCACGGGTACATCAGCTGGTAAATACATATTATTGGTTTTTACTCCCAGTAACTATTTTTACGGTTTTGGGAGACGTAGAGGTGCCGGAATTTAGCCCCGCAGGAGATATTTTTACGTGCCATTAAATCTACCGACACGGGACTGACGTATTTGTGCACCTTCATATACCACTGGACTGAGCCAGGATCGAACCTGCCAAGTTGGGGTCAGAAGGCCAGCGCCTCAACCGTAAGAGCCACTCAGCCGGCCGTTACAAATAGCGGGTTGTGGCGGAGCTTGCAGACCGAACGCTGAAAGGTATACCAGTCTATAATGAAGATGTATGTATGCCTTATTTCCATCGCGTAACTCAGGCTATGAAGACTGCTATTCTGCCAAACCATGTCGTATAATGTAGGCCTACATACAGTTTAACAATATATTACACACAGATTATAGTGCTAATCTGAACACATAGTTATAATAACACATTAAAAGAAAGAAAGAAACGTATGTAAAATAAACCAGTTATCCTAATGCATCAATGGAAACAAATTAATACGAAACCTAGTGACGTGGAAAGAAATGACAAAACAGGAAAATAAAACCCACGTATTTACACTCAACGTGATCCGTCCAAATACCGCTGCTAACATCTCTTTTTAAATACCGGTTGGGTTAGGGTGTCCCTTAGATTAATGACGAACGAAATCTATGTCCGAATTGTACTCGCAATAAAATAATTATTCTATAGGGTGGATCTGCGATTTGGTATTTTGAGGGTTAGGTTTAGCTGCAACTCTTTTCGGGGTGTTATGAATGGTCGAGAGCAACTGGAAATAATCTGTTAGATAAGAGGGTGACTGCTTGTATATTATTTTGTGGAGTAAAACCAACGAATGATAGCTACGACGCTGGTTTAGTTTGAGCCAATTTAGCTCATGGAATGCCGGAGTTATATGATGAAAGTTTGGAATGTTCATTATTAAGCGGACGCAAGGCATTCAGAGCTCTCTGAAGTCTATTTAGTGAGGGCGCTACTTAGTCTGCCGTACACGACGTCACAATAGTCAGACAGACGCATTATTAGCAGTTGAACCAACAGCTGTCTGATCTTGAAAGGAAGTATATCCTTCAGTATTTTATGTGAGTGAAGGGAATAAAAGACTCGATGATATATAGCTGTTACATGTTCGGTCCTGTCAAAGGTTTCGTCCAATATTAATCCTAAATTTGTTTTCAAAAGGGGTAATGATTTCATTGAAAGTTATTGGGGGTATTTACGTTCGTTAAGTGATAATGGGTATTGGATGTACCTATCATTATAGCTTGTGATTTCACGGGGTTCATTCTGAGTCCGTTTAGTCTAGATCACAGTTCGACACGCACAAGTTCTCGATTAATTTTGTATATAGTTTCGTGAATACTGGCCACTTTCGTGTGAACGTAGATCTGTAAAACATCTCCGTATAGGTGATATTTAGATATTTCAATATTTGATTATTTATCGTTGATATAAAGGGAAAATAAAAGAGGAGAAATCAATAAACCCTGAGGTGTCCCAGTTCTCAACCTGCTTCTTTCCATGATGTAAACACACTGACTACGATTTGGCAGAAAGTATTTTATCGACCTGATTACATTCGATGAAAATTTAACGAATCTGATCTTTGTCAGAAGTATGTCTTTATCCATCTAGTCAAAGGCTTTAGTCACATCTAATAATATTAAAGTTGTTAGCTGCCCATTATCCATAGCACATTCAGTATCGCTAATTACTTTCACCAGAGCTGTTGTAGGCCTAGTAGGCTACTGTGGTTGGGAGAAATCTTGACTGATATGTGTTTAGTAAATTGTTCTCATTTACGTACGTCATGATCGGCTAATGAACTTATTTTATCAAGGATTGTTGACAGAAATGTTAATATGCTTACAGGTCGTAAATCTTCATATAAAGTAGGATTATTGTTTTTTGGGGATCGGACGAATAATAGCTTGGTTCCACTACTAAGAAAAAATGCCAGTCACAGGGGAAAGGTGGTACGCAATTTAGCCTATGCCGACGACTAGGTCTTAGTAACAGACTGTGCTGATAGCCTGCAATCTAATATTTTGGAACTTAAGAATAGGTAGGTACAGGTGGATCATTTCAAGTATTTAGGATGTTTATTCACTGAAGATGGCAGTATAGTAAGTGAGATTGAATGAGGCTATAGCAATGATAATGCACTGAGCTCACAGTTGCGATCAACAGTATTCTGTCATAAATAAGCAAGTTCCCGGGCGAATCTATCTTTACATAGATTTGTTTTCGGACCGACCTTGCTGTACGGGAGTGAAAGTTGGGTGGACTCTGGATATCTTATTCATAATTTAGAAGTAACAGGCATGAACGCAGCGATAATGATCTCTGATACAAAACAGGTGGGAACAATGACAGGAGGGTACATGGGGTGATGAAATGACAGCTAAGTTAGGTATGAACTCGATGGATGAAGCACTATGCATAAACCAGCTTCGGTGGGAGGGGGGTTCATTTGAGGCGAATGGAACAGAATAGTTTAGCAAAGCAAAGTCATCTCCGTACAGGCCATGAAGGCCCTTGGAGGGGTGGAAGGTAAAGGCTTCCACCATTCGTAACTTCGGCACGTGATGGGGTAGAGTGGTTAGCTCTACGCCCGGCCACCTTTGCCTCCAGGAATTAACCTGGTACTCATTTTTGGTGTAGACTGAGTGAACTTCAGGGCCATATGTACCTCCGCAAGTGGAAATCTCGGTTCTTAACTTTTACGACTTCCTGACGGGGATTCGAACCCACGTTCTTCCGGGCGAACCGAGCACGCCTTTACCGCCTCGGCCAGGCAATCCCTAGACTAGGTTACCTAGGAGAATAAAGCACTCGGTCACGGATGTTAAGAAAAGTAGAAGGAGACCACAACGACGATGGTTTCTAATGATTTGAAGATAATATGTATGGAACTAAACCAAGCCACAGTTACAAACAGAGGATTGTGGAGGCGTTTAGCAGATTCACAGAGGCTTGCAGTCTAAACGCTGAAAAGCATAACAGTTTATCGTAAGATGTTTGTATTTATTTCTTTGGTTGATTATAAGTTTGCTTGTTATGATATTGTATACAGTTTTACACCATGTTTATCCGAATGTATTTTGTTTTCTGTTCGCTTATTTATTCCCTAACACGTAGCGTTTGTTAGTTCTATGTTGTGACATAAGTCAGACATGCGTGGGTAGATATGAACTAGATGTTAGATGTCTTAATATAAATCATAAACGACTTGTAGAATTAATTAAATTAATGAGTTTTACTAACTACAGTCGAAACTGTTTATTGCAACATAGCTTTTAACAACGTATGTGTTGGATACAACGCAAAATCTAACGATTCCGTCTAAATCCTATATAAACACTGCATTTTAAAAAGTCTCTAATCACGAAATCACTTCTTACGATATATCGCATACAATTCCTCTCAGTCCATTCCACAAATACTGTATTGCATATGCAGTAGCCTACGTATTTCATTTATGTTTTTTTAAAAGCTCTAACGTTATCCTTTTAATTAACTATGTAAGTTTGCAGTTATTTTTAAAAAAACTGATTTCAACGACTAACGGCTATAATGATCGTTAATTGCGGTCCCTTCCGAGTCGTTATAACTGGTTTCGTTGTATTCCTGTATCTAAACACTAAATACATTTCACTCAACAGAAACTGAACTGTTAAAGATTCTGTGAACCTTTAGGAATCTGAATGAAATATTAATATATTTTAAGTGTCAGGTAAAGAATGCTTTTCTTATTTCGAGATTGGTACAGTTCTTCATACTAGATTTACCCAAAAGGACATGGGTTTCAACTCCCTGTCAGAAAGCCAGAAAAATTATAAACGAGACCTTCACATTTCGAGAGGCATAGATCCTCATATTCACTCAGGCTACACCAGACATGATTACAAAATTACTCCCTGAGGCCTGAGGGTGAAGGTAACCGGACAGAGTCAACCACGCAGTCCCGTTTACTGCGAAGGTTGGGATTAGTGGAAGCCTTTAACCCCAACTTCTCTACCGACACTCATGGTCTGTATGGAAATTACTTTACTACGCTACGATTTTGATGACATGACATCTTTTAATTGGTTCAAGGCAGACATTGCTAACTTGTACAGAAATCCTGATCAGAGTTCCCACATTGTAGCAATGCTAATTTATTAGGTCATTTTTTTGTCATTGTTTGCCATTTTGTACTTTAGATCGTTTCCTATAATTATTGGTCATTTTAAGGAATTTACTTGACTATTTTATTCTTTTGTGAGTTATTTTCTTACATGTTTGAGGATTCTGCAGTATTCACGCGTGTGGTAGGCCTATTGGATATTATCGCAACTTCAAGTGAGGATGAAAACTCACAACGCTTTGTCAATCTGGGCACTAAAGAAACTTTGCTCACCACTTACTTCTAGGAAATGCCCACGTTCCAGGAAAGACACCTCCAATTGCAGAAATCTCCCTCGTGAAAAGTTGAGATTTTCTTCTGAAGACGTGGAGCAAAGTTCTCTGCGAAACGTCATGAATTTCACCTTGTTTTCTTTACACGACAAAAGCCCTAAAAACTTATTATAATGTCTACAATATAAATGTATTCTATACCAACTCGATTGTTTTCCTCTGTGGTGTAGTGGTTAGTGTGATTAGCTGCCACTCCCAGAGGCCCAGGTTCGATTCCCGGCTCTGCCACGAAATTTGAAAAGTGGTACGAGGGCTGGAACGGGGTCCACTCAGCCTCGGGAGGTCAACTGAGTACAGGGGAGTTCGAATCCCTCCTCAGCCATTCTGGAAGTGGTTTTCCGTGGTTTCCCACTTCCCCTCTAGGCAAATGCCGAGATGGTACCTAACTTAAGGCCACGGCCGCTTCCTTCCCTCTTCCTTGTCTATCCCTTCCAAACTTCCCATCCCCCACAAGGCCCCTGTTCAGCATAGCAGGTGAGGCCGCCTGGGCGAGGTACTGGTCATCCTCCCCAGTTGTATCACCAGACCCAGAAGCCGAAGCTCCAGGACACTGCCCTTGAGGCGGTAGAGGTGGGATCCCTCGTTGAGTCCGAGGGAAAAACCGATCCTGGAGGGTAAACAGATTACGAACGAACGAACCAACTCGATTAGTAAAATGATTTTAACATTTCATTTAAAATGGGTGTTTTCTTAAAATTTTGAAAATTTTACTGGATTTTTTGCCGTCATTTTATAGATCATTTTAAAACTGTTTAGGTCATCAACAGCTTGGCCCTTGTCATCACTTACAAACATTTCGACAAATCTTAAGTTGGCACGTGTCAGGACTTATAGTAACAGCTATAGTACGCTGAATGCTCTGTACACTTGTACTGATTGCAAATTAAAAGCACGCAGGTAGACTGTAATGACAACAAAGCACTTGGAAGTTTGGACGGCCAGTGAAACTTGCTACAATGGCTGTAATGTGATCAGGAGAGAAAGCCAAGTCTATTTCCTTCCTCCAGCCTGACTTTTGTGATGAACTGATGTGTTGTTCGTGGGAGCTACCTGTTTAGAAGTTGCTGGAGGCGAAACTAACCTTGAGAGGAGCACGGATAGAGGTGTGAGTCAATTAAGATGGTATCAAGAAGGTGAGTTGTCTGTGGCGCACGACCCCAGTATGTTCTTGCTTTATACACCTATCTGTAAACAGTGCTCCAGTGATGACATTTATAAATGTTTGCCTAGTTACATTGATGCATAATTAGATTTCTCCAGAACTACACTGGTCGGGGGAGAAAGTGGACCACTGTGTAATTATTTTCGTCGGGATCTAATGAACTCCAGCATGCACAGACGGCTTCTGTTTAGGAAGATTTTGTGAGCTAAGAAACATGTAATAAACATTATATTTAGACATGGGAGTCATAAATGCCACTCTATGTTTCACTATTCAACACTAATTGCTGGGTGTGGGTGTTGATTTTATTATACCCGTAGGCAATAAAATATGTTAAGTTTTGAACGTTTTTTGCGATAGCAGAGTAGAAGCTACTGATGGATCCAAAGATGATATAATTTTTCTTATAAGTAACAACAAAGAAAAGGACAAAGATTGTAAGAAGAAAAACATTTATAGATGTGCTACCTGGAATGTACAAGGTATCTCACACAAAGTTGACCAGCTGGACGACATTCTCGCAAAAAAAAAGACATTTTAATTGCGGAAATTTCAGAAACAAAAATAAAGCTTCAGGGATCAAAATAAACAGTAAATTATTTACAGTTTTACAGTGGGGTTGACAGACATACTAGAGCACAAGCGGGTGTACTACTAGTGGTACACAAAAGATTGAGATCAACGACTGATAGCTACACGTTATGCTACTATTACTGGGAGACTTCAATGCTAGAGTTGGTGAGGAGAAAATTCAGAATAACATCGGAATTTATGGAGAAACAACCCATAATAACAATGGAACAAAATTAATAGATTTCACTGTCTTCAATCAGTTAAAAATCATGAACACAATGTTCCCACACAAGAAAAGCCACAAGTACACGTGGTCTACACGAAATCAGAAATAAATTATTGATTATATAATTTGCAATGGTAAATTGGCAGATTTAATTTTGGATACAAGAGTCTATCAAGGCCCTAAATTGGAAACTGAACACTATCTATTAGTAGCACCTATTCGCCTGAGGCCCAGGTATAAAAGAAACAAACAACACAAGAAATTAAAACTTCTTACAAGGTTAACCTATTGAGAGACCCCAGTGTAAAATGGCTATACCAGAACAGACTTAATAATCATACACAGATGACACCAGTTAGTGACAACGTGAAAATGGAGTGGTCTAATTTGTGTTCAGTTTCAAAGCAGTCTGATTTTGAGAGTTTGGGAGTTAAGAAAAATTGCGGAGTAAAAAGGGTTTAAGGATCTGGGATGAAGAAATTGAAAAAGTTATTTCAGACATAAGAAATGCTTATAATGTTTTTGTCAAGTACCAAATTAGAAGATAAAATAGAGTATCACCACAAGAGAGCAATAGCAAAAAGGAAAGTGCGGAAAAAGTACAGAAAGAGTTGGGAAAACTTTGTTTCACACCTGGAGACTGATATAACAAGACCACAACCACAGACCTATAAAATAATAAAAAACTGATTAATGATTTAAAAGAAGACATACACATTAATGCAATACCTGTAATGGAGTGGCTCATTTACAACATCTTCGGAACGTTTGGAGGGTTTCAAATATTCAGCCATTTCTTCTCCCAACATCACTTAACAAGTCTTCGGAAATCATTACACTCGAAGAACTGGAGCTAGTACTCAGAAAACTTAGAAATTAAAAAGCATCTGGTGAAGACTCAATAAATGCAGAACTATTCAAGTACTCCGGTGACATCTTCAAGTAAAGATTTCTTAATTTCATCAATTTAATTTGGAATGGCAACAGGCCACCAGGGAATTGGCAAAACGCTTTGGTTTTTCCTCTTCACAAGAAGAGTAGTGTGAAAGATTGTGGAGATTGCAGAGGGATAAGTGTACTTAACTCAGGTAACAAAATGTACTCTAACATTGTGAAAGAAAAATATTCCGGCATTGTGAAAATGTGATTGGAAATGAACAACACGGATTTCGAAAGGGACGCTCATGTGATGCAAGTCTTGAATGTAGAAGAACGCAGGGAATTTAACTTGGAAACTCACATATCATTTGCTGATTTTAAGAAAGCCTTTGACCTAGTTAGCAGGAACAGATTTCTTAAAATCTTAGCAGAAGAAAATGTCCCATGACAGTTAATAGATAATATATACAACATGTACAGTGGCAACCTTATTGCAGTAAAGTTAGGAAATCATCGGACTGAATGGGAACCGATCAGCAGAGATGTGAGAAAAGGTTGTGGACTTTCTCCTTTGTTGTATAATGCAGGTGTGGAGGCATGAAAGGCATGGATAAATCCCAGTCAGCAGTTATCTCACACATCCAGCTGCCATACTCTTTGCTGATTATGTTGCATTGGTAGCATTATCAGAAGATGATCTTCAGTGGTCAGTATTTTATCTACAGAAAATCTCCTGAAAATTCAACATGATCATTTCACCAGAAAAGAACAAAATTATGGCCTTTAAGAGGAAGGATCCTATTCCCAGTAAAATCTGTTTAGATAATAAAATTTTGGAAAGAGTCCATGAATTCAATTATCTGGCATACAATTTATCTTACCCAGGGGAAATTGATATCCCTGCAAAAATAACCAAGTTTACCAGAACAACAGGAATTATAAATCACATTATGAAGTCATCTCTTGTCCAAAAACACATTCGCTAACGTCTTTATAACAATTTACCGAGCTCGATAGCTGCAGTCGCTTAAGTGCGGCCAGTATCCAGTATTCGGGAGATAGTAGGTTCGAACCCCACTGTCGGCAGCCCTGAAAATGGTTTTCCGTGGTTTCCCATTTTCACACCAGGCAAATGCTGGGGCTGTACCTTAATTAAAGCCACGGTCGCTTCCTTCCCACTCCTAGCCCTTTCCTGCCCCATCGTCGCCGTAAGACTTATCGGTGTCGGTGCGAAGTTAAACAACTAGCAAAAGAATAAAATAAAAAATAACACTTTAGCTAGACCAACCCTTTGTTACGGCAGTGAGGCATGGACAATAAGAACTCAAGACTTTTCTAGAATTATAGCACGTGAAATGACGTTCATGCGGAGAAAGGCAGGCTGTACACAGTGGGATCGTAAAAGAAATGAAGATGTGCTTAAGGGACTTAATGTGAAACCAGTAATCAATTACATCTATGATAACCAAGAAAAGGATTGAATCTAGAAGACTACCAAGGGAGATCTTACCCTACCAACCAAGAGGACACATCTATAGTAGTATAATTGGATGGTTCTGCCGCCGCTACCTCCTCCGGCTCCCAGAGGCCTGCTCCACCACCGCCACCGCCACCGGGCTCCCAGGGGCCTCCTCCACCACCGCCACCCGAGGGGCCCCCCAGGGGCCTCCTCCACCACCGCCACCCGTTTTGCTCTACGGTGCACCGTTTTCGAGATATTTAACATTTTGCATTTAAGCCCTAAATTTAATGAATCGATCTAGCACGACACGTTAGCCTTTGAGCTAGCTTTCTTCATAAGAGCGGCAGCCATCTTGCGCAAGCACCCTTAAAGCGTCTCATAAGGAGTCGTGTATAGCCGCCATCTTGCGTCCACCATCTTGCGCAAGCATCCTTAGGGAGTCTCTATCCATCTTGTGCAAGGACCCTTAAGCCGCCTCATAAGAGCAACCGCCATCTTGAGCAAGCATCCCTAGGCCGTCTCATAAGGAGCCTTGTATAACCGCCATCTTGCGCAAGCATCCCAAGGGAGTCTCATAAGAACATATGTATAGCGGCCATCTTGCATAAGCACCTTTAAGGAGTCATGTATAGCCACCATCTTGTGCAATTAGCGTCGAGAGATAGCTGCTGTAGAATTTTTCTATTTAAATTATCCGCCACCATATTTCAAAGGTATGTACCTAAAGAGCGCAGCACTGAGGTTTGTGATGTAAGATGGCGGGTGACAGCTGTCAAAAAGCACGTGAGTTTGTTTCCCAACAAGAGCACGTGGAATTTGCCACCGCCATAAAGAGGGCAGCACGGTGCTCTCTTGATTAAAGATAGCTGCTGTCACGTGGAATTGCCTGCCACCACGTTTCAAAGGTATCTAGCTAAAGAGGGCAGCACGGTGCTCTCTAGTTTAAAGATGGCTGCTGTCAAAAAGCATTTTTCAAATTATCCGCCACCACATTTCAAGGGTAAGTAGCTAAAGAGGGCAGCACTGTGCTCTATAGATTAAAGATGGCGGATGACAGCTGTCAAAAAAGCACGTGGATTCGTTTACAGATTCAAATCTCGCGCTAGTGACGTTAAGTTGGTAGCACTAAGGTTTACACCCGTCAAGATGGCAGTACTGAGGTTAGCGATACGTTGTTGTCTGTCAAAAAAGCACGTGGATTTGTTTACCGATTCAAATCTCGCGCTAGTGAGGGTAAGTTGGTACCACTAAGGTTTAGGCCCGTTAAGATGGTAGTACTGAAGTTAACAATGCGTTGTTGTCGATGACAGCTGTCAAAAAGCACGTGGCTTTGTTTACCAATTCAAATTTCCCGCGGGTGGTGGAGCGGGCCCCTGGGAAGGCCTCCCGGGTGGCGGTGGTTGAGGAGGCCCCTGGGAGGCCCCTCGGGTGGCGGTGGTGGAGGAGGCCCCTGGGAGCCCGGTGGCGGTGGCGGTGGTGGAGGAGGCCTCTGGGAGCCGGAGGAGGTGGCGGCGGCAGAACCATCCAATTATACTACTATCTATAGAACGTCCAATGAAGCGATGGAAAGAAAATGCAAGACCGTAACGGGCCACATGGCCCAAAACGTGGAAAGATGATGATTACGATGACAAGTAACAACATTTCTTTAGTTCCTCTCTTACATTTGTTGAGTGAGTATGCCCCCTAGCCGGGAAGACACTGCGGGAGCTGTCGCGTTAATCGAGGATTGATGAAGCATTTATTATGCCGCTAATGTGATTGGTACATCATTTGGAAGTGTCCAGCATGCTCTGAGCCGATTCTGTGAACTCGGTACCTAGCATAGACGACGTGGATCAGGCCGTCGGAGGTCTACAACTGCCAGAGATGACAGATTCCTGTTCCTTCAGGTCTTAGGAGATAGCCACACTACCACGGTCTAGGGCTAAATCGTCTCTAAGCAGTAAGAACGACACTATTTGTGAGAGGACTGCAATACGAAAACTTCTGGAAGCAAGTTTGAGGTCACGAAGATCCGTCAGTGGTGTCTAACCTATTCCCCAGCACCGAGCAATGCCATTAGAATCCTCACGTCGGTGTTGAGACTGGACTTTGGACCAGTGGTCAACGGTCCTCTTCACAGATGCGTCACGAGTTTGTATCCGGTTATTTGATGGTAGAAAGAAAGTGTGGAGGAGAACTGGGAAGCGATATTTATCCTGCCATATCTCCAGAACTCCGCTTGAAAGTGGTTTGGGGTGGTATCAATTTTCAGGCGCGGAGCTTGTCGTGGTTTGAATGCACACCGATTCATTGAAGAGATGTTATCCCCTTTGCTCAGTTAGTCGGAGAAAACTTCAGACTGATGCATGACAACATCCGCCACCATCTCGCAGGTTGTATGTCGAAATTCCTTAGCTTAATCCCGGCGTTGCTTCCAATTACTTGCGTCAGGCCCCTCATTTCACCTATCCTATTCGAACTCCCTTGGTGAACTCTTGTTTTTTCTTGACCCTGATGGTATTTGAGTTTCGAGGTCTAGGCAATCTCTCATTTCCATGCACTTCGTTGCCCTTGTCCGTCTTTTGCCGGTATCTTCATTTTTCGCAGTGTCCAACCTCTTCAAATTTCCTTCTGATTAGTGAGAGGATGGCTGCCCAGTTGTACTTCCTCTTAAATCAATAACACCGCTACCAAGTAGGGACATGAAGTCTGAGCTAGCCACTATGTATCCCGGACACCAATCTCATTAAGCACCGACGTCGAGATGTTGACACTGAATGAAATGAGACAACTTCTTCCTCAGTATCTGTCGTAAAATGGAGGAGTGGATGTGCATCATCTAGGAAATGATCCAGGACCTTGTAGGTTGCAGGCCGCAGCGCATGGAGACTCTCATCGTGGCTGGGTGGAAGCATACATCACTGTTGTGAGGAAGGTGGTCACTGAAAGCAAGAGAGCGTTCAGTTGCAAGACCATATTAGTAACCTTTTCATAATTCTACTCACTGGAAATGCAAAAATGTGGACGCTTTTTGAAACGGTCATAAAATACCGTAAAAGGAATTTTAACCCTGACCTTTGACGAGAAGAATAATGTGCATAGGCCCCAGTCAATGCAGTGTGTTGTGCAATCAATAAAAACTAGTTTTCAGGTTAATAAATAATATAACTTCATTTGAAAATTTGGCATTGTTCACTTTTTGTACTAACAAATCAATGCTCTTTCAAAACATAAGTATCAAAATGTAGCGGCGAGTGAGAAGGTGAAACTTAAAATTCAATTAACTCAGGTTTAAAACTTCTTCCTCAGTATCTATCGTAAATTGGCGCGTAAAAAAGTAGAATTAAAACAATATTTATACTGGAAAGTTTTGAAAAGAAAATAATTTACATTTTTTAATAATGTTAAATTATTATTTACTTTATTACGTAACGGAATGGTAACATTATATGCCATGAGCGTAGTTGAGTAGTAGTTCTCGTTGTGTGATAATTAGTAAAATAATATACCAATTTTTCGTTTTTCAGTAAAGGATTAAACACCATCACGGTCACCACAAAAGTTAAAGAGTTGATGATATTCTTTCCTCATATCTCATTGTAAGAATCATCTCCACCTCCGACACCATCATCACAATAATTTCTGCTCGCATGTACTGCATTCTGTCATTTTTTACTACCAGATGGCGTAGGGCTTCCCTCTACTTCCCTTCTCAACGCTCACCTCTTCACGGCAGTCTGTTTTCCAAGTGCTGTAGTCATATTGTTCGCACAATTGTGTCGACGTGACGAACATTTTCCAAGATTACATCCCCTCTGCGCTTTATGGATGTGCTTCTTAATACACACATGTCGTTCACGCACAAAGTTTTCAACTCTAGAGAGAACTTGTTGAAACTTACACTCCCGCAATAAATATGTCTGTTTCCCGGCGTCTTCCTCCACTAAAGCCTTTAGGAAGCCTGCGTACGAAATACTGAGAAGGGTGTTGCGACCTGTCACGTCTCAAAAATGAAACATCATAAAAGTACCTCATTCTGTTTTCTGTCTCTGACGAGGAATTAAAATACTCAATTGGTGACACATTCTGGAAAGGGGGATGATTTAAAAGAAACTGAAATGTTTCCTTGCTAAATACAAAATACTATGGTAAGTACGATTAATTTATAGAAAATCGGTTTAACCTTCAAATTTTCTGAATACATTTATTGGAATGAGGGTGAATTTTTACTACAATCTGTTTTCAAGACAATGACCGGGTCAGGGATAGGAATTGTGCCGGCTACCGAAGCCTGTCGTGCTCCTCTGAGGCAATGATTAATGCTTTTTTTTTGGCTATTTGTTTTACGTCGCACCGATACAGATAGGTCTTATGGCGAACAGGCAGGAAAGGCCTAGGAATGGGAAGAAAGCGGCCGTGGCCTTAATTAAAGTACAGCCACAGCATTTGCCTGGTGTGAAAGTGGGAAACCACGGAAAACCATCTTCAGTGGGGGTTCGAACCCACTATCTCCCGGATGCAAGCTCACAGTTGAGCGCCCCTAACCGCACAGCCAACTCGTCCGGTAATGATTAATGACTGACAGATGAAATGAAGAGATAGTAGAGTGTGTTGCTGGAATGAAAGATGACAGGGAAAACCGGAGTACCCGGAGAAACACCTGTCCTGCCTCCGTTTTGTCCATGTCTCACATGGAGTGACCGGGATTTGATCCACGAAACCGAGTGGTGAGAGGCCGACGCGCTGCCGTCTGAGCCACGGAGACTTTGAATTTTTAATAATACATCAAAACACTCCACCACCTTTTTGGCAAAGCCAGACGTGTGGGTAACCAAGCCGGCAACCGTACTCATGTCTATTGCCTTCATTCATGCAACTTTTTATGTCCTGTGGATGGAAGCTTTCGAAATTATCTACGGTGCAATATCCTCCGTGGTGGTGGTGGTTATTGTTTTAAGAGGAAGTACAACTAGGCAACCATCCTCTATATAACACTAATCAGAGAGAAAAAATGGAAGGGGTCCGACACTTCGAAAAATGAAGGTATCGGCCAAAGCGTCGGGGTCGGAAAGGAACAAGAGTTGACCAAGAGAGGTCGGATAGGATAGATGAAAGTGAGGAGCCTGGCACAAGTAAGTGGGCGGGAGCAGTACAATACGTCCCTGCTCGTCGTAGGAGGCGGCTAAAAGGGGCCTCTGAACTTGGGAGTGTGTGTTGTGACCACGGGCCCCAGTTTGAGTGTGGAATTGCTTCCCTTTACTTTTATCAGGCTCCTCTCTTTTGTCTTATATTTGCTATCTCCCTTCATCAACCAAGATCGGGTTACTGTGGGCTAATAACGAGCACAATCCTAAAAAAGAAACCACTATTAAAGAAACTGAAGTGAAACACAACTGGACGGACAGTAAGTTGACAACGTTTGGCGTGAAAGGAAAACGAGAATAGGTTTCTGGAATGTTAGAACCTTAAGAGAGAGTAGCAGATTGAAGCAAGTAGCTAAAGTTATGGAGGAAAATAGGCTCGAAATCCTTGGGTTAAGTGAAGTACGGTGGACAGACTTTGCCGAAATACAGGCTCTTAACAGGAGCACATTCCTTTGCTCTGAACAAATGGGGAAGATGCTGAACATAGGGAGGGCGTAGGATTGTTATTGAGTAAAGCTGCTGAGGGGAGCCTGCTGCATTGGAAACTCACCTCAGAGAGACTGATGACAGCTCGATTCAGGACCCGTGCTCGCAAGGTGACCGTTATTCATTGTTATGCTCCCACAAATATGTTCGAGGTAGAAAGGAGGGAGAATTTTACTGCCAGTTAAACGAGACTGTTATGAAAGATACTATTATCGTGACGGCGGACTTTAACGCTAAGGTTGGCTCTAAAAATGGGGGCCTGGAACAAGTTATGGAAGTGACTCAAATGAAAATGGGGAGCTTTTCCTTGATTTCCGTGCCAGTCATGATCTGGTAATGGGTGGTACTCTATATCCACACAAAGAAAGTGGGTGCCACAAGATTACATGGGTATTACCAGATCATGTTACAGAAAACCAGACAGACCACATTGCCATAAGTAGAAGGTTTAGGAGATAACTGACTGATGTGAGAAAAGGAGGGGAGGATTTTGGAAGTGATCACCATTTGGTAGTAGCCGAGTTTAAAATGAAAATTACGGCAAGTGGAAGGAAATTTGAAAGGAAACAAGAAATCTGAAGGTAAATTGCAAGAAGAAGGTAAAAGTAAATAATTCCGGATAGAATAGGAAATCGCTTTGAAGCTCTTGTTGTTGAACCAGACCGTTCTCTTGAACTTGTACCAGAACCTGAGATAGATGTTGTATCAACATACAAGAAAGTTAAGGAGTATACTTAGAAGTCAGTGCGACGATACTTGGATTATACAATCATGTTAGGAAAGAATGGATATCTGATGGCGCTTGGGGAAAAATAGAAGCCCGGCTGTGAGCTTGCATCCGGGAGATAGTAGGTTCGAATCCCACTATCGGCAGCCCTGAAGATGGTTTTCCGTGGTTTCCCATTTTCACACCAGGCAAATGCTGGGGCTGTACCTTAATTAAGGCCACGGCCGCTTCCTTTCAACTCCTAGGCCTTTCCTATCCCATCGTCGCCATAAGACCTATCTGTGTCGGTGCGACGTAAAGCCCCTAGCAAAAAAAAAAAAAAAAAAAGAAGCCAGAAAGCAAGTTGAGGCAAAGGTTAATATGAGAAAAACAAGACAACAGAAAGCGACAGCACGAAAGAAATATGCGTGAAGAAAAATGTAAAGAAAGATCGTATACAGTGGGTGGATGAGTAAATACGAAAAGCAGAAGAAGCATCGGTGAGGGAAGATGCTAAGGAACTAAACAGAATTACAAAGAAAATGCCAAAGAGAGGTTTTAGCAGGAATAACCCTGTTAAAAACAATACTGATCACCCAGGAAGAACAGTTAGAAAGATGGAAGAAACATTTCACGGAAGAGCTCAAGAAGATGCACAGCAGATTGGTAACCAACAAATCGAGTCTGTAGATAGTGACCCAATAATACTTTTACAACCCTCAACCTGTTCAAGAGAAAACCTTTGAAAAGATATGAACTGGAAAAGCGCCAGGCATGGGCAATTTCGGACCAGAAATACTTAAAGCAGATATTGAGACGCGAGGAAAAAAATTGCTGCAACGTTTTTGGAAGGGATATGGAACAGAAAGAAGCTACCAGCCGAATGGAAGAAAGGTCTGATTGTTAAGATACCAAAGAAAAGCGATATTAGTAAGTGTGATAACTGGAGGAAATTACATTATTGTCGGTAACCAGAAAGTTGATTTCAAGGATCATTTTAGAACGGGTGAAGGACGTTGCTGAATTACGCCTTAGGTAGGAACAGGCCGGCTTCCGCAAGCATCGAAGTTGTGTCGACCTCATAAATACTCTGAGGATTATTTTGGAACAGAGTACAGAATGGAAAAACACCTTCTACCTGGCTGTTATTGATTTTGAGAATGCCTTGGACTCTCTGAATAGAAGAATTATGCGGCAAAAACTTCAGGAATATGGTATACCGGTACCTCATAAGATCCTACGAGAATGTGGATGTTTATTCCGCGATATTGGAGAAAGACTTGGTAGGGATTTATCCACTGTGCATCGGTGTTGGCAACAATAGCCACAGGAGGCACTGTCTCAAGAAGTTCGAGGTCCGGCCGCACACGGCCCAGTACGGAGAGGGAAGAACGCTGTATTCGCCGCATGGCTGTGGTGGATCGAACTGCATCTACAGCAGCCAATGGAGCTTCGTTTCTTACGAAGGAAGTCATATTCTCCAGTGCTGACTTTCGTTAATGTAAATTTAAGGCTTCTCAGTCTGTTGAAAACACTAATTATAACAGGTATAACACTATAACATGCCGGTATTAACACACTGTTAAACAAAGAATAACATGTTTCTTTGTACAAAAACATCAAATGTTTAAATCGTACGTGTGCATGATCAATATTGTTTACGTTGCGTATTATTGTCAATGATTGAGACATGGTGTATCATGAACAAGTTATAACAAATAATGATTTTAGTAGTCTTTAACTGTCACACTGTTAACTTATATAAACGTTTCTGTACTTATCTAAGCTGCTAATCAATCGTCAGTCACCTTCAGCAACTGCGTCCGGACTGCGGTCAGTGGCATTGCCCAATCTTAGTAGCTGAGCAGAGGGATGGGTGGAAAATTCTATGAGCAATGAACTCTGCTCCGTGGAGTTGAAAGGGGAATCAGAGGAGTATTGTGGGCCATGATTCTGTCCATTGGAGAGGGGAGGGAAATGTTGCTTCCTCATGTTACAGTGTATTCTTGTATTTTGAGGAGTAAATGCAAGTTAATGATTTTGATGTAAGAAAAGTATGGAAGTATCTTTAGTGATAGAGGTTATTGTTTGTATCGTTTTATCTAGATCCCATTTTCATACATTCCTTTCTTTCATTTTTTCAGTTTCTTTAACTTTAGATGTCGTTCCGTGAGCACTAAGTCGTGGTCAGAGTCCATGTCTGCTCCTGGGAAGGTCTTGCAAGCAACATCTGGTTTCTGAATCTCTGCCCAATCACACTGAAGTCTATTTGATACCTTCCAGTGTCTCCAGATCTCGTTCACGCATACAGCCATCGTTCGTGGTGTAAGAACCAAGTATTAACAACGACTAACTTATGATCAGTGCAAAATTCCTCTTTCATTCCTTTGTCCCAGTATAAATTCTCCTATAAGAGTTTACCAAGGGAGGTCAGATTGGAACTTAGGTGAAAACTAGGCGTCTGATACAAGGAGGTAGAAGCAGTGCCAGACTCAGCTAGGGGAACTGTGGTCACCAACCCATGTGCAAAGCTTCTCGTCTCTCTTTTAGTTGTCGCTTACGACAGGCAGGGGATACCGTGGAAGCATTCAACCTCCTCTACCAACTCACGAAAGTGAGAATTTCTTGGACTTTTGTATGTGGTATGAATTCAGTCATGCGTGCAGTCTACTTTTCACTTCTTTCTCTACTTTCGCCATATCTTGATATATAGCGTTATCAATCAATCAATCAATCAATCAATCAATCAATCAATCAATCAATCAATCAATCAATCAATCAATCAATCAATCAATCAATCAATCAATCAATCAATCAATCAATCAATCAATCAATCAATCAATCAATCAATCAATCAATCAATCAATCAATGTCAGTCAGTCAGTCAATCAATCAATCAATCAATCAATCAATGATCTGCATTTAGGACTGTCGCCCAGGTGGCAGATTCCCTATCAGTTGTTTACCTAGCATTTTCTTAAATGTTTTCAACGAACTTGGAAATCTATGGAACATTTCCCCTGATAACATCTTCCAATCCCTTACTCCTCGTCCTATAAATAAATATTTGCCCGAATCTGTCCTCTTCAATTCAAACTTTATCTGCATATTATGATCTTTCCTGCTTTAAAAGCTCCTTTCGAGCTTATTTTTCTAGTTATGTCATTCCACGCCAAGTCTCCAATGACAGCTCGAAACATACCACATAGTCGAGCATCTCGTCTCCTCACTCTCAAGTCTTCTCATCCCAAAGGTTTCATTATTTTAGTAACACTACTCCTTTGTCGGAAATCACCCAGAATTTCTTTTGAAATTTTCTAGTTCTGGTATCAAGTAATTTTGGTAAGGGTCCCATATATTGGAGCCATACTCTAACTGCGGTCTTACCAGAGACTTACACGCCCTCTCCTTTACATCTGTACTACAACCCCTAAATACTCTCATAACTATGTGAAGAAATCTGTAACATTAATAGTTACCTCGTTAATATGATTACCCTAATAAAGATCATTCCTTACACTAAACCCTACGTAGTTACATTGTTCCCCTTAAGGAACTATCACCTCATCAACAAAATGAAAACTTCATGGCCCACCAAGCCCGAAAGCCCCGTAGATTACGAGGTGTCGTGTGGTCAGCACGGATCCTCTCGGCTGTTATTCTTGGCTTTCTAGACTGGGGCCGTTGTCTCACTGTCAGATAGCTCCTCATTTGTAATCACGTAGGCTGAGTGGACTTCGAACCAGCCCTCTGATCGCACCCCATCAACACAATAATTAAAACTGAGAGGACTTTTCCTCTTGGTGAAACTTATAACTTAACTTTTCATACCATTGTCTGCTGTCCATCTCACAACAGACTAGGAATGCGAGGAATGTTAATCGGAGGTAATAGAATAATGTTACAGGTTTAAGTCCCCCTGCAATCCAGCAACACATTTACTTCTCTATACAGTATAACATCATCCGCAAGTATCCTTATGTGTGATTCCAGATCTTTACTCATATCATTTATATATATAAGAAAACATAACAGTCCAATAATACTGCCCTGCAGGCCCCCCTCTTAATCATTACAGGACTGGATAACGCTTCTGAATTCTATTTTCTAGAAAAGTAGCGACCCATTCAACCACTCTTTTGTATAGTTCAATTGCCTTCATTTTTGCCAGTTATCTCCCATGATTTACTCTGTCAAAGCCTTACACAGGTCAATAGCGATACAGTCCATTTGACCTCCTGTATCTAAAATATCTGCTATATCTTGCTAGAATCCTACAAGTTTAGCTTCAGTGGAATAATTTTTCCTAAACCCGAACTGCCTTCTAACAAATCAGTTCGTAATTTCGCAATCGTGTCTGATATTGTACACTTTGGTCCATATTGAGGGATACCTACCTTTCTTACCTATCAGCAAAGTTCATGAGATCTGTCTCTTCGGTCGTATCGGGTTCTTCGTCACTTGCTGAGGTAAAGGTAGGGTTCAGTAATTCTAATCTATCTACTGGAATGAAAGGTCTGTTTAAAATATTCCTATTTATTCAGGAAAATTCTGAAGCATTCTGATATGTCAACGGTATCATAGAAGTCAATTGTGTCCACTGGACACCACAATCATTTTTACATAAACGTCAGAACACAGGTGTGAGACTTTAACGTAACTGCCTGACGGGCATTCATACTAGAAACCATTGTCTCAATTATTAATAATTTAAGAAAGGAAAGTCTGGAAATCCTTAAATTCGGCTTCCATGTGAGACCACATGTACCATCATAGTGATTCGTTATGGTCCAGCCCTCGTAACACGAACTCTGGACTCTGGGTATAATTAAGGCCGTCCAATCGGTGTGTGCCACACAGTGGTTCTACGGCATGGACCCTTAATTGAATCGATGTGACCTGCGTCTATGTCATGGACCGACATCTAAACTTCTAAGTTACTTTAAAGTCATTGTGGAGGATGACCGCAAGGAAAATGATGCTACAATGGCATATGGCCCTAATCTAAGTCACTGAGGTTGATGACCCCCTTACCATCCAAGTTTCTAGGCTGAAGGCTAAACACAATTAAGTTACATCGGTTGATGACCAAAGTTTCCACTTTACTATCCCCAGCACATTCACTGCTCAATCAATCAAAGTTCAATAATTACAACAATAGCAATGCTCACAAACATTGTGGCAGTAAAATCCATTTCCTTCGGATATGTCCCCTTAATCTTTACTTTATTTTTTTAATATTCCCCAGAAAACAAACTAAAATTTCCAGAATGCATCTCCAAGTTATTCGCTTGATTAAAGTTATTTCAAAATGCGGTTTTACTGAATTTAATAATTAAATAATTTTAAATGATTTGACGAAATGTTAACGAACAACAAATTTTATCTCCGCGGACTCTGGTTTCTTCACAAATTTCTACGCAGCTGTGATGTAAATTCAATCTAGTGATATTTATCTGGCTGGAAAAGAATTGTTACATAATTCATGTCCAGTTATATATCTTGTCTCATGATTTCACACTTTAAAATCTAATCTAGTCCTAACCGTTATTAACACTTGGATATCCTAATAATCTACGTACAAACCAAACAACTCGCCATATAATTACGATGTCATATCTCGTCATTACCATTTATGAATTTTGCACACCCCTCACAGACAAACCGATCATCACAACCATCGCTCTATATTTTGGACAACCCTGAATTTGGTTACTCTGTTCCTTATACTCGAAGTTCGTGATTTCAAATGTTCATTACGTCCCCAATTACAGTATTTCACAATACTCAGATCATTACCGGCTATGAATTTCAACTAAATCCAGCATTTTAACGTTTTCCCCGGCCGAGAATACAGTACAATCTCAATTCCACGCCTGTCCCGTTATCACAGCTGAGGCCTCTCACCCCCAAGTTCGCTTGGCAGTTACATGAAACACCTGGTTTATTCACAGTTGACTGGCTTCTCAAAATGCTCTCTTTTAAACTCTGCCGACATAATTAAACAAATACGATATTCTAACCAACAAAATGCACAGATTAAGCTTCAAGATGCCCACACTAATTATACGCGTCGCCAATTAATATCGCTATGGATTTCTACGAATTTCTTTCCATTCCCAACATTAGAAAATATACCTCGGGCTATCGTGTCCCGGCTTCAATGACAGGACTCTAACCTGATTCGCACATCTCATCTCAACTCATATAAAACATTCCTCGGGCTTCCATGTCCCGGCTTCAATGACAGGTCCAACATGATTCACAAATCTCATATCAACAAAACTAACCTCTGTTTCCCAGTTCCACAATTATCATCGACAAAGAACTGGAATAAAATCCTCACTAGAAATCTCGACGTCTAATATCGCACAATGCATTAATCATGAATAACTTCGCATAAAGGATATCGTATTTAATAACTTGATTTTTACGAGAAAATGACTGAAACATTCTACTAGATCTTTTATTGTCAGTCAGACACAGTTTAAAATGGGCCTAGAAAAACGTTTCTCTCCGTGACCAAATTCATCACCCTAGGTTCTCACCCGACAGCGCGCTTCCACTCGATTGAAAATGAGTAACCATGGATTATTATTATTAACGTCGAATTGCAGACAGAAAAATTTTACGTCGAATGAACATCTTAATTTGACATCACAAAATATAGGCAGTACACTCACACGGATGACGATCTACATTGGACGTGATATCACTTCGAAACCCTATTCAATAACTTTTTACAACATTATACGGCACTCGCAAGACTTCAAAAATTTATCCAAGTGGAAAATGAAACAAATGACTCTTTTAGTCGTATTCTCACATTTACAAAACTTAGTAGGGGTGACCACTGCGTCGTATATCCCCATTCAAATACACTTTTAGAGATCATGAGACAAGATATAAGAGGTAGTAAGATGGAAAGTCACCTACCTCATGTAGTCATAGGGCTCACCTGCGACCCTGGCATTTTATTTAGCCATTTTTACATTCATGGCTGTACATATCATTATGTTTCTTCAGGTTTCCTGGAATAAAGCATAAAAAAAAGAAAATACCCTTCACTTGTTTGCTGAGCGCACACGATGGACCATGGGCGCCCGCAGGATATTTTCCAGGGGGGGCACATTAACAATTTTCTTGAATATGAAAACCAATATAACGTCAGCAACATTAAGTTGTTTACAGAAATTTCTGCTTTTAACAGTTCCTAGATGACTGTCAGTAAGTTCAGTTTATGAAATAATCTGGTATGATATTAAACAATTGAACATCAACCATTTTAAAATTCCAGGGGGGGCAAGCGGCCCCCCTTGCCCCTTCCCCTTGCGGGCGCCCATGCGATGGACTATAATTATTTCCGCACACGGATTACTTAATCACATTAGAATTTATTCAGTACTTTGACCGTCCTATCTGGTACAATTATTTTACTCAAGAAAACTATCTCCTCGTGGAGACAAGACCTAGCCACAATGGCTAAAATTTGCAGTTGAACTCAGTCTACTTTCGTTGGTTTGATTTCGCAGAGCAGCTCAACAATTTTTCGTCCGCTTTGTATCACAAATGCCGGAGAAGGAGACTTCGTCATGGCGTCCCTTCATATTTATAGCAGTTACCCCCTCTCTTCGGACATCTCCCTTTGCCGCCAAGAACATTTCTATAAATTTTCTGACTTACCTAAACTGTAATTTCAAGATTTTTGAAAGTGACTACATGCTTGCTACATTTCTGGCGGTAGTGTTCATGGACATTTAAAATTTTTACGGGTTCGATTTGTGAGATGATTGACCCCCTTTGATAGGCACTATATTTTTTGACTTGGCTTGGTTCACGCCATGTACACGCGCTTTGAAATAGTTCACAAAAATGACTTGAGATTCTTCCGCCGTTGACACGTGTGGCTGACGTCACGTACCCCAGAGCGTGGGACCGAAGGTAATCACCCCCTCGTCACGTGTCAAATCCATGCTATCAAGAATCCAACTTTTAAATGATTGTCGATTTATACATAATGTTCTTAGGGCACAAAGGTCATGGGTTCAATATAATCAGAAATAATGCTTTCCCAGAGCTTACAAACTACACATGTCAAGCTGAATGGCCTGTAATTCTCCGCTTTATATTTTTCACCCTTACCCTTGTACACTGGGGTTACTATTGAAACTCTCCATTAATTTGGTATAGCTCCTTCATGCAAACAGTAATCAAATAAATATTTCAGATATGGTACTATATGCCAACTTATAGCCTTTTATATATCCCCAGGAATCATACTCCCAGTTGGCTTTGTATCTTCTAGATTTTGTATCTTTTTATAAATGTCTTTATTATCATAGGCAAATTTCAGTATTTTGCCATTATTAGTTGCCTCTTCTATCAGGACATTATATCCAACTACCATTACACACTGCTGACTGAATACTTCTGCCTTCTGTGAGTTCTCCCATATACACTCCCCTTGTTCATTAATGATATCCTCCCTGGAACTTGTTTCTGCCTTAAAGTATCTATACATGTCCTTCCATTGCTCCCTAAATTTCATGTGGCTCCCAATTATGTTTGTCATCGTGTTATCCTTAGGTGACTTTTCCGCTGAATTCAATTTCCTAGTGAGCTCCTTCAATATCTCCTTACTCCCACAACCATTACTAATTCTATTTCTTTCTCATCTGCACGTCTTTTTAATCCCATTATATCCCTGTTGTAATATAATGGGTCCTTCCTATTCCTTCATTCCATCCCTGACCCGGTCTAAGACTGGAAAACAGGTTGTAGGTTTTCACTATTCCTTACCAAAGGTACATATCTGTTTTTAGACTGCTCAACAATTGTTTTAAATCCATCCTATAGACGGTTTACATTTTTATCCCCCTGTGGGTGGGGGCGATAAAATAACACCCACGGTATTCCCTGCCTGTCATAAGAGGCGACTAAAAGGGACCCCAGAGGCTCTGAACTTTAGAGCTTTCGTTGGCGACCATGGGGTCCTTAGATGAGTCCTAGCATTGCTTCCACTTACTTGTGCCAGGCTCCTCACTTTCATCCATCTTATCCGACCTCCCTTGCTAAAATCTTGTTCTTTTCTGACCCCGACGGTATTCGAGCACTCGAGACCTAGGGTGTCTTTCATTTTCATGCCCTTCGTGGCCCTTGTCTTCATTTGGCCGACACCTTCATTTTTCGAAGTGTCGGATCCCTTCCCATTTTTCTCTCTGATTGGTGTTGTACAGAGGAGAGTTGCCTAGTTGTACTTCCTCTTAAAACAATAATCACCACCACACCACCTGCTTACATATTTATTTCCATTGAGCATAATTACTTCTTTAAATGTCCCCATTCCCCTCTACTTTTACAACATTCCTTTCTAATACATTTATTTTTAACTCTGACGAGAACAGCTTCATTATCACTTATACCATCTATCACTTCAGTTTCCGTAAAGAGCTCATCTGGTTTTATCAGCACCACGTCCAGAATATTTTTTTCTCTAGTTGGTTCCATCACCGGGCGAGTTGGCCGTGCGGTTAGGGTCGCGCAGCTGTGAGCTTGCATCCGGGAGATAGTGGGTTCGAACCCCACTGTCGGCAGCCCTGAATATGGTTTTCCGTGGTTTCCCGTTTTCACACCAGGCAAATACTGGGGCTGTACCTTAATTAAGGCCTCGGCCGCTTCCTTCCCACTCCTAGGCCTCCTTTCCTGTCCCATCGTCGCCATAAGTCCTATCTGTGTCGGTGCGACGTAAAACAAAATAGCAAGAAAAAGTGGTTCCTTCACTTTCTGATTCAGCTGTCCTTCCCATATTAACTTATTCACCATTTGTTGGTCATGCTTTCTGTCATTCGCATTCCCTTCCCACTTAACATTTGGTAAGTTACAGATTACCCGCTATAATGACGTTCCTCTCTGTATCGTTCCCCGCATAGCTGATTACGTTACCTAAAGCAGTACACGCTATCTCAGAACTGTAAATTGAGACCAAGTACTACGGAAAGTAATGAAGTACCACCCGTATACATTAAAAGGAAACTAAGATTGCAGGAATTATTCCCATTACAGTACTGAAATGGGCTTTAGCTCTTTCATTCAGTTTACTATTAGGTGGCATAAGATCCTTTTACAGATTATAAATTAAAACTTAGCCTTAGATCGCCGAAAAGAGTCCCGGTCACTCAGAATTTTTGATAGAAAATGTACCCATGCGGTAGGTGAGGTCGTATGATGATGATATCATTAATAATAATAATAATAATAATAATAATAATAATAATAATAATAATAATAATAATAATAATAATAATAATAATAATAATAGCACTTGGTTGTAAATCGCACCGACTCAGACAGGTCTTCTGACAACGTTGAGAAGGAAGTGATTGTGATCTTAATTAAGATACAGCCCTAGAATTTGCCTGGTGTGCGAATGGGAACCCACAGAATACCATCCTCACGGTTACCAACAGTGAGGTTCGAACCTACCATCTCACGTGACTTGAACCGCGCAGTCAACTCGCTCGTGATAATAATTAAGCGTCAATGACACTTTTAGTGCAGCTTTTACATGAAATAGGGAATTACTGGCGGTAGTACGGGAGGCAGAAATTGGTTTTTATTTTAAAGTAAAGTACAGCATTTTCATCGTCCCTTGATAATCGGCATATGATCACCATCCCCTGATAATCGACACTGGTATTTGACAATAAGAGATATTAATATTTTTTACGATTGTGCCCATTGTTTGCTCTCAGGAGGTCTAATTCCACTAAAAGTTCCATTTTATATGTTACGCTGGAAAAAAATGAAGTCAGAATGGGGGTATGTAAACGCATTCATCTGCAACAAGTACCCAAAAAATTCAGTAACATTCTCCTCCTGGATTTTTTCCTATCCTCCCTTCAGGACGAAAGATGCTGTTTGAAATGAGACTCAAGGAATTCTCCGTGTTCTGATAATTGAAAAAAACACACACAAAGTCTTAACAAGTGTTCCAAGATGTTTACGTTTGAAATTCCTATCACATTTTTAACATTTCCCTCATATGACTGATTTATCCCACATGTTCTAATAATAAATAACTAGCTAACTTCTTGCTACTATAACAAAAATGAACAGAAACAATAATTGTTATAATATACCACTTCCTTAGACGATATTTCGCCCTGAAAATTCACCTTTCCTTTCAGGCAGCCATGTAATTCACTCATAATAATAATAATAATAATAATAATAATAATAATAATAATAATAATAATAATAATAATAATAATAATTGTAACGGGCGGTACACCTCCACGCCGCTTATTAAAACTTTGCGCCAGTTGAAACTCCCCTACTGGAAGAAGTCTGAACTTTGTCTTATGTGTTAATTTTCAAGTTACCCTGAAGATGCCACTACTTGGAAATTTTGAAGTTTCTGAACTGTGTTGTTTTCGATGTATTTTTGTTTTGCTTGTAGTAAGAAGTGTGAACATTCTCTTCTAGAGGACACTACTGAAGAACTACAACGGTGCACCCTAGTGCGAAGTGAAAGAACTGTTTTTTTTTGAGAAAATTTTATTTCAAAAGTTTGTTCTTTGCTATATTTCTTTCAGTCATTGTTTAAGTTGGCAATATCAACCCTTTCTTTCCCCTTGTTTTGAATTTAGCCAATCCCGAATTTCTTTAATTAATTTTCCACCAATAATGTGTTTCTTCTTCATATTGTGTAGGGGTTTTCTTTATCCACCAATAAAATGATTGTGGGCGGGTGTTTTCCTTCCTGAAACGCCTCGAACTTTCCGCGAGAGTATATAAACTGCTGATTTTAGGGTCTCTGCGCCACTTCAGTACCATCTTTCAGTGTGTAAAGTACATAGCAGGGGGCGGGAAGCGCCTCTTTCTTCGGGGAGTAGTTCTACACCAAGGTAATGGCCTTTTAATAACTTCTTTTCTTGCTAGCTAGGTCATGTAATTAACCTTCTTCTCATTTAATAGACCTCAGTAGGTTAGGTATTTTATCCCTGTGTATATGTCCTTAGAGGACAACTTGAAGGTGGAGTTTGGTGTGGCCTTTGATAGGCTTTATCTTTAAGAGCAGATCGCTCTTTTGAAATTTGTTTCTGCGCGCCTCGAGGAGGCTTTATGATGTAATTGGGAGCAAGTGCTCCTGGGCTTGATTGGGGTCTTCTGCCCCTTTGTTGAATTCTGTATATCGTAAAGTTGGGCTAATTGCTCAAGAATTGTGTGTCTGGCTCTCGGAGCCCAAATCCTGTAATTGTACATTCTCGATTAGTGGTTTTGCTACTCTGTACCTGCCATTATTGTTATTTCTTGTTTTTTGCTAAGAAAATATAACCTTGTTAAATTTTAAATTCACTTTAATTTCGTAGCCTGAGACCTGTTCACCCCCCGCACCTTCTTTCACCTCTAACTACCACGGAAAACTCCGTAACAATAATAATAATAATAATAATAATAATAATAATAATAATAATAATAATAATAATACTAATAAAGAATCACTCGTAATATCTGTGCTGCTACAACGGACACTAAAGTTATTAACTGCTAAACCCGAGGAGCAATTCAACACTCCCGACGATACCTACCATAATACGGATATTTTCCAGCAGATTACATTATTAAAATCTGAAATGTGACATATTTTTTCATGAAAGATTTATTATCGATCACAGTATAGTAACTTTCTACGTACCACTTATGCAATTAAGTATGCCACTTGTACACATTCATTCAAAATATTATTGATAGGTAATACAAATGCATTCAAAACTTATACCATCTATATATATAAAGAGTTTTGTCTGTACATTGCTCAGAATTTGAAAAGAATGGTATTTCTGTATCGGTCATGTCTATAGTAAAATGAAAATGTACTTTTTACTTTTCCGTAATGTCTGTCTGTCTGTCTGTCTGTCTGTCTGTCTGTCTGTACACGCATCACGAGAAAACGGCCGAAGAGAATTTAATGAAAATCGGTATGTAAAGTCGGGGGATGAGCAGCTACAATCTAGGCTATAAATTATTTTATTCACGCTGAGTGAAATGGTAGTTTAGGGGAAGGCCTAAAATTTAATTATCGAATATTTATATTATTAGCAGTCCTATCGATAAATAATACATAACTAAAGTTATATAAAATTCAATTTCCAATCATTTATGTCTTATACATTTTTACCGTACCGGCTCTGATAACACAGATATTAATGAATTTGTATTTTGTTGCCAAGTCCATATCAACGCCGAGCCACGAGAAAATGGGTTAACAGAATTTAATGAAAACCGGTATATAGAGTCGGGGAATAAGAAACTGCAGTCTAAGCTGTAAATAATTTTATTTTCCCGAGATGAAATGGTAGTTTAGGGGAAGGCACCTGAAATTTAATTTTTAAATACCGGTACCTATGTTATTGGTGCTATCGAAAAGTACGGTACTACATAACAAAAGTTATAGACAATACAATTTCCGATCATTTATGTTTCATTCAGTTTTACTGTACCGACTATGATAAGAGTGGTATTTCAGAAGGCCTACAATATCCAAAGCGCATAACACTGATCAACAAAAACTTTACATTGACCATTGTTTGTTGTGATCTTCATAGATGGGATTACTACTGCGTACCGAGTATAACAGCCTGATTGAACATTGGCGGGAAGTAGCTAGGGAGTTGGAAAACTTTCTTCTTTAGCATGCCACTCCTCTGGTTCATACATTTTCTGATACTGCAGGTACGTAACACACTGGTTGATCATAGCATTCGAGCTA
This sequence comes from Anabrus simplex, assembly GCF_040414725.1. NCBI lineage: Eukaryota > Metazoa > Arthropoda > Insecta > Orthoptera > Tettigoniidae > Anabrus > Anabrus simplex. The sequence goes on from NC_090267.1 coordinate 138,925,379, forward strand.
TTCAGTCCCTGCTCTGAGGACTGAATGGAATGAGTAGTGTGCATATTTAATGGAATAATGACAGGAGTGTTGATGGCAGTCTGCGACCTGGTTGTTCCAGCGCTGGAACTTTGGACTGTTAGATCGGCACCGTAGTACTGTAAATTGAAAGTGAGAAAGTGTGCGGTTTTTCATTTGATCGAGTATTTTATATGATAACATTGCTTTCAATCGCTACATTCCTACTGACGTTTTTTTAATGACCTATGTTGAATTCAGTTAGGAAAACCACCAAGTCAGTCTTTCTGAGAATCCCGTAGCGAAGCACGGGTATATCAGCTAGTTTAATTATAACAACCGATTGATGAGTAATTACCACATCGTCGCTGACAGTTCCGAGGTTTCAGCAATAATACGATGCATCAACATATACTATACTAGTGTATATGAAAGGAAAGTATTACTCTCATTAAATACGACAGTTCATTTGAACAAAGAGACAGTACTTTTTTATGTAAATAGGGAGAGACGATGTTAAAATGCCAATTTTTTCTAGACATTCTGAGAATTTTTTCCCTTTCTCCCACGGTTCCACAACCACGTTCGTTTTTTCCCTCGTTCGTGAGAAATTTCCCTCAGTCTGGCAACACTGGTCTTAACTACTCTGTCGTAGTTATCGGTGAATGCGAATTTAGTGAACAATGATATCAGACTAGCTACATTATTATGTGCTTAATAGTTAATTATCAAGGTCGTCTAAGTAAACAATTACATGGCCTAATTGCCTGCCCTACCCTCTTGCTCACTCTCAGAGACTCTCCTCTAGATAAGCGAAGTAACGTCGTTCCCGATAGCACCGATTAACTCCTACAACGTCATGGACTATTAGCAGAAAGGAAGCTCAATTATTAGGCTAATTGTCACTCAAGTCAAATTTTTAAAAAGAATTAATTAGTTGTGGAATTCTGGGCGATTATCCCAGCCTTCAAAACGAGGTCAATGGGCTACAAGGACCTGAGGCTGATATAACAAGAAGCGAATCCGATTATATTTCGTTTGTATGTACAGGAAAAGTGCAAAAACGTGCGTACGTATGGACATCAATTAACGGAGATTAGGATCAGTCATCAGAGAATAAGAGCCGAATAGAAAAGTCCAGGGTGGCATTTCTGAGGATGTGGAAGGTGTTTAGGTATACAATAATAAAGTTTTTTATTATGAATCCACCTGTTCAATACATTATAATGTTGTTACATTTAAAATAACTTCATTAGTTAAAAAGTTATATATGGGACATGTTTCGCTCCCTTATAGAGCATCATCAGCCAAATCTGAATCTCAAATAATTGTTATTTACGTAAATAAAGACTTAAGAACTATTAGAACATTTTTGACAAACTTAAAACTTATTCTATTAGAAAATCATAAAATATAAAATCTTTGTATACATGGCTTAATTACATGTGCTTAATAGGAAAATACATTAAAATTATGGAAGAGAGAGTACTAAAATATAAAATAAATAATATATATATCATGTCCAAAATCCTAGAAAGACGTGAAGATCAATCTTAGGAGCTAAATTTGAGGATTTTCTTAGCAATGAGATCTGGTAAAAAAAGTTATTTATCCCTTGTGGATAAGAGTCTATAAAGATTCAAATTTATCGTCAATTTGATGATTGAACTTATAACAGGATAAATGTTGGTCTTCAAGAAATTTATAAGTTTATACTCTCTCTTCCATAATTTTAATGTATTTTCCTATTAAGCACATGTAATTAAGCCATGTATACAAAGATTTTATATTTTATGATTTTCTAATAGAATAAGTTTTAAGTTTGTCAAAAATGTTCTAATAGTTCTTAAGTCTTTATTTACGTAAATAACAATTATTTGAGATTCAGATTTGGCTTATGATGCTCTATAAGGGAGCGAAACATGTCCCATATATAACTTTTTAACTAATGAAGTTATTTTAAATGTAACAACATTATAATGTATTGAACAGGTGGATTCATAATAAAAAAACTTTATTATTGTATATCAACAGATTTCAATACGGATTAAAACATGAGATTAGGTGTTTAGGTGTCACGGTCTATCCATCCAATGCAAAATAAGACGTTATGTCTTTTCAATACAGTTGTATGGAGTTGAGTCCTAGACCTTGATGCAAACAACGAATGAGAAACTGGCCTATGAGATATGGTTGTATCGTCAGACTTTCACGATTTCTAGATAGGTCACATCAGCAATGACACTGTTCTGAACATAATAAGAAAGCAGAGAGAGATTCATTTGACAGTAAAATCTCGTAAACTGGGGTATATAGGTCGTACCACGAGGAACAGGCAAGGATATGCTTTACTACAATTGATTCTTCAGGGGACCTGGCAGAAGAAGAATTTCTTGTTTGAAGAACTTGAGAACATGGTTTAGTACAAGTTACGAGGAACATTTCAGATCAGTTATAGATAAAGGATGTGTTGCCAACATCCGAAACGGATAGGCTCTCAAGAAGAAGAAACAGGTGAACCTTTTCAAACCAAACCAGCTGGAATTTATTATAACGATGCGAAAGTCATATCATCACAGGCATGCAATAGCTGACGAGTACTATGACTGTCTTCGGAAAACAACAGTGACATCGTCGTCGATGTTAGGTTATTAGATGGCTCAAGGGACCATTCCAGAAACGAAAGCTCTGTCACAATGGTGGCACATTAATCTACCAAAACGTGTCATTGTCGGTCATTTCTTGTCTAACTTTCTCGTTCCTTTCTATGATCTCTTTTATGGAAACCTACTCGTGTGCCCCTCGACACAAGACCAACCTGAAGAAATGGGGGTTCCTTCCAGCAAACGCAGACACCTCATGTGAATGTGGTGCAGAACAAGACCCAAGCCACCTACTTATCTGCCACCTCCTGGAAAATCCATGCACATCACAAGATGTTTTTAGAGGAAACAACAAGGCCATCACAGCGGCAATTTTTGGAAATGCCGACCAGACACGGAAATAAATGAATGACCAACTCGTGTCTTCGTTGGCTGTTGTTCATCCTCGAGCATAAGACGTCAACACGGCGGCTGATCAGACACGACATCCTCATTCATATTAGATGTTGAAACGTCCTTGTATCGGTTTTGCTGTCCTTTACGATTGTGTTGTCCGCCAGTCAATTGAGAATTCTTCGCTTGATATGGATGGCGTGTATTAGGCATGTAGGCATAGGGGACAGCCAGCCACAGTTTATGTATAACAATCATTGGATCAATGCTCCTGGTATTGGCACATACGTCTGTAAAACATAACATTTAATCAGATCAGTTGTTTAGATCCCAAGATCGTGAGTTCAAACCCGACAGAGGTAATCGGATTTTTGAAGGGTGGAAGAAGGTCCACTCCACACTTCGTCTCCTATGATGGCGGCGTGTAAAATAGCTCCAGTGACACATTTGGTGCTTTCCCGTTAAAATTCATTAGAACTCAGACATAAGCTCCAAGAGAGGGTTGGTGTTTCCTCCGGACTCAGCGAGTGTCCCACATCTACCGCCTCAAGGGCAGTGTCCTGCTAGGAGTAAAATGAACGTCGAAATTGACGCGTAGATAGCCTACACGGTTATTTATTATTATTATTATTATTATTATTATTATTATTATTATTATTATTATTATTATTATTATTATTATTATTATTATTATTCCTTTCCTTTTTAATTCGCTCACACTCCAGGGTTGGTTTTCCCTCAGACTCAGCGAGGGATCCCACCTCTGCCGCCTCAAGGGCAGTGTCATGGAGCGTGAGACATTGGGTCGGGGAATAGAACTGGGATGGAGGACAAGTACCTCGCCAAGATGGCTTCATCTAATATGCTAAACAGGGCCTTGTGGGGGATGGGAAGATCGGAAGGGAAGGAAGCGGCCATGGCCTTAATACCAACCTGGCATTTGCTTGGAGAAGTGGGAAAAGCACGAACAAACTTTGTGGATGGCTGAGGTGGGAATCGAATCCCCCTCTACTCAGCTGACGTCCCGAAGCTGAGTGGACCACTTTCCAGCCCTCGTGCCACTTTTCAAATTTCGTGGCGGTACCGGGAATCGAACCCGGGCCTTCAGGGATGGCAGCTAATCTCACTAATCACTGAACTACAGAGGTGGACATTCTTATTCTTATTCTTATTCTTATTCTTATTCTTATTCTTATTCTTATTCTTATTCTTATTCTTATTCTTAAGCCTCCATGGCTCAGGCTGCAGCGCGCCGGCCTCTCACCGCTTGGTTCCGCGGTTCAAATCCCCGTCACTCCATGTGATATTTGTGCTGAATAAAAGCGGAGTCGGGCCAGGTTTATCTCCGAGTACTCTGGTTTTCCCTGTTTTTTTTTCTTTCTCAAGAACACACTCCAATTTTATTTAATATGCCAGTCATTAAACATTGCCCCAGAGGAGTGCGACAGGCTTCGGAACCGGCACAATTCCTATCCTCGCCGCTCGATGGGGGCTTCATACATTCCATTCCTGACCCAGTCGAATGACTAAAACAGGCTGTGGATATTATTATTATTATTATTATTGTTGTTGTTGTTGTTGTTCGGCTCCTTGGTTGAATGGTCGGTTCATAGGGGCCCGGGTTCAATTCACGGCCGGGACAGAGATTTTAACCTTTAGGGCCTAATGGTTAAATTTCCATGTCTCGGGGACTAAGTGTTTGTACTGTCCCCAACACTCCTGAAACTCACACCCCATACACAACATTATTCGCCTGCAATAGCACGCAGTTTCCCATACGCGGCAGACGCCACTTACCCTCGTGGGAGGGTCTGTCTGACAAGGGCTGTTTTCTATATTATCTTCATGGAACAATCGCATGACAAGTCTAAAAACTAATTTTCCTTATTGATCGTTAGTTGGGTTGTGTTCTGTATGTTGATTTCACTAACTGTACCAAAAGGGAAAGCTGCTCATTCTAACTCTGAAACGGACAAATTCGGGAAGTAATTTCTTATTGAAGATGTCAGCCCCCGTAGAGTAATGATTAGCACTATTAGCTGCCGTCTTCGAGGGCCCGGATTCGATTCCCGGTACTACCAGACATTTCAGAATGACAGGAGGGCTGATATATAGTTAAAATGGTACCTGCAGCTTACCTCCATTGAAGGTGTACCTGGAAATACCTGGACCACCTCAGGACGAGGAGAAGAGTTTACTTTATTGAAGTTTGGAAAGTTTTTAGGTGTTCTGTTACTAACTTCTACAGGCAGTCTTTTATTTTGAGTAAGCTGATTTTCAAAATTTTCAACTAAAGTAAAGCATAATAATTTATCCGCTATTATTGAAACTTCCTAAATATCAATAAGTTAAATGTTTGTAAAATTTTCTTTTTTTATTTGTGGATGAAATAATTATATTTTTTTTACTTTTCATGATAGCATTTAAAACGTTCAGTCTCTCGACAATGCCAGCAGTTACACATACCTAAAATTATTTTCCAAAAGTCTTACATACTGTGGCTTTCCGTCCTCAAAACACGTTAAAAATTTTAAAAATCCTCGTCTTGAAATTCTAACACTCGCATCAATGCTTTACCACTACACAACCAACGTGTTGCACGATGCTGCAACAAGTTGGTATGCTCGGCTTGCGTAGACTCTCATAACATTGAAACATTGTAGACGTAACTGGTCTGGTTTTTTACATAATTTATTAATCCTATAGACATAATGAATTCTTTCTTTCTTTCTTTCTTTCTTTCTTTCTTTCTTTCTTTCTTTCTTTCCTTAACCCGCTTACACTCCTTTCTTCTTTCTTTCTTTCTTTCTTAACCTGTTTACCCTCTAGGGTTGGTTTTTCCCTTGCACTGAGCGAGAGATCGCACCTCTACCACGTCTAGGGCAGTGTCCTGGAGCGTGATACATTGGGTTGGGGGATTCAACTCGGGAAGTGGATCAGTACCTCGCCCACGTTGCCTCACCTCCTATGCTGAACAGGGGGTTTGCGGAGAAATTGGGAAGATTGGAAGGCGTAGACAAGGAAGAGGGAAGGAAGCGGCTGTGGCCTTAAGTTAGGTACCATCCCGGCATTTGCCTGGAGGAGAAGTGGGGAAACAACAGAAGACCACTTTGAGGATGACTGAGGTGGGAATTGAACCCCCTCTACTCAGTTGACCTCCCGAGGCTGAGTGGACCCCGTTCTAGCCCTCGTACCACTTTCCAAATTTAGTGGGAGAGCCGGGAATCGAACCCGGGCCTCCGGAGGTGGCAGCTAATCACACTAACCACTACACCACAGAGGCGGACGCTGCAATTAATACCTGTTCTAAATGTTACCCTTCAACACATCTCATAATAAACGTCTCATTCCGCAAGAAACAATTTGCCACTGTAGTTATAGTCGTGTTCACTTCCCCCACGAAGCTTATAAAATGTTTAATATTCCCCGTTAGTGCGGCTGTTCCGCCGGTTTAAAGAGAAACGCAATTTTACCAGTAGATATCTTGTTCAAGAAATTAATATAATTTGCACCTTCATGTCTTTGCCTGTAACAGTGATTTTAAACAATTATTCAATTATATCTCTGCGCCACGTAAAAGAGGTTTTGCAAGTTGGCCTACTCATCGTAGTATTTAAGAAGCACGGTACGTATTTGTGAATCCTGAAGGGAATTTCCACTCACAGTACTTCAAGTACCACTTGTGCGAGATTGCTGTCACCTAACTCTGAACTTGATTCAGCTTGTCTTTTTAGAATCAGAAATTTTTCCATATTTTCTTTCTGAATCTGTTTACGCTCTAGGGTTGACTTTCCCTCGGACTCAGTGAGGGATCCCACGTCTACCGCCACAAGGGCAGTGTCCTGGAATGTGAGACATTGATTCGAGGATACAACTGGGGGATGACCAGTACCTCCCCCAGGCGGCTTCACCTGCTGTGTTGAACAGGGGCCTTGTGGGGGATGGGAAGATTGGAAGGGATAGACAAGGAAGAGGGACGAAAGCGGCCGTGGCCTTAAGTTAGTTACCATCCCGGCATTTGCCTGGAGGAGAAATGGGAAACCACCGAAAACCACTTCGAGGATGGCTGAGGAGGTAATCAAACTCCCCTCTACTCAGCTGACCTTCCGGGGCTGAGTTGACCCCGTTCCAGCCCTCGTGCCACTTGTTCAAAATTCGTGACAGAGCCGGGAATCGAACCGGGTCTCCGGGGGGTGGCAGTTAATCACACTAACCCCTACACCACAGAGTGGACAATTTTTCCATATACATATGACATTATGTTAAGATGATGCATTACAAAGCGTCACCGACAGAATTTGTCCACGATAAAAGTGAAAAGAAAAGTATATTATTTAATAAAATTGTGTTCTAACGATTACGAACACATCCGTACTTGCCAAGTGGGAACAGCCATTGTTGCTCTCGAATTATCTTTTTTTTTTTTGCTAGGGGCTTTATGTCGCACCGACACAGATAGGTCTTATGGCGACGATGGGATAGGAAAGGCCTAGGAGTTGGAAGGAAGCGGCCGTGGCCCTAATTAAGGTACAGCCCCAGCATTTGCCTGGTGTGAAAATGGGAAACCACGGAAAATCATCTTCAGGGCTGCCGATAGTGGGATTCGAACCTACTCGAATTATCACTAGGCAGAAAAATTATACTTTTTTTTGCTAGGGGCTTTACGTCGCACCGATACAGATAGGTCTTATGGCGACGATGGGATAGGAAAGGCCTAGGAGTTGGAAGGAAGCGGCCGTGGCCTTAATTAAGGTACAGCCCCAGCATTTGCCTGGTGTGAAAATGGGAAACCACCAAAAACCATCTTCAGGGCTGCCGATAGTGGGATTCGAACCTACTATCTCCCTGATGCAAGCTCACAGCCGCGCGCCTCTACGCGCACGGCCAACTCGCCCGGTGAAAAATATACTCACCATTGTTGGTGTTCGCTGCTCACTGGTACAGTCTGTCTCAGAATAATATTTGCTATTAAAACGACATTTTACTGTAAATATAAATAGCGTTCTAACGAGACTTTCTGGATGGCGGAAAGTGTATTTTTAAAATCTAAAATTTCAGACACACCCCATGGAGCTGCGCGAAACACCGAATGTGAACCACTAGTCTAACGCTGTATATTCTGAAACGATTCCTATTCCATAGCACATCCATTTGATTGATTCGCAGATGTCGATCAACTTCACTAGCTGCCAATACTTCTTGATATAAAGTGATTATGCAGGCGCGATGGGGATTCGATATAGTTCTTGTCATCCTGGATTTCCACTGTACTTTACAGAATTCGACTGTGATGATTCCTTGCTTTTCCTACAACCTCATCGGAAATGCTGTCTAGCATTTGAGTGTGAACTTCTGTTTGTAGTTAGGGCTACCTCAGACGTAGCTATGTTTAAAAACAAATTCAAAGTCGGTTTAGCACAGTGGAGAAACGTTAGGGCCTGGAGAGCATAAAGGGCCCCGTAGAATCCTCGCAAATAAAATAAATAAAAATAATATGTATGCCTGCCCTTGCCATCCCTCGCAACACCGCGACATGTTCCTCACAAAAGTCTTGCACCAAATTATTGAAAAATAATTACAGCAACGAAAATTGATAGCTAGATATACTATTTCAGTTAAAAAAAAAGGTACTTAGTTGATGAGTAGTGCACCTGAGATCATTTTACTGAACATTTAACTGTAGGCACACATTTATTAGACAATGTATAATGCCAATAAGAAGATGGTGTAGTAGCAATCAGCCAAGTCAGTTTCGAACGAGTTCTTTCTGCACGAAGTGAATAATGTCAATTATGTGAAATGGTCCGTCGACAGACTGACCATGGACTTCCTCAGTAACTGTATATTTATTGCCCCTGACGGCACCAGCAGTCATCTTCTAATGATGGCGGCTATGTGATTATCGCCGGAAGGACAGGTACCTAAGACCAAGAGTTTTAATCACTGTGGGAACGGCATCAGCGGTTTTCACCTTGGAACCTTCCCGGCATAGAACACAGAGAGCATGTATTAGACGTTCTTCAATCACTGCTGCTTAGATTATAAGGCCTTCTGATCCATTTGTTGGCAGAAGTGAACTGTTTTAGAGGATGACTCATGCAGAGATCCGTACGTCTGTTGGCAAATATATGACAAAAGGCTATTCGATAGCGTTGAGCCTTTTAGAAGGGCGAGTTGTCTGTCTAGTGTCGATTTTCCTTTTGTTATGTCAAGCCAGTTTGTTTTTGAAGCACAGTAATGAAGAAAAACATTGATGGAGAGTGCCACATCTTCACTAAGTCGAGTACGGACAACTTAATTTTTGAGAGGGAGTGAGAGTTAAGAATAGTGAATAGCCTTTGTTTGCAACATTAGTAAGTTTGTGAATAGCTAGAGAAATCGATTAAGTTGGCAATCCATTCACTAACGATAGCTTCCTAAAGAAGTGCACTTTAATTACGACTACAATACTGTTTGACAACTGAATGCAACAGCGTAAAGTAATTACTCATTCAACAAAGTAATACAATGACGTGTAGAATTAAAGACATTGTCTATAAAGATTCTATTCAATTACTAGTAAAACCATCAATAATTTCATTCATTATGGTGAAGTTTATTGTTGTAGCATACGTACCTAACTTCGTAAGATTATTATCGTCAACATGGACATTAGTTATTTCAGTAACGCACTTGTAGTTTATTACTCGTTCATCGAATTCTATTCAACTGGCAATAAGAAATTATCCGCCTTAGTTCCCTCTGTTGACGGATTGAAATACATCGTACTGTACCTGTGAGCAGGTAGAGACTGCTGAATTTTCACCACATCCAGGCTGATGAGTAAGGGGTGCAATGACCTCGAAGTACTGTATTTTAATGTTGGGGTATGTTATATTTTACTTTGTTGTTTCCGTTTTCTAATTTCACTCACGATTCTTCACAAGTTCAAGACATTCGTCTATGAGAAAAAAAAAATTCCTACACAATCCTTTTCCTTCTCATCGCCCACAGTCTATACCATCTGAAAGAGATATAGAATGTGGTATGCTATCTCTAAGAGCTTCTCTCGACTCTTCCTTTCCTCCAAATCCAGAGGTATTAATTCTTTGAGGAGAAGGGAAGTTTGATTTCTTTTGGAACCATCGATCACAGCTATCTTTGCTATCAAGGACTGATAACCAATGCGTTATCCTCCTTAAGACTGTATAATAATAATAATAATAATAATAATAATAAAAATAATAATAATAATAATAATAATAATAATTGTTCCGGGGTATTTGTGGATCACAGAGGTGAAAGAAGGTGCCGGGATGAATGGGTCTAACTACAATGTCAAGAATAGAATTTAAAACTTAAAGACACCAAAATTGACAATTTTTACAAGTAGCAAACGTTAAATAAAATTGGTTAAAAAAAACCAAGATTCAGAATCTTAACACCATTGGGCTTTAAGCCCCTAGCTTTACATTTCCTGAGCTACCCGCTCAAATTTACAAAGTTCATTAATTTACACAAGGGCAGAAATCCCCTGATACATGGAGCACTTGCTCCTTAAACTACAATATCAGGCCTTCCAGAGGAACTTTTACAACACTTGGAAAAGAGCTAATGTGCTCTCAGTTTTCCACGCCTACTCAAGGTAACATAACATACTGGCCTTATAAGGCACTATTTACAATTAGAATCTTATTACACAAAGGGCCTTAGTGAAAAATAACAGGTTAAATAAAAGGCCCGAGTACAACTTGAATGGAGTCGAAGATTGAGCTCCCAAAAATTTTTAAAGACCTATAGGGCACTTGGCCGACGAAACAGGGGCTAATCCTAAACTACAGAGGTTGCTCGCATGGAAATAACTTTAATACATTGCAGAAACAAATGTGGCACCTCAAACCAAGATGAAGGGGAGCTCGAGAGGGTATATCACTCTCTATCCCCGATTTACGGTTTTATGAAGTTTTATGAAATTTTTGCAATAGCCGAAAGTAGATTTACATAGTTAAAGTTTCGGACCTTTCCCTCGGGTTAAACTGCGGAGCTAGCAAGAAATAAAGATGTTAAATGGCCATTACCTGGTAGAAGTTCTAGCAGCTGATGAAGAGGCCTCCCGCCTCCTGCTTGACACACACACACTCAGTAAGATGACGATCAATTGACCAAGAGATGTGAAAATCCGCAGTATATAAACCCTCGGGGAAAGTTCGAGACCATTCAAATTAAACTAGCCACACCCTCTCGTTTTTATTGGTGAATTTAAAAGTTACACTGAAATTCGAAGAAGAAGAAGACTGTGATTGGTAAAAAAATGATTACAGAAATTAGGGATTGGCTAGATTCAAAACTGGCGGAAATAAAAAAGGAAATATTGCCAACCCAAAAATAAATGAACATCAATTAGAAAAACTTATGAATACAAAACTTGTTTAAATCAAAGGTTCTTTCACTTCGCACCAGGGTGCCTGATCATCGTTCTTTGGTAGTGTCATGTATGAGGAAATGTCCAAACTTCTTGATGAATGGAACACAAAACAAGTAGAAATTCACACAGTTCAGGAAACTTCACAATAACAAAATTATATCAGATTTTAGTGGTGACATCTTCAGAGTAAAATTCTAACTTGTTGTATTATTGGTTTCACATTTGATAGATAGAGGAGTTCTTTTAGGCGCTTATTTTGAACGCGCGGCGTAGAGGTGTACCTCTCGGTACAATAATAATAATAATAATAATAATAATAATAATAATAATAATAATAATAATAATAATAATAATAATAATAATAATAATAATAATAAAAGTCAATCTCTTGGAAGAAATAGCCAACAGAACTGGTTTAAGAATATCTGTAGAAAAAGAAAATTTATGACAAATACAAAAAAATGTTCCAGAATTTCTAATAACAGGAACTGGTCGAATAAGAAAAGTAAAGAAATTCAAATATTTGGAAGAAACAATTCAAGAAGATAGTTGGTAAAAATCCGCAGTAGAAGAAAGGATACACAAGATGGAAAGAGCATACGGTATAACTAGGAATATCTACAAAAAGGAGCTTATCCAAAAGCTTTAAAATACAACATTACAACACAGTAGTCAAACCGGAATGCATATACGCGAGTGAATAGTACTGAATAAATTAGAACAGGAAAGAAAAATTGTACGGAAAATACACGGTCAGCTAAGAACTACAGAACTCTGGAAATCAAGAAATAAGGATGAAATATAACGGAACGGAAAACAGATACAATGCGGAAGAGGCGATTGATACTTTTTGGACATGGGGTAGAGAATGGATGACAACTGGTTGACCGAACAGATCTTCAAAAAATATCTTTGGAATAGGAAGTCAACAACAACATGGATTCATGAAGTCAAGAAAGATTTGGAAAAAAATAACATAAAGGAAGAAGAAGCAACAGAGAGAGAGTGAGAGAGAGAGAGATTTTTAGAAAGAAAGCGTTAAAATACAAAAAAGGATTCCAAGGTCGGGAGGGAAAGACAACAGGCTCAAAATGGTCCGAGGAGAGGAAAAGGAGGCATAGTGAGCAGATGAAGGAGCATTGGAGGAGGAAGAAGGAACAACAAAGGATGAAGGATTCATATTGTCACGTGGTCCCTAGAAGACCCTGACGAAGTAATAATAATAATAATAATAATAATAATAATAATAATAATAATAATAATAATAATATGCGCTAAATATCCCTTCATCCCTCCGGAGTTCCTCATTCAGAACGTGGTAGGTGACGACAGAGGCACTAAGTTTGGTATTAATTTTATTTACATGTTGCAGTCTCCCTTCTCATATTTTCTATCCGACGTCTCTCGGTCAACGCCCTCTTTTGCTCTCTTTCTACCCCGAGCTTATTAGATTTCTGAGGCCTATGCGTACGCTATGCCTTTACTGGCGAGATATAGTGTTTACAGATCACTGTGTCTTCTGGTACGGGCTAGAATAAATTTGCTACTTTCATTGACGTATCCATCGCCCTCTACTATGACTGCGCTAATACGCCTTCTTATTAGCCCAGTCACACATGTAAACGAGCGAACACGGCGCAGTTACCAGTTCAGGCGCTTGGAGCGCTGAGAAGCTGGCATTAGTTTGCTTGACGAGACACTCTCAGTAATCATTGCTGCGAGTGCTGGTGTAATTTGAGCCAATGTTTACCTTATTTTGGACTGTTTCTTTGGTCATGAACCGTCTTATTTTGTATGTACATAATATTGTTTACTGCTGTGTGCCTTAATGTAAGATGAAACGCAGATCGGGAAGTGGGATTTCGTTTCATGAATTTCCTCACAACGAGCAACAACGTCATAAATGGCTAAAAGTTATTTCAAGAAAGGATTTTTCGCCGAATTTCAATTCGAGATCATCGAAACGATATGTCTCCCACACCGAATAAATCCACATTTTCACGCTACGTAGGAGATATAAACTGCGAGACAGGAATAACTCTCTTAGGCCCGGTTTCATCAACACATGTTAAATATATACTAACAAGTAGTTAGTTAATACGGAGTTAGAAATTTAACATCTTGCTAGGTTTCTTGCGTTTCATCAAACTTTTCGTGTGAAATGTTAACTAATCGACTGTTAACTCTCCCAATATTGCGAACTGGTGCGAATCAAGGAGGCAGTGGTACGAACATGCTGTTTTACAACGCGCTCCGATTCGCTTTTGTTTGAGCACAGCTGTAAAGTATGGCGCGTAAAGTGAAACGGAATCGTAGTTCTAATTTTTCCTCCTTCGAAAAAGAGTTGTTAATTGAATTAGTTAGTAAATATATATAAGTTATTGAGTGCAAGCGCACAGATGGCTTGACGATAAAAGAAAAGGACGAGGCGCGGGAAAAGTCCGCGAGGGTTTCAATGGGGTAAACAGATACTATTTTTTAGCGGGTATCCGCTGTCACCTAACAAAATCACTTCGTCAATTGGCCCACTTCAAACTGTGCTCCGATATGGGAGTTATTAAATATTGTATTGTGTGCAGAACCAGACTACCTAGCAAGTATATCCCTGATTTGGAGGTTAGGCTCGCTAATCACCTGAACATTAACAGAGAAATATCCCTTTTGATTACGATATATTTCGGCCCAATTGCCTCCAGGTGATTGGATTCTTACATGTGTGCAATCTATTGCACGTAGAACAAACACCAGGAAAACGACTTATTTCATAGAAGTCGCGGATAATTTGCTGACGCTCTTCTACTGAAGGGAATGTTATATACCTCCTTCTCATGGATGCTATTGCTGCAGACACTCGACAAACAACTCTATTAACAGTGGCTTTAGAAATTCCAGCATTGTCTCCGGCCATTATGTGAAAATAACCAGTAGCAAAAACTCGTAATATTATCAGTACCTGCAACATTGGAGAAAGAGGTTTCTCTTCGTACGATATTCTAACCTCACTTGAATTTCGTCAACAACCTTAGCAACGACTGTTTTCGATAACCTGTATCTATGAAGAAATTTCGGATCCGTCAAATTTTCAAAGTCATTACGTCGCTGAACTCTCCTTCGATCAGGATTGTTTTGTAAAAGATCTAAATAGAGCAATTCCGCCTCGAAAGCGAGATTCACAGCAGCCATTTTGGAACAGGTTCCTAAATGCTAATGTTAGCCATTTAACATTGGAAAAGGCTGAGGTTAACTTTAATACGCAGTTTAACATTTGTTAATGTTAACATTTGTTGATGAAACGCAAATTTTCTTAAATCGTATGTTAAAATGATTTAACACCTTGTTAAGCACTAACATGTGTTGATGAAACCGGGCCTTAGTAAAGGAGCGCCTCTTAGCAGAAAGTCAGCGCCTAAATGAAGCAGAGAGATTGTGATTGCTGGTAGTCCATCGAAGACCAGATATTATATGACAAGAAACTCGACACCTTCTTTCAACAGAGTGACGCTTCATTCCATGTTGAGCGAATAAAAACTACTCAAGATGACTGTCATGCCAGCGAAAGTAGAAATCGACTTACCCTAGTCAACAACCTTTTCTGTTTTATAATTTCTGCTGTGACTACAAAATAAAGGTTACAGCAACATTTTACTTCTTTAAGAGGCTTTTAGGTACAGAGCTACATACTTTAACACTCAAAATAATAAAGGAAGTCGAAACTTGCGGTTTTTTCGTGTTGGGCATTGTGAGTGACAATCATAAGACTAATGTTAACAGGATAAGAAGAACGTCTTCTTCAAAACACATTAAACCGAAGATCTGTAATCCTGTTGATAGTGAAATGCCTCTTCTTGCTTTCAACAAATGGCACATTCTGAAAAGTAAGAAATTCTTTACAAAAAAATCTATGTTTGATGGTTCCCAGGATATAAACAGTGATTTTATCAAGAAACTGTATCAAATGCAATCAACTGAAACGGTGCAACCGGTTAACTTTTCTTACATGTAAAAACATCGAGTTGTCTAAGTTTAAGAAAATGAGTGTGGCATGCGACAGATATTTTCGTGACTGAAGTAATAACAGCCCTAGAAGATTTAAAAGACCAATCGTATACAGGTATGCACGATTTTTTAATGCAGGCACCACCGTCAAATACATGTTATCGATAAAATGTTGATTCGACATGCATGTCAGTAGCATAAATGTAACAACATTCCAGCCGGACAAGATGCTTGATTTTTTTTGAAAAGACCAAGGTGTTCAACAGTGCTAATGGACTTGATGTATAAAAGAGATTAAAACAGCAGGCTGCAGTACCTAACTGATTTGTCACTGTCGATTTTGAAAGTTAATCATGATTTTGTATTGAAAGCACAAACATTTGTGCACAAAAATTCTGTTGCGTCTATGAGTGACTATTTAGTGCCTGTGTTGCGTGATTTTCCTCACTTCAGTTGTCCTGAAATCGGACATTCATAGTTATTGAGTGAAGTTATTTGCGAGTGTGCTATTCTTTTATTCTTAAATAACATCGCCACATAAAATAATAACATAGATCTTTGAAGACAACGCAAAACACTTAAACAGAAAAGTGCGTGAAATTAAATTTCTACAGTATTTACTACCTACCGTTAACATTATTTTGTACGGTTTCTCCGCTGCAGAGGGGTACGTTCTTCACTGAATTTCTTTATTAAGGTGAGCGACTGACTATATATTTGAACAGAAATACACAAAACACTTAACGTGTGCTGTAATGCACAATCGGGTTTCAATGCCAGCGAAGCAGCGCTCAGTGGTTACAATGGGAACTATGCCCATATCGCTCATATTGCTGTATTGAGAAGGCGTATTAGCGCAGTCATAGTAGAGGGCGATGACGTACCTCAGTTTCATTATTGGCTTTGACAATATGTAAGTGACCGAGGTATGAGCGATACTGTTAATAGGTATAACATTTCTTATGCAGCCAATCCCTGTTATGAATACTGTGAAAATGTTGCGCATAGGGTCGGTTGGTACTGTTACTTTCCTAAGTCGCTGACTAACTTTTACAAACATATTATATAAAACTGCATTTAACTTGTAAAAATCTGAATATCTGCATTTAAAATGGAAATTATGAAAATTAACATTCATTAAATAAAATACACACTCGTCGAACCTTGTACTCACACTTACTTGTTACCTGCTTACTTACACATACGTTATTTGAAGGGCGCCAGCTGTCACTCAGTACAGCAATAATGGAATGAGACTCTTGACTATCTCTAGGGTGTGGGGTAATAAGCTTACTTTTGACAACATACCATATAAGTTCTGGGAAAAGGAGATTGGCGTTCGGTTTCCCCATTAATTTTGAGGTTAAGATATTTTACTGTCAATGAAATGAAACTATGCATTCGTTTGATAGAACAATATATATTCTTTAAATAATATATCAAAAAATAGTGAGTCTTGTTGCGATAAAACAGATGAGAATATGAAATTATGACATTGCAACTGAAAGAAACTAGGCATGAATTTGAATTCTTCTTGACCGGACATTTAACAATTTATACGAAATATTTCCCTCACTGATTCACTTGACTATACCTTCAACACTTTTAGTGTAATTACGACGTATTCCTTTGATCTGGTGTTTACTGTAGATGTGTCACGCCTAACTTGGTGATACATCCTTGTGACTGCTTCTTCTCCATATCATCTGACTTCTTTGTAAGTCAATATGGTATGACCTCTTGGCAGGTCCAGGGTTGCCCTCTCTGACTCCATGGTAAGCCTTGCGTCCGTGTCTTCAACTAAGTGACGGACCAACTAACTTTTGGCCTCACTCTCTCAATGACCAATAATTAATGGCTCACTGAGTTTTCTCCATCTCTCGTTCACACTTGTTGACTGACCAACTAAGGCCTCTTGATCTAGTAGACTACTTCACTGTACTGCATCCGTATAACTAATGACTGACGCTACAATATGTACCCACCTTATATAGACGTTGGTTGACACAGCTACGTAATCTCCAGAAATAACCATGACATACTCCCACCTACGCGACAGATATTACATCCAGTGGTGAAGTAGCCGCCGGCTCTCTGAGTCCGTGAGCGCATTGCTAAATAAATACGATGACATAGCCATGGCGCGGCGATGACTTGGCAGAATCGCCACTAATCTTGCACAATGTCCCAACGTCACACCCAATCTCTGATATATACAGCAATTCTCACTGTACAGGTGTTTAATGATAATCTACACATACGTATATATGCATACATCTAAGTACAATCTTGCAAGCAACAGGCAATTGCAAAATCGAATTAAATAAGACTGATAATTACAATAATAGTAACAATATCACAGATAACATAATAATAATACTGACATAATAATAATAATGATAATAATAATAATAATAATAATAATAATAATAATAATAATAATAATAATAATAATAATAATAATAATAAAATACAGATAAAATCATAGAATAATAAAAATACAGATATCATCTTGTAACGGGATTTGAACCGTTACAATTCGCCTCCCTCATAAATAAATCGAAGAACAAAGAATCGATTGATTTATGAACAAAATTATATATATATAACACTGACACATATAAACACTTTAAATAAGTATACAACAATAATTTTCTTTTTCAGCATCCATACATTTTATAATACATCACATATGAGAATTTTTCTCGCACATTGCCATCGTAGATAACTGTTCAGTGTCCCATTCTCTTTTTCTCTCATACAAATCACAAGAGTACAGCACTCAATTTAACACATACACATAATTTTAAATGATTACACTACATTCTTCTTTTTTTTTTTACATATCAAAACTTTTTGTGAAATATCACTTATATGAGAACTGTTCTCGCATATTGTTATCGCAATAACTGTCCAATGTCCTGTTCTCCGTTTTTTTGTCACACAGTACATGACAATGTAGCACTTATTCTTCCAATACACCAATACGACACTTGGTTCACACGCAAATTCGCAGATGTTAGTTTTATTTTGCCAGTTTCTCACAAAAATTAATCATCTTAATCTTATCTCAATAAATCTCCCGTGAAGTACTTCTTTACATATATAATACTATAAATACCGACAATATCCCTTTCCTGATCTATTAAAAATATGCACACTTCGCGATACGGTTCACAATAGTGAAATACCCCTGATACAAAAGAACAACTACAACATATTTCCCGCCTCTGCAGATGATGAAATGGAACTCTGAGTAGCACTCTGTCACTCAAACTGAATCAATTTTGCCCTTATTAACTTACATATCTCAAAAAATGACATCCTCCTTGGCAACAATAATTAAAGAATCAATACTATGGCTACAAGATGGTTCAATTATTCCGTAATCCAGCATAATGTTTATTTGTTCTTAGACGTCACTAGCATTTTTAAGTTGACTGGGGTACTTACCTCCCACAAACGATCAATGGTCATTTACTACAAATTTATGTTCATATACGTGTTCTTCCTCACTTACCACTAAATACATCTCGATGCTTACCTAACATCGAACACAATTACTCCTCCTGTAATTCACTCAAATTACCTCACGTCACTGCCTCATACCGACTATCCCTCGGATACTGGTCGTACAGGCACATAACACACCCAACAAAACATTTCCTCTCACTAGGAACAACTTCACTTACCTCTCATATATTTCAAAGAACACACGTCACCAACACACTTACCTCAGACCATCATAATTAACACGTACTTCTTTGCTAGTTTCCCTCCCAGAACAAACACACACTACCTAAATTAAAGTCTACTCTACTTCCATGATTTGCAACCAAGTCAGCTCCTAAAACAACTGAATACACAAGTTCTGGTACAACAAGGCGTGGCTGAAACTTACAATTATCTTCAATTATGGTTGGTACCCCTATCAACTTATTTACTCACTGCGACTTACCCAACGGCTGTTATAATATCTAATAGTACCTTCTTCATCTCACAATTTCCATCATCGGAGTTATTACCTCACTACTTACATCACATTCTCAATATTTTATAAGTACTTACATCACTTACCAGAACACTTCTTACGTCTAACTTATTGCTACCATTAATTACTGCATGATCTACGACTACGGCACTACTTAAATATCTCACTTAACATTACTTAGGTCACAATCACACTATACTTAAATCTACTTTCACTACATAACTACTTATAATAAATACCTGTTCAACTTCTACCTTCAACCTGTCTACTTACCGGTAACTTACCCGATTCCCTGTGAATCTGAAATAATCTGGCTCGATAACGACACCTTGATAACCTTCATATTCGGCTTATCATAATCCCTCTGATAACTCAAATCCGTACGCCTCCCATCGTCCGATTCTCTCTGATTACTCTTCTGACCTTCTCTCTCATAACTCAAATACATACGCCTCCCATCTCCCGATTCTCTCTGATTACTCTTCTGATCCTCTCTCTCACAACTCAAATCCATACGCCTCCCATCTTCCGATTCTCTCTCGTCACTCTTCTGACCACTATCACCATCAACACAACTCTTAATCCTCTGCTCATCATGATCACCCCCTCTCCTCTGATACACGGCTAACATTTTCCCCCTTCTCTCTACTATACTACTTTCCCCAGCTATCATGCGCTCTCTCTCTCGCGCGCGCCCTTCCACACATTCCTTCCAAAGCCTGTCAATGAAATTTTCTCTAAATTCTCCCAAATTCGACATATTATCCCAGTACACTCGAAACCATATTTTACTTTCACCGATAAAAACATTCGACAAAATTTCCAGCACGTATTCCCATTCAGTAATATTATTCCTCAACTTACTTGCAAATCTTTTCTCAACTATTTTCACAAACTCTATAGGATTAAACAGTTTTCCAGAAAACCCAGTTAAATCACGATCCCTACTGAACAAACCACTCGCCATTACCACTTCTCTCGCCGTCTCACCTGTACCTTTTTGCCGTATCACTCCCTGGCAACTCAAAATTTCTTCTTCCGCTCCTCTCTCAGCATTCTCTTCCTCTATTCTCACTTCTTCCTGCAATTCTTCCTCTCTCTCTCTCACCTGCTGTGATAGCGTTTCCTGTTCGTTCCGTAGTTCACTGACTTCCACAAGTTTGCTTTCAATTTGTTCAATTCTACTAATCTGTTCCCTCGTATCTTCCCTAACTGCATTGCAAATCTTGTCCAATCTCTTCTCGACTACCTCATGAATTTCTTCCCTATTACTCGAAATCTTATTACTTAACTCTTTGATATTCTCTGTACATGTTCCTTTGACATGCTCAATTTGAGTATGAAGATCGCTCCGACTCGACTCCATTTCTTCTCTAAGGTCAACACACTCTTTATTTAACTTATTTTCTAACGTAGATATTTGATTAGTTACCTCGATTATCTTAGTATCTATTTTAGAATTTAGTGATTCACTTAACCCATCTATTTTATCATTGATCACATTAAGATTTTCGTTACAACTACCAATCATTTCCTCCATTTTACTACTTATGGAGTCAATCTGTTTATTACAATTTTCATTATTAGTACAAATTAATTCTTTCATCTCTTCCTTACTATTTTCGTTACTACTAATTACTTGTTCCATTTTAGTACTTAGAGAGTTAATCTGTTTATTACAATTTTCATTACTACTATCAATTAATTCTTTCATCTCTTTCTTATTATTTTCACTCATCTTTTCCATTCGTTTATTACTATTTTCATTACTATTACTAATTAATTCTTTCATCTCTTCCATCTCTTTCTTATTATTTTCACTAATGATCTCGGTAAATCTGGCCATCATCAAATTTATAGAATCTTGGTTCATTCCCCCCGCGATTTCCTTTTGAGTTTCAGTATGCTTCTCAATTTCTGCACTTTCCTGAATTATCTCAGAAGCTTCCATCGTATTCACCTGTTCCCTACTCTGAATTTCACCTTGGATGTCCGCAGAAGCAATGATCTCGTCGTCACATGACTTGTTATTGTCTTCCTTGTCCATCATTGGTTCACTAGTGATAGTACGCGATCTCAAATTAATTTCCCTCTTCAAATCCCTTGACATATCCCCAAAATACAAATATATTTCACAAAATTACCCTCCTGATATTTACCGGTAATAATTTCCGTTGGCTTAAATGTGCATACTCTTCCCAGAATGAACCTATGATATGCTGTCATTCAGAACAGATTCTGAATTTATTCGAGTCCCACGTTGCGTCGACACATTGTTACTTTCCTAAGTCGCTGACTAACTTTTATAAACATATTATATAAAACTGCATTTAACTTGTAAAAATCTGAATATCTGCATTTAAAATGGAAATTATGAAAATTAACATTCATTAAATAAAATACACACTCGTCGAACCTTGTACTCACACTTACTTGTTACCTGCTTACTTACACATACGTTATTTGAAGGGCGCCAGCTGTCACTCAGTACAGCAATAATGGAATGAGACTCTTGACTATCTCTAGGGTGTGGGGTAATAAGCTTACTTTTGACAACATACCATATAAGTTCTGGGAAAAGGAGATTGGCGTTCGGTTTCCCCATTAATTTTGAGGTTAAGATATTTTACTGTCAATGAAATGAAACTATGCATTCGTTTGATAGAACAATATATATTCTTTAAATAATATATCAAAAAATAGTGAGTCTTGTTGCGATAAAACAGATGAGAATATGAAATTATGACATTGCAACTGAAAGAAACTAGGCATGAATTTGAATTCTTCTTGACCGGACATTTAACAATTTATACGAAATATTTCCCTCACTGATTCACTTGACTGTACCTTCAACACTTTTAGTGTAATTACGACGTATTCCTTTGATCTGGTGTTTACTGTAGATGTGTCACGCCTAACTTGGTGATACATCCTTGTGACTGCTTCTTCTCCATATCATCTGACTTCTTTGTAAGTCAATATGGTATGACCTCTTGGCAGGTCCAGGGTTGCGCTCTCTGACTCCATGGTAAGCCTTGCGTCCGTGTCTTCAACTAAGTGACGGACCAACTAACTTTTGGCCTCACTCTCTCAATGACCAATAATTAATGGCTCACTGAGTTTTCTCCATCTCTCGTTCACACTTGTTGACTGACCAACTAAGGCCTCTTGATCTAGTAGACTACTTCACTGTACTGCATCCGTATAACTAATGACTGACGCTACAATATGTACCCACCTTATATAGACGTTGGTTGACACAGCTACGTAATCTCCAGAAATAACCATGACATACTCCCACCTACGCGACAGATATTACATCCAGTGGTGAAATAGCCGCCGGCTCTCTGAGTCCGTGAGCGCATTGCTAAATAAATACGATGACATAGCCATGGCGCGGCGATGACTTGGCAGAATCGCCACTAATCTTGCACAATGTCCCAACGTCACACCCAGTCTCTGATATATACAACAATTCTCGCTGTACAGGTGTTTAATGGTAATCTACAGATACGTATATATGCATACATCTAAGTACAATCTTGCAAGCAACAGGCAATTGCAAAATCGAATTAAATAAGACTGATAATTACAATAATAGTAACAATATCACAGATAACATAATAATAATACTGACATAATAATAATAATAATAATAATAATAATAATAATAATAATAATAATAATAATAAAATACAGATAAAATCATAGAATAATAAAAATACAGATATCATCTTGTAACGGGATTTGAACCGTTATAGTACATGCATTTCAATAGGCTTGGCAGTCTGAAATGTAATAGCAGCTTCTGGCTCGGTGAAGAAACCAACGGGAAACTACCTCACTCCTCAATTCCCTAGTATGCCTCTTCATTGACGCCTGAGCTATCTATAACAGCTGATGGTAGAGCTATTGAGGATCAAACTGGCCTTCGGGCGGAATACCCAACATATATACCTACGTTCATCGTGGTTCTTTCACTCATTGTTCGATACTCTTTCAAATCTTATGATTGGAACTATTTCATTTTCTCCTCTGCTTAGTTTTAAGGGGATGATTATCCCGGCGTGTTTCCCCCAAAAGCAATATCCCATCAAATTCTCGAGTTCCAAACGAAAGTCAAGAATGCCTGGATACTTTTCTTTAAAAAAAGCGGATATTTACCTGTTAATGCATTGGCACGACTCCCTCACATTGTTGCTCTATTAAATATCAACCGAGTGTAAATAAGGTGAGTGCCTAACAAACTACGGCACGCAGCCCGCTTCCTTCAAACGAGGTTCATCGTGATTATCTTTATGAGACACAAAGTCATTGTGATCGGCTATTTTGATCATCTTCCACATTTTAAAGTGTATGCGGCTGTGTCCTAACTGAATAGGGGCTGCCTGGTCGAGGCGGTAAAGGCGTACTCGGCTCTCCCGGAAGGACGTGGGTTCGAATACCCGTCAGGAAGTCGTAAAATTTAAGAAACGAGATTTCCACTTCCGGAGGTGTATATGGCCCTGAGGTTCATTCAGCCTACACCAAAAATGAGTACCAGATTAATTCCTGGGGGCAAAGGCTAACCACTCTACCGCATCACGTGCCGAGATTAACTATGGTGGAAGCCTTTACCTTCCACTCCTCCAAGGGCCTTCATGGTCTGTACGGAGGTTACTTTGCTTTGACGTTTGACCCTAGTGCATTTTATGTGCCCCCCCCCGTTCCTTGTGTAATGCGTTGGATGTACACGTGGTTCGATATTAGTGGTAAATCGTCAAATAATATGTGGACAGTGCGTATACATACGGTACATTTTCTGCGCTTAGTTGTTAGTCGACACCGTCCGGTAGAAAGTAACGACATGACAATAATACAGTTTGGTTTTAAATATGAGTAGTAATTCACGCACCGAGCTGATTAGCTCAGACGATAGCGCGCTGGCTTTCTGACCTTAAGATGACAGGTTCGATCTCGGGTCAGTACGGTGGTATTTGGAGGAGCTCAAATACGTCAGCCTTGTGTCAGTAGATTTACTGGCACGTCAAAGAACTGCTGAGGGGAAGAATTCCCCTAAAGCCGTGAAAGTAGTTAGTGGTACGCAAAAGTAATAAAATTCTATTATTAGTAATTCAACTTAGATCATACTTCTCCTTCTTCTGCTTCAGCGTTGTGCCTCCTCGTGGCGCGGTCCGCTGCATCGATTCGTTGTTTCCATTTAGTTCTGTCCTGGGCCATATCAGGTCGGAGATTGAGGCTCTTCAGATCTTTGTGAAGGGCATCGACCCATTGCTATTTTGGTCGTCCTTTTTGCCACCTACCAGCGACATTTATCATGTAACCCGTTTTCGAGATAGTGTCGGCCTCTGTCCTTAATACGTATTGAAATCATCGTAGACGACTCTCGCGCATTTTGCAACGCCAAATGTCTCCCTGGCGGATTCATTGAAGATGCGATCCAGTTTAACGACGCCAGCTGTCGACCTCAGCATCTTAGTCTCCATGACGCCCAGTCGACGCTCTGTCTCAGTCGTAGTCGGTCAATATTCGCAACCTTTCAGTGCAACAGGTCGGATGACAGTACGATAGATTTTTAACTTGAGATTATCTTTCATCCTTCGGTCGCAAGTGACGCCAGTTATGTTCGCTATTTCATCGAGGCTTGCATTGACCCCTTCAACAAGTCGGCCATCATCAGGGATCGTATATTCAGTCTTATTGTTATTCAGGCACAGGCCATACTGCATCAGCCGATCACTTCATTCTTGGGTTTGGCGTTTCAGATCAACCTGGGTCTCAGAGGCCAACATGCCATCTGCGTAGAGAAGCATCCATGGCAAAGGACGGTGCAGGTTTCCTTTTTCAGAGTCCATCACTAAAATGAGCAGTGATGATGACAGCGTTGAACCTTGATGAGCACCGACGGTGATGGGAAAGTCATTGGATGCTCCCGTTGCTACCCGAACGTAGTTCCGTGGGTCTACATAAAGCAGCTCAATCCAGTTGACAAGGTATTCTGGTATATCATGCTCTAGCAGTGCTTGTCATATGAGGTCATGAGATATGCGATCAAATGCCTTCTCAAGGTCTAGGAAAACTGAATGAATCGGCTTGTTCTTCTCACGATGTTATCAACCAAGAGCCATGCAGCTTGGCTTGCATCGGTTGTGCCACAATTCTTCAGAAATCCAGCTTGGTTTACGGAAAGCTCGACCATCGCACGTATCCTTTCATCAAGAGCGTCGATGACCGAGATGTTAGACCCCTCTAAACAACAAGCATCTTTTACCAAGAACACGTTCGAATACCGTCATCGGCTGACAGAAAAGTCGAATCGGCATGTAATCAGCACATTCAGCTCGGCTTCCCTTCTTTTTAAATATGGGTACGGTGATGCTCCGTTGGCAATCACTCGGTGTTGGAACATCAATGATCTGCTTGAGGAGTCGTGCTAACCATTCTTCGACATCCCACTGTTGAGAGTACCAGACTTCTGCTGGAAGGTCGTCAGCACCAGCATCTTTTCCCGGCTTCATTTCTTTCAAAGCAGCTTGACCTCTTCGATATCAATGTCTCTGACAGGACCTTCCAAAACAGCAGCGACTGAGATAGGTGGATTTGGAAATTCCTCAGCTGAGATATTATCGTAGCACCTCCACCAGAACTCTCTTGCCTTTTTCCAATCAGCCCATATTCGTCGTTCATGCCATAGAAGCGCTGGATTTCTTGTGTTTTGCGATACCTCGCATTGGTGAGTCGGTATAACTCTCGGTCACCCTCAAGCGTGTCTAGTTTCGCGTAAAGATCTACAAAGTCGACAGTTTTTGTTGTAGCTATTATTTTCTTGGCATTCCAACGAGAAAGTGTCTTGTCGGCAAGAAACTCAGGCTAAAGCCATTTTTTCTTTCGTACTGCATTTCTGACCTCATCACTCCAGAGCCATGTATCTTCGTCAAATTTTCGCCGTCCTGCTTTTGTTGACCCAAGAACAGTGCGTGCAGTATCATGAGTAGCCTCCTTCTGTTTCATCTAGCTCTCTTCGACTGTAGTAATCGGTGGCAATATTATTCGTGACAACATTGGCCTCTTTTTAGTCGAAGCGAGAATTGGTTCTCACTGGTTCTCAACGAAAGGCGTGTTTGCAATTCAGCGATTTGATATGAAACTTGCAGATGACTTGTCGATGTTGCGTCGCAACAGTTTCATATGGCACAACCCCTGTGTCTAACATGTCTTTAAGGTCTCGACGCCTGACGAGGATGTAATTGACCTGCATTGCCTTTTTACCGCTGTAATATGTCATGAAATTCTAATCACGCTTTTTGAATGAAGTGTTCGTGATGACCAGATCGTGGGGTTCTGCATAATCCAGGGCTCGTTGGCCATCGTCGTTATTTTCCCCGAAACCATGTCCACCGTGAGCTGCATGATCTTCCTTTCTGTGAACGACATGTCCGTTTACATCACCAGAGATAATGAAGTAGTATTTCGGGGTCCTTCGGCCGTCTTCTCTTCAAACATTTCGCAGGCAAACATGTCTGCGCGGCGTATGCGCTGAAAAAATGTACTTCATTTCCATCTGCGATATAGAAAATAATAGAGAGATAATCAGAGATACAGCTGTCAAACGTTTGCTGATACAACAATACCAACACCACTGGTTGTTCCACGGGTACCACTGTATATCAGTTTGTACCAGTATCCGATATCATAGGAATTTTGTCCGCTCCATCGTGTTTTCTTTACCGCACAGGCATCGATTCGTCTCCTTATGAGAGCCGTTGACAGTTCGCTGTACCACACAGACATAGTGCCCACGTTGAGTAAAGCAAGACGGCTTGAATGAGCTAGCTTGTTTAGACGTCGCCGCCCTTGCAGTGGTACCCCTTGAATACTTCTCACGTTAACCGGGCCTCACCAATGCGCGTCGCCTAAGGGGTACGCCATAGTCTTGGTAATAAATCCGAAAGACATCATCCCATGAGATGGTGACTGAGTGTTTCTACGATCGACTTTCACGTAGCCTGTCGCCAAGTATTTTAGAACTATTGCCAGCTTCTCCCTAGGTGTTCAGGGTTGAGGGCAGGCATTTCCTCCTACCTCATCTTGGATGGTGTAGTATACAGTACAGTAATCTGCCAACTTGCTTAACCCTTTCGATCTTTATAATGCCATGTGGAATGCTGATATTATTCTATGTACTGAGTATTCCAGTGATGCCTAGGAACATTATAGTAGCTTTCGGCTGGTACCAGTGGCGCAGTTTACTATGTGGCCAATGATAAAACTGTCCACTCTCTGTTAAACCTTAAGGAAATAGGTGGACGTGCCCTTAGAGGCCCAAGATTTCTATAAAATCATATTTATTGATTTTAGCTGGAATTATTTTTAAACTGCCTAAGCAAAAACAGCAGCATAAATGTATTGTATATAACTTTAGGTTAGTTTTAGATTTAAAATGGACAGGGCCAGGTTTATGGCATTTCATATCGTCGCTGGAACGGTAAAAGGTTGTATTCCACAATACTCTTCCTATCCATTATTCTCCTTAAGACTGGTCACGCCTCCCAGCCACATATGGATACACAGTCCATCAGAACAATGTCCGTTGTGTTCGTTTTCCTATGTCGACGATTAAACGAAAATGAACCTTACATGCATTGTACACTAGGAGTGCGTAAGTACGTAATGCAAACGTGCATTCCTACAGTACGGTACTGTAAGCTTCATTTTCCTTTACACATGGGCATAGGAAAATGAACACAACAAAATTTGTTCTGATGGACTGCATATCCATACGTGGCTGGGAGGCGTGGCCAGCCTTAAGGAGAATAATTGATAGGAAGAGCTTTGTGGAATACAACCGTTTACCGTTCCAGCGACGATATAAAGTAACTCATGTGTGAGGTCATCAATTTCATTATTTGCTGGTGTTTATTATTTTCTACTGTGCTGTTTTATTGTCATGTAGTTTTTTGCCTTCCCATATAAATAGAGATTTCTCGTAAGAAAAGATTATTTGGGTGATGAATTTATTAATTATACTTGTATTTCGCAGAATTGGAGAGTAACTCATACAAACTTACATTGTACAGAATTTTCGTAATGATATCATTGATATCAGCATAAAGAAGTTAGAAAAACGAAATGTTGATAGTGTTTGTTCAGGATGGAGAGGTTTAATTACCTTGCATGAAACATGTTTTCCTCATCACTGAAAATAAGTTATGCCTAGAAACGGTTACTTAGTTTTAAGCTAATTCGTATAGTACTGGTAATGCTAATTCTTTGAAACGATTGATGGTACCTACGATTTACGACAGGGAATAGGAAATATCACTTAAGCCCACATAATTTTGCTGGTGTGTTACAATCGTAATAAGAGATCACAGTTTTCATGTGTTATGATTAAACCTTTAGTCTCATGTGCATTTCTTTTCATTCTTGAACAAATTCTGATTCCACTCTGCGGGTGGAGGTGATGGAATGTTTCCCCTGTATCACCTGCTTGTAGTATGAGGTGATTAAAAGGGGAAAACACCAGAATATCTCAGATAGGGAGCATGTCTTGGTGACCACAAGCCCCCTAGCTGAATCTAACATCGCTTCTACTTACTTGTGCTTGGCTCCTTGCTTTCATATTTTTATCCGAACTCCTTTGGTCAACTCCTGTTCTCCTCTGACTCCGACTGTCACCCTGTGGGTTGGGGTGGTACAATAACACCCACGGTATCCCCTGCCTGTCGTAAGAGTGACTAAAAGGAGCCCCAGGGGCTCTCCACTTGGGAGCGTAGGTTGGCGAACATGGGGCCCTCAGCTGAGTCCTAGCATTGCTTCCACTTACTTCTTCCGGGCTCCTCACTTTCATCTATCCTATCCGAACTCCCTGGGCCAACTCTTGTTTTTTTCCGACCCCGACGGTAATAGGTTCCTGAGACCTAAGAAGTCTTTCATTTTCACGCCCTTCGTGGCCCCTGTCTTTCTTTGGCGAATATCTTCAGTTTTTGAAGTGTCGGATCCTTTCCATTTTCCCTATGATTAGTGTTGTATAGAGTATGGTTACCTAGTTGTACTTCCTCTTAAAACAATAATCACCACCACCACCACCACCACCATCTGTGACTAGTACGGTACATCAAATAGAAGAGAACATTTAGCAATGGCAATAGGTTTTTCTTGTATGGTTTCATGTATGATTCAATTTAAACGTTTTGCCTAATCGCTTCTCTATAGGCGATAATTGGGTTAATCTTGACCTAATCGCTATTGTCAAGCACTTAACGGGAGTGTGTGTACGGCGGGTGCAGATTGGTCGTGATGTATTCAGATGGCGAGATTTGAGATTGAACTGGTTTATGATCTGCGTTAATATCCTCCTCGATGGCTTGTGAACGTGTAATGATATTTAATGGATCAAAAGAGTGGGATGGAGTCTTAACCTATATAGTGGACATGAGGGTGGAGAGTAATAACTCCAACTTGGTTCATTGAATTTTCGACGATTCAGCGGGTTTTAACCTGGTCGTTAGTTGTATCCTGCGTGGCCTGCCTGGAGTTGTACAGGACTCGCTCGGAATGGATTAGCCCGGAGTTAGGGTTACTGGAGCGGGACAGGGAGGGGGAGTAGCTGAGTGGGACAAGATGCCGCAGGGGTTGCAGTTCATTAGGGACTGTCCCCCTCTCTTCACCATCCAGTTCTACAGCCACGTGACCAGACTAACCAATCAAAGGAATCGCTTTGCAAGAGAGAGCAAACCAACAGACAGAGACCGAAACGAAAACGCATTTTGGCATTAAGGAATGTTGTTGTCGTAGTAGTAGTTGTTGTTGTTGTTGTTACACAAAGAAGGAGGGGATTAGACAGGAACAACATGCCCTCATTTACTCCTGAGTGCTAGACAATTACAACATTGTGGCCTACAATAGCTCCAGCTGCTGATTCAATGGGCTCGAATGCTGTGAGAAGCTGAGTATACAAATGCTTGTAAAGAGACGTTCGACATTGACGGAGGGAATCAATTAGATACTTCATCAGGTCATTCATTCTCTAATTCAATATAAAGTGTGAAATCCTCTGCACTACCCTGATTAAATAATTTTGCATTAACAAAGATATTTGCAGCATGTAATACATAATGCAAAGCTTGAAATATAAGGCATAAAGAAAACTTTTCTAAAGAAAGACGTCATTGATTTCAAATTGTATTCGGAAATAACACCATATTACTTTATATTTTAAATAAATTCCTTGACAGTAATTTATGGTTGTGCACTAAAGATATCAATTAAAACACAAAAAAGGAAAATGTACACAAATATTAGTATACTTGTAAAGGAAGTGTTAGTTTTGATGTGTTGAGCTTTTCTTCACTCATTACAGAATTGAAATTTAACTTTTGTAATAATTCTACAAGGGAGCCTCCGTGGCTCAGACGGCAGCGCTTCGGCCTCTCACCGCTGGATACCGTGGTTCAAATCGCGGTCACTCCATGTGAGATTTGTGCTGGACAAAGCGGAGGCGGGACAGGTTTTTCTCCGGGTACTCCGGTTTTCCCTGTCATCTTTCATTCCAGCAACACTCTCCATTATCATTTCATAGCATTTATCACTCATTAATAAATCACCTTGGGAGTGGCGACCCCATTGTAATAACAGCCTATATTAGTTTCATTCATTACATTCCTGACCCGGTCAATGACTGGAAAACAGGTTGTAGGTTTTTTTCAATAATTCTACAACGTGGCTGGAATCAAGAAAATAGGAAGGCGTTATTTATAATCTCACGCCGTAGTGGTAAGGATAGAGAAATATGGACGAGAAAACCCTAAACTCCTCGTTTCAATGTACAGGATGACCCAAAAGTCACGGAATATTGTAGGTAGAGGGGTAATAATTGATACACGTGTTTGGCATTACATGGGGATTTATTGGCACTACAATAAAGGACACAAAATACTTGTTGGAGAGTCTATCTTAACTGAGAAAGAAAACTCGAGGATTATCACATTTCAACCTTAGTAGCAGAGAGCTGCTTGGAGGTGTAGTCCTTTCATCATTTGCAAGGGAACTGTTTGAGTTGGACATGCCATATTTCAATAAAACTTGCGTGAATGGTGAATTAGCATACGCTATATTTAAGTGAACGGTAGTGTTATAATTAATTCATGAAAAGTAATTAGCTAATTATTTATGGCATTGACTATGCATTGAAGAACTATACTGATAGTTCGATTTTATTGTTACACAAAACACTTTATGCAGACAAGTATATTCTGACAACTCGAACAGAATTTCGCATTCTACAAGCGTACAATGTTTTACTAACACCTAGAACTATGAATTTCTCAATATATTAGGATTTTAACATTTCAGTATCGTTATAGCAAACACCAGAACCTCTCATTCTGTCATGTTGAGGGCAGCCTATGGCACATGTGCAACCATGTCCTTATGTCGTAACTAGCAGTTACCCGCTTCGCTCGCGTCGATTTCGTAACAACCCTCCGAGTACATTCTTCTTCTTGAAACAAATACGTATCCACTTAAAAACAAAATCCCTATAATTGCTCCCATTTCATTCTCAGAAAGGTCTCCCAAGCAATTCTTGCGCACAGCGTAACTATTATTATGAGTGACAAGAAGTTCAATTATTTCATCGTCCAACACAAGTGAGAACGTTCCTAACGGAGAAAGATTAATAATAAATAATAATGTTATTTACTTTACGTCCCACTAACTACTCTTTTACGGTTTTCGGAGACGCCGAGGTGCCGGAATTTAGTCCCGCAGGAGTTCTTTTTACATGCCAGTAAATCTACCGGCACGAGGCTGACGTATTTGAGTACCTTCAAATACCACCGGACTGAGCCAGGATCGAACCTGCCAAGTTGGGGTCAGAAGGCCAGCGCCTTAACCGTCTGAGCCACTCAGCCCGGCGGGAGTAAGATTATTAGGAACAGAATCCAAACTAGCCCATTCAATATTTTCATTTTTCAAGTCATGTTTTGACCATATATATGCAGTTTTAGAAGACACAGTCAATTTCGGGTGATTTTACCCAGTAATGTCGCAGTTGGAAGTGTTATTTAAAACTTCTTCATCTTCTAGATCGTTTTGGTCAGTGGTACATCATTTCAGCATCGGCACGTAACTGTGATCCAGGAAGATGATTCACGTTCAAATCGTCCTCTTCACCAGATTTATCATCCGTGACGATGCCATTCATGGGGCTAGGTGGTAACACAGCAACAGACACTACATTCCAGTCTGATTCTTTCTCTAGAATTGAAAAATCTCATTCAGAGACAAGCTGGAGTAGAAGAAAAACCAACTATGTAATAGTACCTATTATGCTCACTGTCCTATAAAGAGAACGCTCAAAAGTAAATAAAATCCACACGGTCAATTATTCACCATCAAGAACGAAGAGTTCATATATTTATTACTTATACCTCGACCAAGGAATCACACCAATTGGCATATATAAATTGTTCCGGGGTAATAT
This sequence comes from Anabrus simplex, assembly GCF_040414725.1. Taxonomy (NCBI): domain Eukaryota; kingdom Metazoa; phylum Arthropoda; class Insecta; order Orthoptera; family Tettigoniidae; genus Anabrus; species Anabrus simplex. The sequence continues at coordinate 138,958,249 of NC_090267.1, forward strand.
GTGGAACGCAGAGAGGTGAAAGAAGGTGTGGGCTTAAATGGGTCTAACTACGACATCAAAATTTACTTTAAAACTTTAAGTAAAGGTTATATTTCTTTTAGAATCTCAAACTTAACAAACAACATTTCCAGGTACTGGTAATCAGGTACAAAATAGCAATAGAGATACAAGATAGGAAATCCAAGGATAGGTAGTTTAAAAGTTTTGAACTTCAAGCTCCAAATTTACAAGTTTTCACATGTGGAATTTAGATAGATATGTATAGAAATCTCCCAAAACACCATTTCAGAGCACTTTGCTCCAGCGGTTACAAAACATACTTCCAAAGGCACCCCTCAATTTTACAGCAAACTCAGAAAAGAGCTTCCATGCTCTCCAACTTCAACCTAGGAGACTAAACTCCCAATTTCTTACAAAAATATTACGAATTTCTGGCCTGTCTACGCCCAACTTGCACTTTTACAATTTAGTACACAGGGATAACTAGTACCCAAAATACTGGGCCTTCGTGGAAAAGAAAAGAAATTAAATTACTGGCCCGAACACAAAATGAATGGAGGCATACACTTGCGCTCCTAGAAAATTACGTATAAAAGCCTAATTGGGCTCTCGGCCCGATGATGCAGAGGCTAATCCCAAGCTACTGATGTCACTAGAATGAATGTTAATTAAACGCTTTACAGAAAAGAGAAACAGTTACAAAAACGTAGTCACCTCAAACTAATTGAAGGGGAACTCGAGAGGGTAACGCGCTCTCTATCCCCGATTTACAGTTTAAGACTATAAAAAATTTACATTAGCAAGAAGAAATTTACATTTTAGAAATCACTCGGTCATATGCTTGAAGTTTAGAAACTTTCCCCTCGGATAAGTTTGCGGAGACACCTACGAAGATAGCAGATTGCTGGCCATTACCTGGGCTGATGTTCTGCCTGCCGAAGAACGAGGCACCCCGCCTCCTGTCTTAACACGCACATTCAGAAAGACGACGATCAATAAGACAAGGAAACTTGAAAAGCCGTAACTTATGTACCCGAAGGGATGGATCGAGAGGATTCTGGACAAATCCGGACATACCCTCTCATTTTTATTGGCAAAATCAAAAGTTACACCCAAAAACCCACAAGAAGCCTGTGATAGGCTGAAAAATAATTACAGAAAAATGTTGATTGGCCAGGCACCAAAGCTGGCGAGAAGAGAATGAAGTGTTGCAAACTTTGAAATATATAAAAATAAATAAATGAAAGTTAATTCACTTGAGAAAAGATATAAACACAAAATTTCTTTCAATAACAAATTATTCCCCCTTGCACCAGAGTGCGAAACCTCAGTTTTTGTAGAGACATCTATGGAGAAAAGCTCAAACTTATTGATGTACACCAAAACAAAACAAAATCAATCCAATCAGTTTAGGAAACTTAGAAATGACAAACTTCTCAATTATTCAGTAGTGACATCTTCTGATTAAAGTCCCAACTTCATGCAGTAGCAGTTTCACGTTTTGTTTGACAGATAGAGTTCTTTAAGGCGCTTCTTTTGAATGTGCGGAGTTGAGGTGTACCTCCCGGTACATATATCAACAAACAGTAACTTACTTTTCATTCCTCCGGGGCACGAGCTCTTTCATGATGCCGAAGTTTGGTTATTGTAAAGTTGAGGCAGTAGTGAAAGCTGGTGCGTATGTCTTCTGTCCTTAAAATAGGACAGTGGGCAGATTTGGGTTGAAAATTACATGTCTTTCTGCATCAACTATCATTCATATTTAACCTCCATTCGTTACCACGCTAGGGTCGAGGTTATTCAAAATGCCTTTTCTAAAATATATTTTAGGGTTTGATTCTGATTACGATTGTTCTGTCAAGAGGCAAAACAATGTGCTTATCAGCCCTCTATGTATGTCCAAGATGACCAAATTCTTCCTTTTCACAAAGGTATTTCTCGAGAACTCCAATACTGTAGTTCAGGGCCTCTCAAACGCCCAAAATCTCACGCGTGCAAACTGAGGCGCAGCGTTCCTGTGCACAGTGCATCGGTCCCAGTCTGCTTGGCTCCGACCAACGCTTCGTCTCTGGGCTACTCGGCTAAGCTCGGCTCAACTCGGGTCGGATTTGGAGCGCTACGGAGCAAGTGAGGAAGAGGGAGACAGGCGGAGCGAGCGACACAGGCGTGGGGAAAGAGAGAGACAGCGCTATTGCTCCAAATCGAGGAGTGGGGGTCTGCACTCTGGTCAATCAAGCGATGTCGTCTTTTGCACCGTGCACAGTGCATGCACCTTGAGAGGCCCTGCGTGTAGCTAATGTAGCGGAGAGTAAAAACAGCGCTTGGACGGTCTTAGTTTATATGAGAGCCAATGTAGGCTTGATGCCTTAACGACTATTACCATCAGCCGGGCTTCATAAAATCTAAAAAGCCGGGCTGAGTTGCTCAGACGGTTGAGGCGCTGGCCTTCTGACCCCAACTTGGCAGGTTCGATCCTGGTTCAGTCCGGTAGTATTTGAAGGTGCTCAAATACGTCAGCCTCTTGTCGGTAGATTTACTGGCACGTAAAAGAACTCCTGATGGACTAAATTCCGGCACCTCGGCGTCTCTGAAAACCGTAAAAGTAGTTAGCGGGACGTAAAGCCAATAACAGTATTAATTAAAATCTAAAAAAATTGTTAGGGTCTAATTTAACAGTACAATGACGCGTTTATTTTATCATTGCCCTGATATTCTTCCTGGTATTGGGGTCAGAATATGAATATACTTGGCCAGTTTTACGGCCGGATGCCCTTTCTTACGCTACCTTTATATGAAGGAATGCAATCATTACAGCGTGTTTTTACATGGCGATTCGTAGTGTGATGTGTTCTTGAGGGCTGGACATCCTGAAGTGGAATCAGAGATAAGGCTTTTGCAGATGATGTTATTCTGTACAGAGTAATAAATAGGTTACAAGATCGTGAGCAACTGCAAAATGACCTCGATAATGTGAGATGAACAGTAGGCAATGGTATGATGATAAATGGGGATAAAAGTCAGGTTGTGAGTTTCACAAATAGGAAAAGTCCTTTCAGTTTTAATTACTGCGTTGATGGAGTAGGTATTAATATAAGGAAATAACTTCATTGGGGTAATCATATAAATGGGATTGTACATAAAGGGTACAGATCTCTGCACATGGTTATGAGGGTATTTATGGGTTGTAGTAAGGTTGTAAAGGAGAGAGCATATTTGTCTCTGGTGAGACCTCAAGCAGAGTATGGTTCCAGTGCATGGGACCCTCACCAGGATTACTTGATTCAGGAACAGGAAAAAATCCAAAGAAAAGCAGCTCGATTTGTTCTGGGCGATATCCGACAAAAGAATAGCGTTACAAAAATGTTGCAAAGTTTGGGCTGGGAAGAATTGGTAGAAAGGAGACGAGCTGCTCGACTAAGTGGTATGTTCCGAGCTGTCAGTGGAGAGATGGCGTGGGAGAACCTCAGTAGACGAATAAGTTTGCGTGGTGACTTTAAAAGTAGAAAAGATCACAATATGAAGATAAAGTTGGAATTCAATAGGACAAATTGGGGTAAATATTCGTTTATAGGAAGGGGAGTTAGGGATTGGAATAACTTACCAAGGGAGATGTTCAATACATTTCCAATTTCTTTGAAATAACTTAAGAAAAGTCTAGGAAAACAACAGGTAGGGAATCTGCCACCTGGGCGACTGCCCTAAATGCAGATCAGTATTGACTGATTGATTGATATGAAATTGTTTTCTTGTTATTGTAATATATTCAATTGTATATAGATTTTATATCATACACTAAATAATAAGTGTGATGTATTGAGTGTAAATGAAGATGTGTACTGACATGAACACAAACACCCATTCTCAGAGCCACAGTAATCGCCCGGCCCTCTGAACCGAAGGCCACTACGCTGACCATTCAGCCAACGAGCCAGGCTTTGATAACCTTAATGTTTTCCCTTCAATTCAAACTCCAACCAATCTTCATTATGTACTTGTAGGATGGAACTGTGTAATCGAGAGTATTCTAGGCGCATTTCATTGCCTAGGCTTCTTTAAACTTCTCGAAGTAGCTTGTTGCGTGTTGTAAAGCAGCTGTTCTCCGAGTGGAGAGATCGGCGTTTAGCCTCCTAGCCAACACAATTGAGTTACTTGACGTTTCAATCCTACCCGGGATCAAGTGTTTCCACTCCGCTCCACCCAGACCTGTGGCCTAATTAGTCGCGTGACGTTACACCCGTACTTGTCCCCTGAGACACAAATGACCGATTACATTTTTAAAACAGATCGTTTCGTCTAATTGAAAATGCTACGAATGTAAGTCATTAACTCTTTAGTAAGATAATTAAGAACTACAGTACTCCAAAAAGGTTTGGATATTCTGTTTTTAAATGTGCCATGTGTATGTACAGTGCATACGCTAACCTTACGAAGAGTACATGCAAAAAAAAAAAAAAAAAAAAAAAACACAGTTCTAAACTTTCAGCTTTCAGGCAAACAACTCAATGTTGGAAACATCCTAGTGATATTAGATATGAAGTTTAGGTAAATAAAATAAAATGTTTCCTTTATTACTTCCCAAACATTACAATCCTGTTCTTATTCATCTTTATCCGGTCGATTAGATTAGCAGTTTGCCTTTTTCTACCACTACGAACGCTAATCTGAGTCAATGCATTGTTTGACTTAAGCACCACTACGGACATTAATCTGAGTCAATGCATTGTTTCACTTAAGCACCACTACGAACGCTAATCTGAGTCAATGCATTGTTTCACTTAAGAACCGCTACGAACGCTAATCTGAGTCAATGCATTGTTTCACTTAAGCACCACTACGAACGCTAATGTGAGTCAATGCATTGTTTCACTTTAGCACCACTACGAACATTAATCTGAGTCAATGCATTGTTTCACTTAAGCACCACTACGAACATAAATCTGAGTCAATGCATTGTTTCACTTAAGCACTACTACGAACATTAATCTGAGTCAATGCATTGTTTCACTTAAGCACCAGTACGAACGCTAATAGGAGTCAATGCATTGTTTCACTTAAGCACCACTACGAACATTAATCTGAGCCAATGCATTGTTTCACTTAAGCACCACCACTACGAACGCTAATGTGAGTCAATGCATTGTTTCACTTAAGCACCACTACGAACGCTAATCTGAGCCAATGCATTGTTTCACTTAAGCACCACTACGAACGCTAATCTGAGCCAATGCATTGTTTCACTTAAGCACCACTACGGACATTAATCTGAGTCAATGCATTGTTTCACTTAAGCACCACTACGAACGCTAATGTGAGTCAATGCATTGTTTCACTTAAGCACCACTACGAACATTAATCTGAGTCAATGCATTGTTTCACTTAAGCACTACTACGAACAGTAATCTGAGTCAATGCATTGTTTCACTTAAGCACCACTACAAACATTAATCTGTGCCAATGCATTGTTTCACTTAAGCACCACCACTACGAAAGCTAATGTGAGTCAATGCATTGTTTCACTTAAGCACCACTACGAACGCTAATCTGAGTCAATGCATTGTTTCACTTAAGCACCACTACGAAAGCTAATCTGAGCCAATGCATTGTTTCACTTAAGCACCACTACGAACATTAATCTGAGTCAATGCATTGTTTCACTTAAGCACTACTACGAACATTAATCTGAGTCAATGCATTGTTTCACTTAAGCACTACTACGAACATTAATCTGAGTCAATGCATTGTTTCACTTAAGCACCAGTACGAACGCTAATGGGAGTCAATGCATTGTTTCATTTAAGCACCAGTACGAACGCTAATCTGAGTCAATGCATTGTTTCACTAAAGTCCTTATAACTACATTCGGTGTGGGCATTTTTCAAAAATCAAAAGCCCCTGAGGGTATTGAGCCAAGCAACTCATTACAGAAATAAGTAGTAAATAAATAAATTTGGCTAGGATTTGAATATAAAAGGAAAAAGAGTAAAGAAACTAGCGATTTTAAGCTGCTTTTCCGGAACTGGATTTTTTAATTTGATAGAACTATCCAAGAGTCACAATTTGAAACATTTTCGGGCCCGTTAGCCCTTCAACCTTGGTACAATTGAAGAAATCGCTTAATTTTACGTTTTTATAATTTTGGGGACCCCTGCTTTCTCTGCTAAGAAGTTTTCAACATTACAACAACACGCAGTCGGTTATGCGAAAGCAACAAAAAGGCAACTAAAAGCACAAAGTTAACACTTTGGGATTTTGAGCAAAAATAATAATTTATTGTGTGCCAGATTAGTACCATGCACAGCGAGTTCAGGCCATGATGCTTACTTGAAAACGGTGAGGCATACATAGCACAGACGAATCCAGCTTGTTTAGGGGCAGATTGTCGTACTCAGCTTCAGTCAGCTGCTGGATGTTAATTGGAGGTTTAGGGCGGTGGGAAATTGCTCTCTCCGATTCATGTCACGCATGTTCAATACAGTTCATTTGCGCAGTATATACTGACCACACCATTTGCTGCACGCAATGCGTCTCAAGAAACTGATCGGCCACTCTGGGTCGATGGGCACGAGCATTATCATCCAGAATGTAAAGCACTAGTCAACAGTGACAGCAAATCCTGTAATTACAAAGTTGTATGTCTCTGTACATCATACTAGTCATGTACCCTGGACAGGAATCAGAGGCGTAGGGCCTACGTCTACAAACCATGAACCCCTCGTAAAACATGACGGAACTTCCTATTGTTGATGGCGCTATCTCCGGATCGCCTCCAGATTCTTAGCTCCTGTTGTATGGATACAAGCTTAATGAGACCTTATCAGAAAATAGTGTACGCTTCCTCTATTCCTGATGCCGTGTAGAAAATAGTGTACGCTTCCTCTATTCCTGATGCCGTGTAATATCAGATGTTGCCACATTACACGAGCTACCGTATGGTGTGGTTTAAGAGGAGTTTTTGGCACAAGGTTCCTCAAAATCAGTCCTTCGCCTCACAGTGGGGCAGGTGACCAAAAATTCGGCCTTAATTAATAGATGAAAAAATTATTCAGATATGAACAGAAAGTAATAATAGATGTACAGACGAAGGAGACAGGCATTGTTACTGTTCAATTCAGTTTCAAGGATTCCTTATCTTCAATTATTAATTAAATATTATTTTTTTTGTATTCAATTTCGTTGTTGAGTTTCACTATTAATAATAATTTGCTGCCCACACCATTTCATTTCATTTCATTAACCATGTATTATATAAAATTAGGATTGGTCATATATGTGGATTGGAATAGAGGGTAAACATATGTATATGCGGTGAGATTTCTTGAGGAACATAACATGTTAAATTGTAACAAATTCAGAAGCTGGCATAGTGTCTCAGGTATTTATAGCAAGGAGTGTGGACATACCTACATCAGAATATCCAGTGCCCAAGATCAAGGTCACACGTGACAACAAAAGGCTAACATTTACGGTATCGTGGTAACGCTGTGAAGAAACGAGAAGATTTCAAACAACGCATCCCCACGTGTAAGGTAGAGCGTAGGCACTATTAACTGTCTGATGAATGTCGAGAGGAGGAGACTTGTGGGAGGAGAAGCCACGTGACCATGCGAGGTGATGAAAGGGCTTTCATCCCTTGGAGAGAGGCCTCCAACTTGTGCTCGTCTGGAGGATTGATCTATTCTGATCTCATCTGAATCTTACATTGCGAGCTGATCTGATACATTCTTACTTTGTTACCATTCCAATGCATATGTCAAGTATTTCATCGACAAAACCAATGTTGGTTCGTGGGGTGAAATTAGGTCGACAGAACTAGTTCGACGACATTCGCTTACATAAGTGAAAAAACTGTACGTGAGGTCCAGCTGAGGTTATTGATGTCCACAACCAGAGGAAACTTCGAGCAGCAAAGGTAACAGGAGTCAGTAGAGCCATACCACATTTCAAGAAGACGCGAAATGTTCTGGCTGAATTTAATTTCAAGTAAATGCCAGTAGCTTCGTTTTTCATTGCTATTTCATGTTTATTTGAATTCTAATTATGTTACAAAGGCAAATCTCACAATTTCTGATATGAATTATATCTAAATCTGTTTACCCTCCAGGGTTGGGTTTTCCCTCCGACTCAGCGAGGGATCCCACCTCTACCACCTCAAGGGCAGTGTCCTGGAGCTTCAGACTCTTGGTCGGGGGATACAACTGGAGAGAATGACCAGTACCTCGCCCAGGCGGCCTCACCTGCTATGCTGAACAGGGGCCTTGTGGAGGGATTTGAAGATTGGAAGGGATAGACAAGGAAGAGGAAAGGAAGCGGCCGTGGCCTTAAGTTAGGTACCATCCCGGCATTTGCCTGGAGGAGAAGTGGGAAACCACGGAAAACCACTTTCAAGATGGCTGAGGTGGGAATCGAACCCACTTCTACTCAGTTGACATCCCGAGGCTGAGTGGACCCCGTTCCAGCCCTCGTACCACTTTTCAAATTTCTTGGCAGAGCCGGCAATCGAACCCGGACCTCCGGGGGTGGCAGCTAATCACGCTAACCACTACACCACAGAGGCGGACTGATATGAATACACATAATATAATTTTGTTTTATTATAAAATGTAGTAAATTTATTTCCTGTAGAAAAGTGTTAAGTAATCCTAAATTCAGTGTGGGAATCTGACCACCATATCCTTTTATAGCGTAATGGAAATTCTTGATTTATTGCACATAAATATCCTGGAACAACTTTTAAGTATTCCATATTAATTTCTGAGAGATATCTTCCGGCTCCTTATCCAATTGAACTCTGAGACGGTTCCTGCTCGTACATTAGGATACCGACTACTGCCTTGGAATATACCTCAACCCTTTCGAGGTCATTCTCCAACACTCTCTAATACAGGGTGTATCAGAACTATACCGACAAAAATATCAGGGATGCTCTTCGTGTTCCGTTAAGAACAATGGTGCAATTGGATTGGCGGAGAATTTAATTGACGAACTCGCCAGAGCCAGGCCGCTGCCGTGTTTCAGGGAAGAGAAGGGAAGGGAGGGGAAGTGGGGTGTATGATGGAGACAGAGATAATGCTCCGCGCTTGTGCACAAGTTTCCTCGTTCGACTCGCTCAGGGTTGCTCTCGTCTCTTACAAGCAACATCCACAGTTCGTTTATTAAACAGACGTAACTGCACACACAGTACAAGAACATACTGTAATTACGACACACGTGTCAGTCAAGGAAAGCACCAGATCGTTTTCCCTCTAGTCTCTTGGTCGCAGTAACTTGCAAATCGGAGTATACCGTTGAGCCTCCAGACAGCATAAGCATAATGACAAAACTTCACGTGTGTTTAGCTCATGCATGCGCACTTTTTACAGCTCGATAGGTAAACACACGTTGCGACATACCCTTTTTTTTAAATATATGCCAGCTTTTCAAGGCATCTTCCCCACTGTGTGTCGTACAGCCGATTTTGCACTGTCTAGTCTGATACATTCACTTCGTTAGCCTTCTGAAGATCCTGGTGGAACGAGGTTGCAATAGCAGGACCCTGTTCGGCTCCATGGTTAAGTGGTTAGCGTGCTGGCCTTTGGTCCAGAGGGCCCCGGGTTCGATTCCTGGCCGGGTCGGGGATTTTAACCTTAATTGGTTAATTCCAATGGCTCGGGGCCTGGGTGTGTGTGCAGTCTTAAGCATTAGAATTCATCATAGGTAGGACCCCATCCTCATAGACGCGCAGGTCGGCTCTACGGTGTCAAATTGAAAGACCTGCACCAGGCCTCTCCGGAGGCCACACGCCATTATTATTAGCAGGACCCTAGGACGTGCGAAGAGCGTTGCTTGTTGTTTTGCGTTGTCGATCAGCAACCGTTTGAGTCTCTCTAAACTTCTCCCAACCTCTGGAGACATCACTCCGATTCATTCCAACACGAGTCCACTTGCCGTCATCGTTCTTGCAGTAATTTCACAATTTGAATGCGGTCAGTAGCAGAATGTGCACTCTTGCCGTGTTTACCTCGCACTTCCTACACGTGACGTATATACACCGCCGACCTTATAAATGATGTTAAACTAACGACAAGACAAATTCGCCCTTATGGACAAATATCGAACTTGATCCGAATTAATTGCCACTACATGTTTCAGACATAGGACTATAATGCATACTGTTAACATGTTTGAGTTACTATGACATGTACCGTGTGAAATTGTAATGTTAAAAACTGATTCTGAGTATTGCATTTCATTGTGAGATATGCACAAATGATTTTAATGGCAATGAAAAATGCCTCTTGATCCACCATTATCGTTAACCTTAAGCGTCTGGAGAACTGGATTGAGGCTCATCACCATTTGGAAATGGAGCCATCTGGAGAGGAGTTTGTGAGTACAACGCTCTCTGGAAGTTTCAAACGGGGTACTATTCATGTGTCACTTTGCTGTAACTTTGCTAGATAAAATGTTACATTAATGCTATATAAATCTTCTTCTTCTTCTTCTTCTTCTTCTACTACTTCTTTTCCCTCATCTTTGGGGTCTGGGTTGCGAACTGTGTCGAACATGTGTATTTGGCTCTGTTTTACGACCGGATGTCCTTCCTGACGCCAACCCTATATGGAGGGATGTAAATGAAAGGCTCTCCACTTTAATCTATCCTATTCGGTCTCCATTGGTCAACTCTTGTTCATTTCGACCTCGACGGCATTAAGTTGCGAACCCTAAGAAGTCTTTCATTATCACGTCCTTCATGGTCCTTGCCTTCTTTTGACCGATATCTTCAGTTTTCGAAGTGTCGGATTCCTTCCATTTTTCTCTATGATTAGTGTTATATAAAGGATGGGTATCTAGTTGTACTTTCTCTTAAAACAATAATCACCATCACCACCACCGCCACAAGCGCTATTGCATGTTTCTGTGCTGGTTGGTAGTGCAGTATGTTGTCTGAATATGAAGAGGAAAGTGTTGTGACAATCCCAAATACCCAGTCCCCGAGCCAGAAGAATTAATCGGACGCGATTAAAATTCCCGACCCGGCCGGGAATCAAACCCGGGAAACTCTGAACCAAATTACTTAGCATTAGTGCTATGAGAATATTCTAACTCAAACCGACACTCTTAGCATGTTTATGACCTGACGGCTAGGTGTCGAATGTTAATGGTTATAAATATGAATACTGACCAGTCACAGTAGACATGTTTGCCGTTCTTGTTGTATCTGGTATGAAATATATGTTTTCGGGATGGAGTGATACACATATTAAACAACACCACCGGATGGTACCAATGTACAAAGGTATCCCTGCATGTGGGCATACAATTGCAGTATATCGTTGCCAGTTTGCTGTGTAGTAAGAAAGTTGCATCTTACATGCTCTCCTGGTGTCGAGACAGCCTGTTGTATGAACAGAACAGACATATAGATAAATACGATAAAATTTCCGCGATATGTATACCGACTAGATGGTAATGAGATCCTAAAAAACCTTGCTGGAGCAATCTCTTATCTGAGGAACATATTGGAGACTGTTTTGGTAGTGTGTAGTGGTTATTATTCAACATTTCTCCTTTAAATGAGGCGTCCAGATGCAAAATGCAGTAAATCAACTTTTGCTCGAAAATGAGTTGTTGCCACCATTTTGTTCTCTATGCTGTCGTCTGTTGATTAGACCCTTAAAACTCAAGCAAAACTGCTTTCCACTGCTTTAAATCGCACCCCGAAAACAGATGCAAAAGTGTGTGTATCCACATCTGTTTGCAAAACAAAACTGAGCGAATCCATTTTCATCATAAAGAAGCAGAAATTGGTGTATCCTGACCAAGCGCCATTAAAGGTGGTTGCAGGTGCAAAACTAGCTTAATACACACTGTGTCCTGCGTTTGAATAATGCTATTTTACGAGCTTTTTTCTCCATGGATGTTACTTCTGAGCTTGTGCACAAAGCTAAGGCAAAAGCTTTTTATGATGAACTGAAAGTTGAGGACAATGGTGAAATAACCTTCACATGTGATTGCCAGAAAAACCTTACATTGCCTAAGTTGCAAGATCAAAGTGCTTATTATACACGCCAAATGTATGTGTACAATTTTAGGATCTGCCAAGGCCCATCAGGTGTGTGGAAAAACCAGGGAAATGCATTTATTTACACTTGGAAAGAAACCGATTTTGCAAAGGGATCTAATGAAATTGTGTCCTGTGTGCATCACAGATTAACATCAACAGATTTGAATGGGATCCACACCATCCACCTAATGTCGGACAGCTGTGTAGGTCAAAACAAGAACCAGACAATGCTGGGTATGCTGTGCTTTTGGCTAACACAAGAGGCTCCTGTCAGTGTGAAACGGGTGAAGATCTTCTATCCAATGGTTGGACATTCTTTTCTACCACCCGATAGAATTTTTGGTCGAATAGGAAAAGTTCTCAGGTCGAAAGTTACTGCCGTTTTACCGAGTGAGTACCATGAATTATTCAAGGATCACGGAATAGTCTTCCAGCTGGGAGCAGATGTCGTCAATCGGTGTTGGAAAGATGCAGTTGCTGATGTCGTCAAGCCCTGTGGTCAGTGTCACTTCAAATTTGCTCCTGTAAAAAGGGTTGTGATCACCAGGAGTAAACATGGAAACGCACTAGTAAGAGGTGAAGTGGCCTACAGAATGGACGCTGGTGAATGGTGAGGGATATGCAGACGTGGCAAAGCCTACTCGTTTATGAAGCCTAATGTTATCCAGATTGGAAGAGCCTTAAAGGAAGTGAAAGTTAGGGACATTGATTTTCTGCTTAGAAAGCATTTCGGGGAGACTTGGGAAGAAAACGAAGGTCTTGTTTTCTATAAGAATCTGATGGATTCTCAAACAGCTGTGAACAATGCAGAGGAGGACTCAGAGTTTGAAATTCATCCAGAAGACAATGAGTTGCCTGTGTAATTTCGATGGAACAGTACAGGACTTGCAAGGTTGCGGCCTTTTTACTTCTTGCAGACTATTATTTGATATCATATACTATGTAATCACACTTACTTGTAGTCAATAAATAATTTATTTTGTCATTTGAACCAGCATTAAGGCATCTTCTTTCCAACTACGTTGTGATAATATCTCTACGAAGCAAATCTACCTAGATCCATGAAAACAGGAGCAAAACTCGGTGAATCCAAACAGTTTTAGGTAATAACTAAAAGAATAAAACCCCAATATTTTAAAGATTGTCATAAAAATAGTCCTTAAGTGAATATGAATCTACAATGAAAAGGAATTTTGCATATCTGCGAGCCAAAGGAAGTGAGGCGTTTTTCGTGTTTCCTGAAAAAAAATGTTCTGGTGCACTCACAGCGTTTTGCTTTTGGACGCCTCAAATATTGTAAAGCCATTAATGTTAAAATATACTTCCTCCAGATGGATGAAATGCATAAGAAATTATACCTTAAGCATGCTCCACTGATCAAAATAAACGAAGTAATTTTTAAAATTTCGTGTGGCTATTTCTAGCCGAGTGCAGCCCTTGTAAGGCAGACCCTCCGATGAGGGTGGGCGGCATCTGCCATGTATAGGTAACTGCGTGTTATTGTGGTGGAGGATAGTGTTCTGTGTGGTGTGTGAGTTGCAGTAATGTTGGGGACAGCACAAACACCCAGCCCCCGGGCGATTGGAATTAACCAATGAAGGTTAAAATCCCCGACCCGGCCGGGAATCGAACCCACGAATGAACTTGTATTTTATTGTGATAAGTATATTTCATCGTATGGTGTCTATTTGATTGACGGAAGTTCATTGGCCCGGAATTCTTATTGTTTGAACTGACATTACAGAAATGTCGACTTTTCCATAAACTTCCTCCATTACATGTGTTTGGCACTTATAAGGCATTGTTAGAACCAGGATCCTTACTTCTATTTCTCCTTTACCTCCTCACCGCTGTTCTTGGTTAATTCTTGTTCTTTCTTAGTCCTAATTATAATACCGTTTGAAGTCTTTGTGAACATTTTCACTGTTTATTTGACCCTTTTTTCTTTATAATTTGCTACAATTTGTCATAGAATCAGAATTTTACCCTCTTCAATCCAAATACGTTAGCCCTATCTTGACTATGATAATAAGACACAAATTGTATCGCAATATCAGAGGAAGTATAAAGGTTGAAGTTTTGAAATTTTTAACACAGATAATTTTCAACTTTCTCCTAGGTACTGAACTATAAGGAAGTGGATTGAGCGAACAGCTGTAAATTTATTAAATTTTTAACATTCCACATGTTAGCAAAAAGTAATTAAAATTGCTCTAAATTAGATGCCAATCAAGGGAAATACCTTTTTCTAGTTCAAAAGCTGCATGAAGACATAAATTAACTCTCGGCAAAAAATGAGCTCCTTAGCTTGTATAATGGGTCAGACATGTGAAAAAATCAATTTTCAGAAACTGAGTTCAAAGTTCACTCACACATTTACCCGTGTCAGCACCTAAAATCATCCCGGTCCATAGTCAGCATTATCTGAGTGTTTGTAATGACAGTGCCGGCAACTTCTTCATACATAATTCTGGAACAGATTAGTGAAAAACCACAGCCTTTTAGATCAAACGGTTGCAGAAATAGGTAACTTCGAAGAGAAACATGTTCGCAGTTCTAAAATTTCTCACTTGTGCATTAATATTCTAAAAACATATTTTGAAACTGTTTACGCGTAGTGTATCATAATCAGTTATACACCATTTCATTCAGCAGAGTCCAAATAATTTCCCGAGACAAAATTTGGAAAAAGTCATTTAAAAAAGTTACTTTCCCACTGCCCTTAAAGTAGCGTATAGTTATATATTGTTCTTATGATATTTATAATCATACTGAACGTCGGTATTCCTTTAGAAAATAACTCCCCCTTTATGACTGTTTCAGGTGAGAAACATGAAGAACGCATCCAACAGTTTCCGCCTGGCTATCAACGAAGAATTTCTTAGAGAACTGGAGTGTCCCGTATGCTTCAGATACATGGCAGCACCAATAGAGCAGTGTGTAAACGGACACAGTATCTGCATGGAATGTCGGAGAAAGTTGCAGTCTTGTCCCGAGTGCCGAGTCAAGCTAACTGGAATTAGAAACAGAATAGCAGAAAGCATTTCTGCCAAATTATTTTATCCATGCGTAAATGCAGATGCTGGATGTTCAACCATAATTCAAGGAAATGAACTCGTCGATCATGGACGTTCCTGTATTTATAGATTTTACGAATGCTTTCTGAAGAAGGATCACAGGTGTCAGTGGATTGGCCGCAGTACTCAGATTCTTGACCATTTTGAAAGAAAGCATGATGCTTATATTTCGAACGGAAGCATGAGATTTAATTGGATTAATATGAAATTAGACATGGAACACTACTCTAACTTCCTCATTGTGACAGTTGGAGAACTCTTCTGGTGTGCTAGGAAAGTAGATCCACGACACAAAACTGTCTTCTTTAGTGTCCAATTTATTGGACCTCAAGAATATGCAGCAAACTACACATACACAATTGAATTTAGAGCGAAGAAGAAGTGCCTAAAAATAAACTTCACAACGCTGAGTGATATTGAAGATGTGGACAGTATATTTGACTCAAGAACATGTCTTGAGATAAGTTCACAGCTTATTGAGAGCTTTTGTGACAACTCAAACAAGGTGTTTTATACATTAGATATCACGAGAAATAATTAATAATGAGTGAGGTTTGTGTTATAGATTTAAAATGTAAAAGACATATCTGATAGGCTATTCAAATATATTAGCTGTAAAGAAAATGAAAAGCATTTGGTTACTCTAGGATTTCTTCTTATTGTAAGGCTTTAAACAAAGAGAATGGCTTTCTAATACTTCCATCGCTGATTTAAACTACCATACCATACCATACCATACCATACCATACCATACCATACCATACCATACCATACCATACCATACCATACCATACCATACCATACCATACCATACCATACCATACCATACCATACCATACCATACCATACCATACCATACGTTTATTTCCTTCTACAACACTACAGATTTCTCCGTCAGCTACGTAGAAGAAATATAAACAAATACAGATAAAAAGGTTACACAATCGGGACTGACACTGCACTACTTTACTTCACTTTAGCTGTGTCATCCCCCACCTCCCAACGGCTAACCTATTGTTGGACGGATGGGGGGGGGGCACTCCATCACCTGTTCTCTTCCTTTCCTCTCTTTCCACTCTCTCCTCACAGAAACCTATACTGAGAGAGGGGAACTTCTCCCAGGCTTTCCCGTCGGAATACCGAACGTAGGACCATCCTATCACCCCCTCCCCTTCCCTTGTAAATTCCGACCTGACCTACCTTACTTGAGTTAGGTCACTGTCTCTTACATAATCGTTGACACAGCTAGAAGATATTATCTCTCGGAGCACCTTCACAACACGTCCTTCTGTCTTTACTGTGTTCATTTTATATATTCAGGTATCATAAGAAGCCACCAAGTGTTAACAATTACCTAACGTAACAATAAGAAGCAGACATTAAATAAAAAACATCATTCGTGACCCCTGTTAAACCCTTCACTCCTAAAATTATACCTACCATATCATACAATTCCTACACTTAATTTCCTCACTGTACTTAAATATTTACACCAAATATTTTTTTACTCATTACCAGTCTGTCTTAACTTGTTTATCTGGTTCTCACTCAATAACTTTTCTCTCAATCCTTTGGTTTCTTTACACTCAAATATCAGATGGCAATAGGCCCTCACTTCACCACATAAAATACATACCATTGTATCTTTCTTTCTCATCTATCCCTTATTCTTATACAAACCCATCAACCACCATAAGAAACCACTTCTCGCCGATCTGTCTATATTACTAATTCTTAACCTACTAACTAAACTAATCCTATTAAATATGTCTAGTGGCTGTCTTTTCCAACATTCCTCCCTCGAAGTTTGCAGTTGTATATCCTTAATCCTCCTTATAACAACCTTCCATATGCCTCTACCCCTTGTATATCAGTCTTCATCCCACAAGTACCGTAATTCCAGACCTTCCATAATACTTTTTAACTTATTAGCCCAGCATTCACTTTTCCTACCTGCAATCTGATATTGGAAAGCTGCTTGCAACAGTAAACCACTTTCCTCTTTCTTTAATCGCCACCAATATCTCAGTTTCCTCTTCACAATTTCTACTTCCATATACTCACCGAAAATTAGTAACGCCCCAGAACTGGCAGTGCAAATCGGATCACTCATCACAGTTTTGCTGAGTCTACTGGCTATCTGATTTAGCTTATCTCTATCCTTTTCCATTTGCTTTACAAGATTTTTATGACCGACATAGCTGCTACTCATTTCCACTTAACTGTATTGATCTGGTCTTCCCATCTCTCCTTTTTATTAATAAAGACCCCCAGATATTCCAACTTATTTCTCAATACAGTTAGGGAATTGGTAATTAATTAATCAATTAATTCATTTATTCATACACTCATGTAGATAATCGTAGGCGTGGCCCTTGCATGTGGAATGGCGATCCGCCTGTGCAAAGGGCACTATTTTAGATAGAGAATCATAGCCAATTAATTAATTAATTAATTCATTCGTACACTTATGTAAGGCTATAACCGAAGTAGGACGGGATAGGACGGGCCTATCCCAATCGAATATGTAGAGTGATCTAAATGCAACAGAGAAAGAAGAATAGGGAGGGTGTCGTGACCTACCTGTCCAGTGAGACGTTCTCGTAGGTTGGACACCAGGCCGTTGGATGTTGAAGTATTACCTGTCCTGCCGAGCGGAATATAGGGAGGTAATTGTAGGTATGACTCGTCCCGCAACTCCCGAAATAAAAGATGAAATTATTTCTCTGTCCTTTATTACTGAGGACAACTAAAACTACTATGTACAGTATATTTACAAGTCTGAATGTAATGATCTATAGAGAGAGCGAGCTTGTTCCACGCGCCTACTGTTCTACTACGCGTCTATCTTAATCTTGCCCTACGGCACTTGGGCTATGCCCGAACAGAATCTCGTCCTGACAAGTACGAACTACTAGCTGGAAGAAGGCCCCGCGCCATCTTGGCCAGGGGTTATATCTCCGCTCCTGAACTCAAAGTTCTATCCCTACCTCCTTGGGTCTTACGGGCATTGCTAAACTGATCATCCAGTCACTAGCGCCCTCAAGTGGCTATTCTCAATAGTTGTCACAGTAAGTGCTGCTACCTAGGCATTACTGTCTTCTGTCTTACTTTGTCCTCATCTTTCCTTGTTTCCCTAGTGCATCTGTACTGACCCTGAATGGCCTTGCACTGGGCTTTGTTTCTTTGTCGGTTTCGGCGGCCCGCTGCCATACTAGCTCTGTTTGTCGATACACAGTAAATACCTTGTTTGTGATCAACAAGTCTCCGCTCTTAGTCAACAACTTTTGTAAGCGAGCGCGTTTCGCAAACTGCTCTCCAATACTTAGCTGAAGGCTTCCTTCTGCTTTCCAATTATTAAATCTAACTATAATTATTATACTTATTATACAGTTACTCAAGTACTACAAGGTGTCTCATGTCGATGACTATCATTATTCTAACACTAATTAATCTCCTCTGACACCTTGAGCTCTAGACTCGGCTGCGAATCCCGGCTGCCTTCCACCTGGCAGTCCGCCGGTTCGAGTCCGTGGGAGGTCGGTACACGACATCTCCCCCCTTAGGGAAGAAATGGATGCAACCATACGTTGCGTCTATTTCTGTCCTACACTATTTATACTCTGATGTTGCCGGTACGTAAGGATCGGCGACCCTGTGGTGAAGGGGAAGGTTGTTCTCTACTCTGATTATCACTTGCGTCTATTTCTATTGCTTCTATAGATCTCACAGGCGTACTAGGGCGTCCCCCAGCAGGCCTGGAGTGTAATTCCATGATCTCCGCAGACATCTCCGGGCGTCCCCGGATCCGCCTGGGACGTTGGAATATAGTTAAATCCTCATCTGAAGTCTTAACCTTATCTCCCTTCGTGATTACCGTTTGTTTTATACATATATTAGGGCAATGAGCCCGTGCATCATCAAACCATCTCTTTGCTGGAAACCCTAATTTTGGACAGCAACAATTACAACAATAACAAATTAAAATTAAACTTGTGATACCAACAACTATCCACACAATATATCTGTACACATTAATATGTTGATAGACCATTTGTCTTTGCAGTTCTTCTTCTTTTTGTCTCACCATATCTTCTACTTCTTGTGTCTTATGGGTAGCCCATTGTAAATCGTTAATGTGATTTAGTAAATTGTTTAATGACAACTTATTCATTTCGGGTATCTGTTCTAACTTGATTTCACTACCTATCTGTTCACAACAGTCATAATCAAGTGTGACTTCTGGTACAAAGTCTTTACTTTGTGTAGTGTTCACTTCACCTACACCTTGTATTTTATTATGTGGCCCGTATACTGTGCAACCTGCACTTAAAACAAGAATACCAGTACCTGTTAACCTGATATCACTGGTGGTATCCTTACACATACATGTTACTTTAACTTCTTCTGGGGATACGTATATATATCTGTTGGCTCTGATAGGTATCCACATGAGTTGTTGAACGGGAAGCACTCTTTTATCACAATTATCTGGGATCTGACTAACTCCTAAGATAAGCTGGACTGCACAACTCTTTTGAGTGTACACTGTATTAATAGGGAATTTAACATGACATAGTTTCCAACTGGGTGTTACTACCTTACATTGATTTACCTGATCTTTATCTAACTGAACATAAGTTTGTTTCTCTTTGTCCATAAGGATATAGTCCTTGGTCTCTTGAAGATAAACAAAATGGTGTGGATTACTCTTCATATACGTGGGGAATGGAATCATGTGAAACATTGTATAAGTTACCCTATCTGTAAGGGGTGTCTTGATGACGTACACTAGATAATTTTTGTTGGCGAACACTTCCACTGTGGCTACTTTGTAAATCAAGTAGCCGTAAGCTGATTTTAAGTCAAATGGCAAGGACAATCCTTTAGGGAAATCTCCCTGAGCATTCTTATAACCTTTAATAATATCATCTGGTGAAATTATTTGCACCTGAATGACTCCTACCTGAGCATTCATTATACCTGATAATACAACACTGTAATGCTCATGCAGTTGTATGAGAAGGCCTTCAATCTCAATTAAATGCCTATTCACTGAGTTTTCTAATTCTACTTGCTTAAGTGCTTCTGTAATCTGAAGCGTGCTATTGGCAAGATATGATCTAATTTCTGCAATGTTTTGAGTTAATCTCTGCTCATTGGCTGTGACATCGTAAATGGTGCTGTTCATAGATTGCAATGTTGATTTTACTACTATCATCTGGTCTTTTGCAATTTTCATAATTGAAAGCTGTTCCTGCTCTAACTCACTAATTTTTGACTCATATTTATCGGCATCCTCTTGACTTAATGTTCCAAATAATGCCTTTGCGATGGAACCTACTGCATTAATTAGGCCTCGTTTTCGCCTAGTGTTATCCGTTTCACCTATTGGTTTAGTAATCCTCGCAATTAATTCCTTCGATTCCTTAATTCTCTCTAATTGTGCACTTAGCATTCTAACATCCTGTTGACATGTTAGGTTAGTACTTCTTTCTAACTGTGTACATATTAATTGAGTCCAGTGTATGTGTCTCTTGACATTTGAAAATACATCACTTCATTTATTCAGGTTTACATAGGTAACTAGTGTCCATTCCGTATGGTATAACTGTATCTCACCCTGATTGTCGAAGTATGCCCCTGGAGTACTCTCATATGGTGTCACCTTGACATCCAGTACTTCTCCGGCTATTCTGTAGCGGTGTGACGTCACGACTATCACTGCTACTACGATGGACAACAATTCTAGCATTCGCGCCATATCTGCTGTCTACCTGCAAGGTAAAGACAGGATGTGTGTTACCATTCGCTTCCCAGTTCTCGTTTCTACAAGTACAATTTCAAACGATTCTTATGTACCTTAACCCTTTTTCCCTTCTTGTTCATCTGTAGGGTGCAATTCACCCCTGAAACATCTACTATCTCGTAAGGACCTTCGAATGGTGGGCTTAGCTTTCTGGATTTTCCTCTTCGCAATGCGTCATTGCGCAAGAGAACGTTATCACCTACCTGAAAGGTGACCTCATTTTGCTTTTTGTCGTAGTGTTCTTTCTCTAATTCCTTTCGCTCTATTAAGGTCTTTCTGGCGGCCTCGTGATTTCGCCTAAGCTGTGCCGTCAGTTCCTCCACCACGTTCTGGTGTTCATTGTAATTCATTTCAGGTGGCTTTTGCAGCACACCTGGGATATTTGCCTTCCTTCCAAAAATTAATTCGTAGGGTGTGAACCCTGTACTTGTGCTCTTTGTGGTATTATACACAAAGCTAGCTGTAGGCAAATACTTGTCCCAGTCATTCTGCTCCCCTGAGCAGACATAATGCCTTAGGTACTCCGTGAGCACCTTATGGGATCTCTCTATGCTACCGTTCGATTGTGGCCTGAAAGCCGTAGTGTGTGTTTTACGAATGCGCAGCGTTTTACACAGCGTCTTAAACACATCACTCATGAAATTACTACCCTGGTCAGTGAGAATCTGCTCTGGTATCCCGTAGATACTTATTACGTTATTGATTAGCGTCCGTGCCACGTTTTCTGCCTCCTGATTAGGCATGGCACTCGCTACTAGGTACTTAGACAGCTGATCTTGGCATGTCAGTATGTACCTGTTTCCTGCCTCTGTCAACGGAAGAGGTCCAACTACGTCTAGGGATAT
Source organism: Anabrus simplex (assembly GCF_040414725.1). NCBI lineage: Eukaryota > Metazoa > Arthropoda > Insecta > Orthoptera > Tettigoniidae > Anabrus > Anabrus simplex. The sequence goes on from NC_090267.1 coordinate 138,980,023, forward strand.
TTTCTCAAAGACTGTGTTCGGGGTATCCGTAATTCTCATGGGAGCCCTGACGTCTGGTCTGGTCCCTTTATTCTTTTGGCAGGAGGGACATGTGCGTACATAGCGCTCAATGTCCCCTTTCATGCCCTTCCACTGAATTCGTTCACGTACCCTGGCGTACGTGCGCGCTATTCCTTGGTGGCCTCCCACCAAAGAATCATGACATTCTTTCAAAATGGCTAGCTTTTCAGCTTCGCCTAGTTCGTTCTCTTCCTCAGATAAGCTACCTTCGGGCGAAATCTCCTCTGCGTTAGCGTCCTCGGAAACCTCGCTACCGTCCGCTTCAACTCCCTCTGCCGTAGCGTCCTCGGGTTTTGAAGACAGTACCTCCTCTCTATTCTCGTCTGAGGCCTGAGTTTCTACCGTTGTCTCTGAGTGAGACCTGTGCTGAGCCGAGTTAACTACTCGCGCTTGGCACTTGGGTTCAGTGGGATTCTTACTCAGGGCATCTGCATTGCAGTTCTGTTTGCCCTGCTTATATACGACGTCGAAGTCGTATTCCGCCAGCTTCAGCCTGAACTTTAGCAGGCGTGAAGACGGATCTTGCACGTTGAAGACCCACTTCAACGGCTTATGGTCTGTCACAACAGTGAATTTTCTACCAAACAGATATGGTCTGAAATACTTTACTGCCCACACTATTGCCAACAATTCTTTCTCAGTTACGCTATAATTCATTTCTGCTTTATTAAGCGTTCTACTTGCGTAGGCAATTGGAAGGTCTTTTCCGATAGGTCCTTGTGACAATACTGCCCCAACCGCTTCGTTGCTCGCATCAGTGGTAACAACGAATGGTTTTTCAAAATCCGGATACTGCAATATAGGTTCCTCAATTAGCTTTTGCTTTAGTATCTGGAACGCTTGTTCCTGATCGTCTCCCCATACAAAGGGAACGTCCTTCTTCACTAACTGATACAGCGGTTTCGCGATTTTGCTGTAGTTAGGTATGAACTTCCTATAGTACCCACTCAGTCCGCAGAACTGCTTGATCTGGCGGCTAGTGGTCGGCCTCGGAAAGTCCTTAACGGCCTGTACCTTACGTGGGTCTGGTAAGACACCTTCGTCAGTAATTACATGTCCTAGGAACGCTACTTCGGTTCTTAGGAATTCACACTTATCTGGCTGGAGTTTCAGCGTGTTCTCTCTCAGCCTTTGAAATACGTCTCTTAGCTTCGCATTGTGCTCCTGGATTGAACTCCCGTACACAATGACGTCATCCAGGTAACACAGACATTTTATACCCGTTAACCCTGTGAGCACATTGTTCATCAGCCTCGTAAACGTGGCTGGCGCGGCCATCAAACCCATGGGCATTTTCCTGAATTCGTACTTGCGTCCTAGCGCAGAGAATGCTGTCTTTGGCCTGTCTTCAGGCTTCAACAACACCCGGTGATAGCCACTCGCGAGATCTAAAGTTGAAAAGTATCTCGCCTTGCCAAGGGCGTCTAACAGTTCTGAAATTAATGTCAGGGGATAACTGGTTCCTATCGTTATCTCGTTTAATTTTCGAAAGTCGATCACGACCCTCCATTTTTGTTTCCCTGAGGCGTCTAACTTCTTGGGAATTAAAAGTAATGGCGCATTCCAGGCTGATGTGCTAGGTGTGATAATTCCATCATTCAGCATCTTATCTATTTGAGCTTGTATCTCCCCCTTCTGTGCTTCGGGAAGTCTATATGGTCGTACATTAATTGGAGGTTGATCTTGGGGTGTAGGGATCTCATGCCGTAGTACATCAGTGTGAGTTAATTTGTCTCCCTCAAGATGGAAGATATCATTGTACTCAGCACAGAAGGCGTATATCCCTTCCTTATCTACCTGCGTGAGGTGATCAACTCTCAAACAGTCTATCACCCGCTGTGATCGGGGCTTCTGGGTGGCCGGTTCTCCGTTTGCCACTCTACTGTTCTGCTCTACCTTTCGCACTTGTGCCAGGCAGGTCTTATCTACTTCCTGTATGTGTACTCGTGGACTGTGTAAAGTCACCGCTTTTTCAGTGGTATTCATCATGCTAACCACTGCTTCGTGGTGCTCTGATTTGGTTAGGCACCCTGCGAGGTACACCCCTGGTATCACCTCTTCCTTCTCAATAATTCCTAAGGGTAGATTTCGATCTACTTCTATAACAACGACCTTCTGGGTCCTTGGTTCGAGACGGATCACCTTCGTCTCTCGTGCCCCCATAGGGTATTGTCGCCCTCTTATGGTGACATGACCTTCCCTATAGTCAATCACGCTATCTGTCAGGAGGTCTCGCCCAACTATACCATCCTGTGTTAATTGGAAGTCACTCCCTACCACATGAAATGTGTGACTTGTGTTTCCAATGGCAAAACGTACAGTACCCTGGGTGTAAATTATTCCCTTACTTACACCCGCTAATTCAATTGATTTACTCCCGTCAATCAGGCATTCCTTGGGTACCGATTGCCTCTTAACTAGGCTGACATCGGACCCAGTATCTATCAAAAATCTCAACGGTCTTCCTTGGTTTGCGACCTGGATCAGCACCGTGCCTTCTATGTCAGAATTCTTGGGACCTTCTGGTCTGCGGGCCTCCGTAACTGTCCCCTTGCTACGGGCCCGTTCTAGTTTGCCGCCTGAGCCGCGGAGGCTTTCGTGGCTTGCGTACTGCCGCCCTTCTTTTTGAACCAACAGTCTTGGGTTCGATGTGACCACCTATCACAATGTTCGCATTGGGCTCGGTATCTTACGGCCTTGCCCCCTATGCGACCACCTTGAGTTTGGCCTTTCATGGCCCTGTTGCCCGTGGACTTGCCTTGGGCTTTTCGACAATTTCTCTGAGTGTGGCCCTGTTGGCCACACGAGTAGCACCTACGGCTATCCGTTCGCATCACCGGAGTGTGTGCACCTTGAGTGCGTGAACCTTGTGTGTGTGCACCTTGAGTGTGTGCACCTTGTGTGCGTGCACCTTGTCGACAATTCACCTGTATGTGCCCTTTTTGGCCGCAACGATAACAAGTTCTGTTTTCACCTGTCACTGTGTTTGGTTGTGTACGTACTATGCGCACCGTGTCTCGTACCTCTGTTTCCTTGTCCCTCTGTTTCTTTCTACAGTCACGTTCAATGTGTCCTGTTTTCCCACAATAGCGACATTTTAATTTACTGAATGTGCCCCCTGTAGCTGTATTGGAACTAGTGGTCTGTGTGGTGTGAGCCCCCTGCGTTCCAGTGTTCTTACAGTTCTTTGCTATGTGGCCTTCCTGGTTACAATTGTAACAGACCACCCTAACACTAGCATGTGTTGGCTTAGTATGCCACTTTGGTGCTGCACTGCGCTCCTGTTCTGGTTTGCGCTTGCTAAACCCTGAGCTACGTTTGTGTTGTAGGCCCTCTCGTGCCTTCTTTGACATTATTACGGTTTCCTCCTGTTGAGCAAGTGCAACTGCCTTTTCGAAAGTAATGCCCTTTTCTGACTGAACCTTAGCTTGTATTCGAGGGTTGGCTAACCCTTGTATGAAACTAGCAACACATATTTTTCTCGTTATTTTCAACTGCGCGTCACGATCCTCCTCTAATTCATCCTCAAGTATTGCCTCTCTAAAAGAAGCTGACAATGTTTCTATTTTGTGCGCCCAAAGTGCGACTGATTCTTGCGGGTCCTGCGCTGTTTGGAACATTTGACAAATGTACAAATCTAACGTGCCTTGCTGGCCATAATATTCTATCAATGCCCGCTTGGCTTTCTCCCAGTTATGTATATCACGTCTGTACAACAACTTATCTCGGGCTCTGCCCGTAACCTTAGTTAAAATATACTTGAAAAACAACTCTTGATCCTCATCCTTAATCATACGAACAGCAGCATCTACGTTAGCTATGAACTCATGCAATCTATCTGGTTGACTGCCATCAAACTCTCGTCCAATGAGACGGTGTCCTTCTACTACTGTAACCAAAGGCCCACTCATACTTACTGATTCCACCTCGTCACGCATCTCAGTGCCTTGGTCTGCTGGTACTGAACTATTCTGTCGTGCCATTTGAAACAAATATTCAGCTTACCTTAATCTGCAATGCTGCTTCACTGCTGCGCTGGATGAGTAGTCGGCTGTATTGCTGCGTCTCCACCGGATGGCGTTGTCTGCTACTGGACTGCTACCCATCTGCTGGGCTGGCTTAGTAGGCTGCGGTAGTGATGCTCCTCTTCTGCGATGCGCGGCACACGAACGAAACTACGCGGTAGCGCGATTCGGACAATCTTCTGCGAAGTCGCGATTTTCTCACACGGAAATCTTCTGCGAAGTCGCGGTTCTCTTACGGACAATCGTCTACGAAATCGCGGTTCTCTCACGTTATTTCGGTGAGTTGACACTGTTCGAGGATCGAACTCGGGACCCTGCACTACCTGACACCAAATTTTTATACGTGCCTGTCGTGACCTACCTGTCCAGTGAGACGTTCTCGTAGGTTGGTCACCAGGCCGTTGGATGTTGAAGTATTACCTGTCCTGCCGAGCGGAATATAGGGAGGTAATTGTAGGTATGACTCGTCCCGCAACTCCCGAATTAAAAGATGAAATTATTTCTCTGTCCTTTATTACTGAGGACAACTAAAACTACTATGTACAGTATATTTACAAGTCTGAATGTAATGATCTATAGAGAGAGCGAGCTTGTTCCACGCGCCTACTGTTCTACTACGCGTCTATCTTAATCTTGCCCTACGGCACTTGGGCTATGCCCGAACAGAATCTCGTCCTGACAAGTACGAACTACTAGCTGGAAGAAGGCCCCGCGCCATCTTGGCCAGGGGTTATATCTCCGCTCCTGAACTCAAAGTTCTATCCCTACCTCCTTGGGTCTTACGGGCATTGCTAAACTGATCATCCAGTCACTAGCGCCCTCAAGTGGCTATTCTCAATAGTTGTCACAGTAAGTGCTGCTACCTAGGCATTACTGTCTTCTGTCTTACTTTGTCCTCATCTTTCCTTGTTTCCCTAGTGCATCTGTACTGACCCTGAATGGCCTTGCACTGGGCTTTGTTTCTTTGTCGGTTTCGGCGGCCCGCTGCCATACTAGCTCTGTTTGTCGATACACAGTAAATACCTTGTTTGTGATCAACAAGTCTCCGCTCTTAGTCAACAACTTTTGTAAGCGAGCGCGTTTCGCAAACTGCTCTCCAATACTTAGCTGAAGGCTTCCTTCTGCTTTCCAATTATTAAATCTAACTATAATTATTATACTTATTATACAGTTACTCAAGTACTACAAGGTGTCTCATGTCGATGACTATCAATATTCTAACACTAATTAATCTCCTCTGACACCTTGAGCTCTAGACTCGGCTGCGAATCCCGGCTGCCTTCCACCTGGCAGTCCGCCGGTTCGAGTCCGTGGGAGGTCGGTACACGACAAGGGGGCACATGAGGTGCGGGATTTCCGCTTACGTGTGCCTCGCAGAAATTAGGGAATGGTGAGAAATTAGTGTTTGACAGCTATTAGATCAGGTGGGGTCTTCTGTTTGGGCCCCAAGGGAAAGGGCCGAACGTGTTATCCTTGGGAAGGTGGCTCCTTTTTCTCACCAGGGGTGGATAACACGACCGGGCAGTAGTCATGCATAATCCCATCCATGCATTTATCCTGCCAACCGAATGCTCTCTCCTCAGTTGGTGGCTATCCGTGACTGGGAGGGAAGTGTTCATTCATTTATTCATGCATGCATGACAATATTATTCGGTCATGGAATCATAAAAAAAACCTCATTCATGCATTTATGTACACCTATGTATAGTGTCTGTGAAAATGGAGGAGAACTCTGTACAGACTAATGATAAATAAATAAATAAATAAATAAATATTCCAACTTATCCACCTCCTCAATTATATCGCCTTGCACTATCCACTTCCTTTTGCTCTTTCTCGATTAATTTTTCCAGCCTACCAACACCTTAGTCTTGTTACAATTCATTTTCAACGCCAAGTTATTAGCATATTCCGAAACAGCAATTAGGCTTTTTTCAAACCTACCCGCGATAACGTTAATAATAAAACATCGACTGAAAAAATCAGACCTGGGATCTCTAACTCTCGTAGGACAGGGCAGGCCCATTCATCCCTTCCGTGTCCCTGTAAAATATCATTCATAAATGTTAAAAATAAAATAAGGGGATAATTTGCAACCCTGCTTCAGACCGATGTCGCATTCAATCAGCTCATTTACTACTCCTTCCTCGACACGAATACAGCAGTAAACAGACATACATGCAGCCTCTATCACACGTATCCTTTCCATGAAACACCAACCATTCGTAATTTTTCAACCATCGCACTTCGTCTCACGCTGATGGGGTATCTAGACCCAGACAATCGAGTTTTCCCCAGAAGATGATTGGAGACAGGTTATTTTATAAATTATACTCTCTATGCTGCTAAAGTGAGTATCATTAAAATAATTTTGAGGGTTAGAGGTGAGAAAGCAATGTATCGGTACACAAGGTTATAATCATCTCGGATTATTTGTGGTTAATTGGAGCCTTCTTTCATTTAAATAGATGAGCTATCAAGATTTCTACTGATTTACAGTAACTGATACAGTATTGTCGTCATGGAAGGCAGAGATCCATACAAAACATACCCATTCCAAAGTAAATTTCTAAATATTTATGTTTTTCGGCCACTGCGGCCATTGGGAATACATTTTCTTTATTTATTTCCTTTCATCATATCATAAGTCAAATTCTGTAGTTTAATTTGAACAAAACATATAATAGTTTGGATGTTGTAATGGACTCACCTCATCGCAGATATATCTTCGAGAAATGGAAATACGCCGCACGCTACTTTTATCTCCTCTGCTACTCGCATCGGCTGCCGACCGTCAACTAACTCTTCTGCATGTTAGCTGATATCCCGATAACGTCACATGAAAAAGCTGTTTCAACTGGGGTATGCCTCCGTAATGCCAAAGACCTTCTAGAAAGTGCTAGTATTTCTTCCCCTAATTCCTCCCCCTCTGCACCATGGTGTAAATTGGCGGCTTCGCTCATACCAAATTGAGATGGACTTAAGCCTGTGTAGAGGGTTGAAATACGACAGTTTTATTTTTCTCTATTGGAGCAGTGTATACAATTTATCTTCTTGACCAAAATATGGCTTCCGATTTAGATAGCTAAAATTAAAATTCAGGAAACTCAATCTTCAAAAATTACCAGTGTTTCGCCCAGAGTGCGGCATGGGCTCATCAGTTGGATACCGCACCTTTTCCAAGACACTGGTCGGCTAGCACGCCGGTAGCGACACCACTGCAAGCCATACATGTACGTCGGCACTGCATTGTGCTTATCACGAGGAGATACCGGCGTGCTAGCCGGGCAGTGTCTTGGAAAAGGTGTGGTATCCAACTGATGAGCGCATGCCCCACCCTGGGCGAAACACTGATAATTTTTGAAGATTGTGTTTTCTGAATTTTAAATTTATCTTCTTCTCGCTCCCGAACGCTGGACATGGACATGAGGTATGACTGACATATAATTATCTTTTAAAACTGCAATATAAGCACTGGTATTCACCTAGCGGCTAATGGGGAGCTTGCCATTTCCTAGCAAAGACTATTCTTCTTCACCGATCTGCCCCTGGTGCGTAATATTTCGAGCATTCTGAGGTGTGTGTCTGGCATCTATTACTTCCCGTCCCCTCTTCAACTGTGAGCATGAACTATTTGTTCATCAATCCTGAGTTGGGATTGAGTTCATCCAGACCACTTTATTATTATTATTATTATTATTATTATTATTATTATTATTATTATTATTATTATTATTATTATTATTAACACGGCCTCTTACTCCCCCATTACAATGTGTGTGTCGGCTTCAGTACACTGATGAAAACCTTAACTTCCTTTCCTATCGGACGTACGTGTCATTCAGACACGATCTTAAATCTAGTAGGCAAATATCATGACGTTATTTCTTGGAATGAAAGCACTATAATAATTTATTGCGTAAGACCCTGGAATTCTGTACATTCTGCAAAAAAAAAATTCAGTACCAGGGTTTGATCTGGTAATAGTATTCAGCTTAATGACTTGCTGTTTTACTGCCAGAGGTAGAATAACAGAAAGGAGACGGAGGAAGGTGATATGAATTATGAATTAGAAAACGGAGGAATTTGTTTTTATTATTCATCGTATGATGAAAGGAGGAATATCAGCTATTTACAAAATATGTACAAAGATTCACACTTATACACACACTCTCAAGTTCATAAAAATATTCGAAATACTATGTCCGGATGGTCAATCCACTCAACGGCTTCTTGTGTTAGGTTGTGGAGATCTTTCATTGAGCCTCTAAACGCTCTGAGGGGACATTCGAGCACTATATGATCAATAGTTTGCTGTTCTTCTCGGCAGTCGCAATGAGGAGAGGACTTCCATGTCCACTTGTTCAGTATTGCTCCGAATTTTCCCTGGCCAGTCCTTATTCTATTCAATACACACCACTGTCGTCGAGGTGAATGAAAACCTGCGGGCTTCTCCTAAGGAGTTTTTATTAAGTAATGATGTGTCAGGGAGTTTTGGCTCTGCCACTGATTGTTCCATGCATCTAGTATTTTGAATTGATTGTCTTGCAGATTGATTGCTGTTCGCCACGATGGTTGTCTGGACCTTAATTGCTGCGGTAATAATACTGGACAGTCTGAATGTATTGGTAACAGTGGGTTGCTTTCAATTTTCTTCCATGTGATTCAGCAATGGCTGAGATCATCTGAGGGGGTGGTGGTGGAATGTTACTTAGAACCGATAGCCAGTGCGTGTTAGTAGATCGAATACACCCTGTGATGAGGCGCATTGCTTGATTGAACTGCGTGTCAATTATTTTAGTGTGAGCACTGTTTAACCATGTAGAACAGCAGTATTCTGCAACTGAGTATGAAAGAGCCAGAGCTGTGGATCTAAGGACTGATGCATTGGCACCCCAGGTGGTCCCTATTAACTTCTGTAATATGTTGTTCCGGGTTTTTAATTTTAGCTGCTACATTCTTGAGATGAATTTTGTATGTCAGTGATCTGTCGAGGGTCACCCCTAGGTATTTAGGGTTACTGCAGTATTGGAGAATCTCATCTCTGAAGCTGACGGTAGGATTGTAATTTGCATGTTTTTTCCGCAGATGAAAAGTTGATACAACAGTCTTTTCAGTTCGTAAGATTGGACCATTAACGCAGAAATTATATAGTGGGACCCGACAGCCTTATTAGCCTGTAAAATAGAAGCTATATAGAAGATATATATAGAAGGTATCGCTTATGGGTGCAGTATATAGTACCAAGGTGGAAGTAGACAGGAGGAAGTTAAGAGAGATTTATGAGAAGATATCGTGAAAGGAAAAAAACCCCAGCAAAATATCCCAGTCAAAAACGCTTGAGGATCAATTCCACCTTCGAGATCACTATCTAATAGTGCATGGTAAAGTTCTGTGGTTTGCAAGATGTACAACACGGATATGTGGACATACCTATCTTCGCAGGTGGCATAATAATAGCCAAGACTAGAAGAACGACGTGTCCCATGTTATTCTTTTCATCTCATTCTGTGTTAGAATATAACTGAATAGGACAAGTGTAAGGAAGTTATAGGTTGTCAAAATATACATATATATCTTGAATAAGCGAGGAAAATATTGAAATGAAATGGCGTATGGCTTTTAGTGCCGGGATGTGTCCGAGGACTTCGGCTCGCCAGGTGCAGGTCACCCGTAGGCGACCTGTGCGTCGGAATGAGGATGAAATGATGATGACGACACAAACACCCATTCATTCCCCGTGCCAGGGTAATGAACTAATTATGGTTAAAATTCCCGATCCTGCCGGGAATCGAACCCGGGACCCCTGTGACCAAAGACCAACACGCTAACCATTTAGACATGGAGCCGGACGAGGAAAATACAAATAATATATGATAGATCCTAAGTTCTTTATTTGATTACTGACAATTCTAAGAAAAGTAATTGATGGAGCTTTTGGCAGTGTACATTTATGCGTTACGCAGGGGAATGCTTTAAAAAAAAGTGAAGGTAGGATGGATGAGAAATGTAATTAAAATTACACTACTTGTTAACTGACTATGTTGACATTAGAGCAATATTTTCTATTTATCTTCACAACCCGGACTATCTGCAAGTTTTCAAAATGAAACACCGTTAAGTAATAATTTCTGCAGTGGGTATTCGTGGCGTCCACTATATCTTGGTGAACAGTACACTACCTGATCAAAAGTATCCATACACTTAGTCGAAACTATCCTTGAAATGATCCCTGGATATTATCCCCGACTAGGTCTGCCAGAGAACAAGAGACACCTCAGGGGTGCTCAGTTCGACGGCCGCAGACTTAGAAAAAAATATGAAAGTGGCAGGATTGACATAAGGTTCAGAAAATAAGAATGTTCTAAATGTAGAAAGCATATTACACATTTATTCAAAAAAAAATATTAGCCATTCTGTCATCTATGATAATGAAAATGATCGCTACTTTACGTTAATTATTATGGCTCTTGATGTGACAAAAAAATACAAACAAATGGGATGGTACACGTGACTTATTTTCCCTATCATTCTAATAGAGTGTTTGAAGATAACATAACTTTCTTCGTTTAAAAAATATTCATTTAATATTTTAATGTAGAATAATTTTTTTAAAGAAAATGAGGTCTTGCGTATCATTCCTCGAACAATCTGGAAAAATGCATTAATTTTAATAAAGTGTATAATAAAGAAATATGCAAGATTAATTTTTTTACCACCATGACAAAATAAGATTGAAATTCAGTTCATCGAAAATTTGTTAACATTAAAAATGAAAATTTGAATTTGCTTTTATTTTTTACAAGTTAATTCGAGACGTCGAATATATCTGTTCACGTCTTCCCACATATCTCCTCGTGAGAACTAATACTAAACTTATAATTACTTGGTCATTAACTGAACATAAATAGCATTATGACCTACGAAAAATCAATAAATGGAGAAAAATATATCCTAACCGTGGAAATCCCGTCCACAATCAATTAACACTATCAAAGTGTCACACATCAGCACACCATAAATGAATAGAAAATAAGTGTCTTACAACTAGGAAATCTCTACATCTACTACTAGCTACTGAAAATATCAAAGAAGAAAATATCTACAATATTTACACATCTTCATCAGCTGTTGTCCGACTCGTTGGCTGAACGGTCAGCGTACTGGCTTTCGGTTCAGAGGGTCGGGTCGGGGATTTTAACCTTAATTGGTTAATTCCAAAAGGCACGGGGGCTGGGTGTATGTGTTGTCTTCATCATCATTTCGTCCCCATCATGAAGCGCAGGTCGCCTACGGGAGTCAAATAGAAAGACCTGCACCTGGCGAGCCGAACCCGTCCTGGGATATCCCGGCACTAAAAGCCATACGACATTTCATCAGCTGTTAATCATATCAGAAATAAATTCGGGCACAACTCTCAATAATTTAATTGATTAGAAAAATTTATTAAAACATTCTGTCTCAACTCAACTCTACACTCAACAACACATTGCGCCGTTACTCAGCACAAGTAAAAACAAAAGAATCACAGTTTTAGTCACAGAGTAAATATAAATTTAGCGCAGTTTCGGTGTGATAAGGTTGGCGACACAATCTCTGGAAAAAACAGTTGAATAATCAAAAACACTACCAGATATGAAAAATACTATACACACCACGAACTATTTTTCTCATCATGTCAAATTTTAAATGACACTTAATACAGAAGAAGATTATTAATTCCAATACCTCCCCTTGTCATAAAAATTTGACCACGAAAAGAAATAAGAAAAAATAAGCAACATACATAGATAAACATGTGGACACTGATCAACAAGTCCTAACAAGTTCCTAAATTTAGAAGTTCCCTCCCCTGACAATGCCTTCGTGAAAACGTCTGCCACATTTTCATCTGATGGTACATACACAAACTTTATCAATCCCTTGGCCACAATGTCCTTAACAAACAAATAGCGAACATCCATATGTTTAGTTTTTGCAGACACAACATGAGTTGAGCTCACATGTATAGCACCTTGATTATCACAAAGAATTTGAATTGGCACTTTAACGTAATTACAATCATCAAATTCATTGAAAAAATTACGCAACCACAACATTTCCTTTGTGCACATCACCACTGATACAAACTCAGCCTCCACAGTTGAAGTAGCAACAATCTGTTGTTTCTTACTAGACCATATAACTGGACAACCAGCAAATTTGCACACATACCCAGTAATAGATTTCCTGTCCTCAGAGTTAGCATAATCAGCATCGCAATAAACACTCATTGAATCATCACTAGCTTTGTAGCATAATTTCACACCTCTTGTTTTCTTCAGATATCTAAACACCTTCTTTATTCTTTGCCAATCTTTTACGCTAGGGTTTTGAGAGTACTGGCTCAACTTTCAGACCGCAAAGGATATGTCCGGTCTTGTATTGTTGGCTATATAAAGTAGATTGCCTACAGCCTTTTGATACAAGGTCTGATTACAACTATCAGCCTCCACTGAAATCCTCTTGTCTCCTACATCCAACGGAGCAACACATCCTTTGGCATTTTCTAGGTTATACTCATGTATCAGATTATCAATGTATTTGCACTGATCAACATACACTGCATCTTTGGTTACAGTCATAGACATTGATAAAAAAAACTCTTAATTTGCCCAAGATCCTTGAAGTCTAGATAGCGACATAACTCTGACTTAAACCATTCCAAAACTTCTACAATACCAATAGCTCATCAACATACACTCCAACTAGCATATTTTTACCGAAGTACACACATGGTTCACAAACAGATCTCTTAAGACAGACTAACTTCAAAACACCATCAAAACAAATGTTCCAGTCCTTTGAACTTTGGTGTAAACCATACATGCTTTCCTTTAACTTGTAGACACAGTTGGGTTTTCTTTCAAAACCACTTGGTTGCTCCACAAACACTTCCTCCTTAATGTTACTCTTTAGAAATGCCGCATCTACATCATAATGTTGAATGTTCCAACCTTTGACAACCGCAAGAGCAATCAGGATTCTGACAGTCTGACGCCTCGAAACAAGACTATAAGTATCATTATAATCAACACCTTCTACCTGCTTATAAACTAAAGCTACAAGCCTAGCCCTGTAAATGTTCTCATTACAATCAAGTCCTTCTTTAATTCTGAACACCCATTTTCTCCCAATAATATTCTTTCCCTTTTGTCTCTCTACCAATTCCCAATACTTATTTTTCTCAAAATTACTTAGTTCCTTCTCCATTGCTGATTTCCATTTTTCACGTTCAGGACCAGTCAAAGCTTCCTTGGCACTCTTTGGTAAACTGTCAGTTACAGCAGACACAACATGAAAATTACATCCTATGCAATCCACACACTCTCGTCTGTTTCTGATTCTCTGCGACCTATGTAGTTCAGGAATTATGGGTTCTTCCTGAACTTCAGCGTTGGTGTTATTCACACTGTTTTTAGGACCTATCTCTGGCTCATCTATTACTTGCTCATCAGTTCTGTGCACCAAGTCAGATTCATTATCAGAGTCAAACAAACTTAAATCTACGACCAATGGTTTCTCACATGACTTAACAGGTAACACAGTAGCAGGTCCTTCCTTAGTTTTCATGGGAAACACTCTCTCCTCAAATACTACATTTCTGGACAAAACAACACACTTGTTTTCCAAGTGCCACAGCCTATAACCTCTTCTATTGTCAGGATAGCCCAAAAAGACACATTCCTTTGCTCTAGAGTCTAATTTCTCAGCTTTGTTATGTTCCTCATATGCCCAGGCACGACATCCACATACCCTCATTCTACAAATTTCCTCATCAGACAATTTTTTGTTAAACCACAACTCATAGGGTACACTGTTTTCAATAGCAGATGCTTTACACCTATTCTTAATGTAACAGGCAGTATAGATCGCCTCACCCCAAAAATTCAAGGGCATACCTGCATTCAATAACATGCACCGAACTAAAGTCAGAAGCTGTTGATTCAGCCTCTCTGCCACTCCCATTTGCTGGTGTTTACCTGGAAAAGACAGCCTGTGAACAATACCATTGTCAACAAAGAACTGTTTCAAGTCATTATTACAATATTCTCCTCCCCCATCTGTTTGAACAATTTTCAGTTTTTTATCTTGAATATTCTCAGCTCTTTTCTTGAATGTAATTATTTTTTCACAAGCCTCACTTTTGTGCTTTAACACACTCACTTCACTGTATCTGGAATAGTCATCTGTCAAGGTTAGGAAATATTTCCCCCCTCCCAAGGTTTCAGGCTTTTTCATAACAAACATCAGAGTAAACAAGTTCTAAGGGAGCTGGTAATTTCACTAGTCTATCTGGAAAAGGAGCCCTTTTAGCTTTGCCTTTCATGCACACTTTACACTTCTCACTACCTTTCTATTTGCTAATCAAATCACTGTCAGGCAAATTTTCAGCATGCCCAAAACGGCCATGCCATATTTCTCTTGTTACCATCTTGCAAGCAACTGCACACACAGATTCCTGTTCACCATCACTATCTTGACAGTCATATTTCTCTAGTTCATACCAATCATATTTGATGATATACATGTCATCTTCTTCTCTTGCATAGGCACTGAACAATTCTTCATCTCCATTCCCTTTGTCATAAGCAGTCAGCTTTCCATTGTCTATCTCAAAACGCACATTCGTTTTCTTAAGTTGCCTCACTGACAAAATATTATCAGATGTATCTGGAACCCACAGCACTTTGGTTAGTTTCGAAGTCCATCCACCACACTGATCACTTATTTTCAGTACTATGGACCCACTGCCTTTCACATCACATAAGACACTTTTCTTTCCCACCTGCACTGAACCTGAAATATTTCTTGTAAAGTTGTTCAACAATTCACGGTGAGGTGTAATATGATGGTTACAGCCATTGTCCACAATCCAAGTGTTTGCATCACTTGACTTTTTGTCGTGTTTACATTCTTTGTCCTCAGATCCTCTCATCAAATGCACATCATATTTCGCTTTCACAGTGCTATTTCCAAACTTCTTTTCTTCTGTCTCCGGTTCTTTCTTCTCTTCATAAGTGGCAACTTTATTCTTGAATTCTCTCTGTGGTTTATTGTTGTCATGGGCATTCCCGTCTGAGCCCCTATTGTCACTTGTACTAGCTTCAGACTTTCTACACTTAAAACGAAGGATGTCCCTCCTTGCCACAAGTGTAATAAATCACATTTCCTCTTGACTTGGCTTCTCTTACTTTTGGACACTCTCTTGCAAAATGCCCAAGTTGACCACAACAGTGACAGGATCTATCAGAAAAGCTGAATTTTTCACCAGAAAAATTGTGTTTCTTCTCAAAACCATAGAATTTTCCTTTGTTCTTCATAACATAGCTTATCAATTCTTGATTTTTCTTCTCGCGTTCATCCTTCCCTCTCTCTAGTCTATCTTCTTCCAGCAGCAATTTACTCTTCACATTTTCTGACGATAGTTTTTCTTCATTTAACTCCATCACATGGGCAATGTGTTTGTAATTTTCTTGCTTCAAACCTCTCAGCATGTAGGCCGCCAAGTCTTGGTCATTGATGTTGGATCCATGCTTTCTCAGTTTTTCCACTAATTGCTCAACTCGATTCAGATATTCCAAAACGGGTTCATCATGTTTCTTGATGCAGCTTGCCAGTTCGTCCATACTACTCACAAATTGAAAAGGAGAAATCTTAAAGTGGATTGCTTTAAGTCTGTTCCAGGCATGTTTTGCTCGTTCATGTCTGGTTACATCATTCAAGTAACAGTCTACTAACTCCGTCAAGTAACTAAGTGCAGTGGAATTTAGGTCATCTTCGTCTGTAGTTAAATCTTCATCATCATCGTAACCGAGATCGATGGCAGTCCAGCATTTCTTTCTTATTAGGAAAGCCTTCACTCGCTTGCACCACACCACATAGTTTTTCGGCCTAAGTCTCTCAATCTTCGGCGTATCCGCAACTGATGCCATTTTTACTCACGACTTACTGACGCACGGGGATCATAACCTATCAGAAATAAATTCGGGCACAACTCTCAATAATATAACTGATTAGAATCATTTATTAAAACATTCTGTCTCAACTCTACACTCAACAACACATTGCGTCATTACTCAGCACAAGTAAAAACAAAAGAATCACAGTTTTAGTCACAGAGTAAATATAAATTTAGCGCAGTTTCGGTGTGATAAGGTTTGCGACACAATCTCTGGAAAAAACAGTTGAATAATCAAAAACACTATCAGATATGAAAAATACTATACACACTACGAACTATTTTTCTCATCATGTCAAATTTTAAATGACACTCAATACAGAAGAAGATTATTAATTCCAATAAATCAATCTCGCCACTCTCCTATTAACACGTTCCATTATGTTCAAAAGATAGAATCACCACGTGAGTACAAAAAATACCTCGAAAAGTGAGCATGCCGGGTTTCGAACTGAATATTAGAATATTTAATTGAAGATCTGTTCTCAAGACCTAAGGTCTTCCAGTAAATTTACACGTACCTTAAACTCGGAATTAGTGACTTTCACGAACACTTAGGATATTATCTCGAATTATGGAGTACATCGTTGAACATGGACTTGTCCTTATCATCAGAAGACATTATCATCTTAACTACACCTCATAAAATCTCGAAGATTCCATACTTCCATTATATCATGACCAACATCATGTATAACAATATTACTACATTAGCATGTGGACTCATATCGTACGTATAAATTCCTCATAAATTACACGTACAGTACAACATAACGACGACCCTAACTCATCGTCTCCCATTATCACTCATGTGTAGTCATGAAAATTATAAGGACCTATCATCGTCCTAAAAAGACGTAATATCCTCCTTAAATTTGTCTCGATGATTAACTAATCCATTAAATATCACATACCACCACGCATGTACTCTAAATAAATTCGTACACTCGATCCGGAATTAATATCCTGATGACACGCTATCATAAATGTAAGGTACAAGTAAAAGTCCTATTTCCATGAAAAAGTTGAAAATATTGGAAAAATATCCCCTCAATAAATTCGTCAAACACAGATCAGCTCACTATCGTAATGAAATTCGTACAATAAGAAAGGATGGTTTCGATAACACATGGATAACTTCAACTGAACCATCATCGTCAAACTCGTCAACACGTGGTCATGAATCAAGCAAGTATGCAAATTAGGCCACATATCCTATTTCACATCTAAGAAATACCAGTGATATGTCGTGAAAATAAATCAACTAGATATTATAGAACAAATCTAAGTAAAGATGAAGAGTAGAAATAATGAGTAACATAGAACAGATATAAATAAGACGTAGTCGACTTAACTTATTTAGATGTCTTCACATCTGGAAGTCTGGGTTCTCAATCAGCCATTCTAAGGTGAAAGTCTCTGCATTTCGGGGCTGCCGACGATGGTCGATGGCTTAGGACTTCAAGATGAAATACGTGGAGTCCATGGCACGAAATTCCATCTTCTTCTGACGATGATAACGTAGAGGTCCTCTTCCACGTTCACTCGTGAGGTTTCTGAAACTTGTACAAATGTGTTAAAACAAATCCTGGACACACGCGTAATTTAAGATGAAAATAACACGTACTTTATAAATTTTATCTGCTCTTTGGACGTCTGTTTACTGCACTAACTCAAGTCGTAGATTAACATAATTATAGGAAGCGTCGAACACAGGAATGAGTCCACTATCCCTGATGATAGTGTTCCACTGATGTTCTGCGTTGAAGTCCGCTAGCGAAGTATCCGAAGTAACTGCAGATCGTAGACCAGGAACATGTCAGCATGTGAGAGCTTGTACTCATATGACTTGCCTTAAATATCGTGCGTGGCACTCGTGGTCGGAAGGGAAGTCAACTCAAGTACTGAATTCATCTGGGGTATGATTACATAATTTACCATCATTCTAGCCGAAATACCGTTGAAATAAAAATAAAAATTAAGTTTTTGATTTTTATAATTTACACGTGATATTATTAGCACAGTTCAGTAAAATATAATTCATGAGTACTTTCATAATTATGCATATCACTCCACCAAAGATATTAGAACTATTTCATTTATTACTAATCGATGTAATTGCAGATGAACACACACTGGTTACTTTTTATCTCTCCCGCTTTTATTTTTATTATTTTTTGTCAGTCAGCCAGCTACCCCTTCAAGTCAGAAACTGGTTCTCTACCACCTGGCCAAGGACACATGCGCCTCGCCGACAAAGCGAATCCCAGTAGCACACTAACCCATATTCAGTCAGCTGAGACCTGATTACGGTCACAATATACTGCCCAGCAGTTGACATTGATACGAGGTGGTCTATATTACAGCTCAACTCGGCCTTTATTATTGCTTGAAATCTGCGAAGATCATTGTCTACAACATGTCAGATCGTCTCCGTGGGAATAGAAATAACCAAACCAAACCCCCATGGCTCAACAGCCCCGAAGGGCCTTGGCCTGCCAAGCGACCACTGCTCAGCCCTAAGGCCTGCAAATTATGAGGTGTCGTATGATCAGGACAACGAATCCTCTCGGCCGTTATTCTTGGCTCCCTAGATCGGGGCCGCCATCTCACCGTCAGATAGCTTCTCAATTATAATCACGTAGGCTGTGTGGACCTCGAACAATCCTCAGATCCTGGCCGGGAATCGAACCCGGGGCCTCCGGCAGGCACGCTACCCTTACACCGCAGAGCTAGCTCTCCGAGGGAATAGCAGACCATTATTCCTGCAGTCCTGTAGCAAGCGTACATTACTTAGCGATATGGGTCGTTAGGGTCTGGAGTGAAGTTGGTGTTTGTTAGGATTTATTGTCCAGAAAGCACTCACGAACTGACCCTGCTAAGGGGGCATTATCGTGATCATCTCGGAACTGGTCTTATGGACGGTTGCCTGAGCCTTGAAGTAGAGTCCCAGTGTCCCCCAACACAATACTGCACTATTACTGGCACTACGAAGTACACGGCTGATGGTTTCTCACGATCTCATGCGATTTTCCCGTATAGCCTTCTTTAATATTCAACAGTCCGACTCATTGACTGAATGATTAGTGTTGAGGCATTTGGTTCATAGGGTCCCGGGTTTGATTTCCGGACGGGTCGGGGATTTTAATCGCATCCGATTAATTCTTCTGGCTCTGAGACTTGGTATCTGTACTTGTCCAAAAACTCTCTTCTTCATAATCAGACAACATACTACACTACCAACCATCACAGAAACAAGCAATATTGATTACATCCCTCGATGGAGGAAAGATAATCTGGCCGTAAAACAGGGCCCAATCCACATGTGCGACACAGATCACACCCGAGACCCCACAGATGTGGGCAAAGGTGCGGTAGGAAAAGAGGTCCTGGCTAGTCAACACACATGGCCTACCTTGCCATGGTTTTGTCACCAAGCTCCTTTGCTCCATTCATTCTTCATGTAGCTCATAACACTGAGTAACACTCCATCACTCCATACGTAACATTATAGACCCCATCAGGGTCGGGAGTGGTGGATATGTGACGTTTTCCCGAAGTGGAGGTGGCGACCCATGCTGCTTGTCCAATACCGGTGCGCTTACGCGCTTCTCTTTCAAGAAAAAGATAATAAGTCTACGTAAATAATAATAATAATAATAATAATAATAATAATAATAATAATAATAATAGTAATAATACCGAACGAGCTGGCTATGCTGTTAGGGTCATGTAGTTGCGAGCTTGCATTCGGGAGATAGTGGGTTCGAACCCCACTGTTGGCAGCCATGAAGACGGTTTTCCGTAGTTTCCCTCCACTTTCACACCAAGCGAATGCTGGGCGTGTACCTTAATTAAGACCACGGACACTTCCTTCCGACTCCTGGCCTTTTCCTGTCCCATCGTCCCCACAAGACCTATCTGTGTCGGTGCGACGTAAAGCAAGTTGTAAGTAATAATAATAATAATAATAATAATAATAATAATAATAATAATAATAGTAATAATAAACAATTATGAAAAATGTAGTAGGAAAATCTGTTCAGGGGTCTATATGCGGCTTCTAGCACTCAGTAGTTGGCTATCCAAGCATGGCTGACAATATGATTCGAGAGAATTTGTTGTTGTTGTTTGGTTGACCAGTCCATAGACTGGTTTGATCCAGCTCTCTGTGCCACCTTGTCCTATGCTAAACCTTCAGTTTCTAAGTAACTTTTACATCATACATCTATTCTTATCTGTTTGTCATACTCATACCTTAGTCTACCCCTGCCATTTTTACTACCTACACTTCCCTCAAAAAACAACAGAACAAGCCCCGGGTAGCTTGAGATCTATCCTGTCATTCTATCCCTTCTTGTGGTCGAATTTCGCAAGATAATTCTCCCCTCATTCGTGAATCGATCTACCCACCTCACTTTTAGAATTCTTCTATAACATCACATTTTAAATTCTTCTATTCTCTTTCTTTCTGAGTTTCTTTGTCCCACCACGCTCCAGACGAAAGTGTCTTCCTAAACATCTTTCTAATTCCTGTATCAATGTTCGAAGTGAGAAAATTTCTTGTCTTAAGAAAGTCCTTCCTTGTGATAGAGTGCATTCTATATGCTCCTTACTTCTTCCAACGTTTGTTACTCTACCAACCAAGTAACAACTTTCATCTACTTCCTTTAAGACATAATTTCCTAATTTAATATTTTCCGGATCAACTGACGTAATTCGACTGCACTCCATTATTTTTTTTATTGTACTCCTCCTCCATGACTGTGTCCATACCATTCAGCAATTTCTTTCAGATCTTCTACAGGCCTAGATAAAGCAATACCTTCTGCAAATCTCAGAGTTTTGTTTTCTTCTTGGATTGTGATTCCCTTTCTAAATTCCACGTTGATTTCCTTTAGCGCTTGTTCTATATAAGCATTGAAAGGGAGACGGGAAAAACTGCACCCTTGTCTCACTCCTTTGTGTACTGCTGCTTCCTTTCCATAACCATCTATTCTTATCATTGCAGACTGACTTTTGTACAGATTTGTATATAATCTTTCTTTCTGGATGTACGATCCTGATCACCTTCACCTTCAGAATCTCAAATAGCTTGATCCAATTAACATTATCGAATGCCTTTTCTAGATCTATGAATGCCATCTAGTGTACGGGGGCCTGTCCTCCTTAATTCGATCCTCTTAGATCAGACGTAAAGTCAGGATTGCTTCAGGTAGTCCTAAATTTCTTCTGAAGCCAAACCGATCTTCTCCCAACTCGGCTTCTTCTTGTCTTTCCATTCTTTGAATTTAATGATAGTCAAATTTGTTTGAAATTTAATTTTGAAATTTTAAAATTATCTTTAATTTTATTCTAAAATAAGGTGTGCTTAATTTGGATCGAATTCTAATTTTCATAGGTAGTAAAAACGGCTCGTATCTTATCGGGAGTGAGAAAGGTAAATAAGTTTTGTTATTGTGAGGTAACTTTATTGGTTATCGAAATGCGAAATTACGTCAATATATTACTTGTTTTGGGGGCGGTGAACGAATTCGGGTGTTATTTGTGATGCCAGTCTGCATTACGTAGCATACATTTGATCGGAATTATGTATTTTGATAGGCGTTTTTCCCGTCTATCTGGATCGTATTGCATTGCTCTGATTAGTGGGTTTTCATGGTGTTTTTTTTACAATTGGCTTTACGTCGCACCGATAGGTTTTATGGCGACGATGGGATAGGAAGGCTAGGAGTGGGAAGGAAACGCCCGTGGTCTTAATTAAGGTATATCCCCGGCATTTGCCTGGTGTGAAAATGAGAAACCACGGAAAACCATTTTCAGGGCTGTCGACAGTGGAAAACCACGGAAAACCATTTTCAGGGCTGTCGACAGTGGGATTCGAACGCACTATCTCCCGGATGCAAGCTCGCAGCTGCGCGACCCTAACGGCACGGCCAACTCTCCCGGTGGTTTACTGTTTGAAGACGTAATTTAACACGTAGGAGACTTTAGTAGTTTCGTGGATTTGAACGATCGGTATCAAGTATTCCTTGGCGGCGAGGTATAGAACCCAATTTTGTATGTTGGGTGTTTAGTGTTGTTCTGGATAGGAATCCTGTGGCCGGTATAGCGTAGGCGAGTATCGGTCGTATACATGTTGTGGAGATAAGCTGTACAGTTTGTCGTGACAGTGTGTTGCATCTGTGTGTTAGTGGATGGAGCATGAGTATTTGTGCTTTTCCCCTGTGAATGGTTTATTGTAACGTGTTCCTGTAAATTTAACCGGCCATCGGGCGTGATCCCCAGTTATTTGTGTCAGGTGACCCATTGGATGGTTTGATTGAACAATGTATGGATATTTCTGTATGCGAGTGAAGCGTACTGCTTTCATCTTCTATACAATGGCCTGGATTTTACACTTGGTGGACCAGGGTTCGAGCTTATCCAGGTGCCTATGTAGGTATTGTGTAGTGAGGTCAGGGTTCTGATCCTGGCTAAGACAGCTATGTCGTTGGCGTACATAGGTGTGAGGGTGTAGTTTGTTATCGGAATGTCACTAATATAACACGATTCAGCATATAATTGGCCTGTGGCAGGAAAGCGTGTATATCTTTATAGCTGGAGTTTATGTCATTTATGTTGATAAAGAATCAAAGTGGTTTGAAAATGGGAAACCACGGAAAACCATCCTCAGGGCTGCTGACAGTGAAACTAAATTTTAGACATTCCCCTACACTACTATTTCACCCAGGGTAAATAAAATGTGTATCCTAGACTGTAGTGCCTTGTTCTCCGACTTCACATATCGATTTTCACTAAATTCTGTCCAACCATTTTCTTGTGGTTTGGCCCTAATATGGACTAAGCAACTTAAGTCTAATTTCATGAATATCTCTGTTATCATAGCCGGTACGGTGAAACTGTATTAGACATAAATGATCAGAAATCGTATTCTTATATAACTTTCCGTATGTAGTACTTATCGGTAGGAATACGAATAAGATACTTGAGAATGGAATTTTAGGCCCTCCCCTGAGTACCATTTCACCCAGGGTAAATAAAATTTTGCTGGCCCCGCAGTGTAGAGGTAGCATGTCTGCCTCTTACCCGGAAGCCTCGGGTTCGATTCCCGGCCAGGTCAGGGAGTGGATCTGAGGGCTGGTTCGAGGTCCAATCAGCCTATGTGATTACAATTGAGGAGCTATCTGACGGTGAGATGGAGGACCCAGTTTCGAAAGCGAAGAATAACGACCGGGAGGATTTGTCGTGCTGACCACACGGCGCCTTGTAATCTGCAGGTCTTAGGAATGAGCAACAGTCACTTGGTACGTCATGACCCTTGGATGGCGAACGTATGACACGCGTGCCACTAGGTGACACGCGAACACGACTTCTGTGTCGCGCCGTACAACACACTGATATATTTTAATGTTTGTAACATGTAATAAAGAAGTATGTCACAATTAATTATATGACCATATTTTTTAAAAATTTTATTAGGCTAAAGTAAAAATATACCTTACTCTCAAAATTTACCTTTCTAAACATGTAATTTTCTGTTATGTTTGCAAAATAGTCATAAAACATTCATTCGAAATGGATTTATATGTAATGCAATCTAATTCCTAAATTAAGTCAAATGAGGGGGTTTCATGATGATTTTAAAGGAAAGTAACCAGTGTAACACACTAGACTGTAAAATGTAAAACACAAGATCTTAACTGTCACACTAGTCGGGAAAGGTTTGCCATCCCTGGCCTAGGCTGTATTGCCTTATTCCTCGACTTACATACCGATTTTCATTAAATTCTGTTCGCCCATTTTTTGGTTCCTCGGTGTTGATAAGGACTAGGCAAGGAAAGTCCAAGTTAATGAATATCTCTGTTATCATAGCCGATACGGTGAAACTGAATTGCGCATAAATGATAGAAAACTGTATTCTATAACAACTTTTGTTAAGTAGTATTGAAATTTTTTACTATTTGCTTTACGTCGCATTGACACAGATAGGTCCTTTGGCAACAATGCGATAACAAAGGGCTAGGAGTAGGAAGGAAGTGGCCGTGGCTTTAATTAAGGCTAAGCCCCTTCAATCGCCTGGTTTGAAAATGGGAAACCACGGCAAACTATCTTCAGGGATGCCCACATTGCAGCTCGATCCTATTATCTCCCGAATGCATGCTCACAGATGTGCGCCCCTAGCCGCACGGCCAACTCATTCGGTGTGTATTTACGATAGGACAACTAATAACGTAGATATTCGAAGATTGAATTTTAGTTCTTTCCCTAAAGTTTTCACTCAGCGTGAATAAATAGCCTAAAGTGTAGTGACTTATTCCCGGACGTTACGTACTGATGGGAATAAAATTCTCTTTAGCCATTTTTTCGTGATGCGCGGACAGACAGACAGACAGACAGACAGACAGACAGACAGACAGACAGACAGACAGACAGACAGACAGACAGACAGACAGACAGACAGACAGACAGACAGACAGACAGACAGACAGACAGACAGACAGGGATGATGGCAAAATAAAAATTGCATTTCCTTCTTTGTGGGCACGACCCATACAGAAACAGCTTTCATTTTTCTTAATTCTGAGCAATGTGCAGAGAAGACTAGATTATTTTTCTTGTTAATCTGGTTTCTGGTGTCCTCATAATGTGATTTTCAGATGCTCCGCCTCATCTAAGTTATCTTTCAAATGAATACCCACCGTATCCGATGCAGTGGATTTTTCCTTAAAATATTTTCTTCTATGTTTGACTTTCAGAGATAGTCAACCTTGTATGGAGCAAGCTCCGAGTTAAAACTACGGTTCTTAACCGTAGAGGTGGTTGTATGCTCGGTCCGTGAGAGCTATTTTTTCTTTACGAAGATATTTTCTCGCGCTCTTCATTCTGCTATGGACCTGTGAGAACGTTGTTCTCTTTGGATTATTTTTATTCACGTAAATATAAACTGATCACCATTCTAAAGAATGGCGATTCACAAATTTCATTCTAATTACAATATGAACTTTAAATTATGCATAACACACTCTATAATGCTTTCGAATACAGTGAGCAGCTTTTATATCGGTCCCGCCGAACAACAGGTCATAGAGTGGAGAAAATATTCATTATGTCTTCAAAGGCTGCTTATGTGACGAAATTATTGATAATTTATACATTAATAACTTTTCTGTAACTTTAAATAGAATTCCACTCGAAATTACAGTAAATTGGTTGCAAGATGAAAACCAGTTTGTAAAGCCAAATTATCTTTAGAAACAATATTTGATCATGCCCTTCGATCTCTATGATCGTTATAGACAATAATATCGAGTGCAATTCTATTTAACGTACGAGACAAATTATTAATTTGTAAGTTATCAAGATGAAATTATCACTTGTGGTTTAGTTAAGACAAACAATAATGGTACTAGCAGGAGAACTGATTAATGTCTGGGTAAGGAGAGGAAATGAAATTACAATAATAGTAAAGGAAATAAGCACAAATAATTATCTCAGTTTTTGGTTAGGTATTTGCTAAAACATTACAACATAACCATTTTCATGACGCAGCAATCCTTATCAAGGAACGACATGAAAAGCTGAATAGCCTTGCACCACGAGATGCAAATAGTACAAATGGATTAAATATCCTTTTTCATTTCTACTGCTATTACAGGAAAAATGCTTGCACGATTAAAACAAACTTGGAAACCCATTTAATCTTTAAAAATATTATTTTATCATGTCCTTTTATCTCTGTGAACTAATATCGGGTGCAATTTTATTCGTGTAATTAGAAGCATTAAACGAGTTATATCACACCAAGCTCTTCTAATAAATCCAGTTCTCAAGAGGGGATATATCCGTTCACAAGTAGTAAATAGTTGTAAGTAGTTGGTGTGGAACGTTATGATATGTTTATAACAGATTTAGTGAATATACATTTAATAAAAAGCAAAAATATTAATTTTATGATACTCTTCCCAATATATTTCTCTGCCAGTATGAGTTTTCGGAGATGCTTTATGTATAGCTTATTGTTAACGCAAAATGTCTAATATCAATTAAAACGAAAGGCTTACAAGAATTTATCGTTCTCTACATTTCTAGAAATATATATCCCATTTATTCCCTAAAAAATACCAAAATGTCAGAATCAGAGCAGGATAATTTGTAAAAGTTATGTAAAAATTTCGATTTTCCGGAGCCATATATTAAAATGTTGAAGCAATTTCGAGAAATGTTAGTTTCTCGAGTATCCTCGATAAGCGATATATAGGCATTTAACAAACATAGAAATCAAATTGCTATTTGATCGGGAAAGAGAAGCACCGGATGCTAGGAAGAATGGTATAAATGTTTTATCACTGCAAGTGGTCAATAATGATTCACTCTTTGAGCTCTTCTTGCCGTATTGTCAACCGCGATAGTTGAATACAACAAGGAATAATAACTCTGGGAATATTAAAAAAAATCTTCGAAGATTTATCCAGTCCAGAAATGACTTAGAATCAGTTTTGAAGATAAAATATTACGTAAATACTCTTTTGAAGAAGTTATCTTTGTTAATTTGTGATTAGAAAAATGAACCAAACCAAACCCCATGGCTCTACAGCCCTTGAAGGGCCTTGGCCTACCAAGCGACCGCTGCTCATTCCGAAGGCCTACAGATTACGAGTCAACACGACGAATCCTCTCGACCGTTATTCTTGGCTTTCTAGACCGGGGCCGCTATCTCACCGTCAGATAGCTCCTCAATTCTAATCACGTAGGATGAGTGGACCTCGAACCAGCCCTCAGGTCCAGGTAAAAATCCATGACCTGGCCGGGAATCGAACCCGGGGCCTCCGGGTAAGAGGCAGGCACGCTACTCCTACATCACGGGGCCGGCTGATTAGAAAATGAGATGTTTACATATAGCCAAACGCACGGATCGCTCTACCAGTCAACACAGTGAGCTGCCGCTGTCAACTTGGCTGCTCCCAAAGACATATTACTACAGGTAAACGGTAAAATTTATCTTACACAAATCTCTGAAATTTGCGGAGTTGTTGTTCTAAACAAATTTCACAACGTTTTGTGCAACTTTAGGGTGTGATTTTTTAAATTCTATTTATTTATACCGAGTCAGATGCATAGTTACTGTATATTGCTTGTATATAAATATCTACAAAAATGTCTACAGAAAAGATGAAAAAAAAAGAATTGTGCACCAAAGATTCATATTGTGGGGGACCAGAAATTAGCAACGTCGATTGCGTTCCTTGTGACCTTAGCAACTCTTTCTCAGTACATTTGGCAGATTCTAGCAGATGGGCCGTAGTCTGCACTTCACCACAGCCACACGAATCCACACAAACCTGCTTGTTGAGGAATGAGATATGGTTTGATTCTGCCCATGTATTCTGCTTATATAGATAACATAGTAATGAAATGGGTGTATAACTCATCGGGTAATTCTGGACTTTACCAGGCTTAAGGATGGCAATAACCTTAGGTTTCCTCCAAACGTTTGGTATCTTGAGTGACTGGACGCACTTGTTCATTAATCGCAGGACCCAAAGATTCCTAGTTGGACCAAAGTTCTTAATTTGTTCAACTGGTATGTCATCGAGACCAGATGCATTGCCAATTTTGAATGTATTCAAAGCCTTTTCGAATTCAAGAATAGTAAAAGTTTGGAAAAGATTGTTACTCTCCAGCTCCTCAAGTTGGCGTGTCGTTGGCTTCTATGTTTTTTCATAAAAGAGCTTGTTTACCATTTAGTAGAAGCTAGTGTGAAACTTGATCTGTTTTGATACTGGCTTGCGTGTTTGTTTGGGTAGGATCGTTAGCAAGACGCCGTAGAAGCCTCCAAGCTTTTTGGCTACTCCTGATCATGTTGCATTCTGATAGCAACTTCACTCATTGCTCCCTTTTTTGCCTCAGGGTTTTGGTGATAGAATTTATAGTATTCGTCTTGTAAGGCAGATGTTTTAGATGTTATTCCTGGCAGATAGTTCGTTCTGCATCCTCTAGGAATTGATGCCCTTGAGCAGGGTTTCACTGAATCAGCAAAGGAGTCGTAATTATCAGGTAGTGGATCTACACTTCGTACCTTCTCGTCTGTCAAGTTAGAAAAGTTTGTCCAGTCTGCCTTTTTTGAAATCGTATTGGCGCTTGTAATGCACTTCTTGTGGTCTTATAATTGGAAGAAATTGACACATTATCGGTTTATGTTGAATGTTGGGAATGGTGGACATATGGATTTTGAACATTGTTGAACCGTGGTTTTGCTAACGAAAAGGAGATCTGAATTATATCCTCTTTGCAATTTTCTACTGTTGAAAGAGGGAGGGAGGTTGCTACATGTATTAGAGAAAGTTTGCAAGTTTCAGCCCAAGAAAGAAAAGCTTTTCCATTTTTGTCCTCTTTGCTGTATCCCCAAACATGACTACAGCTGTTGAAATCTTCAATAATAATGGATGCCTTGTTACAGTTGTATTAGTTCCGAGGAAGAGTAAAACAAAAATCTGCAGTCTGAAGTGAAAGATCGCGACCAGTACCAGTTCTCCTCATGTTTTAATGCTGTAAATTTACAGTTGTTTTCTTTCACTTAGCACAAAATCCACTGATACGAATTTCATTACCATTATTTCGGTTACTTACTTGAAAGAGGACTAATTTAAGTAAATATTCTAATTAATTCTCTAAGGACTGACGATCAGAATAGTGTTCAAAACACTCATAAATAGAAATAGTGCTAATCGCCTTGCCATTCTTTTGGCTAACTATCCTATGAATGTGGAAAAGGCAGCTGACTACTGTGAGACGCGTGCTGGCGGTACTGGAGATCTCGCTGGGGTCTTCCCTCCAACGGCGAACTTGATAAATGATAGCTCTGTATGATTCCAAATTATGTGGAAATGTCGACTTCTATCTTCATCTCTTACCATATTTTCACCAAACGTTACTGAAACAAAGACTTGCGACTCGTAGTTCCATTTGCTTTGATGAAGGTCAAAGTTCTTTTATGCTAGTTTATAGTCACAGGAACATATTTAAGGTTTTTGGTAACGTAAGAATGGGAATGGCTTAGGATTAATAAGGTAGTTGTCGTCGTCTTAATCGTGTGGTGAAGAAATGGGTAACTACTGGAAATCATCTTTAGGGCTGCCGACCCAACGGTGGGCTTAGAATCCGCTATCTTCCAAATGCAAGCCCACAGCAACGTGACCCTAACAACGCGGCCAACTCATCTGAAGGTAGAAGTAACACTAATAATGATAATGTTACTGGATTTACGTCCTGTTATTTTCTGTGTTGGTTTTCGGGGACGCATAGGTGCCGGAACTTTTTTTTGCAGGAGTTCCTTTACGTACCGACACGAGGTTAGCGAATTTGAGACCACTGGCTTGAGCCGCGATTGGGCCCACCAGCTTAGCGCCAGAATAACAGCGCTTTTCCACTCGGCTCTTCCAAGGTGGAAAGTATGAGGTATATAACTTACCAAACTCCATGGTGCAACAGCTCCCAAGGGCCATGGTCTACGTAGCGACCGTTGCTAGTCCGAAGGCACGACTAATTCTCTCGGCCATTATTAGGTATATCTATATACACTGCTGTTTGTAGAAAGTGAAACACCAAGACCGAGAACTGTGATCACAATGCAATTTACTCCATATATTAGGGGCATGACAAGACACAAATGATTACAATTACAGAACTGAACATGCACGGTGACCATGGAAATTCAGTACGGCGTAGCGCCACCACGCGCTGCAATCAAAGCCGCTAGACGTCGTGGCATGGAATCGAAGAGCGCCTGAATATGCTGCTGGGGAGTACTCTGCCACGCGGTTTGTAGGCGCGTCCATAAATCATCAACAGCGGCTGCAGGAGGACCTGAACGAACAAGTTGCCGACCGACCATATCCCAGACATGTTCAATGGGTGACATATCCGGCGATCGGGCAGGCCAGTGAAGCAGTGGTATCCGTCGTTCTTCGAAGAAGGCTTGCACATTCCTTGCAACATGCGGCCGGGCATTGTCCTGATGTAATATGGCGTCTGAAACGACCTGCAGCAGGGGCAGTGCCTCGGGCTGTAAAACCTCACTGATGTAGCGGCAGCTATTCAGATTGCCCTCAAGTCGTAGGAGGTGAGATCGCATTTTATAGGCAATTGCGCCCCAAACCATCACACTTGGCGTTTGTCCGCTATGCCGCTCAACAATACAGTCTGCGCGATGGCATTCACCACGGCGGCGTGTAACGCGTATGCGGCCATCACTGTAGGACAAGTTGAAGCGGGACTCGTCCGAAAACACTACATTTTGCCACTCAGCACGCCAGTGTCGGTGTTCACGTGCCCATTGCGGTCTACGGCGTTAGTGGTTGCTGGTCAATGGAAGCCGGCGCAATGGCATGCATGTCACCAATCCGGCCCTCAGAAGACGACGTCGAACCGTCCATGCAGACATCCCCACACCCGTTGCAGTGCTCCAGCGTCGAGCCAACACCGTGGACGAAGCTGTTCTGTCCGTTACTGCCAAGCGGACAAGATGGCGGTCATCTTGCGCTGTGGTCACATTGTGTCGTCCAGAACTCTGTCGGCGCTGTGCACAGCACTCTTCTCTCCACTGCCCCAGGGGCTCTGAACTTTGGAGCGTGGGTGGCATTGTTTCCACTTACTTGTGCCAGGCTCCTCACTCTCATCTATCCTATCCGACCTCTCTTGGTCAACTCTTGTTCTTTTCCGACCCCGACGCTATTAGGTTTGCGAGGTCTAGGGAGTCTTTCATTTTCACGCCCTTCATGGCCCTTGTCTTTCTTTGACCGATATCTTCATTTTTCGAAGTGTAGGATCCCTTCTATTTTTCCCTCTGATTAGTGTTATATAGAGGATGGTTGCCTAGTTGTACTTCCTCTTAAAACAATAATCACCACCACCAATCACCACTCTTTTCTCCACTGGTTCCACATACGCCTCACTGTTGAAGCAGCGTAACCTGTACGAGGCGCAATGTCACGGAACGACAGATCCACCTCACGGAGCCCTATCATTCTGTCCCGTTCGAACGCACTCACATGCTGATATTCCCTCCTGTGATGTCGGCGAGGCATAGTGGCACTTAGGTACACATTTCCACTTCGTATGACGGCTCTGCACTGACTGAGCGTTGCGTAACACTGCCCTGGCCAGTTACACACAGAAGGGCACTGCTGGGTCTACGTGCACGCCATCTCTCTGCATTTTAAATAACTTATTATGGTTCCAGTTTTCTACACGTCCTCTGATTTTGACGTGTTTCAGACCATTGATTCTGAGTGTTTCACTTTCTACAAACAGCAGTGTATAAAATTGGATGTTGGTATATTTGAGATTAATAGACTCAAAATCTACTGTACCGATTCCGCTAAAATTTTCACAATTTGTTCTTTTTACATCTGAGAGGGATTATGACGTGGTTTGAAAGAAATCGGATAGGTCGCTTTATTATTATGAGTAATTTTATGTAATTTTATTAAATTGGAAAGCCGCACCAATATTGGTTCAACTTAATGGACAGATTGTCGCTAGGCGACAGCAGCGTACGCTATATCATGATAGTCCGGTAATAAACGCTGTAGGCCTAGAAGGATGGGAACACTTCGCCAAGGAGGTTCGTTATTATGCCTGTTATTTGTAAATAGCAATCCAACATGCCGTGATCGAAATGTACTTTCATGCCATAGGACCAACTTTGATAGGTCTGCCCAGTTTGAAGAATGTAGCTGTGTATTATATATGTAAAATATTTAAGAAACTGTGAATATAATATCAACAGTGGAATGACACGAGTTATCACCCATTCCTAACAAAGAGAAACTGGGGTTCCCAACCAGCAAAGGCGAGTGTATTCTACAGTGGCGTATGCAGAGTCCAAGACATGGGCTACCACTAGACTTAGGTTACCCCTTTGCGTTGGTTGGTTTAGTGAATGTCAAGCCTTTTAAGCGTTTTGGGCTGCAACGAAGAACAGTTGCCTTATGGATAATACAGGATAAACAGGGGCATAATTACGCATACTACATGGTCGTAAGAGTAAAAGAGATAAGGTTGCACATTAACCGGCCGTTGACAAAAGGCAAGGAGGCGAAATTCCAACACTCTTCATAGAAATGACTAAAAACCTAAGTAGGCTTACGGCCCAAAGATACAGAGGTTAACCCCATACCACAAGAGGATGACTAAAGGAGGAATCTTTAAAGCCGAGACGAGATTTACAGAGTTTGAAAAGTTTAGTCACCCAATTGCAAGGTTGAATGGGAGACGGCAGAGGGTCACCACTCTTCTTTCCCTTACATTACATATTTCCCGATAGGGAATAGAAACAGAATCCTCAGACTTCCCCGAAAATTCTACATTTAAACCACCCCTTAACAAAATTAAAAGGAAAACGGCTAAAACCTTCCCCTGAAACTATCGCAGGCGCTATCACATGTTTAGGAAAATTGTGCCATTACCTTGTATCGCAGGATATTCTTCAAGCAGGCCAATCCCCTGCCTCCTAGGCCTCCGTAAAGTCACACTCCCAGGCACTGGATCAATTCAGACAAGACGGTCCTAAAGTGCCCTGCTTATATAGTTCCGTAAGGGGAAGCTTCCCGATTAAATTGAACCACACTTTGCTGATAGGCTGGATTCCTGTACACAACCCCGGTTTTGATTGGCTAGAGAACATACACTGACTGACAGAGCAAATGCAACACCAAGAAGGTGTGGTCAGAACTTTATGCCAATTGCAGAGTAGACTGACGTCACTGAGGTATGCTCATGATGTGAAACGTAGCGAACGATAAATGGGACACGGCGTTGGCGAATGGCCCACTTCGTACCGTGATTTCTCAGCCGACAGTCATTGTAGAACGTGTTGTCGTGTGCCACAGGACACGTGTATAGCTAAGAATGCCAGGCCGCCGTCAACGGAAGCATTTCCAGCAGACAGACGACTTTACGAGGGGTATGGTGATCGGGCTGAGAAGGGCAGGTTGGTCGCTTCGTCAAATCGCAGCCGATACCCATAGGGATGTGTCCACGGTGCAGCGCCTGTGGCGAAGATGGTTGGCGCAGGGACATGTGGCACGTGCGAGGGGTCCAGGCGCAGCCCGAGTGACGTCAGCACGCGAGAATCGGCGCATCCGCCGCCAAGCGGTGGCAGCCCCGCACGCCACGTCAACCGCCATTCTTCAGCATGTGCAAGACACCCTGGCTGTTCCAATATCGACCAGAACAATTTCCCGTCGATTGGTTGAAGGAGGCCTGCACTCCCGGCGTCCGCTCAGAACACTACCATTGACTCCACAGCATAGACGTGCACGCCTGGCATGGTGCCGGGCTAGAGCGACTTGGATGAGGGAATGGCGGAACGTCGTGTTCTCCGATGAATCACGCTTCTGTTCTGTCAGTGATAGTCACCGCAGACGAGTGTGGCGTCGGCGTGGAGAAAGGTCAAATCCGGCAGTAACTGTGGAGCGCCCTACCGCTAGACAACGCGGCATCATGGTTTGGGGCGCTATTGCGTATGATTCCACGTCACCTCTAGTGCGTATTCAAGGCACGTTAAATGCCCACCACTACGTGCAGCATGTGCTGCGGCCGGTGGCACTCCCGTACCTTCAGGGGCTGCCCAATGCTCTGTTTCAGCAGGATAATGCCCGCCCACACACTGCTCGCATCTCCCAACAGGTTCTACGAGGTGTACAGATGCTTCCGTGGCCAGCGTACTCTCCGGATCTCTCACCAATCGAACACGTGTGGGATCTCATTGGACGCCGTTTGCAAACTCTGCCCCAGCCTCGTACGGACGACCAACTGTGGCAAATGGTTGACAGAGAATGGAGAACCATCCCTCAGGACACCATCCGCACTCTTATTGACTCTGTACCTCGACGTGTTTCTGCGTGCATCGCCGCTCGCGGTGGTCCTACATCCTACTGAGTCGTTGCCGTGCGCATTGTGTAACCTGCATATCGGTTTGAAATAAACATCAATTATTCGTCCGTGCCGTCTCTGTTTTTTCCCCAACTTTCATCCCTTTCGAACCACTCCTCCTTGGTGTTGCATTTGCTCTGTCAGTCAGTGTATTTACATTTTCAAGCCCTTTATGGTGCTTGCATTTCTTTGGCCAATACATTCATTCTAAGCATTGTTGGAACTTTTCATATTTTGATTATGATGGTTGCCCAGATATACTTCCGGAGGGATGGGTGGTTGTGGTAGTGATGATAGAAGTATGGAAAGGAGTGTAGGCCGAGGTAGTGATGGTGGTAGTCGTAGTAGTAGTTGATGTAGACGATATGGAGGTGGGGGGGGCGGTGGGGGCTTCTGGGTTGTTTTAGGTTGGTATTCATTAACGGTAGGGAGAGTGTTGGGATTATCAATCATTTGCTGCAGAATATACTCTGGGGTTGGCACCACTGCATATTGTCTGTTGTCGATCTTCGCGCCGCAGGCTTCGAGGACTGCTGTATGGTCTCCGTCGCGTAGATATGCCAGGACCTGCATTGAAGGCCGGGAGGTTGCTCGATCCATGAGTCGGCGCACATCGTGGACTCGGTAGCCGGACTTGCGAAGTAGGGTCAAGATGAAGTGTTCCGTGACGGCGGTGTCCACACCTGTGATGAGACAGGAATACATGGTGTTCTGGGGAAGCGACAGCCAACTAGGCGTCTGCCAATTTATTTTTTCTTGGGCCGACTGAGTTACAATTAGAGGTGAGGGCACCCCGGCCGAAAAAATTAAGGTGTGTTGGTTGATCCCGAGTTAGGTGAGAGTCCTTGAAATACAGTATACTGGTGATTCAAATTTTGCACAATGAATAATGATCACATTACATAGATAATGATAGTTTGTATGTAGATACGATGATAAGCTTTTGGGCCTTTTTTCTTACAGAGAATTTTGCTCTGCGTTTTCAAAAGGTAATCTCGTCTGTTCACGAGCAAGACTTCTCTAAAAATGAATGTAGGTTTGAATGACTTGAACTTTGAATGCCTACCGTTGTCTGTAGTAAGTGGTACTCTCGTTCGCCACTCGACGGCTCCCTGTGCGCAGTGTTAACCATCTCGTGATGAGGAATACGAATTTGGAAAAAATCGTGAAGAAGTACTAAGAGTGAAAGGACAGGGAAGAGAACTACCTGTATGAATCCTTAATGGTTGGCAACCACGTATTACTTAAGTGACAGAGAGTGTCCATGTTGAAATACGTATTTCCACAGCTTCCTGTATAATCCCAGACCTGTAGTGTTTACTGTGGGTTAGAGCTCGAACATCCGGTCGGCGGATCCAGGGTGAGTCTGGGCCCACAAGTAGCCATGGTTGGCTCGTGGTCCGACAGCTCTGCACTCCGATCGGCCAACTGAGCAGAGGAGGAATGGCCACTGCTCTACGCCTCTGAATTCAGGAGACGAAGAGAGGCTGTCTTGAAAGTAGTTTTCCGTAGTTTTCCATTCTTCTGCACTAAGATGAATGCCGAAACAGTTCCTAGTATAGGCAACGAACGCCTACCCCATCACTTTCTCCAAGCATCTCCTGATCTGAGAGACAGCGCGATCGTCTCAGAGGCTCACCTCCGTCTTTAAGGAAGGAGTGAAAACATGTTGTTAGTAGTCGAACATCTTGGAACGCGACATCATGACACATTGATAGGGCGTGCTCAGCTATTGCTGATTTGTCTGCCTGGTTGAGACGGATATTACGTTGGTGTTCCTTGATACGAGTACCAATGGAACCGGAATGTTTGGCCAATGTATACCTTGCCGCAATTACAGGGAATTTTGTACACCCCAGGGTGTATTTTGTACGGGTTATTTCTAAGAGTGGTGCAGCTTTTGTAAGGTAGACCCTTCAACGATGACGGGCACCATGTGTTATAAGAACAATGTACCTTTAACAAAATAAGAAACCAAGATCTTGCACGGAGAAATTTTATTTTACAGGCAGATAAAATAATACAAGGTAGTACACATTGCTATTCAACATACTCACTATTCTTACCCAAGCTCTTGTTCCTCTACATCAAGACATCGATGTTGGCAAGACAGAAATCTGCTTCCAATTTCTGAAGCCACGTCGTGGTATTCATCCTCGTGATCCGAAGACAAGACAAGGTTTGCCTTTTTCTAGGTGAGACAAAGAGACTAGAACTGTGTTACTATGTGTCTTTTTTGGTGGGGGGGGGGGTGCCGTGAGGCTCCGCCCCGCCTCACAGCCCGTGGTGACCTACCTGTTTGGACAAATGATCGACAAGAGAGTACTAACGCAGGAACATAGCCTAGTACAAGAGTACAGAATAACTTGAGGTGCAAAGGCTAGTCTTCTGCCAGCTACTTCCACCCCTCCGTAAAGGAGAAGTTATGAGAAACCTCCCTAAACCCACCAGGCAATCCCATATCTCCTTTCGGCACTGGTTACCCTGTCGCGGTCATACCAAGACATCCCCGGCGCTAGACCACTGCCGCTCAAGAGCCACTGTCACCCCCGGTCCATGGCCGCCTGCAAGGCTTTCAAGGTAGAAAATGGAGAAGATAATAAAATAAAAAAGAAATTTTGACGCGCGGTCGAAAGAGAATAAATAAAAAGTAGTCTTGTAAACGACCATGCGGATGGCCAGTAATGCGAAAGCTCTTCCCAAAGGAGCTACTTCGCATACCCCCTTCAATTTTGGATATTATTTCAGCAGCTATTTATATCATTAAGGACGGACCGCATAGAGAATGTGGTGCCGCACCATTGTTGTCACAGCGGTGGTGGTGGTGAATATTGTTTTAAGAAGACGTACAACTGGGCAATCATCCTCCGATAACATTAATCAGAGGGTAGGGGTGGAGTAGAGGAGATCCGACAATTAGAAAAATGAAGGTATCAGCCAAAGAAAGACAAAGTCCACTACAGGCAAGATAATGAAAGACTCCCTAGGCCTCGTAACCTAATACCGTCGGAGTCTGAAATGAACAAGAGGTGATCAACTGAGGTCGGGTAGGACAGATGAAAGTGAGGAGCCTGGCACAAGCAATGCCAGGGCTCAGCTAAAGACCCCGTGGTCGCCAATCCACGCTCCCAAGTTAAGAGTCTCTGGAGCCCCTTTTAGTCGCCTCTCACGACAGGCAGGAAATATCGTGGGTGTTATTCTACTGCCCCCACCCAGAAGGCAAGTTAACGTATATTAAATCTCACACAAATTTTAAGTCAGGTAGAAGAGAAATAACTGACATGGCGAGCATCACATCTGGCTAGCATTCATCTCTGGTCTTCTGGAGTTCATTCCCCGTAATATTAACGTTGTTACTGCTGATTCCTTGACTAGATATTAACGAATAGTACAGGGCAAGGTATATTGCGGAAATCATATTAAGGAAGTTGTCAAGAAAGGTTACAGATTTCTCCACACGGTTATAAGAGTATTTAGAGGTTGTAGTAAGGAAGTAAGGAGAGGGCATATCAGCCTGTGGCAAGACCCCAACTAAAGTATGGTTCCAATGTATGGGATGCTCACCAGGACTACTTCATACAGAACTGGAAATAATTCAAAGGAAAGCAACGCAATTTGTTCTGAGCGTTTTCCAACAAAGGTGTAGTGTCACGAAAATGTTACAAACTTTGGGCTGTGAAGACTTGGGAGTAAGGAGACGAGATGCTCGACTATGTGGTTTGTTTCGAGCTGTCAGTGGAGAATTCGCGTGGAATGATATAAGTAGACGAATAAGCTTGAGTGGTGTTTTTAAAAGTACTGAAGGACAGAAGTATGAGTATGAAGTTTGAATTCAAGAGGAAATTGGGGCAAATATTCGTTTATAGGAAGACGAGTTAGGGATTGGAATAAATTACCGAGGGAGATGTTCAATAAACTTCCAAGCAATTCTTTACGAAAAGGCTTGGAAAACAACAGATAGGGAATCTGCCGCTTGGACGACTAGCCGAAATGCAGATCAGTGATGATTGATTGATTGCTTGCTTGCTTGCTTGCTTGCTTGCTTGCTTGCTTGCTTGCTTGATTGATTGATTGATTGATTGATTGATTGATTGATTGGTCAGTGGCATATGCTGGGATCAAGACGTGGGCTACCTCTAGACTTACGTTACGGCTTTTCAATGGTTGGTTTAGTGAACGTCAAGCCTTCAGCGTTTTGAGCTGCAGCCAACAGGCAACGGAGAAGCCTGTTGTGTTGTGAAATCAGCTTTACAAGCTACTGCCCTGGCCTCTGCTGCTGCCACTACTCAACCCCTGATCAGTGGATATGCTAGCCTACGCTTTAGCAAATTGAAGTCCGGCTTTGTGGCTAAATGGATAGAATGCTTGCCTTTGGTCCGATGGCCGCGGATCAATTTTCAGAATCAACCTATTCCCCTGGCTTTGGGACTGGGTGTTTGACGTTCTCGCCATTTATTTTATCCTCAGTAGGACACCACCAAGCCTACACAGATGCCATGCATTATTATGATTATTATTATTATTATTATTATTATTATTATTATTATTATTATTATTATTAAATACAAATGCTGAATTTTACAGCGGTCGTATCCATCGTTCACTGGTTTATTAGCTTCCTCGGGAGATCAGTGATGGTGTCTGACCCACGATCACGGGTTCGATTCCAACAAACAAAAGAGAACCTGAAATATTGCATTTCATTTTAGCAGTTGTACCTGTAAAAATAAAACTATATTGATTGCTCTTATAGCAGTAGCCCTGCAGTGTCTTCCTACAAGGGTGTAGAGGGAAAAGGGAGTGAAATACCAGCACTCTGTTTTCTATATGATTAAATCAAAAGTATGAGATGAGGAAGTATGTACGATGAGTAACGCATGGTTAATAGCAGTAGCGATCTGACGGACCGAGGCCTAGAATCCCTACCCCCGGCACTGCTCTTGTCCGATATACAGCAGCAAGCCGCTATGGGCGAGTAGAGGGGAGAGGGACGAGAGTCTGGGCTGCGATATCAGTCTCCGATGCTTAGCTCTCAGAAATACGTACGACGTTTCTTCTCGCTGCTTTCAAGTTCTGAAAATGGAACAATGTGTCATATGCTTACATTATAATGTGCTTTATACTTCCATTGTTCTCAATTTAGGTTTGGGTTTTACCGATAACCTTGGTAGCCCTCAGTATACGCCACTGGTTCTCTACAACTATAGGCATATATATGTCATTGTGTGGGTAAGTATGTATTACATCTCCTCCTAAACCTCTGGAGTAATTTCAACGACCAAGTTCATCACCCTTTGGGGAGGGGGCAAGGGGGAGTGAGATATAAAAATAATCGGAAATAGTGTCGAATTCATAGTTTTCAGGGGTCGATGAGATAAATAATGACACTTCGGACTTTTTAAGTCCAAGATCAGCCCCCTTGGCATAAGGGGTGAGAAAGGGTGAAAAAATAAAATGACCAAAATGACCGAGATTATAGATGTATGCGTGTATTTTGCAGCATAGCTGTCAACTAAATTTGGTGGAAGTAATACTTACTATGTGTGAAAAATGCTGTGAGGACAAGACCCTAACGATCAATAATAGTGCCGAATCCATAGTTTTCAGGACTACTGGGGCGATTTGAACCAAACTTGGTACACTTATGACTTACTATCAGGAGACTAACGGTAAGGGGGAAAGACACTCCTAGCACCCTTAGCGGGTAGGTGACGGGGGAGTGGAATATAAAAATGATCGAAAATAGTGTCGAATCAATAATTTTTGGGGTCGCTGAAGTGAATAGTGACAATCCGGATGTCGTTTAAGTACATGTTGGGCCTTAATAGGTAAAGGCGTGAGAATGGTTGAAGGAAAGAAAATATCTAAATGACCGAAATTATGGATGTTTGTGTGTAGGTTCCGGCGTAGGTGTCAACTAAACATGGTACAAATATTACCTGCTGTGTTGTTGGGTATTCAGCCCGAAGGCTAGTTTGATCCTCCACAGCTTCGCCAACAGCTGTCATAAATAGCCTAGGCGTCACTGAAGAGGCGTACTGGGAAAATGAGGAGTGAGGTAGTTTCCCGTTGCTTTCCTCACCGATCCAGCCGTTGCTATTACATATCAGTCTGCCAAGCCCACTGAAATGCATGCACCAATCGACCCTATGAGCAATATTTTCACACCATTCATAACAGGGACTGTCTGCATAAGGAATGGTATTACTAGCATCACTCATACTTCGTTCACTTTCATATTGTCAAAGCCAAGGATGAGACTGAGACAGGTCAATGTAAGTAACAAATTTGATATAGCCCATACCAGAAGACATAGTGCACTGTAAACACTACATCTCGCCAGCAAAGGCATTATCTGGAAGAAAATACTGTGGGGACAAGACACCCGTAGAAGCTCTAGAGAAGGGGGGCGAAATGTAATTTTAACTAAGAGCGACTGATGTCAGTGTTGAATACATACTTTTCTGGACTATGGGAGTGATTTCAACCAAACTTGGAGGTGTGATAAACTAGTCCCTCTAGGGGTGGGGTGGGAGGGGGTGTAATGTAAAAATAATCCAAAGCACTGTCGAATCCATAGTTTTCGGGGTCACTGAGAAGAATAGTGATACTCTGGACGTCGTTGAAGTCCATGTTTAACCCCCATCGGCGTGGAGATGACAAAGGTGGAAAAGAAAATGTCAAAAATGACCAAAATTACGGATGTACCTGTTTTTATTCCAGCAGAGCCCTTATAAAAAATTGTTACACATTTGACTTACTATCTGAAGAAAATACTGTGGCGTAAAACACCCATAGCACTCCTAGCGAAGGTGGTAAAATTGAAAGAATAAACGAAAATCACTGATATTAATGTTGAATGCATCATGCATCGCTGTGTTGAACTGTGACACTCTAGATGGTTAAGTCATACTTCATCGCAATCAGTATGGAGGTTAAGGAGGGGTGAAAATGAATGTAAAAATAACTGAGATTATGGATGTATAAGGATATGTTCCAGAATATCTCTCAACGAAACTTCGTGCACATAGACTTACCATCTGGAAAAAAAAGTACTATGGAGATGAAACATCCCGAGGGTGGGGAATGGGAGGGGATGACATGTAAAAATAATGGAAAATAACCTATATTAATGTTGAATCCATTGTTTGTGTCTCTGAGACGAATTTAGACGCTCTGGATACCATTTAAGTACACGTTCAGCCTCCCTTGAGACGGGCTTAGTAGTAAATAGCTTAAAATGACCGAGATTAGTGTGAAATCCACTGCTCTTTGGGTAGCAAGGCTGATTGGTGACAGTCTCAATGAGAGTTGAAATCGTGTACATCATATCTATAGCGCGACTGGTAAATACATGTAGGTATCACTTAATTTTTTTTTGAAAGGATCAAATGTTTCCCAGTCAATTCGAGCTTCCGCAAGGACAAAGTTTTACCCGAAAACTAAATAATCTGAAACGTGAAATCAAGCACATCTAAATAACTATAAAACTACATAATAGATGGTAAAATCAACATCCCAAAAAGGCATCCTATAACATTTCACTTCACACATAACTAA
The DNA here is from genome assembly GCF_040414725.1 of Anabrus simplex. Classification (NCBI taxonomy): domain Eukaryota; kingdom Metazoa; phylum Arthropoda; class Insecta; order Orthoptera; family Tettigoniidae; genus Anabrus; species Anabrus simplex. The sequence continues at coordinate 139,021,606 of NC_090267.1, forward strand.
CTGGTAATACATACCTCAAGGGTAAACATTCAAAAAACCATCCGGGCAATGCCGTGTACTACAGCTAGTACCAGTCAAAAATATTACGGTCGCCAGGGATGTTCACATACTCCTTCCAATAGGGTTTCACGTTTCGATGTATTGTAGTCAAAACTTGCTACTTCCCCCCCCATAATAGTTTTCATTAGTGGCTTACTTGCGGGTTACAATGATTAAAAAAATCGTTAATATTGTAGTGAAGTTCCATATTTTATTCGTCTTTCAGCAAATACTGGTGGGGAATGTATTAAGAAGATCACATCATGTTCGGATAGGGTTGTATTAATGATACACTAGTACGGTGAGTTACGGTCTGTTGATTGCAGGGAGTTAGAGGACTACGGATTCCAGCTTGTGTATGTTATGAATGCCGTTATTGACCATACATCATTATGCTGATTACTAGACGTGTTATTGTCTTCCTAACTATGAGCGTGCTCGCTATCAGATATTGGTATTGTAAATTCCTCATTCAGCTACATACACAACCGTTTAACTAGACTACTCCTTGAAAGGTACTCTATGTATTCCAATATTTCAGGACATAACATGAGCCATTATATCTCTTCAAAATACTGCATGCTATAAGGCGAGACATGGTAAGAGTAGGACTTTTATTAATGGCATGTTCCTGACATGTTGACATCTGATGATATAGATGTTGATTCCCATAGGGAATCTGAAATATTTGTCCTGAATGAGTAAACGGACCATTTATATTGGTATTATGTTGACATCTTTTAAAACATGACCCAAAAGCAACAAAGCCCCTCCACCATACCAACTACTGTATAGCAGCATTATGAAAACAGTGGTAACTACAAACGCTTAAAACTCCCTTTGTTGAAATATGAAAACAACGTAACTAACGCCATTCTATACAGGAATAGTGTCGCGATTTTATAAAATACAATTAAAAAAACATCCGAATTAATATTTTTTGTTGTATCGTCATCACAAATTTAGACGGCACAAATGTGTAAATTGAAAACCACGAAAAATCAACTTCAGAACTGCCAACATTGGGGTTCGACCTCACCATCCTCCGAATGCAAGCGCACAGCTATGTAATTCAAACCACGCTGCCCATTTCGCTCGGTGTCCAAAATGTTGAAGTGCTGTAACTTCTGAAGCTGAAGGTATGGAGAAAGGAGTGAGGGCATCCTTTCGTTAGGGGAAAAATCTAAGAACTTAAACTTTTTTGTTTTTTAATTCATCTTAACATATACAATATTTAATTATTTAATATCTCAGAGGGGTAATTCACACTTAACATTTATTAAGAACATAAACTATAATCTATATAAGTACCCTTTCTAGATTTTATATTCAAATTTTTGGACTTGGTCCACTAGTGAACTGACATTTTTGTGCATATTTTTTTCAGCAAATCGAGTTTATTGTTACTACTATTATTGTATTAATATCTTATTAATTTGTGTGTTTAAATTAACATGACCTTGGTTTGTAGGTTTTAAATCTTTATTTTACACAATTATGACTTCATCCCCACTTATTAAACTATCTTCATCTTCCTCCACGTCCTGATTACTGGTTGGTGACCTTCTGGTTCTTTCAGTACTTTGAAGGTAGTAAGCATGGTGTAATGGTGGAATAAGTTTCAGTACATCAAGCATTTCACTCTTTTTGTCGGCTGTTACCATCTTTCTAGTCTTGTAGAATAAGTCCAATGGGATATTCCTCTTCCGCTTCTTCATAAAATTTACCTCACTGAAATCTATCAGTTCATTCAGTGTGTCTTTAAATTTCATCTTCAAAAGATTACCTCTTCGAAATCTCATCCAACGAATCGGGAATATAATCACTGTTCTCTTCCATTATTTCCAAAAATGATAATTATATTCAGTATTCCTCCAGTATTTATTCTCAAAGAACACGCACGAACAAGAACATAAAGACATCTGTTGTGGTTGACCTCCAGTTTCTTTCTCATACCATCATACCATTCACGACCGACTTGATGCCTTGCTCTAGCTGGCTACCATTGGACTTGGTTCACTATTGCTCCGAAAGGTTGCACTAGTATGTCGGAACATTAAGTAACAGCTGCACTCTGGAGGACTGGTATTGAAATGTGGACTTGGTTCACTATTATACCGATTAACTACCAATATTTCCCATCCTAAAAGGGAAAAGTAACAATCAACGACGTGAAAGATATAGACTGCGAAACATACTTGTTACAGCGCCTCTGACTGATGCTTAGTGAACTACGGCCGCCATGACAGTTGCAGGCAAGAGAACTTGACACTTCGATACTGGCCTAGCCGCATGCCATTTTGGCTTAGCCGTATTATCAGGTCATGAATAGATGTGGTTATTTTTGGTGCAAAAATAAAGTTATTTAAAACTAGCAAGTTCAGACGTTTTGCTGTTTTTTTTTTTTTTTGCTCTTTTGCTTTACGTCGCACTGACACAGATATGTCTTATGGCGACGATGGGATAGGAAAGGCCTAGAAATTGGAAGGAAGCGGCCGTGGCTTTAATTAAGGTACAGCCCCGGCATTTGCCTGGTGTGAAAATGGGAAACCACGGAAAATCATCTTCAGGGCTACCGACAGTGGGGCTCGAACTCCCTATCTCCCGATTACTGGATACTGGCCGCACTTAAGCGACTGCAGCTATCGAGCTCGGTCAGACGTTTTGAAAACGCTGTTATAATTAATAAGCCAACGGCCGTAGCCGTGTTGAAACACCGGATCCCGTGAGATCTCCGAAGTTAAGCAACATTGGGCCTGGTCAGGAGTTGGATGGGTTACCACGCGCTGTTGGTGGGGGTAAGGGTATGGAGGAGCGGAAAGGAACTGGCCACCCTACCGCACGTAAACTCCGGCTCAGGAACACCTCTGCGGAGGTTCGGACCTGCCTTCGGGCAGAATAACCCTTACCTTACCTTATAATTAATAATTGTAGGACTTGTAATGAAAATAAGCGCAGAAAATCTGGCGGCCGTTTGGTTGGAAAGAAAATATACAGTATTAATTTGTAATAATACACGTTCTTCTTTATCATGTTGTCAATGTCATGCGCAGCATTTAACTACACCAATCGCCGGGCTGAGTAGCTCAGACGGTTTTCTGACCCCAACTTGGCAGGTTCGATCCTGGCTCAGTCTTTCAGTCCGGTGGTATTTGAAGGTGGTCAAATACGTCAGCCTCGTGTCTATAGATTCAATGGCACGTAAAAGAAGTCCTGCGGGACAAAATTCCAGCACCACGGCGTCTCCGAAAACCGTAAGATTAGTTACTGGGACGTAATGGAAATAGCATTATTATTATTATTATTATGATTATTATTATTATTATTATTATTATTATTATTATTATTATTATTATTATTATTATTATTATTATTATTATTATTAACTGCACCAATTGCCATCAGAAAGGGATTAACGTTGAATTTCACAAGTAGGCGCTATGTATGAACAATTATTCGCGAGTTACTTTAGCACAGGCCTAAACCCAATTTCATATCCCATAGGCCATTCTAATTATGACACATTTTTCTTCAAGGTTTCCTTTGAACTCCGCTGTGGGTGGTGGCGGTAGAATAACACACACAATATTCCCTGGCTGTCGTAAGAAGCGACTAAAAGAGGCCCGAAAGGTTCTTAACTTGGGAGCGTGAGTTGGCGACCACGGGACCCTTATCTGAATCCTTGTGCCAGGCTCCTTACGTTCGTCTATCCTATCCGACCTCACTTGGCCAACTCTTGTTATTTTCCGACCCAAAGTATTAGAGTAATTGAGGCCTAGGGAGTCTTTCAATTTCACGCCCTCCATAGCCCTTGTCTTTCTTTGGCCGATACCTTCATTTTTCGAATTGTTGGATCCCTTCCGTTCTTTCATTCTGATTAGTGTTACATAGAGGATGGTTGCCTAGTTGTACTTCCTCGTAAAGCAATAAACACCACCACTCCACTTTCGTGGAGAGAAGAGGATTTAATATTGCATCATTACCATACACCTTATGAATAGCTTCTATTTGAATTGTTGTTTAGGTACCCTACTTACTATGACTAATTCACATTATTTCATTAAATATTGTTTAACAGGAATCTGGAGCCATCTTCAAACCAACACAGTCTATTACCACATAACCACAAACGAATTATTATTATTATTATTATTATTATTATTGTTATTATTATTATTATTATTATTATTACACAATTTGCTTTACGTCGCACTGACACAGATAGGTCTTATGGCAACGATGTGATAGGACAGGCCTAGGAGTGGCCTTAATTAAGGCGCAGCCCCAGCATTTGCCTGGTGTGAAAATAGGAAACTACAGAAAAATGTTTTCAGGGCTGCCGACAGTGGGGTTCGAACCCACTATCTCCCGGATGCAAGCTCACAACTGCGCAGCCCTAACCGCACGGCCAACTCACCCGTTACAAATTAATTATTCACACTGGTTAAACACTGTCATCACACAAATTCTACGGCGCTCTTAATACATGTATTTTAATTGTTTAAATCATAATTAAGGTCGGTTTTAGTGCAAGAAACATAAAGGATAATGAATTTAATGTATACGTCTATACACGTAGGCTACAGCAACTCGGCCATGACACCTGTAGTTTGTTTTGCCTTCAAGTGTCATAGCTGCCAGCAGTTCAAGTAGATTCAAAGATTGTCGGCAGGTAGCAGTCTATATCTTTCATGTCGTTGAACACAAATGTTTACTTTTGTATTTGATCTACTTTTGCACTGAACCACTCACATATACCAATACACTCACAGATTATTACGTAGCTGAAATCAGTTAAATTATACGAGAGTGCTTGATAGAGAAACATATGGCTTACTTTTAATATTCCAAATATTTTATCTAATTAAGTTTCAGGTAGTCCGCCTCTGTGGTGTAGTGGTTAGTGTGATTAGCTGCCACCCCTGGAGGCCCGAGTTCGATTCCCAGCTCGGCCACGAAATTTGAAAAGTGGTACGAGGGCTGGAATGGGATCCACTCAGCCTCGGGAGGTCAACTGAGCAGAGGTGGGTTCGATTCCCACCTCAGCCATTCTGGAAGTGATTTTCCGTAGTTTCCCACTTCTCCTCCAGGCAAATGCCGAGATGGTACCCAACTTGAGGCCACGGCCGCTTCACTCCCTCTTCCTTGTCTATCCCTTCCGATCATCCCCCCCCTCCCGCAAGGCCCCTGTTCAGCATAACAGGTGATGCCGCCTGGGCGATATACTGGTCATCCTCTCCAGTGTGTCCACCGACCTAGAGTCTGAAGCTCCAGGACACTGCCCTTGAGGCGGTAGAGGTGGGATCTCTCGCTGAGTCCGAGGGAAAAACCAACCCTGGGGAGTAAACAGAAGAAGAAGAAGAAGAAGTTTCAGGTAAATATTTTTGATAATTCCTTAAAAGCATCTAGAACTCAGAATGTATAATCCACACCTCATGAACATGGAAACATGAGGTAGAAGGCTCAGAAAGAAAGAAATTTCACGTTCGTGTCAATATACAGTACTCCGAAACGTATCAGACGGATCGTTAAACGGAAACTCTTTTTCACAGACGGCCTCTTCGGCCCTTTTCTTTGAGGAGTCGTGTGACCAACAAGAAGGATTCCATCGCTTTGATATGAAGCTAACTGATGGGAACAATTACATCTCGGCTGAAGCAGCGCCTTAATTGTCCTCGCGCAGCTGAGTAACACATTTCCCTGATCAAGAAAACTATTAAGTCTGTAGCAGAGCTGAAAACTGAATAACAGGGTTGCGTTTATAACCGCTACGCTAAAGAGTTGTTCAGGATAAATATAATGTGGCATCATGTGCATTCAGTTAAATTTGCAACTACCATGCGCGGTTTTTAGCAATGAATGGGCTAACAGCTGTATGTGTCAGAAGTACGAATTCAAAAATTATGCTTTGGAAGTTCCATGACATGTGTTACTGCATACCGGATCAGGAGTAGTGTGTTGATGTCTGGATCCCAAGATCATGGGTTCAAACCCTGTGGAGGTGGGCTAAGTGATGTCCATTCTGGAGGTCATTTTATATGATGCTAATATGTAAATATTCTCAGGTGAAACATTCGGTGTTTATCCGACATAAATAATTGAAAATCAACGGTAGATCGTCCAACGGAGTTCTAATTTCTCTTTCATCTGGTAGGATAAAACGTGACGACGAAATTGAAACACAGGCAGCCTAAATGACGTCAAAACAAAACGCCTGTACTTGGCAAATTGAAGCTAAATGAAGCCACAAATACTAGTACTACTGACAATAACAATAACAATTTTCTTAACCTAGTTATTTTGGGGTCACTGTAGCCACCTAGACTCATTTGGGTTTTGGTCGGAGGTTTAAGACCGGATGCCCTTCCTGACGCCACGTGAATCTTGAGATGAAAAATCTCGACACTGGCCCGACTGGGATTTGAACCACAGCCTTACGGGTAGGAAGGCAGGTAAGCCACTGAGCTCATTACGCCCACCACTAATAATAATAATAATAATAATAATAATAATAATAATAATAATAATAACAATAATAATAATAATAATGGCTTTATTTCCCACTTCTAACTTTTACGGTTTTTAGAGACGCCAGTTGCCGGAAAGTTGTTCCGCAAGAGTCCCTTTAGGTAGTGATATATAATGACTCGAGGCTGACGTGCTTGAGCACCTTTAAATACCACTGGAAGAATCTGGATCAAACCCGTCAACTTGGGCTCAGAAGCCAGCCTGAGCCTGTCAGTTCATTATTATTATTATTATTATTATTATTATTATTATTATTATTATTATTATGGTCATATTGGCGTGTACAATAATTTGAGACCCTTTTAAGTCATTACGTAACAACTCGTGGTGGTAATAATATTTTATGCGTACAATATTAAGTTAATGAATATTCATAACAGCGTTGTCGTTCATCATCGTCTCATACTTTTGGAAGCTCCACTCAAACATATGCTTGGAGGAAGTTGTTAGAGATACCTTGTACGATACACAATTAAGCAGAGTATTAAAATCACATTTTAAAAATAACATCGTTTAGACTCGAATTCAATGATGAAACAAGTTTTTTAAGAGTAAAAATAAAGTGTTTTTATTAATTTACAGCTAACTTATTTCTAAGCTCCATCTATGCCAGGTATTAATAAGGTGGTTTCATTCCAACACTTCATTTAGCTAAGTAACTTCGAAATACCTCCTTTACGGAGACGTCCAATATACGAACTAATAAGATGGAAATACTGCAGATACTTCCGTAAACAATATTAATTAATCAGACTCCTGGCATACCTGACCTCACCACTACCACCACCCTTCGGAATGAGAATGATATTCAAGTCAAACAGACAAGGAGCAAGGGGATCCTTGGTATTTGCAGTGTGGTAGTAAGCGTTACGGATAATTAAATCAACACTACAAGGGTAAGTTCGAAAGAAGACATGAGTCAAGAGAACTACGTTTTGTAGGAGAAAAGGAAAAGGTATTTCTGAACGTTTGGTGTTTGTAATGGTGCCATCATCCTTGGATATATGCCTAGCCTGTGGTGTAACAGGAATATACATGTCGGAAGTGCAATATGTACGTACATAATTTTCGTTGAGTTAAATGCTTGGATGGTTCATGGTGTGGGTTACTGTAGTCACGTCCTAGTTCGTGAACCACGGGCAACGGCTGAGTGGCCTAGTAAGTGGTCCTGAGAGTCGGGATACCAGTCGCTCCGGAATGGGAGTGGGCATCTCGGACATATTCTGAGTCATGACCCTCCTTGTGTTCAGGCTGCTAGGACTATACAATCCCCCGGTGGTCCCTAACCCGTTAGAGGAGAGATCCTCACTTGGACTATGCGTAAGTAGGGTAACATCCTGCTTCATGAATTTACCGAACTCAGAACATTTCAAGTAAGCCTCGGACCTAGGGAGTGACGGAGTCCCACTCCCATTCGACAGGCGAGGGACTCCTTGGAAACAACTTGGCGAAATAAATGGAATTTGATGGGGGCTATAAATATTAATGGGACTTATGGGAGAAAGAAGGTAGAACTGGCTGAGTCAGCAAAGAGGATACGTATGGATGTGTTACGAGTAAGTGATGTTCGGGTAAGAGGAGATAACGAGGAAGAGATAGGAGATTATAAAGTGTACTTGACGGGTGTTAAAAAGAGAAGAGCAGAGTCTGGGGTAGGGCTCTTTATCAGGAACACTATTACACGCAACATAGTTCCTGTTAGGCACATAAATGAGCGAATGATGTGGGTAGATTTGGCAGTTGGAGGAATTAGGACGAGAATTGTGTCGGTGTATTCACCATGTGAGGGTGCAGATGAGAATGAAGTTGACAAGTTCTATGAAATATTGAGTGACATCGTAGTCAGGATCAACAGCAAGGATAGGATAGTGCTAATGGGCGATTTCAATACGAGAGTTGGAAATAGAACTGAAGGATACGAAAGGGTGATTGGTAAATTTGGGGAAGATATGGAAGCTAATAAGAATGGGAAGCGTTTGTTGGACTTCTGTGCTACTATGGGTTTAACAGTTACGAATACATTCTTCAAACATAAGGCTACTCACAGCTACACATGGGAGGGTTGGGGTACCAGATCCATAATAGACTATATGTTAAACGACTTCGAATTCAGGAAATCTGTTAGGACTGTACGGGTTTTTCGGGGATTTTTCGATAATACAGACCACTATCTAATCTATAGTGAACTAGTGTATCTATACGCCCAGGATAGAGAAAGTGAAATCTGTCTGCAAACGAATAAGGGTAAAAAATCTCCAGGATGAGGAAATTAGACAGAAGTTCATGGATATGATTAGTGAGAAGTTCCAAACAGTTGACAGTAAGCAAGTTCGGGATATAGAAAGAGAATGGGTGGCATACAGGGATGGTGTAGCGGAAACAGCAAGGGAGAATGCCTAGGAACATATGTGTGTAAAGATGGGAAAAAGCGAACATCTTGGTGGAACGATGAAGTAGAGCAGCTTGTAAATGTAAAATGAAGGTTTATCAGAAATGGCTCCAAACAAGGGCTGATGCAGACAGGGAATTGAACGTAGATGAAAGAAACAGAGTGAAACAAATAGTAAAAGGAAATCTTCATGGTGGTGTCACGAACAACCAATCATGACATCAACAATCACGCAAAACTTAAAAAAAGCTTGCCTTTTATATTTCATACCCGGATCCTTAGCTAAATTGTTAATGTGCTGGCCTGTGGTCAAAATCTGAGTTCAATTCCCGGCCGGGTCGAGGATTTTACTCTTCATTGGTTAATACCGATGGTTCGGGGGCTGGGTGTGCGTACCGTCTTCAGCACTAGAATTCATCATAGGTATGGCCTCATGTTTATAAACACGCAGGTCACCCATAAGGTGTCAATTCGAAAGACCTGCACCAGTCCTCACCGGAGGCCACACGCCATCATTATTACATTCATTTTTTGTATATCCATTTCATGTATTAATTAGTGGTTTGGAATAGCTGCCTGATTTCCAACTTGAGGGTCTAGGTACGAATCCTGACGGGAGCCAGTTTAGAATTTTTACCTGGATTTTGTGATGGTTGTTTCTTCTTGATTGGCCCCCGATCCATTGCTAACCTGTGAGCCGGCGATGGTAAGTTTGAATCCTGGCCCCAGTTTAGGTATAAGCTCAGGTGGTATGGAATAAGTTGATTCACATTTCTGGAGTTAACAATTATAATTGGTAAAGCTATTTGGTGTGTACTCCATGAGCCGCCACCTTTGGATAATGTGTTGTGGTTATAACCGAATATACAGGCCCTTGGAGGGGTGAAAAGTAAAGGCTTCCGCTATAGGTAACCTCAGCACTTGGTGGCGTAGAGTTGTTAGCTCTACGCCCGGCCGCCTTTCCCCCCAGGAATTAACCTCGTACTCATTTTTGATATAGGCTGAGTGAACCTCGGGGCCATATGCACCTCCGGAAGTGGAAATCTCGTCTCTTAAATTTTACGACTTCCTGGCGGGGATTCGAACCCACTTCCTTCCGGGTGAACCGAGCACGCCTTCACCACCGCGGCCAGGCAGCCCCACCGTTAAATCGTAGGGCAAGCTAAATTCAAAATTACACTTAATTTAATTTCGTGTGGCTATTTCTATCCGAGTGCAGCCCTTGTAAGGCAGGCCCTGCGATGAGGGTGGGCGGCATCTGCCATGTGTAGGTAACTGCGTGTTATTGTGGTGGAGGATAGTGTTATGTGTGGTGTGTGAGTTGCAGGGATGTTGGGGACAGCACAAACACCCAGCTCCCGGGCCATTGGAATTAACCAATGAAGGTTAAAATCCCCGACCCGGTCGGGAATCGAACCCGGGACCCTCTGAACCGAAGGCCAGTACGCTGACCATTGGGGTTTTGAAGAAGTATATTACGTTTCATTTATATGGTTTCTTGCTCCTTCGGTTTGCTCTATCATTTTTCACACACCTTCCATAGTGAAATTGCATCGTACTTCGATACATTTCAGCACCGTGATCAACACATTTGCCTGAGAGCTAGTGAAATTTTAATGTCCAGGATGAAATTGGAAATAAGGATGGGAAAGAGAGAAAGACACTGGAGCATGAAAAAAGATCATTTCGTCATGTACCTGGAATGGAAGAGGAAGAATATGGACAATGTCAATTCTTAGGATGGGGTAGAAAACATTAACAGATGCAGATTCCTCTTATGGGTGAGAATTAAGTCAGATGGCGGTCTCATTAAATAATTATTGTGGTGGTAATAATTCTTAGAGGGGAAGTAAATCGAAATAATCGCCTCCCGCTTAGCCCTTCAACTACAGAAAAAAAGAAGAAGAGGCCCAATCCTCAAAGAATAAAAAAACAGAAGAGCCATGGAAGGCGCTGAATTATGAACTTCATTACCATAAATTAGACGTTTCTATTTACTTCATTATTCACCGAATGAGTTGGTTACTCGCTTCGAGTCACGTAGCTATGGGATTTTATTCGGGAGATGGTATGTTCGAACCCCACCGTCGGCAGTCTTGAAAATAGTTTCCTGTGGGTTTTACGCCAGCTCATGCTGGGTCAATATCATATTTAAGTCCAAGGACACTACTTTTCCAGTTCTAGATCTTTCCCATCCCTACGTCACCGAACTTCCGTGGGTTAGTGTAACGTTAATCCATTAGGAAAAAGACCACTGTTGTTAAAATAAGTCTAGAGACAACACAAATATAACACATGTATTGCACCCGTCCACCTCCCGAGTCCCAGACTAGCATTTATCTCAGGGGTGTCGGTTCATCATTTAAGTCCACGAATATATAAATATAGAGGCATAATAGAACACGGGAATGAACGGAGCAATTTAAAATTAAAATGGGGAAAGCTCGATTGTAAACTTGAATTTAAGGACTCCATGATAGGACTAGGAAGTGACTGTTAACTTTAAAAAGGGTCTCATCTAACTACAATAAAAAGATTATGAGAATGGTTTCCTTTGAAATAATTGCCAGAAAGAGCAGTTTATTACGCCACCCGACGTACGAAACTTTGATACATTTGGCAATGATATTTAAATTTCCACACATGTTACATAAACAAATCACTTGCTATACCGCAAGTGGTATCAATATCTTGCTGGGTTGCTTCTGAAATAAAATGACATTTTGAGGTATAATTTACGGATCGATTCCATTTGAATCGAACCGTTGTTCAAGGATATAGCTTCCTTCTATCGGGAGCCCGAGCATAACCCATGTTACGGTCGGCTTCCCGATTTAACTAAGATGATGTACCCCGGCTATATACATTTTTCCGAGACCGGTACTCGGACTGGGTAATGTTTCTCGTGAATTACGAAAAATGGATTACACGGACAGTTCCTATCTTACGATGTCCAGCTGATGCCATACCACTGAATTAGCATTTATATTTTATTTACACATGATCTGAGATGTTACAAAGTAGCCTCAGTAGACTACTGCCACAGATGAGATAACGAGAAGCGGTGGGAAATACCGTGCCAATGACCTCCCCTCGCATCGCGGGCGAAGTAAACAAACACACCAAGTATTACAGTAACTCGTCCCGTGCGGAAACCGTATGATAACGAGGTAACAAATGATTATAATCTTTATCATTCTTATTATTCAAACATACGAATCGAGGGATGTTGTCACCAACTAATTAATTCACTATCGTCAGAATATTCATTTATCCATGAAATTATCATCCTTGAAATAATAATAATAATAATAATAATAATAATAATAATAATAATAATTATTATTATCATTAACGATTCCTGGCACTGTCACGTTTGATTAATATCGTCATTATTATGCGGGACGCAAACACAGATGGTTATTACTGTTATTATTATTAGTATATCCCTCTTGTGGTTATTATTATTATTATTATTAATATTATTATTATTATTATTAATGTTACTCAAGATTATTATTATTGTTACCAAGTTTTTGCGGTAGTTAGAGGTGAAAGAAGGTGCGGGTGTGAACGGGTCTCAAGCTACGAAATTAGAGTTCATGTAAAATTAACAAGGTTATATTTTCTTTTCAAAATAAGGAAATAAAAAGCATGGCAGGTACAGAGTAGCAAGTCAACAAAATGTAGTTACACAATTTACTGGATTTGGGCTTCGCGCCCCGACTTCACAATGCTTGGGCAATCAGCCCAACCTTACTTCAAAATAAGTTTTAACAGAGGGGCAGAAAACCCCATTCATGCTCAGGAGCACTTGCTCCAAATTACACAGAAAAGCCTCCTCGAGGCATACAACACTCAATTTTCAAGAAAGAGCTACTCGCTCTCAAACTTTAAGCCTCTGAAAGGCCACACCAAACTCCACCTTCAAGTTGTCCTCTCAGGACATAGACACAGGGGTAAAATACCCAACCTACTGAGGTCTATTAAGTGAGAAAAGATTAATTACATGACCTCTAAAATAACAATTTGAGAGGAGGCGAACTTGCGCTCCTAATACTCTTTGTTTAAAACCTACTTGGCACTAGGCCGTTAATACAAGGGCTAATCCCATACTAAAGAGGTGACTTAAGAAAGAAACAATTTACATTACCTTAAAGAAGAATAGGTTGAGAAAAATAAGTTCACCTCAAAACAATATGAGTGGGAGCTCGAGAGGGTTAAGCACTCTCTATCCCGATATGTAGTTTAAAGATAGAATAGATACCAAAGGTCTTTACATTTTAAGGAAGGTTACATTATGGAAAAACTTCGGACCCGCCCTGAGAGTTAAACTGCTGAGCTAGCAAAGAAAGAAGTTATCAATCGGCCATTACCTTGTTGTTGACCGCTGCCGAAGAAAGAGGCGCTACCTGCCCCCTGCTATGTACTTTACACACTGAGAGATGGTACAGAAGTGGCGCAGAGACCCTAAAATCAGCAGTTTATATACTCTCGCGGAAAGTTCGAGGCGTTTTAGGAAGGAAAACACCCGCCCACAATCTTTTATTGGTGGTTAAAGAAAACCCCTACACAAGATGAAGTAGAAACACATCATTGGTGGAAAATTAATTTAAGAAATTCGGGATTGGCTAAATTCAAAACAAGGGGAAAGAAAGGGTTAATATTGCCAACTTAAACAATGACTGAAAGAAATTTAGCAAAGAACAAACTTTTGAAATTAAATTTTCTCCAAAGAAAACAGTTCTTTCACTCCGCACTAGGGTGCACTATTGTTGATCTTCAGTAGTGTCCTCTAGAAGAGAAAGTTCACACTTCTTACTACAAGCAAAAAAAAAAACGTCGAAAATGACACAGTTCAAAAACTCCAAAATTTCCAGGTAGTGACATCTTCTGAGAAAGTAGAAAATTAATACCGTAGATAAAGTTCAGACTTCCTCCAGCAGAGGAGTTTCAACTGGCGCAAATTTTAAGTAAGCGGCGTGGAGGTGTACCGCTCGGTACAGACCTCCCCCCCCCAAAGGTTCCTCCAGGGGTGACACATGAAATTTGTTTGAAAACAAGGTCCAAGTTATGATGTGGATATGAAGATTGATTGCAGAAGCATTTATCGAAATGGTTGAAATTTAGTTTGATTCAGTTTCAAAAATTCTTGTAGTAACAGCGGAAGTACTGTCTTAATGTTTGTAGAAGGTTGAATTGAGAAGGAAAAATTTAGTTTTAAAGTTGAGGAAAAAATTTTCTAAGTCCACCAGATATTGTTGTTGAATTCTCAGGTGTAGTAATTGCTGATAGTAATTGTCCATGTAGTTAATTAAATTGGATGGCCAGACCGGCCGTTGCAGCTTGTGTCCAGAGGAGGCCGCTCGGACCCCTCAAGTACCCTGAGATACCGCTCGCCCGCACTATGAGAGGAGTAGAGGTGTTGAAGCACGCCGCGCCCGCGGTGAACATATACAGGCTACGGCCCAGTAGCAGGTCGTGCGCCGCACATCAGCCTTGGCCGGGAGGAGGGCTCCGGCTCGCCGTGCACATGTCGTCCTCGCTGGGGAAGAGGGGGCCCTTCCTCTATCCCAGTCGCAGCACGGCGCCGCGCGGCTGCGGGGGCACTGAAACATTAAAGCTAGGCGGCAGAATTGTTGGACCATCATCATTTTTTTTGAGGGCACAGGCTTTGTGGAGAGGTTGAGGGGCCAGCGGCGTGCAGAAATTCATTTCAGATGCGAGCCACTGTGTGCAGTAGAGCAGGAGACGGGAGCGTGGTAATGGCCGTGGCAAGGATAGGATGGCAGTTTAACCGTGCGGGGAAGGTTTACAAAAAACTTACATATGAAACAAAATATTATAGAAGGGGCAGAATGCCTTAAAAGTGAAAACTCAAAAAAAAATATAACCTTCATATTCCTTTCACGATTATATGAAGCAAGTTAACCCAGAAATTACACCGGTTTCACCTGTGACAGGTGAACCCTAAATATCCTCTCGGTGGCTGGATTGCTTAATAATAATGTGACCGGCGTAAGGAAATCTAGAATGATACACGGCCCATGAAATCTGGGGGCAAGCTTGCCCGCGGGAACAAAATTCTTGACCATCACCTGGTCACCTACCTTCAAATGGGTGGGTCTCCGTCCACGATCATATCTTTCCCTAACCTTTTCATGAGAGACTTTAAGATTGGCTTTAGCCTTCTTCCAAAGATCTTTAATATTATCCGGATCTATTGTCTCGGGTAGAATGTCACTCAGTGACCAGAGGTTAGAGAGCGGCGTGTTGGGAACGAACTTTGAACATCAAAGAAGCTGGAGTAAACTTGTGAGATTCATGAACCGCCGAATTCAAAGCAAAAGCTAACCAATGCAGGGACGTGTCCCACCTGGAATGATCTTCATGATGATAGGCAATAAGCGCGGACCTGAGATTACGATTAACCCGTTCAGCCAGAGATGGTTGAGGGTAATAAGCAGAAGTAGTTACATGAGAGATGGAAAAGTCAAAACAGAATTTACGAAAAAGATTTGATGTGAACGCCTTTGCATTATCAGACACAATATATTGGCACGGACCAAAAGAAGCAAAAATAGAATTTAGGCAAGTAATGGTGGACTGAGCGGTAGCCAGCTTAGTCGGAAATAACCAGGAAAATCTAGTAAAGCCATCTACGCATACAAAGATAAACTTGTTAGCATTTCCCTTAGACTGGGGGAAGGGTCCTACATAATCAATATACAGGCGTTCCATGGGGCGCGACGCTTGATGAGAAGACAAAAGGCCTACCTTGGTGGACATGGTTGGTTTACTAAGCAAACAGGATTTACAAGCTTTCACTAGTTCACGGATTTCACCGTCCATACCTTTCCAGATGAACATTTCACGAATCTTCTCACGAGTTTTAAAGATACCAAGATGCCCTCCTAATGGGGTCTCATGATAATACTTGAAGATCATAGGTACAAGAACAGCTGGAACGACAACTTTCATCATCTTATCATGCCTCAAAGGGCAACATAAAACACCATTCCTCAGAACATAAGGGACCACAAGTTCCCCAGAAGAAAGGGTTTCCATTATCGGAGCCAGCGTCGGATCTTCACGTTGGTATTTCTCGATATCCCTAAAGAGCATGGGAGCATCTGTTAAGATGTCATTAACATCAGAGAGTATGGACTCGGAAGGTGATGAACTGTCGACCGGTTCATGGGTCTCGACGTCGTTGGAAATCATACGTCTGAGTCCATCAGCAACAACATTTTCGGTGCCTCGGATATGCCTGACATCGAATTGGAAGGCAGAAATACGGATGGCCCAACGGGCTATACGGCCAGTACGACGCGGCCTATCTAAGACCCAGCTTAAGGCTTGATTATCTGTCTCCAGGTCGAATTTGACATGTTCCAGATAGAGACGGAACTTTTCTAAGGCAAATAAGACTGCCAAACCTTCAATCTCATAGATAGAATACTTGGCTTCTTGAGCCGACAAGGTCCTAGATGCATAGGCGATGGGTCGCATCCCTAGTTCAGTCTCTTGAAGAAGGACTGCAGCTACTGCTGACGACGACGCGTCGGTTTGGACAATGAATTTCTTTGAGAAATCAGGCATAGCAAGGGCAGGGGCATTACAGAGAGCTAATTTAAGATCTTCAAAAGCGGCTTGTTGAGAAGGTCCCCACTCGAATTTGATGCCTTTCCTACGAAGATGGTTCAAGGGCGCCGCTCTATTAGCAAAGTTAGGAATGAACTTCCTGAAGAAATTCACTATTCCAATGAACCTGGTAATACCTTTGATGTCCTTAGGGGGTTTAAAATCACGGATGGCCTGTGTTCTCGAATGATCGACTGCAACACCATCAGGTGACACAATATGCCCTAGGAATGACATAGAGGGCTTAGCAAAGGCAACCTTGGACAACTTGACAGTTAACCCAGCCTTACGAAGGCGATCGAGAACTTCTCGCAGATGATCTAGATGTTCTTCAAAAGTCTCTGAAAATACGACGACATCATCCAAGTAGTGGTACAAGTACTCAAATTTGATGTCGGAGAAGACCCTATCTAGCAGCCTAGTGAGTACAGCTGCTCCCGTGGGGAGCCCGGAAGGCACGCGGTTGTATTCGTATAAATTCCAGTCCGTGGCAAACGCTGTAAGATGTTTAGACTCTTCGGCTAGAGGAATTTGATTGTAGGCCTGATTCAAGTCCAAGATGGTGAAGAACGTGGCCTTACGGAACCATGAAAAACAAGAATGAAGGTCGGGAAGGGGCACAGATTGTAACACCACCTTCCGATTGAGAGCCCTATAATCAATGACAGGCCTGAACCCCCCTGGGGTTTCGGGACTAGAAAAATAGGCGACGAATACGCCGACTTAGAGGGCCTAATAATACCATCCTTCAACATCTGATCGATGATTTCTTTCAGAGCCTTCATTTTAGGTGGAGATAGCCTATAAGGTGGAAAACGGACAGGAATTGAATCCGTGACCTCAATTTTGTATTCGATAAGGTCAGTAACACCAAGAGTATCAGAGAACACCTCTGGAAACGACTGACACAATTTACGAATACTATCAGCCTGCTCCTCAGGTAGATGTCTAAGGTCTAACAACATCTCATCCTGGGTAGGCGAAATAGATGAACATGATACAGAATTACACTTTAACAAGGGAATTTTACAATTGGACGCAAATTTGAATGTGCACGACTTACTCTGAAAATCGAGCACAAGACCAGTATGAGAAGTCAGCTCCCAATATAATGGGGAAAGACAAGTGCTTGGCCACCAACAATTTGATTTTCCATGTAAATTTAAAAATACGAATTTTGACCTGTAAAGAACCTAGAATTTCTAATGGGGATGAATTAGCCGAAACATATTGAACAGGAGATGAGTCATAGTCAGGTAGTTTACAAACAGACTTCAATTTTGCATACCATTCGGCCGAAATAATAGAACAAACACTGCCTGAATCTAATAGAGCTGTTATAGGTTCGTTATTTACCTCAATTTTGAGAAAGGGGACCGGTGCTGGGGTATCCGCCGCAATCCTAAGACACTCTTTAGGGCATTCAAAAGATAGATTTGCAGATTGAACATTCCCTGAATTTACGACCTGTTTGCCAGGGGCTGAGCCTCGGGAAGATGGATTAGTCGACTCAGCCGAAGCCACTAGTCACTTTTGATTGTTGTTGGAAGTTGCACCTGAAGTTGAGCAGGAGGGGGTGCTATTCGAATTGGGACAATTCTTACCGATATGTGAGAAAGCCCCACATTTAAAACAGCCTTGTGATGAACCAGCTCCATTATTTGCCCTACTAGATTTGATCAATGGACACTTGTTCCGCAGATGTTCAGGCGACCCGCAAGCGTAACATTTACGAGGAGTGACTGATCGGCGAGGTGGAGGCCGAGTATTACTAAAGGAAGGTGGGGGTTCTTTCGCGACACGCAAGGAATCGGCGTATCTAACCCCTTCCGCTGAAACGGCCAATGCTTCAAGTTCCGAGAAGGTTTGCGGGCACGCCGCGAAACACAAATATGACCTATAGGACGGTGAAATTCCTTCTACAATAGCCTGTACAATCTGGTCTTCAGGAAAATGAAGAGCAAACACCCTAGTATAGAATTTAATATCTTGGATAAAATCTGCCAAGTTTTCATCCAAACGCTGTACACGATAATAGTACTTCTGAATAAGGGAGGACCTGGCCCTAGCCGGGATGAAGTTAGCTAGCAAGTGGGCGTGGAAATCCTCAATAGATGATTGCTCGGCAATGGCTCTTACTGTTTTGTAGGAGAGAATGCCAATTGCATAGGGATAGATAATTTGCAAAATCTGACATGGGGAAAGAGAAAACACAAGGGCATGATCCTGAAATTCAAATAAAAATCTTAAAAAGGAAATTACTTCACTGGTGGTATAAACGGAAAACTTAGAGATACCTCTGAGCAACATTGCCAATGGATGAGGCAAACTGCTGAACCCGGGTGACATAGTAGGTAAGGGTTTCAGTGGCAAGGAAGTTAATTCAGAACGTACATTATTTAATGAGTTACGGCGTTCAGACTCGTCCAATGGGGCAGAGGTTGTTTGAGCAGCGATGGTTTTCCTATTTACTTCTCCCTTAGGAGGCTCTTCCTCGCTACCTACATTCACTGTGGTGGGTAGATCGCTTTTGGGAGGAACCTCCCCAGTTAACAATTGAGTGACCTTGCTAGATAATTCAGAAATATTTTCAAGCAGCGTACTAGCTTCCTTCTTCTGAACGTCATTCAACTTTAGAGACAACAGATCGTTAACTCTATTTGAAAAATGAAACAGCCTGGCTTGCACACCCTTAATTTGATTAGGAGAAGGATCATTTTCATCAAAAAAACTAACTACAGATGCTAGCCCAGTAATATTCTCGACGATCGTGGAAAGAGAGTCGTCAATTTCTTTCTCTCCCAAGGTGGGGATGGAAATGGGAAAATCAAGGGACTCTCTAAGCTTATTTGTGTCTACTGCAACCGTGCCTCCAGATTGCACATTTCTGATAGTTAACTCATAGATCAACTCCTCTTTGCGCAAATAGTTAAGATGGAGAACATCGCGAGGGCCGGGCATGATGACAGAACAATTTTGAAAAACTCATAAAATTCCAGCAACTGAGAAAATGGTTAGAGTTCGGAACAAAACAATGTTTAGCCGTCAAAAGGGGCTAAATTGAGACCCATTCAACCACGCTCTGCTACCACTTGTTACCAAGTTTTTGCGGTAGTTAGAGGTGAAATAAGGTGCGGGTGTGAACGGGTCTCAAGCTACGAAATTAGAGTTCATGTAAAATTAACAAGGTTATATTTTCTTTTCAAAATAAGGAAATAACAAGCATGGCAGGTACAGAGTAGCAAGCCAACAAAATGTAGTTACACAATTTACTGGATTTGGGCTTCGCGCCCCGACTTCACAATGCTTGGGCAATCAGCCCAACCTTACTTCAAAATAAGTTTTAACAGAGGGGCAGAAAACCCCATTCATGCTCAGGAGCACTTGCTCCAAATTACACAGAAAAGCCTCCTCGAGGCATACAACACTCAATTTTCAAGAAAGAGCTACTCGCTCTCAAACTTTAAGCCTCTGAAAGGCCACACCAAACTCCACCTTCAAGTTGTCCTCTCAGGACATAGACACAGGGGTAAAATACCCAACCTACTGAGGTCTATTAAGTGAGAAAAGATTAATTACATGACCTCTAAAATAACAATTTGAGAGGAGGCGAACTTGCGCTCCTAATACTCTTTGTTTAAAACCTACTTGGCACTAGGCCGTTAATACAAGGGCTAATCCCATACTAAAGAGGTGACTTAAGAAAGAAACAATTTACATTACCTTAAAGAAGAATAGGTTGAGAAAAATAAGTTCACCTCAAAACAATATGAGTGGGAGCTCGAGAGGGTTAAGCACACTCTATCCCGATATGTAGTTTAAAGATAGAATAGATACCAAAGGTCTTTACATTTTAAGGAAGGTTACATTATGGAAAAACTTCGGACCCGCCCCGAGAGTTAAACTGCTGAGCTAGCAAAGAAAGAAGTTATCAATCGGCCATTACCTTGTTGTTGACCGCTGCCGAAGAAAGAGGCGCTACCCGCCCCCTGCTATGTACTTTACACACTGAGAGATGGTACAGAAGTGGCGCAGAGACCCTAAAATCAGCAGTTTATATACTCTCGCGGAAAGTTCGAGGCGTTTTAGGAAGGAAAACACCCGCCCACAATCTTTTATTGGTGGTTAAAGAAAACCCCTACACAAGATGAAGAAGAAACGCATCATTGGTGGAAAATTAATTTAAGAAATTCGGGATTGGCTAAATTCAAAACAAGGGGAAAGAAAGGGTTAATATTGCCAACTTAAACAATGACTGAAAGAAATTTAGCAAAGAACAAACTTTTGAAATTAAATTTTCTCCAAAGAAAACAGTTCTTTCATTCCGCACTAGGGTGCACTATTGTTGATCTTCAGTAGTGTCCTCTAGAAGAGAAAGTTCACACTTCTTACTACAAGCAAAAAAAAAAAATACGTCGAAAATGACACAGTTCAAAAACTCCAAAATTTCCAGGTAGTGACATCTTCTGAGAAAGTAGAAAATTAATACCGTAGATAAAGTTCAGACTTCCTCCAGCAGAGGAGTTTCAACTGGCGCAAATTTTAAATAAGCGGCGTGGAGGTGTACCGCCCGGTACAATTATTATTAATGAATCGGTCACTTCCGCCAAAAATGCATTAGGATATCGTTCGCGATCACAATCATTTCACTGATCAACCAACGTCATCATTACTGTTATTATTATGACAATTTATTATTAATCTGACCGCGATGATTTGACATCGTCCTGACATTGTTATTATTATTATCATCGGTTGCATATTATCATTTAGATTCCCGTTTAACATCTTTATCAACGCTCAATTAATTAAGGCGGTCCAATCCTTTATCTGCAATATTTATTATTATTATTATTATCACGACATCATGATTGTCATCACTCGTCATTACAATGATTACAATATATGATCATTTATGTGGAATCTGAACTCTCACTATCCTTAAATCCGTAGTATCTCGACGAATAGCGGTGCAGTCTATTTATTTCGTACATGCTGTCACGGGTTCGAATTCTACCCGCTACGTAACTCAGTATTTCTCTGTGACACTGCCCGTACATTTTACACTCATTTATATCCTAAGTGTCTCTCGTACGGAATTTATATCCCTTTCTATCTCAATATTCCTTGATTCATTTATTTGTCACAGAATTATCAACTGACTTATTCATTTCTGACATCGTACGACCTTTTATTATCTGACTGCAGGTTCTTTAACATTTTTCTATCTCATTTTGATCTAGCCTTAGTTCGTTCTCCACAAATAATCGTAACATTTTGAAATTATATTTACCAAAATTTGACAATCATGGTTTCGTAATATTAGTCCTACGTGTTCCGGCTACTGAATTACAAATTTAAGACACGACATTTATTCGTAAAGAAAAATATTGGACCGTAATTTAAACCACACGTTTATTAACATGTACGGATTATTGGCACCGATCTTAAATTTCAATATTATTAATTTATCAAGTTAAATTACCACACACTTTAATTCCGAATTAAAAACGACATCCCGTCATTAAATGATTTCCGACAAACTCAACACCTGATCACTTAAATTTTATTATTATTCACTGATCACTAAACTTTCCAATATCTCATGAATTATTATTATTATTATTATTATTATTATTATTATTATTATTATTATTGTTATTATTATTATTAATATCACTTCTCACAAATTTAACAACTTCACTTTGATATGACAAGGCTGGACTTCCCTTCAATGTCATTACATAACTCGTCAAAGTGACTAACAGAAAAGCACAGATCGGGTCTATTTGACTCTGATAACGATATCAAATGTAAAGAAAATTATTCTTGAATACAAAGAAAATAAGAATACATGCATGACTTAACGTACTACCCTATATCTACAAAATTTACATCTACAACAACTGAATACATAAAAGGACCCGATTATTTACATTGTTATTATTTAATACTGTCCGTGCTACCAATTTAGGATCGGGTCGTTAAGCGACTCATCTTGTTACAGAAGGTAACCAAATCTAATCAAATTATTCCCATTTTTCCAACCACGCTAACATTTCCCAAATATTATTTACAGTTTAGTACTCATCTTAGTTATCGAATCCATTGCAGCTTGGCAGATGAGAGGCTCCTCTCGGCCCCTCTCCGCCGTTCTTACTCCTCCATTCTTGATGGCGTAGTTCCACAAATGATTTCCTGGCACATTACCATTTTACACTAATACCTTAATTATCACAATAATTTACCATTGACAAGGTTAACACTGAACATTTACTTTTATAAAACAAATTAATACCCTAGACCCAAATTTTTAATATTTTACACTGTTTTAATCTTCGTCCAATTACCGCACAATGGACATGGACACGTACGGCGGTGTGTCAAATTCTACGCCCGTCTCGAGTTATGTCGTCCGACGTGATACGCCTGTTTCATACGGCCATCTTGAGGTGTTCATGTTATCGGTTCGATATTCCAAAGTACAGGCTATTATTCCCTCAAAGAACTGTTCGTCACAGAGTATGTTATTTACGCACTTATTGCGGTGCAATTTATATTACTTACTCTTACAATGCAATTAACTGACTTCACTATGATATTTATAACTGACGAACACTGTCCTAAGTTAACTACTTCCAGTTCATGTTGCTTGAGCGCGATCACATTTTATAAGTACTGGCGGATGCTCGCGCCATTAAATGTTGAGTTACTATACGCCCGACGGATTTGAAGTCGGCTGCGAAACGACGGTTCAGCTCCAGAGATTCACTTCAAGTGTGTTGGCGAGTATCCCTTGCGCTCGTATATATGGATGAAGCTTTCCCTCGCGGATTCTTTGACGTCATACCCCTGAGGGAGGGGGTGGATTTTTAATATCGGTACTTGCACTCTGAATTGGACGTTAAAATTTACATCAAATTAATCCACTCCGCTAGCATTATTTGCTGGATTAAATATGAACTCCTGGCGATCACAGATTTAGGAGATACGGGTGGATTTAGCTCCTCACATTTCGCGCCTTTGGAAGCGTCCCTTACAACGTGGTCTTCGTCCAGCCAATGACATTCAAGCTGTCTGGTTTCCAAGAAATCCAGCCTTCAATTTATTTAATTTGCCAATAATTATTGATTATTTTTCCATGCGTGACATCTAATAAATTCATTACATTGCTCCGTGTACTCACAATAATTTATTACTGATTACTTTTGAAGTTACGAGAATATCTCACCCATCATCTCTTAAGATGGTATCCCTGAGTCTTCCATCAAATTTTAGCGATTGGCCGGCAAATGGTCATGTGATTTAAATTTCCACCTGCCCGAACCTAGGCTAGCGAATGCCCTCGCAACCGCTGTAGTTTTCCATGACGTCACGGAATCTCCGTCCGCCAAAAATATCCCAACGCATTACTCATGTTGCGAGCTTCCTTTGTGTCACCTACCCCTTTCTCTTTCTGACCAAGACTTATTTGTGGACTTGTATTTCCCTGTTCGCCAACTAATGGGATCCCCTGCTGTGAAGTAGCTAAATGTTGTTGTGTCGAGCTAAGCCTCACGGCTCCAGCCTGTCGCGTACTCAACCTATTATTTCAACAAAGCTTGTACGGAATAAGTTTTCTGTATTTCAATAAATGTACCATATATTATTTTATCAATCAAATCATGACTGACTATGGACCTATGTCACTCGGGTTCAGTATATACACAAGTGATTTTATTCTTCTTCATCCTGGCACTATTCCCATTTATGTACTGGGGTTGCCATCTTCCACCAACGCCCACCACTTCATTCGATCCGCTGCGTCAACAAGACATAAATTTACAGTGGCTATATCTTATTGTAGACAATCCATCCATCTTTGCTTCGGACTTCTCCGAGGACGCTGTCCAGCTGAGTTCAGGCCAAGATTTTCCCCAACGATGGGTTCCTCATTTACTGTGCCCACGTGCCCATACCACAGCATGACATCGTCAGCATAGAGTAGAGTCCAAGGATATGTTGTCAGGTGACCAAACAAAGGATGAAAAGGATTGAAGAAAAAGCAGACCCATGGTAAACACCCACTCGAAAGTCAAATGACTCGGTGACGCCAACGGTGCAGTGGATGGAAATAATGCTGACATAAGCCTCTGGTATACCATGCGATGGAAGTGAATAATGCCATACAAGCTTAATTGGTATTTGGTAAAAAGCGTTCTCCAAATCCAATGAGGCCATATGATTAGTTCTCCTCTTCTGCCTTACCTCTCTTCCTTCAGTCGTGCGACGAGGATCGCATCCATTGTTCCAAGAACTTTCACGAAACCACATCGATTTAGTGCAATAGTCACAATGTTACGCAAGCGGAAATCAATCTCGCTCTCCAAGACTTTCGTGATATGACAAAGGAGTCGAAGAAGGCGACATTTTTCACAGTCGATGAAATAATCCTTGCTCTTGAACATGGGCACTGTAGTGCTAGTTTGTCAGGCCGATGGGTCCCAGTCTCTTTAGTGGATCTGTTAAAGTATTTAGCTAAGTATTATGCACCCATTCTCGCAACTGCTTCCGGAATTCAGAAGTAAAATCGAAAGATATTCCATAGTCTATGGAGGGAAATATTAATGAGCTAGCTTGGTGGATCCCTGAGCAAAGAATTGTAAATGAGAGATTCCCTGTACCTCCAGAAATTAATCCTATCAGAGTCTAAAAAGAACACAAGCTGAATAGGAAACATGAAAGTACGAAATTTGGCGCAATTAAGTAAAGCAGGGACGCTGAGGTTTCAGTTCCTATTTTCAAGATTATATCCTATGGGGGACTCATTAAATAATCTAAATATGTTATACATAAGTAATATTAAATAGAGAAATGGTTACTGGCGACCATTTGTCCTCCAAACCAAGTGCCCTGGGTTCGAAGCCCAGTGAATTCTGGTTGGATTTTTACTAGCAACAGCGTGGGGCTTCAGGAAGGGCATTCAATTTTAAACTTCGGGGAAGTCCTAAATTGAGCCTCGGCAGTTCGTCGATCCCACTTTAAAAAGTGGGAAGGTGGCGTTGAAAAAGACTTTGCAAGAAAATTCTATATCTAGCATGACTTACCTTCACTTTGTAATGTAAAAAGGAACAATGATATCGGAGCGATGCAAACCATCCCTGGTAGAGATTAGTCGTGCACCGTGTTCAGATCAAGCCAGCACCGCAGAATCGTGTCGCGCCGACCATTTAACCTGTCCTCTAACTAAGGCAGCAAATGAGGAGACAGAGGACCTACAGTATGGTCCGCTGGGCACGTACACTGACCGTGATGGCTCTCTCTCTCCCTGCGGGTCTTGCTCACCAGCCATTTGAAATTACAATACAGCACAGGCAAAATTCAAGAAGTATGAGCAAATCGAAACATGCCTCTAAAATACAGTAATATCTACTGAAATCAAAATAACAGAAATACACACGTCATTTGATTGAAATTTTTTTCTTAATCTGTTTACCCTCCAGGGTCGTTTTCCCTCGGACTCAGCGAGGGATTCCACATCTACCGCCTCAAGGGCAGTGTCCTGGAGCGTGAGACACTGGGTCGGGGGATGGAACTGGTGAGGATGACCAGTACTTCGCCCAGGTGGCCTCACTTGCTATGCTGAACAGAGGCCTTGGTGGGGGATGGGAAGATTGGAAGGGATAGCCAAGGAAGAGGGAAGGAGGCGGCCGTGGCCTTAACTTAGGTACCATCCCGGCATTTGCCTGGAGGAGAAGTGGGAAACCACGGAAAACCACTTCCAGGATGGCTGAGGTGGGAATCGAACCCACCTCTACTCAGTTGACCTCCCGAGGCTGAGTGGACCCCGATCCAGCCCTCGTACCAATTTTCAAATTTCGTGGCAGATCCTGGAATCGAACCCGGGCCTCCGGGGGTGGCAGCTAATCACACTAACCACTACACCACAGAGGTGGACTATGATTGAAAATTACGTTTGATAATGGAATGTTACTGTTCGCCCTTCCACTCTCATAACCTGCAAGGTGTGTGTGTGTGGTGGGACGATGTATATTATATTGCCGGCCAAAGAGAGAATTAACGGGCGAGTTGGCCGTGCGGTTAGGGTCACGCAGCTGTGAGCTTGCATCCGGGAGATAGTGGGTTCGAACCCCACTGTCGGCAGCCTTGAAGATGGTTTTCTGTGGTTTTCCATTTTCACACCAGGCAAATGCTGGGACTGTACCTTAATTAAGGCCACGGCCACTTCATTCCCACTCCTAGGCCTTTCCTATTCCATCGTCGCCACAAGACCTATTTGTGTCGGTGTGACGTGAAGAAAATAGCAAAGAGAGGATTCTTCAGACAAGCGGGTTCGGATATTTATTTTGTCCTTTCATAAAAGTGTCGCTTTCTGGCGGAGATAAGTGTAGGGTAGAGATGAGTTCTCGATACCTTCCACATCTCGATGGCCTCGATACTCGCACACTTTTTAGTGATAGATTTTTGTACCGGATTGAGGAAGAAGGAGGGAGTTCTGCCGGTTCCGGTAATACTGCCAACTGAATGGAAATGAAATCTGAATTGAATCGATAATATGATCGATCGATACGAATTTTCTAAACCTTTATTATCTTACGCCAACAACTGTGTCACACACACAATATATAATACTATATAACATTTCCCGATGCGAAACGTGTTCCTAGCATGAATTCTATAGTTTGACTTTGCTGTGTAAACAAGAACAGTACGAGTACATAAAGTGTACGCCAGATGTCGCACAGCGATCATAAGCGATTCTTAGTTTGTGTTTTAAAGGTTGCCAATACGAATCTCGACGATAACCGAAGTCGACCGATTCAGCACTAGGGTGTAAATCTATCGCTAAAAAGTGCGCAGATAATACTCACACCTGAATGCTACTCTCGATTGTCCTAATATGGCGGTTGAATTAGCCGAGCATGTTCGCAACGTGGGATCCTTATTTCCATATGCAGTCGTAGTAATTTCATGAAAGATGGCGATAAATATTAGTTTCTTTTTAGAATATAAGTGTGCGAGTGTATTTGTATGAGTCAGTGGACTTGGCATCTGTAATTATACGCAGTCATATGAGGAAGTGTTTGGTGTGATCGTGTTGTGATCTGGGTTTCAGTCGAACTACGGCAATGCCTCTCAATACAACTACACTCATGCTCGTAAAAACCAGATCACCTTGAAAGACTAGAGATAGGAGGTTCATATTCACAGGACGTGTGTATTAGCACGTTCTGAAGAAATGATTAGCATCTGAACCATCTGAACCATGTCGGCCCGCAGGTTCAAGGTCCACATCGATATTTCGGCGCACCACCACCGACTGGTAAACTGTGCCTGCGGCTCTCGTTGTCGCTATAAACCGAAGTCGCCTTTTCTTCCGCTTCCTGAAACCCTTTCTTTGCCAAGCTTTACGGTATGATATCCGAAGCTAATTCCCAATGTATGAAGACTGCCACACCCACATCGCTTCCTTTCAAATTATTTATTACGGGAATTTCTATGTAACAAAGCTGTATGTTTTATATACCAAAGTAAGGAGGGCAGCTCAGACGAAAAGATTTACGTAATCGGGAGATAGTGGGTTCGAATCCCACTGTCAGCAGCCCTGAAGATGGTTTTCCGTGGTTTCCCATTTTTACACCAGGCAAATGCTAGGCCTGTACCTTAATTAAGGCCACGGTCGCTTCCTTCCCATTCCTAGGCCTTTCCTATCCCATCGTCGCCATGAGACCTATCTGTGTCGATGCGACGTAAAGCAAATAGAAAAAGTAAGTAAGAAAAGATTTAGCAAATAATAATAATAATAATAATAATAATAATAATAATAATAATAATAATAATAATAATAATATACTAAATGAAAACATGGCCATCTTTCTCCTACTGGAGCCCCTTAAGTCTTCACTATCTGTAAACTAGGCATTGAAAGGGATAGAACTATTACTGTAGTTATATGTCCGGCTGCCATTACGCCACCTTCTCAGGAAAAAAAAGATAGACATATAAATGATATTTGTTCATGGCGTCGACCTCTACAGATCTTTTGCCACTACTTTCACCATTTGCGTGTAAGTGGAATTGCGGAACTGTAGAGTGTTGTATGTGAGGAACGGAACGTTAAGGACGACACAAATACCCAGTCCCCAGGCCAGGGATATTAATCAGTTACAATTAAAAACCCCTGACACGGCTGGGAATCGAACCTGGGGCCCCCTACATCGCGGAGCCGGACTCTCAGGAATTAACCTAACACTCATTTTTGGTTTAAGCTGTGTGAATCTGAGGGCCATGTGCCTTTCCCGAAGTGGAAGTCTCATTTTTATATTTTAGACCTCCTGACATGGTATTGAGCCCACGTCCTTCGCAGTGAAGCGAGCACACAGGCAGCTCATCGCAACAATGAATGGTTTCTGAAGAACTGCTAATCACTTCTTGGAGTTGTTTAATTGAGTATACAACGAAAGCGCTCTTGAAGGAGTTATTATGTCACATCATGTTGAAAGTATAATTTGTTTGATGTATTTCGTTTTCCTCCATTTGAATGGAATCGAATGGCTGATGGAATGACGCAGGTTAGCGCTACGATAAGTACTGGTCGGCTCACGCAGCTCAATATTTATTGAGATATATCAGCTCGCACGCGCGTCACACTTCATTTGATTAATCTTTCCAACCACTTTTGCTGCGACAGTGTCACATGGGCTGGTTTGTGATATAGAGTTGCTGCTGCTTAGTGCGAGAGGTCTGGGACATCACAGTACAGGGTGTTCGGAAACTCCATTTACATCTTCTTAGAATTTGAAGAGAGTATCGATTAGATAACGTTTTGAATGGGGACCCATTTAAGGAAACGTACCATTTCCGCGCTACACTTATAATAATTTCAAAACGAATGTTTAAATCTCAATCAATCAATCAATCAATCAATCAATCAATCAATCAATCAATCAATCAATCAATCAATCAATCAATCAATCAATCAATCAATCAATCAATCAATCAATCAATCAATCAATCAATCAATCAATACTGAAGTGGCGTATGGCTTTTAGTGCCATGAGATCCCAGGACAGGTTCGACTCACCAGGTGCAGGTCTTTTGATTTAACTCCATATTTCCCCCATTTTCCCTCATTCCATGTCTCATAGAATGATCATAATACCCCTTTGGTTAAACAAAAACACACTCGAGATACAGCACTACCAAAATTAATGTACACTATAAGCATTTTTACTAATCACCGTACAAAAGCTGGTAGGCCCTACATCATAACTTCTAATGCAACTGTTGCATCTCAAACGGTCTCAGTTTTCATATTAATCTCGTGTTTAGACGAGTAAATTTATACGCTGAAATTAAAAGAAACGAGTAGGCCTAAGATAAAATATTTCCTTGTAATCGAAATAAGTAGTCCAAAATCATCTGGAGACGATCGAGAGAGAATCGTAATTCCTTAGTAAAGATTTTTGATCACATTAATCTCATTCTGCTTTACTGGAATCATACGGCAATAGAGATTTGTCATCAATAAGTTATTTACTGACGAAGTCAAGTCATGTAAGTATAGTTATTATCATATCTTATCTTAGAAATAAATTCTTAAATATATCACAACATTTTAATGATCCCTTCATGAAGTTCATATGTGCATACGAGGAAATAAGCTTCTTATTAGACTTTATATTTACAAACAAGTACCTGTCGTCTTCGAGAGTCAAAATTACTATCTATAAAGTAACTGGAAATTCTAAATGGATGAATAAAAGTTACACTTTTCATGTTTTATACAACATCCGAATGCAATCAGAACAGGTATTGTGGTATGACAGTGCCGTTGTAGCTCGGAGTTGTACTTTGACGTCTATAGCTTTGCGTACTCTTGAGAAAACGATTCCCCATCAACAGCGTCTGATGGCCTCACTTCGTATGACCACTGCGGAGAGGTTTGGAATTTAATCCAGGCTTCTGTACGCATTCTAAAGATCAGAAATTCTATAAAACCACTTCAAGTCCCCTACACTGCCGGCCAACATTCTGATGGTAAACATATTTCCAACGAATGGGACTCGAACCGGACAACCACGGTGTCAGGTCATATAGACTCGAGCTTTAACGACCATGGCAACCAGGCGGGCTGTTCAATCTCATGGTTATTGATAGAGATAAACCCTAGCATGGAAAAAGAACCTGGAAATTTTTTTCGCTGAAAAACACTATTTTTCACTGATCATCATTGCATTATTCTTGTAACCCCATAACTGGTACCTATTTCAGTCTCAAATATATCTGTGGAAGGCAACAGAAGCCAGGATGTACGCAGTTCGACATTATGGCGACAGATGTAGCTGTGTGCCTACGCCACCATGGCGATTATGCGATGACTTCGCTGATAGAAACGCATTTTTTCAAAACTAAAAAAAGTCGTGGTCATGAGAGGCTCATTGTATTTTTCTTGTAAAGAAGACATAACAATCTATTACTGGTACGAATTTCAGCTCGTGAAACGTTCTAGTTTTCTCAATATCGCTGTGAGTGACAGACAGAACAGGGATTTCACATCCATATAGGCCTATCCCTATATATATATATAGAGAGAGAGATAATTCATTTTATTTTTTACAATAATGTAAGAATTTCTGCTAATAGATTTTTGTAATCAGTAAAACCAGTTGTCTGCCTCTGTGGTGTAGTGGTTACTGTTATTAGCTCCCACTCACGGAGGCCCGGGATCGATTCCAGGTTCTGCCACGGAATTTGAAAAGTGGTACGAGGGCTGGAACGGGGTCCACTCAACCTCTGGAGGTCATTCCCACTTCAGCCATCCTGGAAGTGGTTTTCCGTCGTTTCCCACTTCTCCTCCAGACCAATGCCGGGATGGTACCTAACTTAAGGCCACGGCCGCTTCCTTTGCTCTTCTTTGTCTATTCCTTCCAATCTTTCCATTCCCGCAAGGCCCCTGTTCAGCATAGCAGGTGAGGCTGCCTGGGCGAGGTACTGGTCATCCTCCTCAGTTGTATCCCCGACCCAGAGTCTGAAGCTCCAGGACACTACTCTTGAGGAGGTAGAGGTGGGATCCCTCGCTGAGTCCGAGGGAAAACCGACCCTGGAGTGTAAACAGATAAAGAAAAAAAGAAGAAGTAAAACCAGTTAAAGTACACAATCCTGAAACTGTCATTTACAGTATTGTAGAAAGTGAAACTGATTTTATTGTACGAAGAAACTGAGTGAACAGAACAGACCACTAACTATAGCAGCCAAACGTGCTGGTAAACACTAAGTCTGGATATGAGTTCACTATGGTATCTCAAACTGTAGAGTTCTTTTATCGCTAAGGAAATCGCCGAATAATTTCACAACGGGACAGTTCTCGTTCGTGCTATGCAGCACCTATAAAATATTCGCATCGAAAGAGATATATTTCGGAATGTACAAAGTGCCCAGAGCAGTGATTTGACATAGCAAGACCAAAGCAACATCTGTACTTATTATAAAGAAACAAAGAAACAGGGAGAGATTTATAGAACAATAGAAAAGAGAGGAAGCCAAAATGCATGGAAATGCGAACATTTGAGAATGTTTGTTGCAAAGGGTTTTCTATACTTGGAATGTGTACATTTAATATTAACAAACACATAATTTTCTCTGAATATATATGAGATTTAGATGTCTTGTTTCTTCATTTACAGTTTCCATTTTTAACGCAGTGTAGACTTAATATTATTCTCTTCTGTGTTCGTATCTACTATTCGTTGAAACGTGTTTGATTTCGTACACCTGACTGTACGACATAATTTAAATAACATGTTTTAATTTTTTCTTAAAAAGCGACAATCTCCTTCTTCTTCTTCCACCGCTCTTTACCACACCTGTGGGATAGCACATGTGGATTTGGTGCTGTTTTACGGTAGGATGCCCTTCCTGACGCCAACCCTATATGGAGGGATGCAATCACTATTGCATGTTTCTGTGGTGGTTGGTGGTGTAGTGTGTTGTCTGAACATGAAGATGAAAGTGTTGGGACAAGCACAAATGCCCAGTCCCCGAGCCAGAAGAATTAATCACACGAGATTAAAATCTCCGACCCGGCCGGAAATCGAAGCAGGGACCCTCTGAACTGAAGGCCTTAAGGCTGACTATTCAGCCAAGGAGTCGGATTCTTAAAACCGAGAATATTTCATTGCTATGGATATTTGTCATTCGCATTGCATGTTACATATCGTCGGAGTAGAGGCTTTCACAAGAGAAGTGAGAAGTGGTGTAAGTATTCATAAATGTTTGGCCCTTATTGTGGCTCAAATGATTACACTGGTAGCCTTTAGAGCAGCACCCCGAGTTCACATTCCATGATTTCTTATTAAAGTAGTGCTGGATAATCCTACGGAAAGACGAGGTTTTTATGGTATCTCCAACTTCTCCAGTCAATTCTATTCCGGTAACACTTCATAATAACACATTTGGACATTGTCCTGGAGGTGTGTGGTAAGCAAGAGCACGTTCCTATACATAGAGCCCTGCACGGATGTGGATATCCGCGAAAAGATTACCTTGGCGGATGCAAACTGTATGGGCGCGCGGATAATTTGGCTGATTATTTCTAAATAATGTTTATTGATTTTCACTCAGGTATACTCTTATTTTTGCCTGTGATTAGGTGACCCTTGACATTGGTATAGGTGAATGGTGATGTATAAAGAACCTTGAGACCATAAAGCCGTAACTAAGCCTAACTGGCTCCTGCCCCCAATTAGTGGAAGGAAAGAACAAAGGATCCGAAGGGGAACCGCCTAATAAGTCGGTAGCTGTCGAGCGAGGAAGTCCCTTATAAACCTGTCACTGTAGGGGGTCTGGTGCTAGATATGGGGCTTGTTCTATTATGTTAACATATCTACCCATTTCAATACATTGGGTGTAATATAGTTAAATATTTGCAATATTCGCGGATAACCATTCGCAGATGCTAATGCGGTTAATATTTTTTTATATCCGTAGGCTTTGCTCTGTCTTAACCTTCCTTTTGCATGTGCTTAAAGCCGCGGAGTTTTTGCGACAATGGAATAGGAAGGATTAAGCAAGGAAAGGTAGCGGCCGTGATTTTAATTAAGGTGTATAGCTCGGCATTTACCTGGCGTGAAAACAGGAAACCTTGCGAAACCATCTTGAACACAGCCCATGGTTCGCATGCACTCTCTCCCGGATTCAAGATCCGTATCGTGCAGCGAACTAGTCGGTGCTACATCGTCTTACACAGCACTTGTCTGGATATTCTATACTACTCCTAATTGCGTCGAGAGGATTAATTGTATAATGCTCAGTCAAAAGCCGGATCTGTATCTCACTAAAAAAGCATTTCCGAATTTGTTTCATTGCCAAAAGTTAAATTTCTCATATTCAAGTTAACATTATGAAGATTTAATCATGATATTCCACAGTTCTGACTATTCCAGAAGTAAATGTAGGAATGGAACTGGCACAATACGGTAAACTACAGTGGGACTAATAATCATTCTGGAGGAGCTCCACCGTCTTATGAGTTATCAATAACGTGTGGGTTGCAGGGGAGCCAGTGCAGTTCGACTGAGCACGGTGTACTGTACTTTGAGACACGGGAAAGCCATTATCAGATACGACTGCTGTCTTCAACTTGGTATTGTGCTACAGCGAACTTTGACAGCATTCAGAGAATTACTTCATTACATAGAATACAACAACTCATGACATATATACTGCGAAATTCTCCACAGTTTGCGGTTATGTGGGAGTTTTAATCCTTAGTAGGCCTATACTCTAAAGCCATTTCCATGGTGTAGGAACAGAGTGTCTTCTTCTTACCTGCGTCCACGGTATCCCCTGGCTGTAGTAAAAGTTCACTAAAAGGGGGACCAGGTTCTCTCAACTTGGGAGTATGCACTGACGACCACGTTTCCCGCAGCTGTCTAGTATTCCTTGCACTTATTCTCTACTCTGCGGCCTCCCTTCGCCAACACTTACAGTATCTCCCTACCTAGGCCTGGGGAGTTTTTCATTTCCACGCCCTTCGTGCGCCTTGCCTTTCTTTTACCGATACCTTCATTCTCCAAAGTATCGGACCTCTTCCATTTTCCCTCTTATTAGTGTTAAGAGAAAATGGTTGCCCAGTTGATTATGAGGGGATTAATTAATAAATCTGGAAACATTTCATTAGTAGTCGATAGTAATTTCATGCAATTTTGGTTAAAAATATATTGAGGGTAATGAATAAAAATTCCCCCCCCCCTCTTCAATGAAACGTAATCACCTCTGGATTTTCTTCTTCTTCTGTGGGATCAAGGGTGCTAACTGTGTCGCAAACGTGGTTTTGGCCCTGTTTTACGGCCGGATGCCCTTCCTGATGTCAACCCTATATGGAGGGATGTAATCACTATTGAGTGTTTCTGTGGTGATTGGTTGTGTAGTGCGTTGTCTGAATATGAAGATGGGACAAACACAAATAACAAGTCTCCGAGCCAGAATAATTAATCACAGGCGATTAAAATCCCCGACCCGGCCGGGAATCGAACCCGGAACCTCTAAACCGTAGGCCTCAATGCTGACCATTCAGCCAGTGAGTCAGACGTAAACAACTACCGTATGAATAGCTAATATAAATTTAATTACAGCAGGTAGAAATAATGCAATGTACTATCAGTTAACTTATAAAAATGGTCCACCTCTGTGGTGTAGTGGTTAGTGTGATTAGCTTCCATCCCGGAGGCCCGGATTCCATTCCCAGCTCTGCCACGAAATTTAAAAAGTGGTACGAGGGCTGGAACGGGATCCACTCAGGTTCGATTCCCACCTCAGCCATCCTCGAAGTGGTTTTCCGTGGTTTCCCACTTCTCCTCCAGGCAAATGCCGGGATCGTACCTAACTTAAGGCCATGGCCGCTTCCTTCCCCCTTTCTTGTCCATTCCTTCCAAGGCCCTGTTCAGCATAGCAGGTCAGGCCGCCTGGGAGAGGTACTGGTCATCCTCCCCAGTTGTATCCTCTGACCCAGAGTCTGAAGCTCCAGGACACTGCCCTTGAGGCGATAGAGTTGGGATCCCTCGCTGACTCCGAGGGAAAAATCGACGCTGGAGGGTAAACAGATAAAGAGGAAGAGAAGAACTTATTTAAATAAAGGGATTATTAAGTTTAAAAAATATCCATCCACACACCTGATAAACGTAGTCTATTATTAACTTCGCGTAGAAAGAGCTCGTTCAAAACTTAGTTAACTGATTGCTACTATACCAGCTTCTTATTGGCATTATACACCGTTGTCTACTAAATGTGTGTCAAATGTTATATATTCAGAAAACTTTGTGCATAATACACAACATATGAACAAAGTATCTTTTTCTGACCAAATTATGATATTGTCGTATCAATTTCCATTGTTATAATCTTCTTTCTTTCTTAATCTGACAGTTCGTATCAGGTACATTCTATGCCACCCGGACATCACATACCATGTGACCGGCTGACTACCTCCGAAGTGTCAGCTAATGACTTTTAAATATAGGATAAGGAATTAGATTGGGAATTTTTCCGGTGACGTGACCGGGACTGGATCCCATGACTGTCAGTTGTTGTCTCGCCGGACTGTTGGCTGTCCGAATGGTATAGGATAATCTCGCTACGTGTGAAGAAATACTGTCGATAATTCTTCTAATATTATTTACTGCTGGCCATATACAATTACATTCAAAACTGGTTATAACGATTCCAAAGAGACTGTCAATTAATGGTCGTTATAAGCGATAGTCGCACAAGCTTGTCTTTTCTTTTGTTGCTAAAAATGTCACACCTGTAAGTTTCAGGTTGCACAATTACATGGTTAATTAACAGAATAAAAATAAAACTTCAGAAAATATAAGTGAAATAAGTACTATATTTGCACTACGGTATTTGTCGAGTGAAACTGCAAATTATTTGCAAATTATGCAGAGAAATAATATGCCAGCAAATTATAAAATAATACGCGAGGAAAAAAGTAGCTACAGTGTACATTGATCAGCAATGTGGCACACGGTCTTGGCTAATGAATGAGATGTTCCGTCTGACCTCCCAAGTTGTAGAAATCGTTGAGTGTGATATATCTAATTACTGAGCTACGCTGACGTTGTTTCCCCATCTTGTAATCGCCATATTATACGTGATTTTTCTTCGATGTTATACACTTTCCCCTTCTTCTGTGGCATCTTCACAGCGATGTTTGCCTTGAATATTTAACAGACTGATTTGGAATCTACAATACACAGAAAAGAAGAGTCTGAAAATAATACACTGACTGACAGAGCAAATGCAACACCAAGAAGGAGTGTTTCGAAAGGGATGAAAGTTGGGGAAAAAACAGAGACGGCACGGACGAATAATTGATGTTTATTTCAAACCGATATGCAGGTTACACAATGCGCACGGCATCGACTCAGTAGGATGTAGGACCACCGCGAGCGGCGATGCACGCAGAAACACGTCGAGGTACAGAGTCAATAAGAGTGCGGATGGTGTCCTGAGGGATGGTTCTCCATTCTCTGTCAACCATTTGCCACAGTTGGTCGTCCGTACGACGCTGGGGCAGAGTTTGCAAACGGCGTCCAATGAGATCCCACACGTGTTCGATTGGTGAGAGATCCGGAGAGTACGCTGGCCACGGAAGCATCTGTACACCTCGTAGAGCCTGTTGGGAGATGCGAGCAGTGTGTGGGCGGGCATTATCCTGCTGAAACAGAGCATTGGGCAGCCCCTGAAGGTACCGGAGTGCCACCGGCCGCAGCACATGCTACACGTAGCGGTGGGCATTTAACGTGCCTTGAATACGCACTAGAGGTGACGTGGAATCATACGCAATAGCGCCCCAAACCATGATGCCGCGTTGTCTAGCGGTAGGGCGCTCCACAGTTACTGCCGGATTTGACCTTTCTCCACGCCGACGCCACACTCGTCTGCGGTGACTATCACTGACAGAACAGAAGCGTGACTCATCGGAGAACACGACGTTCCGCCATTCCCTCATCCAAGTCGCTCTAGCCCGGCACCATGCCAGGCGTGCACGTCTATGCTGTGGAGTCAATGGTAGTCTTCTGAGCGGACGCCGGGAGTGCAGGCCTCCTTCAACCAATCGACGGGAAATTGTTCTGGTCGATATTGGAACAGCCAGGGTGACGTGGCGTGCGGGGCTGCCACCGCTTGGCGGCGGATGCGCCGATCCTCGCGTGCTGACGTCACTCGGGCTGCGCCTGGACCCCTCGCACGTGCCACATGTCCCTGCGCCAGCCATCTTCGCCACAGGCGCTGCACCGTGGACACATCCCTATGGGTATCGGCTGCGATTTGACGAAGCGACCAACCTGCCCTTCTCAGCCCGATCACCATACCCCTCGTAAAGTCGTCTGTCTGCTGGAAATGCCTCCGTTGACGGCGGCCTGGCATTCTTAGCTATACACGTGTCCTGTGGCACACGACAACACGTTCTACAATGACTGTCGGCTGAGAAATCACGGTACGAAGTGGGCCATTCGCCAACGCCGTGTCCCATTTATCGTTCGCTACGTGCGCAGCACAGCGGCGCGTTTCACATCATGAGCATACCTCAGTGACGCCAGTCTACCCTGCAATTGGCATAAAGTTCTGACCACTCCTTCTTGGTGTTGCATTTGCTCTGTCAGTCAGTGTATTTACATTGTTGTAAACAATCCTCAAACGCGTTACAGACAAAAATCAACATTGGATTTTACAGTCGATAGATTTAACCTAATATGTGATAAAAATTCGCCGTCTTATACGATATGTAATATTAAGCTATTTTTAAAATGTAGTGTATATAGGATATAGACGGGACCGTTACATTTCGCCGTTATGTCCAATACGTCGTAAACAGCGATGTCGCAATAAACGGTTTCGACTGTTGTGGCATAGCCAGCTACGAAAAATGAAGACGACATTACAGGTTATACGCTGAAGCCTCTTTTCTCTAAGTCCGTCAAGCGAATTATTATTATTATTATTATTATTATTATTATTATTATTATTATTATTATTATTATTATTATTATTATTATTATTATTATTATTATTGTTTCGTTTCGGCCAACTAAGGACCACGTCATTTCAACTGTTTCCCTTGAGCTTTAATGTTGGTCCAGTATTCCTTCATTCGTATACGGTGTTACTCCTTTCGTTCTTCCGTCCATGCCTTTCCAGTTTTCATCTTCGGCTTTGGTAGGAAACTCTGATGTTCTTGGAGTTTTTTCTTAAGTGGGACACGCTCTTGGATATCCTCAAATGAGATCCCAATCTCCTGCAGATCTTTCTGTACCTCACTGAACCATGCCCCCTTTGCCTTTTTCTCTTGGAGGAAAGTGAAAATGCGGTTGGTTAACCGTGTTGAATTCATTCGGGCCATGTGTCCATAAAAAGTAATCCTCCTTTTTCGCATCACATCAGTTATTTTCTCCACATGCGAGTACAACTCCTGGTTGTGCCGTCTCCTAAACTCGCCGTTGTCTTTGACTGGACCTAAGATTTTTCTCAAAATCTTTCTTTCCTTGGCCTCCAATTTCTCCATCATGCCTTTTTTGTTCATGGCGAGGCGTTCCGCAGCATATAGAACCTCTGGCCGGATAACAGTGCAATAGTGTTTGATTTTTGCATTCAGAGATATAGATCTTTTGTTATAGACATTTTTAGTCAGATGGTAAGCCATTTCCATTTTATTCATGCGTGAAGGAAAGGCTTCTTTTTCGGACAAGTTAGGTTCTATCCATTCACCAAGATACTTAAATTTTTCAACTCGCTTGACTTTTCCGTGAGTCCCTTCTAGCTCACTTGGCGCCTGTTTGATGTTTGTAATGAATTTCGTTTTCTCAAAGGAGATTTGGAGGCCCGCCTTTGCAGCTTGTGTTTGAAGCTGGTTGATCTGCTTCGTGGCCACATCCAAGGAATCAGCAAAAACCGCGAGATCATCTGCAAATGCTAGACAGTCAATTGAAAGGTTCTTGTTCTTGTGGCCTAGTCTGACTCCGCTTTCGACTATTTCATAACTTATTTCTCTGCGCCATTCACGGATCACTTTCTCAAGAACGCAGTTGAACAACAGAGGTGAGAGACCATCTCCTTGCCTTACTCCTGTCCGTATTTCAAAGGCCTCTGAAATCTCTCCTCTAAACTTCACTTTTGAGATGGTGTTGGTGAGAGTCTGTTGGATGATCCCTCTTGTTTTACCGTCCAAGCCAAATTCCTTTAAGATCTGAAGTAGGGTCGTTCTATCAATTGAATCACAGGCCTTCTTAAAGTCGATGAACGTTACTACAAAAGGCTTGCTCCTTAGTTTAAGATATGAAAGGACAGATTTCAGATTCATAATCTGCTCCACACATGACCGTCCTTTCCTGAAACCTCCTTGGTAATCACCCAGCTCTGGATCTAGCTGTTCTTCTGCCCTGATTTGAAGAGCTTTCGAGAGAATTTTGTAGGTTATAAGTAGGAGGGAAATGCCGCGATAGTTGTTAACATCCGACTTGTCGCCTTTCTTATGAAGTGGGTGGATTAGGGCAGATGTCCAGTAACTTGGAAGTCTTCCAGTGTTCCAGATTTCATGTACGATGTCCGTTAATTTTTCCACTGCATTGTCACTAGCAAACTTCCACAATTCAGCTATTATCGTATCTTCACCCGGCGCTTTATTATTCTTCAAGGATTGGATAATCTGTCTCACTTCCTCTTTCGTAGGTGGAGCTGAATCTCGGTGAACTGTTGTTTTATCTTCAAATGTGAATCTGGACATTGGGGCCTCGCAGTTAAGAAGGGATTCGAAGTATTTTGCAAGGATCCGGCAGTTTTCCTTGTCGTTATGGGCTAGGTTTCCATTGGAATCTCTGAACTGTAGGCTCGGTGGGTCGTATTTCCTCAAGTTGCTTTTAAATGTTTTATAAAAGTCGCGTGTATTGTTCTTCTTGAAATCCTGCTCAATTTGAGCCAGCTGGTGTTTATCAAAAGCCCGTTTAACGCTGCGGTTGGTTTTTGCTGCACACTTTCTCTCATTTAAGAAGTTTGTCCAGTTGACTTGGTTCTTTAGCGAGTTCCATTTCTGCCAGGCGAACTGTCTTTGCCTTATCGCTGCATCGCATTCACTGTTCCACCAAGCATGCTTCCTGGGCTTAGTAAGCTGAACCGTCTCTTTAGCTGTTTTGACCAGGGCCTCGCGCAGTTGTTCCCAGTTCTCTGCATCCACCGATTGTAGTTTCTGAGTGAATTCATGGTTAGATCCTAGTTTTTCTCTATCAAATCTTTCAATCCTTTTGGCTCGAACTCTCCTTGTGTTTCTCGGGAGCAGTTTGATTTTTATCTTGGATAGATAGTGATCTGAGTCCAGTTTTGCTTGTCTTAGAACTTTAACATTCTGAATTTCTCTTTGAGCCTTCCGCGCGATCGCGACATGATCAATCTGGAATTCACCAAGGTGGTGATTTGGGGATTTCCAGGTTTTCTGTTTCTTGGGCAGGTGTTTAAAAGCAGTAGACTTCATTACGAGGTTAAATGCCTTACACAGCTCTATTAGCCTTTCTCCATTACGATTTGTTCTCTGGTGAGCAATATAGTTGCCAACGATGTTTCGGAACTTTCTCTCTTTGCCTACTTGGGCATTGAAATCTCCAAGCATGATTCTGGTATGTTTGTCTGGAATCTTGGATAAAATCTCCTCTAGTTCTTCCCAGAATCTATCAGTTCCTTCTGGATCTCTCTTGTTCGCTTGGTTGATCGGCGCATGAACGTTCACAATAGTATACATTTTGTTTGTGCTTCGAAAGGACAGAGTCGAGACTCTGCTATTCACAGAGGTGAAATTTGTTATTGAGTCTAGAATCATTTTGTTGACTACAAATGCTGTGCCGAGGTGGGGGACAGTTTTTATGACACGTTTACCAGGTTTACCCTTGAAGATCCTGTAACCTTCAGATTCAAAGGCCTGCTCATCTGTAAATCTCGT
The DNA here is from genome assembly GCF_040414725.1 of Anabrus simplex. Classification (NCBI taxonomy): domain Eukaryota; kingdom Metazoa; phylum Arthropoda; class Insecta; order Orthoptera; family Tettigoniidae; genus Anabrus; species Anabrus simplex. The sequence goes on from NC_090267.1 coordinate 139,063,191, forward strand.
TTCCGGAATTGCTGCAATCAATATTTGCTGATGCGATAGGATATCTGTGAGCTGTTTCAGTTTTCCTACCTTCTGGAGAGAATTGGCATTAAAGGTAGCAAAGAAATTCTTGGCTCTATGTTTGATCTTTCGTGGAGTCTCCGATACCTCCAAGCATGTCGGTGCAGGCTCCCCAGAATCCGAAGGCCCGCTAACGTCGTACAAGACGACGGTGGAGTGGTTACCACCTGGGGTAGTAGCTTTAGCTGAAATTTCCTCCATGCTTTTTTCACAGTTGAAAAACTGTAGAATGGGGTCGGTGATATTTCGCACCGACCAAGGTACTACCAAGGTTGTGAGCCTTGGAGCCCCCAGCACTGATCGGTTCACCGACCCAGTTTCCTGCTGGGATTGGTTACCCAACCTTCCACTGGGTTACTCGGCTTAACAGGGGCACCTCGTGTAGGTTACGTGCTGGAGTTGGAGTGAAAGAGGCTAGTTGGATTCTCTTGCTGAATCCAATAGTTTATTGTTGCAGATGGTCGCAACGACGCATTTCACTCCCATTTGCCAGGGACGTGATGTCCCTTCCTAGGTTGACTCCTAGGACCCTATTATTATTATTATTATTATTATTATTATTATTATTATTATTATTATTATTATTATTAGTATTATTATTATTATTATTATTATTATTATTATTATTATTATTATTATTATTATTATTGTACTGGAAGGTACACCTCAACTCCGCTCATTCAAAATACGCGCCTTAATAAACTTCTCTATCGATCAAAAGGTGAAACTGATACTACACGAACTTGGAACTTTAATCAGAAGATGTCACCACTGAAATATTCGGATGTGGAGACAAATATCGTCGTTTTCACGGAAAGTATTCAATTGAGAACCCTATACCTTGTACTCTGAGATAGAAACAGGTTTTTATTTGAAATAAACATCCACTTTCCTTTGCTGGAGGTAGTAGCTCTCGAATCACAGCTATGGCCGTCATTTCATAAGCCACATTCGCCGTTTATGTATTCCATTATAGATCATTTTGATGGATTAATAAATAAAATGCAGGTTTCTTTCTTGTTAACAATAATAATAATAATTATTATTAGGCCCCTATAAAGAACAAGCATCATTATCATCAAGCTGAGTTGAGTGTTAGCTGGTGTTTGTATCCTTTGGTGGCGAACGGCTGGCGACACTGTTGAATTTTGCATGACCGAGATCAATAGCTGCACTCACTTAAGTGCGGCCAGTGTCCAAAATTCGGGAGATAGTGGGTTCAAACCCACTGTCGGCAGCCCTGAAGAGGTTTTCCGTGGTTTCCCATTTTCACACCAGGCAATTTTCACACCTTACTTAAGGCTACGGCTGCTTCCTTCCCACTCTTAGCTCTTTCCTGTCCCATCATCGCCATAACACCTATCTGTGTCGGGTGCGATGTAAAGCAACTTGAAAAAAACAGAAATTGCATGGCAATAGTGTTCATGGTTTAGGAGGTCCAATCAACGAAGTTTTTGAATAGTTTACTTGTTGAGAAATAACTACAAAGCATTTGTTCGTGGCGCTAAGACTTTAAAACATCTGCTTAAGATGAACTGAACATGGATGAATATCGCTTTCTATAGAATTGTAATTAACTCCTGTATCCCAAGCGTTTTGCTCAATTAATCCTGGTAATAAATACAGAGAAAATATGGCAAATTTTCTGATCCCCATCTCTCCCTTGTTGCTGAATAATATCCACGGTATCCACTGCCTGTCATAAGAGGCGACTAAAAGGGCCCTTAGAGCTTGGTTTGTAGATGTATTTTTAAGTATACTACATATCTTAATTCATTGTGTATCATTTGAGGAGACGGCACAACCTAATCAGTACACCCTCATTTTTTTCAGTTCAACAGGTCGTCAAGTTAGGTAAGCAAGTTAGGATATCGTCAGCCTATGACCCCATTCTGGATAATGATCTCATGCTAATTTCATATCGTGTATCATCAATTACACAACTACCTTCAACATTTCTTCATCGAAAACCACTTCTCTGCAGTTCCCTAGTGTATTACATCTCTGCCAACAAAAGCTTCTTGTAATACAGTGTTCACTCGGCATTTTGGCAACGAAGTCATTCCCTGTAAAAATTACAAGAATGATAATAAAGTTATAAAGGAAGAAAAATGTAACTTACAGCAACTATTATAAAAAATTAACGGTTCTAACGCACAGCGGCGACATGAAAGCAATGAGGGCTTGGTAGGTCGACCGAGGGAGTTGGCATCACACCTGGATACAAAAGTCACCTAATTTCCGTAAATTCCGGGTAGGGGGGGGATGAGCTTTTACGCCACGTTCAATCACATCCCAGATGTGTTCGATCGGGTTAAGATCTGGTGAGTTCAGGGGCCAGCGTATTAATTCCAACTCACCACTGTGTTCCTCGAACCACCCCATCACACTCCTACCCTTGTGACATGTTGAAAAATGCCATTGCAGGTGGAAAACATGATCGTCATGAAGAGGTATACGTGATCTGCAGCCCGTATACGATACTTCTCAGCCTTCATGGTGCCTTGCACGAGCTCGAAAGGAGCATAATTTAGCCGCCGCCAACTTGTCTCCGCCCCGCAGTACAGATGTTAAGGAGCTGTTCCCCTGGAAGACGACGGATTGGCACCCTCCCATCGGCATGATGAAGAAGGTGTCGTGATTTATCAGACCATGCAACGCTCTGCCACGTTTGAACGTGGTTTCACCTTGGTTTCGCCACTTGTTCAAGACACTCACCACAGCACTCCTCGAGCACTCGACAAGTCATGCAGTTTCAGAAATGCTCGTGCCATGTCTCTGGACCATCACAATCTTATTATTTTTTTTTTTTGCTAGCGGCTTTACGTCGCACCGATACAGATAGGTCTTATAGAGACGATCCATCACAATCTGCCCTTTGTCATACTCAGATAGATAGGGCGCCTTTCCTCTTCTACACACGGACAGCACACTCAGACATTCCTCGTCAGGTGATGCTGCTATCGCCTGGACGGGTTTATATCGATAGTAGGTAAGTGGTCACAATGTTCTGGCTGATCAGTGTATTCCTATACGACTAATACTCGTTACAGCACGCAGACGAAAACTAGCCGACTGCAAATATCAGGGGAACGTTAGCAAGCCGCATGACAATTCTGATCAGCGGGTTGCCTACCCTACAGCACGTCGCGTTTCTCAAAACAGAATGTACGGTGTATCGTTGCTGTTACAGCAAAACCTCGCATCTCCCAATACTCTTCCTACCTATTATTTTCCAATCCAAATCCAAATGTGACTGGGAGGCGTGACCAGTCTTAAAGAGAACAATGGATAGGAAGAGCATTGGGAGATACGAGGTTTTGACTTTACAAGGACGATATGTGACCCGCTACGCGGAAAGAGAATAAAACAGTCAGCAATGGATATTCTACAGCAGAGCTGAACAAATGTGCCTAGGGCGTAAAAACTGTATTCCTATGTTTTGATTTCTTGCACTACATATGGAGTTTCTTAACAAACTAAGTTACGCAGCAGTTCGTGTCTTCGTCACTCGATGTCATGAAAACTTTATACAATTGGTAAGAAAAATAGTGAAAGCTATCATTGTATTTTTTCTGATAGTAGAAAGTCAAGAATAACGGCCGAGAGGATTCGGCACGCTGACCACGCGTCACCTGGTAATTTGCAGGCCTTCTTGCTGACCAGCGAGTAGGCTAAGGATTATCAGGGCTGCAGCTCAATGGGGATTTAATATTTTGTTGTAAGAAAGAAGACTCTTTGTGCCTGCTGATCCGGACACCAGGATATTAAAAATAGGCTTGCTAACTCTATTGGACTGAGATAATTGATCTATCCGAACAATACAGATAATATTGCTCAATGATAGCGTTCAAATCACAACGTGTATTGAGTTTCTCAAACAGTTAAAACACGAGCGGGGATAAATTGCTCTCTCTTTTTATCCAGGAGGTGTAGCGACAGTGAGTGATTACAGAGCTGTCGGGGCGGGATATCAAATACAATAACAGTCCGTATGACAAAGAATAACACGGCTGAAGTTTATCAAATTTAATTACCCCTGTTCCGGCGCTGTCTACGTGATCGGAAGTTCGGTGAGCCAGCGTCACGCTGCAAATAAAGCCCGTTACTGAGCAGTAATCATCGATCCTAACAATGGATAAAAGACAAGGTGAGCTTCGGCTGCATTTGTTTAAACCATTGTACAGTACAACAGACAATAGCAAATAAAGAATTAACAGTTATCAAAACAAACTAAGTGAGGTTCACGTAAATGTTCACTGACTTTGTTGGCGCTGACTTTAGGGTACTGTCAGTCAATAAGACTACCCCAAAAACAGGTAAACAATCAAACAAATGAAAAAATAACACAATATGGAGTATTTGCCAACTAATTTTTTGTAATCAGAATGATTCTATTGTAATTTTTTTATTCCTAGATGTTGCACCCGTTAAGACAGATTTTGTGTTGCCATCCACTACAGAACACTTAATCTTGGTCCTCTTGAGAGTGCTAATAGAAACCTTTCACTCTCAACATCATGTGTCCGTTCCACCTCAATATTTGTTTCTTGATTTATAAGACTGGCCTCTAATTGGTGATGCACCATAATCCTGTTTTGAAGACTGGCTATGAAGTACCGAAGATTTCATCGTAGAACTGTCAATAAATGTCTGTAACATTTGGGTCCTGTGGTTTATTGCTTTACTAACTAATTGCACATACACTTTACATCGAAACTTTACATTATGATTTCTATACCGAGCAAGTAGCTCTGCGATTTGAGTCACGTAGCTATCATCTTGCATTCGGGAGACAGTGGGTTCGAATCACACCGTCCACGGCCCTAAGGATGGTTTTCCGTGGCTTCCCATTTTATCACCAGTAAAATACTGGGGCTGTACCTCAATTAAGGCTACGGTCGCTTTCTTCACACTTCTAGCCCTTTCCTATCCCATCGTCGCCATAATGACCTATCCGTGTCGGTGCGACGTAAAGCAGATTTAAAAATATATTCTGGGACTTCTTTATCTTTGCATATTGGACATTCGGATTTGTACACCCCTTTCACATTATGTGCAATCGTAAAAAATTTTTTGCGGTAGCAGAAATCGTACCCCTTCGAAGACTTTATTGTTAAAGAAAAGCAAGATGCTGTAAATGATTTCAGGTTCTAAACTTGTTAACAAACGCACAAGAACAATTTTGTGTACCTAAGGTTCACCCTTTTTCACTAAACCATCTGTATTCTGTCGTCAGGATTGTAGTAAATAATACTAATACACACACACTGACCAAAGAGGTCCAAAGCCCCCTTGGGTGAAACTACTACAACTACCACCACCACTATCACCACCACCGCAGTTGACGTATTCAATTAGACCCACAGTTCCTCGTGATCATACGAAGAGAACCGAAAATATGGTACAACATCCCTGATGGGGCTTGCCATACCAAGCAACCACTGCTCAGTCCGAAGGCCTGCAAATCAAAAGGTGCCGCACGGTCAGCTAAGCGAAACCTCTCGCCCATTATTCCTGGCTTTCTAAACAGGGGCTGATATCTCACCGTCATGTAGCTCCTGTCTCATGTAGGCTGAGCGGAATTCTGACGAGCCCTAGATCCAGATCAAAATCCCTGACCAGACCGGGAATCGAATCCAGGTCCTGCGGGTAAGAGGCAGACACGCTACCCCAAGACCACGGGGCTGACCGAACGAAAAGATATCAGATCATGGCATTGAGGCAGTTCAGTGTGACAGATCGTGATATGAAATTCACGAATGAATCCCAGTATTAACACTCCTTGGTGTCTTTTACCATTTCACGATAAGAAACTCCTAAGATTGTTCCTTCGATGTCACTCCCATATTTTTACACGCTTAGACTCAATTAGTTATTGATTCACTCAGAACTATCGACACTTTCCTAACATAGGTTGTCATGCAATTTACATCCTGAGTAAGGACTGTTCATTATGATGTGATAAGCCTCTGAATGGAGAAACAACTCTCACAAAATTTGGAGGAGAAAAGTATCCTGTTACACTCATCAGTGTTCTCAAACTAGTCTGATAATACGGCTTTGTTCTCCCGCCTTGCGCAGTTAACACTCATCGCTTTAATTAGGTTGATGGGACCCGAGCCAGTTTGAACGCTTCATATACCCTTTATGGAATAAGGCTGTACAATTTTTTCTCAGAAACAGACGAAGAGCACATAGAGAGCCGAGTGGTCTCATCTTATTACTGAGTGGTGAAATCTCTGGAATTCAAGCGTAATTCGTAGGAATTGAAGAATGGTACTTAATTGTTCCGGGAACGAATGATGAGAAATAACAATGTTTATCTCCTTTGCTGACAGGAAGTAGACTACAACTATAATCAACTTCTGAAATGTATGAATTACAGTATGTGTCGAAAATATTTAAGCCTCACATGAAGTATACAAAATAGAATATGTAGATGGAAGCATAAAAAATATATCCTTACTTCCATGTTCCAAAAGCAGTAGCTAACTTCAGGTCAATATACAGTATATCAATGGAGAAATTATTGAACATCTTAAATCGTGATCACAACTAGAAATAAGGAGAGACATGTCAGAGGGATAATAGGCCTACTTAGAGGGGAAAAGCTTAGGAAGGTGGATAATTTCAAGTACCTGGGAAGTATCATAAACGAAAGTGAAAGAAATGATTATGAAATAATCGAGCATGGAAGACAAGCAGGAGCGTTCCTGGCAAGTGTGAGAAGCTGGTTTGGAGCAAGTATGTCTCTCAGAGAAGCGAAAAGGGGGTATACAGGACGTACTACAGTATGTACCTATTCTGACCTATGGAGCACAAACTTGGGAAATGAGGTAGAGAACCGTGTCTAGGACACAGGCAAGTGAAATGAAATTCCTGAGAAGCAGGACCGGGGTGACAAGATTGGATAAGGTAGCCCTTAGAGATATAGTGAAAGAAGAACAACTGCAGAACAGGATAGAGGCTATGGACGCATGAAGACAATGGCAGAGGAATGGGCACACAGAAGGATGCACGAAATGGAGATAACAGAAACACGACCAAGAGGAAGACCAAGACAGGTGGAGGAGTGTGTGCAGAGAGGAGAAAAGGACTGCGCAAGAGTGAAGAGGGAGAAGTGGTGGGAAGACAAAAGAAGATGGAGGGACTTATGTTCCAACCGGACCTGGCCAACATCCAGAAATTGCATATGATGATCTGAAATCAAGGAAAATAAGTAACACGTTAATTAAGGAAATAATATGTGTTTTAGACCACAGCATATGAGAACGTTTGCATGAGATAATAATTTAAGTATCCAGGCAGTTGTTCTAATTGATAGTCCCTGACAAATAACATCTGCACTATACTAGCTGAGTGAAATATTCATAATAATTCGCAGGTCACCTATACGTTAACTCGAAAGACCTGCACCAGGCCTCTTCGGAGCCAACACACCAATATTTCATTCATGTTAATTTATAGCAATTAGCTGAAATAATCTCTGAACTTTCTAGACAATGTAGTTTGATCCTGGACTGTTCAAGAATTTGATGACTAGAAACATATTGCCTCGTAAGCGATTCGGTGATGATATCACAGAGATCAGTGCTATAGATATTGCAACAATATATAATATCTATGGTAAAACAGCACTGTTCTAAAACTATAGCTGTGCTTCTTGCTTTGAGAATTAATTCATATCCTACTTTCGACATATTACGTCCTCCTGGTCTCCTCGAAAGAATATAAGCCTTTGAATTGCTACCAGAGTTGCTAAACTGTTCAAAAAATCATCTAAATTTGTTCCTTATTATTTAATTAAAACCTGCAAGATATCAACATGTATACATTTGCTATTGTTATTTTTTAATTACAACATAGGCTTTCCTATTATGACCCAAGCATTCGGAGATAGCATGTAATATGCCATCTGTACTATAGCTCCAGAATATCTTACGTTTGTTTGTTTGTTTGTTTGTTTGTTTGTTTGTTTGTTTGTAGCACTATCCCCTTTGGTGCCTACGCTGTGATTTATGCTTTCCAAATTCACTATCTAAAAGATTTTTACAGTTCACCTAGAGCCACCGGCGAGTGCAGACGTACGGAGTGGAGGGTCCCTGGAGTGGGAGAAGGTAGTGTAAGTGCGGAGTGTTGGAAGTCAGCGAGGTGCTTACAGGCAATGATTGGTACAGAGCAGTACAGGGCGAGCATAGGTGGTTGGGAGGGAAGGAAGAAGAAAGAAGAAGTGAAGACAAGAAGATGCAGAATAGAACTGGATAAAATAGGATACTTTATACTTTCTGCAGCGGTGATTTTGATATTGCTTTGGATTGGGGGAGTAGAACTGAACCCAGGTCCGACTTCCAGAGGAAATATGAGCTGGGAGGACATGGAAACGATCAGAAAAATCGTAAAAGAGGTGGTAGCAGAGACATGTCCCTTCGAACAAATCAAGAACATGATCAAGGAACAAACGAGGGAGTTTGAAAAAATGAAGGGGTGGTTTCAGGAAAAGATAGAAGACACAGCTTCACAGGTGAGAAGAAATGGTGAAGAAGTTTCAGCATTAAGAGAGGAGATAGGGAGATTGGAAGAGGAGATATCGAAACTGAAAGCCGACGTAGTTGTTAACACCCGAAGTCGCAGAAATAAATGCTTATTTATATATGGAGTGCAAGAGGGTAAGAAGGAAGATAAGACGAGTATAGTTTATAAAGTAGTGGACATAATTCAGGGTAAAATGAAAATAAATTTCAGTGAAGTGGACATTGATGATGTGACAAGAGTGGGAAGATTTAGAGGTAATAGGCCTATCAAAGTGCAATTATTTTCTACACTGATGGCTGATACAGTGGTGCGTAATGCAGGTAACGTGCAAGGAGAAAAAATATGGATAAGGAGGGACATAGGAGCTGAAGAGTGGAGGAATGAAAAAACTCTTAAAAAACACATGATACGAGCTAGGCAGCAAGGGTTGAATGCAGTCATCAGAGGACAGGAATTAGTGGTGACAGGCAACAGATGGAGGAGAGTATGGTCGGTGAATAGACTGATGGACCTAGAACGGAGGATGAAACAAGATGAGGAGGCTAAGAGGAGTGTAGTGAATAACGGGGATGACAAACGAGTGGAAGATAATAGGCAAGTGAAAGATAACGAGGGTAGAAGTGTAATTATAGGAAGTAGTACTGAAAAGTGTCAAGAGAGACAGAGCGAGGTGCTAAGTGGAAGTATGAACAACGGTAAGGAAAGAGCAGTGGACGGGCAATGCAGGAGAGAGGCTGAAGATCAAAGGGGTGATGGGGGAAAGGAGAGTGAGCAACAAGAAGCTGAGAGAGCTGAGTGTAGTGGTGTAGTTAGACAAGATCAGGGTATAAAAGTAAGGCCAGTGTTAACCCGTGAGTACCTCGCACAGAATATGAGTATGAGCGCAGGGAGAGATAGAAGATATACGGACATGATGAGAGCAATGAAAAGTAGTGAGAGTTTTGTTACAAGAAGTAAAAAACAATAATATAGCGAGTAAGTAATTAAGGGCGTGGAGGCTGAAATGTTGTGAAGGAGAAGTGGTATATAAGTTATGATATGTTATAGGGTTGAAATGTGGTGTTGGAGAAGTGGTGGTATAAGATGGTGGATGGCAGTTTGTTGATATTTGGAGCTGGAGGAGTGATGGTAAATGTGGTGTTGGATAAGTGTTGTAATTTGGCTATTTGTAAATTTTGGTTTGGGGGAAGTTGGAGTTTTCGGTAGGTAATTATGATGGGTATTACGATGAGTATGAGTGTATGGCAAATTGAGCAAATTATGATATGTTATAGGGTTGAAATGTGGTGTTGGAGAAGTGGTGGTATAAGATGGTGGATGGCAGAAGGTGAGTGTATTTGTAGAAGAAGTAGAGGTGATGGTACTGAGATTGTATTGGTGTCTGGTATAAATGCTGAGTGATGGCAGATGAGTGTGTGTTAGGGCTGAATTGTGGTGTTGGAAGTAGAGGTGGTATATGTTGAAATGTGGTGTTGGAAAGGTATGGAGATGTAGTTATGATATGTTATAGGGTTGAAAGGTGGTGTTGGAGAAGTGGTGGTATAAGATGGTGGATGGCAGAAGGTAAGTGTATTTGTGGAAGGAGTAGAGCTGGTATGCTGAAGTGTGGTGTTGGAAGTATTGAAGGCTTAGTATTCAAGTTATGATATGTTATAGGGTTGAAATGTGGGGTTGATGGCTATTTAATTTTTGGAGCTGGAAACAGGTGAGTTTATTATCATTTTGTATTGTATTGGTGACTGGTATACATGCTGAGTGATGGCAGACGAGTGCGTGTTAGGGCTGAAATGTGGTGTTGGAAGTAGAGGTGGTATATGTTGAAATGTGGTGTTGGAAAGGTATGGAGATGTAGTAATGTAACTCGGCTATTTGTAAATTTTGGTTTGGTAGAAGATGGAGTCTTCAGTAGGTAATTATGACGGGTAGGATGAGTATGAGTGTATGGTAAATGCAAGTTATGATATGTTATAGGGTGGAAATGTGGTGTGGGAGAAGTGGTGGTATAAGATGGTGGATGGCAGAAGGTGAGTGTATTTGTGGAAGGAGTAGAGCTGGTATGCTGAAGTGTGGTGTTGGAAGTATTAAATTATGATATGTTATAGGGTTGAAATGTGGTGTTGGAGAAGTGGTGGTATAAGATGGTGGATGGCAGAAGGTGAGTGTATTTGTAGAAGAAGTAGAGGTGGTATATGAGGTAGGGTTGGTGTGGTATTGCTGAAATGTGGTGTTGGAGTATTGCTGGTCAAAATTTTTGGAGGCGTGATTGGTATTTGTTATTCATTGCCGAAATTTCTGGAGATGAGAGGTAATTTTATTATGGAGTGTTATGACGGAATGAAATGAAATGAAGCAATGTTAACGCAGATTGGTAAAAGTTGCGGTATGGTTGATTGGAACGTAATGATGGAATAAGATGGCCGGTTTGGTATGCAATCATGTAATGGCTGGTTTGGAATGCAACCTGGTAATGCTGCTGTTGCAGCTTATGCTGGAGTAGGTCAGGGAACAATAGAGGTGATGAAAATGCTGAAGTAAGAAGGTTGCGTACGTGAGAGTGATAACAAGCATGGAGTTGTAACACCAGTAGTAGAATGTAAACATTGACCAGGCTGTTGTGAATTGATGTAGATGGAGTTGGTTCTGGTATAAAACCGGGACGGTATTGTTTATTTCATTTTATGTTATTTAGTATATAGTGGAGAGGGGTGGCTCAGGTTGGACTATTCTTATTAATCTTATTTGTTATTTATTATTATTATTGTGAACATGTATTCGGGGCTGAACGCCTGTTTTGTTCACTAATAAATACAAATAAATACAAATACAAAAAAAATAAAAAAAAGATTTTTAATTGCTGGGATCATAAAGCAACAATGTCGGGTTCCTTCGCTAAATGGTTAGAGGGTTCCGGGTTATATTCCCGGTCGGGTTAAGTGGTTAATGAAGGTTAGTGGTCCTGGCTCGGGAACTGAGTGTTTATGCTGTACCCAAGATCCCTGCAACTCATACACTACACACAAAACTACCCTCCACTACAATAACATGCAGTGTACCACACGCGGCACCAGGACTGCAGCAGGCTAAATCCATGCTTACCTTATTACCTAGGCAATTAATGGATTAAATACTATCGCAGGTACTTCTATAGAGAAAAATAAGAATGTTATTTGCTTTACCTCCCAGAAACTACTTTTACGGTTTTCGGAGACGTCAAGGTGCCGGAATTTAGTACAGCAGGAGTTCTTTTATGTGCCAGTAAATCTACCGACACGAGGCTGATGCATTTACCTTCAAATAGCACCAGACTGAGCCAGGATCGAACCTGCCGAGATGGGTTCAGAAGGCCAGCGCCTTAACCGTCTGAGCCACTCAATCGGACTATATAGAGAAAAATGAAACGAAATAAGAGAAATAAAATAACTGTTCCCCGATAATATTGTTAGTGACTCCCAAAACGTGACCGTGCTTTAAAGCTGTTCTTGTTAGCGATAAACTACTACCAAATGAATGGAGAGTTGCAATAGTAGCCCCAGTGTACAAAGGAAAGGGCGACAAACATAAAGGCTAATCAGCTTGACATGTGTTGTTTGTAAGCTCTGAAAAGCATTCTTTCTGACTATATTAGACACGTTTGCAAAATTACTAACTCGTTTGATAGAAGGCTGTTCGAGTATAGGAAAAAGTTACTCCAGTGAAGGTCAACTTGTAGGCTTTCAGCAAGATCTAAAATATATTTAAGATTCAGGTCAAATTGATTGTATCGCTACTGGCTTATCGAAGGCTTTGGATAGGGTAGATCAAGAGAGATTACTTACGAAAATGAGGAGTAGACATAGGAGTTGTTGAATGGGTGGGTAGAGGTTGTATTTCCTGAAAATAGAATTCAGAGAATTAGAGTAGGTGAAGTGTTATCCAGTCCTGTAATGATTAAGAGGAGGGTCACGCAGGGCAGTATTATTGGACCTTTATGTTTTCTTGTATGAGAAAAGGACTGCAATCAAAGATTAGGCTATTTGCGGGCGATGTTGTACAGCATAGAGTAGTAAATGAGCTGCAGGATGGGATGAAAAGTCAGGTTGTAAGTCTCACCAAGAGTAAACGTCCTCTCAGTTTTAATAACCGTGTTGATGAGGTGATAGTACCTAATGAGGAACCCTGTATGTTACTACTGTAGGTGCTAATATAGGGAATGATCTTCATTGGGATTATCATATTAACGAGGTTGTTAAGAAAGGTTGCAGATCTCTTCACATACTTATGAGAGTATTTAGGAGTTATAGAAAGGATGTAAAGGAGAGGGCACGTAAGTCTCAGGTAAGACAAGGATTAGAGTATAGTTCCAGTGCATGGAATCCATACCAGGACTACTTGATACGAGAAATGGAAAATATCGAAAGGAAAGCAGCAGAAACTGTTCTGGGTGATTTCCGACAAAGGAGTAATGTTAAAAAAAGTATTGCTAACTTTGGGAAGACTTGGGAGTGAGGAGACGAGATGTTCGACTATGTGGTATGTTTGGAGCTGTCAGTGGAGAGCTGGCGTGGAATGAAATTACTAGAGCAATAAGCTTCAGCGGAGCTTTTAAAAATTGGAAAGTTCATAATATGAAGATAAAGTTGGAATTCAAGAGGACAAACTGGGGCAAATACTCATTTATAGGACGAGGAATACATTATCAAGGGAAATGTTCGATAAATTCCCAAGTTGGTTGAAAATATTTAAGTGAAAGCTAGGTAAAGAATTGATAGGGAATCTGCCACGAGGGTGGCCGCCCTAAATGCTGATCATTGATCGATCGCTTCCATTTTAGCTAGCTGTCAAATTTTGTGTGGTTGATTGTACAATAATATACTACATTTTCTTTTAACATGTAGCCATGTTTCTGAATCATCCTGTATTTATTCTCCTCACAATTTATTAAATTGTTTGCTTTTAATCTCAAAAGACAAGGGAAATAATTATACAACGGTTTTTTAAAAGCAGGCAAATTATTACTGAGTGAGATGTGGCCATAATTTTCCCACTACTCAGGTTTGAAGGGTTGCCTTCACTAAGTTCTCCACCACTTCTATACCGTGATTTTTATTTACTTACACTTCCTTGAATATGTTTTCTATATTTGGCATGCTGTACGGTTAAGGTATAGAGTACGCGGGCACAGATTTAACGCGCCACCTCCATGTACACAATTCCGCTGCTTCAAAGCGACACAAATGTAATTTGTTTTTGGCGGCTGCGTGTAAAGACGAGCTTCATCCGAATGGAGCAGCGTATCTTGGCTCCTCTCTGTCTATGATAAACAGAAGAGGTTGGCATTCCGACCGCACGCGCCTCCTGTCTGTCGCCGCCTTAGAGATGCACGTTCCACCCCACCCACGGTCTCTTCAACATACGAGCCTGAACCAGGACGAGGTTCACTCGGTCACTCCGCGAGCAGCACACATAGATATTAATGTGAATGTGAGGTGGTGGTGATTATTGTTTTAAGAGGAAGTACAACTAGGCAACCACCCTTTATATAACACTAACCAGAGAGAAAAAAACGCAAGGGATCCGACACTTCTAAAGATGAAGGTATCGGCCAAACGAAGACAAGGGCCGCGAAGGGCTTGAGAATGAAAGACTCCCTAAGCCTCGTAACTTAATACCGTCGGGGTCGGAAAATACAATATTTGACCAAGGGAGGTTGAATAGGATAGATGAAAGTGAGGAGCCTGACACAAGTCGAAATAATGACAGGACTCAACTCGGAACCCGTGGTTGCCAACTGACGCTCCCAAATTAAGAGCTCTTGGATCCCCTTTTAATCGCTTCTAACGACAGACAAGGAATACCACGTGTGTTATTCTACCACCCCCACCCACAGGGGTTTGGAACGTGAGGGTGCATTGAGGCCTACAATTGTGTTCTGATTATTATTATTATTATTATTATTATTATTATTATTACTATTATTATTATCATTATTATCATCATCATCCTGATTTTATGGATATCCAAGCTTAGTGGAACACTATTCATATTCTGATTGTCTTCAGTTATTGGTCATTCGAATTACTGTTCAGCACATTCTTCATAATGATACAGCTGGTGGGAAATTTGTCCTAGACTGAAAGACATGAGACATTTTCATCTAGGTATGTAAGTTGACAACCACGGGTTCTCCAGCTGAGTGTGACATTACTTCCACTTACTTGTTCCAGGCCCCATTCTTTGATAGTTCTTTTCAGCACCCCCTCCCCCTGATTAACACTTGTTCCCTTCCGACCTCAAGGGTATAAGGTTTGTGGGGCCTAGGCAGTCTAATTGTCACGCTCCTTGTGGCATTTTCCTTTCTGGTAATAATAATAATAATAATAATAATAATAATAATAATAATAATAATAATAATAATAATAATAATAATAATATTTTTACGTCCCACTAACTACTTTGGACGGTTTCCGGTGACGCCGAGGTGTCGGAATTTTGTCTGTCAGGAGTTCTTTCACGTGCCATTAAATCTACCGGCATGAGGTTGGCGTATTTGAGCACCTTCAAATACCACCGGACTGAGCCAGGATCGAACCTGCCAAGTTGGGATCAGAAGGCCAGCGCCTTAACCATCTGATCTTTCCATTTCTTTTCTCGATACCTTCGTTCTTCACAAGAATCAGACCTCTTCCATTTTTCCTCTGGTTAGTGTTAAGAGAGGATTGTTGTCCGGTTGTACTTCCTTTTAAAACAACGATCATCATCAGGAACACCACCAGCATTTCCACTCTTATTGAAATAACACCAACTCTGTGGCATTCTCATTTCTTTTGACAGAGGCAAACATTTCCTCTGATCATCTTCTGGATGTCCTTAGGAGTTGGGTCGGCTATGCCGAATAGATATGTAACTTTGCCTATCAGTACAAGATCAGGTGGGTTTAACCCGTTCTGTCAGTGTGCGCTTTCCCATTTGAGTATGTTTTCCACTCCTGACTGTCTTAAACGGTTGTAGATAGTATCTATAGCAGTGTGTATGATTGGTGATAAGACACTTGCCCAAACATATCCGCTGATGAATGACTTTGGCGAAGTTGTCATGTCAATGAGCGTACTCCGTAGGGGCTAGGGTAAAGCAGACTCTCATAATGGGCTCGATATTTTCTCTGCTCTCGTTACAAATTCTTCATAGACTGTTTGCTAGAACTTATTTATTATTATTATTATTATTATTATTATTATTATTATTATTATTAATTATTATTAATTATTATTATTATTATTATTATTATTATTATTATTATTATTATTATTATTATTATTATTATTATTATTATTATTTGGAGCCTCCGTGGCTCATGCGGCAGCGCGCCGGCCTCTCACCGCAGGATACCGTTGTTCAAATCCCGGTCACTGCATGTGAGATTTGTGCTGGACAAAGCGGAGGCGGCGTAGTTTTTCTCCGGGTACTCAGCCTTTCCCTGCCATCTTTTATTCCAGCAACACTCTCCATTAAAATTTCATTTCATCTGTCAGCCATTTGTCATTGCCCCCGAGGAGTGAGACAGGCTTCGGCAGCCGGCTCAATTCCTATCCTCGCCGCTAGATGGGGCTTCATTCATTCCATTCCTGACCAGGTTGAATGACTGGAAACAGACTGTGGATTTTCATTTTCATAATAATTATTATTTACAGCTCTCTTATTAAAAATGTACAAGCCACAGTTTTAATCTTTCGGGCCGCTGGCCGGGGTTTGATTCTTCGCTCTAGTTTCATAGATTGGGGCGGTGTGTATGCAGCGTCAGTAATACAACTGGGAAGAGAAGTTATCCTCACCCCAATGCACATGCATTATTTATTTATATTTATTTATTTATTTATTTATATGCGATAGTTACTTTATTAGTCAACTCTGTCCGCCTATGTGGTGTAGTGATTTGTGTGATCAGCTGCCAGCCCCGCCCCGGAGGCCCGGATTCGATTCCCGGCTCTGCCACGAAATTTGAAAAGTGGTACGATGTCTGGAACGAGGTCCACTCGGCCTCGGGATGTCAACTGAGTAGAGGGAGGTTCGATTCACACCTCAGCTATTCTCGAAGTGGTTTTCCGTGGTTTCCCACTTCTCCTCCAGACAAATGCCAGCATGGTACCTAAATTAATGTCACGGCCACTTCCTTCCCTCTTACCTGTCTATCCTTTCAACTCTTTCCCTCCCCCCAAAAGGCGCCCGTTCAGCTCAGCAGAAGAGGCAGTCTGGGCGAGGTACTGGTCCTCCTCCCCAGTTTTATCACCCTACCCAATGTATCCCGCTCTAGGACACTGCCCATGAGGCGGTAGAGGTTGGATCCCTCGCTGAGTCCGAGGGAGAAACCAACCCTGTAGAGTAAAGGGATTAAGAAAAAAGTTAACTCGATTGCTGGGATGGTGTTTAGCATACACACCACGTTATTTTGTCGAATCTTTTTCCCAGTGAAATACACATACCAATATTGCCATCATATCACACATCATCTGATGACGCAACACATACCTAAGTATACGAGGCTATAGACTACAATGTCTCAAGCCCTTTTCAGAAACGGGCACAGTCTATTTCTACAGTACCCTGCTATAGATACTACGGTAGAGACAGCTCAGAGATAGGGGAACGATAGAATTAAATGCGATTGAGCATACATTGCTTGCAAACGGTCTCAGTGATGCAGTCAGTCAGTTAGTCGTATTTCTGTTCCCGCGATAACAGGCGCGATCATGGCTGATTTATGTGGCACTTTGGAGTATTTAAATTTGAAAAGTCCGAGCTGTTGGCTTTCAGTTCGTTCGAGATCACCTGCGGGTCAAAATTTTGATACCTAGAGGTCAGTTAAATTCTATGGTAATTAAATATAGTGTGATTACTTTTGGGTGATGTGTGATAGTACACACAGGTATGCAGTTTTTTCAAACTTGTATAAATTTGATTTAGGAGGAAGATCTGAGCGTTTCAGCCGCTGTGTATTTCAAGATTATGGGAGTGATAATTGCCAACACCTGTCTGAATTTGAAACAGTAACATTCAATTCTTGGACATTATTTGGTACAAGATTTATTCAGTTTCTGCGAAGAACTGAGAAGAAAAATGGGTTCGAATTTTATTCTCGCTTACCATCATATTACTCAAAACTAGTCTGTACTGGACGAGAATGAGAAATGAAAGAATTTCATTTTAACTGAGACATTGCTTGACAATATCAGCTCTCGTTTAAAACTACTATTCACTAGTATATATATATATATATATATATATATATATATATATATATGTGTGTGTGTGTGTGTGTGTGTGTGTGTGTGTGTGTGTGTGTGTGTGTGTGTGTGTGTGTGTGTGTGTGTGTGTGTGTGTGTGTGTGTGTGTGTGTGTGTGTGTGTGTGTGTGTGTGTGTGTGTGTGTGTGTGTGTGTGTGTTGGTACCAGTTTTGTTTTGAAACTCGCGCGTTGGTTGGATGAGGATTGCACTGTTGTCACACAATTCTATTGGTGAGAGAGCAATAACAATCAAGAATAGTCGCCGTAGTATTAGTAGTAATGTTACTGGTCTATTCTTATTGAATAAAACTCCTTTAAAGTTCATTGCATTAACACTAGGTTTACCA
Organism: Anabrus simplex; assembly: GCF_040414725.1. Lineage (NCBI taxonomy): Eukaryota > Metazoa > Arthropoda > Insecta > Orthoptera > Tettigoniidae > Anabrus > Anabrus simplex. Next base: position 139,081,390 of record NC_090267.1, read on the forward strand.
AACACTCTTTCTACCTACTTTTACCGAAGCGGTCATTTTGACCGATAGTGGCTCGTATTCGTTTCCTGAGGATATTGGTGCCAGAAAAAGGTTCGAATTGAGTATTAAAAAAATCATAGACCATAATTTAATTATTATCATGCATGATTTGTAAACACTATTATGAATAAATAAATAAATAAATAAACAAATAAGTACACTAGTAAGGCAGAATGTTATTCTTACACACTTTAGCTTACATTATATACATATCTACATGAATTTCACTTTCTGCTTTTAAACTTATTTGTCGCACTGTACACACACACACTTTGCTTGGTCACCTTTGAAGTGAACCACAGACCAGTTTTCTACAGTTTGCATACCTTTCAATTGTCTTGTTCCCATTACACACTTCTTCACTGATTGGTAAAAAACTCAGCAAGACGCAATAATTCGTGTTCACTTAGGGTCCGATCGGTGGGTCGCGTTTCATCTTTTCCAAGATAGGGAAAACCGTTTACAACATGGTAGGCTTCCACATCGACAGCCAGCTAAAATTTCATACCAAACTTTTCTGGTTTATTGGCCATATACTGCATAAATGGGCATCTAGCTTTCGTTGGAAAGAGTTGTTCATCCACGGTAATGTTCTCACTTGGTCTGAAGCAAATAGTACAATTAGATATAAATTTGTCCCGCTCAACAGATACAAGTACCAATCTATCAATTTTCAGATGGTCCCTGCTGGTAGATTTTTCATCAAATACAAGAAATCTCATGATATCCAGGAAACGGTTCCGTGCCACAGTTCGGGAGAAAATTCCAGGACCCCACTTCTGTGACCACAGATTGAGAACGTTCGTGTCAGCTCCATAAGTTCCGCGTTCGTATAAAATACCAATGACAGCGTCCAGTTCTTCCAAAGAAAGTGTCCGTTCAGGATTGTTCAGAACCTCGCAGGCTCCAACCTCATTATATCATTCGATGTCGCGCAGCTCGGATTCGTCAATAAAAAGACGACAAGCTGTAGCGGAACAAGTTCCTTCAATGTAGCGTTTTGCGTGTCACGTGGGACCTCGGACTTCCCTCAGTACATTTTACTGTCCTCGATGGCCTGGCAGGCTTTGTATATCAACAAGAGTCTGCACTGTTCCATCCAAAGCGACTTCTTCCTCGCCGACCGTCATATGCTAACCACGCCCATATGTTGACATACCACAGCGTATGTTCGGCCTTCTGTAGTTGATATCGTGCTCCTTGCCAGTAAGTTCATTATCTTCCTTAGTGTTTCCTTCACCTGTAAAATATAATACCAAACTTACTTACACTGTGCACAGAATTACGTAAATACAAAATGACTAACTTCAAATAGGCTTACCTTTGTCATAAGCTGCTTTGTTAGTGTGCGTGCGTCGCCATTTGCCGGATAGTTCCCTAACCTTTGAGGTGGAAGGCTGCTGTGTGATTACATGTTCACATGGAATTTCTATAGGCTCGAAGCAACTAGAATTACTATCCGAACTATTTCTGTTTGTCAAGTTATACACGTCTTTGCAATTATCGAGGTATAAATCAGTCCCAGATTCATGGCATGATTGTGATGGGGAAATTATATGCTTATGCTTCAGAATTTCGTCATCCATTTGCAGACTACGCGAAAATATGTTTCTTCAGGGTAATTACAAACATTCGGGAAACCTAGTTTGAATGTTTGTAACGAGTGAACACGACAATTGGCTCCTCTTTACGATTGGACACCTTTCATTACTGAGCAAATACTGACTATACTTTCCTGTCGGTGTACTTGTATCATTGTTTGAACAGCTGTCCCATTGCAGCACTCTGTTGTAAATGAATGCCACAAAAGTCTGATCGGGTAACTACTGCAATACCGGTCAAAATGACCGTCCGGTAAAAGTAGGTATATGACCTCTTAGCGCTAACTAGAAAGGAGTTACGGGATTTTGAAGCTATATGCCGAAAAGTACACTTAATATCAATAAAAGCCACCGAAGGGTTTGTATGTTATAACCGTATAACGAGAAATATAGAGAAAACAAAACTGAAAACGGTCATTTTGACCGCTGCGGTAAACCTAGTGTTAACACAAAACCGACAATACGTATTGCACCGTTCCCGTCTAAAACAATATTCTACCGGCGCCTTCGGAGAGCTGCGTGTTCGGTTCGTAAAAATATGATAAGGGCAAAAATTAAAAAATCTCAGGATAAAATATACCAAGGGTATGTGAACGGTAAACAGTAACATAATTGCGAAATAAAATACAAAATAGGGGGTAAGATGAATTTATTATCTAAGAAAACATTATTGAAACACGAAAATACAACAGCCTGGGGAAGAAATACGCACTTGGCAACGAGTCAACGCAGTTAAGTTCATCTTATCGAATCCTGACTGATATCGTTCAATTTACGGATATAGGATATACCGCGACAGAATAAAATTATGCTAAATCCGATCCATAATTAAAATTCTTTGTACAGTACTTATTAACGAATCAATATTCCAGGGTTCCTACTTAAAGCTACACTGAATTTACTAATAGACCGCTCTGTTCCAAATTGGATGGCTTGAAAGCCTACTTCCCAAAGAAATGAGCTCCAAACTCATATTTAAAACAAGTCTTTATCAGCGATGACAATGACATGATCAGCAATAATACATGTACCACAAATATAAGATAAACACACCAAAGAAACCTATACAATTCATGCAAAAATAATAAACAAAACATCTGTGTATCCGTTATCTAAAATACAAGCAATAAGATGCTAAACTCCTTCATATTAAAACGAACACGGAATTCCTGGCTCAGCTGTCCATGTGTTGGTCTTTCTCTTAACACGCCCCATATAAATCAAGTGACACTTCTAAAGTTCCACCTATGAAACATCCTGCCTCGCAAGAAAAAGAAACTAACTAATTGGATTGGTAAATCCTGCCTGAGAGATTCTAATATAACTGGGAACATAAATTAACGCTGCCATTCACTTCTCTGTTCATTAAACTAACACGAAGCCTCGAACTCAACTTAAGGCATCACAATACACATTCATATGGCTTTAAATACATATTCCAATTTAATACAGCCATTATATATGACACACGGCACATCTGGCCTAACACTTCGGAGTCCATGAGTTCGACTCTTATAGTATTAATGAAGACACAAGGCAAATCAAGCCTCTCTCTCTTATCATGCAACTAACACCATTAAATTTTCCCCTTTATTATATACCAGGCATCCACGTCCTGTATTAACACTCATTGAAATCTCAGTATCAGGCTAATCTTGCCTTTTTCTCGTAAATTCGTAACACAATACCAATTAGCTAGTCTTCTTTGCCGATCTAAAAGATACTAGTTCAACGGTGCACTTTCGCGCTGGTTACAACTGCCATACACTCGTGTAGACATACTACATGCTTAAAAAGTATTCCCTACTGAAATTTATTCCTAAACAAGCTTTAGGCTGTGCACCCTTCTTAGTAAAAGAGTCTACATCTTGTTACAAAAAAAAGGAATACACAGTTACCTCTTGACACACATACCCTCATCTACACCTAACATTTCCCTCTTTCCCATCTAATAAAAAGGAAATAAATAATAAACAAACATCAGGGTTCAAACATGCATCTTCCCTGAAACATTACATTACTCTATAAAAAGGAAACATAACTCAGCCACAAAAGGACTGACATTTAAAGTTAAACTACTATAGGATCGAATTAGCCTAATTTCTTCTATCTAAGCATGCCTAAAAGGTTTTAAGATGAACTTATCTGGTTTTGTCTCAGCTTCTTCATGGTTCCAGGCAGCTGTGTCTGCAAAATTTACGCCACTATAGCAAGAAACTGCATGGCGGTACCAAATACACTGCAGGTCCTTTCTTCTTCCATCATCTTTGAAATGTGGTGCTTCGCACTCACCATTAAATTCAACCGAAACGATAACGACGATTCGCACACGTTCTTCGCGTTACCGAACGCGTACCGATCACAATATTTGCACTATACTGATGCAAATTACATATACGCGTGTGGAAATATCGATAGTAACTATCGTCTTAGTTATATTCAATCCCGTGCCACAACCGCACTCTGGCATACTGCATCATCATACGTGATCTTATATATATATAGGAAAGGAAATTGCTTTGTTAGTGTACAATACACTTTCGTAATTCCATTATATCACTTGCATTTAGGTAATATATTCTCAAAAGTAACGTTTCAGCTTTCACAAAAATATGTATATTTGTTTGATTAAAAATCGTCACTGTAAAAGTTACTTGCATATAACACTGGCTTAATATAAGAACACCGAACCGCGCGGATAGCAACTTCCTGGCGGAATGAGCTTTCCATATCCAGAAAACTGCTGCGTTCACCAAACTTCCGGTATTAATAATATCATCGGGGATTTCACTGATGCGATGACGCCATGGCTCGGCCGCTTACTCGGCAAAGTGCTGACTCTATAGAAATATATTAATTACATAATTAGTTCAGAATTAAGTCCTGTGACTGACTACAGGTAGTTTTTAACGTCTAACTTGCTTCTATTTCATATCAAAAACGTGGAGTATGGCTTTAAGAACAGATTGCCTAATAAAATCAAGAGTAGTACAGCACTGTAAATCTCGAAGTTGGTAGGACTGGCTTCATTTGTTCTGTATATTCCTATCATTCCGCAACTTCGCTTCCAGGGCTGTGATTGGTCTCTTTTGAATCGGCCGCTCTCAAACACTCTCGTTAATTCCCCGATTGAATCATACGGAATACCTGAGATGCTCGCTGTTGCTATGGAAGATAAGAAGTAATTTCTGAAGCCACGCGCTGCCGGGATACTGCATTACGCAACTTCTATATTGCACCATGACTCTTACTTGTATTAAATGCACAATATTACACCATATTACCTAATTACTATTTGGCGCATATATGATATGGCACAGTATATCCCGTAAGCACTACAGGCTATTGTGATAGTTATATATAACTCCAAGTTGAAGTGGACGAGCAGACTAGATGATGATAATTACTGAATAAAAAATGACTTAGATATTTTAATGGCTGAACTGCTAATTTATTACTCTCTTAATGATGTAGGTGTAATCTGGATGCATGAGCCATTTTTACATTCATTTAGAGACTTGAAGAAATTAGATTCTACCCTGGACAAGGACAAGTATCTTACTTTTCTCCACTATTTTATGGTCGATACAGACAGCCGAAATAAGTTATAATACAAGGAGGCCTACTATTTGATGATTCATTCTTCCTTGCTTAAGTCCAATTGAAATAAAATATCATGATCATCTCTTAAGACCAAAGATACTTGAAGGTACTTTGGTACAATAATAAGAATAACAGTAATGAATAATGCCCCGACTTATTTTAACTACAAAATACAGTATTTAATAATTATCGATAAACACTTACGATCACCTGGCAAGGATACGCGTCTAAGCAGATTATTTTCTTCACAGGAGTTGTGTTAAACAAAGTCTTATGTTGATTCCCGTCAAACTTCGTCTTTATAAAAGTGAAGTTCCCGTAATGAAACTTTAATTTATCGCTTCCGATTGAGAACATAATACATGCAGGTATCGCAATCGTAAACGTATCAATGTTTCATGCCAGTGCGGCTAGGGCTCATCCGTTTGAAAGCGCACCTCTCCAAGACGTTGGCCGAGTAGTAGTGACACAAATGTAGCCAATCTTACGATAAGCACAATGCAGTAGCGATGTACTAGAGGAGATAAGCTCTCCGTTCGCTACATTCTATTTAGTTTGAAACTACAATTATTGGTGCAATTATCGTAAATTATTCATTGTCCGGCCCACGGTGTAGGGGGCAACGCGTCCGCCTGTCACCCGGGGGGGCACGGGTTCGATTCCAGGCTGGGCCAGAGTTTTTTAATTGTACCGGTAAATGATTAATATCCCTGGCCTGGGGACTGGGTGTTAGGTCGTCCTTAACACTCCTTTCCTCACATCCAACATTCTACACTTCTGCAATTACACTCACCCGCAGATTCCTATCATATATGTTGAAAGTGGTGGCAAAAGATCGCCGCCACGAACAAATGTCATTTTGAAATAGAAGAAAGAAATTATTCATTATACCCGAAAGTAAGATATAATGGGATATAATGATCTATGTTTGTGTGTTGGCAGTAAAGGTATAATCTAAAATACCAAATATCTGAGAAAAATATCCGCAACATAGATTATTTGTCTTTCAGATTGAGGAGTTACGGTATCTGGAGCACGAAATGTTATTGCAGAACGGATTGCGGTTGATAGCTCTGACAAACCGTACTGTACAAGTAATTAGTTAAATATAGACATTATATATAGTAAAAGTACAAAGAATGCTATTGTATTTGGATAAGCCAGTTTATTTGTGGGGATGGCATGTACTGAAGCGAACTAATCCATTGTTGCTTCCTACCGGCAGCACTTAAAAAAACAGTGAAGTATAAAACATAAATATCAGTAAAATCTGAATCTTACAACGTTTTCTTCAAACTGGAACCATCTTTGAACACCTGCACTTGCTGGAACGTGAACAACTGTATACTTTTACCACTGGAACCACTAATATTAAAGGGAGTTTCAACAACTAGTATCCACGAGTTGTACTAAACTTGAACGAAACGGGATTAATTTTCCAATTGGAAAGGGAACGCTGCTGTAAAATTACTTTGGAAATTGCTTGCAGGTATCAGTACTGTTCCTAACTAAAATACAGTCAGGTATATGGTGAAATGCGTAGGAGTCAAGTATCATGTTGCTGAAGAGTTGGACACATTCCTTCATGTGCATGGCTTTTGTCGTAAGGGTAATCTTGTCCATATCAACAGCCTTCATAGGATTAGGTCAGCTGTTGCAGATTCACCGAAAGAGATTAAGAAATGTGATGTCTTCGAAGAAGTCTCATGGGTATCGGGCAGGGGAACACTGAGAAGAGATGACATCGTGGTTATTTACCATAAGGAAAACAGGGGACACTTACTCGAACCAGCTATTAGATTTGAATAAGCAGAAAACAAGGCTAGAGAAGTTGATTTAGAAAAGAAGACACATTACAAGCCTTTCATATGATATGTGCTAGGGAAGTATGTAATATCAAACTGCGAGGTCATATGATTCCTTTCCAGAACAAGGGAGTGATTCCAAAATTAACAGATCCTGGCTCAGTCCGGTGGTATTTGAAGGTGCTCAAATACGCCAGCCTCGTACCGGTAGATTTATTGGCACGTAAAAATCTCCTGCGGGACTAAATTCCGGCACCTCGACGTCTACGGAAACCGTAAAAGAGTAGTTAGTGGGATGTAAAGTCAATAAAATTATTATTATAAAATTAACAGTTAACATTCTTAGATATCCATAAAGATAGAGAGTTCGAGGCCTGACGTAACTATTCTCATAAAAGGAGAGGGGTTCCATTGATTATAATAAATCATAATGGACTTTCAAGCTCTGAATGGCGGGACATGTTAGAAATTACGGCGATGATCACTCCGGTGCGCTTCTTTCCTGGAAGTTCCACGGGTACAGGCCACTGCAGAGTGCAGACACTGTAGTGAGTATGAAACCCTCCCGCACATGCTCGGGAAATGCCTCAGATGATATTACTACGCATTGAACGTCACAACTCTGTCAGAGCCATGATAGCCAACAGTCAGATCCAAGAAACTTGAGGTCTACTAGGAAATCCATCGCGTAGCAGGTGGTGATAGCAATCGCCAAAAACCATCACAGCACTTGGCATTTCGCTAAGCAGCTATAGCTCGAAATTGATTATTAATTCACGTATTAATTCGTGTAAATCACTTGTATATTATTCTGTGCCTCATGGCAAGCACATTGATTGCACTTTCGGCGAAGCTTTTCGAAACACAAGACTTCACGAAATCAGATCGTGCATAGCACAGACGCTCCGTGAGAAAGAATTTCAAGTGCGTGAGGAAGTCCATGGCATCGGAGTAAAAGGCAGCACGAGAAGGTTGGACATGATCTCCTTTGTTGGGAAGAAAGGATATACATTACCACCCACAGTAAGATTTTAAACGCACTACGACCAACCAGACGAAGTAGACAGAGGAAAGAAGTCTATCTACCTGCTTGCAATGCCGTATTATATTAATAAATAAGAGCTGCACGACGTTGAAGTGAAGGGTTTCATGATCGGTGCGAGAGGGACAGTCCCTAAGAAGACGATAGAGCTGATGAAGACCTTCAACATCATTTCCAAGGAGTTCATCTTTGATACTCAGACACCACTTATATTCGCCAGACTGAGACATGAATATGAAAATCCACAGCCAGTTTCCAGTCATTTGACCGGGTCAGGAATGGAATAAATGAAGCCTTCATCTATCGGCGAGGATAGGAATTGTGCCGGCTGCCGAAACCTGTCGCACTCCCCAGACTGAGACAATATTTACTTTTTTGAATGAAATGCCTTTTTTTTGTATTATTTATGTTAGGCAGCCTCCAAGTGGAGAAAGACTTTAAAAATCAAGAAATCAGATTAAATTATTATTATTATCAACAGTTCAAAATTATAGTTATTAGTTCTGGATGTACTGAAAGATTCCCTGTTAATTATAAATAATCACCTATATTCTGTTTCTAAATAAATTCCCAAATAGACAGCTACTTGCCAATTGGTTTTAAAAATTGTATGCTTTTTATCAAAATAGTTTTTCATGTTATTGTTTGTACGAAATGATTGGTAAGCTGTTAACTGTTGACCAAGGAGAGTTAACCGTTTTCGTGTTCTCTCCCATATCAAAGTTAATTACAATATGCTGACCCATTCGGACAGCCATGTCTTACCAAAGGGATGAATGGGTGTGTGCAAAATCCAGTCTTACTTATCAGTTTCAATTTTTAGGAGTCCTCATAGCGTTGTGTGGCAGTGGAATTTAACACGGTTATAGAATGGACAGTGTACTGTGAGCGCTTGGGGTTAACATGCCAGGCACGTTGTGTAAGCCGCAGATAGAACATAGTTAAATTCATGCTTGTAATTTTACATTTCATTGCTTTCATAGGAATTTTGTAAGGGTAACAAAACATATTTCAAATGAATTAATTCACCAAATTACTTCAGGACAGAGGGAAATTGGATCATCACCACTCCGACCGCTGTATTTGTTTCTTGTTTCATCAGCTGACTGTGTTGGTGAAACGCATCTGGGATTCCAGATGTGAACGGTGTGAAAAATGTAACAAGTGAACACACGGGAGTTGTATTATTTTATCCATACGGCCGCTTGTTGCACTGGTCATTGGCATGCAGATTGGAACTATTTCTTCGGTAACAAGCTCTCGATGGACGTTTATGTCTTTGTACGTATTATACAACAATCAGTCGTACTGATTATTTATTTAAGTACTTATTAATGTATTTATTTATGTACTTATTTATTAATTTATTTATGAATTTATTTGTTCATTCATACCTAATGTGCTAGACTTCATTAATTTATAATAGTTAAAATATTAACGTCATTCCAGCTTCTTGGCTGAGTGGTCAGCGTAGCGAACGTCAGTTCATAGGGCTCCGGGGTCGATTCCCGGTCACGTCCTGGATTTTAGCCGCGTCTTGTTTATCCCTCTAACTCGGAGAATGGGCGTTTGTGTTCGCCTTAACACAAACCTCTGCCTTTACACACAGGACACTATACTAACAACCTACGCAGAAACATGCATTAGTGAATACATTCCTCCACAAAGGATTGACGTCAAGGACATCCAGCAGTAAAACTCGGCCATATCTAGTGCCACTTCTGAGTGTTGGGAAAAGGTCAAAGAGAAGAAGAATACTGTCAAGAGTTTTGTGTTTCACTATTTTAAAATAAATAACACGAGTTGCTAAAAAATTGTCAAATTTCGAAAGATTTTTGGGTACATTACTTCGGACGTTCTACGTCAGAAAAGTGCTCCGGATTTAAATCAATGTTATCCTGCGTATTTATAATAATAATAATAATAATAATAATAATAATAATAATAAAAACCAAACCAAACCCCATGGCACTACAGCCCTTGAAGGGCCTTGGCCTACCAAGCGACCGCTGCTCAGCCCAAAGGCCTGCAGATTGCGAGGTGTGATGTGGTCAGCACGGTGAATCCTCTCGGCCGTTATTCTTGCCTTTCTAGACCGGGGCCGCCATCTCACCGGCAGATAGCTCCTCAATTCTAATCACGTAGGCTGAGTGGACCTCGAACCAGCCCTCAGGTCCAGGTAAAAATCCCTGACCTGGCCGGGAATCGAACCCGGGGCCTCCGGGTAAGAGGCAGGTACGCAACCCCTACACAACGGGACCGGCTAATAATAATAATAATAATAATAATAATAATAATAATAATAATAATAATAATAATAATAATAATTTGTTCAACGTCGTTCTAAGTGGTCGTAACAGGTACGAAGAGTCGGTGGATTTTTATCACATAGGAGTTCCTTGACGTACTGGAAGCCAATGTCCCTTTTATACACAATATGTCATTAACATCAGACGGTATCGAGTCTACTTCTTTGGGACTTAACGTCTAACGACTTAGAAACCGTACTACTGATATAATTTTGAAAGTTATTGGATAAACGTTATCATCAAACGGTACTGAAATTTGAGCAGGGCGGTAAAATTACTCTTCCGATACAGATCTTCAATGGAGTCGATCTCGCTGTCACTGTCGGTTGGCTGCTGGACTGTTATTCCTACCATGGCAAGTTCGATCCCAAAGATAGTTGGTACATTCAAGGGAGTTGAAATGCGAAAATCTCGTGCTGCGAATCTCTGGCAAACCTTTATAAACTAACGTTTAACCAAATTGCATCACCAAGAAAGAAACGCTTGTTTGAAACGAATCTTATACCTCAGATTAAGTGCATGACAATGCATGAATGATTATGTTTACATACCTGTACATGAGCTTTGAGCCTGAATACTCAGTATTTTGTGTAGCCACCACGCACTCCAATCAGAGCCTCTAAATGTCGTGGCATGGTATCAAAGAGCTTCTGGATATGCTCCTGGGGAATATTCTTTTTTCTCAGTTTGTATGGGAGTCCACAATTAGTATATCCGATGGGCAACATATCAGGCGAACGTGCAGGCCAGAGAAGCAATGGTACGCGTCATTATTCGAAGGTGGCTTGCACATTCCTCGCCACATGTGGCCGGGCAGTATCGTGGTGAAATGAGGCACGTGAACTTGCCTGAAGTGCGGGTGTGGTTATCTCCGGTTTTAAAACCTCCCTCAGGGTACTCGTTGCTGTTCAGATTGCCCTCAATCCGCAGGAGGCAATATAGATTATTGTACTCAAAGGCGTCTCAAACCATCACACTTGGTAATAATAATAATAATAATAATAATAATAATAATAATAATAATAATAATAATAATAATAATAATAATAATCGTACGGCCTCAGCTACCGTGTGCAGACATTTCATTTTGACGCCATCTGGCTGTCTGCTCGTCAATTTCAACGTTCCGTTTTACTGTAGGCCCCCACTAAATGGCAGACCGAGTAAACCGAAACTCTCTTGGGTGCCTATGGCTGAGATTTAATGAATTTTGTCGGGTAAACACCAAATGTGTCACCAGAGATCTTTTACATGCCGACATCGTACGACATGGAGTGTCGAATGGACTTTTTTCCGCCCTTCAAAAACCCGACTACCTCTGCCGGGTTTGAACCCGCTATCTTGGGATCCGGAGGCCGATACTCTACCACTGATCCACAGAGGTAGCTACACTTGGTGTTTGTCCGCTATGGCGCTCAACAGTGCAGGCTGGAAAGATTGCGCTCACCACGGTAGTGCTGAACACGTGTGTGGGTATCACTGTAGGACAGGTTGAAGCGGGGTTCCACTGAAAATATTACATTTTGCCACTCAGCTCACCAGTGACGGATTTAACGTGTCCATTGTAGTCGGAGGCTTTTGTGGTTTTTGGGCACTTGGAGCCGAAGCAATGGCATGTGTACAACCAGTTCAGTTACAACCAGTTCAATCCGCAGCAAATGGCGTCGAACCATCGATGCAGACAAATTCACTCCTGTCGCAGTGCTCTAGCGTCGAACCAAAACTGTTGAAGTTGTACTGTCGTTTAATGTCGTGAGGACAAATGGTGATCATCTCGAACTGAGGTTATATTGCGTGGGCCAGATCCCCTCGTCGCTGCGTACGACCCTCTTCTATCCAGTGCTTCCACGCACGCATCGCTGTCGTAGCAGCGTGCCCTCTACGAGCAGTAATGTCACGGTATGATAAACCCGCTTCTCGGAGACCGATTATTCTTCCCCGTTCGAACTCACTTACATGCTGATATTGCGCCCTTTGACGTCAGCGAGGCATATTTATACTTACTTTCACGTTCCCACCTTGTTTGACAGTTCTTCACTGATTACACTTGACTACACCGACAATGTTCGTCACCCAAGACAGGGGCCTGCTGAGCCTACGTGAACCCCATCTCTCTGCGATACTAAGCACTTATTGCTGGCACACTGTTCTGCACATCACCGAGTTTGGATTCATTCGGGCCATTATTTCGCTGTGTTGAAATTTTCACAAACGTTAGTGTATTTGAATAAAGAAGTATTCGTATTGCTAAACAATTACACCGACAAAATCCCTGGAGGATTGTACAGAGCATAAGACTAACAGTGCCTTTGCTACGAGGTGTCATTTGGCCTTTTGACCTAGTGGAATGATTGCTATTTGGCAGTGGGTTTTCCACGTCCATTATACGTATGTTTCCGGTAACGGTGTTATAGGTAGGGGCTAGGACTGGGATGGAAGCGGTCGTGGCCTTTATTAAAGTACAGCCCCCTACATTTGCCTCGTGTGTAAATGGGAATTCGAAGGAAACGATCTTGAGGGCTGCAAATGATGGGTTTCTAATCGCCCAACGACTAACACACAGCACAGCAAACTCGCACTGTCCAGTGCGGTAACTTGTAAACTCATACACATGGTCTATACATACAACGTTGTGCGCCGATGACTTAGACGTTAGGCCTCTTTAAACAAAAAGCACCGGGCAAGTTGGCCCTGCGGTTTGTTACGATCTCCGCTACTGCTACGTATACATTCGCATGCTGGTTTTCGCCGATCACGCCACCACTGCTTCATCACTCTTCTGCTATGCTCACCTGTCGTCTGCCCACTCTGTTCATCACGTGATCCTGACGTCATCTTCTTCTCCACGCACCGCCTTCTTCGCCTTGTGTGTGCTTGCGCTAACCTCTATTGGACACGTGATTATGACGTTTCTTCTCGACGTTTCTGTACGATAGCCGAGCTCCCTCACTACAGGTTAGCGGCGCATGGCTGTGTGCTTGCATCTGGGAGATAGTGGGTTCGAATCCCACTGTCGGCAGCCCTGAATATGGTTTTCCGTGGTTTCCCATTTTCACACCAGGCAAATGCTGGGACTGTACCTTAATTAAGGCCACGCCCGCTTCCCTCCAACTCCTAGGCCTTTCTTATCCCATCGTCGCCATAACACCTGTATGTGTCGGTGCGACGTAAATCCACTAGCTAAACAAACAAAGGAAAGAAAACAAGAAGCAAGCAAATATAACATTAACTATGAAGAATTTGAACTTGTATACCTCAGGAATATTGAATCAATTATAAATAAATATCCGATCAGAAATATTGAGCTGTCTTTTAAAAACATCATTTCGTATTTGCGCGCCAAAATTTTTTCTGGCGCCCCCTTCCCAATGGCCTCCACATGACGGTTCCTTATAGTGATGCCACTTCCATGCTCTGGTCTGTAATAAAGATGGCTCAAGATGGCGTTCATCCATTCTAAAGGCATTTTCACCTACTACGCCACTTATAACCTTGAATTATGTCCGGAGGAGGTGTTTCGCAGAGTTTTTCACTTATTTATTCATTGCAGAAATGATCAAGTCTTGTGCAACCCTTCACTGATCTCAAAGAAGTCACTTTAGCAACATTTATCGAAATACAACTTTATTTCTGAGGACCCTAAATCCACTTATGTAAAGAAAAGTTAGTAAATATTTAAGATATTCAATTCTATCAAACACAAAATACAAAATTTCTGAAGACACTATAATATACTCGTAAAAAATAAAACATCACTAATAACAGAGATAGTGTTTTATCAACAAGGACATCCTCAGATTTTATCAATTCACTTTTAAGAAAAAAAGAAAGATTAGTAAAAACAGTGAGAATAGCTATCTCAATATAAAATTTTACATCTCTTTCCTTCCTAGTTCTACATCATGGTGTTCTCCTTGTATCATAAAATAATAACAAATCTCTGAATGTAAGCATTATTTGTCTTTATAGTGGGGCTAGCTCGAAGTTTGTCGACAATTCACATAACCAAAATATCCTTTAGTAAAACCATGAGTGAAATTTGACTAAAATTCGACGAAACATTAATTTCGTGTAGGCAACACGTGTGTAAATTGTGTTTCATACTTGATGTTCTAATAATCATTTTACTCGCATGTGTTAGTATACAGTTATAAGAAGCTGATTTAATTTAGAACTATACAAGAGTACTCCATGCCATGTGATTTCTAGGCGTGTTCAACACTTACTATTGGTTATAGGAGGAATGGAAAGGAATTGGCCACCCTACCGCAAATATTAAAAATGTTCTAAAAATTAAGGAGCTAGAATAATGTGGACAATAATGGATAATATGTCATAAGAAAAATAAGGATAATATTACAGTTCTTAAAACTGAACTTATTTAGGCGTCTCCTTCTCAGAAAGAACTACATATTTTGTTCTGTAAGACTGAAATATGTTTCCCGGCCGGTTCAGGGGTTTTTAATTGTAATGATTAATATCCCTGGCCTGGGGACTGAATGTTTGTGACGTCCTTAATCCTCCTTTTCTCACACACAGAATTCTACACAACCTCCATTTCAATTACACGCAGGTTCATACAATATGTTGCCAGTAGGGACGAAAGATCCACATGGGTCGACGCCTCGAATAAATAGCATTTAAAAAATTAAAATAAAAAGACTGAAATACGATCCGAACTTTCAGGGCATCTTTTTAATGGCGTATAGAGTTACTACGTTGCATGAAATTAAATTAACTTGTATATTAACACTGTTTAAACGAAAATACCAATAATTATCACTTTACCTAAAAGCCAAATATGAATTAAAAGTGGAATGGATGGTAAATCGAGGGACACAATATCAGTGGAATTTTATATAAGTTGATGCAGAAGGAACTTATTTGCAACGTGCCTAGTAATATCATGAAGTATTGAGGAACACACAATATATAAGAGTAACTTCGTTAATATTTTGAGAGTATTCTTCATCGTCATCATCATCATCTGTTTACCCTCCAGGTTCGGTTTTTCCCTCGGGCTCAGCGAGGGATCCCACCTCTACCGCCTCAAGGGCAGTGTCCTGGAGCTTCAGACTCTTGGTCGGGTGATACAACTGGGGAGAATGACCAGTACCTCGCCCAGGCGGCCTCACCTGCTATGCTGAACAGGGGCCTTGCGGGGGATGGGGAAGATTGGAAGGGATAGACAAGGAAGAGGGAAGGAAGCGGCCGTGGCCTTAAGTTAGGTACCATCCCGGCATTTGCCTGGAGGAGAAGTGGGAAACCACGGAAAACCACTTCCAGGATGGCTGAGGTGGGAATCGAACCCACCTCTACTCAGTTGACCTCACAAGGCTGAGTGGACCCCATTCCAGCCCTCGTCCCACTTTTCAAATTTCGTGGCAGAGCCGGGAATCGAACCCGGACCTCCGGGGGTGGCAGCTAAACACGCTAACCACTACACCACAGAGGCGGACGTATTCTTAAGAATTGATATCTAAGTGGTATAGCTTTAATAGTGATAGGATAAATAACTTTAATTAATACCATAGTGGCTAACCATAATTCAGATTTTCAATTGTACTTAGTCTATGGAAATCTTCAATTGGAATAATATTCATGAAGACATGAGAAGGAATGTATATGGTTACTTTTAATATAGAACTTACCTGTGGTATTTTACATGTTCTATTGGATTGAGAGATAAAAGCTGATCATTGTATGTGCCGTGTCTAGTTGTCGATCACTAGTGACTTCATGTCAGGCAGCATTTAGCGTTTACTCAAAACAGTACTGAATTACATAAGAAGAAATAATCATTTCGTTGATATGGGATGCATTATTTTGTTAGTGACAGTGTTTCCTGAATAATGGTCGTATCATTTACTAAGCTTACTCAATGTCCAGATTACACACTGGATATTTTAAAGAAGAGAAATGGGCGGAACTCCACTGGCCGATGCTCATGTCTGAATCATGACAGCTGCAGAATTAAACCCGAACTAAACGGCATTGTGCCCCATCATTTCTCATTCACGTCATCAATACAAGTCACGAGTCAGAGTGGAGACACGCCATGAAAACTGCCCTATTTCCTAATAACTCACTCGTCACGTCAGCCAACAAATGAATGTGTTCCGCCCACCATTAGCCTCCATTTTTGGCCCATGTTCACAATATTGAAATTATCGATTTAATAAATATTATTTGATACTGTGGTTATAAGCTCTCATGTTAAATGTACTGCTGAATTTAATTAGTTAAGCATGCTAGCTCGTTAGCGGACGTCGAATTTGACGATGTAAAATGTTGTTTTCGACTTCTACTTTTCGATTATTTCCCATTCGTTTATGTCAGAAGAGACAATTTACATTACTTAAATTGTTCTGATTTTCTCTTAAAACATTTATTTTTCTTCGTGTACCATCTTCTAGTGAAGGTTGGTGACCATCATAGCTAGGTGTACTCTGAATACTGCTACACGGAAAAGTTCTTTTCTGTTCTTCTAGTACCTGTCCCTAGGTTCTTAAGCCGTAGATTTCTCCGTCAGTGAAGGCGACTATGTCCTCCTGTTTTCCTTTGTGTTGCCAACTGTAGCCTCCTGTACCTCTCGTTTGTCATCATATACCAGAAATGTGCAACCTTTCATCTCTTGACAGATGACAATTCTTCTATACTTCACGTAGCTTATTTATCGCCTCAGTTGTTGCCCACTATTTCCGTCCACAAGATATGTAACATATGCCGGGAGGAAACACATTTCAAAGATTCTTGCACAGACATGGGTTGATGTCTATCCCTCCATTCTGTGCAAGTGTGGGAAACACATATCCTTCTGTGTTTACTGTCAGCTACGTTCTATCTCTTCAATTCCCAGTTTGAGCTTTGGCTGAACATCTTCCAAAATATTTAAGACTAGAAAACCACAACTTTTCCTCACTTTTGGTTGACTAAAAATAAAGAGTGACATAGAATATATTCCGCTTTTCCCTTTTATTTTTGTTACTTTCTTAATTATTATATAACTTAAGCTTACTTTTATTCTAGGTAGAAGCCATTAAATCTACTTCAATCACCTATTCCCTCCAGAGCGCGAAACTGCAGTATAAACTCTATAGAAGTTCGTGTGAGATGTCACACCAAGTACGTCGAATCGATTCGAAGCTTTGTGGTGGTGATGGTGGTGATGATGATGATTATGGTACAACGCTATGAAGATTGAAGGCATTGAGAAAGGGTGGAAACGAGAAAGACTTCTTAGGCATCGATAGCGTGATACTTTTAAGGTCGGAAGAGAACATGTGTAGACCAAGGGAGGCTGGTTGGGAAGGATGAAAGTGAGGGTAGCTGGCTCACGTAAGTGCAGGCAACGCTCCCTAGTAGCTAACCATTAAAGGTTACCCTTTATAGCCGTATTTTATGACACTCAGGGTGTAAGGTGCTCAAGAGAGTCGCCACTCGCTTGGGCGCTAAATGAGACGAGTAAAAAGTTCTAAGTAACGCAATATCCGTAGTTTACCAGTCTGATTTTGCATGAAATCGTCTTTCTGGAGAGAATGTGCGCTAGTCCAAAGCAGAAGGCTCATAGACAACATTTATAAACAGAAAAAAAGACTCTTGAATTTCCCAAGGATGAGGTGACGGGACACTAATCATTAAGTACTTTATTGAGGGTAAACAAGGAGAATTGCTTTTCATCAGTAATTTCAGACATTTCTCTCGGTCTGGTTACCTTTTGGCTTGGCACTATCCTTTGATGGGATGTTCATGATAATTTTATCTTTGGTTATTTTAGCCTGTTTTCGACGTCTTGTCTCGTTATATGTGTGTAATTATTTCCCCCTCAATCTAATTTGTACCACTTCATGTAGTAACACAGTATATTCTAGTGTGGTTCGTTTGACTGGTATCTCCGTTATATACAGTATGTGCCTTGTCATTTCTTGTGCGGTCACCTCTGTTGGGGATTTTATTATTATTATTGACCCATCATGTGCATACGGTCTCAATGTCTGCTTTGTAAATGCCTACATGGTATTTATTATGCACCCTATTTACTCTGAGACGTAGTGGAGGATAAGTAAGTCATGGTTTTGAATGTGTATAGATTGCGAGTTACTGTCGCCACAGTTAAGTTGGGACAATATACGATTTTATGCCTGGTATTATTTTGGGTGACTTTAGCATTTGGGCTAAAGACCTGTTTATGGCACATGGATTTTAGAGTTTACTGATTCTGAGTGTTTGTCATGTGGCTGAATGCAATAGATCGTGTTTTGTTACTCCGTGACGGATGAGGACTTTATTTTTGCTATTTGTCTCTTTTCTTTTACTCCGATTTAATGTTTGGCGATTAGCAGAATTACGTTGCCTGTGCTTGTAACATAATCCAGTATGTATACAGTAGGCCTACTTTTCTTTTCTTGTAGGAACTGACCGACCAATGAAACAAGATAAACGGTACCCTGTCTGGCTGAGTGGCTCAGACGGAAGAGCGGTGGCTTTCTGAATCCAAGTTGGCACATTTGGTATTTGAAAAAGCTCAAATACGGCACCCTTGTGTTAGTAGTTTTACCGGCCTATAAAGGAACTCCGGTGGGACAAAACTCCGCCACCTCAGCTTCTCCAAAAACCGTCCAAAGTAGCTGGGAGGATGAAAACCCAATTACACTACTTATGGTATCCTACAGAGCACAGTTCCCCAGCATTTTGATACAACACGCTTGCTGTCCAACGCCACACCTACAAAGTTTTAAATTTCTTAGTCGCCTCATCCCTTCTGCCAACGATACGGAGTAAAATGAGGACTTTCAGCCCGACATCACCACTACCACCGAGTGAGTTGGCTTCACCCTGTGGGTGGAGGCGGTAGAATAACACCCACGGTAGCCCTGCCTGTCGCAAGAGGCGACTAATAGGGGCACTAAGGGTTTTGAACGTGGGGGCGTTTGTTGTCGACCACGTGACACTTAGCTGAGTCCTGGCATTGCTCCCATTTACTTGTGCCAGGCTCCTCACTTTCATCTATCCTATCACATCTCCCTTGGTGAACTCTTGTTCTTTTCCGACTCCGACGATATTAGAGCATTCGAGGCCTAGGGAGTCTTTCATTTTACGTTCTCCGTGGTCCTAGTCTTTCTTTGACCGATACCTTCATTCTTCTGTACCTCAATTAAGGCCACTTCCTTGGCATTCCTAGCCTTGTCCTATCCCAAAGTAGCGATAAGACTTGTCTGAGCGTGTACAGTATAAGCCAGATAAAAACAATCGGCATTGCCAGATTCTTCGCCCAAAAATATCGCAGTGAATTATTCAGGGAAGTGTGTGATTTAAGATCATTAACACTAGGACTGCCCTCTGTTTAAACAACTATTTTAAATTTTTTATTCTGCAAATTATTGTTATGATTTTATATTATTATTTTTTATTGTTACTATATGTTTGAACTAAGGAGTGATCATCTTCTCCATGCTGGACTCCTTGCCATTTACTGACCTTTTGTGTGCTCATGTTCATTGCTTTCAGATTTTATAACCGTGAATATGAGCTTTGCTGCACTTTATATTTTCATCACATAGTCATGTTTGTTTTTAATTAATAGTTTCACTCTTATAATGAGGATTTCATTTGATCCCAAAGTGGATAACATGAAATATCTGGTGGATAAATCCCACCTCACAGGTCTGTTAAAATCTGTGTAGGCCTACATTTTGTACATGTTAAAATGTCTATTTTTAGAGGCAAAGGGTAAGTTGCATTCACCTCTCTCTGTTTAAAAAAATCTGGTTTGTACAAAGCATCTGAAGTAAATGTTGTTTGTATTAGTTGGCTGCACACTCTGTTACCTACTAAGAGCCAATAACAGCATGGTCGTTGTCATTTCTGGTGTTTCGCTAAATTTAAAACGGCACATTTATAAGAGAATGTTTTAAAACCCAGATTAATATTTGGTTACATATATTGTGTCCGCCTCTGTGGTGTAGTGGTTAGCGTGATTAGCTGCCACCCCCGGAGGTCCGGGTTCGATTCCCGGCTTGCCACGATATTTGAAAAGTGGTACGAGGTCTGTAACGGGGTCCACTCAGCCTCGGGAGGTCAACTGAGTAGAGATGGGTTCGATTCCCACCTCAGCCATCCTGGAAGTGGTTTTCCGTGGTTTCCCACTTCTCCTCCAGGCAAATGCCGGGATGGTACCTAACTTAAGGCCACGGCCGCTTCCTTCCCTCTTCTTTGTCTATCCCTTCCAATCTTCCTCATCCCCCGCAAGGCCCCTTTTCAGCATAGCAGGTGAGGCCGCCTGGGCGAGGTACTGGTCATTCTCGCCAGATGTATCCCCCGACCAAGAGTCTCACATTCCAGGACACTGCCCTTGAGGCGGTAGTGGTGGTATCCCTCGCTGAGTCCGAGGGAAAAGCCGAACCTGGAGGGTAAACAGATGATGATGATGATGATGATGATGATGATGATGATGATGACATTTATAAGAATGTTTTAACACCCAGATTAATATTTGGTGACATATATTGTTTGTCGTACACTATATCTTCTGGTACGGGCCAGAGGAAGTTCGCCGCATTCAAAGATCTCCCCCACTCTGACATAATGGCATTAAAAAATTAAAAAGACTGAGGTGAAGTGCTTTGCTTTATACAGCCAGCCCCTGTGATGATCGTGTGAAAGTGTTATTCATATGGTCGGCTTGTGTGTGCTCTTCAGTGGACTTGCAAATTGAGGACCAACGATGGAAAAGGGTGAAAGTGGCGCAAAAACATGTTATCGAGTAAACGCCTATAAGACAGATCCCGAGCACAATGGTACTGTCACCCTTCTCTACCAAAGGTGACCAGCAATTAATGATTACCTAAGGCCTTTGAAGTGCAAGTATGCTATATTCAATACATTTTATACAATTACACAACAATACTTAGCTTCTATAAATTTCATTTCTTTAACTAAGTGGCTCGGAAATTAGAAAATACATGAGTGATAGCACACTGACACAACGGACAGTACAGAAGAATTGCAGCGCGAGACGCTGGCACATTCACCCTTCCCCACCAAACTCAGCTGGGCACATTAGACTGTTGACTTCATAACAACAAAACGAATGACCTCAGACACATGCACAAGTTACCACCATATGCGACATGACTAATACATCCTCTTATTACAAAAAGAAAACACATTTGTCATATTTCATTACTTTCACCCTTTCCCATCTTTGGTCCTCAATTGATATTCAACTGCACATTCCAACTCGGTTTAGAAATCAAAGGGAAACTATCTCACTCCTCCCCGGTAACGCCTAAACTACCCATGACAGCTGATGGTGGGGCGGTTGGGGATACAGCCAGCCTTCGGGCTGAGGACTTGACTTACATTCGTCTAATATAGGAGTTTTTAAATATTGTTTTCTATTTCTCATGCTACTGACCATGACAATAATAGGAAGTAAGAGCCGGGACGACACAAAGAGTGGGCACTGCTAATTCAGCCATTTGTCCTATCATGGAAATTTCATCTTATTTATTTCTTTCTTTCTTTCTTTCTTTCTTTCTTTCTTTCTTTCTTTCTTTCTTTCTTAATCTGTTTACCCTCCAGCGTTGGTTTTCCCTCAGAGTCAGCGAGGGATCCTACCTCTACCGCCTCAAGGGCAGTGTCCTGGAACGTGACAATTTGGGTCGGGGTATACAACTGGGAAGGAGGACCAGTAACTCGTACAGGGGTGCCCTCACATGCTATGCTGAATGGAGGCCTTGTGGTGCAACTTTTTTTAACGCTACTCGGTGTGGGTTACTGTAGTCGTGTCCTAGTTCGTGAACCATGGGCAAGGGCTGAGTGGCCTAGTAAGTGGTCCTGAGAGTCGGGATACCAGTTGCTATGGAATTTGAGTGGGCATCTCGGACATATTCTGAGTCATGGCCCTCCTTGCGGTCCCTAACCGGTTGGAGGAGAGATCCTCACTTGGACTATGTGTAAGTAGGGTAGCATCCTGCATCATGAATTTAGAGAGCTCAGAACATTTTAAGCAAGCCTCGGACCTATGGGAGTAATGGAGTCCCACTCCCATTTGACAGGCGAGGGACTCCTTTGAAACAACTTGGCGAACGCAATGGAATTCGATGGAAAGCTATCAATATTAATGGGGCATATGGAAGAAATAAAGTAGAACTGGCTGAGTCAGCTAAGAGGATGCATCTCGATGTGCTAGGAGTAAGTGATAGGAAGAGATAGGAGATTATAAAATGTACTTGACGGGTGTTAGAAAGGGAAGGGCAGAGTATGGGGTAGGGCTGTTTATCAGCAATATCATTGCACGCAATATAGTTTCTGTTAGGCACGTAAATGAACAAAAGATATGAGTAGATTTGGCAATTGGAGGAATTAGGACGAGAATTGTCTCAGTGTATTCACCATGTGAGGGTGCAGATTAGGATGAAGTTGACTAGTTTTTTGAAGCATTGAGTGACATCGTGGTCAGGGTCAACAGCAAGGTTAGAATAGTGCTGATGGGCGATTTCAAAGCGAGAGTTGGAAATAGAACTGAAGGATACGAAAGGGTGATTGGTAAATGTGGGGAATATATGGAAGCTAATGGGAATGAGAAGCGTTTGCTGGACTTCTGTGCTAGTATGGGTTTAGCAGTTACGAATACATTGTTCAAGCATAAGGCTATTCACCGCTATACATGGGAGGCTAGGGGTACCAGATCCATAATAGACTATATCTTAACCGACTTCGGATTCAGGAAGTCTGTTAGGAATGTACGAGTTTTCCGGGGATTTTTCGATGGTACATACCACTATCCGATCTGTAGTGAACTAAGTATCTCTAGGCCTAGGTTAGAGTAAGTGAAATCTGTCTTCAAACGAATAAGGGTAGAAAATCTGCAGGACGAGGAATTAGACGGAAGTACATGGATATGATTAGTGAGAAGTTTTGAACAGTAGACAGTAAGTAGGTTCAGGATATAGAAAGAGAATGGGTGGCATACAGGAATGATGTAGTAGAAACAGCAAGGGAATGCCTAGGAACAACTGGGTGTAAAGATCGGCATAGGCGAACGTCTTGGCAGAATGATGAAGTGAGAGCAGCTTGTAAACGTAAAAAGAAGGCTTAACAATAATGGATCCATACAAGGGCAGCGGCAAACAGGGATTTGTACGTAGATGAACGAAATAGAACGAAACAAATAGTTGTTGAATCAAAAAAGAAGTAGTGAGAAGATATTGGTAATGACAAGGAAAGGCTAGGTCAAGCAGCAGGGAAACCTTTCTGGACAGTAATAAAGAATCTTAGGAAGGGATGGAAAAGGGAAATGAACAGTGTTTTGAGTAATTCAGGAGAATTCATAATAGATTCCAGGAAATCACTGGAGAAGTGGAGGGAATATTTTGAACATCTTCTAAACGTAAAAGGAAATCTCATGGGGAGAAGGAAAATGATGTTGCTGGAATTACGCTTGAGGAAGTGGAAAGGATGGTAAATAAACTCCATTGTCATAAAGCAGCAGGAATAGATTAAATTAGATCTGAAATTGTAAAGTATAGTGGGAAGGCAGGGATGAAATGGCTTTATACAGTAGTAAGATTAGCATGGAGTATTGGTAAGGTACCTCCAGATTGGACAAAAACAGTAACTGCACCTATCTATAAGCAAGGGAACAGGAAGGAGGTATCTCATTGATTAGTGTACCAGGCAAAGTATTCACTGCCATCTTGGAAGGGAGGGTGCGATAAGTAGTTGAGAGGATGTTGGATGAAAACCCTTGTGCTGTCAGACCACAGAGGGGCTGTCCAGATCAGATTTTCAGTATGCGCTAGGTAATTGAAAAATGTTACAAGAGGTATAGGCAGTTGTGTTTATGTTTTGTAGATCTAGAGAAAGCGTATGACAGGGTACCGCGGAAAAATATGTTCGCAGTACTGGAGGACTATGGAATTAAATGTAGATTACTAAAATCAATCAAAGGCATTTATGTTGACAATTTAGCTTCAGTGAGAAATGATGTTAGAATGAGTTCTTGGTTCAGGGTACTTACAGGGGTTAGACAAGGTTGTAATCTTTTACTATTGCTTTCACTTTCGTAGTTTACATAGATCATCTGCTGAAATGTATGAAGTGGCAGTGAGGGATTCAGTTAGGTGGAAATGTAGTAAGCAGTCTGGCCTATGCTGACGACTTGGTCTTAATGGCAGATTGTGCTGAAAGCCTGCAGTCAAATATATTCGAACTTGAAAATAGGGTGTTGTATGAAAATTAGCCTTTCAAAGACTAAATTGATGTCACTAGTAAGAAATTCAACAGAATTTAATGTCAAATTGGTGATACAAAGCTGGAACAGGTCGATAATTTCATGTATTTAGGTTGTGTGTTCTCCCAGGATGGTAATATAGTAAGTGATATTGAATCAAGGTGTATTAAAGCTAATGCAGTAAGCTCGCAGTTGCGAACAACAGTATTCTGTAAGAAGGAAGTCAGCTCAAGACGAAACTATCTTTACATCGGTCTGTTTTCAGACCAACTTTGCTTTACGAGAGCGAAAGCTGGGTGGACTTAGGATATCTTATTCATAAATTAGAAGTAACAGACATGAAAGTAGCAAGAATGATTGCTGGTACAAACAGGTGGGAACAATGGCAGGAGGGTGCTCGGAATGAGGAGATAAAGGCTAATTTAGGAATGAACTTGATGGATGAAGCTGTACACATAAACCGGCTTCGGTGGTGGGGTCATGTGAGGCGAATGGAGGAGGATAGGTTACCTAGGAGAATAATGGACTGTGTTATGGAGGGTAAGAGAAATAGAGGGATATCAAGACGACGGTGGTTAGGCTCAGTCTCTAACAATTTAAAGATAAGTGGTGTAGAACTAAATGAGGCCACAGCACTAGTTGTAAATAGAGGATTGTGGCGACGTTTAGGAAATTCACAGAGGCTTGCAGACTGAACGCTGAAAGGCATAACGGTATATAACGATAATGTGTGTATGTACTCTTTTGTTGGAAATAACACAGAAAAAAATCGAACTGCGTTTCTTTGGATTTTTTCCCTTTCTTGAATCAAGTAATCCTGGTGAAGGTCTCATACATTGGAACCATCCTCTAGTTGGGGTCTTACCAGAACACTTATATGCCCTCTCCTTTACATCGCTACTACAACCCCCTAAATACCCTCATAACTATGTGGAGAGATCTGTACACTTTATTTACAATCATATTTATGTGATTACCCCAATGAAGGTCTTTCCTTATACACTGACTGACAGAGCAAATGCAACACCAAGAAGGAGTGGTTCGAAAGGGATGAAAGTTGGGGAAAAAACAGAGACGGCACGGATGAATAATTGATGTTTATTTCAAACCGATATGCAGGTTACACAATGCGCACGGCATCGACTCAGTAGGATGTAGGACCACCGCGAGCGGCGATGCACGCAGAAACACGTCGAGGTACAGAGTCAATAAGAGTGCGGATGGTGTCCTGAGGTATGGTTCTCCATTCTCTGTCAACCATTTGCCACAGTTGGTCGTCCGTACGAGGCTGGGGCAGAGTTTGCAAACGGCGTCCAATGAGATCCCACACGTGTTCGATTGGTGAGAGATCCGGAGAGTACGCTGGCCACGGAAGCATCTGTACACCTCGTAGAGCCTGTTGGGAGATGCGAGCAGTGTGTGGGCGGGCATTATCCTGCTGAAACAGAGCATTGGGCAGCCCCTGAAGGTACGGGAGTGCCACCGGCCGCAGCACATGCTGCACGTAGCGGTGGGCATTTAACGTGCCTTGAATACGCACTAGAGGTGACGTGGAATCATACGCAATAGCGCCACAAACCATGATGCCGCGTTGTCTAGCGGCAGGGCGCTCCACAGTTACTGCCGGATTTTACCTTTCTCCACGCCGACGCCACACTCGTCTGCGGTGACTATCACTGACAGAACAGAAGCGTGACTCATCGGAGAACACGACGTTCCGCCATTCCCTCATCCAAGTCGCTCTAGCCCGGCACCATGCCAGGCGTGCACGTCTATGCTGTGGAGTCAATGGTAGTCTTCTGAGCGGACGCCGGGAGTGCAGGCCTCCTTCAACCAATCGACGGGAAATTGTTCTGGTCGATATTGGAACAGCCACCCTGGCTGTGTCTTGCACATGCTGAAGAATGGCGGTTGACGTGGCGTGCGGGGCTGCCACCGCTTGGCGGCGGATGCGCCGATCCTCGCGTGCTGACGTCACTCGGGCTGCGCCTGGACCCCTCGCACGTGCCACATGTCCCTGCGCCAACCATCTTCGCCACAGGCGCTGCACCGTGGACACATCCCTATGGGTATCGGCTGCGATTTGACGAAGCGACCAACCTGCCCTTCTCAGCCCGATCACCATACCCCTCGTAAAGTCGTCTGTCTGCTGGAAATGCCTCCGTTGACGGCGGCCTGGCATTCTTAGCTATACACGTGTCCTGTGGCACACGACAACATGTTCTACAATGACTGTCGGCTGAGAAATCACGGTACGAAGTGGGCCATTCGCCAACGCCGTGTCCCATTTATCGTTCGCTACGTGCGCAGCACAACGGCGCATTTCACATCATGAGCATACCTCAGTGACTTCAGTCTACCCTGCAATTGGCATAAAGTTCTGACCACTCCTTCTTGGTGTTGCATTTGCTCTGTCAGTCAGTGTGTTAACACCTAGGTACTTACAATGATCCCCCAAAATCTTTCACCTCATCAACGCAGTAATTAAAACTGAGAGGACTTTTTTCTCCATTTTTTGAAACTCACAACCTGACTTTTAACCCCGTTCATCATCACATCATTGCCTACCGTCCATCTCGCAACGTTATTGAGGTCATTTTGCAGTTGCTCACAATCTTGTAACTTATTTACTACTCACTACACAATAACATCAACTGCAAACAGACCTTTCTCTGATTCCACTTCTTTTCACATACCAATTAAATATATATATATGAAAGCATAAAGGTGCAATAATACTGCCTTGAGAAATTCCCCTAATTATTACAGGGACAGATAAAGCTTCGCCTACTCTAATTCTCTGAATTCTATTTTCTAGAAACGTAGCCACCCATTCAGTGCCATGCCATCCCCATATTCGTTGCATCAAGCCGTATGTATCGATGTGTGAACTTTCTAGCCCGACAGCCGTGTTGGTCTTGAGTGCTATGTCTGTAGTAGATTATCCCATTTCTATCCCATTTCAGTTGATGGAGCCAACGGCCGTAGCCGTGTTGAAACACCGGATCCCGTGAGATCTCCGAAGTTAAGCAACATTGGGCGTGGTTAGGAGTTGGATGGGTTGCCACGCGCTGTTGGTGGGGGGTAAGGGAACGGAGGAGCGGAAAGGAACTGGCCACCCTACCGCACGTAAACTCCGGCTCAGGAACACCTCTGCGGTGGTTCGGACCTGCCTTCGGGCAGAATAACCCTTACCTTACCTCAGTTGATGGATTGGGATACGTTGTATACTAAATCAATCATTGGCCAGAATATGACCGGGCGCATGTTCACTGTTAGTGCTTATTCAGCATTTAGTAGTGGCGCGGAGAATGCGAAGCAAAAGTACGGACGCAAGTCCACCCATCCAATGAGTGACCATATCCGATGTTGCTTAACTGTCTGTAGCAGTTGTGCGTTTATTCCAGTGCTTTTAAGAAGAAGAAGGCTTAGGTGTTGGTTGCGAGGTGAGAGATTACAAGGCAACTTGGTGGGAGGGGGCGAGGGAGGGTGACTGGTTTGGACTTGTTTTAGCATATGGTGATTGGGGCTAAATCTGGCCAGTTCTGGATTGTGAGGAGGTTTAGCAGTAGTAACTGGAGAAAGTTGTTAAGATTTTGAGTTAGGCTGGGCGGGGGAGGTAGTGGAGGTACTGGGTTCGAGGTGGGCGGGATGTTGAGTTTTAGGAGGGAAGGGGGGTATTTTCGTGTGGTTAAGGTGGCGTTGATGTGTATTGTGCCTCTTGATTGTCTGATTAAGATAAGGGCAGCTAGGAAACGAGGCGGCATGACTGCCTTGGCAGTTGGCACACTTCGGCTGGTCCCGTGGTACCTTGCAGACAGAGTGTTGGTGAGGGTCATCTCATCTATTGCAGCGGGTGGATTCTGAGCAGTTACCTGAAGAATGATAGAGCTTCAGCCAATTGAAGCATTGTGTGACCAGGGTGGGACAGGAAGGTGGGCGGAGACGTGTCTGTGTGTGAGTATTGTGTGTTGGCAGTGAACGAGACTTAGGGGAAGGTTTGTCACGCCTTCTCCTAGTCTGTATGCTTGTTTCTTGTGTAGTCGGATGCTGGACCACTTTCGGAGGTAGTTCGGCGTCTATCCTGACTTCTGCTTGAGTTGGATTGATAAGGGGCTGCGGAGGTGGGTGTTACGGGAGGTGGTGTGGGAATAGGTTGGGTTGGAGGCAGTGAGGATGGAAGTGGGGTTGTTTGAGCTGCTGAATCTGTTGTTTGGGTGCCGGTTTCTGCGGTAGAGGGTGTGGGGGAGGATGAGGGCGAGGGGTCTCGCTCGTCGGATAAATCTTGTGTAGGGTTGATTTGAAATGGGCAGGGGATAGTGGTATAGTGCTGCAGTCTGTTGAAGATGATGGGAATTGACTTGTTTATAATAGGGGTGATGATTAGGTGGTTGTTGTGGGTTTCCTCGATGACGGCTATATAGAGACTCATTATAGGTAGGAGGACTTTGATGACTTCTTGGCGGGTGAGTGGTACGGGTCCTAGGTTTCGTGAGTGGGATAAGGAGGAAAGTGCATTTTTCAGCTATAGGAAACATAGTGTTTCTTCTGGTGTAGAAGAACAGATGTTCGTAGTTGTGTCCTTGTTCTTGCTGTTCTTCTTTCCTTCTTCGTCCGCTTATTTGGAGGTGTTTGGGGAAAGGGTGTTAGACAGTGGTGTGGTTTTGTAGCCGGGTGGGGGTTGCTGTAGTTTGTGGGATATGTTGTTGTTTTAAGTATGTAGGGTTGTCGGAATGCCTGTTCGGTGTAATGTAAAAGTGGTAGTCGTCGTCTTCTGCGATGGTGTGGATGAGGTGGGTTATTGGCTGTAGGATTGAGGCGAGTCGCCGTCTGAAGCGGTTTAGTGACTTGGGTGTGTAGGAGTTTAGTCCGGCAACAACCACGTAGTTGTCTCCGTTTTAAGGACAGGTTCGGTTGAATGTGATTGTGAGGGAAGTATTAAAGTCCGTATATGGGTCTGAATATGGGCCCCAGCTACTCAATCAATCAATCAATCAATCAATCAATCAATCAATCAATCAATCAATCAATCAATCAATCAATCAATCAATCAATCAATCAATCAATCAATCAATCAATCAATCAATCAATCAATCAATCAATCAATCAATCAATCAATCAATCAATCAATCAACCAATCAATCAATCAATCAATCAATCAATCAATCAATTAATCAATCAATCAATCAATCAATCAATCAATCACTACTGATCTGCATTTAGAGTAGTCGCCCAGGTGGCAGATTCCCTATCTGTTGTTTTCCTAGCCTTTTCTTAAATGATCGCAAAGAAATTGGAAAATTATTGAGCATTTCCCTTGGTAAGTTATTCCAATGCCTAACTCCCCTTCCTATAAACGAATTTGTCCTCTTGAATTCCAACGCCTTCTCCTAGTCTGTATGTTTGTTTATAGTGTAGTCGGATGCTGGGCCGCTTTCGGAGGTAGTTCGGCGTCTATCCTGACTTCTGCTTGAGTTGGATTGGTAGGGGGCGGCGGGGGAGTGTGTTGCAGGAGGTGGTGTGGGAATAGGTTGGGTTGGAGGCAGTGAGGATTGAAGTGGGGTTGTGGTTGGCCATATTCCTCGTTGGGGGAGAGGAGGGTAATTAGATCGAGATAGGAAAAAGTACTGGAATGGTCAAACTCCCAGGAGGACCACCTGCTTTACTTGGCGCTACTTAATAGGCTGTGGTCCAATCAGGTATAATTAAACTGATTTCGCTGTGAGAAGGTTCGAACCAACAGCGCTGTTAAGAGCTGGACAAATTGCTTCGTGTGCCCGCACAATGGCAGGCTGGCTGTTGTGGTTGGCCTGGTCGACTAGGCTCAAGAGACTGGCGGAGAGCGGCCCAAATTACTGTTTGAATACCCCCGATGGTAATAATAATAATAATAATAATAATAATAATAATAATAATAATAATAATAATAATAATAATAATAATAATAATAATAATAATGGAGCTTATATTCTGTATCGTGATTTGCGATAAAGTGAGGATTGAGTTCGGTTCAAACTTCGCGTTGTGTGGACCATGGCTGTATAGGTGTTAATTTGAATTGTTTCTAAATTGTTTTGTGCCCGCGACAAGGGCCTATCCTGGCTGGTTACCCATCCAAACTCTGACCACGCCCGATGTTGCTTAACTATATCGGACCCTGTCGCTGGATTGTTTGCCGGAATATATGCATTTTAATCATACATTCGGGTGTGTCGTTGTTGGTGACACGATTTTAAATGTAGAAAGGAACAGTATGTGGATTCGCAGCATTTGTGTGCATCCCGCCTGGGCGTCCCGTCGGTTTCCTGTGCTTGGGTTGTGGTGGTAAAGATTACTGTTCTGTGCGGTTGTATAGGATAATTAGTGGATATTTAGACTCTGTTGGGGTGGACTTTGAGATGATGTGAGGCTAGAGGCTATTTTGTGTGGAAGTGAGGCTAGAAGGCCGTTTTGGATGGGAGTGAGAACCTTCTTGAGTGACTGGGTATAGGGGATGAGAAATTTTGTGTTGCTTGGTGTGGATACTTGATATTTGATGGGGGTTGCTTGGTACTTGGCTCAGGGTCTCGGCTACTCGATCCACCGAGGGGCCCTGAAGTTGGGGGGATTCTGATTGGTACTGGTTGAAGTGGTGGACGTTTGGGTTGGGTGTGGGAGGGCATGGTCCTTCGGGGAAGGGGAACAATCCGCCCACCACGTGTTCCGGATCGCGACGTATCGGCCGCAACACGGACAGGTCGGGGCACGCGCCCGAGTGTAGACAACCCACATCCCTTCGGGGTTCCATATGTTTAGGTGAGAGGTGGCAGGTATTTGACTTTTCCCCTTGACCTAGGTAGGGAGGATCCACTTTGCAGGGCAAACTGCAATAGTGGTGGCCTGGGACGAGGTTCCATGGGTACAGGGTGTTTCCCCGTGTGGCCTGGACTTTGACCGGGGGAAGGGTGCTTGAAACACCAGAAACGCCTGAGTGATCAAACGGACCGACCAAGTGGCAACCCGTTGCCTGCGTCGTGACAGGGCTAGTGATTTTGAGTGGTTAACGCCACTGACAAGCCACGAACACAGGTCACCGGGCCGCCCTGACAAATTGCTGTTCCAGTATACTTGAATCTGAAAATACGATGTTAGAAGCGAGCCAGTTATTGTCGGCGCTGAGCCTGGCATGGATACTCTACGCTACAGGGACGAGCTTGGCGGGGTGTCGATGTAGCGTAAAGTCTTGATTTAGGCCCCACGACGACGTATCTTGCGGCTGGCAGGCTGTGGATTGTGGTTGGTCGGATGGCTTGACGGGCCAGCCTGGAGGCGCTGGCGTGGCTGGGGTGGCCGTGAGAGCAGGTGAGCTCCCGTACTTGGCGGCCATCTTTTCTTGAGACTTGACGGGGAGGGCTAGCTAACTTGGCTGCTAGTCCTGCTGGGGTGGCCGTGAGAGCAGGTGAGCTCCCGTACTTGGCGGCCATCTTGTCTTGAGACTTGGCGGGGAGGGCTAGCTAACTTGGCTGCTAGTCCTGCTGGCGTGGCCGCGAGGGCCCGGAGGCTCTAGGTGTCTCCTACCTACTACATGCACCTCGTGTGTTACCACCACGAGCGCTTGGCGTCGAATGTGTGCTGGCGTCCATCATCTGAATTTAAGGCCCCTCCTCCCGCCGGGAGTTTAGTGAGTATTTGATAGTTTTAGAGAGGGTAGATAAGGACAGTTCAGTGCGAGTGTATCAGGCAGGACTGACCGCGCGGGAAACAACAGTGGCTCGCTCTCGGTTGGGCGGCGGCTGGTGGTACGTCTGTACCGGCGAGTAGGCGCTACGCGTTTGGTGAGTTGGCGATCTGGGTGCTAGCTCCGTGCTGGGCTCAGTTACTCTTTTGTCAAGTCCAATTGTACTCATTTTTGCCAGTAGTCTCTCATGATCTACCCCATCAAATGCCTTGGATAGGTCAATCGCGATACAGTCCATTTGACCTCCTGAATCCAGGATATCTGCTAAATTTTGCTGGAATCCTACAAGTTGAGCTTCAGTGGAATAACCTTTCCTAAATCCAAACTGCTTTCTATCAAACCAGTTATTAATTTCGCTAACATGTCTAATATAATCAGAAAGAATGCCTTCCCAAAGCTTACATTCAATACATGTCAAACTGACTGGCCTGTAATTTTCAACTTTATGTCTGTCACCATTTCCTTTATACACAGTGGCTACTATAGCAACTCTCCATTCATTTGGTATAGCTCATTCAAGCAAGCAATAATCAAATAAGTACTTCAGATATGGTACAGTATCTCAACCCATTGTCTTTGCTATATCCTCCGAAACTTTATCTATTCCAGCTGCTTTTCTAGTTTTCAACTTTTGTATCTTACTGTAAATGTCATTGTTGTCAGAGGTAAATTTTAATACTTCTTTAATGTTAGTCACCTCCTCTATCTGGACATTATCCTTGTAACCAACAATCTTTACATACTGCTGACTAAATACTTCTGCCTTTTGAAGATCCTCGCTTACACATTCCCCTTGTTCATTAATGATTCCTGGAATGTCCTTCTTGGAACCTGTTTCGGCCTTAAAGTACCTATACATACTCTTCCATTTTTCACTAATATTTGTATGACCGCCGATTATGGTTGCTATCATGTTATCCTTAGCTGACTTCTTCGCTAGATTCAATTTCCTAGTAAGTTCCTTCAATATCTCCTTACTTCCACAGCCATTTCTAACTCTATTTCTTTCCACCCTGCACCTCCTTCTTAGTCTCTTTACTTTTCTGTTATAATACAGTGGATCTTTACCATTCCTTACCACCTTTAAAGGTGCAAACATATTTTCACATTCCTCAACAATTTCTTTAAACCCATCCCAGAGTTTACATTTTTATTTACCGTTTTCCTCCGATCATAGTTACTTTTTTAAATCTCCCTCATGCCTGTTTTTAATGAGCCATATGGCACTGCCTAATAGTCCTAATGTTAGTACCTTTCTTTCTTTCACATTTACTTTTAACTACCACAAAAACAGCTTCCTTATCACTAATACCATCTATTACTTCTGTTTCTCTATAGAGATCATCTGGTTTTACCAGGACCACATCCAGAATACTCCTCCCTTTAGTTGGTTCCATCACTTTCTGCGGCAATTACATCGGAATTAGTTCGGCATAGACTGTTGCCGGATACCACTGATGTCAACATGTAGTTGACACGCAAATTACGAGACAAAATTATACTCGCTGACCGCAGAAATAAACAACAATGAATGGCAAATGATATCTGGATGTTTAACATATCAGAAATGAATGTAGGTTTGAATTTATAGACGAAACTTAAGTACGTAAGAAATCACCACAGCGCATATAAGTAAAACGTCACACATTTAATATTTCAATAAAATAAAATTCCAGAGAAGAACT
This sequence comes from Anabrus simplex, assembly GCF_040414725.1. NCBI lineage: Eukaryota > Metazoa > Arthropoda > Insecta > Orthoptera > Tettigoniidae > Anabrus > Anabrus simplex. The sequence continues at coordinate 139,115,427 of NC_090267.1, forward strand.
TATTGCTTGGGAAAGGCAATATTAAAACAATAAAAAAGTGCAGTACAATACCTAATCAGAATATAATAAAGAACGAACTCCTTCCAAGTCGACGCTTCTTCGATTTTCCAGATGTTGTTACCAATCCTTGGTGCAGTCGTTCGGTGGGCGCGGAATTAATGTTCCACTCCGAAACACAAGTGTACTCAGATGTCAACTTCGCAAATCCTTTAAAGCTAAAGTCGGGTATTTCTCACATTCAATGCAATTCAATACAATTGTCTTTTCGCCACTTTTCAAAGGTTTCCCTTTGCGATGCTTAACGAACTCAACTCGGTGATGAAGTTTATAACGTGCAATCGGTGTTCCATATTGTACCGTTCCCGTCTGAAATACAGTCTACCGGCGCCAATCGGAGAGCTGCGTGTTCGGTTCTTAAAAAATTGATCGGGCTAAAATAAATTTAAAATCTCAGGAAAAAATAAATACCATGGGCATATGAACGGGAAACAGTATCATATTTCCGAAATAAAATACATAATAAAGGGGTAAGATGGATTTATTGACTAATAAACATTATTGAAATTCGAGATAAACAAAAATAATTAAAATATGGCTCCAATAAATGCCAAAAATAAAATTAATTTGTGCCGAGCACATAATTAACATAAATTTACAACAATTTACAAAGGACGAGCAATGTCCCGTTTCAAAATGAAAACATTTACAAAATAAACGCAACGACCTGGGGAAGAAATTCACACTTCGCTTCGACTTACGCAGTTAAATTCATTTTAACGCATCCTGACGGATATCATTTAAATTATAATTACAGGACATACCGCGACAGAATAAAATTATGCTAAATCCGATCCATAATAAAACTATGTATATACATCACTTATCATCAAATCAATATTTCAGGGGCCTTAGCTTACATCTACACTGAATTTACTTAACAGACCGTTCTGTTATAAATTGGATGGCTTAGAAGCCTGCTTCCCAATAGAATGAGTTTCGGACTCATATTTAAGAACAAATCTTTTCAACGCTGGCCATGACATAAACAACAACAATCCAAGTAACACAAATTAATACAAAAAAAACACTCTCGGAGAAACCTGTAATGACATGCAATAAAAAATAATAATATCATCTGTGTATTCAATATCTGAAATATAAACAATAAGATACTAGACTCCTTCATATAAAAAGAACACCGAACTCCAGGCTCAGCTATCCGTCTGTTGATCTTTCACTAGCACGCTGTAATATAAATCACGGAACACTTCTAATGCTCCAGCTATGAAACATCTTACTTCGCCAGAAAAGACTCTAACTAATTGGTTTGGTAAATCTTGCCTGAGAAATTTTAATATGTTTGAAAACATAAATTACGCTGCCATTCACTTCTCTGTTCATTTAATTAATACAAGGCCTCGAACTCCAATTAAAGCACAATACACATTCCTATGGCCTTAACTACATATTCCAATATAACACGGCTTGCAGATATGATACTCAACACATCTGGCCTAACACTTTGGGGTCCGTGAGTTCGATTCTCACAATCATAATGAATACTTGAGGCAAATCAAACCTCTCTCTTTCCATGCAGCTGACACCATTATATCTTTACGATATTCACACATAGTAATCTCAGTTACAGACTAATCTTGCCTTTTTCTCGTAAAAACATAACTCAATACCAATTAGCTAGTTCTCTCTGCGGATCTAGAAGATATTAGTTCGACGGTGCACTTATACGTTGGTCATCACTGCCATGTATTCCTATAAACGTGCTACATGCAGGAAAAAAATACCTTGCTAAATTTTATTCCCAGACCAAACTTTAGGCTGTGTAGCCTTCATACTAAAAGAGTCTACATCTTGTACCAAAATGGAATACACAGTTACCTTTAGACATATATATCCTCATCTACACCTAATCATTTCCCTCTTTCCCATCTTATAAAAAGGTAATAAAGTAAAATATAAAAATCAGGGTTCCAAACATGCATTTCCCTGAAACATGACACTAATCTATAAAAATACAACATAGCTCAGTCACAACAAGACTGACATTTACATTTACATTACACTGGGATCGAATTAGCCTAATTCCTTCTATCTAAGCATGCCTATAATTAAAAATGAACTTAACTGGTAGCGCCTCAGTTTCTTCATGATTCCAGGCCACAGCGTCCAGCAAATTACGCCATTATTGCACCAAACTGCATGGCGTTATCAAATACTCTGCAAGTCTTTTCTTCTCTCTTCATTATGTAGAAATAGTGCTTCGCACACACCATTTAATTGTACCGATACGATAACGACGGTTCGTACAAGTTCTTCGCGAAACCGAACGTGTACCGGACACGGTATTTGCACAAATCGTATGCAGGGTACGGAAATATCGACAGTAACTATCGTTTTATTGATATAATCCCGTGTCACCACCACACTTTGACATACGTGATACCTGATATTATTTATATAGCAAAGGTAATTGCTCTGTTAATATACTATGCACACTCGTAACTGCAATCTAACACTTGCATTCATGTAATGCATATTTTCAGAAAGGAAAACGTTTCAGCTTCACAAATTTACTACTCATATGTTCAAACTGGTCACTTAAAAAAAAGTTACTTTCCTATACCACTGGCTTAATATCAAAAACACCGACCCGCGCGGTTCACACTTCAAAAGCAGAGTGACTTTCCATGTCCAGAGGCTACTATATACACCAAGCTCCAGGTATTAGTCATGTCTTAGGGGATTCCACTGACGCGATGACGTTACTGCTCACCCACTACTCTGCAAAGCGCTGATTCAATAAAAATATGTTAATTACTTTATTAATTCAAATTAAGTATTGCAACTGTCTACAGGTAGTTCTATTAATGTTTAACTCGCTTCTCTTTCATATTAAAACCGTGGAGTCGAGCTTTATAACAAATTGCCTGATAAAATAAAGAGTAGTGCAGCACTGTAAATTTAGAAGTTGGTAAGACTGACTTAATTTATTTTGTAAATCCCTTCATTCTGCCATATCGCTTCCAGGGCTGTGATTGGTCCTTTTATAATCGGCCGCTCTCAAACACTCTCGTGCATCCCCGAGTGACTCATTCGGAGTACGCGACATATTCACTGTTGCTATGCTTAGATAAGAAGCTATTACTGATGTCACCCGATGACGGAATACTGCATTACGCAACTTCTAGGTCGCATCATGACTCCCTTCGAATATGAACTGCAAAATATTACAACATATTATATAATTGATATTTGGGGCATATATGATATGGCACAATATTGCACAACAACAAGTATTGACTCAGGCACTCACTCGCTGTATGTGCTTGCTTCCCATGCTCACAGCTTAAGAAATGGCGAACAAGCATGAGCGCATGCGTCTCTGGCGCTTTTCAATTTGAAATGCTTGTTTGTGTTCTTCTTCTTAAGCCGTCGTCTCCAAACGGTGGTAGACGATCCACACGGCCAGCTCCGATCTTGACGTTACAGCCATGCCATGTGAATTTAGTAGAATATCTCTCAGGATCTTTAATGCAGTGGTTTCCCGTTGCCTTCTGCAACCTAATGCCGTTGACCAAACTGGTTCCTCCGCCTTTGGGAACAATTTCTTGTCCCCAGGACAATAGAGTGCCCTTACCCATACCCGCTCATCCACTCTCAAAGAGACTGTTGGCACTTGGTATAGGGGATCTCCCTATACCGGGAGATAATCGGTCCCTTCATTCGTTAGCCGCCTGCTTATAAAATAATATTTTTATATGCAGTCGTTGCGCCCTCTCTACCGCGGGGAGGTGAATGTCAGGATTTCACCGTCATTGAAACATGGACCAAATGGCATTTCCTTGTTTCTCTGGTTCTTTAGAGAGGTATTAAAGAACAATAAATACAAATAGGTTTTTATAAATATTATTCTGACTATATTATTTGAGAATTATATTTCGAACATTTTGCATCTAGGACCGCATTAGCCATGATGTGGTTTTATGTCTCCACGTAGGGTCCCGTGGCAGCACTAACCAATAAATTTTAACCCAAGCACGTGCTTATGTTTACATCACGACTGGGTAAAATCTGTACAGATGCAATCAATGGCAATTCCGCAACGTACAAATTGTAAAAACAAACAATTTCATTATGACCTGATCATCTGACCATTTCCGAGCAGAGTGACATGCTAGATACATATATTTTTCGGCCGATGATCTTGGATGTTAGGCCCCTTCAAACAACAAGCATTCTTTTTCTTGTGAGTAGTCTGCGAGGCCCCTTGAAGGCCCGAGTCCACCTTCATTGTAGGCCCTGCAGATCCTGACATTACGCCGCTGATAACACGTCAGTTCTCACGCGTCGAGTCCTTTTGATAACCGATGCTATTCTTCTAGTATACAATAGTTACCATGTGCCGTGTGGTTATTATTGACTATTAAAACGTTTTCCATCAGAGAAATAGATTAATCATTTAAACTTTCCTCCCCTAGGTCTGTCAATTTCTTAAACTATTTTAATTTGTACTAACGTATGTTGACGTGGAATTAAAAAATAGTATGTCCATAATACGTTGCAAACTGTTACGATCAATCTGCTTACTGTCCATAATAAGAAAGAGAAGAAGAACTATATAGACAGCATGACTTCCTCAAAGCTCTTACTAGAGTACTGGCACCATATTTATAGACTGATATCCTTATAAAGTTTTATATTCATCTGCGCACGTACTGGAGGGAAGCCCATAAATATAAAAATATACACTTATTTATTTAAAAACTCTAAATATTATCTGCTGAATAGGTTGTATTTTACCCCGATTAAATACTAACTTGCGTTTTATCTTAGCATTTCGTATTTAGGGAAAGGTAAAAAGTGAGACTTTAATGTTAAAGCAAACATGGTAATCGGGGAGCGCAGCAAGCCCTGTGGCTCAACGCTCAAACGGAGATATATGCGTTCTCTTTGATGCCACTCTCTCTACCCGTCCGTCCATCCGACTGGCCGGCTACGATAATTCACTCCAACTAGCCGCAGACTGACTTTCAGATTGGCCGTGATAAACTCCCACAGCCAGTAAACACCGAAACTTTCACCACCACAAGGATTCATATTATCCTCGTTCAATTCTACTTTTAAACTCGCCTCCGCTTTATAACAAAATTTACTTTACTACCATTAAAATACAAAGTTACTCCTTGCATTCTATTATTATTTACTCAGGCGCTTCCGTAATTCAATGAGATCATTTCGAATGCAGAAACATGAACTAGCTCTGTCTGTCAACTACTTAAATTACAATACGATTTCAGCTGTTTAATTAAATACGTAGTTGGTTCAAAAATTAAGACCTCTCACTTGTGCTCTGATCCCTATGTCATTCCAATTTTCCATCACAGCAGACCGCTTTGATACCTCATTTGACTGCACTCATACCATGTCAGTTGTAATCTAATGAAGCTGATGAATAAAATGGGCAAACATAAAGTTTCGTAATGTTACCTGATTTCTCCGTCTAGAAAGAACATGTCACCTGAAGAAAGTAATAAAAAACGACCTGAATTGCTGTGAGCAGCATTGTGTTACAACAAGATAGTAACACTTAAGGGTGATGGACAATCCTATTCTAACCTGACACAGACCGTTAGCCATCCTTTTCTTTTTTTGTTTCCATTTAATTTGGCTACAAATAGATCATCCACCACCAATAAAACTACAACAAGAAAAAGACCTATATTTTACAACGTACAATAATTGAGGTTTAAATATGAAATCAGTGTTCTTGAGATCTGTCAGTCTGTTAGTTCATCAGCCCAGAGGCTGGTTGGATCCTCAAATAGCACCACCAAAGGTTATGCGGTTATAAGGAAACCCCAAAAACCAATGGAAGCACCAACATGAGGCGTACTAGGCAAGATGAGGAGTGAGGTAGTTTGCTATTGCTTTCCTCACTGGGTCAGAAAGTACTATTGCAGCACAGGTGACCCTATGAGCAGCACCTTTCATAACACTCAGATGCACTAGTCATGCTCCGAATGTCATTACTCAGCACTACCCATACCCCAGCAACTTCCATATTGTCACCGCCATAGATGTTGACTGGGACTTTGGTGGAAGCTACACTTTACTCTGGCCTGTGCCAAGAGATGGATGCAAAAGTACTGTATCCATCAAGAAATGACAGCAGGCAGGTTCTTGAGATATATTTTTAAAATGGCGAAAACTTCCCTATTATGGAATGCTAGGAGAGTATTGGCGCTCTTCGGAGATTTATTCTCTTCTTTACTAGTTCTGAAAGGAAAACACCGTTGATTTTGTTTAAAATTTGACAAACTGAAAAATATATAAATCAGTTCTAGCCTAGACGTCGGGCTGAGTTACTCAGATGGTAGCATGCTCAGTTTGGTGCTCATATACGTCAACCTCATAAATTCTATGAGATGAAATTCCGGCCTTTCTGAAAACCATAAACGTCGCTAGTAGGACGTAAAACCAATAACATTCCTAGGTGGATCATCTGACCGGGAAACGGATTCTTTCAGCATTCCCCGAATTACGAGAGACCTGCCCCCAGTTACGGCTCCGAGTGTTGGACAAGGCAAAGGAATCATGACCAGCAAATTCATATAACGGAAATGTGGACGCCGCAATGGTGAACGGGTGGCACCCTATTGTGCGTAATGAGCGTACACGAGGATCATTTAGTACGGCCCCTATCAGTAAAGAGTTCGACGATCGCCAGTTGCCCGGGTATGAACACGTACAACATCCAAATGAAGATTATCCCGTTAAAAGAGCTGTTGCAATCAAAGAACGAAGGGGAGGACGTGGACGCCCGAGTGCAACATGGTGGCGTAGAGTCGAAAAGACCTTTGATAGAAACGGCATTCCAGCGGCGGAGACATCCAAACACAGGGAGTACGCTCTAAGGATCAGGAGAGCCGACCCAGAGTGATACTTAGGAGTGTCAGTTGTGGGCACACGTACGGCCAGGAAAAAAGAAGAAGAAGAGGACAATCATTTTTTTGTCCTTGCGGTCTGTCTTCATAAACATGTTCGACAAGTTATAGGACCGTTATGAACAATGAGGCGTGATGATGTACACGCATGCACAGAAATGGTGCCCCGATATAAACAAAGCCTGGCGTTCTCCCACCTCATCTCTACCCGTTCACTCTAATCCCCTCTTTTCCGGTACAGGAGTGACCTTCATCATTACTCCTTCGTTCCCTCTCCTCCTTTTGAGTACTGGAGTGGGGAAGTGTTGAATGTTTACGTCGGGACACCATTTCTGTGCATGCGTGTACACATGCTGTACCGAATCAGTGTTTTCGTAGTCACCTTTACGTATCTCTATGTTTAGTCCATATTTTTAATTTTAGTACTGTATTACCTACTCAGTGAGCTTGGAGTGATGTGGTTAGTGCTAGGTCTAAAACACCTACGAGCGCTCCTTCTATTGTCGGAACTATGAAGGTCGATGCATTCATTCTTAGTACAGTAGTGGGTGCAACTGCGATATCGTCAGGAATCTCTTGAGAGCAATCTCCTTGCAGCTGTTCGGAGATCGGTAGCTTCTCTCGGGTACACACTGACCGTGTGATACACAGGCGTGCCAACAACAGGTTGTCGGAAACTGAATTGTAATGACGTCGTTTATCATTTTGTGCAATTCGCATCAGATGACTGGTCTCCCACGGAGGTTTATTGGCCACTATTAACTTCAGTAATGTGACGATACTGTAGCTACGATATTAGTCAAGGCTGTTGAACGTTTTCACTCATTGCGGTATGCAGTCAGTAACAGTTTTGATCGTACAACTGTAATGAGAATACAAGCTGGCTGTTTTGTGAAATAAATATGCATATTTGTTTACATTTTTCTAGTCGGAACATGATGAAATATAGTGTCGCATTTAGTACATTTATATATTTACTACAAGGACGCCGAGAAGAAGTCGATTTAACAACCAACCTAAATTATTATAAAGGCAAATATCACCTAGGCAACATCTCCATCTATGGACTCATGATCGGAACTCGAGGCACAATCACTAAATTTCTTGTACAGCCATGCGATTCTCTTGGTCTCAACCGCACACGACTTGACGACAGCGCTATCACCGCAATAGGAGGTTAAACAATCACACTCCTCAATCATACATATATTATTATTTGACGAACCGTACATCATGCCACATTTCTAATTTATTTTGAACCTTGTGATTGTTGTTATTTATATTTAGCATACTAGCAAATTCGCCAAAGACTTGGAAGATACGATGTTGTGTAGTCGATATTCTTAATCCCTGCGGCAGCCTCCTCATGAAAGAAGTTGTGTTAGTAAAAAAATATCGACTTCAAAAGATATACGAACAATATCATAAAACACAAAAACTGAACTTCCTTTACAACTTTTGTATTCGTACATTTCATTCTAGTAATTATACAAAACACAAAAATATCAACACCTCCACCAAAGTAACACCGTGTGGCATATCCATTGCTTTAATAACTTCCTCGCATCTTCTCGAAATAGAAGAAACTACTTTCTTGCATTGCTGTGAACTGATGTTCTTCCATTGTTCTCTAAAGGCTTTCGAAGCTCCAGTATCGATGTATTCTTGCAGTTTATGATCCTCCTTTTCAAAATCGACTTTGCATTTTGAATTGGATTTAAATCTGCAGGTTTTCACAATTTCTGAAGAAAGTTTAGGGCCATTATCACATTGGAACATGTAATAACCGTGAAAGCTCATTTCTTGGCACCATCTTTCACGTTTTCCACCATTATAACATTATAAAATTTTGCCCATTCTTCCCTCGATGGACTGCAGATTTCCCACTAATTGAGAGGACATACAAGCACATAATAGAAAGGAACCACCTCCACTTGTCACTGTTGGAATAGTATTTTCTTTACACAAGTCTGTGTGAGGCTTTCTGAAAACTTTTCAGCTTCCATATCAACCAAAATGATTTATGTTTGTCTTATATGACCGTACTAGCTGATGTACCCGTGCTTCGCTACGGGATTCTCACAAAGACTGACTTTGTGGTTTTCCTAACCTGAAAGCAATATAGGTCATTACAAAAACGTAAGTATGAATGTAGCGATTAAAAGCAATGCTATCATATAAAATACTCGATCAAATGGAAAGCCGCATGTTTTATCACTTTTAACGAACAGTGCTGCGGTTAGATTGCGGTGCCAATCTAATAGTCCAAAGTTCCAGAGCTGGGATGACCAGGCCGCAGATTGCCATGAACACTCATCTGCCATTATTCCGCTAAATATGCACACTATTCATTCCAATCAATGCCTCAGAGTAGGGATTGAATAGCCCGAATGCTGTGATGATCCAGTGTGTTACGTACCAGTAGTATCAGAAAATTTATAAACCAGGGGAATGGCATGCTAAAGAAGAAAGTTATCTAACTCCCCAGCTACTTCCCATCAATATTCAGGCAGGCTGTTACACTCTGTACGACTGGGCGAGTTGACCGTGTGGTTAGCGGTGCGCAGCTGTGAGCTCGCATCCGAGAGATAGTGGATTCGAACCCCATTGTCGGCAGCGCTGAAGATGGTATTCCGTGGTTTCCCACTTTTACACCAGTCAAGTGCTGGGCCTGTACCTTAATTAAAACCTAAGGCACTCCTAGCCCTTTCCTATCCCATCGTCGCCATAAAACCTATCTATTTCGGTGCAACGTAAATCAAATAAAAAATACTCTGTACGCAGCAGTAATCCTATCCACCGGAGATGAAGGGCAACAGAAGACACAAAGCACATCACGACAAACAATGGTCAATGTAATGTTATTGTTGATCAATGTTATGAGCTTTCTACATTGTAAGCCTTCACATTTAGTTTCCTTTCGACTCTGTGATTTGTAAAATATTTTATACCATAAACTGTAGTTTCTTATTCTCCGACTTTACATACCGATTTTCATTAAATACTGTTTACCCATTTTCTCGTTACTCGGCGCTGATATGGACTTAGTAACAAAAATCCAAATTCATGAATATCTTTGTGATCATAGCCAGTACGGTAACAATGTATAAGACATGAATAATAGGAAATTTAATACTATATAACCTTAGTTATGTAGCATTCATCGATTACACCTCTAATAAGAAATATTTGAGAATTACATTTTAGGCCTTCCCTTAAACTACCATTTCACTCAGCGTGAATAAAATAATTTACAGCCTAGACTGTAGCGACTTATTTCCTGACTTTGCATACCGATTTTCATCAAGATAGGATTACTAATAACAACAATATTTGAGAATTAAATTTTAGGCCTTCCCCTAAACTACCATTTTTCTCAGCGTGAATACAATTATTGATAGCCTAGATTGTAGCAACTTATTCCCCAATTTTGCATACCCATTTTCTTTAAAATACGACCACTAATAACATAAATAGTTGAGAATTCAATTTTAGGCCTTCCCCTAAACTACCATTTCACTCAGCGTGAGTAAAATGATTTATAGCCTAGATTGTAGAGGCTCATCCCCCGACTTCACATATCGATTTTCATTAGACCACTAATAACATAAATAGTTGAGAATTCAATTTTAGGCCTTCCCCTAAACTACCATTTCACTCGGCGTGAGCAAAATGATTTACAGCCTAGATTGTAGAGGCTCATCCCCCGACTTCACATACCGATTTTCATTAAATTCTCTTCAACCGTTTTCTCGTGATGCGTGTACATACATACAGACAGATAGACAGACAGACAGACAGACAGAAATTACGGAAAAGTAAAAAGTGCATTTTCTTGTTACTATGGACATGACCGATACAGAAATACCATTCTTTTCAAATTCTGAGCAATGTACAGACAAAACTCTTATTTTATATATATAGATGATTCGATCCCAAAAGTCTCGACCTAATAAAAAATGCTCCTTCGCGAACGTCAATCTCTTCACTCTGTTTGTTACACTAATGAAAGGCTTCTTGCGTTGAACTCGTCTATGGTAGCCATTCATCCACAAAACACGACGTATAGTCTGGTCAGAAAGTTCCTTTCACAGATTGTGTTGTACAAGAATGCGCTGTTTTAGAACACATGACTTAGGATCACGTCTAAATTGATGCAAAGTATACTTTTCATCTCTTTCACTTAATTTTCCCTGTCTCCATTTTCGTATCATATTTTTCCAAGCACCCTCATATTTGAATTTATTGACGATATACTGATTGCATTTTACCAACAGTCGTACTTATTTCCATTAATAATTTGCCCTTAAGACCAAGCTGGATAATTATTTTGTTCAGGTCGTCTGAGAGCTCTCTTCTCTTCATCACCTCGCACTCCATCTCAGTGGAGTGTAAACAAGTAAGCTGCAGGTAGGGATGAGGCAAAACAGAATAGCTTGATGGTGGTAGGTGGGACGAATTTTCAAGTGTACGAATAGAAATGTTGTAAAGCAAGTTCAGTGTTTGTGCTTTATGAAATTATTAATATATTTTCTGAATGTGATATATAATATTTGAGTTCATATTAAAGTAATTGCGTAATATAATATCAAAAGACAAGGTTGCAAAATATGAGATGAACAGCCGAATTTACAAGACAACTCAATTTTACCACCAAGTAAGGCTACTGCTGTGGGATAAACAAGTGCCATTGAAAGCTAAGATGACATTATATAAACCATATTATACATCCATCCTCACGTATAGCTTGGAAACTACCACGTTAATGGGCCAAGAAAATTTAAAACTCCAAGCTGAAGAAGTGAAGTTCCTACGCACCATGATACAGAAGACTAGGAAGGTCAACTTCAGGAATGAAAAAGTCCGAGTGGAGGTGAGTATAGGCGTCTCCCTACTACGGAGGGTGCAGAAAGACAGATTGAAGTGGTTTGGCCATGTAAGAAGGATGAGTGCAAGCAGGACTGCAAGAAGGGAATGTGAAAGAGAAGGAAAAGGGAAACGACCAGTGGGCAGACCCAGAGGAAATGGACCTATCTGGTGAAGAAAGATGTCGAGGAGAGAGGAAAAGATTGGGAGAAGATTTCTAGAGGACAGGCAAAGATGGACGAGGGCTCTGGCAACTGAAGATGGTGAACGATGATGATGATGATGATGATTAAAAATAGGTTCCAATCAGGAAGATGTAAACAAATATTTATTTCTTAAAAGGGCCAAACTTTATTCACATTCCAGCTGTACGAACAAAGCTGTTACTGTATATGGGAGCTTGCGGTGCCCAAACTTTTAGTTAATAACCGCACTTTTAAAGAAATAGAGTCCTAACCTCTGGGTTAGTGCTGGGATGATGTGGCTAATGCAGGATGGGGAAATAAAGGTCCTTTTAGGTAGAAAACCCACCGAAGGGACCAGTGAGAAAGTAGCAACGAGTTTCTCTCATCAGATGGGGATTAGCAGGAAATTAGTAATTAAAGTAACGTTAACAGTAAACACAATGGTAGAAGGCGGTTTGGGATTCACACTTGTTGGTAAGCTAAAGTAAGTGACAGGTTAAAATCTTTTTATGATTTACAGTTAGTTCAATCCGGTAACTACACAGATATCTCTGCACAAGAATAACGAAATTAATATGGAAGACTGGATCGTTTTTCCTCTTTAAGGTTACAGTGATTTAGAGAAAGAAATGCGAAATCCTCAAGGTTACCCACTGACATGGATGTAACACGTGTCATAAAGTGAAGCCGGCTGCATATACCTGTCACAAGTTAACGCCACGTCTTGTCGGTCCACTGGGCTATAGTACATTTATTCATTCAGATTTACTCTGAAGTTGTTTGGCTCCATGGATGAGTGGTCAGCGTCTTGGCCTTCATTCGAGGAGACTCTGTGATCTATTCTCGGTCAGGACGAGAGATGTAGATCTTGGCTCGGGAACTATCCCCAATATTTCTGTAACTCATACGTCACACATTACACTACCCTCCACCTCACATACACGCTACTTTCCTATACACGGCAGACGCTCTAAATTCACGTGAGAGGGTCTGCTTAACAATGCACAAAAGGGAAATGAAGTTCCGTTTAACCAGAACACCCACCAAAAGGACCAGTGAAAAACTAGCAATGAGTTTTTCTAAAATACAGAATACAGATTCCTTTGATTCCTTTAAAACCCTGGCACATTTTTCTCTCGCCCAAGTTTAGAACTGGCACATTATCTATTAATAATACATCGTGATGAACGTTTTCGCAAGTGATAGATCGTACGCTTCATCACACTCTAAAGGCTAATAATAGCACACGAAATTATTATTATTATTATTATTATTATTATTATTATTATTATTATTATTATATTTTTATCTGAAGTTGAATGTTAAATAATCACTTGCCAAGTTACGTGCCAGTTTCAGTACCGAGAAGCATGGGGTGGAAAGAACAGGATTGTACGAAGGAAGTTAGATAAGTATCATGACAGAGAATAGCTTAAACTAATACGGATCAATTAAAACTACTGGGTCACTTTCCGTAGCTATTATACTCATTTCACCAGCTGTGAGAACCTACGGAACAGAGGAGTTCTACCTGAGGCACTTTTATCTGCTTGAAATAAATATTACTGAGCTCGATAGCTGTAGTCGCTTAAGTGCGGCCAGTATCCAGTATTCGGGAGATAGTAGGTTTGAACCCCACTGTTGGCAGCCCTGAAAATGGTTTTCCGTGGTTTCCCATTTTCACACCAGGCAAATGCTTGGGCTGTACCTTAATTAAGGCCACGGCAGTTACGAGCGAGACATCGGGAAGTGCAGACGTGTGAATGAGCTGAGGTGCGCAATATGGGAATAACGATACAGCAATACAGGCTAAGAATTGGAAGATGGCATGGTGCAAGGCAGTGTTGGAAGGAAGGTGGAGTTGAGAGAGGAAGAGAAATTAGTGGTTATAGAGGACTGTTGGAGATTATGTTGTGTGCGACGGTTATTGCGACGCTGCTGGTGGTAGGAGGTATAGAAAAGAATCCGGGTCCAAACCAGGGACCGTTCGGCTGGGAGGAGCTTGAAGAGATCAAGAGAGTGGTGAAGGAAGCAAGCAAAGGAGAAGAAATTAAGGAAATGATGCAGGAACACCAGGCAACCCAAATGAAGGAGATGAAGGACTTAAAAAGTTTTATAAAAGAAGAAATTGGAGGTGTAAATGACAAGTTAGCGGAGATAGAAGATGAGGTAGAGAGCTTGAAGAAGAAGGTGGTGGTACTGGAAGAGGAATTTACAGCAATGAAGAGAGAAGTGAGGTTAGCGAGGAACGAATCGGCAAGAAAAAATGTGTTTGTGTATGGTGTACCTGAGGAAGGAACAGAATCAAAAGTGGAATTAGTATTGAAAGTGGTGGACATAGTTTCGAACAAAATGAAGATAAACTTTTCTGAAGTTGATATAGATGATATATATAGAGTGGGAAGGAACAAGGGACATAGGCCGGTGAAGTTAAGATTAATATCAACCCTGATGGCTGATATACGTCTGAGGAATGCTGGAAATTTGAAAGGATCGAACATTTATTTGAAGGCTGAGATAGAGAAAGAAGATAGGATGCGGTTGGAGGTCTATAAGCGGCATATGTGGCGTGCTAGAGCGGAGGGATTGCGAGTCAAGATAGTGGGGAGGTGTCTGGTTACTTCAGGCAGAAATTGGTCGCGATCGTGGACACAGGAGGAACTGCTGAGGATGGAAAAATGTGAGGAGGAAATGAGTTGCAGAAATCGAGAGCAGGGCGACATCAGTACGGAGAAGGAAGAGAGAAGACGGGACTGCGGTGTCAGCGGGCAGGTAGCGAAGACAGCAGAGTCCTTGGTGAGTCAGAACAGCCCAGGAAGGAGTGAATCAACAAGTAGGACACTAGACCGAAGTGAAGTGGATACAGGTAGTGAAGAGGTGACGGGAAGGGAAAGGAGTCAGGGTAGTGACTTGACCTCCCCAAATAGGAATAATGCAGAAATAAACCTGGAGAGACAGCAGGCGTTAAATAAGGCGAGATCCTTAAGTTTAAAAGATCTATGGGGTGGGAAAAAAGGCTCTGGCACGGAAAAGGGGAAGGATGGGGGTGAGAAGAAAGAGAGGGATGGGGTGGAGCCAAAAGGAAGAATCACGAGAAGTAAGGGGGGAAGTGGTGAAATGCATAAGTATAGGGAGGGAGGGGGAGGAAATAAATAACTAGATATGGTGATAGGGATGCTGAATATTGAGGGGTTGATGGGGAAGTTAGGGAATAAGGAAATTGTGGATTTAGTGAAAGATTTTGAGATTATTGCTCTAGTAGAGACGTGGTTAGGGAAGGGGGTTGAAATTACATGGGACGGTTATAGAGTAGTTAACGTGTTAAGGAAAAAAATAGGGAAGAGGGGCCGAAACCCAGGGGGCATAGTAGTTTTAATAAGGAATGAGATAGCTGAATGGGTGGAGACGTTACAGACTAGGGTAGAAGGGGTAGTGTGGTTGAGAGTAAAAATGGGGAAGGGGGCAGCGGAAGCAATTTGTCTGGCACTGCTTTATAACCATCCGAGCGATTCAGTGTATGCAAATAAACATTTTTTTGACGAACTGATTGAAGAAATAAACACAATTAAAGGAATGTATGTAGAAGATGGGATGATTTTATTGGGGGATTGGAATGCGAGAGTGAGCAATAGAGTACCGGTATACGGGAAAGAAGTAAAAGTAGACGGGGTACTGCAAAGGAAGAGCAAGGATAATGTTGTAAATAGTTATGGAGAAAGGTTATTAGAGTTATGTGCTCTAGAACATTTATTTATTTTAAATGGGTGGATGAAGGGGGATAGTGTGGGTGATTTGACGTATATTACAACAAATGGAGGGAGTGTGGTGGACATAGGAATAAGCTCAGAGATAGCGTTAAGGAGAATAATAAGTTTTGAGGTGTTAGAATATGGGTTGACAGAACATATGCCTATCAAAATAAAATTGAGAACTTTGGTTGCTGATGAGAAGGGAAAGATGGAGGAAAGTAAGGAGAGGTATAGGAATGGAGGATGGAAGTATGTATGGGATGATAATACCAAAGAGAAATTAAGACGGCATTTGAAAGAGGAGGGAGATATATTAAGGGTAGGAATTGAAAGGGCGGTAGAAGGGAATGATATGGATAACGTGTTAAAATTAATTGAACTCCCTGTATGGAGGGTGGGGAAGAAAGTGAGGAGAAGGGTAGAGGGAAAAAAGAATAAAATGAATGGATGGTTTGATGAAGACTGTAGGAGAAAACGTGAGGTTGTAATGAGAGCCCTAGCGGAGTGTAGGAAGGAGGGTATGCAAGAAAAAAGGAAGGAATATTGTAAATTGAGAAGGGAATATAAAGAGGTATTGAATGAGAAGAAAAGAGGATGGAAGGAGGCGGAAGCTGAAAAAATAAATATACATTGCAGAGAGAAGAAATTTGAGAGGATTTGGGAGTCAATAAACAAGATCAGAAGAACGAAACCGGAGGGGAAGGGAGATAAAATAGGAGAAAACGAGTGGGTTAGGCATTTTAAAAGGCTTTTAGAAGGGGAGAGGAAATTGGGTAGAGAAATAGACAAGTCACAAATTGGAAGGGAACTGGAAGTAGGCATTACCATATTGGATGGGGAGATAACAAGGTAATTACAGTATTAAAAAATGCTAGACCCAAGGCTGCAGGAGGTGTGAATGGTATTTCCAATAGTGTATGGAAAGAGGTAGGGGCAAATGAACCGATGTTGAGAGGGATTGTGAAATTCTTTAATAGGTTGCTGGAAACGGGGAAATTTCCTAGAGAATGGAGGATGGGGGTATTATGCCCTATTTATAAAAATAAAGGAGCTAGTAGTGATCCAAACAACTATAGAGGAATTACACTCCTAGACTCGCTGTCAAAGGTGTACACAGGGGTTTTGGCGAATAGGATAACAAATTGGGCGGAACAGTACGGTAGGATATCTGAGTTCCAAAATGGATTTAGGAAAGGATGTAATACAGTTGATAATGTTTGGATTCTGGACACTTTGATTACAAAGTATGTGAGGATAGCAGGGCGTAAATTATTTATAGCAGCGATTGACTTAGAAAAAGCCTTTGATACGGTCAGTAGGGAGGCGCTATTTTTGAGATTAGGGGAGGTTGGAATGTCGAAAAAAAATGAGGGTGGCAATTGAAACTATTTATGAGGAAGTGTTTGTGATGATTAAATTGCAGGATGGAAGGTTGAGTAAGTGTTTTGAATCGAAAAGCGGGGTGAGACAGGGATGTAAGCTATCCCCGATATTATTTATATTATTTATAAATAATATTTTAGAGGGTCATGGTGGAGACGCATGGCATTGCCCTTGGGTAGGGAAAATGGAGGTTCCGGGGTTGCTATTCGCGGATGACCTATTGATTTTGGCTTTGACGGCAAATGGTTTGCAAAAAGGGTTGGACAAGGTAGTTGAATATACTAGGAAATGGTCTCTCAGAGTAAATGTAAGAAAGACTCAGATATTGGTGTGTAGGAAAAGGGGTGGGAGAAAGAATAAGGAAGTCTGGAGGCTGGAGCAGGAAGAAATTAAACCAGGGGGAAAAATTGAGTACCTAGGTGTAATAATTAGTAAGAATGCTTCCTGGAAAAATCAGTGTAAGAAGGCAAAACTTAAAGGAAGAGGAGCGCTTGCGGTAGTAGGGGCATTAGAAAAGAAATTTCCAGACGTTAAATACAAAATTCAGAAAACAGTGTTTAAATCACTGGTAATGGGCAAAATGCTATTTGGGGTTGAAGTATGGGGAATGGAGGAAGACAGGAGTGAACTAAACCAGGTGGTGGCGAAATTTAGCAAGATCATGATGGACCTACCGAATTGTACAGCCAATGCCGGGGCCAGATTAGTCTGTAAAGAATCGATAGAGGTTGAAATAGCTAAGAGGGTGTTCAAGTACTGGATTAGATTGGAGGAAGGGAAGGGTGGGGCGTTAGTACAAGGAACGTTTAATTTTCAGAAAGATATGACGAATGAAGGTTACTGGGTGAATAAGTGCAAAAAATGGTTACAAAAGATTGGATTGGGGGTATATGGAGGGGTCTGGGGGGATGGTAGGAATAAATGGGTATGGGAAAGGGTAAAGGGAAGACTACTAGATATTGAAAGACAGAGCTTAATAGGGGAATGTAGAGAGAGAGTCTCTTTATCAGTTTTAAATAAATTGGTGGAAGTAATAAACCCGAAAACGGAGTTTGAGGGTAGAAGGGATAAGAGAGGTTTGTATTGGTGGTTATTGGGTGTTCCGAGGAATAGGGGATGGGTAGGTAGTGAGAATAGGGATAGATGTGTGTTATGTGGAGAGAAGTGGGAGGACCTGCATATTTTTAATCAATGCCGACCTTTGGCGGAGATAAAGATCAAACTACTAAGTAAGAAGGAGCTGCATATGGTAGGGGAAAGCTATAAGATAACATCTTGGTTATGTAGAGAGTGGGAGAAAGGAACGAATATAACGAAATTGTTAAATGTGGCCAGAGCTATATTTATAAAGAAATTGAGGGAGTAACAGGGGTTTTGCAGATAATGTGGTTTGTGCTGAGGGAGAAAGGGGAAGGCATTCTGCTCAGAGGAATGGATATCCGCCCTGAGCAAATGCGGGAAGGGTATCATGGTAATCATGATATCAGAAGAGGGGGCTTTAGTGTTAGGGGAAAGGGGGAGAGCACCTTGCCCTGTGGAAAGGTGATCCGCCTGGGGCAAAGGGAAAGCCTGAGAAAATTAGGTAAGTGTTGAGAAAAGGGGAGGTTGAGTAGGTTTGAGGGTAGTGTAAAGCTTAGTAAAAAAAAAAAAAAAAGCGAGTTGACTGAGTGAACTAATGGACTTGGAATGGAGTACTGTCTGTTGGTGTGTAAATGAGGTGTGAAAAAAAGGGATTGTTTGTGAGGAAGAAGTATAAAGAAGGTATATGTGATAGAATTGAGATAGATTAAGTGGGAATGTAGTTAAGGAGAAAATGTTGGCAGTATGGAAATTATGAAAGTAGGTAAAAAAAAAATAATTAAATGGTGTAGATGCCTTGATGAAGGGTGTAAAATTGAGGGCTTCTTGATGTTTATGTATTAAGTTTAATGTGTAATAGTAATTTAGATAGATTAAGGGGGACTGTAGTTAAGGAGAAAATGTTGGAAGTATAAAAATTAAGTCCAACGGTTTGAGGCAAGTGTGGTGTTGTAGATTGTGAAGACTGAGTGAACTGATGGACTTGGAATGGAAACTGTCTGTTTGTGTGTAAGTGAAAAAAAATTGTTGATGTTTAAGTCTTAAGTTCAAGAAGGTGAGATGTAGTGGGCGGGAATAGTGCGAGAGAGGAGAAGGTGGCGTATCAAGGGAAGAGGGACGGGTTGGGGCTTGACCCAACCCAAAGAAGCTAGGCTTTAGCAGGTCTGCACGGCAAGAAAAGAAAAAGAAGAGGGAAGGTAGTGAGCTGACAATGAACAGTGAAGGTGTGACGTATATAGCGGAAGTGTGTGACAAGCCATGTGATGGGTCTGGTTTCCGCCAAGCTGGCTTGGCACACATGGTAGGTAAGGAATACATTGTCAGCAGGTGTAGGTGAGAAATAAGATCAGTTCTCACGTGGCGAGGCTGGTCCCTGCGATCAACGGGTTGGTGGGCATGTATTCCATACCAGGGCTGACGCAGAGACCGGTCTACTATATATATATTTTTTTCTAGGTGGTTGGTAGGAATAGGGGAATATGGAAATAGGGAAATTTGTAGTGCGGTGCTTCCTGCACGTTTGCCGGCTATCCGCGTGCGTGTGGGAGGACACTGAGTAGATTTAGAGGTAAATAATTTTGCTAAGTAGTTTTAGGAGAGATGTAGTGCCTAGTGTTTGTTTGTTTGTTATTTTTGTTTTTGGGTTTCGCTCTGTCTGTCTTTATTACCTGTAAAGCCGATGGTGTATTCTAGGGTGGGTAATAAAGATATGTAATGTAATGTAATTAAGGCCACGGCCGCTTCCTTCCCACTCCTAGCCCTTTCCTGTCCCAT
Source organism: Anabrus simplex (assembly GCF_040414725.1). NCBI lineage: Eukaryota > Metazoa > Arthropoda > Insecta > Orthoptera > Tettigoniidae > Anabrus > Anabrus simplex. The sequence continues at coordinate 139,135,425 of NC_090267.1, forward strand.
CGTTGCCATAAAACGAATCTGTGTCGGTGCGACGTAAAGTAACTAGCAAAAACAATATATATATATAGGGAATACATAGAGCAGTGATAATAGAACCTTCCCTTTAGCTTAAAGTTAGAACTTTCAGAACGATTTCTACGAACTGTCCAGAGTGTAGTATCTCCCCATTTGTACCTAAAGGAATACAGAGATGTTGATTCCTTTAAAGCACTGACACATTTTTCTAATTCTACCCCTAGTTTAGAATTGGCACATTGTCCATTAATAATACATAATGATAAACGTGTTCGCAAGTGCCAGGTCGCTTCATCACACTCTAAAGCACATTCTCCATCCGCAACGTCCATGCCCCCCGTTGAAACCAACACGCGACCTGCCGACGTGGCAGTTGAGGTAACCGCCAATGAACAGAAGCTAGACGGAGTCGATAGAATGAACACACGTCTTTAAATTAGAGCAGAATTCGCCTTGTTCTTCGGGCAGATACCTAGCTGTGGTGTGTTGCAATATGCACAATTGTTGAGTCGGTAACTACCCGCGCGCTATCTCACGCGGATATGGCACGCGCAGTGAAGCTCGTATGTTGCTTAGAGCGTGATGAAGTGTGCGACCTGGCTCTTGCGAACACCTTCTTGAAAAAACGATTATCATACCTTGTCACGTCAAGTAGTGGTGGCCATAAGACATAAAATGACTATTGGACTGTGCGAAGAAACTTATCCTTTCAGATGAGATTGCTCCTCAACATAAGCTCGTGGTGTTTGATGGTCACCTTCGTCTTCCATTCATCTGCCAGACCCATCACAACTACGGAGCGTATCAAACTGTGGAAGCTACGCATCCAGAAAAACAACATATGGATAACTTCGGTATTCTCCCTACGAGCAGCCAACGCTACATAGGATCAAGTTACAATCCAAATTCAGACAAGTGCTAAGGCAATAAGGCAATTTTGAGCGTATTAAAACCAGGAAGGCAGTTTATTGGAAAGCAGATTTGGTAGTAGAATGAGAACGTCCAATATGCCCAGGGGGATAACGAATGCGGTACGGGACCGCCTGTCAAAATAAAATTCGGGCCCGCTCTCAAACAAAATGTAAAAACTTATGAATAACTAATATAAATTTACATCAGGTAGAAGTATTACAATATACAGTATTGTCAAGTTATATAAACAAAGGTATTATTCATTATCTTAAGGTTATTTAGAAATAGTGTTTCATAGGTTTTATTTGACTGCCTCCGCAGTTTAACGGCTGAGCTGATGAACTGCCCACAATGCACCACTGAGATATTCGAGCTTTACTGTAATTGGTTTCATTTTTCAGTAACTACAGAACTAATCTCTGTAACTGATACCGAAGTCTCGGTTATGATAATTTATTCAATTAAAAAATTAAATCGATAACTGTACAACTTAAGTTTGAAAGTATCAAACCGCACAATGATACGTTTAATTTACTATCAAAACTTCGCTGAAAGAGAACTCGTTCGAAACTGAGTTGACCGAGCGATTTGGCCATGCCGTTAGGAGCGCGCGGCGGTGATCTTGCATCCGGGAGATAGTGGGTTCGAACCCCACTGTGGGCAGCCTTGAAGATGATTTACCGTGGTTTCCCATTTACACTCAAGGCAAATGCTGGGGCTGTATCAAGTTAAGACCACGGCCGCTTCCTTCCCACTCCTAGCCCTTTCCTATTCCATCGTCGCCATAGGATATATCTGTGTCGGTACGACGTAAAGCTGATCATAAAGAAAACGAAACTGGGTTGACTGCTACCAACTTCATATTGACATTATACATTTTTTCCCAATAACTGTGTGACAGGGGAGCCTCCGTGGCAGCCCTTGTAAGGCGGACCCTCCGATGAGGGCGGGCAGCATCTGCTATGCGTGGGCAACTGCGTGTTATTGTGGTGGAGGATAGTGTTATGTGTGGTATGTGAGTTGGAGGGATGTTGGGGACAGCAGAAACATCCAGCCCCCGAGCCATTGGAATTAACCAATAAAGGTTAACATCCCCGAACCGGCCGGTAATCGAACCCGGGACCCTCTGAATCGAAGGCCACTGCGCTGACCATTCAGCCAACGAGTGGGACCCACACGAACTTATCTGGTATTACTTCCTTTCTATGGTGTTCTTGAGGCTTATGATAACTGGGAACAATTCCTCTACAACAATTGTACCAGTTATGTCCGCTATTTTTCCGGTGTCATTCTGTCGTTTAACATTCCAGTGGGCGTTCATCAAGGTCTAGCTTTCGTCTCCGTTCGTTCTCTCTATGAACTGTGTGACAGACCCCTCAGCCATGGTCTCTATACGGATGATATTATATTGACCAGAGACTCCCAGCATAGGTTTGAACAACTTCTCAACCAATGGAAAGAAAGTTTAGATGCATTTGGACTGTGGCTTAACCTCTCTAAGACGGACTACTTGGAATTTGGCACCCAGAGAGTTGGCACGATTCCGGCAGATGGAATTCCACTTATGAAGTCCTGCGAGTTCAGACATCTAGGTTCTCGCCTGTCAGCAGTAGGTGGCACGCACTAGGATGTTCTTCGGGAGGTTTTTGGGTTCGAAATACAGTGTCAGTATCCCTGAAGATCCGTGGTTTGTAATTCTTACAGCAGGCAAATACTGCTGGGAATGTATCTAAAATAGTGCCATGGTCACTTCCTTCCCTACCGACCTCGATAGCTGCAGTCGCTTAAGTGCGACCAGCATCCAGTATTCGGGAGATAGTAGCTTCGAACCCCAATGTCGGCAGCCCTGAAGATGGTTTTCCGTGGTTTCCCATTTTCACACCAGGCAAATGCTGGGGCTGTAACTTAATTAAGGCCACGGCCGCTTCCTTCCCACTCCTAGCCCTTTCCTGTCCCGTCGTCATCATAAGACCTATCTGTGTCAGTACGACGTAAAACAACTTGTTAAAAAAACTTCCTTCCCAACCGTATTCCATCACTATGATAGGACCTGTCTGACTCGGTGCGACGTAAAGCCAATATTAAAAATATACGCTATTAGTTTTACGCCCAACCCCGTTTTTAAGAGATGTCGAGGTACTAAAATTGTTTCCCACATGAGTTATTTTACTAAAAGTACGTGCCGGTGAGTCTACCCACTCGAGGATATAGTACTAGAACACCTTCAAACATTACCGGGTTGAGCCGGGATGGAACCCGCCAACTTTAGTGCAGATAGCCAGCACTCTACCGTATGAGCTATTTAGCCTGGCCTAATGTTGACTGACAGTAACATTATCGTATGGAGTGTGAGGTGTGGAAATCCTCTACTTAAATGTCAATGTCACCTGCACGCGGTGCACTCTGCTTTAAACTGACGGAACTCTGGTGACCAAGAGACTCCCGGAATAAGGAGCCACCCTCTATCATGCCAACGGCTTCTTTGGAACAGATGGAGGTTTTGAGCACTCTATTTCCCTTGAGATGGGAGACTACCTCTAAAGGCAGATGAACCAATAATGGTCAAGGACGGACCAGGTGCATGAGCAACTAATGTAGCTCCAACGGCTGGAAAGACAGATGAAGGTTGCACCAGTTCGGGACCTCAAGTCATTGTAGTTGCTATATGCCACTGGGCAAAGGCTCTGTAACTGTCAAGGATCGTGTGTCTGTTGGCGTGCAATAATAAATGTCACGCACAGGCGTCTTCCGATGAATTGCACTATCTCTTCATGCACGACTGAGTTGTGACAGGAGCAGGGTTGTGTTATCTGGGAACTCCTAGCAACAATACGGCACGCAGGCGACGAATGTGTGACCTTCGTTTTGCTCGATGATGGGCTGTAGAATAATTTGCTAGGAAAGAGCCTATGAATAGCAGAAGTAGCAACCCTCAAGGATCAGTGGCTACCTAAGACACCGTGTGCCAAAATTGTGAAGGAGTCTATGGTTCCAGACTTGGATTATGATGATGCTGCTGATGATGATGCTTGTTGTTTAAAGGGGCCTAAAATTGAAGGTCATCGGCCTCAGACTTGTATTATACAGCCATCAAAGAACTCATGCGATTGGAAGACAATCATACAGGTTAACGATTGATAGCTGTATAATGATGATGATAATAATAATAATTATATCGTTTCAAATAAATGGTTAATGGTAGGATAAATTATATTTCATGATAATCCGAGTGCCTATGTATAAAACATCCAATTACGATTCTACTGATTTGCTTTTGATTGATATGTTTTACTTTCTGAATCTTCCTCGTATATACATATGTTATATAACGCCTTTGGCATCGCATGGAAGGGTTATGGAACTGTCTCTTTGTAGATGTTGTTTTCTCCGTGCTTGGAGCTGTTGAAAGTGGACTGTGGAGGTCAGAGATCACGAGGTTTATAAACAAGAAGTTATCTCACTGGCTTCTACTAGCAGTATGGATTTTCTTTAGGTATACAAATCCTTCACACATCCTGTTTCCCTTTCCTCTGAAAACGCATTACCAAATCGCGTTCTTCTTCTATTCCTCGTCGTTACTGAAGCTGCTCCCAGAGGGCGCGCTTTCAGTCCGCATTATTCCGCGCGGGTCTCTCTCACACAATGCTGCCTTGTCCCTCAGCTGCTCGCGATCAGAAACGAGCCCACTAACAGTAAGTGAATGATACAACCAACTTCCTCTCCATGTATTTTCCTCCTTTTCTGAATGCATCACTGTTAGAAATGAAGAAAAGAGATACAGTGACACACTCCATGTAGATACAGTTACTACTCTATAGCTGAATAGTAGGATGCAGTATCTCTTTCACTGTCTTGACTACCTCACGTACTCACGTACATAAACAAGAAATACAAACATAGACAGAAAATTAATTTTTATAATATAAAAGTAATTCGAAAAATAATAATTCGAAGAAAGTACCGTAAAATTGTCATGAATATATAATTTTAAGGGTACATGAACGAATCGAATCCATGAAATTTGTTTATAATTTTTGTCCTCAATGGAAGATAATAATTGCTTTTAAGCAAATTAAGAGTAAAATTAGCAGTAAGTTAATAAATACCATCATTACTAGAGAAATATGTACATACATACTTTGTTACATTACCGCTATGAAATCTACTACATCACAACGCTTCAGTGTGTCTTTTGTTCGTTTAACACTTTATTGTTTGAAGTCTTTGCTAACTTAACTCCTTTGAACTTTATTGATTTGATTTGCTTTGCTTGATATTACTTGGTGGTGTGAGTTGTTGACTTGTGCCCATAACTCGTTAATTCATAATTATTGGTCCAGGGATCAACCTATTTTTCTTTCAACAAAAAATATTATTGTGTTATTTACGACATACTTTTGACTTCCATTTTCCCGTCTGAACTGCCAGTGCTAGTCATGATGGACAAAAATATTGAGAATTCGCAGACATAGCACTTATATTCGTCGGTGATAGCCATGGAACTCAGGTAGGAACAACAGACATCGCTAACTTGTACAGAAATTTTAATTATACTTTCCACATTGTAGAAATGCTGAATTATTAGGTCATTTTTGCCATTTTGTATTTTTAGGTTATTTAAAAAATTATACGTCATTATTTGGTCATTTTATGGAATTTATTAGACTATTCTATACTTTTCATTCATTTTCCTACATGTTTGAGGATTTTGAAGCATTTCCACGTGTGGTATCGGATATTATCGCAACTTAAAGCGAGGATGAATACCGAGACTGAGAATCTTCACAACGGTTTGTCGATCTGGGAACTAAACAAACTTTGCTCACCACTTACTTCTTGGAAATGTCCATATTCCAGTAGAGACATCTCCTAATGGAGAAGTGTTCCTCATGAACAGTGCGACCCCGCGCTGCTGTAATATCCTGCGATGAATACGGTAGGTAGTTGTGTTAGTCCAGCCCCGTGTTATTCTTCTCGCATGCCCACGTCAGGGTTTGGCACGATGAGCACCGAGGAATAAATAACCGGAAACAAAAACACATACACGGGCAGAAAGATAACGAAAAACAAGAACAGAAAAATCAGTGGCAGCTCAGATCAACCCGAGGTAACGGGGCGAAAAATAAGTACTTACCTGTCATGTTTGCGCGGATCGGGTCGAAAATGACCAGAGACAAAGTCATGAACTGAACTCGAGCCTATTAAGTCAAAAGGGTAAACTTTAAAAGGTTATCCTCGTACTTCTACAATAATAACTACGAGTAGAAAACAAAGATCAAAATAATAAATGGCCACACGGGAATCTGGAACAAACAAAATAAAGAAAGAAAACCGGCCCTGGTGGATTCAATACATAAGCCTAATAACCTATTCACTATCATCATAGCATCGTGCCTACACATAATACGATCCAGATAACAGGTTCAACCATTCATAAAATACAAATATTCAGAACATAAGAAAAGAAACTCTTACCTTAGGAGCAAAATAGGCTAATTCCATAACGCAGACCTTGGGCCAAAGCAATAAATCATTTGATATCCATATCAACAGGACGAACATCCACAGATCACGACACATGATCATTAAATGAAATGCGACACACAGCAATGGTTTTCAACGAACTCGAAGAAGACGGAAAGATAAAATATGGCCGAACCAAAGATCAAAGAAAGGGGGGCACGCACAAGCATGGCGCCCGGGATCATGGATAAACAAGGCGTTGCTAAGGGAACATACACACAAAAATGCATGTGCCCAAGATAAGAACAAACGACACAACTAGGCAATATGATATGCGTCCTACAGATCTCATATTCGAACACTCACGCAATAAGTTAAACGGGTCCAAGGAACAACGAAAGTATAACAGATGACAATAGTCAAAAGGACCGCAAAAATGTAGAAGCACGGTTCATAATAATGTCTCACGCGGATATGAGAAGCCAAACTCCCATAGGACCGGGGGCCCAAATCACATCTTATACAACTCAAATGCCAAAGCAGCACAAACCGTCCATGTACAGGCCCTTCCGATACACAGTCACATAGCGGGGACATCGGAGAGCAATTTGGTATATGAGTAATAACATAGAGACCTCCACAACATGAACCGTGGAATAATTCGACGTAACACCACTCCAAGGTGCAACAGAGCTCATTCACGCAATACAGGCACTCAGTGATAGTAAGACACAAATCAATGTACTGTACCGAGTTGTGACACAAAGAAAAACATAGCTGATATAAATAACGTTACATGGGCAACAACAGAAAGAACAAATGCCGGCCACAAAATAAATAAATAAATAAATAAATAAATAAATAAATAAATAAATAAATAAATAAATAAATAAATAAATAAATAAATACCTACGGAGAACAAAGAAACAGTGGTCAACCACAAGACCATATGGTAATAAAAACAAACACAAAAATAAAAGTTACAGTAACATAATCAGGCTATTCATATATGTGCACAAAAAAAAAAAAAAAGCACGTTGGAAACCTTCGAGACCAATAGCATTCACGTCTAGAAACCATTGAAATAGCGCTTGTAAAAACAAGCGTCGATAAATATTGGACACGAACTTTTAAAAACTTTCACGACTTTCTCCTTCGACGGTTAGATGGTTCTGCCATGGCTAGGTACAAACTAATTGCTGAAGATATTTTGTTTCTGTAGTTGGTAAACCCTTCTCCTGAGGATTGTTTTTAATGTGCCGAAGTTGTCAGCACTTCACCTGGTTCCTCCTCTATTGTAATCTGTCTATCACATACTTGTAACTATGTTCTCTAGCCAATCAAACCCAGGGATGTGTAGCGAAATTTAGCCTATCTGCATATTGTATTCTAATTTAGTCTGGAACTTTCCCCTACGGTACTACTTTTTAGGAAAGCACTTTAGGACCGTCTTGTTTGAATTGCTCCAGTTTTTGAGAGTGTGACTTGCCGGAGGCCAGAGAGAGCTAGGGGAAAGAGCACGACCGGCTTGAAGGAGATTCAGCGCTACAAGGTAATGGCAAAATTTACCTAAACATGTGATCGTGCCTGCGGGTAGTTCGAGGGGACGGTTCCGGCACTTTTCATAATGTCTAACAGGTAATCTTTTCTTTTTGAGATGAAATGTAGGACCTTCTGTGCAGTCTTCTATTCCCTACAGGGAAAATATATAATGTAAGGGAGCACGAGTAGTGACCCTCAGGTTTCTCCACTTCAACGTTTGAGCTGGGTGACTAAAGTTTTAAACCTTAACATTTTGGAAATCTTGTCTCGGTTTTTAAGTTTTCCCCCTTTAGTCACCCTTTTTGTATGTAATTAGGCCTTAACCCCAATTAGGTTCTCGTCTATTCCAGAAGGTACGTTAAGGAGTGCTGGTGTTTCGCCTCCTTGCCTTTTGTTAATGGCCTGATGTGTGTGACCTTTTCATTTCATTCCTAAGGCCTTGCAGTATGGGTAATCATACCAAACCAAACCCCATGGCACTACAGCCCTTGAAGAGCCTTGGCCTACCAAGCGACCGCTGCTCAGCCCGAAGACCTGCAGATTACTAGGTGTCGTGTGGTCAGCACGACGAATCCCCTCGGCCGTTATTCTTGGCTTTCTGGACCGGGGCAGCTATCTCACCGTCAGATAGCTCCTCAATTCTAATCACGTATACTGAGTGGACCTCGAACCAGCCCTCAGGTCCAGGTAAACATCCCTGACCTGGCCGGGAATCGAACCCGGGGCCTCCGGGTAAGAGGCAAGCACGCTACCCCTACACCACGGGTAATCATGCCCTTATTTATTCTCTACAATTCTTAAGATAACCGCGTCTATGTTTCGGTTTTCTTTTGGAACAGTAATTAAATTTATTGTGACCTTGGTTATCGATAAGCCCACCAAGAGGCATCCAGTGTATGATTATTATGAAGTGGGATCGCCCTAGTGGTTGCCGAGTGTAACTAAGATTGCGGAAATCAACTGATTGCCTAATATAGGCTAGCTTCCTCTATCTTGGTGCTAAGACTCCTGTAAAATGTACCTGTTCGGAGCAACTACACTCTTTCATAAGAATGTACCTGTTACGTGCAATTATGCTCTTTTGTATGTAAGTTGTGAATGGGAGTTTGTCCCAGTTTATTTTGACCTGATTTAGGACTTCTAAGTCCAATGCATTGCTGAAGCTGACAAGCTCGTTTTTAATATTTCAACTCTTCCTTGTTATATCGTTGAATCGCTCTCTCTGATTTTTTACAAAAAGGAAAGAAATAAAATTTCCAAATATGTTAAAGTAAAAGTTGCTCCAATAATCCCCTGCCCAGCCATTCAACCGAGGCGCTTCCTATTCCTCTGTGAGCCACAGAATAGCCGTAACAATTACTATTGTTATTATTATTATCATTATTATTTACATCGCGCTTTTTTAGTTGATTCCTTCTTATAATATTCCTGCATCGCTGAACTACTTGTGTTAGCCAGGTTCTGTGTCTCAGACAATAGAGTACAGTTTTTCTGAGCCCAAGTAGGCGGCTTGGATCTCGACTTAGCCCGGTGATATTTGAATGTGCTAAAGTATGCTGGCCTCGTGACGGCATATTTATCGGCGCATAAAAGAATCCCTGAAGGATGACATTTTTGGCACCTCGGGTTTCCGAACACCGCCAAACGTATTTTGCAGAATCAATACAAATAAAATTATTATCATTATTATAAATTGTGAAAAATAGGTATCCCAGAGGAGCATGCATGGGTTGTTCTAGCTACTATGACAAAAATACTTCAAAATCATAACAAATTGGCGAGAAGTGTACTCAGAATTTGAGCCTACATTCTTCGAGCGTTGAACGTATTTCCCTATCATGCACCAAGTCAATCAATCACTACTGATCTGCATTTAGGGCAGTCGCCCAGGTGGCAGATTCCCTATATGTTGTTTTCCTAGTCTTTTCTTAAATGATCGCAAAGAAATTGGAAAATTATTGAACATTTCCCTTGGTAAGTTATGCAAATCCCTAACTCCCCTTCCTATAAACGAACATTTGCCTCAATTAGTCCTCTTGAATTCTAACTTTATCTTCATATTGTGATCTTTCCTACTTTTAAAGACACCACTCAAACTTATTCGTCTACTGATGTCCTCCCACGCCGTCTCTCCACTGACATCTCGGAACATACCACTTAATCGAGCAGCTCGTCTTCTTTCTCCCAAGTCTTCCCAGCCCAAACTTTGCAACATTTTTGTAACGCTAGTCTTTTGTCGGAAATCATCCAGAACAAAACGAACTGCTTTTCATTGGATTTTTTACAGTTATTGAATCAAGTAATCCTGGTGAGGGTCCCATATACTGGAACCATTAGTTGGGGTCTTACCAGAGACTTATATGCCCTCTCCTTAACATGCTTACTACAATCCCTAATTACCCTCATAACCATGTGCAGAGATCTGTACCCTTTATTAACAATCATATTTATGTGATTGCCCCAATGAAGGTCTTTTCTTATATTAACACCTAGGTACTTACAATGATCCCCAAAAGGAACTTTCACCCAATCAATGCAGTTATTAAAACTGAGAGGACTTTTCCTATTTGTGAAACTCACAACCTGACTTTTAACCCCGTTTATCATCATACCTTTGCCCACCGTCCATCTCACAACACTATCGAGGTCACCCTGCAGGCGCTCACAAACTTGCAACTTATTTATTACTCCGTACAGAATAACATCAGCTGCAAACAGCCTTATCTCTGATTCCACTTCTTTACACATATCATTGATATATATAAGAAAACATAAAGGTCCAATAATACTGCCTTGAGGAATTCCCCTCTTAATTATTACAGGGTCTGATAAAGCTTCGCATACTCTAATTCTCTGAGTTCTATTTTCTAGAAATATAGCCACCGATTCAGTCACTCTGTTTTCTAGTCCAATAGCACTCATTTTTGCCAGTAGTTTTCCATGATCTACTCTATTAAATGCCTTAGATAGGTCAATCGCAATACAGTCCATTTGGCCTCCTGAATCCAGGATATCTGCTATGTCTTGCTGAAATCCTACATGCTGAGCTTCAGTGGAATAACTTTTCCTAAACCCAAACTGCCCTCTGTCAAACCAGTTATTAATTTCGCAAACATGTCTAATATAATCAGAAAGAAAGCTTTCCCAAATCTTTATTGGTATTGATTAACAATATAGTTTTAATATTATCCATAAAGTGGTCGACGCAATTTATAAATCCGTACAACTGCACATTCTTATGTGAAACATCACCTGTTCAATTGGTAGTGCTATGCTATGAGAATAGTGTAGAATAAAAGTTCCGATATTGTTTGTTCGTTCCAGGCTAGTGCGATCACAGTCGTCCTGTCCTTCTATTTCCCTGGTGACCGTTGAATCACCTCGAATGACCAATCTCGCCTCCCCACGGCCGGGTAATGACACTACCTGAGTGACGTCACGCAAGTGTTAACGTCCAGCTAATGGTAACATAGTGACTCACCTTATTGCACTGCATGCGTCGGCCTTTATTTGTTTGCATTCAGCAACATTCCAGTTGTCTATATTCAAAGAGACCAAATTTTCTGTTCTTTCGACAAAGTCCACTGTTTCTGTAACTTATAAACGTACTGTATATCCGCTTACAATAAGAATGATCCAACGTCATAAGAGAATAGCAGGCTGCCTCGGTAGATGAGTAGTAGAGTGTGTGACTCATGATCGCAAGTAACCAGTTCAATCCCGGTAAGGGTTGTCGATTTCTGAATGACCACTCCATGGCATTGTTGATGGCATGTTACAGATCTCTGGTGGCGCAGTCGGTGCCACTCGACAGAATTACATTAAATTAGCCATAGTATCCGTCTCAGTAGAATTCCGCTTTCGTTGCTAGATAGCAGCACAATCAGAATGTCGAAATTGCTGGTTAGGCCACTTAGATTACACCACTTCAGAAGATCTGCAACACGGTAGATGAGCCATTATTATTATCATTATTATTATCATTATTATTATTATTATTATTATTATTATTATTATTATTATTATTATTACATAGAAATGCGAGCAGTAAATCTGATTCATTTTTACAAAATGGACAACCGTCTTAAATAAAAATGGACCTTAGACCAAGAATTAAATTCTTCATAGTACACATACATACGTACATACATACATACATACTGAGCCATGTTTTTTGCAGTGGCTTTACGTCGCACCGACACAGATAGGTCTTTTGGCGACGACGTATTTATTAGGTCAAACTCAGCGATCATACGAGAGATTGCAAGGTAGACCGTTCGTTGGCTAGCTGTCCCAATTTTAGAGGCAATCAAGGGACAAGTGTTCAGTACAAAATAGGAGAAAAAACAACCTTGACATTTATTTTAAGATAATGAAACCGATCACGACATCGTCAGGAGCATGTCGTAATATCCTGTGAATATAATAAGCCGTTTTCCGCGCCGTTCTATGATAGTGTCATAACCAAAATGTTTTGCCCAGTACGGGGCACGAGTGGCTCTCTGCTGGCTGGAAGGACTAGGCTCTCATTACGCGCACTTGGTGAAAGGAGGGCATGCGCCAGCGGGTACTTGAAAAACGCTCCCTTTCTGTGTGAGAGAGAAGACAGAAGGCATGCTGCACGTGATCGGAGATTCAGATCAAAGGGAGGTGCATATCACGTCGTGTCAACACATGAAACAGTAACTCTCCGTGATTTTCCCTGCAAATCCACTGATACCAACTACAACTTTCAGTTGTTAATAATAATAATAATATAGAAATTCTGAAATACGTGGCGGATATGTATGGACAATGACTCATATGAATCAGGAAATTTTATACTGATTTATGATATCAAAATGTATCGTACATAATCAATGGATCACTAATTACGCATTACATAAGTGTGCAGCAAATTGCAAACAGATGTCTGGGGTCTGACCGTGAGACAAGAACCCAGGATTCTCCTACGGCATGGCATCCCCAAAAGAAATTTTTCTGATGATGCTTTAGAGATTTTGATTAATCCTACGATGCGATCAGAATGATATTTGATCAGTGGAAAGAATATGTTTGCTTTCATTTGATACCTCAACCGATGTTGAGAAGCAAGAATTAGCGGACCGATGTTTGAGAAGTACCAGTGCCAAGATAGTTCTTGTACAAAAGTAAGGAGCTTCTGAAGCCTCTTATTCAGACTTTACTCAGTCTTTGTGCAGTTGTTACTCAGTTTTGTTCAGTCTTTATTCGGTATTATACGCAGTCTTTATTTAGTGCAGTCTTAATGCAGTGTAGTCATCATATTATGCGGTATACTGATACTGTGTAATCAGTGATCTATAAAGCACGGTGTTAATTATTGACCTGTGTAACTTAATTATTCAAGTGTTACGAAGCTATGAATTATTCACTCATTGTGAGATTGTCATGTGTGAAAGCATATGGGCCCAGTGAAAAGAGTGCTATTCGCCTACATTGAACCGTGTGGCAGTCGGCGATGTTTTATTATGTACAAATTGATACGTACGTAACGTAATAAAGTGCTTGGGTTAGACAAAGGAAGTGAAGTGCCGTAGGAATACTTGTAACGTCACGATAGCCGATTTGGGAAGTAAACTTGGTTAAAAGGAATAGCGGCTTTTGTGTGATATTATAGAACGGGCAGCGTCTGCTGTATACCATAAAACACAGTGAGAAACACATCGTACGTGCAGTAAGTACTGTGAATTAGGCAAATATAATTTCATTAACACGCGCAATGTTGAATTAGATAGAACTTTGTGTATCCTGAAACAATATCCAGGTGAACGTGCGATGTTTCAGTACCTAGCTGATTGTGATATTTCTGATATGAAAATGAGAGGGAGTAGGTAACGAGCTACAGGACAATATCGTTACTGGACTAGTACACTCGAGTCTATGAGTGATTCTAGTCGCAACGAGTTATAGTGAGTGGCATAAAGTTAGCATACTTGTAACAAAATAATTTCCTCATTTTCATATAAGAACGAGCGAGATCGTCAGATTCAGGAGGAGTCCACGAGCTGTTTGCCTGTGTTCCATCCCAGCGCGTCAGATAACTTCTAGATCATCCGACGCGATGTGAAGATCCAGATTGCATGAACGTGATCCTGAAGCAGACGAACCCAGGATTCCACTCTACTAAAGACATCGTGAAGGTCGTGAGGGGTGTCTTTGGAAGTAGGAGAGTTCAAAATATGAAGATAAAGTCGGAATTTAAGAGGACAAATGGGGGCAAATATTAATTTATAGGAAGTGGAGTTAGGGATAGGAATAATTTACTAAGGGTGATGTTAAATAAATTTCTAACTTCTTTGCAATCATTTAAGACAAGACTAGGAAAAGAACAGATAAGGAATTTGCCACCTGGGGGACTTCCCTAAATGTAGATCAGTGGTGATGTATTGATTGAGTGGCTTGTCGTAACGTGCTTACTTCCTTGCTCTCTTGGGCCCTTTGCAGTTAAACATTCCTTTTCATTGTTTCTGATCTTGATTTGATCTCCTCCTTCCGATATTAAAGAAAGCGAAGTATCGTGCTGATATTAAAAAATGCTGACAGATGTACAAACCCTTTAAAACGATCTCCATAGCGCCTCTCTTGTAGTCTATAGATCTTGTTACCGGTTTATGGATTTTCACATGATTGCCACTGATATTTACCATATTGTTTACTGTATCGGAGAGAGATGTGGAACAAAAATTCCCGTTAGCTATTTTCGTCTAAAACCAATCGTGGGAGACCGATTTGATCCTTTAGGCCCCTCCTGGAGAAATATTTGGTCAACCTACAGCTACAGCTAAGACCCTATTCGACCTTTTTCGAAACTGTAATATTAACTTTCATAAAAATGCACCCATCCATTCTACCCTGATGCTGTAACAGGCACTGAACTGGACATAAGTCATTACAACGACGTCAGTATTCTTGTCAGAATACAGTATTAACAGACTGGAGTGTCGTGGATAAGAACAATGCCATCATATAAAATGCTCGATCAAATGAAACACCGCACATTTTCTCAGTTTTAACGAACAGTACTACCCTGTCGTTCTAACAGTACCAAGTTCCAGGGCTCGAATGACCAGGTTACAGACAACCGTGAACACACATTTTTTATGTGTTGAGGGCAAGTAAATGAGAGTTCTAGGGCGAAAACTATGCCCTTTTACTCGTCAGTTTCCGAGAAGTACCGATGAGTCGCAAAAAATCTCTGTTTTACTACACTGGTGTGGGGGGGGGGAAATAGATCTGGCTGACAGGCGGCATTTTGCCTCCCGTCAGAGAAGAAACCCCTCTTCACTGGACGTTTAAGATTTTTTGTCGGAGACTTTTGAAGGGAGGGGCGTGGAGGGGGAAAACCTCCTTTCTTAACAAATGGCCCCTTTCAGGAGTTCAATTTTGTGTTTAGTTAGTGAAAGAGTGGTTTAAATTTGGAAAAGGTGAAAGAAGTGGTTGATTTCCTATTAAAACAGGTCGCAAGACCCAACGGACGCTGTGTTTGAAACGTGTGTTCGGCTTGGTCCTTATGACCCGTTTTAAGAGTCGGTTACCAGGGTGGGTTGGGTGGCTAAGGAGGATTCTACATTTGGTCATCTTTATTATTTTGTTGATCTGAGATCTAATAGTCGGAATACGAAGTTCGGTTCTGTCGTATTCCATTAAGTCTGCACGCTGCTTATTCCAATCAGCGCCTCAGTGAAGGGATCGAATACTCTGATGAACCAGTGTGTTATGCACCAGTAATTATCAGAAAATGTATGAACCAGAGGAATGGCATGATATAAAAAGTTATCAAACACCCCAGGTACTTCTCGCCAATATTCAGGCAGGCTATTTTACTCGGGATCCAACCGTATTCCCATCTATCGGAGATGACTGGCAGCAGAAGAGAAAAAGCACATCACAACAGACAATGGCCAATATAATTTTATTGTTGATTAATTTTACGAGCTCTCGATATTGTAGGCCTTTCCATTTAGTTTTCCTTCCGACTTTGTGATATTAGGGCATCGAATGTAAAGGCAGTCCTTCCTTCTTTCGCGACTCCTTCTTGTCTTATTTTATCAAGTGATCGTTTCTTTACGATTGTTTTTTCTTTCTTATAATCAACTTCACAACTTTCCTTGTGGATACTGAGCCGACGATTTTACACCTTAAAAATGTCATACCATGATTGAAAAATATTTCCATGTTAGCAATGGTTAGCGTTGATATGGACCAAGCAACATGAGTCCAAATTCATGAATTCTTTTATAGTCGGTACGGAAAAACTGTAAATTAAATAAATGATCGTAAGTTGTATTCTCTATAATTTTTCCTATAAAGTACTTTTCGATAGGATCAATAATATCGTTAATAAAAATTGAATTTTAGGCGCCTTCCCCTAAACTACTATTTCATCCAGCGTGAATAAAATTATGTACAGGCTAGACTGTAGTGCCTTATTGCCCGATTTTACATATCGAGTTTCATTCTATTCTGCTGAACCATTTTCTCGTGGCTCGGCGTTAATATGGACTTCGGAACAAAAATAGAATATCATGAATAACTCTTGTTACGAGCTCCCGATCTCAACATTTTTCTTACCTTAAGCATACTTCTCCGCTCCGTTCTGCTTCACATTATACTGATCTGCCTGCTTGCTAGTCTGCCTCACTACTGCTTGCGCTGTCGCTTCTCCCCACGCCACCACCTGACGTCATCTATCTCCAGCATTTTCTAGACTTGCCTTCCCTGGCGTATATATACTCGCCGCTTTCCTTCGACCAGCGATCAGGTGTGCTTCGTGTTTTGTAATAGGCAGTGGGAGCTCCTGCATTCCGCACGGCTGGACCGTGTGCTGTTAACCTTCTTCTTCTTCTTCCTCTTCAGACCGGGTGAGCAGACTAGTATTTTACATTATGTTTTCAATACTTGCCTTTTCCTTGCCTTGAGAGGCTTGACTACTATTTGATTCTGAACTCTAGTCCCTTCAGGACTCAACGTCAAAATACAATTATGGTGCACAAATTTTTGTTCTGAGACTTCTTCTCCGAGTGTGTAAGAAGGGAGTGGTGGACTGCCAACCTTATCAGTGACTTTGAACTTTGCGTGTGGTGTAAGCGTCATTATTTCCAACTGGGACTTTGCAGCCTGATCCCTACTAATTTTCATCCTCCTTGTTTCGCTTCCTAACTTATTTTTCTCTTTCTCGTGTTTTCCCTTGTCCTTTCCCCTTTCCTTTCTTTCTACATTTAATTATGAAGATTTTAAAAACTAATCACTGTGAAATTGTGGTCCGCGAATCGAATAGTGTATTTTGTCTGATCTTTGAAATGTTCTGTCATCTTTCTTATTTGAACCAAGCCTGGTTGACCTTGGGGGATTAGACATTGTTTTTACTTGCTCTTATATTAATTTCCGGAATGTTCCATTCTATTTGTGAAAGATTGAGTATGCCTTTTCAAAGTTTTGGTACTTTAGTGTGAATGACTCCAATTTATGTAAAAACCTGTCCTAATCTAGTCCTTAGAAATTTAACTGGATAACCATTATTATAACTTATTTCAGTACCTGTGTAAGCCAAAGATATCAATTTTTACTCGTTGTTGTATAATGCTTCTTGCTTCCATTCTGTTGTCATTACAATATATATCTGTTATTGAAACCTGTTATTTTGGGAGTTCTCATTTTTTCATTCCCTCTCATTATACTACGTTTACTTACTACGGAAATCCTCTGGGAAAATAGGGCCCAAAAATTATTTGTACGCTACTCAGTTGAGGTCTTGCTATCTTGCCTTTACTGCTCATGATTGTTCGGTCTCGATAATTCGACGCCACAAATATCTTATACCACGCTTCCCTGCGCTATGCTTGTTGTGTAGCACTATTAACACGCTTTAGTGTATGTAATCCTTTCCCCTTTTTCGTAGGAATAGCTATTTGTTTCCGACTTAATAAACACAACGATCGCCACACTCTCTTATCATAGCCGCTACGGTAAAACTGCATAAGACGTAAATGATCGGAAATTTAATTCTATATAACTTCAGTTATGTAGTATTTATAGATAGGACCACTAATAATATATATTGTTGAGAATTAATGTTTAGGCCTTCCCCTAAACTACTATTTCACTCAGCGTGATACAGTTAGTTATGGCCTAGATTGTAGTGCCTTATTCCTCAACTGTACGTGTCGATTTTCATTAAATTCTCTTCAGCCATTTCCTCGTGATGCTCATACATATTTGTACATACATGCATATAGACAAACAAACAAGCAGAGTTGGCGGAAAATTAAGAGATACATTTCCTATTTGCTGTGGGCACAACCGGTACAGAATTACTTTTTTTAAAATTCTGAGTGATGTACAGACAAAACTCATTATATATGTGTGCACAGCATACAGCCCGTAGGCATTAGTGTAATGCTAGTCATCTGTTGTCTCCTTTTCGGACTTAAATAATAAATATGAGCCTAAAGACGATCTATTTAAGGTGATTAAATTGTTATTTGTTATGCAGTTTTCTATACTGGAATTTACAACAGTCTGTTAACTGGGTAGTTAAATAAATAATTACGCTAATCCTGATTCGTAAACATTTTGCATGTACAAACTGTATCTTAATTTCTTACCCGGGAAACATTCTAGCCAACCTGACCCATCAAGTCTTTCACGCTCCTTGAGAATTTCGTTACAGAGTTATTTCATCTATCAGTGTTTGTTTTGTACATTTTCCCTCTCGTGCCGTTTAATACTGTTACGAATAAAACTTCGTCTGTTTCTTTACTTCAATTTATTTCAGGATTACCCAATAAATGCACGCATATATATATACCCTCACAATTCTAATTAATTATAAATGGCCACACTAACTATTATTATTATTATTATTATTATTATTATTATTATTATTATTATTATTATTATTATTATTATTTCGTATGGCAAAACAAGGATACATTATAAGTACATATAAATACATATTTCTTAAATAAGTATGTGATTTACAAGTCAGCATTCAACCACACTAACTAATTGCTGTCTACTTACAAGTCACGCTCTCTGTTCCTTATGGCACAGTAGGCGCTCCAGCCTGTTGCTATACCTACGGGTACTCAATCCTTACTTTCACTTTCCCCAAGTCCAATCACCTACTGTATAGTAGTTGTGTGTAGACAGCTGGAGCTGAACACAGGGCTACGGGCCACACGACACTCGTAGGTTCGATTCCACAGACAATCCAGTAATTCACACAGTCACATGCAGTGAACAACTAAACACCTCAACAGTATTCAAGAGCAGGACGATACTCACAACAGCGAGAATTAACACAGGTCAATATACCTTCACACTCGCGATAGCGGCTTCCGTGGCTGAGGCACGCCGAGCCTCAGTCCACAGAAATAAAAGAACACACAATACAGTACATTCTTCCGCTCCGTCGTCTTCACCCCACCCATTCATTGGTCTCTCCGACACCACAACAACAGCTCCTCGTTCAGAACTCGGTGGGTTATTAGCGACCTCTGTCGCTGTCAGCCCGACCACCCAACCCCAACACACTGAGTCTCACACTGACTCCACCACGCAGTCCAACGCTGACCATGACTCCACCACGGAACACAACTGTGACTGACTGTCCGCGGCTAGTCTCCCTTTATATAGCTCGGGTGATGTGAGCCAGAAATTTCGCGAGGTGACTAGAGGCAGAACATTTACGTTGAATCTGCAATAAACTCGTAGGTAAGCCGGCCGACGAGAACAATACACGGAAAGGTCGGCCCCAGCCTACAAGCCGACTGGGAGATCCCAGGCCGTGTGAGTCACTAGCCCTTTCCTGGAAGTACCAAAAGGGGCTACCACGGAGCTGGCACGTAACAATTTTTTATAAACGAAAGTCTGTGTTATATTGGCACATGATATTTTCCTTATCAAGTTTTATAGCTTATGGAATTGTTGAGCGTTATTCTTAATGTGGATTTTGGAGGTTTATTAATTTCTAACCAAAATTTGTTAATTATGGTTCTTGAGTCTAGTTTAAATAATACATTAGTGTTAGAAAATTGTGGAAAATGTTCTAACCTGGAAGTTCTCCTCTCGTCCTATTCAATTTTTAAATTTATTAACCTTCAGGAGTTTCTAATAACATGGCAGATAAAAAAAAATGGCGTATGGCTTTTAGTGCCGGAAGTGTCCGAGGACATGTTCGGCTCGTCAGGTGCAGGTCTTTTGATTTGTCTCCCGTAGGCGCCCTGCGTGTCGTGATGAGGATGAAATGGTGATGGAAACAACACATACACCCAGCCCCTGTGCCAGCGAAATTAACAAGTAACCAATGACGGTTAAAATTCCTGACTCTGCCGGGAATCGGACCCGGGACCCCTGTAACCAAATGCCTGCACGCTAACCATTTAGCCATGGAACCCGATTGGCCCAGAAAATTGTTCTTTACGGCTTTGTAAATACGAATTGTTCCAAGCTAGTCGTTGCTTGTGGGGAGGGGGCTTACTAACCCTACTTGAACGGTTCATCCCTTTTCCCCTCTCCTTCTGTTTTTTTCTCACGTGAAGCATTAGTGTCGTCGAATCAGCCTAGCTTCCACTGTCCGGCTCATAGAGAGTTATATGTCCTTTGTGGGTGCTATATAGAGAGCAAGCAAAGAATACCTTAAAACCCTAAAACGTCTCAAACACATGCTACATACACTTTGTACGGGAAGTACTCATAATAGCCTTACCTGGTACATTCAATATCGAGTAGCTATCGCCATGCTGGTATACGAGTTCCGGTATGAATAAAGCAATTCTAAAACAAGAAGTCCTCAAAAAGCTCAACGTGCTCCTTGATGTACACTTGAACACACCATTTCATTGATTGTTGGACACGTTCGAACACTCCAGGTATTGCACGTATTCTACCGGATCTCTCAAATAAATCCAGACCGAACGCGCGGTGTTTGTACACTGCACGCATAGTTATTGACCTTGAAAGCAGCCGGCACGTGTTCGACCTGTCAAGCATCAGTCGCCAGTCTGAATATCAGCTGTTAACATGGTGAGACAATTATCATTGCAACACCGTATTTTAGTATGTATATGTTCTGGTTTCATCTTAATGGTCGGGTGAACAGTCATAACTCTCGCTATTGGTGTGCAGAAAATCCGAATGGAGTTTATGAAGCCCCTAGGAAGATTGATGTTCAGTGTGCTGTTAGTCTGAAACGAATAATTGGTCCTATATTTTTCGAGACAACAATAAGAGAACTGCCTATTAACAAATACAGTAGAGACAATACGCGACACTTGCGGATTTAGCCTTGTTAAAATGGGAGACAAGTCGCAAGTGGCGCTCCTAGTGGCTTGACCAGAAAATCCGCGCTAAATTAAAATATCAATGGAAATGTATATACGGAAATGGATAAATAAATTACGTCTAGAAAGAAAGTGTTACTTAGGGTCGTATTCATGAACGAGACTTTGACTTAGACTCAGACTTAGGAGGCGGTAAGTCGCCATTTCCATTTCATAATCGCTACTTGGAGGTAAGTAAACTTAGATGGCGACTTACTTCCAAGTCGCCGATGTTCCGTACTTAAGTAGACTCTGAGATAAGAAAAATAATAAAATGGCAGATATTGCTGATGTAGTTAATTTTGTAGACGAAGTTGAAGAGATCCAGGAAATTATTCAGTACGTTGTGCCTAATCCTCGGCGTATTATGAGAGATGCACAGAACCCAGTTGAATTTTATACAGAAAATGAGTTCAGAAAACGATATAGATTCGACAAACGTACAGTATTAGATGTACTAACGATGTTTGAAGACGGATTACAGAAATATAATAATCGAGGATCACCCATACCTCCAATAATACAGTTGCTAATTTCGTTAAGATATTATGCTACAGGTAAGAGTAAAATTGTTGTTACTGCAGTGCAAAGTTTTTGCACTCTCTACTCATTGTGTTATCTAGTTAGGTTAAGGGATGATCAGTACAGATTAATGCATTCTAATGGTAATTACAATAGCCTTTCGCACTTCCATGGTTTTCAGGTAACTTCCAAATTGACTCCGCAGATTTACGAGGAGTAAGCCAGCCCTCAGTATGTAGAATAATCAGAAGAATATCGATCCTGATTGCCCGAAAGAGACCACAGTTTGTTTCGTTCCCAAATGAAGCTGAATGTCGAAATAATGCGCGTCGTGTGTATGAAAGATCCCGATTCCCTGGAGTGGTTGGAGCTATTGATTGCAGCCATGTACCAATAATAAGTCCAGGTGGCGACCATGCTGAGGTTTTCCGTAATAGGAAAGGAATTTTTAGTTTCAATTGTCAGGGCATAGTCAACCACGAGATGAAGTTTATTGATTTCGTGACGGGTTGGCCGGGTTCTACACATGATAATAGAATTTTCAACAACAGCAGGATTTGTTTACAATTTGAAAGGGGACAGCGACGTGGATTACTCGTTGGAGATAGCGGTTACGCTTGCAGGCCATTCTTGATGACACCCCTTATTAATCCTCAAACACCAGCTGAAGAAGCATACAATGCTTCTCACATTCTTGCTAGAAATGTAGTAGAGAGAACATTCGGAAGCTGGAAGAAAAAATTTCAGTGTTTATCAAGAAAGTTTACATTGAAATTAAACAACATACCTCCGGTCATTGTGGCTACCGTTGTACTTCATAACATTGCTGCAGATCGTGGTCTCCTGGAAGAACCTGATGAAGGGAATGACGGTGGTGAACATCATGACCGACCTACACCACAAATGTTGGGAGCTGTAGCCAGAAGACGCATCATAGAACGATATTTTAACTAAAAATGTTCTGTGGCATCTAAAATAACTATCTAAAATAACAACATTACCCTTTCATAAATGCATTACCACAATTATGTAACATCATTTGCTTCATAAAATTGCTTTATTAATGCTCTAAAATCTATTTTATAATAATTGTGCCCATTTATATAATAATAATAGTGTGTTCATTAATGTTAGTCATTTCAGGTTAGGTTAATATATATATACATTATTAGTTGTATTTAGTTTTTTTTAATTGATGGAGTTCATTCATCTGCATAATAGTCAACTTATGCACCTCCTCTTGGTACTTCATCCTCGCTGCATGGAACTCCTTCTCCTGCTGAATCTTTAGTTTGTGAAGCTCTTTCATCTGCTCTACATCAAGTTCCCTCCTGGCTTGCAGATATGACACTGCCTCAGTTCGTGGTCTATTCACACATTTGGACATACCTGTACTCTTTCTTCTTTCTGTGGCTTCCTTTTCGGCTGATGATTCTGCCAGTAATGTAGGCCCACTCTCAGCTCCGGATGTTTCCAGTACTTCAGTGACTTCATCATACAACACCTCCTCTTCCGTCTCCTCTTCACCCATGAATCCATCACTGTCAAACTCACTCGGAATCCTCAGATTAAGGTGAGGTACTACACTTTCCACCATTGCCAGAAAACTGTCATCCTTGTCACCTTTTGCACTAGGGCCTCCACCAGTTGCAATACTCTCCTTTCTTTGCTCCATTTTGCGTTGCCTAGATCTAAATTTTATATTGTTCCAACACTTTTTTAACTGCTCTCCACTTCTCTTGCTCGTGTTAGCTACACTACAAAATTTTACGCTAATATCCTCCCACGCTTTTAATTTTTCCCTCATATTAACACTGTCTGTCTTTTTGTTTTCGACTGTATCTTTCTTCTCTTTCACTAATTCTAACAACACTTCCCTTTCATAGTTGTTGAAGGCTGGCAATTTTTTCTTTCCATCCATCGCCGCGAAATAGAAATTTAACTGTATTGATTTTAGAGTCCAATGCAATCTATAACGCAGGAAACAGCTGACTTTCTTCTTCTTCTACTGCTTTATTACGAAAACAACCTTGAGTGACGGAAGACGCTGCACTGCTCTTCCATTGTTTTCATTGCCAACTTCATATCTAATTCTTCACATCGTAACTTACCAAAGTCTACTTACGCCAGAGTCTACTTTGTAAAAGTTGCGTCTATGAAACAGACTTCCACGAAACTCAACTAAGTGAACTTACGTAAGTCAAAGTCAAAGTCTCGTTCATGAATACGACCCTAAGGTATTAACTTCAAAATTACTAAAGCAATTCTGGATAAATGAATGAAGAATTATTTAACTGGTTATTGTTTAAAGACTCAAATTAGACATATACTCAAGATGTGAAATGGACTGCTATGAAAGGGCTTGATCTTTCATTTATGCATTACTTTTTTAGCTTTAGAATTCATGCCTGAACGTCCATGGCTAGATTTTTCTTTTTTCTCATTTAAAAGCATTGTATCATCATACTAAAACACTTGTCATCAAAAATATCGGCACATTCCTTTCACACATGATTCAATGAATTTACATTTAAGAGCTGGACAATTTTCCTTTTAACTTGAAGCCTACTAACAGAAAGAAAATCTATAAATTTAGCCTCAAAAACATTCAAACTTTCCCTATTAGCAATACCTGACATAATGCCATTAAATTAGGGTAAAGCAAATTTGCATCATCATATTGTTACAACAAAATATGTACATTTCTTAAAACACTCATATTTTCTTCAGTGCTTGACAACGCATTACGGCATTCCAAATAGGGTAACTTGGAACACAACCAGCCACACTCATATGCATATATATTTTGCTGAATTAAATCAAACCCAGAGATCACACCTACAACAACACATCGGTATTGAAGGTTAACTGCTGCACTATACAATAAAATATGCGTTTTACATTTTAAGCCAGTTAAAATATGGGTCGTGCAGGTCAGAAGATTATGAAGTACTATAAAAATCTCTTTGTCATTGGAAGAATATGTATGTAAACACGTTATTACTTACTTGTCACGAGGGAAACGGAAGAAATACCGCGCATTCTTCTCTACTTCATAGTTACTGCAGCCAAACACAGCACAAAACTTTCACCTCATGTTGAGAGGAGATATCAAGGAATGACACACGCTACTATTTAATTATGTTAACTCACTGAAAACGCATAAATAACACCAAAAACTTCACACACAAATACACGTGCTCTTATGACAAAATCAGTAGTTCTCAGGTCAATCCGCTAAAGAGAGCTCTAATAACTGTCCCTCGATATCTCCCAGAGTGTCGCGTATTGTCTCTACTGTATTTTCTATTAATTAACCCGAAGAAAACGCAAGCAATCATAGTAGGACAATCTAGGCTTTTAAATTCGCTAAACATCACACAACAGCCTAATCTCATGCTCTGTGGTGAAGCTATACCTTTTCAGAAGTCTGTAAAAAACCTAGGCGTTGTCACGAATGACACATGAAACTGGAATGACCATATAACAAGTGTCTGCAGAAAGGTATATGCATCTCTTCACCCTCTAAAAATGAAACGCTGGGCGAGTTGGCCGTGTGGTTAGGAGCGCGCAGCTGTGAGCTCGCATCCGGGAGATAGTGGGATCGAATCCCGCTGTCGGCAGCCCTGAAAATGGTTTTCCGTGGTTTCCCATTTTCACACCAGGCAAATGCTGGGGCTGTACCTTAATTAAGGCCACGGTCGCTTCCTTCCCATTCCAAGGCCTTTCCTGTCCCATCGTCGCCATAAGACTTATATGTGTCGGTGCGACGTAAAGCAACTAACAAAAAAAGATACAGTCCATTCTTCCACATAGCATGAAAATAAAAACTCAAATTCTCATTTTTCCAATAATTTATTACTGTGATGTCGTATTAACCGATGCAACTGCGGTACAAACTATGAAACTTCAAAGGGCAATGAACTCTTGCATACGCTTTATATTTTCTTTGAACTTAAGGATGCGTATTTCCCCTTATTATGAGAAGCTACCCTGGCTGAAAATCGATCAACTAAGAAATATACATACTGCGACACTAATTTTTCAACTTTTTTTTCTATTTGCTTTACGTCGCACCGTCACAGATATGTCTTACGGAGACGATGGGATAGGAAACGCCTAGGAATTGGAAGGAAGCGGCCGTGGCCTTAATTAAGGTACAGCCCCGGCATTTGCCTGGTGTGAAAATGGGAAACCATGCAAAACCATCTCCAGAGCTGCCGACAGTGGGGCTCGAACCCACTATCTCCCGATTACTGGATACTGGCCGCACTTAAACGACTGCAGCTATCGAGTCCGGTTTTTCAACTTCTGAACGAATCTACACCTGAATACCTATCCTCACATTTTAACTTCCTCTCATCTATCCATGGACATAATACCCGATCGACTTCTACCCTTTTGATACCGGTTAATCACTCAACTGTATACAGCCACTCTCTCCTAGTGTCTGGGGCAAGACTATGGAACACACTTCCTGTCAGTATAAGTAATAGCACTTCAATAGTCTCATTTAAACGGTCTTGTCGAGATTTCCTCCTAAATACGTGATCAGCTTGTACGAATGTTAGTGTGTATGAGTACAAGTATGATTTGGAGCTATTGTTAGGTGATGTAGATAGGCTAGACAGTATTAATCATTAAAAATAACAAATATAAAATGTTATAATATTACTCCATTAATTGAGGTAGTTTGCGAGACTCTTAATGTTATATTTCCAAATTATGTGACTATTTACTGTATGTTGTGGTTAAGTGTAAGAGAGGACCGTGAGCCTTAACTTCGCCACATACAAAGGCATAAATAAATAAATAAATAAATAAATAAATAAATAAATAAATAAATAAATAAATGCAGGTAAGTACGAAGATGACATTTTGACGCAGTTCTTCCATCTGTTAACGGCAGAAGAAAAATGCGTGAGTGGTTTCAACAAGCCCCTGCTCAGACAGCAGAAAATTCCCTTCTTATAATCTCGGAAGTGGTCGCGGACAGAGTGATCAGTGCTGGTCTATTTACCCCTCGTTCTCCAGATCTAACAGTGTGTGATTTTTACTCTTGGAGTGTCCGACTCTTTGGATGAATGGTCAGCGTACTGGCCTTCAGTTCAGAGGGTCCCGGGTTCGATTCCAGGCCGGATCGGGGATTTTAACCTTAATTGGTTAATTCCAGTGGCCCGGGGGCTGGGTGTTGGTGCTGTCTCCAATATCCCTGCAACTCACACACTACACATAACACTATCCTCCAGCACAATAACATCCAGTTATCTACACATGGCAGATGCTGCCCACCCTCATTGGAGGGTCTGCCTTACAAGGGCTTACAATAAATACTTTTGGAGTAAACTGAAAGAAAAAGTGAATCTAACAAAGCCTCACACATTGGAGGAGCTGGAAGAAAACATTACCAATGACATCAGAAATATTACAGTGGCAGAACTCCGTCGCGTCAGCCAGAATGCGGTTACCAAATACAATCCCACAATACCACAGGAAAGATGACACTTCCAGCATCTTTTATAAGGTAAGATTTCATGTAAGATATTATACAAGCTTAAAGCAGGGCGGCCGCGTGCGACATAAGTTCGGCCAAGACAGCTGCTATAGCCCAGAGTATAAACGCCGTGCGATCGGTCTGAGTTTTTATGCGAAGTAGGCTGCTGCAAGGCGCTTAACGGCATTCCTGACTCCAAACTTGATGCTAACTACGAACTCTCCCCCATTCCAGCTAATATCTAAAATAGGAAAAGCTCGTAAACGATCTACCGTAAGACGTAAGTTCACAGGATATTTTTGCGCTTTTTGTGGTGTACCATCCAGGCCCGATTACACTGGTGGTCGTAATTCTGGAAACTTTTTAAATACGCAGTGTATTATCACAACATGTGTTCTAATTAGCAGATGGCAAATTTGTAAAACCTCCTTAGTAAGTGACAGGCTCATTTTGATCTCTAATACAGATAATTTGTCCTTAAGCCTATGTCATTTACAAATAATTACCATAGGAAAACAGGAAATGATTCTTGGTGAAATCCAAGAAGTTTGACGATATAAAGAAATTGGTGTTCTTGCAAGAAACATGGTAAATCTCACATGGATGAAAGGGATTTGAATCATGAACCCAGCGGTGAGAGGCCGCGTGAGCCACGAAAGCTCTTAGTTTCTCACAATATGTTCCAAAATGGTCTAAAAGCTAGATCACTCAGGAAAAAGTCATTTCTAAACTAAAGGGCAAAGCACAATAGCGTGAAATGGTGTAAACATAATAAATATTGTCTTTCTTTCTTTATCAGTTTACGCTCCAGGGTTGGTTTTTCCCTCAGACTTAGGGAGGGATCCCACGTCTACCGTCTCAAGACATTGGGTCGGGGGATACAACTGGGAGGATGAGCAGATCCTTGCCCAGGCTGCCTCACCTGCTATGCTGAACAGGGGCCTTGTGGGGGGATGGGAAGATTGGATGGGACAGGCAAGGAAGAGGGAAGGAAGCGGCCGTGGCCTTAAGTTAGGTACCATCCATGCATTTGCCTGGAGGAGAACCACTTCCTGAATGGCTGAGGTGGGAATCGAACCCACCTCTACTCAGTTGACCTCCCGAGGCTGAGTGGACCCTGTTCCAGCCCTCGCACCACTTTTCAAATTTCGTGGCAGAGCCGGGAATCGAACCCGGGCCTTCGGGGGTGGCAGCTAATCACGCTAACCACTACACCACACAGGCGGACTAATAAATATCTTCTTCTTCTTCTTCTTAATCTGTTTACCCTCCAGGGTCGGTTTTTCCCTCGGATTCTGCGAGGGATCCCACCTCTACAGCCTCTAGAGCAGTGTCCTGGAGCTTCAGACTTTGGGTCGGGGGATACAATTGGGGAGAATGACCAGTACCTCGCCCAGGCGGCCTCACCTGCTATGCTGAACAGGGAGTCATGTGAAGGGATGGGAAGATATGATGGGACAGGCAAGGAAGAGGGAAGGAAGTGGCCGTGGCCTTAAGCTAGGTACCATTCCGGCATTTGCATGGAGGAGAAGTGGGAAACCACGGAAAACCACTTCCAGGATGGCAGAGGTGGGTTCGAATCCCACTTTTCGTACCACTTTTCAAATTTCGTGGCAGAGCCGGGAATCGAACCATGACCTCCGGGGGTGGCAGCTAATCACGCTAACCATTACTCCACAGAGGCGGACAATACATATCATAATTAGGGCAACCCAGCATAGATCTGACACTTGCTCAGTATGATGTGAATGCAAAGAACATCACATAAAAACTTGCTGAACATAAAGTGCATTTTCACAATTATTACGTTTTAAAACAGCTTTATTTAAACTAAGATGAACTTATTTCGATGAATAATAAATTATTTAATGCTTTTAATGTCTTCGGAGCTATTTAAAATTGTTAGAAATAAATTCAAGTAAACAGATTAAGAAGGAGAAGAAATAAATTCGTCCGCCTCGGTGGTGTACTGGTTAGTGTTATTAGCTGCCACCCTCGGAGGCCCGGGTTCGATTCCCGGCTCTGCCACGAAATTTGAAAAGTGGTACGAGGGCTGGAATGGGGTCCACTCAGCCTCGGGAGGTCAACTGAGTAGAGGTGGCTTTGATTCCCACCTCAGCCATGCTGGAAGTGGTTTCCCACTTCTCCTCTAAGCAAATGCCGGATGGTACCTAACTTAAGGCCATGGCCGCTTCCTTCCCTATTCCTTGTCTATCCCTTCCAATCTTCCCATTCCCCCGCAAGGCCCCTGTTCAGCATAGCGGGTGAGGCCGCCTGGACGAGGTACTGGTCATCATCCCCTGTTGTATCCCCGACCCAATGTCTCACACTCCAGGACACTGCCCTTAAGGCGGTAGAGGTGGGATCCCTCGCTGAGTCCGAGGGAAAAGCCAACCCTGGAGGGAAAGCAGATTAAGAAAGAAAGAAAGAAAGAAGGAAAGAAAGAAAGAAAGAAAGAAAGAAAAATAAATTCAGTGGTCAAAAAGTGATAATTGCCATATTTCTTACATTGTTTCCAGAATTATTGCCACCAGTGTACTTCCCACAAGTTTGGGAACATCCTGACCCTACATTATTGTATCTCTGGTTTGTAGGGTACTTTTAGTTCATGAGAAGACCATATTTGAATATGAGAATATATTGTGAGAAACTAGGAACTTCTAAGGCTCAGGCGGCCGCGTGCCGGCCTCTCACCGCTGTGTTCGGGGTTCAAATCCCGTTCACTCTTTGTGAGATTTGTGCTGGACAAAGAGGAGGAGGGACAGTTTCTTCTCCGGGTACTGCAGTTTTCTCTGTCATCTTTCATTCTAGCCACACTCTCCAATATCATTTCATTTTAACTGCCAGTCATTAATCATTGCCCCAGACGAGTGTAACAGGCTTCGGCAACCGGCACAATTCCTAACCTCGCCGCTAGTTGGGGGCTTTATCCATTCAATTCCTGACCCGGTCGAATGACTGAAAACAGGCTGAGGATTTCCATTGTCAGAAAATGAAAAGAAAACTTGGATACAAAATTCTGGTTTACAATAAAGAAAATATCCTCTCCTCATTTATTGGTTTTATACGGTTTCAGGCCCCAGTTCATTCATATTCATTATTTCATTCTTTCTCTCTTACTTTCTTTCCGATTATCGGCGTGTACATCTCGTTACAGGACAAGTATTTCTTTATGAATGTTTACGTATTACAAAATATACATTGAAAATGTCGGTAAAAAAAGAACAGGAGTAAATCTCAATGTTTCTAGAGCTGCCAGTTGTTGCTTTGTCTCTGTATTCTTTTAAGATTATCAATATGAACGACGTAAGGGATATCAAGTTTACGACCTGCCTAATTTTTTTCCTTGCTATTGTTGTTAAAAATCTCCTGTGCATGTGAGCTGGCGATAGCCTGCTTATCTAGCTGTAGCGAGTGAGGCGACACAAAGCAAGCAAGGATCATCAATAAGAGAGTTAGGGCGACAATACCGGCAGAGATATCGTTGTAATGGACTGCTGCTTCGCACCTTATCGGACGCGCTGTCACTTCCCCTTCTCAGACACTCTCATACAATCGCAGAAATTGGCTGTCTTTCGGCAAAAACACACATGCTACAAACTTCACGTCTTGTAATCTATCTTAATCAGCTGTGTGTCCTAAGGAAACAATAAAAGTCCATGAAGTGTTACAGGGTCTCTTATTCTGTTTTCTGTCTTGGTATTCTCCATAGTGAAGGTTTTTAACAGTGGAGATAAGTTCAGTTTCTACGTCCATGCATAGATTATTTCAGCAAATCTTCATATTGGTATCCGTTTCGGAAAAATTTAACATGATATTTTGCTATTTGTTTTACGTCGCACCATCACAGATATGTCTTATGGCGACGATGGGACTGGAAAGGCCTAGGAATGGGAAGGAAGCGTCCGTGGCCTTAGTTAAGGTACAGCCCCAGCATTTGCCTGGTGTGAAAATGGGAAACCACGGAAAACCATCTTCAGGGCTGCCGACAGTGGGGTTCGAACCCACTATCTCCCGAATACTGGATACTGGCCGCACTTAAGCGACTGCAGCTATCGAGCTCGGTAACATGATATTAAGATATTTGCATTTTAGTGTCGGTTTCCCCACTACACATACAAGCAATAGAATACAGTTTATACATCACTAGTACGTGAGCCTGTCTTCGACAATCGAAATTACTATGTATAAAGTATTATCGGAAATTATAAATCGACTATTAATATGTCCACCTCTGTGGTGTAGTGGTTAGTGTGATTAACTGCCACCCCTGGAGGTCCGAGTTCGATTCCCGGCTCTGCCACGAAATTTGAAAAGTGCTACGAGGGTTGGAACGGGGTCCACTCAGCCTCGGGAGGTCAAATGAGTAAAGGTGGTTTCGATTCCTACCTCACCCATTCTAGAAGTGGTTTTCCGTGGTTTCCCACTTCTTCTCCAGGCAAATGCCGGGATGGCACGTAACTTAAGGCCATGGCCGCTTCCTTCCCTCTTTCTTGTCTATCCCTTCCAATCTTCCCATCCCCCAAAAGGCCCCTGTTCAGCATAGCAGGTGAGGCCACCTGGGTGAGGTACTGGTCCTCTTTTCCAGTTGTATCCCCGACTCAAGGTCTCACGCTCCAGGACACTGCCCTTGAGGTGGTAGAGGTGGGGTCCCTCGCTGTGTTTGAGGGAAAAACCAACCCTGGAGGGTAAACAGATCAAGAAAGAAAGAAAGAAAGAAAGAAGGAAAGAAAGAAAAGGTACAAAAGTCGTATCCGTGAGAAGTTCATTTTTTTAAGAAGGCATAGACTGGTACCAAAGAAAAATACATCTCAGAATATATGCTACGTTCTTTTTACTTTGTACTTTTAGTTTTTTCATAACTGAGCCAAATATTTCAGTACTTAATGTGTTTTGAACGGCCGTAGTAGGATACGCCGGTTATGTCATTCTGTCCTCGTGTAGTGGAAGTACAGTACCAGAGTATAGGGGTTGCTGAACCTGCTTCTCATCGCAGGCCAACTCATGTACTTGTGTCTAGCGCCTGACAATGTGCAGCCACTCGGAGTAACTCGGCTAAGTTCGGTCCGTCACCTATGAAATACAATATGGCCGGCAGGTAAGCAGCTGACGGTAGTCGGCAACACGGCCGACTGGATCCCTCGCTGGCCCTAGAGCGACGCATCAAGTCGGCCGTGTCGGCAAGCTAATTGTTCGACAATCACCCACCACGTTTGCAGTTAAACTCCCTACATTGTCCTACTTCCTCAACTTTCAAATGCGCACAGCTCGTAGAAATTAAGTATTTGAATGTTAAATCCCATCATAGCTCACACAGATATTTACAAATCTCAATTTCTACGCTACTACCTTCTTAAATCAACCATGCAACTCCAGTATGCCAAGGTTTCTGAAAGTACAGTAGGTAAATTAATAAAAAGTTACCACATTAACGCTGCGTATTTTTCATAGAGTTCACTGAAGTTTTTAAATCTTCCTGTTGAGAGGTTTCTATTGAATTTTATAAATCGCTCGCACTTCTGTAAATAATTTGTGACAATATTAATTAAAAGTGGCTTTAAAAATATTTCTAAAACGAACTTTGGATGACCATCATTACAAGTGCCACATTATATTTCTCTCGTGAATTTGTCTTTCATGGCACTGGAGCAGTTTAGTAATTCATTTCGAGGAAGGTAATGCAGAGCTGCAATAAGAAAATCAGAGACAATTGTCAGAAGCGACACAAAAGATGACTAGAATCATAACAAAGAAATAGTGACCTTCCATTATCGGATGGATGCTTCAAAAGCACCACGCCCCCCACATAATGTTTCAAACATTGAAATATTAACCTGGAAATTATCGGTTACTATTCGAAGAACTTGAAAACCACCGAGAGAGTTGGCCGTGCGGTTAAGGGCGCGCAGCAGTGAGCTTGTATTCGGGAGATAGTGGTTAGAACCCCACTGTTCGCAGCCCTGAAGGTGGTTTTCCGTGCTTTCCCATTTTCATACCAAGAAAATGTTGGGGCTGTACCTTAATTAAGTGCACGACCGCTTCCTTCCCACTTCTAACCCTTTTCTATCCCATCGTCACCATTAGACCTAGCTGTGTCGGTGCGAAGTAAAGTAACTCGTAAAAGCTTGAAAAGCATGTTCTTTGACTGTTTCAATGGCATCTAATGTAAATTATGCCACCTGCTTTCTAGTTAGCGAATAAGTGAAATATAACGAAACTGGGAGACTATTCTATAAAATGTTGGAAATCCCTTGAACAGAATACACAGTAGTTTGTTAGCCAGCTTGACTTCAACGCCCAGTGTATCTCTGTCGACATCTCTCATGCCGAAACATGTCTCAAGCTTCTATCATAATATTGTAGTAATAGTTGAATACTGGTGTCCCATTGCTATCGGAAAGTTCAATATTACAAAGTCCATAACAAATATACTAGTTAGTAATTGTAATGAAGGTATTGCCTAATATATGGACACTGATATTCCATTACTATCTTAATGTGCGCCAGTAGAACATAGCCGACAGATGTCACCCGAGCACGGCCGAGTATAATCGACAGATCTCATCCGAGCACGGACGAGTATAGCCGACAGATCTCACCCGAGAGCAGCCGAGTGGCTTCACATTGTCAGGCGCTATAGAGCATCCAGAGTTAAGAAAAGACTACAGGCCTTATGGGCCTGCTGCCTTCCACTGTTGCCATACTCGCTCACTCAGCGCGGCTCGGACACTGCTTGCGAAATACAGTCATGACATAAAATTATACAACGCTTGGTACAGCTGTTGCAAGACTAATAATAATATAAATGCCAGATTATCTCCAGTCATTAATGAAATTTCGTTTTGCCATAACGTTTCTAAGGATAATAGCCCACTGACTGTATCATTCGAAATAGAGGAAGAGTTTGAACATGCAGGGATGCGAACTAAATAATAATAATAATATGCATATCCAGAAACCGAAATGATTGTCTTGTTTCTTATATCTGAGAAAGTTTCATGATCGTTGTTGCTTTAAGGGAGCGCAGTGCTGAGTCTATTAGCCCCCAGAAACATTTCATTATTAAGGCATATACTGTGTGGTTACAACACAGGAAGCTGACGGCGAGATATCTCTGTCTCGGTGATGTATCCTTCAGCTCATTTCAGATAAATTTACTCGTAAGTGACAACAGATGCAAGGGCTTCATGTTTATCACAAAATACGATAACTTAAATATTCTTCCGTAACATAAAATACGGAATGCTGAATGACCTATTCGTATGATTTCTTAAAATCAGGTAGTTCGGAGTTGCTGTTTTTCGGAAGTGAGGATTGTGTTCAGAGTTGGCGGTTCATCTCTAAAATAGAATTCATGAACAGTGCGCCGTATTCCACTTCTGACAAAATCATGGTATTTAATGAGTCTGGAATTACTGCGAATTAACTGTTTCCTTTCCCGCTTCTTGCTGGGACTCTGGAGTGCCCTTCGCTGGCTTCCTTCCTTATTTTGAAGACGGAAGTCTTCGAAATTCCTAAAAACTTTGCGGCTTTATCTACTACCCAGTTTACACTTCGTCCTGGATGCTTTGTTTTCAAATATGAAAATGAATTAAGCACCATTTGCCGTTCCTTTCTCCTGACAACTTCACTACTTATCCTTTTCACATGTTCAGCTATAATTTAAATGTATTACTCGCTGACTGATTATATAAAAAATACTAAACAGACAAAAACTATACACGATACACATAACCAAATGCAATGCAATACACGAAAAATGAAACACAATAAATTATACTGTATTTATAACAAAACACTATGCGCCCCAGGAAGACGATCACTTCACTCTGCCGAATATCTCCCAATCATTGTAATGAGTGACACACACAAAAAGGGAAACATGCCGCACTGACCTCACCAATGTTGATTCGCAGTGGTTAAGCTGAGTTACTACACGTGTTGTCTACTGTACACACTTCCGCACTACACGCTGAAATGTGGCGCGCAATGCGACAAGCATGGCCGGCTGTTCCGTGTACTGAACCGCATATACGATATTTAAAAGGATAAACTCAAAGATATCAAAATGATTTTACGTCTTATTTAGTATTGTATGGCACAACCAATCCTTGTTTCATAAGAAAAAGTTTACATTTTGATAGGAATTCATTATAATGTTTATATACATGTAGAACTAAAGTGGGTAACACCAACAGAAGTAAAAGCCCACAAGGCCTGTAGTCTTTTCTTAACGCTGGATGCTCTAGACACAAGTAACTCATGTTGTTGTGGTCTTCCCCAGCCGCTTGGCAAGTAGGGGAGGATGTCTCACGTCATCCAGACCATTTCCTTTACTTGAAAACCGGTCTAGGATTCTCTGTGTGAAAAGTCCACACCTGTACCAGCCGCCGAGTGTTATTTTATACTCCTTACGTACAGTATGTAACGTCGAATATCCGTACCAGCACACACATGCAGTTGTGTGTGATTTATAGGACGTCAACTCAGTGATCCAAGCTGACAAAAATGAAGGGAGTAGTTAATGAGTTAATGAAATGTCGACCAGGCGAATTGGCCGTGCGGTTAGGGCGCGCAGCTGTGAGCTTGAATCCGAGAGATAGTAGGTTCGAACGCCACTGTCGGCAGCTCTGAAGATGGTTTTCCGTGGTTTCCCATTTTCACACCAGGCAAATGCTTGGCTGTACCGTAATTAAGGTCTCGGCCGCTTCCTTCCCATTCCTAGACCTTTCCCATCCCGTCGTCGCCAAAAGACCTATCAGTGTCGGTGCGACGTAAAGCCCTAGCAAAATAAAAAAAATATCTGAATTATAATAAGGTGGGTCTTTACATTCCTTACCACCTTTAAAGGTGCAAACCTGTTTTCACACTCCTGAATCTGTTTACATTCTTATTTACCGTTTTCCACTGATCATAATTACTTTTTAAAAACTGCCTCATGCCTGCTTTATCAGCCATATGGGAGTGCCTAATAGTATTACTTTTAAAACATTCGTTTCTATCACTTTTTTAACTAGGACAAAAACGGCTTCGTGATCACTAATACCATCTACTTCGGTTTCTCTACAGAGCTCATCTGGTTTTATCAGCACCACGTCCAGGATATATTTCCCTCTAGTTGTTTCTGTCACTTTCTGAATCAGCTATCTTTCCCATATTAGCTTATTGGTCATGCTTCCTGTCGTTCGCATTTCCCTCCCAATTGACATTTGGTAAATAAAAATCTCCCGCTACATCACATTCCTTTCCGTGTCATTTCCCACATAGCTGATTATCTTATCAAATAATTCTGAATCTGTGTCAGCGCTACCCTTTCCCGGTCTGTACACTCCAAAGATATCAAGTTGCCTATTATCTTTAGATATGAGCCTTACGCCTAGAATTTCATGTTTCTCATCTTTAACTTTTTCGTAGCTTACAAATTCTTCTTTCGCCAGAATGAATATTCCCCCTCCCACCTTTCCTATCCTATCTCTACGATACACACTCCAGTTCCGTGATAAATTTTCTGCATCCATTATATCATTTCTCAGCCATGACTCAACTCCTATTACAATATCTGGTACATATATATTAAATTACTTAATTCTATTCCTTTCTTTACAATACTTCTACAGTTCAACACTAACATTTTAATGTCATCCCTGCTTGACTTCCAGATCTCTGTACACTTATCAACGCTCCCTATACAACCCCGTTTCCCTTAATGTACCTCCATATTACCCATCCAAACTTATTTCCTAACTTATACGTACCACTGCGGTTTAAGTGAGGGCCTTCTGAGTTCATATCCCTATCTCCTACCCAACTATTCGGATCTAGAAATTTCACTCCCAGTTTTCCACATACCCACTCAATAGTCTCATTTAAATCCCCAATCATCCTCCAGTCAGTATCCCTCCTATACAGTATTCCACTGGTAACAATATCCGCTTCCTTAAACTTTATCCGTGCTGCATTTACCAGATCCCACACATCCCCAACTATGTTTTTACTTATACCAGCTTGCCTTATGTTGTTGGTACCAACGTGAAACACTACCACCTTCTCCTTCCCCTCCTCTTTCTCTTCTACTTTTCTCAGCATCTGCCTCAACCTAATTCCTGGATAACACTCTATCCTGGTTTCCTTTCCTCCACACACTTTCCCCACGTATCTAACGATGGAAACCCCCATGACCAGAGCTTCAACCCTACCCAACTCCTTTGATCCCCTCCGCTCCTTGTCAGCCCTATATTTCGTGATAGCTGCAGAAGCTACTTCCTCCTCCCTTTTCTCCCTCCCATGACCCTGTTCCACCTGTCTTTTCCTATCTTCTACATTTCTCTTTCCTACCTTTTCCCTTCCTCCTACTTCCACACATTTGAAGAACAATTCCCTGCCCCTCATCTTCCCTCTGTTGCTCTACCTGGAGTGGCTTGTACCGATTTCTCACAGACACCTGTCCTGAATTCTGATCCTGAATAGCGCCCATACCGGGCGAGTTGGTCGTGCGCGTAGAGGCGCGCGGCTGTAAGCTTGCATCCGGGAGATCATGGGTTCGAATCCCACTGTCGCCAGCCCTGAAGATGGTTTTCCGTGGTTTCCCATTTTCACACCAGGCAAATGCTGGGACTGTACCTTAATTAAAGCCACGACCGCTTCCTACCAATTCCTAGTCTTATCCTATCCCATCGTCGCCATAAGACCTATCTGTGTCGGTGCGACGTAAAGCCCGTAGCAAAAAAATAAAAAAATAAAAATAAAAAATAGCGCCCATAGCCTGCAATCTCCTTCCCCTTAGAACATTAGACAACCTTTCTTCTACAATTCCCCCCTTTCCTTCCCATCCCTCTTTTACACCTGCTGTAACCCATACATTGTTTGAGGGAGGCCTACCTTCCTTCCTTCCTGTCTTCTGTGAGAATCCTAATTATCTCGCTCAGAATCTCCAACTCCTCCCTCATACCCCTCAATACCTCGCCACAGTAATCATTTTATCTATCCACACCTACTGTCAATAATAATAATAATAATAATAATAATAATAATAATAATAATAATAATAATAATAATAATAATAATAATAATAATAATAATAATAATAATTTCGTATGGCTATTTCTAGCCAGGTGCAGCCCTTGTAAGGCAGGCCGTCCGATGAGGGTGGGCGGCATCTGCCATGTGTAGGTAACTGCGTGTTATTGTGGTGGAGGATAGTGTTGTGTGTGATGTGTGAGTTGCAGGGATGTTAGGGACAGCACAGACGCCCAGCCCCCGAGCCATTGGAATTAACCAATGAAGGTTAAAATCCCCGACCCGGCCCTGAATCGAACCCGGGACCCTCTGAATCGAAGGCCAGTATGCTGACCATTTAGCCAACGAGTCGAACACTGTCCAATAATAAGCCTTCTATTAGAAATACCCGCCGGCACTTCCATAGTAGCTCTTTATCCTTCGAGCAATGTTCAAGCATGGATGCAACTACGGTTTTTTAAATTTGTCTCATTAATAAACATTTCACTGAATACTTATAGCCTTTTCTTTTCAGTGTCCACCGTCCTTTTACTGACCTGAAAATATTATGAACATAGCATAAACAACTCGCATTGTCTATTGTTAGAAATTTAACATAGACGCTTCCTTCCCACTCCTAGCCCCTTCCTGTTCCATCGTCGCCATAAGACCAATCTGCGTCAGTGCGACGAAAATCAATTTATTTAAAAAAAAAGTCATCATATTTAGGGCATTATACAACTACTGAGGTCCATAGTTATAACCGATGAGAAGTGTTTTCTGGACTGACGTTATTGATGAGGAGTCAAGTCAATAATAATAATAATAATAATAATAATAATAATAATAATAATAATAATAATAATAATAATATAATAATAATAACAAACAAAGTCATGTCCGTATAGGCCATGAAGGCCCTTGGAGGGGTGGAAGGTAAAGGCTTCCACTAACCGTAACCTCGGCACTTGATGGGGGTAGAGAGGATAGTTCTAAGTCCGGCCGCATTTGCCCCCAGGAAATTTTAATGTAGGCTGAAGTGAACCTCAGGGCCATGTGCACCTCTGGAAGTGGAAACCTCGTTCCTTAAATTTTACAACTTCCTGACGGCGATTCGGAGCCACGTCCTTCCGGGCGAACCGAGCACGACTTTCCCACCTCGACCAGGCAGCCCCTAATAATAATAATAATAATAATAATAATAATAATAATAATAATAATAATAATAATAATAATAATAATAATAATAATATAAGCCCCCGTGGTTCAAGAGGCAGCGCGTCGGCCCCTCACAGCTCGGTAACGTTGTTCAAATCCCGGTCACTCAATGTGAGATTTGTGCTGGATAAAGCGGAGGCCGGACAGGTTTTCTCCGGGTACTCCGGTTCTCCTTGTCATTTTTCATTCCTGCAACACTCTCCAATACCATTTCATTTGTCAGTCATTATTCATCGCCCCAGAAGAGTGGGGCAGGCTTCGATAGCCGGTACAATTCCTATCATCGGTCGAATGACTGGAAACACGCTGTAGAATTGTTTTGCTAGTGGCTTTACGTCGCACCGACACAGATAGGTCTTATGCCAGCGATGGGATAGGAAAGTTCTAGGAGTTGGAAGGAAGTGGTCATGGCTTAATTAATGTACAGCCCCAGCATTTGCCTGGTGTGAAAGTGGGAAACCACGGAAAATCATCTTCAGGGCTGCCGACAGTGGGATTCGAACCCACTATCTCCCGGATGCAAGCTCATAGCTGCGCGCCCCTAACCGCACAGCCAACTAGCCCGGTGTAGATTTTCATTTCCTCGAGCCCTAACTTCGCCACTGTAAAAAAGGCACTAATAATTAAATAAATAAATTATTATTATTTGGAATTTATTCAAGGCTTTTGGCTCGAAATCTAATGTTTAGAAATTGTACACCACCAACTCCCTTACCTTTCCGAGTAACACTGTGTTGGTAAGATTTTCGTTAGCCAAAGGGATTCGAACCGAAAGCCGACGGTATAACACCGCACATTTAACGCGTTATCGACCACAGCCACAGACAAACTGTTTGGCTTCATCCTTATCGGTGAGGATACTGTGTTTTCATACCCCAGAATTGAAAGAATGATCGATTTATTTTACTGAAAGATAGCACTTTTCACTAAATAATTTGGTGGTTAACGTCGCGTTATAACCAATATCAGGTACCAGTTGGAAGGCAACAGAAGTCAGCATGTACGTAGTTCTAAATCTTCTTCTTCCTCTTAATCCGGTTACCCTCCACGGTTGGTTTTCCCTCGGACTCAGCGAGGGATCCCACCTCTACCGCCTCAAGGGCAGTGTTCTGGAATTTCAGACTCTATGTCTGGGGATACAACTGGGGAGGATGACCAGTACCTCGCCCAGGCAGCCTCACCTGCTTTGCTGAACAGGGGCCTTGTGGGGGGATGGGAAGATTGGAGGGGATAGACAAGGAAGAGGGAAGAAGTGGCCATGGCCTTAAGTTAGGTACCATCCCGCCATTTGTCTGGAGGAGAAGTGGGGAACCACGGGAAACCACTTCCAGGATGGCTGAGGTGGGAATCGAACCCAGCCCTACTCAGTTGACCTCACGAGGCTGAGTGAACCCCGTTCCAGCCCTCGTACCACTTTTCAAATTTCTTGGCAGAGCCGGGAATCGAACCAGGGCCTCTGGGGGTGGCAGCTAATCACACTAACCAGTACACCACAATTCTCTTTCGTAATAAAGTAAAAGTTATACATCACTTGTTACTCTTCTTGCATAACAAGCCTTGTAAACCAAATAGGCGGCTTCAATCCCCACTCAGTCCGGCGGTATTTGAAGGAGCTCAAATACATCATCTTCGTGTCGGTAGATTCACTGCAATCTTAAAGAACTCCTCTGGGACAAAATTCCGGCACGAAGGCGTCTTCGAAGACCGTAAAATTAGCTACTGGGACGTAAAAGAAATAACATTACTACTACTATTATTATTATTATTCCCGGTCTAGAAAGGCAAGAATAACGGCCGAGAGGATTCATCGTGCTGACCACAGGACATTTCGTAATCTGCAGGCTTTCGAGCTGAGCAGCGGTCGCCTGGTAAGTCAAGGTCCTTCGGGGCTGTTGTTCCATGGGTTTAGGTTTGGATTATTATTTCTGATGAGGAAGAACTCTGAATACTCAATGGCCAAATCCTTTGCATCAAGCAACTTTTTACCATGCGACATATCTTATATCAAATGAAGTTCCGTAGCCCTGACAACAGACAT
Organism: Anabrus simplex; assembly: GCF_040414725.1. Taxonomy (NCBI): domain Eukaryota; kingdom Metazoa; phylum Arthropoda; class Insecta; order Orthoptera; family Tettigoniidae; genus Anabrus; species Anabrus simplex. Next base: position 139,176,967 of record NC_090267.1, read on the forward strand.
GGTCCACGATCAATGAGAGTCACCACAGAATATGTATCCACAGGACAAAATGAGTGACGATATCCATCTTCTGAATCGTCCTCTCAGACTAACAGTTCCTACGTACGGTATTTATGTCCTCACTATTCGCCTTTTCTACTTCACTCAAACGAAAGCTGTTCCGTTCCATCACTCCACCTTTTCATAATCTGGTGTTTGGATAATCCCAGCCTGCCAAGTTTTACGTTCTGTATTCATCATACGCACGTGGCTGTTTTTGCCTGGATAATCGTGTCTATTGTTTTACGCAAGATAACACAAGTAGGCAAGTTGAAATGTTCCAGTAAAAGCAGTCTGATTCTTACCAATATATTTATTGAACGAATCAACGACTTCCCGCAATTACGGGTTGCCTCAATGGACAAAGTAAAGCATGTCAGGATAGAGAATGTTTTTATCACATAGAAATATAGCGATGATACGGATTTTTTTCAAATTATGGAGGTCCGAACAGGTGAGTTTTCAGGATGTGTACAGATCCACGTATGGTGGTGGTAACTGTTCTTTCAATGCTGTTCATAGGCAGGTCGAACTACTTCCAGAATTCTACGAACAAGGGAGGTATTGTGCCACGAGCACCAATCATTAGGCCTATAATCTCTACTTCATTCAGCTGGTATTTATTTTTGTAGAACGGAATGGTGGGCGCGTAATAAATGTTCTATTTTTCAAGATGAACTTCAGCAGACTGGCCGACATGGTGCTCGAATCGGATGGTCGGATCGATAATGAAGCCTTTCTTGTCGTTATCTTTAAAGGCAATTATGTCAATTCGTCTTGTGCTCTCTGTCGTAGACAAACCGTGGACTTCTTCATATACACGGAAGTTTTTGCTACGGAGTTCTTCTACAATCAGTGATCTTATCTTGTGGTGACGTGAGTTTCTCAGTACTTCGCCGTAGGAGCAAGAACCCAGAACGTGAGCCAGTGTTACTTTCTCTCTGTCGCATCTGCGACAGAGGTTTCCGTCCTGAGTTCTTAGTCCAGTCAAGATGTACATCCGTGCTTGCAAAAGGTCCAGTCGTTCTGAATTTTTTTATATGTTGTTAGGACGTAAACCAATATTAGAAAAACAGATTTGCAATTTCCGAAGTGCTGTGCAAGCGGCGGTGTACCCCAAAAAAAAAAACATGAAATTTTCGGACTTTTTTCAGTTTTTGCTCAATATCTCAGTGAAGGAAGGGTTTTACCGGTATCGTCACCCTATATACTGTTAAAGTAGACTAAATGTGCTACAATTTGAGACCAGAGGGAGCTCTATACAGCCATTGGTTCCCAAGATACAGTTCTTCCAAAAGAGGCATTTTTTTCCTAAAAGTGAATTCTTTTCGAAATGGTCACTTATTTTGTGAAATATCTTCTAAAATACGCATCCCATGTCAATTATTATATGAAATGAAGTTGTAGTACGTTTAATTAATCTTTCATTTGGGACCAGACTAGTACCTATAGGCCAAGTGGTTCTCTCAAAAATGGAGGATAACCAAAATAGTCGTAAGTGGGTTTTGGGGGGAAATTCAAATAAACTGTTCTCAGGTGTTTTTATGGTTTTATTTATGACACAGTTAAAATTTTTATTGTTAAAAAATTGTGTGATGAAAAAAAGAAAAATATTATATACCTACATACTAAAATGCTTGCACAAACATCATAGTACCTACTATAAGGACAAATTACATTTACACAATAAAGAAAACTAATAAAAATAATGTAGGAATTGTGTTTTGGTTGCCAAATCATGCCTTTCTTTTTATCTTAGATGACCCGGGCTTCGGCTCGCACGAAGATGGTGTCTCGATGACACTTGGAGAGGCGCCCAGTCTGTAGTCGGGTCGTCTTCATCATCTGAGCATTTCAGCTCCACATCCGGGACGTTAATGCACAATTTACCACCGCATGACTGGCAGAGGACTGAGCATTGGAGCCCAGCCTTTCTGCACGAGCAGCTCCCAGAGCACTCTTTCTTGCATTTATATGCAATTTTTCGAGGAAGAGCAGGAGGTGCGGGATCCATTGTGGTGGGGATGGGGGAGAGTCCCTGGGAAGACAACTTCCACCCCCAGTCAGTGGGATTCAAGTTGATTCCCCGCCACTTCTGCACTTGGAGTTAGCACCTTGCTGCATGGTGGCCTGCGGCATCTTCTGTTGGTGGCAAACGGGCGAGGTTTATGCTCGTTGAAGTGACAAACGTCTTATACCTCAGGAAATCCAAAGTATCCATCGCGATATCACCCCCATATAGAGCCACAAAGCACTTGATGCCCGCTTCTCTCATGGCTTGTGGAGTGGAGTCTGGCCGAAGGAAGATCTCCACTTGCTCAGCAAGTGGTTCACTCTTGCTCAGGACTGTAGTGATTTTGGTCTTTCCTTGGCCAAACGGTGCTGAGGGGGTATCGCACCCGGAAAACGCGTGGGTGAATAGTACCGTCCCTGGTGATCGCTAAGAGTCCTGGTGGTTGTAGGAGGTCGTAGAGTAATGACAGCAACCAGCCTCGCCCTTTGTTCTCTTCTGACGGTAGATGTTTTCCTCTTCAGCGCCTAAACCATTGAGAAGAACGAGCAGGTCGACGTACTCTCCAACTATGACGACCCGATCAGCTACTGTTCTTTTTTAAAGCGCTGTCATGACGATCCCTTGATCCGCATCTTTTTCGGCAGCAGCCACTTCTACTCCCTTCTGAAAGGCGTCACAAAGAAGATTTATTAGGCGTCTCTTGTAGTTCTCATTGCCCAATACATGCTCTTGAGCAATTTCAATTACTGTGAATTCATCAAACGTCAATTCGTAGCTGGAATGAGCTGCGTAGCGCCGGAGTCGTTCCGCTGTTTTGGTGGGGTGTTTTTGTAGCATCTTCGGGGTAGCCGTCAGGAACGATTGAGACGTTCTTCCCAAAGTGGTTACGGACGTATATGGTATAACGCACCAAAAGTGATCGAACTGTGCTCTTCCGCTGCCACACGACCTTGTGCAAGAGGTAGCCACCATTCAAAACGACATGAGTGCAGGCATCTATCGGCGTGTGGTTGGTAAGAGGAGTGAAGGCAGAGTACAGAGTGGATTTTGTGCCCTTACGCATCCCCTGTTCATTGAACATAGACATCGGGAACTGGGCCAACTCATACTTGAAGTCATCCTTTAAATCCTAAGGACATTTCAGTAAACCACTACTGATAGAAAGCAAAATGCCAGTTTTAGGAAATGGGGGGTGGAGAGCAAACCAGTTTTTGAGTTTTTCCACATCACCGTTATCTCGGACAATTCTAAAAGGTCTCATGTCTACATGCTGCTCTCCAGTAGGTTATGATATGCTGCAAAAACTTTCAAGTTCTTCACATATGTTTACCATAAACACCATTCCTCTTGTCCACCTTGCCAGCACACTGTCGGAGATTACACTTCCTTGGGTCAACCCACCGTAGGTCTTCATGGATCGCACCATCTTCTGTTCAGTTGTTAGGTCTGACCACAACCCAGATAAAAACTTGTCACACCGGCGAATGGTGAATGATCCTTTTGTGAACATGTCGTATTCACTTTTATCCATCGGTTCTTGTAGAGCTATCATATCCTCAAGGTAGAGGTGCGCGCCCGTAGCGTACAAAATACGTCCAGCTGAGTGGACAAAAGGGAGCATCTTGTGGACAGTGTACAAATGAAGGTTCCAATAAAAAATAAAACCATAAAAATATGTTAGAACAGTTTATTTGCACCCCCCTCCCCCAAATCCACTTATGACTGCTTTTGGTTATCCTCCATTTTTGAGAGAACCACTGGGCCTATAGGTACCACTATGGTCTCAAATGAAAGCTAATTAAATTTACTACAACTTCATTTCATATAATAGTTGATATGGGATGCTTAGTTTAAAAGATATTCCACAAAATAAGTGACCATTTCGAAAAAAATTAACTTTTTGGAAAAAATTGCCTATTTTCGAAGAACTATATTTTGGGAACCAATGGCTGTATACAGCTCGCCCTGGTCTCAAATTGTAGCAAATTTAGTCTACTTTGAAAGTGTGTAGAGTGACTATACCGGTCAGACCCTTCCTTCACTGAGATATTGAGCAAACCCTGAAAAAAGTCCAAAAATTTCATGGTTTTTTGGCACACCGCCACTCGCACAGCACTTCAGAAATTGCAAATCTGGTTTTTTAATATTGGTTTAGGTCCTAACAACATATGAAAAATTCAGAACGACCCGACCTTTTGCAAGCACGACCCCCTTTTCATGTTTAACTTGACTGGACTATCTGCCCGGGATAGTTCGTACTGCAGAAACATTCGATGTCATCTTGATTTCCTCTCGCCATTCGCTACAAGAAAGTCCCTGGTGATGCCTAATCCAATTATTGGCCGGAGTGTACTCTTTATACAATTCTACACCGATCCCCTTCTGAGGCAAAGAGCACCAAGTTGCCATTTCACGACTTCTTAGTTCTTGGCGGATTTTTCTTGGATTTGGTAGGTCACTGCCTTTATTGGAGAATCGGTTAATATCTGTTATGTTGAGGGCCTGTAGACAATGCGTCGTTTCGAATGTCAGATCACGCATCTTTAAAACGAGCGTGTCTGGCTCGGCGACGAGCGTTGCTCGCGCTTATTTGTTGCAGGTGTACTTCCCAGGTTGCTTTGAAAAGTCCGAGGCCTTTGTATCTTAAATCAGAATACAGAGCACTATCGGGTGTATCCGTGGGTAATTGCAAAATTCCCTTTAGGGAGCTCTTTATCATTTTGTCGGCGGTTTTCAGGAAGCTAAGTGGTACTTGTCTAATTTCAGCGGTCTGAAAAGCATACACGAGAGTAGGGCTGACTGCTTTGTTCAAAACAATGAACTTTTGATCCGCCTTTGACAAAGGTGAGGCTGTAAGCGCATCTAACTTCTTGTGCAAGTTTTTTAAAGAAGTGTTCGCATCAAAGGTGAGTGTTTCGTTAAAAGTGACACCAAGATATCGAATTTCTTCTCTTTCTTTAATAGTACTGACCTTAAAATTGTCGTGAATATCGAGCACTCCGTCCACGAGTTTCTCCTTTTCAATACATATGACCACATATTTGTTGGTATTTATCTGTAGACCTATTTCCTGGAACAACGTGATAGCGATGCGTGTCAACTCAGGAGCCGCTTCCTTATTTTTGCCAACAATAACTGTGTCATCTGCGAAACCTATAATACTAAGGGGGGGTAATTCTACAGAAACTGATTTGCCATATGCTTGTAGTAGGTTTTCTTCTGTTATCTCATCAAAAATGAAATCTGTGGCCAGGTTATACAATGCTGGCGATAATGGTGATCCCTGCATAAGTCCTCTCAACAAGCGAATTGGCTTCGTTTTACCCTTAGTGGTTTCGATATGTGTTGTATTGTCAGTCTGTAGATTGATGATTAGTTACTTCAGTTTAGATGGAAGTGGCTCGGCAGCTAGTGTTAGATTTAGGTGCTGATGTCCGATGTTGTCAAAGGCTTTTGATATGTCTAAAAAAATCACGGTAACATCTTGCTTATCTGTCTTTGCTGTCCTGAGGAGTCCTCTGAGAATAGAAGTATTTATAAGGCATCCTGGCTGGTCGTTAAAGCCTCTTTGGTGTTCACTGAAAGTTACAAAGGAGCGCAAATACTGATCTAATACCCTTTCAATAACACGTCTAATTACCGAACAGATCGTTACCGGTCTCCAGTTTGACAGACATTCGACATCGCCTTTCTTATGTATCGACACGATTCTAGCGCTCTTTAGACACTTGGGTATTTTGCCTGTTGAAAGCATTCTAGTCGCAATGATTGCTATGATTTCGCATACCGTGTCGTCCCTGATGACACGTACTAAGACACTGTCAGGACGTGTTGCTGCGGAGATTTCTTCTTTTGTGATTCTGGGGCTATACGTTTCATCTAGCTCTACACGGTCTACGTCACTGATTTTGGAGCAGTAATCATGCCTTATATTGGAATTTTCAGTGGAAAATAAATCGGAGTAAGTAGCAGATATTTTGGAAATATCGACGTTGCGAGACTCAGATTTAGGATTAAGTACCCTCCGCACGGCTTTCCTTCGCTGATTGTAGAACTGAAACTGAGTGAGCTGATAGTCATATTTACGTTTTCTTTCTTGGCGTCCTCTCTTGGTCGCACGTTGTGGATTCGAGGACTTGCTATATGTTTTACCTTGATGTCCGAGACGTTTTCTCCTGGCTTCGTAATATTTCGTAGCTGGGTGTTTTGGACCAGGTAAGAGGTGGATAGAGTTACTCAGAAATTCCGACAACTCCCACACGAGTGTGTCGAACTCAGAATCGTTTTCACTGGAGAACTGAATGAATTTGTTCTTCCATTCCTTTAATTCTGACTGGAAAGTAGTCTCCTCTTGAAGAGGATACTGATGCTCAGTGGGAATAATATCATCTTCTGACTGAGATACGCCTTGACTGAAGTTGGTTAACAAGGTAGTTCGATGTATTTGTGGATGAGAGCGACTAATGTGAATGTTTACACCTCTCGCTCCTTGAAAATATCCACCGCAGTGAGGGCATTGGGTTCTTTGTGTATCGAAATTATCTTCCGGTCTGTTCACAGTATCCTCGTTTTGTTCATCCTGTACATCTTCACTTTCTGTCTCAGAGTCCGAATATTTATATTTTGACAAATAAATACTCGAAATGCCTAATTTAATAACCCAGGTACGTATATTGCAATATTATAAATTAACTAGCTGATGTACCCGTGCTTCGCACCGGAATTCTAGCTTAGATAGTGTACACGTTGTGAGTAAAATTCTATTAATTGTATAGCTCCTAACATTACCCCAGAAACGCGATGGAGAAGTCACTATTCGTCTTTCCTCATGTGAAGACTGGTTTAGGGAATTTTCATTGTAATGGCAGGCCCTCTTGCCTACCGCCAGTCGCAATCAAGTCGCAATCAATTTGGAGAATTTTCATTATAATGGCAGACACTCACTCTCCACCTGCCTTTTTACAACCTCAGAAAGACTGCTTTTCCCAACTGAAATCAGGTCATTACAATGACGTTAGTAGGAATGTTCGATTAAATGTAAAACCACACATTTTCTCACTTTTAACGAAGAGTACTATATTGCCAATCTATGCTATTATTCTTTTAATTGAGCACACTGCCCATTCCAATCAGAGCCTAAGAGTGGGCATCGAATAACTGGAATACTATGATGAACGTGTGTGTTACGTACCACTAATATCGGAAAATGTATGAACCATCTATCGGAGATGAGTGACAGCAGAAGAGCCAAAGAACATCACAACAAAAATGGCCAATCTAATGTTATTGTTGAACAAAATTCTTGGCTTTCTATATTGTAGGCCTTCAGATTTAGTTTCCTTCCGACTCTGAAATACCATTCTTATCATAATCGCTACAGTAAAACTGAATAAAACATAAATGATCGGAAATTGTATTTGCTATAACTTTTGTTATGTGGCATTTTTCGATAGGGTCTATAACATAGCTACCGGTATTTAAAATTACATTTTAGGTACCTTCCCCTAAACTACCATTTCTTCCAGGGTGAATAGAACTATCTATAGCCTAGACTGTAGTTCTTTATTCCCGGACTTTACATACCGATTTTCATTAAATTCTGTTTATCCATTATCTCGTGGCTCGGCGTTACTAAGGACTTAACAAAAAAAAAAAAAATTCATGAGTACTGTATCTATGTTAACACGTATACATTTAATTATTTTCTTTGTTTGCTATTTGTTTTACATCACACCGACACAGATAGGTCTTATGGCGACGAAGGGATAGGAAAGGCCTAGGAGTGGGAAGGAAGCGACCGTAGCCTTAATTAAGGTACAGCCCCAGCATTTGCCTGGTGTGAAAATGGGAAACCACGGAAAACCATTTCAGGGCTGCCGACAGTGGGGTTCGAACGCACTATCTGCCGGATGCGAATTAAATTTTAGGCATTCCCCTAAATTACCATTTCACTCAGCTTGATAAAATTATTTATGGCCTAGGTTATAGTGACTTATTCCCCGACTTTACATACCGGTTTTCATTAAATTCTCTTCGGCCGTTTTCTCGTGATGCGTAGACAGACAGACAGACAGACAGACAGACAGACAGACAGACAGACAGACAGACAGACAGACAGACAGACAGACAGACAGACAGACAGACAGACAGACAGACAGACAGACAGACAGACAGACAGACAGACAGACATTGCAGAAAATTAAAAAGTACATATCCTTATTACCGTGGACACGACTGATACAGAAAAACCACTCTTTTTAAATTCCGGGCTATGTACAGACAAAACTCGTATTTTATACACAGTATACAGATAGATTTTGGAATACTAATAACATGATTGCCTCGTTATTTGCTTGAATAATACGCTGTTAACACATTATTAATATAAAATAACCTAGACATGGTACATATTACAGTATATCAGATATTATGACCAATTTAATTGTATTAAATCTTTGACGATATAACTACCTCTACAACACGTCCGAGTGGCTCATGAACGTTGGTACTGATCAGTGGAGGCGTATAGATATTTATAACGAACAAACAACCTTACTTTTAATTTTATAGATTATAACACTATTAATAATAATAATAATAATAATAATAATAATAATAATAATAATAATAATAATAATAAATTAATAACTGAGTTCATGGCAAGTTTGACTTTTAATTTTACTCCCCCAAATGAAAATTAAGCTGGATTTTTATTGTGTGACGTATCACTGATTTTTTAATTCATTTTTAATAACTCCGGATATCACGAGAGATCTTTCTCATGCTGATATCGTAACACATGGTAATGAATGGACTATTTTCCGTGAATATTTTACAAAGAACTTTTTAAAATTGTATTCGAGTTCTGTGAGGGGTTATATTTAGTTGTAATTTCCTAGTGAACTAAAAAAGATATATATTAACAGTTATAGATGTTTTAGTCGGAGTTCTCCTCCTTGATATACATTAATGTTGTAGCAAAGACTGCTTTAAGACGAAACCTTCAATTAATTAATTACCTAACAAAGAAGGAGCGGTGTAGCTGAAATTACCTGTTCGGTTTGCGGAGTGTTCATGTCGCCATTGAGGCCAGGCAGACCGGCTAGTGAGATTAAAAGCAGTGCTGGTAATAGAGCTGCGAGCGTGTGTAAAGATGTACCGGAATAAGGATAGATGGAGCGAGTTTGGTCGGCTGACTGCAGAAATGAGGATCAACGTGCACTTTCCAACTAGTTGTGACGTAGTCTCCCTCCCATCCGGTCTCATCCATCACGATTTCGTGTTCCACAAAGAATACGAAATGCCACCTTTGTACTTTCCTCTCGAAATTTAGTTTCCTTTTGACTGGGTATGGCGACAGACAACTGTTAATTGGTTAAAGTTTCCGATATTCATTACTGGATTGGTAATTGAAGCCATGAGCTAAATTGTCAGTGAAAAATCAATGACATATAGTGGCGTTTTACTGACCTACGTTTTGAAAGTAACGTCAAAGGAATGAAATGGCGCGTGGCTTTTAGTGCCGGGAGTGTCGGAGAACATGTTCGGCTCGCCAGGTGCAGGTCCTTTGATTTGACGCCCGTAGGCGATTCCGCGTCGTGATGAGGATGAAATGATTATGAAGACACATACACCCAGGCCCCGTGCCAGCGGAATTAACCAGTCATGATTAAAATACTCGACTCTGCCGGGAATCGAACTCAGGACTCCTGTGACCAAAGGCCAGCAGGCAACCATTTAGCCATGGAGCCGGACAAGTTCTAAAGATGTAGGGCTACTGATTTTCATTGCAACCTGTCTGAATTCTCGGTTCGTTATAAATCTGTGCTCACGTAGGCGTTGTTACCCTTGGAGACGGATGATCTTTGAAACATATAGTGACGGAAATAAAAAAATTAAAAAAAGCAACACACAGAAGGAATGATGATAGGGAGGCGATATTTGGGATGAGCCTAGCGGTAACAGAACTATGCAAATAATTTGAAAATGTATCTAATATGGCAATGAATTCACCGTACAGCGGCCAAAGAGTATTTGTCAATACACGCATTAATTACCGTAGATTCTAGCAAGCATTACGTCGTACATATTCTGAATGTAATAATGAGGTACAGCATGTCACGCCTGTTTCAGTTACACAGTCAACTGATCGAGATTCGTCGCCAGAACGCGGAGACGTGTATTGGATCGTCCAGTCCATTGTAGCTGATTAACAGGTTCTGTTACATGTACACGGGCGTTATTCTTGTTGGAAGGGAAGATCCATATGCTCATGCATGAAGAGGAGCAGGAAAAGTGACTTGCTGCTGTTGTGAATGTTGACAAGATATTTGAGACTGCTGTAAGACCTGGCTTCCCATTCCATAATGCCTGGAGTTGGCCCAGTTGGTCTCAGACGGATGCATGATACCAGGTATCTCTCTCCAGGTCTACATTGGACACGCGTACGCCCATTGCTCAGTTTGTCAGAGTCAGTTTGTACAAGTTCTCCATCAAAATGTAATCCATATGCAGCTGTGGGAAGATTCAGTAGAACAACTTGATAATCTTGGGTTGGAGGTTTAAATAATGTCTTCGCGAATCTATTGCTGGGCGAGATGAGATAATATATTATAACTATGGAGTGGTTGGTGATATGAATAAATGTACGTAGATGCGCAATTCCTGGAACAGTAGAGGAAAACCCACGCGGAAGCACTGCTAAACTCGGGCAAAGGCCAGACAGAGTCAAAAACTGTCTGACCCGTGCCCTTCTCTTAATAAAGCTAAATAATGCATGATAATTGGAAGAACAGCAGCGATAACTGATAGTAACGCGATCCGCGGATCAAACAGATTTTAGAACGGAGATAGCATGTTGTTGTCAAATTCTGATTCTCACCCAATATTTTAAGGATGGCTTTGAGGAGAAGCTGGTGACTGAAGCAGTATTTGTCAGCCTTTATTTTGCATATGGTAGACATTCTAACAGTCACCTAAGGAAAGAAAGGGTTACCACAGGGCAGCATGTTCTCACTCATTCTTTACGACATGGAAGCATTGCTGAGATCTGAAGGGGAAGATCAATTATAGAAATAAAATCACTTACAAACTGACTTGCTCAACGTGGGAGCACAGCCACAATTGCTACGTACTGTACAACAGCCTTAACCTCGCTGTTTATGCAGGAAAGTGTGCTGCATTTGTGTTGGAAGGTCGTTGCACTTAACGAATCATTCAGAATTATTACAGGTTGCCTCAGACTAGCAGCTGACCATATGACCTGTACTTTGGTTGGTATAGTATCTCCTAACACTAGGCGTCACGTGACTCAAATATCGAAAGAAAGATGGCATTGGTAATCACGAAGCTGTTTTTGTCGTAGTTAGAAGTAGGTATGAAAGAAAGGAAGGTCGTACAAGTAGAACTATTAGGAAGTACTATATGGCTGATAAGACAAGCGTGAGGGAGTTTGAAAGGAAATAATTATGATCGGTGGAAAACAGTAAATCAAAATGTAAACAGACTGCGGAATGGGTTTAAAGCAATAATAGGCGTGTACATTTGAAGGTAGCAAGGAATGGTAAAGACTCGCTATATTACAACAAAGAAATAAAGAGAACTCCACCACTAAGAATGACTCGGATTTCCTAGTGCCGGTCTCAAGCCCGGTAAAGGAGGAGGGCTGGTTGTTGAGCCTTGGGGGTTGCACTGATGTCGAGTAAGTGCTGCCATAAAAACTGACGGGTGAAGGCGAGTACCTGGCGCCTTAAAACTGGGTCTTACGACTAAGGTACGGTAACACCGACAGAAGAGTCCCTGGTCCTCCAGGTTGGGGGTTGTGCGAAGGGCTTGTAACTCTTCCACTTAAAAATTTACCTCACTCATAAATCTCAGATGAATAACCGGACGGATTCTATGATGACGACAAAGGCAAGATCAAAGGACAAACGATTTGGAATTAGAGATAGCCTACATTAAAGTTGGGAATTTGGAACGTGAGAGGCATAAAAGGCAAAGAAGAAGTAGAACGGATAGACAGCTGGCTAGGAAAGAAATCAGTGTTGCTGTAATTACTGAGACAAAAGAGAAATTACAAGGGACAAAAGAAATTGATAAATACACTACAATCATTTATTGACTATGTAATGGTCAATAAAATGTTAGGCCGAGATGTAACAGATGTCAGAGTACATATAGGCAGCGATTTATATACAGATCATTATCTGGTCATTGCAAAAATCAGAATTCTTGTTAAATGGTGGAAAAGGCTGAATAGAAATATACACAGAAACCAAGAAATCTATAAGGTATATTCACTACAGGATGATGGAATAAAAGGGACAGGGTAAGGAATGAAAGAATAAGGGAGCAAGCTGGTGTGTACCCATCCCTGAATGAAAAAGTGACAAGGGCCCGTTTGAAATGGTTTGGCCATGTCAAACGAATGGACGATGGAAGGACAGCAAAACAATGGCTACACACAGTCGTGGCCGGAAAACGACCGGTAGGAAGACCTAAGAAGAGGTGGCTGGACCAAGTGAAAGAGGACATAGGAACAAGAGGAATCAGCTGGAATGTCGTCTTGAGAGAAGAGTAGTACATGGACAGACAGAAGTGGAGAGTGCTCGTAAACCACACCCGGGCAACTGGAGTGGAAAACTGATGATGATGATGATGATGGAATAAAATACTTATATCAAAATCGGCTGCAATAGTATTTAGGTCAGATTCCGACAAAAACTGATATTAACAAAGAATGGGAAATCATAACCTCAGCAATTCAGAGGTCAGCAGATGAAACCATTGGAATGAAGTAGAAATTTAGGAGACAAACTGGGCTAAAAATATGGAATAAAGAAATTTCAGAAGCTGTCAAGCAAAAATAAAATATTATACTTGAAAATGATACAGCATCGAACCCCACAAAATGAGAAAGAATATAAAAACAGCAGGAACAAGGTCAAGTCACTAACGAGAAAACTCAAGCAAGAATCATGGGATAGGTTAATAAACTCAATAGAAGATGATATCCATGGTAGGCAAGAGATGGCGTATAAGTTAATGAAGCACCTCAACAGTGATGAAAGAGAAACTGCTAATATAAATGTAATCGAAGAGGAATCATGGATACAACACTACAAAGAATTGTGGCATAACGGAGAGTATGGAGAGAGTCAGGAAGATCAAGATATAGATATCGACATTGAATAAATTGACTAATAGATATAGAAGAACTTAATACTGTTCTGAAATCCTTCAAAGATAGAAAAGCACCAGGGTTATACAATATAAATACTGAGTTGTACAAATATAGTCTGATCATTCTTAAATTTAGAATGCTACATTTAATTAATCTTTGTTGGAAAAGAAGAAATATACCCGAAGAATGGAGAACAACTAAAATTATGTCACTTTTCAGGAAAGGAAATGGAAGTTTTTGCAGTAACTATCGAGGAATTTTATTAAATGTAGGCTATAAAATATATGCTAAAATAATAAACAATAGACTTAAAATCATTGCACACAATCTCCTATTGGAAGAACAATGTGGATTTAGACAAGGCAGATCCTGTACAGATAATATATTTAGCCTCAAACAGATACTGGAGAAGAAAAGAGAATTTAACTTTAATACTTATGTCGCTTTTGTCGACTATGAAAAGGCTTTTGATAGGGTAGATAGACAACAGTTATGGAATATAATGATAAAAGATGGATACCCTAAACATCTTATTCAAGTTATCCAAAGTCTGTACAAAAGGACGAGAATTGTGTTCGATCTAGGATACAAACTAACGGAAGAAATATTAATTAATCAAGATGTACGTCAGAGATGCAGCCTTTTTCTAACACTATTCAATATATAGATGAAGTAATCAGAAACTGGAAACGAATTGTGCACTCTGGAATAAAATTGAACACAGACAGATACATAAATACTATGCTCTTTGCAGATAATCAATTTATCCTTGTTACGAGCTCAACTTCGCCTACCTTATGGCTGCTTCTCCGTCTTGATTTAGTGCACACTATATTGCGCTGCTCTATGAACCTTCTGCTTGCTATGCTGTCTCACCACTGCTTCATCTGCTACACCGCCACGCGCAATCTCCGTGACGTCACCTAGTTCTAGTGTGTTCTCGAGCTCGCTTCGCTCCGTGTATATATACTCGCCGCTTTCTCCTGTCCGGGGATCAGGTGTGACTTGGTGTTGTAATCGGCAGTGGGAGCTCAAGCCCTGCACCGGCTGGTCCGAGTGCATTTGGACTTTACTTGGTTCTCCGTTACGTGTTGGGTGAGCAGACTTTTACTGTAATTATTTACCATTCATTTTAATTTCGCCCTCTCATTCATCATATGGGCTTGAATAACGCTTCGATATTGAACTATCGTCCCTTCAGGACACAGCGAAATTTCACGGTGCCAAATTATTGACTTTGACTTTATGATGGAAATATGAAGGAGGAAGCGTGCTGGGCTTCAAGTTTTGAACAGTTGTACTGGAACCTTTTCTCTCGTTTGGAGCGGACATCGTACCCTGGTCAATCCCCTTTCCCTGCTTGAATCTCTTTCCCGATTTTTCCTTATTTTCGTCTACCTTTCGTACCTCTAGTAACATATTAATTTGTAGCTTGGTGCTCTGCTAAATTTTTACACTTCATCTGGCGTGTGCCTTTCGATTATTCTGGTGTCTACTTGCTTTAAAAAGAAAAAAGGTGTGCCTTAGTTTTAGGGGGATAGCCTGTTCTTTTATCACGTGCCTTTGTGAGCACTGGAAAAATTCCTTTTAACTAATGTTAATTTTCTTGTTCCTGTTTCCATAATTCCTTGCTACTTTTGTGGCATTCGCGTGAACATTGGTATAAAATTTTATTCTGGTTTCGTGCTTGGCGCCCCCCCCCCCCCCAAGCTCTATTGTGGTTTGGTGATTACCCCTTTAAGATACGTACACTAAACAAAAAAAAAAAAGGAGAGAAAACCTGTTGATAATTTGTACAATTTCCCACTTGAATGGTGTATCAAACGGTCGAAGTTCTCATTCTTATAGTGTAAACAATTGTTATTTCTTGGAGTTGTTTTAATATATGTGTTCATTTTTTGAAACCTGTGCTTGTGGGAGTTTTCTTGAGTGTTCTTCTTCCCCCCCCCCCTTTTCCACGTGTCCCTACCGCGATAGTTCCTCTGGGGAAAGGCCCCATAATTGAAATCACCACTTGATTTGGGATGTGATCACTGCTATCTGGTTATTCTAGACACGACATTTAAATATTGGTGTTACCTCACTTTACGCCCTTCCCTGCGCATTGCTCTGCTGAGTCCTCTTCCCCCCCGCACCGGCAAGTATTTCTTGAGTCCCTTTGCTTACTTTACGTCGAACTTGGTCGGTTTATGCTTAGTGATTGCTGCAAGCACTTGAAAGTACATATCTGTTTAAATGTGTCAACGCTCACCGTAACATCCTGCAGGATGATGAAGATAAACTCCAGAAATCGATACATCAGCCATTTGTAAATGTTATAATCTTCGACTATCCAGAACGAAAACCAAAGTTATGGCATGGCAAGGGAAATATCCTATCAGAGTGAAGATAATAATTGACAATCAACCAGTAGAACAAGTCTCAAATTTTAAGTACCTTGGTTGTGAAATATATTTTAATGATGATGACGAGATGAAGAAGAAGCTTCATCGATTTCAATATATGTGTGGGACAATTCGTCGAACACTGAAATGAAAAGTAAGAGAAGATACTCAACTTAAATTCTATAAGACTATGGCTGTACCAAATTTGTTATATGGAAGTGAGACATGGATGGATAAAACAAGCTATAGGAATAAAATACAATAATCTGAAATGAGATACCTAAGATCAGGAATGTATGCAGCCACGTTTGATTACTATCTGTCAAACCAGAGACTATACACTTCCTCTGATCACGGAAGTATTCTATTCTCTGCTAGATACTCTTTGATTCTCTGACCTTCTTCACATTCTGAATATGTTCAACAGATGGCAGAACGTTGTAATAACTTACATGCTGCTTAGAGAAAACAGTCTACGTACGTACAGACGGGAAGATATGACGTCGACTAGCCTTCTGTATGACCATTAAGAAAGCACAGAGACAAACTCTTGAAAATATGGGTGTCTACTTACCCGAACCAGTATTCATCCACGGCCAATTGTTGCACTATCTCGGGCAAGATCGTTCAACATTGTTAAGATCCACATACGGCCGAATGGTTTAAGCACAGAGAATATTGTATGGAAAGAAGTGTTATACATTACATTACCTGGATTAAATGTTCTGAAGAGGGCAGGCGATACAATATGATTGCGACAGGCATATAAGGAGAAGTTATCTGATCTATTTATAAGGAATGCTGCGATGCAGCACAGGTCCACTAGTTACTAGTAAACTGAATCTAGCGAAGAAGTCAGCTAAGGTTAACATAATGGTAAGCATAATTGGCAGTCAAGCAAATTTTAGGGAAACATGGAAGGGTATGAACAAGAGGAGTGTGTATGTGACGATCTTCAGAATGCAGAAGTATTCAGTCAGCAGTATGTAAAAATTGTTTGTTACAAGGATAATGTCCAGGCAGAAGAGGTGACTTAATACTAACGAAGTACTGAGATTTACCTACGACAAAAATGCCATTCATAATTAGATACTAAAGTTTAAAACTAGAAAAGCGGCTGGAATTGATAAGATGTCTGGGGATATACTAAATACATTGGGCTGGGATATAGTACCATATCTGAACTACTTATTTGATTACTGTTTGCATGAAGGAGCTAATACAAGTGCACGGAGAGTTGTTGTAGTATCCCCTGTGTATAATGGAAAGAGTGATAAACATAAAGCCGAAAATTACACGCCAGTCAGTTTGACATGCGTTGTATGTAAGATTTAAGAAAGCATTATTTCCAATTTTATTGGACATGTTTGCGAAATAAATAACTGGTTCGATAGAAGGCAGAGATATAGAAGGTGGCTAATACTAACGAAGAATAGAAATTTAGCTACGATAAAAATGGCATTTGTAAT
Organism: Anabrus simplex; assembly: GCF_040414725.1. Classification (NCBI taxonomy): domain Eukaryota; kingdom Metazoa; phylum Arthropoda; class Insecta; order Orthoptera; family Tettigoniidae; genus Anabrus; species Anabrus simplex. The sequence continues at coordinate 139,194,055 of NC_090267.1, forward strand.
AAGATACAAACGTTGAAAATTGGAAAACGGACTGGAATAAGAATTTTGGTGATATACGGAAGATAATGGGTTGGGATATAGTACCATATCTGAAGTACTTATTTGATTACTCTTTCCATGAATGAGGTATAAACTATTTGGAGAGTTGCTATAATAGACCATTTCTATAAAAGAAAGAGAGAGAAACTTAAAGCCGAAAATTACAAGCCAGTCAGTTTGACATATGTTGCATGTAAGATTTGGGAAATCATCATTTCTAATAATTGGACATGTTTGCGAAATTAATAACTGATTCTATAGAAGGCAGTTCGAGTTTAGAAAAGGTTATTCCACTGAAGCTCAACTTTTAGAGTTCCAGCAAGGTAAAAGTAGTTATCTTAAATTCAGGAGGTCAAATGCATTGTATAGCGATTGACCTATCTAAGGCGTATGATAGAGTAGATCATGGCAGACTACTGGAGAAAAAGAGTGCAACTGGACTAGACAAAAGTGTGACTGAATAGGTGACTATATTTCTAGAAAATAGACTCAGAGAATTAAAGTAGGTGAAACATCTGATCCTGTAATGATTAAGAGGGGAATTCCTCAAGGCAGTATTATTGGACCTTTATGTTTCCTTATACATATAAATGATAGGAGTAAAGCACTGGAAACAGATATAAGGCTCTTTGCGGGTGCTGTTATACTGTATATAGTAATAAATGCGTTGCAAGATTGTGAGCAACTGCGAAAAAGATCTCGACAATGTTGTGAGATGGACAGCAGGCAATGGTATGATTATAAACGAGGTTAAATGTCAAGTTGTGAGTTATAATAATAGGAAAATTCCTTTCAGTGTTACTGCGTTGGTGGGGTTAAAGTTCCTTATGGGTTCACTGAAAGTAACTAGGTGTTAATATAAGGAAACATTTTCATTGGGGTAATCACATAAACGGTACTGCAAATAAAGGGTACGGATCACTGCACATGGTTTTGAGGGTATTTAAGGGGTGTAGTACGGATTTGTAGGAGAGCGCATATAAGTCTCTGGTAAGACCCCAACTAGAGTATGGTTGCAGAGTATGGAACTCTCACCAGGATTATTTCATTCGAGAACTGGAAAGAATCCAAAGAAAAGCAGATTTGTCCTGGGTTACGAAAATATTGCAAAGTTTGTTATGACCAAATGTTTCAAATTCTACTTGTTATTTCATAAGATGTGAAAGAAACAGGCCACTTTCCTGCTATTTATGAGAAAGTACTTCGTCGTTAGTGACGCGTAAGATTAGAGGGCATATAAAATTTACTTTTATGAGGATTGTTCAATTTAAATATAGACTGGCTTCTACATACTTACATAGTATTACGTATTGTTCAGCATTAACTGTATCACAACGATGGTATGCGGATGACAGCTCAAGGGAGTCTACAGATAATGAGTCCCACCATTTAGGCACCTGTCTCAGCGCTGAACAAGTTTCTCAGTACACTCCATTTCGAAGGACACTTGTAGCAATTTGAAAAACTCCTCCACAAGCATCACGGTCCGCTTGATCGGTGGGGAATCCAAATACACTATAGACAATACTGGACACTTCCGCATTCTCCCATACTAAACTGCGAGACATGTTGACAGGGGCACACCGTCCGGCTCCATGGTTAAATGGTTAGCGTGCTGGCCTTTGGTCACAGGGGTCCCGGGTTCGATTCCCGGCAGAGTCGGGAATTTTAACCAGGATTGGTTAATTTCGCTGGCACTGGGGCCGGGTGTATGTGTCGTCTTCATCATCATTTCATCCTCATCACGACGCGCAGGTCGCCTACGGGAGTCAAATCAAAAAGACCTGCACCTGGTGAGCCGAACATGTCCTCGGACACTCCCGGCGCTAATAGCCATACGCCATTTCATTTCAGTGGCACACCTGGCTGCCCGACCTTAAACGTAAGGTGGTAAGATTGAAACTACACAAGTTACATGTTAAAATTGATAGAAATAATGAAATTCAATAATGATTTCATTTTTCCCGAATTCTTGGCTGAATGGTCAGCGTTGAGGCCTTCTCTTCAGAGATCACAGATTCGATTCTCGGCGGTATTGTAGACTTTAATCGCGTCGAATTAATTCTTCTGGTTTGGTGACTGGGTCTTTGTGTTTGTACCAACACTATTTCCTCATGTTCAGACAAAACACTAAACTTCCAACCATTACAAAAACAAGCAATTGTGATTACTAGTCCTCGGATTTTTAGGGGCTAATTTTTATTTAGCTGCCTAAATAGGCTATCAGTTCTAAAATATTTTTAGGCAGCTTCTATTTTACGTATTTTAATAGGCATCAATTAAAATACCACGCTTATTTTGCTAAATTGACAATAACTCGTCGGGGGGAAATATAAAACAAGTTTCCCTCACTTCTGCTGCAAACGTCACATAATATAATTTTATCATCCGATGTGAAATGGGGAAACTCATGTAACTTTTTAATAAAAGGCTACTTGGAAACTGACACTTTCGGCATAATTCACACACCGAACTAACGGGAATATCGAAATGTTCTCACAGAATGAAATGGCGTTTTTCAGTGGACACTGTCTCCAGCTTCGTGACAGACTGCGGAAGTGTTCGCTGCGGGAGGTTCTTAAGGCTTTTATGGGTATGTGGTTTACAGCTTTCGGATTTTAAGATTTTGTTTAAGATACTGAAAACGAGTCAGCAAATATAGGCAAATATAGATTCCAACGTCAATTCAGGCACTTTTAGGCACTATAGGACCACAGTTTCTAACATTATAAATACATGAAACATGTAAATACAACTTCATTTTAAGTTCTGCCTTAAAGAATAAAATAGGCTTTTCTCTAAAATCCGAGGTCTAGTCATTACATCCCTCCATATAGGGTTGGAGTGATGAAGGGCATTCGGCCGTAAAAATAGGGCCAAATCCACATGTTCGACGCAGATCACACCGGCAACCCGACAGATCTGGGGAAAGCGGTAGATAAAAAAAGTATTTTTTTCTGTATTTTGTTTTAATTTTCTTCATGTAATTAATCTGAGATAAGAATACGTGACAACTAAATGTTAAACCTAATGCGACGTGTACACTAATATTTTACAATATTGGAATTTACTTAGAATGTTTTGTCTCGAGGAAAGCGGAAGAAAGATTTCTATAGCTGAACAAGTTCAAAGTTATTGCAATCAAAAGCAGCACAAATCTTACCAAACATGGTTCAGTGCTTTATGGTTGTAATTCCAAAATGTTTTATCACCGCATAAATAAGAAGTTTCACAGAAATCTTCTTCTTAACGCAAATCCAAGATCAAAATTTTACACCGCATAAGCTGATCGGTATTACTACTACACTCAGTTTTAAGGTCGTCCCGCTCGGTGCGCTAGCAATCAATGTCTTGCAACGACATTAAAAATATAGACTGCTAATCTGATGGCCATCTTTGAATCTACTTGAACCACTGGCAGCCATGACACTTGTAGGCAAGACATATGCTTATTTCCTCTGAATCTGCCATAGAAAGGCTCTGCAGAAGTTGTTGTGTGATGGAGTACGGTCTTTGAGAAGGTGTGCAAGGTTAAAATAAATAAATAAATAAATAAATAAATAAATAAATAAATAAATAAATAAATAAATAAATAAATAAATGTAGGCTATGAATTCAGTCGAATGAAGTCAGGCGAGGTTTGACCAAGAGAGGTCCGGTAGAAATATTAAAGTGGTAAAACTGGTGGGATACCGTATGTGGAAGGAATGCTACACTCAACCAGGGGTCAGGTGTTCTCAACTTTAGAATCTGGGGTTACCCCATTTAGTGGCCCCTTACGACACGCAGAGGATGCCGTAGAGATGTTGTACACCGCAACCAACGGACGTCTGTGCTACATGTCACTCAGCAGTTCTTAGAAAGTAGCCATAAGTAGCAAAAAGCATAAAACGTAACAAACCAGACAAAGAAGCAAAATTAAAAAATTATACCAGAATGACACTGAAGGTATGTCATGAAAGGCAGGGTATCTTTCTCTACGCGTGTGAATTCCTCAATGAACTGCTGTACGTATAACATGTCTTTCTGTAGTGAATGACTTTATTGTTAGTGCATGACGCCGAATTATCCATTCTTCTACACACGTAATTCTCGTTTTAACCTAGCAAATGCTCACCATATTCACTGCGCTTATTTCATTATAACATCAATGCAACATTAAGCATGTTTGAAAATGTCGTGTTTATTCTTAAATATATCTTTAATTTGCAATAATGTATAATCTCATCAATTCATTGAACTGATAAGGGCTACCTGTCAAGACCAAGAAGTGGCAGCCGCCATGACAGTTGTAGGCAAAAGTTAGTTCGCTGTGCTTCAACCAGGGGCGCTGTAACGAGTATGTTTAGCAGTCTATATATCTTTAATGTCGTTGATGTCTTGCGATATTTGGTAAAACGCGTACTATTCAGAGCCTTCTTTAACAGTCCCAAGATGTGACTGTCGCAAGGGGGCAGATCCATTATGCCGGCTTAGGACCAAAACAGCGTATCTACAAAAATAGCCAAAATGGCGTATTTCATGGTGTTTCTTATTTACTGTAGAATGAAACATATTTACTGCAAAAACATCGTAAGTGTAATTTTAATACTTTTCGAAATAAGCCTCTAGCGTAATTAACTTCCGCAAAATATTAATACCTAAAAATCGTAAGTTAATCGCTTTGCTGCTAAGAGATATGAGGACTTTTTAGAGCAGAATTATTGCAAGTGGGGTGACGCTACTTTGGTTCTAACTGAATTATTGGCACGTACTAAATGGTTATTATCCTTTTCACCTTTTTCCTTACTATAATATTGCTGTAGTGTCAACCCTTTGATGTTCCCCATTTACCCCCAGCTGCCTGGCTGGAATTACCATGTTTTCTGGCAGGGACATTTAAATCCCAATGGACGCAGCAGTATAAATATCACCCTTTAAAGAAAACAACACAGTAGTCAAACGAATAAAGATATGCATATACATTCATTTGCATTTCGCTTCGAAATGATCAATTGTTATATATTATTTACTTTACTTTTCATCCCAAAAGTAATTTAAAAAATATTCCGAACTCCCGGAAGGTAAATAATGATTTGAACCGGCATTGTTTTTTCGTATTTCCAGTTCATCTGAAAGATAATTGCGATATTACTAGTAACATTTCTTTGCAGCCCTTCCCCTCAGTCTTCACATAATATTTGTTCACGTTTTTGTGATTCTCCGATTCATCATCATTGCTACATTCATCAGAATATTATTAATTGATTTGGAATTGAAGCTTTCGTATCAAGGACTAATTCCCATTTCAACAGATAAGTACAATGATCTTCTTGATTTATGTGACAGTGGAATAATAAGATCACAGCATCTATATTTACGGCTGAGCTTACAGCCATTTTGGGGGCCCTCGAATACGCTGCAAATCTTCCTGAGCGGTTGATTGTGGTGTTGTCTGATTCTAGATCAGCACTGCAGAGTCTACAAACCATTAACTCACGAGATTATTGCACAGGTACATCGACTTGAGACACAGAGGAAGAAAGTTTCATTTGTGTGGGTAAAAGCCCATGTAGGAATCCCAGGCAATGAGCTAGCAGACAAAGCAGCACGATCTGCTGCCACTGAAGGCCAACAGATTTACACGACAGTTCCAGCATCGGATTACACCTCCTTGCTTCGTCGACGGCAATTGACGGCGTGGAACAACGAGTGGCATGATACCTCCCAACAACGCGGAAAACACTATGCCACTATCCATCCAGATATTCCAAACGTTCTTTGGCACCATCAGCGTCCCTATTCGCGTCAATTCATCAGAGCAATCGCAAGAATGAAGTTTCATCGTGGTTGTTTCCCTCAGCATCTGCACAAAATCCAAGTACTACGATCTCCCTTCTGTTCATGTTCAGCTGATACAGTTGCCGATCTTAATCATATATTCTTTGGATGTCCACACCACTTTGTACGCACTACTTGCCTACTTCAAAATTTATTGGCATTAGGATACCAATTACCCCCTATTCTTTCGTCAATTCTCCACAAAAGTGTTCAATCTGCTTACTTTGAGTTATATGCATTTCTTTCTGACATTGGACTGCGAATCTAAGTCCTTCACCTAGCATCGAACTTACCCTATAGTACTACAACACTCCTACCTTCTTCTGATCCACGGCCTAGTCACGCGTACCACTGGATGTCCTCGCAGGCATTATGATGAGAAGACGAATCCATCTCTCCTGTCTCCGAGCAACAAATAAATTAAAACATAAGTTCCTATAAAACTCCCTTCTATTCATAATTCACTGGCTGAGTGGGCTTCGACCCGAATGCAAAAAAAAAAAAAAAAAAAAAAAAAAAAGATCACAGCACCACGCATTCTACAGATAACTTCACATGGTGCCATAACTGACTGCACGAGTGATGCTGATTAATAAATTAATCCACAATGGCATAATAATGTGTGTTTTAATGATTATGCTTGAAATATAACAAGACAAAAGCAATACATTTGGTCACAGCATTGTAGTTAATTTCATGATGCATTGTTGATTTGATACCTATTGCACCTGCATTTTTAACAGATAACTAGATGATGTACCCGTGCTTCGCTACGGAATTCTACATTGTATTCAGAATTCTAGGTTAGGTAGTGTACACGTTGTGAGCAAGATTGTGTAAATTGCAAAGCTCTTAACGTTACCCTAGAAACGTGACGGGGAAGTCACCAAACGTCTCTTCTCACATGAAGAATGGGTTAGGAAATTTTCATTGTAACGGTAGGCCCGCTTGCCTACTATCAATCACAATCATGTTGGGGAGTTTTCATTATAATTTGTAGGCACTCAATCTCCACCTACCGTTTTACATCCTCAGAAAGACTTTCTTAGCAGTTTTCCCAACTGAAATGAACATATGCCATTACAATGACGTCAGTAGGAATGGCACGATTAAAAGCAATACTTTCATATGAAATACTCGATCAACTTTTAACGAACAGTACTAAGCTGCTGATCTAAGAGTCCAAAGTTCGAGAGCTGGAATGACCAAGCCGCAGACAGCCATGATCCGTGAAAACTCTTCGTCTTTTTCCGGCGGCGGTGGGGGGTGCGGGTGGAGGTGGGGGTTGAATAGTGGACAGTCCCAGGGCAAAAACTATGCTAGTTTGCTAATCGGTTTCCTTGGAGTACCCGATGAATCGGAAAATCTCAATTCACTACACTTGGCGCGGAAAGAACTATCGACTTGGAGGCAAATTCTTCCTCCAAGCTAGCTTCACTGCTAATTTGGAATAAAATGGATGTAGAATTTAATAAAAGTGAAGAGGAAGAAGCTTTTCTTAAGAAACAGCTCTTTTCAGGGTTTAATTTTAAGTTATTTAGTGAATTGTGGTGCTATAATTTGGAATAGGCCTAAATTGTAATTCTAGACCAGGTCATTCTACTACTACTACTACTACTACTACTACTACTACTAACTGAGCCTTTGCCTTAAATGTGCACACTGCTCATTCAAAACAGAGCGTAAGAGTAAGGATCGAATAGCTGGAATACTATGATGAACCAGTGTGTTACGTACCAGCAGTATGAGGAAATGTATGAACCAGAGGAATGGCATGCTAAAGAAGAAAGTTTTCTAATTCTCCAGCTGTTATACTCGGTACGCAGCAGTAATCCCATCTGTCGGAGTTCAGTGGCAGCATAAGAGGCAATGAACATCACAACAAACAGTGGTCAATATAATGTTATTGTTGATCAATTTTAAGAGCTTTCGATATTGTAGGCCTTCACATTTAGTTTTCTTCCGACTCTGAAATACCACTCCTATCATAGTCGGTACGGTAAAAATGAATAAAACAAAATGATTGGAAATTGTATTCTCTCTAACTTTTGTTATCTAGTACTTTTCGATAGGACCAATAACATAGGTACGTAAAAATTAAATATTTGATGCCATCCCCTAAACTACAATTTCATCCAGGGTGAATAAAATTGTTTACAGCTTATACTGTACTGTAGTTTCTTATTCCCCGACTCTACATACCGATTTTCATTAAATACTATTCACCCATTTTCTCGTGGCTCGGCGTTGGTATGGACTTAGCAACAAAAATACAAATTCACGGATATCTCTGTTATTATACCCGGTCCGGTAAAAATGTATAAGACATAAATGATCGGAAATTCAATTTTATATAACGTTAGTTACGTAATATTTATCGATAGGACCACTAATAATATAAATATTTGAGAATTCAATTTCAGGTCTTCCCCTACACTACCATTTCACTCAGCGTGAACAAAATAATTTAAAGCCTAGATTGTAGTGGTTCATCCCCTGACTTTACATACCGATTTTCATTAAATACCCTTCAGCCGTTTTCTCGTGATGCGTGTACAGACAGACAGACAGACAGACAGACAGACAGACAGACAGACAGACAGACAGACAGACAGACAGACAGACAGACAGACAGACAGACAGACAGACAGACAGACAGACAGACAGACAGACAGACAGACAGACAGACAGACAGACATTACGGAAAAGTAAAAAGTGCATTTCCTTGTTACTGTGGACCTGACCGATACCCAAATACCATTATTTTCAAATTCTGAGCAATGTACAGACAAAACTCTTATTTTATATATATATAGATGTCAAATGATACTTTGCGGTTATAAAATGATTCATAATAAATACACACTTGGACTGAATTTGACTGTTTTATGATACGTATCTTGCATACACTAGTGTAAATTAATTTCAATTGAGAAATGATTAAAGCCAAAGTGGCGTATCTCTGTTATCGGCCATTAAAATTCTATACCACAGAATATAACATTGCATGTAAGAAATAAGTACATAATATTATTTGGGAATATGTTGTTGATATATTAAAGAATCAGCGATTTTCAAATCAATAAATATGTACGAGGGTTGTAACTTAAATTGTGGCAACACTGCTGTGGAGACGCTATGCAACGGAATCTAATATTGTCGCTGATAGCACACGTTGGTTACATACCTACCTTACCTCTGAACAAATGGACTCGCCCGTCCCACATCACCTGCGTGCGCACAAGCGAGAGAAACACAGTCACGTGTGAGCTAGCGGTCTAACGTAACGTTGTCACTATGTTTTCCAAACATGAACAACGGAGTTGGATCAAGATTGAATGTGCCAGAGGTCGTACAGCACGACAGTGTCATCAAGGTCTTCTAGACCACGCCCCGTTGTACTCGTTTGGACATAACAATTAAACAAGAATAGACCTTCTAATATTCCCCATACTCAGTGGACGGGCGTCTTGGACTGATCACGTTCTGAGCTGTTACCGTAGACACAAAACCATACAGAACTATCTCTTGACTGCTCTGTAAATTATTTGGAGTGTTGCTAGCCAACTCTACCCATGTTCCAACTGAACAAACCACAGAATAAATTATCGCCATGGAAGTACATTTCTATATCCTATAATTTTTATGGACATAAAATCAATTCATTACACGGGACATCTGCGTTCCTTTAAAACACTGCAGGGGACAAATTCATAGATAAGCATTCAAAGGGCTTCAAATGAAGTTTTGTTTAGTTAATCTTTATTGCTCATAATAATAGTACATACACAAATGGATGTTTCAGTATCCTTCCTTGCTAACTTTATAAACCCATTTACACTTGTTTATAGTATATAATCCCATAGGAAAATGTTATTTACGATATTAGACGATTTGCATAATGCAGAATTATTAACGTTCTTTGATTACCATTCCACTAAGTGCTCCTTGCGCTGGCTGTATATGCTAGCACTAATACATGGCTACACAAATATTAATATAGCTTTTTAGATCACTTTTATTACCCTACTCCCCGATGCCATGTGCGATACTATTATTGTAATGTGCAGCCATAAACGAAACCGAGGCATTTCAAATACATCTCTTATGGAGTATAAATTATATGTGCATACAGTAATTCATATATAATCACGAAAGTGGGTCAGATTCCCACAAGAAAACAACACACTCCCTGTTTTCCTCTATCAAAAAGGTAGCGGAAAATATACATCGTAGCTCATTATCCTAGAGTTTCGGTCACCGACAACACAAGTCTAATCAACTAAGGGTAAACATTCAACGCTTGGGTAAGAATTTAACTTCCAGAGTGATATTTTTCAAAATTTCCGACTCAAGAATTTGTTGGCATTGTGTAACTTGCGACATCATAAGAACAAACAATACATCTGATTGACAATGGACCTGTTTGGCTTGATCCAAACATATTTCAATAAAATATGAGTGAATTATCAACAAAATATTCTATATATAATAACAATACGGTAATAATAATATAATATAATATAATATAATATAATATAATATAATATAATATAATATAATATAATATAATATAATATAATATAATATAATAATTATTATTATTCCGGGGATTCCGTGGAATGCAGAGGTGTAAGAAGGTGTCGGGGGGAATGGGTGAACAGGTAAATGACCAGAGCATCAGTTAAAGCAATACATTTTTGAAATTGTACTTTTCCTTTTTTATTTTAAAATTTGATAGATAATTTGAATGTTAATAACGATGAACTGTCAGTCCTCACAACAATAATGACTTAAAGTCAAAAGTCAGGTACAAGGATTGGGTAGAATTATCAACAAAGTAACATATGCGGGATGAGCATTGTAGCTCTGAATGTACACTATTTTACAAGAGCATATTTGCTTCACTCACTTACATACTAGGAGACTTAGCTCCGAAAGGTACTGTAGTCCAGCCTCAAAGAGGTACAAGCTTCTTGAGGAATAATTTTTTACAGCTTTCAAAAACAGTCTTCACTGTCACTTCTGCTCAACAGTCTGTTACACACTCGTTTATCAATAATTACGGCAATGAGTGCCCATACTAAATGGCCTTAATGTAAAATTAAACGGTTTAAGACATCCGGCTATGAACAAAGGCTACGAGACGAAACACTTGCACTCCTTATAGAAAAACACTAAACATCCTAAATGGGCGTATGGCCCGAAGTTGCAGAGGCTAAGCCTGTACTGCAGAGGGGTGACTAAATGAAAACTATTAAAACGCCGAAGGAGAGCGAAGAATTTGAAGGTTTAGAAAATTTTTATCACCCCATGCCAAGCTGAATGAGAATCAATAGAGGGTGAACACTCTGTTCCCTTAATTTACGTGTTTCCCAGCAGGGATTTGAACAGGGTCCTCAGACATTACATTTAAACAGTGACTTTAGAACTTTACATTAATAAAAGAAGTTTGAAACCTTCCCCTCAAGTTATATTTCCGGAACTATCAGATGTTAAGCAATTTCTGTCGTTACTTTGAGTAGGTGGGCCTTCCGACGATGGCAGGGACAGTTGCCTCCTTATTACGCCGCACACACACTAGATCGGAGCGATGAATGTGATAATACGGCCCTAAACTGCCCAGCTTGTACAGCATCTCAGAGAGGAAGATTCCAGAATTCTCCTGACATAGGCAAATGCCTGTACACACCACCTATTTTAATTGGCTACAGAAATATACACAAAATTCCTGATGGTTAGTAACTTTCTTTTCTTTTTTTTTTTTTTTTTTTTTGCTAGTTGCTTTACGTCGCACCGACACAGATAGGTCTTATGGCAACGATGGGACAGGAGACGGAAGGAAGCGGCCGTGGCCTTAATTAAGGTACAGCCCCAGCATTTGCCTGGTGTGAAAATGGGAAACCACGGAAAACCATCTTCAGGGTTGCCGACAGTGGGGTTCGAACCTACTGTCTCCCGAATACTGGATACTGGCCACACTTAAGCGACTGCAGCTATCGAGCTCGGTGGTTAGTAACTAAGGAAGAAGGAAGCCGTAGGAGTGTTGACAACATAGATACTTTAAAAAGCAGTCTACAAAAACTTGAGGTTTACCACCTTCAAATAATTGAAATTCCCTTCAGATTTAGTTGTCCTTGATTCTGCCGAGGTTCAAGTATCTTAAGTTGTTCCGGATTCACCACACAGACGGGCTTCTAGAAGGCGCTCAGTTCAACGGGACGGAAAAGGTTTAACCCAGTGCAACAACAACAACAACCACTACTACAACAGCGACAATAATAATAATAATAATAATAATAATAATAATAATAATAATAATAATAATAATAATAAGACGCGCAATTCAACGGGACGGAGAAGGTCTTTTTGTTAAAAGGGAAAGTACCGAGTGAAATTCACAGAGAAATGTTAGAAGTGAATGATGCTGACTGTCTAGGTCGCAGCAAGATCTCTAGATGGTGAAAATTCTTTGAAGTGGGTTTGTACTGCGGTCAGTCTGTGACTATTTCAACACCACCCACAGTCAGAGGCATTGAGGCGAGAATTCAAAATGATGACGTCATGACTTTCTGGAAGGTGTAGTACAAAAAACTCGTGTCCTCATCTCGAGGTGGTGCAGCTTTCAGGTACACCCCCAGTGGAGATGAGCTACATGTACCATTTCTACTACATACCAGTCCTCCTGCCATTCTTAAATTTATGGCAGTACCGGGAATCGAACCCGCCCCCAGGACGGCAGCTAATAACAATAACCGTTTTCTACGGAGGCGGACGGAAGGTGTAGTGACTTGCTATGACGTACCACTCCACACCCGAAACAAAAACAGACCAGCAAGGTGTAAACAATATCCGGCTCCCCATTACCGAAGAAATTCAAGGTCACACAATTGTTGATAATGCTCATCCAAAAGTTGTGGCTTCTGTTCTTACACAAATTGAAAAATATTTCCGGGAGTTACGCAGTCCAGGCAGCCCTTGCACCATCCTGACTTTCACTTCTTCAGACCACTGAAGAAATTCCTATGAGGTGAACGATTCGGCTCAGATGACGAAGTGAGATCGGTGGCGCATTGGTGTCTATACTCCCACCAAACGGAGTTCTATTGACGAGGCATATTCAACTTAGTGTCATGATCGGACAAATGTCTTTAGTGAAATTGTTCTGACGTGACTAACTGCAGAACAAATTAAGTGCCTTATTGATGATGACACGGATAATATTTTACTTCCTGCCTTTGACGAACTCTGTCCGCATTTTAACCACTCATGATCTATTAGTTCTAGCAACACCATTTTTTGGTATTGTTAATTTATGTGATTTTCCACATTTCTTATATTTAAAAAAAAGGTAAAACCTATAATTATTTCGTGCATAATTTTACCTTTCATCAGATATATGGTAAAAAAAAATATGTGGGTTATTTTTCGCTCGGCTCTATATATGCCATTAATATAATCTTGTATTAGCACAAACGAGCAATCTGCTGCATGCGTGCTCAGAATCACTCATGTTATTATGGTGTGGACAGTCTATGTAACAACAACATGCGTTCGACAAAGTTCTGATGTCTTAATTGATCATCCCATCGAGTTTCATTATAATTGACGCCTTCGACACATCATAATTCATTAAAACTGCCGCAAAGGATTGCGTTTCTTGAATTAAGTGTTATTTTGCGGCAGTATGACTATTACAGCTAAGTTTATGATGTCAATTGATGATCCTATCAAGTTTTATTGCTATCAGCCTGATGCAACACAAACATTTCTCTTGTGAGATGATTACCATTCCCCTTCAGCTGATGATAAATCAGATATTGAAACCATCGATATTACGACAAGCGGTTTTATTCCCTTCTGTGCGGTTTTTATTGAAGGCTGAAGTAAACGTAGAGACGAATGGAGGAGGATAGGTTACCTAGGAGAATAATGGACTCTGTTATGGAGAGTAAGAGAAGTAGAGGTAGACCAAGACGACGATGGTTAGACTCGGTTTCTAACGATTTAAAGATAAGAGGTATAGAACTAAATGAGGCCACAACACTAGTTGCAAATCGAGGATTGTGGCGACGTTTAGTAAATTCACAGAGGCTTGCAGACTGAACGCTGAAAGGCATAACAGTCTATAATGATAATGTATGTATGTATGTATGAAGTAAACGTAGAGATGATCTGATGACCCTTGAGTAGTATTCCAAACCTAGGAAAAAAGAGCAAAACATACATGACCGTACAAGCACTGAAGTGACTAACTGCAGAACAAATTAAGTGCCTTATTGATGATGACACGGGTAATATTTTACTTCCTGCCTTTGACGAACTCTGTCCGCATTTTAACCACTCATGATCTATTAGTTCTAGCAACACCATTTTTTGGTATTGTTAATTTATGTGATTTTCCACATTTCTCATTAAAAAATGAAATTGATCATTTCTCCGCGATAAATAAAGCACAAAGAGAACGAGGGAAAGAAATTATGAAATAAGGTGTAACGTCTGAGTCGTTAGAGACCACATAAATATTACATATAATGTGATTAATTAGAATCTGTTTATTTAAACTCCATATGATATAATGTATATATCTGTTCACAGTTTCGTTTTTACGTCGCACCGACACAGATAGGTCTTATTTCGAGGATGGGATGGGAAAGGCCTAGGAGTGGGAAGGAAGTGACCGTGGCCTTATTTAAGGTACAGCCCCAGCATTCGCCTGGTGTGAAAAAGGAAAACCAACGGGCGAGTTGCCCGTGCAGTTGGGGGCACGGAGCTGTGAGCTTGCATCCGGGAGATAGTGGGTTCGAATCTCACTTTCGGCAGCCCTGAAGATGGTTTTCCGTGCTTCTCCATTTTCACGCCAGGCAAATGCTGGGGCTGTACCTTAATTAAGGCCACGGCCGCTTCCTTCCAACTCCTACCCCTTTCCTATCCCATCGTTGCCATAAAACCTATCTGATTCGATGCGACGTAAAGCCATTAGCGAAAAAAGGAAAACCACAGAAAACCATCTTCAGGGCTGCCGACAGTGGGGTTCGAACCCACTGTCCCCCGGATGCAAGCTTACAGCTGCGCACCCCTAACCACACGGCAAACTCACCCGGTGTATATATTTGTAGGCCTATATAATAACTGGGAGAATGCGCGATGGAACATTGAAGCTGGTTTCGTATTAAATGTGTTACTAGGCAGTATATTAAGTGTTGGAAGTGAATTAACATGTGGATAATAGATTTTTGAAAACTGCCTACAGGCAAAGCTGCGCTATATTGTTGGCCTTCCTGACATGCGATCTCTGTCTTGTTGTGTAAGTAGAACAATCTACGACTGTTGTGTAACTGAGGGATTTTATATCTGTGTACTATTAACATTTTTAATGGCATTTTACATTACGTCCCATTAAGTAGTTTTACGGTTTTCGCAGATGCCGAGGTGCCAGAATTTTGTCTCGCAGGAGTTTTTTATGTGCCAGTAAATCTACCGACACCAGATTGAGGTATTTAAGCACCTTCAAATACCACCGGACTGAGCCGGGATCGAACGTGCCAAATTGGTGTCAGAAGGCCAGCGCCTCAACCGTCTGAGCCACTCACCCCAGACATAGGTGTGTTCATTCTACCATGTACTGGTGACGCTCCCATGAGCCAAGGTGGAAACTTGCAATATGAGCTGCAAGAGGAAGGTCAACAACGTAGGTATCTGAGTAGAACTTCCATTTACTAGTAGTTTAATGTCACACCAACTCATGCAGGTTTTTCCTTTGAAGGCAGTAGTTGAGAAAGTGCTAGAACTGAGATGAAGAGTCATATACCTGAAGAAGGTACAGGTTTGACATTTGCCTGGTGTGAAAACGGGAAACCACAGAATATCATATTCGGGGCTGCCTACGACAGAGCTGGAACTTATCTCCTGAATGCAAACTTAACTACACAACCCGTACCGTACAGGCAACTCTTTCAGTTAGAGAAGGCTGATTACTTCGGACTGCTTGGGGATATTGCAGATTATTTAATAAAGAATGCTTCAACGTTATCAGCTTGCACCATAATATTTACTAACTAACGACTTCGAGTGAAAAGTTATAAGTCCTCAACTCAAATACAAACACAACCGAAAGGATGGGTATTTCTTGGCTAGTTTATACTCAGATTATTTTATGCATTTTACTCTAAGAACGAGTTTAAATAATAACATTCCTTACAAATTACCCTAAATATTGTTTGTCATATTTCGAACATACAGTGGAAGCTAGGGACTGATAGTGTTGCTTCTCTAAACAACTACTACTTCCACCACCCCCACCGTAGAATCTTAACAATGAAGATAGAATGATGTATTTTAACGAGATGTCTCACATGACTAGGGAAAGCTTAAATTAACTGGATACATCAGACATTCAAACAATTGATTTTAGGCATTAAATCAGAATCAACGCGCAAGCCATGATGCACTAGCTAAGAAACGTAGTTCGAGCAGAAGAAACGGATGATGATACAGGAATATTTAACGTTTATATATAGTTCATAACGCTCCATTGAGACCCTGGGGTTATTTATTTATTTCATAGTATTCAACTTCCAGAAAATCATTTTAAAAAGTTTCCTATCTTGTATGGTCCCAGTGACAACTTTTCATTTAAATTGAATAATTATGTGGAGAGAAAATAACATGTGTTAGTTCCCTGGTTAGTTGTAATTCTCATTAACTTACCTGGCAAGTTTTATTTCCCACTCCTATAGCACCCTCAGCCTCTCCATCACTTTTCTCATTTACTTCCAGGTAATTTCCTCCATTTCCTCTGTTCTCATTGCTCACATTTCCCCTTCTTTTATCCTCATTTAGCATGAATTCCCGCCGACCTGACCCCAGCGCCGACTCACACCTACGAATTTCACGGCCCACGTTTCCGAAACTAATGCGATCCATTTGTCCTAATTACTCAGCTGTGGCTCGCAGCAGACGGACACTGACGGCTACCGAGACCATTAATAGCTAGTTACTTGAAGAAAGACTTCAAAAATAGAGGGCACTCTAGCTTTCTACTTCTCATGGTAAGATTAAGGGGAGTGGAAACACTTAAACTAGAAAATATAAATTTAACTAATTTCGGAATTAAATTATTGTTCATTAATATAATATTTGTTAGTAAAATCATTGTAAAATAGTACATTGCAATGTAAAACAAGAGTAAAAAACTTCCACCATTTCAATACTCATTTATTTTAACCTAAAAGGTTATGTATATTTGAAACTAGTTTCGGTCTTGCTAGAGACCATCATCAGTCAAAATCATAAAGTTAAGGCAACGCATAAATTATAACGGATAACATTTATAAAATAAGAGTGTTTTGTTGACATCCGGTGCAAGATAAGTAAGGAGTTGAAAGATAAACACTCATTATGATCATATTTATTCTAGTGTAAGTTCGAATTATTCTCAACATTTTCTTCTAATAAGAATGCACTTTCTAAAATACTAGGTTAATCACTTAAAAACAGGGCGAGTTGGCCGTGCGGTTAGGAGCACGCAGCTGTGAGCTCGCATCCGGGAGATAGGGGGTTCGAACTCCACTGTAGGCAGCCTTGAAAATGGTTTTCCGTAGTTTCCCATTTTAACACCAGGCAAATGCTGGGGCTGTACCTTAATTAAGGCCATGACCGCTTCCTTCCAATTGCTAGGCCTTTCCTGTCCCATCGTCGCCATAAGACCTATCTGTGTCAGTGCGACGTAGAGCATTTAGCAAAGAAAAAACAACAAAAAACAAAAAAAAAACACTTAAAATATTAACACAGAGAATCTTCTTGAATTCAGTTCAGTTGAAGTAAGTTAACACAATAATGTTGATGGTAAAGTGTTCAGGTGTTTGTTTGTTTTCAGTATGGATCTTTGAAAGAGTTGAAAGAGCAAAAGCGAGGAAGTAAGGAAGTAGAATAGAGCTAAGTTGTAGATGGAAGGAAGAAGCGAAGGAACATGTACAGTAGTGTAGCCTAAGGTGGGGGTGAGGGATGTGGAATGGTGGGTGATTGCTGAAGGGAATGTGGAAAAAAATAAATAAAAGGGGTTTAGATTACTTCATTTCTCTTCATTGAAAATAAGGATTAACAAATAAAATAAAGAGTTTAATTTTTCTGATATCTCGTTAAGGTTGGAATTAAATTATTGATCCAGATGGATGAAACAGTACGGAATAATATGAAATGTATTACCTATGAAAATAATATATTCTGAAAGATTTGCTCAGTGCTTGGCAAGTCATTAGCCTGGAGCTGAGTTGGATCCTCACATATCATCACTAAAGCTTATGCGGCTATAGAGAAAACCCAAAACATGAAGACTGTGGTATAATGAGGCGTACTAGGAAACTTAAAGGGTGAAATAGTTTACCATCAATTTCTTCTCTGACACAGCCAGGAATATAACAGTACAATTGACCCTATGAGTAACACTTTTCGTAGAATTCAGGCCCACTACTCGCGTTTCGAGTGGCGTTATTCAGCACCATTCAAACTCCAGAAGCTTCCATACAGTTCCAAGTATAATTAAGGTAGACTTCAATAGAGTCGAAATTGTTCACTAGCCTGTGCCAAGAGCGTGTTTCAAATATACTTCATTCGTCAATACATAGCAACAGACAGAGATTTCCAATAAGAATTCATAATTTAATTTCGCCAATACCAGGCGAGTTGGCCGTGCGGGTAGGGGCGCGCGGCTGTGAGCTTGCATCCGGGAGATAGTCGGTTTGAATCCCACTGTCACCGAGCTCGATAGCTGCAGTCGCTTAATTGCGGCCAGTGTCCAGTATTCGGGAGATCGTGGGTTCGAACCCCACTGTCGCCAGCCCTGAAGATGGTTTTCCGTGGTTTCCCATTTTCATACCAGGCAAATGCTGGGGCTGTACCTTAATTAAGGCCACGGCCGCTTCCTTCCCACTCCTAGCCCTTCTCTGTCCCATCGTCGCCATAAGACCTATCTGTGTCGGTGCGACGTAAAGCAAATAACAACAACAACAACAAAAAATCCCATTGTCGGCAGCCCTGAAGATGGTTTTCCGTGGTTTCCCATTTTCACACCAGGCAAATGCTGGGGCTGTACCTTAATTAAGGCCACGGCCGCTTCCTTCCAACTCCGATGCCTTTCCTATCCCATCGTCACCGAAAGACCTATCTGTGTCGGTGCGACGTAAAACCACTAGCAAAAAAAAAAATCGCCAGTAGTTTATTTGTGTTGTGCTTGATACATATTATCATCAAGAGTTTGAGTACGTTCAAATCCTGCTGATATCATGACATCTGACTTGCTTTGGTTGTTATTCGTGTCATCAGTCCCTAGACTGGTTTGATGCGCCTGTCCATGCCACCCATATTATTTGCTAACCTCTTTATTTGTATCTAACTACTACATCCTGCGTCCATTATAATCCGTTATGTTCATGCTTTGATATACTCCTACTGTTCTTACACCCAACACTTCTCTCAAAACTTAACTTCAGTAGACGTGGGTGTCTCATGGTGTATATTATCAATCTTCCTCTTCTTCCCATTAAATTTCATAATTTTGTTCTCCTCTCACCAACTCGATATCTTCATTTGGGACACAGCTCACCCATGTGACCTTCAGTATTCTTTTAAACCACCACATATAAAAATGCCCTTCTTCAAAGAAATTTGAAATTTATTGAACATCTCCCTTGGTATGTTATTCCAATCCCTAACTCTCCTTACTATAAACGGATATTTGCCCCAATTTGTCCTCTTGAATTCCAACTTTATCTTCATATTGTTATCTTTCCTACTTTTAAAGACACCACTCATACTTATTCGTCTACTAATATCATTCCACGCCATCTCTCCACTGACAGCTCGGAACATACCACTTTGTCGAGGAACTCGTCTCCTTTCTCCCAAGTCTTCCCAGCCCAACCTATGCAACATTTTAGTAACGCTACTTTTTTGTAGGAGATCACCCAGAAAAATCGAGCTGCTTTTCTTTGAATTTTTTCCAGTTCTTGAATCAAGTAATCCTGGTGAGGGTCCCATACACCAGAACCGTACTCTATTTGGGGTCTTAACAGAGATTTGTATGCCCTCCCTTTACATCCTTACCCTTAAACACCCTTATAACCATGTGCAGAGGTCTGTACCCTTTATTTACAATCCCATTTATGTGATTACCCCAGTGAAGATCTTTCCTTCTATTAACACCTAGGTGCTTACAGTGATCCCCATAAGGAACTTTCACTCCATCAACGCAGTAATTAAAACTGAGAGGACTTTTCCTATTTGTGAAACTCACAACCTAATTTTTAACCCCGCTCAACACCTTACTATTACCTGCTGTCCATCTCACAACATTATCGAGGTCATTTTGCAGTTGTTCACAATTTTATAACTTATTTATTACTCTATACGGAGTAACACCATCCGCAAAATGCCTTATCTCTGATTCCACTTCCTTAGTCATGTCATTTATATATAAGAAGGTGGAAGGTAAACGCTTCCACCATTGTCAACCTCGGCACGTGATGGGGTAGAATGGTTAGCTTTACGCCCGGCTGCCTTTGACCCCAGGAATTAACCTGGTACTCATTTTTGGTGTAGGCTGAGTGAGAATCACGGCCATATGCACCTCCGGAAGTGGAAATCTCTTTTCTTAAATTTTACGACTTCCTGGCGGGGATTCGAACCCACGTCCTTCCAGGCGAACCAAGCACGCCTTTACCGCCTCGGCCAGGCAGCCCCTGTTCAATAATACTGCCTTGAGGAATTCCCCCCTTAATTATTACAGGGTCAGATAAAGCTTCACCTGCTCTAGTTTTCTGAGATTTATTTTCTAGAAATACAGCAACCCTTTCAGTCGCTCATTTGTCTAGTCCAATTGCACTAATTCTTTCCAGTAGTCTCCCATGATCCACCCTACCAAATGCTTTAGACAGGTCAATAGCAAAACAGTCCATTTGACCTCCTGAATGCAAGATATCTGTTATATCTTGCTGAAATATTATACGCTGAGCTTCAATGGAATAACTTTTCCTAATCCTGAACTGCCTTCTAACGAACCAGTTATTAATTTCGCAAACATGTCTAATATAATCAGAAAGAGTGCTTTCCCAAAGCTTACATGTAATGCTCGTCGAACCGACTTGTATGTCTATCAGCCTTTCCTTTGTATTGTACACAGTCTGACGAAACTAATTTATCAATAAATACCATTTAGAAACTACCTAAGAAAGAAGACACAAAATAACAAAATTATACCCGAAAAAGAAACAACTTAATTAAAAATAAAATGAAATGTTTCATTTATGAATGAGCATCATCAGATTCTATCAAATCACACTCGAAAATATGTACGTTCACATTCTGTTTAAATTCTGACAGGTTTGAAGTTTGGAAATTTTCTTAGTGCTCAAACAAGTGCTTTTTCACTCCTTGCTAGTCTGGCATAGAATGAAAGGTAGGGTAATACTTTGTCGATGGCGTGAGTTCTGCGGTCTAGTTTGTTAGTTAACTCTCCGTTAAGTCATGCTCCGATGAGGTTAATGACACGGAGAACTGTGCTTTTTGTTAGGTGAATTACTATTGTTATTACTGCTCCCATTATTCCTATTACTATCGTTACTATCGTATTTTAATTGTTTCGTAAATTATGTAGGAGTTCTTAGTGAGTATTTATTTGACTGGCTAGTTTACCGGTAATTTTCCGTTATGCCGTTTTCCGTTGACGTCAACACATTTCTTAGAATTATTATTATTATTATTATTATTATTATTATTATTATTATTATTATTATTATTATTATTATTATTATGTAAATTTCAATATCTTCTTAAATCCCACATGTTTTGCTTCCATTTTCGATGTGTAACCTTTTAGATTTGTGTTGATATCTTTCGAACCGGTGTGAGTTATCGTAAACGTGCTTTCCGATCGTATCTAATCGCATTTTAGTATTTTAAGCATCTTGTGCAGAAATTAAGTTTTATTTGGCCTCTATATGTGGTGTTGAAGTTTGTTCCTTGAGCTCATTAACGAACGAATGAACGAACGAACGGACGTTGGTGGTCGTGTTTATACATCTGAAAGATGACGTTGATTCAAATTTCGCGCAAATCGCTTTAGCGTAGCACTAGTAGCGGCCCTATGACTTTGCACATCAGGTTTGCTTTAAGTACGGGCTGTACTGTGGGAGAGCGTGGTCGGTAGATACAGTGTGGGTCTCGGCCCGTAAGTGGCCATAGAAGGAGGGGTGGCCACGCCTCTACGCTTCTGCATTCGAGAGACGGGACAGGGCTGGACCTCACGGCTGGCCCCAACCGTCGGCTATCCTGACAATGATATTCCGTGGTTTTCCATTCTCCTCCACTAAGGCGAATGCCGGGGTAGTTCCTAGTATAGGCCACGGCTGCCAACCCCCTCACCTTCTACGAGCATTTCCTCCATCCCAACAAATCTCCCGGCCCTAAAGACGGCGTCACCGCGTAACAGATCCGCCTCCACCTCAAGGGAGACAGAAGACATTTTAGTAGTGGTAGTAGTAGTGAGAGAGCGTTAGTTACCTGTGAGATTTGATGGAATGACTGTGAGAGGTTCAAGAGTGCCTTTACGACGACGAAGAGGCTCACTGCGGTTGAACGAGGCCATATAATAGGACTACATGAAGATTGGTTTTCCTTTCCGTGCTATTGCAGAACGAATTGACAGGAATGTTTCCACTGTGCACGCGTGCTGGCAGCAGTGGTCGCAAGAAAACCGGGCTCTGGACGTTCCCGTGGCACCACCGAGAGAGAGGACCGCCGTATTCGGCGTATGGCTGTGGCGCTACATTCTGCGTTTGCAGCAGCAATTCGAGCAACAGTTGGCACCACAGTGACGCAAGGAACTGTTTGAAATCGGTTACTTGAAGGACAGCTCAGAGCCAGACGCTCTGCGGTGTGCATTCCACTTACCCTAAAACCACCGCCGTCTGCGTCTTCAGTGGCGTCAAGCGAGAGCTCATTGAAGGATGGAGTGGAGGTCCGTTGTCTTTTTCCGATAAAAGCCGGTTCTGCCTTCGTGCCAGTGATGGCCATGTGTTGGTTAGAAGGAGGCCAGATGAGCGCCTGTCTGCGGCGTCGACACACAGGAACTTCACCTGGAATTCTGGTCTGGGGAGCAATTTCCTATGACAGCAGGAGTACTCTCGTGGTTATCCCGTGCACCCTGACTACAGATGTGCAAGTCCGCCTGGTGATTCGACCTGTTGTGCTGCCATTCATGAACAGCATCCCCGGGGATGTTTTCCAATAGGATAATGCACGCCCCCATGCCGCTCTACAGAGTGTCGACATGTTGCCTTGGCCTGCTTCATCCCCCGATATGTCCACAATGGAGCAAGTATGGGCCATCATTGGACGACAACTCCAGTGTCATCCACAACCGGCATTAATCGTCCCTGTATTGACCAACCAAGTGCAACAGGAATGGAACTCCATCCCACAAGCTAACATCCGGAACCTCTACGACACAATGCATGCACGTTTTCATGCCTGCATTCATCAGTCAGGCGATTACACCGGTTATTAATGGACCAGCAAGGCACATTTTCGATGGCTTTTCTTGCGCATGTATTAACCTGTAGTCTTGTACCTTTGTTGTTGTTTGAGTCATCAGTCCATAGACTGGTTTGATGCAGCTCTCCATGCCACCCTATCCTGTGCTAACCTTTTCATTTCTACGTAACTATTGCATCCTACGTTTGCTCTAATCTGCTTGTCATATTCATACCTTGGCCTACCCCTATCGTTCTTACCCCATACACTTCCTTCAAAAACCAACTGAACAAGTCCTGGGTGTCTTAAGATGTGTCCTATCATTCTAACTCTTCTTTTCGTCAAATTTAGCCAAATTGATCTCCTCTCAGCAATTCGATTCAGTATCTCTTCATTCGTGATTCAATCTATCCATCTCACCTTCAGCATTCTTCTGTAACACCACATTTCAAAAGCTTCTATTCTCTTTCTTTCTGAGCCAGTTATCGTCCATGTTTCACTTCCACACAATGCCACGCTCCACACGAACGTCTTCAAAAACATCTTTCTAATTCCGATATCAATGTTTGAAGTGAGCAAATTTCTTTTCTTAAGAAAGCTCTTCCTTGCTTGTGCTAGTCTGCATTTTATGTCCTCCTTACTTTTGCCATCGTTAGTTATTTTACTACCCAAGTAACAATATTCATCTACTTCCTTTAAGACTTCATTTCCTAATCTAATATTTCCCGCATCACCTGCCTTCGTTCGACTGCACTCCATTACTTTTGTTTTGGACTTATTTATTTTCATCTTGTACTCCTTACCCAAGACTTCATCCATACCATTCAGCAACTTCTCGAGATCTTCTGCAGTCTCAGATAAAATAACAATATCATCGGCAAATCTCAAGGTTTTGATTTCTTCTCCTTAGACTGTGATTCCCTTTCCAAATTTCTCTTTGATTTCCCTTACTGCTTGTTCTATGTAAACATTGACAAGGAGAGGGGACAAACTGCAGGATTGCCTCACTCCTTTCTGGATTGCTGCTTCTTTTTCAAAGCCCTCCATTCTTATCACTGCAGACTGATTTTTATACAGATTGTAGATAATTCTTCGTTCTCGGTATCTGATCCTCATCATCTTCAGAATCATAAATAGCTTGGTCCAATCAACATTATCGAATGCCTTTTCTAGATCTACGAATGCCATGTACGTGGGCTTGTCCTTCTTGATTCGATCCTCTAAGATCAGACGTAAAGTCAGGATTGCTTCACGTGTTCCTACATTTCTTCTGAAGCCAAATTAATCTTCTTCCAACTCAGCTTTATCTTGTTTTTCCATTCTTCTGTAAATAATACGTGTTAAAATTTTGCAGGCATGAGATACTAAACTAGTGGTGCGGTAGTTTTCACACCTGTCAGCACCGGCTTTCTTGGGAATAGGTATAACAACATTCTTCTGAAAATCGGATGGGACTTCTCCTGTCTCATACATCTTTCACACTAAATGAAATAACCTTGCCATGCTGGTTTCTCCTAAGGCAGTCAGTAATTCAGAGGGAATGTCATGAATTCCAGGTGCCTTGTTCCTATTTAGGTCACTCACAGCTCTGTCAAACTCTGACCTCAAAATTGGGTCTCCCATTTCATCAGCATCAACAGCCTCTTCATGTTCCAGAACCAAATTATCTACATCTTTACCTTGATACAACTGTTGGATATGCTCCTGCCATCTTTCTGCTTTGTCTTCTTTCCCTAGAAGTGGTTTTCCATCTGAGCTCTTAATATTCATACACCTAGATTTCCTTTCTCCAAAAGTTTCCTTGATTTTCCCGTATCAGCATCTACCTTTCCCAGGACCATACAGCCTTCGACATCCTTGCACTTCTCCTTCAGCCATTCTTCCTTAGCTATCTTGCACTTTCTATCCACTTGATTCTTTAAATGCCTGTATTCTTTTCTGCCCTCTTCATTTCTAGCATTCTTGTATTTTCGTCGTTCATCAATCAGGTCTAGTATCTCCTGAATTATCCACTGATCCTTAGTTGATCTTTTCTTCCTTCCTAACATTTCTTCAGCAGCCCTACTGACTTCATTTTTCATGACTCTCCACTCTTCCTCTATAGTGTTTTCTTCAGCATTTTCATTTAGTCCTTGTGCAACATGTTCCTTGAAACAATCCCTCACACTCTTTTCTTTCAACTTGTCTAGATCCCATCTTTTTGCATTCTTTCCTTTCTTCAATTTCTTCAACTTCAGATGGCATTTCATGACCAACAAGTTGTGGTCAGTGTCCACGTCTGCTCCTGGGAAAGTTTTGCAATCCAACACCTGGTTTCTGAATCTCTGCCTAATCATAATGAAGTCTATTTGATACCTTCCAGTGTCTCCAGGTCTCGTCCACATATACAGCCGTCGTTTGTGGTGGTTAAACCAAGTATTGGCAAGGACTAAATTATGATCAGTGCAGAATTCAACCAGCCGACTTCCTCTTTCGTTCCTTTGTCCCAATCCAAATTCTCCTACTGTACTACCTTCTCTTCCTTGGCCTACCACTGCATTCCAGTCTCCCATCACAATTAGATTCTCGTCACCTTTTACATATTCTATTAAATCTTCTATCTCCTCATATATTCTTTCGATTTCTTCATCATCCGCTGAACTAGTAGGCATATAGACCTGCACTATTGTGGTGGGCATTGGTTTGGTGTCTATCTTGACGACAATAATTCTTTCACTATGCTGGTCGTAGTAGCTTACCCGCTGCCCTATTTTCTTATTCATTATTAAACCAACTCCTGCATTTCCTCTGTTTGATTTTGTGTTGATAATTCGGTAGTCGCCTGACCAAAAATCTTGTTCTTCCTGCCAACGTACTTCACTTATGCCAACTACATCTAACTTTAGCCTATCCATCTCCCTTTTCAGATTCTCTAACCTACCGCAACGATTCAAACTTCTAACATTCCACGCTCCGACTCGCAGAATGTCAGTATCCATCTTCCTGATGATCGCCGCCTCTCGTGTAGTCCCCACCCGGAGATCCGAATGGGGGACTAATTTACCTCCGGAATATTTTACCCGGGAGGAAGCCATCATCAGTACATCATTCATACAGAGAGAGCTGCATGTCCTCGGGAGTTAGTTACGGCTGTAGTTTCCCGTTGCTTTCAGCCGTGTAGCAGTATCAACACAGCTAAGCCATGTTGAGTATTATCACAAGGCCGTATCAGTCAATCATCTAGACTGCCGCCCTTGCAACTACCGAAAGGCTGCTACCCCCCTTTCGATGAACCATTCGTTAGTCTGGTCTCTCAACAGATACTTATCCGATATGGTTGCACCTGCGGCTCGGCTATCTGCATCATTGGGACACGCAAGCCTCCCCACCACGGCAAGGTCACATGGTTCGCAGAGGAGTAATCAATTAAATATGTAACCTCGACAAATATATATATATCCAGAATTTCCATATTCTACATTCCTTATTTCATGGTATTTGGATATTTTTTCCGCCAGTGTATTATATTATTATTATTATTATTATTATTATTATTATTATTATTATTATTATTATTATTATTATTATTATTATATTTTGCCAGTTGCTTTACGTCGCACCGACACAGTTAGGTCTTATGGCGACGATGGGACAGGAGAGGGCTAGGAGTGCGAAGGAAGCGGCCGTGGCCTTAATTAAGGTACAGCCCCAGCATTTGCCTGGTGTAAAAATGGGAAACCACGGAAAACCACTTTCAGGGCTGCCGACAGTGGGGTTCGAACCTACTATCTCCCGAATACTGGATACTGGCCGCACTTCAGTGTATTATTATTGTTTTATTATTATCATATTCAAATTGCTTTGGGAACTTAATTAAAGGTTGTTTAATGAGATATTGGGCTGGTTATTTTATGCAGCATCTTGGCTCCTCCACACATTTTAATAGGTTATCATTTATCAATAATATTTTTCAAGATATACTTTAATTCAGTTCACGCTTTATTCCATCAAATAATAATAATAATAATAATAATAATAATAATAATAATAATAATAATAATAATAATAATATAGTACCACGAAAGGCGTTTACATAATCGAAAATTACATCATGGAATATTACCGAAAACGTAGTCAGGCTATTAAACTCTTATTAATTAACCCCTAAATAATTTTCGAAAAGCAATTAAAATACGACAATAATAACAGCAATACTAATGGCAACGCAATTTGAATGAACTCGAATATCAAGAAACAAAGTGCAACGCCACATATACAGACCAAACAAAACTGAATTTCATACTAGTGTTGATAGATGAAGGAAGCGATCGGAAGCATGCCTCCCGATGAAGGTAATTCTTTCAAAAATTGAAGGTCCCTCGGTTCATTTCTTCCTTGTCTATGGATCTTGACAGAGACAATAGAGCATGTAAGGAGATGAGAATGGTTTCAAGTTGCTGTGGCCTCCGAGTGTAGCTCAGAAACAATTAGAGGAAAGTTAGAGGCGGCGAGTCAGCAGGCCAGCAGGCGTCATCACAATCGCACGAGCTCCAATCAATTAGCCCACGGTACTGAACGAGTCTCGACTGACAAACAGTTACACTCTCCGATACGTTTCCTGGGTCTTCAGAACCATCAAGGGAATCGGAAAGCATCAGGAAGAACATGCCACAAACATTTGGTAGATCGAAGAGGAAAATGTTGTCCGGTTTGACTTCTCTATATTCGGTAGAAGAATCGAATCATTTTAGCCCACTTTAACGGTGCATAAAATCCATGTGATCAGTCTGCAGAGTCAGCCACCTTTTCCCAAGATAACGGGTTCAAGCTCGGCAGAGGTACTCACATTTTTGAATAGCGGAAAAGAATACTTTCGGTCCTCCATGTCGAATAATGTCGGCTCGTATAAAATCTCTGGTGACAAATAACGTTTAGTAGACCATATTAATTAAAACTCAGTCAGATATCACCCAAGAGAGTTCCGGCTTCTCTGCTCTATCGCAGAGTAAAATGGAATGTCAAAATTGATACAGTCTCTAAAGAATGTCATATCAAAATGCCTGGACACGATAGCTGAAACCATTAATAATAATAATAATAATAATAATAATAATAATAATAATAATAATAATAATAATAATAATAATCGTATGGCCTTAGCTACCGTTGTGCAGACATTCTGAAGTTGTGACACCTAAGTGGCCTGCCTTCCAACTTCGCCTTCGACATTCCGATTGAACTGCTATTTAGCAGTGAAAGCTGAAATGTACTGGGACGGGTACTACGGCTGAGTTAATATACTTTCTCGGGTGATATGGGGTGGACCACCATAGAGAAATCTTTACTATGCCAATAAACACAATATGTAATCCCTTCAGAAATCAGCTAACTCAAGTGAGAGGTGTGAAAATTATTAGAATAATTGAGATTAACAGCATTTTTTTGGTTTATCTTCTAATTAGGTGTACTATTTTACTTTCATTATGAGTTTAAATGTTAGTACATTTCATTTTCATCTTTTATCAGTGATTTGGAATATGTATTGTCTTACAAAAGAGTAATTTCGGAATAATTGGGACATTTCTTCGAAATTGTGTCATGTTACCTACAATGTGTGTTTGAACAGTTGACTTCAGAATTCAGGTTCTGTCATTGTGAGAGTGTTTTAGTATTGTTATGATTGTTGTTATATGTTACCATAGTTTCCCAGCTGATTTCTTTGCCTAATTTATTATGATTTAGTGGTTTTTATCAAACTATTAACGTTGTTAATTGTGTGAGTGTGTTTTTTGACAATGGGCAAGAAAAGTGACCTTTCTCCTAGGAAAGTAGCTTTGGTCAAGTGTCTTCTGAATGAAAAACGTTACACGCAAGGAGAAATAGCAGATAGATTACGAATTTCACAAACATCTGTGTGTAGAGTGAAGAAGTCTTTGAATTCTGGTTTCGAACATGCAAACTCTTGGGTAGGAAAATGTGGAAGGAAAAGTAAATTCAGTCCTAAGACTGAATGAAATTACTTCAAATGGCAAAGAGACACAGAAGAGCCACAAGCAGAAATTTAAAATGGAGTATGGAGAACCACGGAGTAAATGTCTGCGATTCAACCGTTTGTCGAAAAATAATTTCTGCTCATCTCCCTGCACGCCGTCCATGAAAGAAGGCTTAGATCACGCCTGCAATTGCAAAGAAGAGACTTTCCTGGGTAAAAGACGTCAGAGAACATTTCAGAGATGAGTGGAGCAAGGTATTATAAAATTAGTATCAGTTACTTAGAATGATACCAGTCAAAGAACCTGAATTTAATATGATATTCTGAAGAGGGAAAATTCCAAATTTAAAACAAATGGATGATGTTCCCTTTGCAAGCAACTTATTCACTTCATTTTCATTATACTGAAGTGTGCATGGTATTATATTATGTTTTTAAATTTTCAGATATGTTTTCCCGACGAATCAGTGTTTGCAATAACAGACAAAAGTAGCCCGTACGTGAGGAGAAGGACTGATGAAGAGTCCTTGCCCCAATGCATTGCACAAACTGTCAAGCATCCCACCCAGGTTATGGTCTGGTGTGTTACGTCAGTTCACAGTACAGGACGTCTGTACATAGTAGAAGGTATGATGAACTAGCATCAATACAAAACAGTACTTGAAAGAGGATTTTTGCCGCAAATGAGAGAGTGGTTTCCCAATGGTGCCTTTGTATTCGTGCATGATGGTGCTCCGTGCCATAAAGCAAAGTCTGTGACGAAGTTTATAAGTGAAAACGGTGTTAAAACTCTTCCTTGGCCTGGCAATAGCCTAGATCTAAACCTATTGAGAATCTCTGGGCCACAGTGAAGAGGAAACTGAAGAAAAACAGCATTACAACCAAGATAAATCTCATAGAGGCACTCATTAAAATATGGCATCATGATACGGGAATCAAAGATTCCGGCAAAAAATTGTAGAAAGCATGCCAAATCAGATTGAATCTATCATACAATCCAAATAGCATGCATACCAAATACTAAATATGTAATTAATTTCAATTGGAAGTAAAATATCAATGAATAAATTTGATTTTATACAAAATTGTCAAATTATTCTAATAATTTTCACACCTCTGTAGGGTCTTGAGTCGTACACCATGCCACTAAACCACCGAGATCGCTATTATTATTATTATTATTATTATTATTATTATTATTATTATTATTATTATTATTATTATTATTATGTCCGCTTCCGTAGCGTAATGGTTAGCATTGTTAGCTGACGCACTCGGGGGCCCGGGTTCGATTCCCGGTACTGCCAGAAATTAAAGAATAGCAGGAGGGCTGGTATGTGGTTAAAACTGTACATGCAGCTCACCTTCATTGGGCGTGTGGCTGAAAAAAATTACACCACCTCGCGATGACGACACGAGTTTACTTTATTATTATTATTATTATTATTATTATTATTATTATTATTATTATTATTATTAACGTTGCACGAAACGCACGTAGGTTAGGGAAATCAAGCTCTGGCCACTGTTGGCTGGGAAACGTCGGTTTCATGTAGAAACGAAACTCAATCTATTAGCAGTTACATAATATCGTTTATGCTCGACGATGCCGAAATATAAATATTATATGCCAGAAAACTGAATCTTAATAAGTCTCATTATAGCTGAAGTTTCATTATGATACAGGTTCTCCACTAATCAGAGTTCATATTATCATTATGACACAGCTGTTTGACCAAATACGTAAGGATAGCATTGCAGCTGCGCTCAACGCACTAGCTTCGCACTTGTTTCCATAATCAAACATGTCGGACACACACATTAACATCAATACACCTTCTAGTTCCAATATTCCACAACCACAAATTCACTTCACCAACTGTACAATAAACAATTTGTATTTGAAATAAAGCTAGGGTATGATAACCTTCTCTCAAAGTTTTGAAAACTTATGACATTGTCAAGGTCTCCGATCCACTCACGGAAAATCAATAAGCCAGCGCATGCGCTCTGTGCTCTGCTCAGTAAACTCAACTGTCAAGCGACATCTCGACAGAAATTTACGAATATTAAAAAATAGAGTTATAATTATCGTCGATCATAAGCAGTCGTATGCAACTCGCCTATAATGGTAATTAAGACACTCGTATAGAAATTATAAAACTCACTTCGCTCGTTTTATAAACACACTCGTGTCTTAATTATTGCCATTCTAGGCTTGTTGCATAATGTACTATTACACAGTGTCATAAGCGAAAAGACTCACAAATTATTCAACCTCATTAAGCCTTGCTACACCTTTCCAAGACGTTGGCGGCTATTACGCTGTTTGAGACACCAGTGTAAGTCGCCTGTGTAGAACAACGCAGTGACGGTGCGCTAGTGAAGGTAGTACCTCCCATTGCCTTTTGCTTTTACATTAGATAATTTTTTTTTTTTTGCTAGGGGCTTTACGTCGCACCGACACAGATAGGTCTTATGGCGACGATGGGATTGGAAAGGCCTAGGAGTTGGAAGGAAGCGGCCGTGGCCTTAATTAAGGTACAGCCCCAGCATTTGCCTGGTATGAAAATGGGAAACCACGGAAAACCATCTTCAGGGCTGCCGACAGTGGGATTCGAACCCCCTATCTCCCGGATGCGAGCTCACAGCCGCGCGCCTCTACGCGCACGGCCAACTCGCCCGGTCATTAGATAATAGAAAAATATAGATAATACTCTGAATTTGAAAGGAAATTTAATAATATTTGAGAGTATCTGGGATTTATTTGGAACAATATTCTATTGCTTAGTCCGAACTACGCGATACTTTCAGAAGAGGCTACTCTGTACACCAAATACCTCCGTTGCGAATTCAAGAATTGCTCCGAGTGAAACATTGTGCTGACCTTGGCATTACTCCCTTGAACATACATAAGTGGTATTCCTGACCATGAAGGTGCAATTTGAATAAAATTCACCCTGAAGCAATCCCATCTGTTGTTGGAATACGATACTAATTTCTCATCACACGAATTACATACAAATACATGAGAACAGAAAGAATGAAGCCTCTTCGATCCTAACGTAGAATGCGAAGCAATGTAACCCTCCATGAAAGTCGATAATAATATTAATTGTAACTATAGTATGGCCTCTCCGAAGTTGTGGACATCACCTCTAATGCCTGAAAATGTTGAAGTCTCACGGGGATGCGCTGAAATGATGATTACATACATTTCATGTTCATTAAAATATGTCACTACTTTTATTTCTGAGTGCCACCTAGGGTCGTGGATTTGTTCAGCTTAGTTCTCCGGTACTGTTACCACAATGGAAGGTGGAAACAAAAGCTTATAACGTCGGTGCTGAGCTCAACAGTGCATTGTTATATTATTGTGTTATTGTTTTCTATTATAATACGGTGTGACGTTTTTTGTTAAAGTGTGAATTTATATTTAAATTATGTTAGGTAGGAATAGGCTATAGGGCTGCACAACGTATTAAACATTAAAATGAGTGGTGTCGCTTCCACCTCGAAAATAAGTGAGTTGTTTAGGGTTTGGCACATACTTGCTTGAGTCATTTGTTTTTAAGTTGCCACCATTGCCTGTTCATTTCTAAACCAACCAAGAAACACCTAGCTAGTCCTTACAAATACTGTCAACTTGACTCTCATGTACTATCTGGATCTGCGACTGTACGACGTGGAGAGAGGTTCGCTTCCCAAAGAGGCTGGGGCATCAATAAGGTAGGCAACAATTTAACCTAAATGCGAACTTAACCTACGTGTGGCGACGGGAAGATGTCAGCGGTCCCTTCTGGCATGTAACTCATCCATTCATACATAATGTATTAATACAGTATGTTATAGATTTTAGGAAATGCAAGCTTGAGTAGCTCAGGTGACAGAGTGCTTGATTTCTGGGCGCAAGCTGACGGGTTCGATCTTTGCTCAGTCCAGTGGAGATGCTCGGATACGTCACCTCATGTCGGTAGACTTATTAGCATGTAAAATAACTCTTGAGGGCCACAATTTTGGTACCTTGATGTCTCCATAATAACAGTACTTAGTTACACTAATTACCTTCAGAAATATATTTACTGTTTTGTACATCCTCTGTGTGGAGGAATCTTCTATTTTGTTGGGAATTTTTCAAATTTTTTTGAGTCGGTATTTCATGTAAATGTGGCTTAGTTTTGTGACCGGACGCCCTACCTAATATCAACCTCATGTGGAGTGATGTATTCACTACTGTGGTGGTTTGGCAGTGTGGTCTGTTTTATGCTGATTACGAGAAGTGCATTAAAAGGAACGCAAACACCCACTTCCCCCCATGCTAGAGAAATTAACCATTCCCTGTTAACATCTTTCGGTCAGGTCTGGAATTGAATCCAGGATCCTCTGAAATGAAGACCTGCACGCTGACCATTCAGCCAAGGAGTCAAATTCTATTTAGAATAATATAAATGTATTTCTTTTATAGTCAACTGAAATAAATTTTGAACAGTACCTAAATGTGAAATGAGCTGTTCTTAAGACACTGAGCCCACGTATGTTACGTTTCCTGTTTCATAATAATGTTACACTCAGTGAAATAAATATTTCATTTTGTCTTCATTGTATTGGGACAGTGTACATAATCCTTAAGGTACGTCACAGGAGGAGATAAATAATGCACAGTAGTATTTGATTAAATATATCGTAATGTTCCCTCGGACGATGTGTGGTTAGAAAGTTTACTCTCAAGTGAATAACCACAACGATATTGTCTGAATGTTGAAGTAAACTGTTGCTGCAGTACCTTGAAGCCTAAAATGGGGTACTATCCAAAACTATTATACAACGTAGTTACGTTCAAAACTCGCTGGGAATTATAAAAATTAACGTAAATTCAGTGGCGAAGCGTGCTAGTATCCACTGTTACCACTGGTAACAGTTTGAAAATATAAAAAAAATCGATTATTCGTGTCGCGAGAACTCTATTGCAGCAGATTGCCACCGTCAAGGTTGAGCGAGTGGCTGTTGCCAACTCCATGCAGTGGTTACGCTTTGAATCTCTCATAACAGCTAGGCGAGTATCACTGCGCCTGCGTCAAGCAAGGCCCCTCTCCCCTCGACACTGCTACGTTCTCCGCTCGTGTTACCACAATGGAGGGTGGAAACAAAAGCTTATGACGTCGGTGCTGGGCTGTTCTGTCCGTTCTTTCCACCGCGCTCAACAGTGCATTGCTATGTTATTGTGTTATTGTTTTCTATTATAATACGGTGTGACTTCTGTTGTCAAAGTGTGAACTTATATGTAATTTATCTTAGGTAAGGCTAGGCTACAGGGCTGCACAACGTATTAAACATTAAAATGAGTGCTGTCGCTTCCATCTCGAAAATAAGTGAGTTGGTGGGCCCAGAATGTTCATGTATAATAGAAAGCTTAATGAGCAAGCCATGCTTGTTAATAACTTTTGAAGGTAATAAAAACAAAATTGAAAAAGCTAGACCCACGTCTTCTCTTAACAATTTAGTCAAGGATTCGAAAAGAACAGTACGATATTTTTATGACTCGTGGTACATAGATCTGGATTGGTTATGTGGTTGTGCAAAAATTAATAAACTATATTAGGTATTGTTGACCATCTTCCTCAGAAAATAATGCTTGGAATAAAAGCGGTGTGGACAATTTAGATAGTTTCACAGTTTTAAAGAGACGCCATGAGGTGTCTCAAGCACACACCAACGCTGTTGCCGATATGATTCAGTTCGGAAGATCCAGAATAGATTTCTTTTTGAGTACAGCTTACAGAAAGAAAAGTGACGAGCATAATGAGCTAGTAAAAATTAACAGATATATTATCAGCACTTTAACTGATACTGTGTGTTTTCTTTCAAAGCAAGGATTACCTTCCAGGGGTCGTCGAGAAACTGAAGAATCTGATAGCAGAGGTAATTGCATGGAGTTACTAGCGTTCATTGCTAAGAAAGAAGATATATTTTGACACAACTTAGAAGCATCTACAGTTTTCTCAGGACTTTGATCTGATACACAAAGAGACAAGGGGGTATTGGCGCAGCAGTGATAGCGGGACAGAAGTTAGTCAGGGAGAAATATGACCAGACTACATTTTGTTCGCTGCTATGGTCATAGGCTCAACTTGGTATTACTGTAATCTGTTAACCACATGAAGGAATGCAAAGTATTTTTTCAGACCTTGTCCGGGTTAGCAGGTTCTTTTTACCGTCCCCTAAACGGGCCGCTGCCCTTGATAAAATAATACAAAGACGATTACCAACAGTAGCGGGATATATGGTGGTAGGCTGGTTGAAGTTGTGTCCTCTGTCTATACAGATCTCCTTGAATTATTCAGAGAAATGAAAGATGACGCAGACGAGTGGGACGGTGGAACGAGAATTCAAGCTAAGGGTTACTGTGTTACCCTGCAACACTTTGATTTCTATTTCCTACTAAATTTATTTCCTGAAGTGCTCCCTCAATATGATGTTCTGTATCAGATCCTCCAGAAGAAAATATGTGATATTGCCTTCTACTCCAAAGAGATCCAGCAGTTTAAAGCGTTTCTGCGGACAACGAGAAGTAATTTTGAAACTGTGTGGTCAAAGTTGCAAGACAATGAAGGGAGGCAAAATTACCCTCAAAAGCGCCAGAGAATTTATTTTATAGGAATTAATAGCACATCGTACCTACGATTGTATGTGGAAATAATTGATGTCACGTTCGTGCAACTATCAGATAGATGTTCTGACTTTCAGTTATTTGATATTGACCAGTTTAACAATTGCGCGAAGACAACAAATAAAATGTCATTAACTACAAACCCTACAATCTGAAAATGATAAATAACCTCTTCTCAATTTTCGACTCATGAACGCCCTTAACGATAATTAGTTATAAGATAAAGAAAACTTTGAAATCTCATATCCCAATCAACCTCCAGTTCCTAAACAGTGCCTATCAGTCGTTAGACCTATGGACGAAATTTCGACTGTATTATACTTAAAAGTGACTGTCTGTCCTCCACACGAAGCCGGACCTTGTGCAAAATAACCTCTACCTCTTAGTGTAATTTAGGTCTACCAAATATATGAATACCTGCCGGCAAAAACGTCGTAACCCTCAAAATGCAAATTTTCCAGGAGATAAGGAAAACAAATAAACAAGCGAATTGTTTGTGAATGCTTATTCTGCCATTGACAATTAGTTTAATGCATAATAATTATGACAATGTGCGACTTTAAAATCAAGATATAAGAGATGATCGTTGGACGTCCGTGCAAAAAGGTTGTAACTATAACGTAAGCAGCACATTTTTGCGGGTTACAACGTTTATACTATAGAAAATATTTATAGCTTTTAATATTATTTATTGTTTTTATTCTGTATAAAAATAATGAAACATAAACCACGCTTCTAATTTGCAGTACCCATTGTTAGAGCTTCCCATTGTTTAACAGAATTCACTGAATACCAGCAATATTGAAAATGAAAACCTACAACCTGTTTTCCAGCCATTGACCGGATCAGGGATGGAATGAATGAAGCAGATATAGGCTATTAGTACGCTGGGGTCGCCAACCAGCAATATTATTGCGAGAATGTTTTACAATGATGAATTAACATTACATTATCACTTCACTTTGTCTTTAGGTTCTCATAAAAACCTCGATATTTTTCACGAATGTATCGACACATGTCTAGCAGATTAGCTTTCTTTTCCGCAGATAGAGGCAATACCTCGTTTAATGAATACAATGAGCAATCTGTAAACAGAGCAAGACATATTTATATGCATATACAGTATATATAACACATTATATACGTTTACAATATAGTCGAGAATGAAAACTCTGATTACGCATTATAACATAAGACATATGAATCTCCCATTAAACACGTTGACTTTCTTACATTGGCTTAGAACGTTCTTGCACTAGCCTGCTCAGCAAGGATTTTCCCTGGCACTGATTTGTTATTGTGGGCCAAATATGGTTGCCCAGAATTCCACTTGTATTTCTTTTCATTCCTCTTCCATCTACTATATTTAATTTTGCGTTTTCGTCCCCTATTTATATCGTTGCACACACTCGGACTTACGTTTCTGCACCCGCATGACACATGGCGAAATTTAAACAAAAGAAAAAAAGGCGCTTAACGTACATGTTTGTTAACATAAGTTCCTGCATGCCTCACTCTGACCGCAGAAGTTACATCGTTTATACACGGAAACCCAGCATTCTAGAAAAGTGAGGGTTACAATGTTTTTGCCGGCAGGTATTCATATAATGATACGGTTTGACATCTGTACCTGTATTCCAGTATCGTCTGTTTCATTTACGTTAATCAAAGATACATGCAGTACAAAATGATGGCATAGGTTATTACGAGCTTTATGCCAGCAATTTTTAATTGGTATTCAGTGGATATTGTTTTCATTTGTTATGTTTTTCAATATATTTCAAATTCCGTTGTATTTACCCTTGTCATGATTATGATTGCTATATGGATGACGGTGTAATTTGTATGTTTTCAAGACCAAACAATGATCAACTAAACTCCATGTATCCACATGGTGGAGGGCTGAATATTTTAAATTCGTCTTTTTAATTAGTTATTTGTATCGAAGTTAAACTTACTTTCAGAGAAAAGAAAGAAATTCCTTTTCTTCTAATCTGGGACGATCAGAAACAGGAGAAGAAGTACTGGTAATTGAAATATACTAATTCATTCAAGTTTGGTAGCTGCCTCTGTGGATCTGTGGTAGAGTGTCGGCCTCCGGATTCCAAGACAGCGGGTTCAAACCCCGCAGAGGTAATCGGATTTTTGAAGGGCGGAAAAAAGTCCATTCGACACTCCATGTCGTACGATGTCGGCATGTAAAAGATCTCTGGTGACGCATTTGGTGTTTACCCGACAAAATTCATTAAATCTCAGCCATAGACGCCCAAAGTCGAAATTGACGAGCAGACATCCAGATGGCGTCAAATTGAAATGTCTGCACACGGTAGCTGAGGCCACACGATTATTATTATTATTATTATTATTATTATTATTATTATTATTATTATTATTATTATTATTATTCAAGTTCGGCATTTGATGCCAAACGCAATAAATTATTCCAGTAATAGGAAGAAAGTAAGAACGAAATTTGAAATAGTACATATATTTGGAGAATACATTTATATTTATTGTGTAAAGAAAATATACTACCGTACTATGTTTTTTCTTAGTTTGAAATATCTGTTATGTAACAAGTTTGTCAACTTGTCGCTTACGTCTTAGTTTTCTTTTCCAGTTGGTTTCATGTTACAACTACTCAGGCAGGTCTTGCGGCGATTATGGGATAGAATAGGGCTAGGTGTGGGAAGGAAGCGACCGTGGCCTTAATTAATGTGACCGTGGCCTTAATTGATGTGCGGCCGCAGCATTTATCTGGTGTTTAAATGGGAAACGATGTAAAACCATCTTCAAATGTGCTGATAGCCGGGTTTGAACCCACCATTTCTTGAGAGATAACTAACAGCTACATGGCCCGAATCGCGCAGTTAGCTTACTCAGTCTTTATTCGTCGTAAACATCATACTTTATCTTTCCTCCATCGAGTTCTTACAACATGTTCCCCATCTTACTTTCTTCGCGTTTCCTTCTCAAATGTTCATGACAGACATACAAGGGCTCAAACATACAACCTGCTCGTCATCCCTCACCGTCGAACTGCCGCATAACAACTCATTCTCGGTGTTTACCGCACGAGAATGGAATCGTTTACCGGATTAGGTCAGAGGAATACTAACTAAAGTGTCATTAAAAAGAGCATTAATAGGTTCAGCAGAATACGAGTGAACTGTGCACTTCTGGTCTTTCATTAACGGTGCTACTACAGTGCCATTACTAGCTATTACTATTATTAATGATGTTGTATGTTTGTCTCACTGGGGTGGAATTTTATTTCCATTATATTTTGATTGTGTTTAAATTATGTTTATCTAGTATCTAGTATTGATTACGGTAGTATTAATTATGGCTCTAATGTATACTAATTGGTTTAGTGTAAGAGAAGGCTCAATGGCCTTAACTACGCCAATAAAGACATCTATCTATCTATCTATCTATCTATCTATCTATCTATCTATCTATCTATCTATCTATCTATAGAAATCTTTACCACGCCCGATGTTGCTTAACTTCGGAGATCTCACGGGATCCGGTGTTTCAACACGGCTACGGCCGTTGGCTATCTTTATGCTTAGAGAATATTATTTACCATGTCTTATCTTTTCAGATCCTCTTTTCTTGAAATGGCTAAGCAGGATACAAAAATGTATGATAACGGAACCAATATATTTGAACTCAATACATATACTGTAGAACAGTTATTGTACTCAATGTAAGGCTTAAAAGGTACTAATACAGCGATTCATAACGAACCAGGTAGGTCATCACCTACCTGCAGAAATATCTCAATCTGTTACTGTAGTTTAGTCTGACACAGATACGACCATTACGATATTACAGTGAGAAGCAGAATTCGTCGGAAAAGGTGATGTCATATCACTCAACTCTTCATGTTCATTACTCTAACACATACTGTAACAACATATGCTTTTGATACATATTCAGATGTACTAAAGCAAAGTATGTCTTGAAAATACGTCCCATGAGTCGAGGCTTGTAGGCGGTGTTTGGGTGCTATGCAGTTCACCCAAATTCTTGAGCAAGTGTTTTGATATACCCATACGATCTCTTACAGCTATGCACAAATGAAGTTGACCTTCTTGTTCAGTGATGTGATAGACCGGTGAGATAATTGACAATGATGATCCGACCCACGGACTCTACAGTACATCCACATTGCTATAGACACATTCCATTCGTCATGAGCATCAATGTCTCGGAAGAATTATCAATGCTATCTAGATATCACACACACTTCCCACGATCATAGCCGGCAAACGTTTGGTGTGATTGTCGAATTGTTCACTGTGGTGTACTTACGCCGTATGTACACACGAAAAACGGGAATGGTTGCCTAGCAGTCCTTTAAAATACTGAGGTTATAGCTGAAAACTCACTATCATAGGTAGCAAAAATGTTACTTATGTCTTTCTAACTACTTTTATGGGTTTCAGAAATGCCGAAGTGGTGGAATTTTGTCTCGCAGGAGTTATTTCACGTGCCAGTAAATTTACAGTCACTATGATGACTGACCTGAACACCATGAAACACTAACGGAACGAGCCGAATCTATTACGAGCCACTGGAGTTTGATCCTATTTCTGTATCACTATCCCAGAAATATCAATAAATGGGTTAAACTTCTTGAATCGCCCACCTCATTCAGTTCGGGACCTCATTACTTTTCTTACAAGTATTTTACGTCGTACCGACACTGAGGTCTTATGGCGACGATGGGTCAGGAAAGGGCTAGGAGTGGGTAGGAAGCGGCCGTGGCCTTAATTAAGACACAACTCCAGCATTTGCATGGTGTGAAAATGGGAAACCACGCAAAACCATCTTCAGGGATGCCGACACTGGGGCTCGAACCCACTATCTCCCGATTACTGCCTCGTTATTTGTGACATATTATTATCTTACAAATCCTTGTATCAATCCATTCTGTCTATATTTTCATTCAATTTCAAACATGTTAGACTAAATGTGTTTCTTATTAAATGCAGTCATCGTAATAATGAATGAGTCTTACATGACCTAAAAGAAGTGAATATAACCCGCTATCTTAGTTTTGCATTAATTTTCCATATAAAAGAACAATAACCATGTAATTCTATAATTATGAGCCGTCACGTACAGTAACTCTTCCTTGTCTACTTTTATCCTATATAAAATCATAATGTTCCATTTGGATCATTTCATACTATCTTGTAGGTGATACAACTTCACACTACGAACTTAGATAATTACAAACGATAATGCACTTTTAATCGTAATTCAATTGTTATGCATTTCAAAGTACACTTGGATGTGAGAGGATTTTTTTTTTTTTTTGCTAGTTGCTTTACGTCGCACCGACACAGATAGGTCTTATGGCGACGATGGGGCAGGAAAGGCCTAGGAGTGGGAAGGAAGCGGCCGTGGCCTTAATTAAGGTACAGCCCCATCATTTGCCTGGTGTGAAAATGGGAAACCACGGAAAACCATCTTCAGGGGTGCCGACAGTGGGGTTCGAACCCACTATCTCCCGAATACTGGATACTGGCCGCACTTAAGCGACTGCAGCTATCGAGCTCGGTGTGAGAGGATTTGTCTCGTAGGTGTTCTTTAACACGTCGGAAGGCAAGGATGCGAAATTATTGCACTTAAGTATCATCGACCTCAGCCAGTATCGACCCCGATATGTTGGAACCAGATGGACAATGACTAAACGTTTGTGCCACTGAGATCGACTCAATACGTTCGCACATACCTTGGTCTTTTATACTTCTATTAACTTGAAAGTATAGGGATTGTGTTCGGACCATCAGCGCCCATATGGCAGTTTGTAGTGGGGGGGGGGGGGGAGACCTGGGGTACGTAGTATTTTTAATATTTTGGAAGAGAAATGGCGACTTGTATTCTGTGGAAGAATAACCCACGGTGTTCCCTGCCTGTTGGTGAGGAACGATACTACCGCTTCTACGTAATACTGATTTTATTTTCTTGAAAGGAAAACACCTGACTAGACTATATTATTTCCTTTCCCTGAGAGCTAGGAGTGGGGGGGTGGGCGGCCCCACCTTGCCCCCGGGTATAGGCGCCCTTGGCTCAGACCACTCACAGCTTAGAATGAACAGACCTGTACTGTACAGAGAGAAGTCAGTTCAGGAACTTCTTATCCTAAAGGATTTATCTTCATCTCGATTACTAGGACCCTCAATCACAGTGAACATCATTAGAAACCCATTAATAGTCCTTATCGAGGATAATTGCACGTCCTCAGATCTATTGCATCCATCGGGATGCACAAGCCATCCCCACCAAAGATGATTCCAAAATTCACACTGTATTATCTATCATGGGACACTCGTTGCAGCTTTATATTTTTCAAAATACTGTAGATACATTATTTTTACTATTATAATATTCAACTGATACTATAACCCAACAACATAGACACTACCTGTGTACATCAACAGAGCCATACCAGATTTTATTGATCGTTCTCCACAACGATGATCGCACTCTCCTATCGAATCCCTTACCAATACTAACAGCCTAACGCAAGTATGGCCACAGTATTACCGATACTACTGGTTTTCAGTATAAAACCGCGTCAATATATCTTAACCATTTGTGATAAACCTGTACGTAAAAATGCAACTTCATTTCCTAATAACAGTAAACTGTATTATTTTCATGTGTTTGTTGAACTTAGTTTAGTGTAAGAGAAAACTTCATAGCCTTAACCACGGCAAAAAGAAGGCAAATAAATAAATAAA
Source organism: Anabrus simplex (assembly GCF_040414725.1). NCBI lineage: Eukaryota > Metazoa > Arthropoda > Insecta > Orthoptera > Tettigoniidae > Anabrus > Anabrus simplex. Next base: position 139,236,842 of record NC_090267.1, read on the forward strand.
TAAATAAATAAATAAATAAATAAATAAATAAATAAATAAATAAATAAATAAATAAATAAATCACATTGTCCAATCAAAGCCTACTTTTGTCTAAATATCAAGTTAATGGCCTACTTCAGTGCAAGCATCTCTCCATTTCAAATACATTTCACCGAGTCTGGCGTCAATTTTTTTTCCCTTTGTGCTTTATGTTCTCTGAATTTCACATGTTATTCAGTCAGTTTTCACACCTACTACTTGTGAACTACTCTCACTTCAGCATGTGATGTAAGCTTCTTCCGACCATAACACGTTGTCATAAACTGCGAGAATCCTCGGCACTTGGCAGACATCCTAAATTAGTTTTTCGTTACTCCGTTCTTTCGCACGTTCTATAGATATATCTGGAATGTTACCTTATTTCAAACTTCTACTGTTGCTGGTTACGCTTCATCATACAGACGGATCGTGATGCATTTATCGCCAGTACCGTATATAGGAGTGTGTGAGAAAAAAATAATACAAGTTCTTTGAGTGATATTATAACAGAATTTTAGTGCTCCTCCTCATGTGTTCAAGACTGCACTACTGAAATTCTGTAGATTTGCCTGATATCCTCTATTTTATGCAATTACTTCTTGTAAGTTTATACTATTTAGTGTCAGGAATGCAGTTATACTTAGAAGGCATTATGAGCGAGTACAGAGGCAAAAAATGTTGATCATACTGAGGTATTATGTCAGGGCCTCTCAGGGTGCATGCGCGTGGTGCATGCACTGTGCACGGTGCAAAAGACGACTTGGCTTGGTTGACCAGAATGCTCCTCGATTTGGAGCAATAGCGCTTACTCTCTCTTTCCTCACGCCTGTCTCGCTCGCTCCGCCTGTCTCCCTCTGCCCCACTTGCGCCGTAGCGCTCCAAATCCGGGCTGAGTTGAGCCGAGTATAGACGAGTAGAGCCGAGCTTAGCCGAGTAGCCCAGAGACGAAGCGTTGATCCGAGCAATACCGAGCGGCACCGATGCACAGTGCACGGAGCTCTTGCGCCTCGCTCTGCACGCGTGAGATTTTGGGCGTTTGAGAGGCCCTGTATTATGTGATCAAGGGTAGACATTTAAGTTGACAATCGTGCCACAGTGAGAAGTGACGGTAGAATTAAGGTATAAACAGTTACAGGCGTTAGGCAAGAACTAACTTTTCAATCTTATTGTTCGTAGTTTACATGGATCATTTGATGAAAAATATAAAATGACAGTTGAGAAAAAAAAATCTATGAGGAGCGAATGTCAAGTTGGGAATACAAAACTTGAACAGGTGGAACATTCCTTTACTCTCCTAGTATGGCAGTATACGAAGTAAAACTGAAATAAATGTAATGAGCTCACTGCTGCGATCAACGGTATTTTGTAAGGATAAAGTGAACTCTTGAATGAAAGATAACATCTGCCTGTTTTCAGACTGATATTGCAGTACGGGGGGCAAAACCTGGGTGAACTCAGGACTAGATGGAGGTGACAGACATGGAAGTAGCGAGAATGATTGCTGGTTACTGGCATAAATATATGGGAACAATGGAGGGACAATACAGAGACAAACTAAGTTAGGAATGAATTCGATCGATGAAGCCGTGCGTGCTGGGGTCATGTGTGATGAATGGATGAGGATATTGTGCCATTCGACAGTTACAGAAATAAAACTCAATCGAGTTGGGATGAACGCGATTACTGATTACAAAGTTAAACACAATGCATAAATTCAATAAAATGTCAAGGAAATTCAGTACAACGCGAAGTCGAAATGTTCAACATCATAATGGCAGTGGTAAAGACAAAATATGAATTCTAATTGCTAAAACCAACACTATTAGAAACACAAAAAAATGAAGAAGCCATCATAGGAAGCAGACGCGTTACGACCGACGAGCTAATTAAATATCTTAAAGCTATTGAGAAAAGAAGCAAATTCAAGAAAGAGAGAAAGAAAGAAAGAAAGAAAGAAAGAAAGAAAGAAAGAAAGAAAGAAAGAAAGAAAGAATATTTATAGCGTTTAAGGAACAAAATAACGCATAAATTATAAGAAGACTAGCAAGATACCCGTGCTTCGCTACGGTATTATACTGAAATTTATAATTGAATGCTTATTGTTTTAGATATATAATCCGCCGAAATTCGCGATCTGACTCGTTTTCTGCGAGAATCCTCCAAAATTCCCGATCTGACTCGTTTTCTATTATTTTACAGCACGTTTCCTCCCATTTTTTCAATATTCCTTTCCAACAATCGATTTCGTACTTTCCGGGCTAGGCTCAGGTATTCCTCCTGGTCAGTTGGGTCCGTAAATCTTTGCCATCTTTTCCGTTAATCATTTTTAATATGGATAAAATCCTTAAGGAGATCCGGCGTGGTGTCATATTGGGTGATTTGGCGGCACTGAACCCGCGGCCGGACTGCATTCTTAATCATTACCCGTCCAGGAGCCGTTGCCAGCTCGGTCCGCACATTTGACGACGGTCCGGAACATTATTATTATTATTATTATTATTATTATGTGTTGCTGGAATGGCTGATGGCAGGGAAAACCGGAGTATCCGGAGAAAAACCTATCCCGCCTCCGTTTTGTCCAGCACGAATGTCAGATGGAGTGACCGGGATTTGAACCACGGAACCCAGCTTTGAGAGGCCGGAGCGGTGCCGCCTGAGCAACGGAAGATCCTTATAAGTACATTCATAACAGTAAAATCAATTGATCTCACCTCCTTCTACACCCCACCGCCGTTAAGTTTATTTACCGCCCCCCCCCCCCAAAAAAATTAAAAGAAGGCTTGTTTCTTTATGTTTAAGGGAGATTCCAAACACCAATGTTCACGTCTATTACCTTCAGTTTTGAGATATAAGTATCCCCATAAAAGTAATTTACTTTTTTCACTTCATTTCACACTACTCCCCCCCCCCTAAGTGAACTTTCCCGAAAAAAATACTTGTTTCTTTAATAGTAAAGGATCTTCTAAATACCAATTATCACGACTCTAACTTCTTCACTTTTAGATTTATGTGTCCTCATGAAAGGAATTCAACTCCTTTACACTCCCGCCCCCCAAGATGGTTTCCCCCCCCAAAACGCGTTTTTCTTTGTTTTTAAAGGAGATCCAAATTCGAATTTTCACGTCTGTTACAACTTTAGTTTTTATTAGATGTATATATTCTCATACAATTAAAGTCAATTAATTTTTCAATTCTTTCACCCCCCTCCCCCCCGCTTCATTGGATTTTCCGAGAATACGTGTTTCTTTACTTTTAAAGCAGATTGCAAATATCAAATTTCACGTCTGTAACATCTTCATTTTTAAGATATCAGTAGCCTAATTAAAAGAATTCAACACCATTTTCAGTCACTTTCACCCCCCCCTCCACCCAAGTGGTATTTCCGAAAATTAAAAATACACGTTTCTTTATGTTTAATAGAGATAAAAATACCATTTTTCACTTCTGTAACATGTTAAGTTTTTTTAGATATACTGTAAAAATTCTCATTTTAAAATTTCACCCCTTTTGAGTTCCCCTTAAGTGGAGTTTCCAAAAACAAATCACCTATGTTTCTTTACATTTACAGGAGATTCCAAACACCCACTTTTTACGTCTGTAACATTTTACGTTTCCAAGATAATCTTTCAAAAAATTCACCCCAATTTGTCACTTCTGTTTAACCGCCATTAATAGGATTTTCCAAAAACTAAAAAAATACGCGTTTCTTTATTTTTAAAGGAGATCCCATATACAAATTTTCAGTTCTGTTCCTTTATTTTTAGAGGAGATTCTAACTACCAATTTTTACATCTGTAAATTTTAAAGTTTTAAGATGCAGACACATTCATTTTAAAAAATTCACCCCCCTTTTCACCCCTCAATATTTGGATTTTCCAAAAACGAAAAAATACGTGTTTCTTTACATTTAAAGTAGATCCCAAATACCAATTTTCAGGTCTGTAATATCTTCAGATTCTGAAATATAAGTAGCCTCATTAAAGGCATTCAACCCATTATTCACCCTTTTACACCCTTCCTATTGGGATTTTCCGAAAACAAAAGAATACGTGTTTCTTTATTTTTAAAGGAGATTCTAAATACCAATTTTTACATCTATAAACTGTAACAGTTTTGAGATATAGATACACTCATTTTAAAAAATCACCCCCTTTTTACCCCCCCATTAATTGGATTTTCCAAAAACAAAAAAATACGTGTTTCTTTATTTTTAAAAGAGATCAAAAGTACCAATTTTCAGGTCTGTAATATCTTCAGTTTCTGAGATATAAGTACTGGTATACTGATTAAGGGCATTCAACCCATTTTCCCCATTTTCACCCCTTTTCACCCCTCCTATTGGGATTTTCTGAAAACAATAAAATACGTGTTTCCTTATTTTTAAAGAAGATTCTAAATACCAATTTTTACATCTGTAAACTTTTAAACTTTCGAGATATAGACACACTCATTTCTAAATTTCACCCCTCTTTTCACCCCCTTAGCGAAGGAATATCCAAAAAATCCTCTCTTAGCGAGCACCTACATCTTAATATGAATATATCCCCAAATTTTCATTTCGTTACGTCCAGTAGTTTTGGCTCTGCGATGATGAATCAGTCAGTCAGTCAGGACAAGTTATTTTATATATATATAGATCAATTTAATATACGCGTTATATAATTTAAATACAGCAAGGATTGATTAGCGGCAATATTGAAGACTGCAAGAACGAGGCCTAGACCAGAGAGGAAGTAATTCGATGTAACGCAGCGTCAACACATACTAATTCATAAAACGATTCTCTACGACGTAAAAACTGAAATAATAGCGTACATATTGGAGATCTGATAGCAATTAAATCTACACAGAGCAATCTGAAACTGAATATCATTGTAAAATTATGTTATAAGGCTTTGATAACCTCAATATATTACAGCTGATTTCATCAATGTATTTTATCTTTTTAATTAAGCAATTCAAGATCGCCATGGCTCTCTAAGAAGACTTTAGGCAGACTATCTAGATCAGGGATGGCGAACCTATGCCACGCGTGTCACTAGGTGACACGCGAATATGATTTCGGTGACACGCCAATTGGACATAATATTTTTATATACTTTACTACATACAATACATATCTTGTAGTGTTTCACGTGTTAGAAATAAATATCGAAAATCTGAATACTTGTTTCATTCGGACGTGCAATATGGCAACACTGCTACACTGATGGGTCTGAAAGTCACGTTAGATAAGTGTCGTTTTCTGGTGGTTTTGTATATGGACCTTGCAAACAGTGCCGAAAATAACAGAAACTTAACAAAGGTAATGACCGGATTTAACAAGAACAGTGGACAATGGAAATCGGACTGATAGAAAGATGTATTGCCTGCGTTCGAGAACAATTGTATTCCCTACATTTAATGTAAAGCGCCATTTCGAGACTAATCATTCAAATGTTTGTTCCATGCCAAATGAAGAAAGAAGTGAGTTCGTTTCACAAAATATCGAACTTTACACAAAAGATTTTATTTTGCATCATATTTCCGCCCGAGGAATAATATCAGTGCGGCTGTTATATCTGTATCACTGCATAGTACAGCATGCATGGGAAACCGCTTTATGACGGTGAGTTCTTGAAATAAACTTCCTTATTGAGCAATAAACAACAAATGATTAACAGAATTAGTTTAGTTTAGTTTAGTTTATTTAATGACATAACAGGCCTCCAGCCCAAATACATGCTCATAATATAATAATCATAATAATTAGGATACTAATAGTCATAAAAATAACCCTAATAATAATAATAATAATAATAATAATAATAATAATAATAATAATAATAATAATAAACAGAATTAAAGGAATTCCAGCCAGCTGAACTGCTGTCAAGAATAGAATAATAAGAATGAGTGAAGAAGTTTCGGAGCAATTGCAAGATAATTTGGATAACTCCCAGATGTATGCAGTATGTTATAATAAAAGCATGTATGTGACCTTACAAGCAAGGATATTATTTTTTCGATTTTGCTTGCTTGGTTGTTGTTTAAAGGGGCCTAACATCTAAGGTCATCGGCCTTTTCCGATTTTCTTATGGAGATGTGATGAGGGAGAAATAAGTAAAATTGTTGAGCATACGAACTACGACAACATGGAAAGATAATGAAGCTAAAGGAGGAAGTATAGTCCATTTGAAATATTCGTACTTTAGATTTTTTTATCTAATGTTTATTTTCTTACAAGTTGTTTTACATCGCACCGACACAGATACCGGTAGGCCTTATGGTGACGTTAGGAGAGGAAAGGCTTACGAGTAGGAAGGAAACCACCGTGGTCTTAAGTGAAGTACAGCCCCAGCATTTGCCTGGTGTGAAAATGGGAAATCATGGAAACCATCTTCAGGGCTGCCGACAGTGGGGCTCGAACCCACTATTTCCCGGATGCAAGATCACAGTTGCGCACCCTAACCGCGCGGCCACCTCGCCCGGTATTAGTATTTAATGACAAAGTGTGTCCGCCTCCGTAGCGTAACGGTTAGTGTTATTAGCTGCCGTCCTCGGGGGCCTGGGTTCGATTCCCGGTACTGCCAGAAATTTAAGAATGGCAGGAGGGCTGGTATGTGGTTGAAATGGTACATGCAGTTCACCTCCAATGGGGGTGTGCCTGAAAAGAGCTGCACCACCTCGGGATGAGGATACGAGTTTACTTTATGACAAAGTGTGTTAAAATGGGAGCATATTATGTACATTTCTACAATTAATATTAGGTATACCGGTAAGTTATTCTAAAAACTTACATATTTAAAAATGTTCTTTTTGCAGTTGCTGCAAAATACAACCATGGAACATGTAATCAAATGTATTTAAAAATATCTAAAAAGTAAATAAATCAGTAAATAAATATTATGAAGTAATTGGAATTTGGAAAGGAAGTCATGGAAGAGGGTGGGGGAGTTGTAGGTTTTAGCCATTTCTAAAAGGAAAATAACAAGTGGCACAGTCAACAGTGGATAATAATAAACCAGACATAAAATGGCACACTAGTTGGAAAAGGTTCGCCATTCCTGATCTAGATGATACGGCAGAGAGGAACCTGGACCCCAGATGACATCTCGATGACCAGCGCAATAAAATGACCATCACCCAGAGCTGCGGAGGATGAACGAATGATGATATCATTCCGGAAGCGAAAGAAAAATTTACATACACTACCATTATAGACTGTTATGCCTTTCAGCGTTCAGTTTTCAAGCTTCTGTGAATTTACTAAACGTCGCCACAATCCTCGATTTGCAACTAGTGTTGTGGCCTCATTTAGTTATATACTTCTTATCTTTAAATCGTTAGAAACTGAGTCTAAACATCGTCGTCTTGGTCTACCTCTACTTCTCTTACCCTCCATAACAGAGTCCATTATTCTCCTAGGTAACCTATCCTCTTCCATTCGCCTCACATGACCACAACACCGAAGCCGGTTCATGCGTACAGCTTCATCCATCGAGTTCATTCCTAAATTAGCCGTTATCTCCCCATTCCGAGTACCCTCCTGCCATTGTTCCCACCTGTTTGTACCAGCAATCATTCCTGCTACTTTCATGTCTGTTACTTCTAACTTATGAACAAGATATCCTGAGTCCACCCAGCTTTTGCTCCCGTAAAGCAAAGTTGGTCTGAAAACAGACCGATGTAAAGATAGTTTCGTCTGGGAGCTGACTTCCTTCTAACAGAATACTGTTGATCGCAACTGCGAGCTCACTGCATTAGCTTTACGACACCGTGATTCAATTTCACTTACTATATTACCATCCTGGGAGAACACACAACCTAAATACTTGAAATTATCGACCTGTTCTAGTTTTATATCACCAATCTGACATTCATTTCTGTTGAATTTCTTACCTATTGACATCAATTTAGTCTTCGGGAGGCTAATTTTCATACCATACACATTGCACCTATTTTCAAGTGCCAAGACTGCAGGCTTTCGGCATAATCTGCCATTAAGACCAAGTCGTCAGCATAGGCCAAACTGCTTACTACATTTCCACCTAACTGAATCCCTCCCTGCCATTTTATACCTTTCAGCAGGTGATCCATGTAAACTACGAACAGCATAGGTAAAATATTACAGAATTGTCTAACCCCTGTAAGTACCCTGAACCAAGAACTCATTCTACCATCAATTCTCACTGAAGCCCACTTGTCAACGCAAATGCCTTTGATTGAGTTTAATAATCTACCTTTAATTCCATAGTCCCCCAATATAGCGAACGTCTTTTCCCTCGGTACCCTGTCATATGCTTTCTCTAGATCTACGAAACATAAACACAACTGCCTATTCCTCTCGTAGCATTTTTCAATTACCTGGCGCATACTGAAAATCTGATCCTGAAAGCCTCTCTGTGGTCTGAAACCACACTGGTTTTCATCCAACTTCCTCTCAACGACTGATCGCACTCTCCCTTCCAAGATGCCAGTGAATACTTTGCCTGGTATACTAATCAATGAGATACCTCGATAGTTGTTGCAATCCTTCCTGTTCCCTTGCTTATAGATAGGTGAATTATTGCTTTTGTCCAATCTGAAGGTACCTTACCAACACTCATGCTAATCTTACTACTCTATGAAGCCATTTCATTCCTGCCTTCCCACTATACTTCACAATTTCAGGTCTAATTTCATCTATTCCTGCTGCTTTATGACAATGGAGTTTATTTACCATTCTTTCCACTTCCTCAAGCGTAATTTCACCATCATTTTCCTCCTCTGCACGAGCTTGGCTGCTCGCAGCACCACCAGGATGATTTCCTTTTACATTGATAAAATGTTCAAAATATTCCCGCCACCTCTCCAGTGATTCCCTGGGATCTATTATGAGTTCACCTGAATTACTCAAAACACTGTTCATTTCCTTTTTCCCTCCCTTCCTAAGAATCTTTATTGCTGTCCAGAAAGGTTTCCCTGCTGCTTGACCTAGCCTTTCCAGGTTATTACCAAAATCTTCCCACGACTTCTTTTTGGATTCAACAACAATTTGTTTCGCTCTGTTTCTTTCATCTACGTCTGCCTGTCTGCCTCGGCCCTTGTTTGGAGCCATTTCTGATAAGCCTTCCTTTTTACGTTTACAAGCTGCTCTCACTTCATCATTCCACCAAGATGTTCGCCTTTTCCCATCTTACACACAGTAGTTCCTAGGCATTCCCTTAATGTTTCTACTACAGCATCCCTGTATGCCACCCATTCTTTCTATATCCAGAGCCTGCTTACTGTCCACTGTTCGAAACTTCTCACTAATCATATCCATGTACTTCTGTCTAATTTCCTCGACCTGGGGATTTTCTACCCTTATTCGTTTGCAGACATATTTCACTTTCTCTACCCTAGGCCTAGAGATACTTAGTTCACTACAGATCAGATAGTGGTCTGTATCATCGAAAAATCCCCGGAAAACTCATACATTCCTAACAGATTTCCTGAATTCAAAGTCGGTTAAGATATAGTCTATTATGGATCTTGTACCCCTAGCCACCCATGTGTAGCGGTGAATAGCCTCATGATTGAAGAATGTATTCGTAACTGCTAAACCCATACTAGTACAGAAGTCCAGCAAACGCTTCCCATTCCCATTAGCTTCCATATCTTCCCCATATTTACCAATCACCCTTTCTTATCCTTCAGTTCTATTCCCAACTCTCGCATTGAAATCGCCCATTAGCACTATTCTATCCTTGCTGTTGAACCTGACCACGATGTCACTCAATGCTTCATAAAACTTGTCAACTTCATCCTCATCTGCACTCTCACATGGTGAATACACGGTGAAAATTCTAGTCCTAATTCCTTCAACTGACAAATCCACCCACATCATTCGCTCATTTACGTGCCTAACAAAAACTATGTTGCATGCAATGGTATTCCTGATAAAGAGCCCTACCCCAGACTCTGCCCTTCCCTTTCTAACACCCGTCAAGTACACTTTATAATCTCCTATCTCTTCCTCGTTATCTCCCCTTACCCGAATATCACTCCTAGCACATACAGATGCATCCTCTTTGCTGACTCAGCCAGTTCTACTTTCTTTCTTCCATAAGCCCCATTAATATTGATAGCTCCCCATCGGATTCCATTTCGTTCGCCAAGTTGTTTCCAGGGAGTCCCTCGCCTGTCAAATGGGAGTGGGACTCCGTTACTCCCATAGGTCCGAGGCTTGCTTAAAGTGTTCTGAGCTCGGTAAATTCATGAAGCAGGATGCTACCGTACTTGCACATAGTCCAAGTGAGGATCTCTCCTCTAACGGGTTATTGACCACCGGTGAATTGTATAGTCCTAGCCGCCAAGATAATTTTCTTAAAATAAATGTATATAATTGCTAGGTAGATACAAGGATAGCTCATTTGTAGTTACTCTTCAGGTGGTATTTTGTTGTTGTCTTCAGAATGACTGGTGTTCGATTCTCGCGAGAGATTTGTTAATTGTGTCGATATCAGAGAATAGGTAGCCATCCTAAGAAACAAGACTAACTCCAATTAGGGAATGCGATATAATATTATGATAATGATATTTCAATGAAATAAAAAATGCCAACATGTTATGCTATGTCGCATGTGAAGTGATTATGAGTAGAATAATTTAGAATCCTCGATAAAATGCCGAATGATGTGTTAATATGTGGAGGTTATATGTTATGATAAGGAGAGTTCGAATAATGTTAGATATGGCTATGACGGCAGAAAGGAGACATGTTAATGTTAGTTAAGAAGATATTGATCCAATGGCATGAATGGTTGAGAATACAATGATTTATGCGTCAAAAAAAGTTATGTACGCAGAGTATTTCAAAGAATAGGAAGAGATATTATATGAAATGGGAAATGAGTAAGATGTTATGTTGTTATATGAATGTAATGAGGAATGAATTGAAGGAATTCGTATAGATACGATGATATAATAGATGTAATCGATAATTTGAAGATAAATATGAGATTATTGACGCAAACTAGGATGATGCAATTACATTGTTTCTTTTGGTCGAGAATGATAGTGATGACGTATTGCAACATTTATTAAATATTATGGCAGGTTAAGGTCAACAAAAGGAATCCTAATGAAATAAGTTGTTCATTAACTTGATCATTTTAGCTTGGTATTTCTACTGTAAAATCGAATTTTCTTAAAAAACATGATTATGCATACGTAGGTCAACATGGATAGTTATTACTACTTTCTATACAGAATATAAATGAATAGATATCACATAATATGTTTGAGAATGATATTCCTTACATATTTAATTAATTCGCATGAGGTCACGTACTGATTTTTAGACACACTTAAGAACCTAAATAGTAGGTTATGATCAATGACTGATTTGTTAGAAAATGAGTTAATATATGACATAATATTGGTCAATATTTAAATTGCAGTCCGCCACTGTGGTGTAGTGGTTAGCGTGATTAGCTGCCACCCCCGGAGGCCCGGGTTCGATTCCCGGCTCTGCCACGAAATTTGAAAAGTGGTACGAGGGCTGGAACGGGGTCCACTCAGCCTCGGGAGGTCAACTGAGTAGAGGTGGGTTCGATTCCCACCTCAGCCATCCTGGAAGTGGTTTTCTGTGGTTTTCCACTTCTTCTCCAGGCGAATGCCGGGATGGTACCTAACTTAAGGCCACGGCCGCTTCCTTCCCTCTTCCTTGCCTATCCCTTCCAATCTTCCCATCCCTCCACAAGGCCCCTGTTCAGCATAGCAGGTGAGGCCGCCTGGGCGAGGTACTGGTCATACTCCCCAGTTGTATCCCCGACCAAGAGTCTGAAGCTCCAGGACACTGCCCTTGAGGCGGTAGAGGTGGGATCCCTCGCTCAGTCCGAGGGAAAAACCGAACCTGGAGGGTAAACAGATGATGATGATGATGATGATTTAAATTGCAAATGAATAGTAGCACATGTTTGCTATTGAATAAGAAACTTACCGTTTTCCAGAAGGTTAACTTGTGATACTCCGGAAGAAGAAGTATAGATCTTGTCCTAAGAAAAACTAAAAGAATATTGACATTGACAAAAACTAACGATCATAATTAATTGTAATATCTTAACTTCCCCATTAATTTTCCATGCTGATATGCATTAATTTTTATCAGTTTCTTCTATGAATATTATATGAAAGTAAGATAAACTTCCAGATTAAATGTCAATTAATCAATTTTTTAACTTCATAATTTCATTTTCCTTTGTCCACATTTTTATATTGTTTGAATAAAAGATAGCAGTTAAGATGCATATGAGATGTTATTTATAATTTCGATAGTAATGTAAGGTAAATTAGAATCAAGGCGTTAGATTATCAATCTTCTTGTAACCCAACAGTACGTCGAATGGAGACCTCCATCATGATGAATGATAGATAAAATGTTATTTAACGTAGTGGCGTTATCTTGATCCCACGTAAAAGAATACATATTAATCCCTGAGGGACTGGTCGGGATTTCTTTTATTTGACACAACCTGGACGCAGGAAGGGCGTAATACGTTATCTAGGATATTAATGGACTTGGCCATGAAGGGTAGGAAACCAAGGTGACGATGTCTAGATTCAGTGGTTTAGCTAGGTTCTTGGAGGCCCTGGTGCGGAACGTACAAATGGGGGCCCTAACTGCGATTGCAAAATATGAAATCAAGAGTTTAAAATATAATTTATATACGCATTATATTATAAATTACTTTTGTTCTTGAATAACTATGGTATCAAGTAGTGAGTTGTTAAATGTTTGATTTAGCTTTCTATTTATCTAAAAGTTAGGCACTCTGTTATGGTAAGATCGACAGGAGCAGAACAGGTGTTATCTAGGACTTAAGGTCTTACAAAAGTAAAATAATAATACATGTTTCAAAATAAATGTAACTTGGTCTTGAATTCTTTAATAAATTATAATAGTTTAATATTATTTGCCGGCCCCGCGGTGTAGTGGTAGCGTTCCCGATTTCCATTATGAAGAGTCCAATGACATCAATGTGAAAAGTGTCGGTTGAGTTCCAAATATCGAGAACAAGTGTAGAACATATTCTATGTAGTTCATAATTCTAACCGTGCTATATACAATTATTGCTGCTTGCTGTTCATGAGGAAGATTGGGACAGATGACTGGAATTTTGTTAATTGTTTGCGGTTCACTGTGATGGTAATTTCGCTAAATCAGTAATGTGGATGGAAGAAGCATGCTTCAATTGAATGGCCATATGAAGAAAAATTGTATAAATTAGAAAAGAATGTTAGCCAGCACAGGGTAGATCACAACCTGATACTACACAATCGTCCTCACTGGTGCATGTGGCATAAACTATTTTGAGAGTTTAGAGATAAAAAGTATTCTTGAAATATCCCTTATTTCGATTAATGGCGTCCTGGGGTGCAGAAATAATTCTAAAATCCTGCATGAACTAAGGCAAGAAAATGAACCTGTATCCAGATTTGAAGTTAAGAAAAATTATATATTTTTTTCTTAAAATGATATTTATTCGTGGCGTCGACCTGTGAAGATCATTTGCCACTACTTTCACCATATGAGAGGAACCTGCGTGTAAGTGGAATTGCGGAAGTGTAGGGAGTTGAATGTGAGGCAAAGAATGTCAAGGACGACACAAGCACCCAGTCCCCAGACCAGGGATATTAATCATTTACAATTAAAACTCCCTGACCCAGCCGGAAATCGAACCCGGGGCCGCCGGGTGACAGGCGGACGCGTTGCCCCCTACACCGCGGGGCCGGACAAAATTATAAATTAGTGAATGATTAAATATACTTTATTGCGGGTGAGAAAAGTAGGGTTGTGACTTACGAAAGTCCAATATGAAGAAATGCCACACTGACATCGGCATGCCAGGCTGAGTAGCTCAGAGGGTAGAGATCTGGTCCTGTGAGACGAAAATGGTGGTTTCGATCCCAGATCAGTACGATGGTGATCGAAGTTGTTCAAATACTCCAGCCTCATGTTGGTAGATTAAGAGGTTAGTAAAAGAACTCCTACGAGGCGAAGTTCCGACACCCCAGCGTCCCCAAAAAGAGTTATAGTAGCAAGTGGGGCGTAACACAACAATAATAATAATAATAATAATAATAATAATAATAATAATAATAATAATAATAATAATAAATTATAATTAACTTGAAGGTATAATTCAATAATTTATTAATATTGTTGTTGCATAAAAATTGGACTGTTTATAAATTATTACCACGAGGCATGGCTTATATAAACTAAAATTTTTTACTCTTGATAGTTGAACCACATTATAAAGCACTTGCAAGTAGCACACATATTATGATAATATTAATTAGATAGAATTAAGGCTTGTTCTTCTTGTGATTCCAAAGATGAAAACAGCATTTTATCTAACAAGAGTCCAAATACAAGACACCATACTGGCGGGAGGAGCTGGCGAGTTGGCCGTGTGGTTAGGAGTGGGCAGCTGTGAGCTTGCATCCGGGAGATAGTCGGTTCGAATCCCACTGTCGGCAGTCCTAAAGATGGTTTTCCGAGATTTCCCATTTTCACACCAGGAAAATGCTGGGGCTGTACCTTAAATAAGGCCACGGCCGCTTCGTTCCCATTACTCCAAAGAAATTTAATTATAAATTCTTGTCAACATTGAAGTATACAAGGATTAACAAGGGATTAAAACAAGTACGGTATGTAACAATTATTATTATTATTATTATTATTATTATTATTATTATTATTATTATCATTACATCGGATCAATGTATCATCTGATCGGCCGTTGTGGCAATGTTTTATTCATGATGGTGCATGGCATTCTGAATAACAGCAACGAAGGCACGAGTCCGTCAAAAAAAGAAAGAGATCATAGAGAAGAACGAGGTAATCAGTGAAGATATGACCACCAGATTCAGGAACAACAGAAAGGAGCTTTGCCATATTTATGTGCCAGCATACGGTAGAGCTTGTGTTTCTAGAATGGGTCTCTTCAGTCCTTTACCTTGGTACCTCGGTTACCTTGATACACAAGTGAATGCTTGCGATGGTGATGATATCATACCAAGTGACCAAGATAAATGATCAAATTAGGTAAAAATATGAAGCGTTTTCGCCATGGCATCACTGTCACGTTGGAAACTGATTTGTCGAAGTTTGGCACTCAGTAGTCGCAGTTAGTTGAAACTAGATGAATGTCCAATGTTGTCGCGTTTCTCTTCGGAATCAGGTATGAAGTGAGAAGAATCTCGTAGCGAGTTTTTACGACCGTATTAGTTGACACTAGATAGATGAAATATATTCACTATTTCCTTACCGGGCGAGTTGGCCGTGCGTGTAGAGGCGCGCGGCTGTGAGCTTGCATCCGGGAGATAGTAGGTTCGAATCCCACTATCGGCAGCCCTGAAAATGGTTTTCCGTGGTTTCCCATTTTCACACCAGGCAAATGCTGGGGCTGTACCTTAATTAAGGCCACGGCCGCTTCCTTCCAACTCCTAGGCCTTTCCTATCCCATCGTCGCCATAAGACCTATCTGTGTCGGTGCGACGTAAAGCCCATAGCAATTTACTTAGGAATGTAATAGGTCGTGTGCGTATCTCATATTATCTGTGCCTATCACCTCTGTTCCCTTGGGACTGGCGCTAGGAAAGATGCCACAGTACTTGCGTGACAAAGTTTCCGGGAAGCGTATAATTATTCACAATGACTGTTCAAATCCTCAAATTTTATGTCCTAAAACATAAAATAAGGCAACTCCAAAGTTTAAGCCGGTGGTTGTGTAAGGTATGCCAGAGGGTATGAAATACTTATTTCATTAGCTTTCTCTCACACCAATTTAGTCTTTATTCGCCTTGAATTTAAAAGTTGACTCTCTGTTCGACGAACAATAAATAGTGATTGTTACCAAACATTTTCAATAATGCATCTAATCTTCGAGAGTTCTTGATTTTGCACGAAAGTAGTGTATCTCTCAAATTCGACATAGCTAGTATTAAATTATGAATGAATGTAATCAGTGATTTCATTCATGAAAAGTGAGCTGGATATCCTCTTTTATCGTTCAAATGAGCCTAGTGACTTCTTGTTGCTGCTGACAAATTCGAATTAATTATACCGTACACCAACATGGAGAGCAATGGAGGGAAAATATGTGCTTTGCTGCGTAATGATACTAATATAGAATTCAAATTTGCAGAGCTGGAGTAAATAAACCAACATATCATTATTATAATCACAAAGGAAAACGAAGTATCGCATATCTACTTGCCACGCTTCTTTGGAATGCGTATCTCAACGTTGAAACTCATATATGTTGAACCTCATTGCGGGGGTCTTACTTTCATTAAAAGACTAAATCAGAACTCCAGAACATACTATGGGATTATGTCATGTTATGTCATGTTAATAACCCACAAGAATGGAGGGGCGCTGCGTGGTTTTCTCCTTAGAGAAAACTGTCAATCAACTAAACCATGTTACTGAATTCATTTTCAATTATCGTTAAAACTAACACAACAGTTCTTAGCTTTTAAGAGTTACTGAATAGTTATGAAAGCATTTAAGTAAAATATTGTTTACCTTACTTCTTGTAAACTAGATCAACTCTCTGGTTTTTCGTGGATAAGTAAGGTAAGAAAGAAAACATGCCTGCGATAGTCAACACCTCAGAGAGACAGATAGATAGATAAAGAGAGAAAATGAATATTAAATCATTCTGAATGTCGGGAGGTATACCAAGGAAAAGTACTGAAGTGTCCAAGTAGGTTTGAAGCTGTTTGGTTTAACGTGCCAAGACGTTCAAAATCTGAGCAAAGAATCTCGGTTAAAAGATTTACTACTTTATTTTTGAACAGTAGCTATTAAAAGACACATAATTTTCCTGTTCACTCTAATAGTTTCATAGTGCCTTTCAATACCTATTTTATGCTGGTCTCTTAAAGAAAACTCAATTCGCGTAATTTTTTTACATATAACTGACATTTTCTTTAGAATTGTGCCTTTTATATGCTTTATAAGTGTTATTCAAATCGTCGTACTCATGAGTATTTCATACGTTCATACAATACAATACATTATATTTAATTGTTTACAGACACACAGCCACGGTATAGTCATAGATGCGCTGGATGAAATGTCGAGTAAACGTCTGGTTTTGTTTTCAAACAAAGAGTTAGATCGAATTTCTCATGAAATGGTAACAGAAAGAAAGGAGCCTTAAGTAGTTTTCATTTGAACATTTCCAACTACTTTCTGTAATCCCTGTACCGCAGTACTTACAACACTTTTGCCCGCTGTCACCAAGTCTTCTCTCCTGGTTGCATTGTTGGATGCGCTTGAGAACGGTTGGCTGTTGAGAGAGCTCTTGCATTATTGTAGTGATAAAGTAGTGAAAACCTATTGAAATAGCTTAATTTTGTGTATATCTGATTCATTTAGTGCTGTTTATATAGTGGTGTTTAGTGCTTGTTGGTAGAAATTGGGAGTAGTAATAATTATTTAAGTTTTGTAACAAGTAATTCAGTTGGTCTTCAGTAAATTACGTTTTCTAGGTTAAGTAGGCTAGCTAGGTGCACCTTGTTTGGAATTTAGGTTTAGGCAATACCTTAGGTAACAATATTAACTTTAAAAATATTTGTAAATATCTGTAGGTTCGTTGGTTGTACTTACAAAGGCAGATTATCGTAAGGAATAGTACCGTAACTTCTGCAGCAACTTCTCCGGTATTTCGTATAGATATCCGTTCAAACTATCGCGAAGGATATAATTTACTACATTAAAAAACACGATACGCCTGCAGACTTCCATTTAAAAAGAAGTTAAAGAGATTACACGGTAATAGTTAACAGTCGTATTGTTATTGATTATTGTCGCTCCTCATATTCAAATATTGCATTGTTGGCTACAGTCGTGAACAAAGGGTGTAGTGTAGTCAAGTAAATATAAATAAAAATCAGCTGACTTTGTATTCCATTCATTTGTACTTCTGAGTAGGTAGTTAGTATCCGTAATTTATATTTCGTTCCCTCGATCTTCCAGAATTTGTGAGCGGTTAGCTAATAATAATAAAGTTCATATATCCCAGTAATTGCAGTTCAAGTCCCTGGAGTAGTAGTAGTAGTAGTTTTGATAGAAATATTTGAGAAATTATTGTAGACAACCTCGTATTTTTCAGTAGGCCTAATTAAGGACACTTTTTTTTCTCCGTCCCGTGGAGTAGGGAAAATAATAGTAATCCACCAGCTGTAATAATCACATAACCACATTTCAGTAAAATTGTAGTGAAGATAAGGTATAATATATTAGATAGTATCTTGCCAGTTATATTCGTGTTTTTCTTCGTGTACGGCAAACCTTTTGATATTTAAGCATTTAACCAAACGCAGTGTAGTGTAGTGTAGATACATTGTAGTATAGATACAGTACATTTAGATAGTGCCGTATCTTGCCTGCTATATTCGTGTGTTATCTTTCGTGTATATCTATTAGACCGTAATACTAATAATAATTTGTCTAAGCATTTAGCTTCGTTGGTAATCTTTGAGTACAGTAGTTCTTGCAAATTTCATTTCTGTTGTGCTTAGTAGTGACATACGGTACGGTACCGGTATCGTAATTAGGATACTCTGAAAGTAATTTAAAAATTACTGTAGTGTACTGTACAGTAGTATACGAGTAATATCCTATTAGAATTGAGTGTGCTTAATTTATTATTGTAAAATATTTGTGTAGTACTGGTGTAGTAGAGGTATCCGTAGAAACTCTTAATAAAATATTGTTGAAATTAGGATAGGCTTAATTGCAGTTTGGAATTGTGTAGTTCCTGTGTATTACTTTCGATATTCAGTAATTAACAGCAGATTTTATCCTGTTAGGGGTTGTAGGATAAAAAAAATAGAGCACGACTAAGTAGTATTGTAGTGTAGTCGTATATTAATTACCTTATTGTTGTGTACTATCCCAGACAATATATCCCTCCGTTCATTTATTTTTTTGCAAATAAGTTATTTTATTTTTTAATTTAAAATTCCCCCCCCCCCCGTAAAGAATGGTTAAGGAGCGCGAGTGTACTTATTGTGGGTGTGGTGAGGCATTGAGGGGTATGAGGGAGGAGTTGGAAAGTTTGAGGGAGATAATTAGGATTCTCACAGAAGACAGGAAGGAAGATAGGACTCCCTCAAACAATGTACAGGTTACAGTAGGTGTACAAGAGGGAGGGGAAGGAAAGGGAGGAGTTGTAGAAGACAGGTGGTCTAATGTTCTAAGGGGAAGGAGATTGCAGGCCAAGGGCTCTATTCAGGATCAGAATTCAGGACAGGTGTCTGTGCGAAATCGGTACGAGTCACTCCAGGTAGAACAACAGAGGGAAGATGAGGGACAGGGAACTGTTGCTGAGATGCGTGGAAGTAGGAGGAAGGGAAAAGGTAGGAAAGGGAAATGTAGAGTAGAGGATAGGAAAAGACAGGTGGAACAGGGTCATGGGAAGGAGAAAAGGGAGGAGGAAGTAGCTTCTGCAGCTATCAGGAAAGATAGGGCTGACCAGGAGGGGAGGGGATCAAATGAGGTGGGTAGGGTTGAGGCTCTGGTCATGGGGGATTCCATCGTTAGACACGTGGGGAAAGTGTGTGGAGGAAAGGGAACCAGGGTAGAATGTTATCCAGGAATTAGGTTGAGGCAGATGTTGAGGAAAGTAGAAGAGAGGGAGGAGGGGAAGGAGAAGGTGGTAGTGTTTCACGTTGGTACCAACAACGTAAGGCAAGCTGATATAAGTACCAACATAGTTGGAGATGTGTGGGATCTGGTAAATGCAGCACGGGTGAAGTTTAAGAAAGCGGAGATTGTTATTAGTGGAATACTGTGTAGGAGGGATACTGACTGGAGGGTGATTGGGGATTTAAATGAGACTATGGAGTGGGTATGTGGGAAACTGGGAGTGAAATTTCTAGATCCTAATGGGTGGGTAGGAGATAGGGATCTGCGCTCGGATGGCCTTCATTTAAACCGCAGTGGTACGTATAAGTTAGGAAATTTGTTTGGAAGGGTAATAGGGAGGTACATTCAGGGAAACGGGATGGCCTAGGGAGCGGTGATAAGGGAACAGGGAACTGGAAATCAAGTAGGGATGACATAAAATTGTTAGTGTTGAACTGTAGAAGTATTGTAAAGAAAGGAATAGAATTAAGTAATTTAATAGATATATATTTACCAGATATTGTAATAGGAGTTGAATCATGGCTGAGAAATGATATAATGGATGCAGAAATTTTCTCACGGCACTGGAGTGTGTATCGTAGAGATAGGATAGGAAAGGTGGGAGGGGAGTTTTCATTCTGGTGAAAGAAGAATTTGTAAGCTACGAAAAAGTTAAAGATGAGACACATGAAATTCTAGGTGTAAGGCTCATTTCTAAAGACAATAGGCAACTTGATATATTTGGAGTGTACAGATCGGGAAAGGGTAGCACTGATGCGGATTCGGAATTATTTGATAGGATAGTCAGCTATGTGGGAAATGACATGGAAAGAAATGTGATTGTAGCGGGAGATCTGAATTTGCCAGATGTAAATTGGGAAGGAAATGCGAACGACAGGAAGCATGACCAACAAATGGCAAATAAGTTAATATGGGAAGGACAGCTGATTCAGAAAGTGATGGAACCAACCAGAGGGAAAAATATTTTGGATGTGGTGCTGATAAAACCAGATGAGCTCTATAGGGAAACTGAAGTAATAGATGGTATTAGTGATCATGAAGCTGTTTTTGTGGTAGTTAAAAATAAATGTGATAGAAAGGAAGGTCTTAAAAGTAGGTCTGTTAGGCAGTACCATATGGCTGATAAAGCAGGTATGAGGCAGTTTCTAAAAAGTAACTATGATCGGTGGAAAATGGTAAATAAAAATATAAACAGACTCTGGGATGGGTTTAAAGAAATTGTTGAGGAATGCGAAAACAGGTTTGTACCTTTAAGGGTGGTAAGGAATGGTAAAGACCCACCTTATTATAATAGAGAAATAAAGAGACTAAGAAGGAGGTGCAGACTGGAAAGAAATAGATTTAGAAATGGCTGTGGAAGTAAGGAGAAATTGAAGGAACTTACTAGAAAATAGAATCTAGCAAAGAAGGCAGCTAAGGATAACATGATGGCAAGCATAATTGGCAGTCATACAAATTTTAGTGAAAAATGGAAGGGTATGTATAGGTATTTTAAGGCAGAAACAGGTTCCAAGAAGGACATTCCAGGAATAATTAATGAACAAGGGGAGTGTGTATGTGAGGATCTTCAAAAGGCAGAAGTATTCAGTCAGCAGTATGTAAAGATTGTTGGTTACAAGAATAATGTCGAGATAGAGGAAGAGACTAAGGCCAAAGAAGTAATAAAATTTACATATGATAACAATGACATTTACAATAAGATACAAAAGTTGAAAACTAGAAAAGTGGCTGGAATTGATCAGATTTCTGGGGATATAGTAAAGACAATGGGTTGGGATATAGTACCATATCTGAAGTACTTATTTGATTATTGTTTGACCGAAGGAGCTATACCAGATGAATGGAGAGTTGCTATAGTAGCTCCTGTGTATAAAGGAAAGGGTGATAGACATAAAGCTGAAAATTACAGGCCAGTAAGTTTGACATGCATTGTATGTAAGCTTTTGGAAGGCATTCTTTCTGATTATATTAGACATGTTTGTGAAATTAATAACTGGTTCGATAGAAGGCAATTCGGTTTTAGGAAAGGTTATTCCACTGAAGCTCAACTTGTAGGATTCCAGCAAGATATAGCAGATATCTTGGATTCTGGAGGTCAAATGGACTGTATCGCGATTGACATGTCTAAAGCATTTGATAGGGTGGATCATGGGAGACTACTGGCAAAAATGAGTGCAATTGGACTAGACAAAAGAGTGACTGAATGGGTTGCTATATTTCTAGAAAATAGATCTCAGAGAGTTAGAGTAGGTGAAGCTTTGTCTGACGCTGTAATAGTTGAGAGGGGAGTTCCTCAGGGCAGTGTTATCGGACCTTTATGTTTTCTTATATATATAAATGATATGAGTAAAGGAGTGGAATCGGAGGTAAGGCTTTTTGCGGATGATGTTATTCTCTATAGAGTGATAAATAAGTTACAAGATTGTCAGCAACTGCAACGTGACCTCGAAAATATTGTGAGATGGACAGCAGGCAATGGTATGTTGATAAACGGGGCTAAAAGTCAGGTTGTGAGTTTCACAAATAGGAAAAGT
The DNA here is from genome assembly GCF_040414725.1 of Anabrus simplex. Lineage (NCBI taxonomy): Eukaryota > Metazoa > Arthropoda > Insecta > Orthoptera > Tettigoniidae > Anabrus > Anabrus simplex. The sequence goes on from NC_090267.1 coordinate 139,259,072, forward strand.
CCTCTCAGTTTTAATTACTGCGTTGATGGGGTGAAAGTTCCTTTTGGGGATCATTGTAAGTATCTAGGTGTTAATATAAGGAAAGATCTTCACTGGGGTAATCACATAAATGGGATTGTAAATAAAGGGTACCGTTCTCTGCACATGGTTATGAGGGTGTTTAGGGGTTGTAGTAAGGATGTAAAGGAGAGTGCATATAAGTCTCTGGTAAGACCCCAACTAGAGTATGGTTCCAGTGTATGGGACCCTCACCAGGATTACCTGATTCAAGAACTGGAAAAAATCCAAAGAAATGCAGCTCGATTTGTTCTGGGTGATTTCCGACAAAAGAGTAGCGTTACAAAAATGTTGCAATGTTTGGGTTGGGAAGAATTGAGAGAAAGAAGAAGAGCTGCTAGACTAAGTGGTATGTTCCGAGCTGTCAGCGGAGAGATGGCGTGGAATGACATTAGTAGACGAATAGGTTTGAATGGCGTCTATAAAAGTAGGAAAGATCACAATATGAAGATAAAGTTGGAATTCAAGAGGACAAACTGGGGCAAATATTCATTTATAGGAAGGGGAGTTAGGGATTGGAATAACTTACCAAGGGAGATGTTCAATAAATTACCAATTTCTTTGAAATCATTTCGGATAAGGCTAGGAAAGCAACAGATAGGGAATCTGCCATCTGGGCGACTGCCCTAAATGCAGATCAGTATTGATTGATTGATTGATTGATTGGTTTCAGTGGGATGTGAGTTTCATCTACGCTAGTTCGCAGCGTACTGGAAAACTCAAATGTATACCTTAATTCACCTCTAGCGCAAGATAAAATTCAGTTATAACAATGTACACTATTTAAATCAGTAGCGTAGTCAGGATTTCAGTTTGTGGGGGGAGGGGGCATTAAGGTAGTTCTTCATCCAGAATTTTATTTTGACAGGTGTCCAATCTTCCAGAGTTTAGGTGGTGTAGAATATCTAAAATGGAAATGAGTGTCCTTGCATCTAAGTAAGTGGTGGATTCATGCGGGCCAAGCCCTCTGCCCCCCCCCCCAAAAATCCTTGGCTGCGCCAGTTTTTTTAATATTGTACTGACTCAGAATGTACATAATGAAAACTTAACACCAATATGGAAGATAACTTTGTGTCCGTACAACTTCGCTATCTTGCCTGTAACTTCAGAATAACATCCATGGGGCTGGGGAGTTCCTACGTCCCACCACCCGACGGCCGACCTTGCAAATGGGGGTGGGAGTTCGAGCGCTAGCCAGCGTACGGATTACTAGAGAAAGTTAACCGAAATTATATTATCGCATACACATTCTAAATCAGTAAATTCATGAAGGAGGCCTATTTAAAATTTGAACGAAAGCAGCGCTTCCAGCACATCCATGGACACTACGCGCCTGGTTTATACATTTCAAACTCTTTGAATTTGTGCACCTTCTAATTTAAATTAAAGGGAAACGAAGAATGCATTTTGTTAAGGATCAATATGTAATACTATCGAGGTCGATATATATTATGTATCAATAAGTAACGAAGTATTCATTTATTGTATATAATTGTTTCGCATATTTTGTATTCAGTGCTGTGTTGGTTTCTGAAATTATGGTTCTCACAACAGAGGAGGTGTTTATCGTGGAACATTATTTCCGGTCATACGGAGTGGGGAGTCAGAATGGGCCAAGTTCGCTTCACGTTACGAACAGTGCGAGGAGCGATTTAATGTGAAGGCAACAAACAACACAACAATGTCAGCTGTCCTTGACAAGGTCCGTCATCCGGGTTCAGTTTCATGTCAACGAAACGGGTCACCACGGTACCCAAGAACCGCCACCACTAACGAGAGTTAATGTATGGAGGACTTCTCTAAAAGAGTTGCCAAAGCGCAGTCATAGAATACTGGGCCCACATTTCGTCAAGAATGTTGCATAGAAAGTCGACAAACTTGACCATGTCGGTCCTTAATTGGTCCGTATTGACTCGTAATAATAATAATAATAATAATAATAATAATAATAATAATAATAATAATAATAATAATAATAATAATGTATAACGGGTGATTGTTTAGTCCGCCCTGTCAATATTTATTAATAATTGAATTATTTATACGTACATGTTTCGGAAGCCTTACTCCCTTCATCAGCGTATTTAGATGAAAACCAACCTTATCCAAATTTCAAGACACAACCTTATATCATATTAACATTAAGCATTGTCCTGTGTAACATCAACTCTAGACCAACATATGTACACTTGTACAGGATGTATGCATGTATAGCAAAGTTCCTGGAACCATTCCCGGGCGAAGCGACGTGGGAGCGATGTGGCGACGCGTTACCATCTTGAAACACCGCAGAACCGTCTGGGTGCTGGAAGGCCAAAAATGGGTGGAGATGGTCTCTGAGCAGCTCAACATACCGCGTACCATTCAAAGTCTCTTCCAGAACAACTAGGGGGCCCATTCCATACCAGGAAAATGCACCCCAGACCATAACAGAGACACCAGCGCCCTGGATCACACCTTCGAGGCAGGCGGTATTCGTCGCTTCATGTGGTCTATGCCATACACGGTGCCTCCCATCGGCATGGTGCAGTTGAAATCGTGATTCGTCCGACCATATCACGTTACGCCATTGTTCCATTGTCCATCCCTGGTGACTGACGACAAATGCGCGTCGTTGGGTTAACAGTGGCACCCGTGTGCGGCGCCGGCTCCCATACCCCATAGAAGCCATGTTTCTACGGATTGTCCACTGGGAGACGTGTCTAACACGGCCTGTGTTGAATTGAGCCGTGATTTGTTGCACGGTTGCCATCTGTCACTATTGACAATCCGTCTCAGATGTCACCCTCACGGTCATCGAGGGTGCTGGACGGCCGGTCGTTCGTCTGTTGTAGACGGTGACACCCGCATTCAACCATTCACGATACACCCTGGACACGGTTGATCGTGTGAAGCCGAATTCCCGCAACACTTCCGAAATCGCACTTCCCATCCGTCGGGCACCGACCACCATACCCCGTTCGAACGGTGTCAGCTTACGACGACGTTCCATGTTACACCTGTCACATGCACAGCCACTCCTCACAATGTCTCCTATACAACAGGGGGCGCTGTGGTGCGCAGACCTGTGCATCAGTGCTCCGCTATCCCATGACATTAGCTCAGTCAGTGTATATTATTACGAGTGATGCATGGTCAGTGCGACGATTCCTCTCGGCTATTATTCTTGAATTTCTAGACCGATGCGATTATCTCACCGTGAGATAGCTCCTCAGTTGTTCTCACGTAGGATGAATGGACCTCCAACTAGCTTTCAGATCTAGGTACCCCCGACTAGGACGGGAATCGAATCCACGCCCTTCCGGTATCAGGTAAGTCCGCTACTCCTACACCGTGGGCCGACCAAGTAATTTTACTGTATATTGGATTTATTTTAATGGGAGAAAGTTACGCAGGAATTTTATACGTTATCCACTCGCACCATGAGAACCGACTAAAATTACTATGCAGTATAATTATCATATCTTTGTAAGATATTTCTCTTTTCATGTACAAAAGATCTGAAGGTCTCATATACATCAAAGCTTTGTGATTGTCTTTAAAGTATAATTCTGAATAGTTTAAAGTTAAAAACAGGATTTTGTGGATTGCTCGCTTTTTTGTTCATTCACGAACTTCAGTATAATACATGTTAAAATAATGGATTTTTAGTATTTTCTTTTGCATGTGGCTGTGTTTTGGAATGTGGATAGTGACTGGTTTTGTTTCTTCGTCTGCATTCCTGGTGAAAGATTATACCATGGTAAATATAAAAGGATATTTACGAAGGATTAACCTATATGGTGATCCCTTGGACACTGCCATCAAAGTCACTCGTATGACGTTTTATACTTGAACTGTGAAACGACTTTTATTCAATGTTGCAGGCAGGTTTAATTAGCCAGTTTCCTAATGAGGTACAGGCTGATACATAATACACCAGTAAGCCTCGCTACGCTGTACGAAGTGCGATTTGAGCGGAGGACTTGGAAAGCTGTAACTCATCATTATCACTAATCTTGGGGGTTAAATATGAGCTGTGGTTAACGGCCGTACTAAATTCGCTCATTGATCATTTACGGTGGTGTTATCCTTTCTTTGTCAGACTTTCTTTCCTCTTCTCTCAGGGTGAAGAAGTAATGTCCAGAACAAGTAAACACGCCAATAGCATTCGAACAATAGATGAACTAAAAATTAAGATAGTGTAATTGATATTTTGATGGATTAAAGATTTATTGAAAATTAATGAACATACGTGTCATCTGATCTATCACTGATGGAAAGACAAAAACAATTATTTCACTCCCTCATGAACCTGAGGAATGGTAAGAGAAAAATTTGAGGAAATAAAGTTACACTCAGCTGGAGTTACTCGTGTCGTTGTTCTCTGTACATTATTCACGGCTACAGTTTCCCGATGTTCGGAATACATTAAAGTATTTCTTTTTATGAAGGTGGTTGATGTACTTATCTTAATCCTTGAAAATTCGTCTCTAAAATTAGCCAAAATCGTCATCGAAATCCGTAACCTGTGCAAAACATGGGCTACATAGAACAAAGTCACCGAGCGGGTGGCTGCGTGGTTTGGGTCAAGTAACTCAGCTTCAATTGGGAAATGGTTTCTAACCTCACTTTTGGTAGCCCTGAAGATGGTTTTCCTTAAAACCCCTGTATTTGCCTGGTGTGAAAGTGGGAAACCACGGAAGAAACCATAATCAGGGCTACGGAGAGGGGTGTTCAAACCCACTATCTCCCAGATGCAAGCTCACAGCTACGCACCCCTAACCGCACGGCCAACTCTCCCGGTTAGTAGTATGCTGTATTGTATGTAGATGAAGAGAAGTGTAAATTCCTTCGTTCATTTACGCGTAGCCATTCCAATGTTTTGAAATATGGTGTAACATGAGCGTCATGTCGCAGTTGGAAGGCATATCGTATGCATGAGTTTTGTGCTCGCTGAAGTCTCAAAGCTTGTTCAGCATTTAGATTGACTAGTACCGTATCACAGTAGTCTAAAATTGGGAATAGTAGTGCTTGGATTAATTTTAATTTAAGTTTTTGAGGAAAAGAATTCTTGTGACGTTTCAGGGGATATAGAGCTGCATGAACCTTTCTACATACATTTGTTATGTGTTCATTCCAGGTCAGATTCTCATTGATGGAGATTCCAAGATTAGTTACATTTTTAAGGTACGGTACAGCGCTGTCATTGATTATGATTGGAGGAGGATTGATATTGCTTATTACATGTAATAATTTAGAGTTTCCTATGATAATACTTTGTGTTTTACGAGGATTTAGGAGTAAGTGGTTGTTTTTAGCATAGGCGGTAAGCCTTTCAATATCCGAATTAATATGCTGAACTGTTTCATGTAAATTGTTTGTAGTGGTGTGTTTGTATATCTGCATATCATCAGCATATAAGTGGTAGTTGCAATACTGAAGTGTGGAAGTTATGTCACTAATATTCAAGACGAACAGTAAGGGCCCTAGAACAGACCCTTGAGGGATACCGAATGATTTTACAGCTCATTGGAATCTTTGATTGTTTACCACTACGCACTGGCGACGATTTGTAAGGTACGACTTAAAAAATTAAGGGCTATCGGGCCGATATGCAGAGAGCGTAACTTGGATAATAGTATGTCTATATTTACCGTGTCGAACGCACTACTAAAGTCAAGGAGTGTCAGTATCGTCACCTGCCGTTTGTCCATTGCTAGTCTTATGTCATCTGTTACCCGAAGAAGTGCAGTCGTAGTACTGTGTCCCTTTCTGAAACCAGATTGCAATGGGTCAAAAAGAGAATGTCTGGTTAAGAATTCTACTAGCTGCTCGTGTACAACTCGTTCAAGAACTTTCGAGAGAGCGGAAGAATCGAAATAGGGCGGTAATCAGATGGCGCATTTGCTGTGGTACCGGTATGCTGTAATATTGGGGTTACTAGAGCATCCTTCCATGCAGTTGGAAACGTCCCTGTGGTGAGACAGTGGTTTACAATGTGGGTAATAATTGATAGGACCACGCCAATAACTTTTTATAAAGCCTATTGGGATGTTATCTGCTCCTTTAGCTTGTGACTTAACTGAATTCAAAACACACTTTACATCATTTACACTGACAGAGTGAAAAGAAAAATTATTTTCGTTTTCTGTAGGGTCACTGATTCTTTTATTTAGGTTGATATGATTTTGAGGTTGAGATTCCTTTATTGGGTTAGTTACGAAGTGAGAGTTAAGTGTATCGAGAGATATAGTTGGCGTATGTGGCTCTTTGCACTTTCCAACACCCATAGCTCGAAGTTCGTTCCAAGTTTCACGTGCATTTAAGTTCCTTGTTACATTTTTTATGTGATTAAATTTGCTATTGCGAATTAATTGCTTTGTTCTGTTACGTAAAAGACGATACTGTTCGAAATCTAGTTCATTATTTGTTTCCTTGTATCGGCGGAACATTGCGTCACGGCGAGCCACTGTTGCTTTTATATCGCTTGTTAACCAAGTTGCAGGCGAGCGAGTGAATCTAGCTTGCCTAACTGGAGCATGGTTGTCATATAGTCCTGTGAGTAGAGAGTTAAATCTTCTCACTTTCATGTCTGTGTCCTGCAACTGCTTTATATCTTTCCAAGGTAAACTGTACGCATCATTTTGGAGTTGTTGTAGATCGATATTTTTCAGATCCCTATAACTAATGTATTTAGCTTTGTATTTTGACACACGTAGAGAGTAGCACAGGTAAATTAAGTCATGAGTTGAGATGCCAGGTACAGGAAATTGACCATACTGACCAACGGAGGTAACGGTATAGAACTTTATGCGGGTTATTTGTAACTAGGTGGTCAATTCCAGTATGGCTTGTATATTTAAGTGTATGAACATGATTAGTTGCATCAAGCGGTAAGATCGTCATGTCGACGGAGGTAAGTAGGTTGCTGATTCGTTCTGATTTGCCAGTCGGGGCTAAGATATTTGAGTTAAAGTCACCAAGAAGTAATATATGCTCGTAGGTAGGTACTAGTTTGAGAAGGTCAGATTCAAGGTCAGAGATATTAGTAACATTCGGTGGTTTAAAGACAAATCCTATCAATACTTTTTGACGGTTAATTATGGTCTCAGCAAACATATATTCCGTATGTGGAGTGATGCCAGATAATGATTTGATAATTATTCTACATTTAATATCATCTCTACAATATATTGCTACACCACCACCGCGTCTGGCAGTGCGATCATGTCGATAGAGAGTATATCCTTCTAGATTTACAAGGGTAGAGCTAATTTTATCGGATAACCAGGTTTCAGTAATGCACATAATATGCATGTTACAAGTTGATATTATCGAATGAACTTCATCTATGTGACTGAGGAGTGAGAGAGAATTGATATGGCAACACTGTAGACTTCGCGAGAACTGAGACAGAGATTGTTTCAATAGCAGTTCAGTAGGCTGATCTTCATTCTGTTTTTCATGGTTTTGTAGGGCTACGTTTTTCACTATCCTAGACATGAATCAAACGTATAATCAGATTCCTCTGGCGGAAGAATCCGAACATTGGACGGCTTTCGCTACTGATTGGAATTTGTACGAATACAACCATGTGCCCTTCGGGCTTCCCACGGGTTGTCCTTTACCAGACTGCTGGATTGGGTCTTCTCGGACATCAAGTTCGAATATCTATACCATTATCTTGACGATGTTGTGATGTTTTCTGAAACCTTTGAAGAATACTTAGTACAACTTAAGGAGGTTCCAAATCACCTTCGTAAGGCTGGGTTGACAGTTAAGTTATCTACGATGGCTTTTGCTAAGTCTTCTATGTCTTTCTTAGAGCACATTGTGTCGCCCGATGGAGTTTCTATCGGTCATTCCAGAACGCAAGCAATTCGTGACCTCAAGCCTCCTAACGACGTTAAAGGAATTGCTAGGTTTGTCGGCAATTTGAATTTCTTCAGGAAATGTATTCCCAACCTCGCCAATAGGGCGGCGCCCCTAAACCTACTTCGTAAGAAAGGTGTCAAGTTCGAACGGAGGCCAACGCAGCAAGATGCGTTTGAAGATCTTAGGTTAGCTCTCCGTAAAGCTCCAGTAATAGCTATGCCAGATTTCTTTAAGAAATTCATTGTTCAAACTAATGCCTCTTCACCTGCTGTTGCTACTGTCTTCCTTCAAGAAACCGAACTCGGAAGGTGGCCTATTGCCTAACCGTCTAGGACCTTATCGGCTCAAGAAGCCAAGTACTCCATCTATGAATTAGAAGGACATGCAGTTCTATTTGCCTTGGAGAAGTTCCGCCTGTTTCTGGAGCATGTCAAATTAGTTAGAAACTGACAATCAGGCTTTAAGTTGGCTTTCAGCTAGGCCTCGTCGTACAGGACGTATCACCCGTTGGGCTATCCGTATATCGACTTTTCAATTCGACGTGCGACACATTAGAGGGTCTGGGAATGTGGTGGCAGATGGGTTATGTCGCATGTTTTCTGGCGACGTTGATTCCATTGAGCATGAGGAATGTCCTTCTCCTTCAATTTCCGTACCTCCTTGTGTTAGTGCTATTTTGACTGATGTCGCTATGTTATTTCGTGATATCGAAAATATCAATGGGAAGATCCAGTGCTAGCTCCTATAATGAAAACCCTTTCTTCTGGGAAGCATGTTGTCCCTTACGTGCTGAGGAATGGAGATCTGTGTTTCCCTTCGGGGCATCATCAGAAGATGAAGGTAGTTGCTCCAGCTGTTCTCGTGCCCATGATCTTCAACTATCATCATGAATCCCCATTCGGGGGCATTTAGGGATCTTCAAAACCAGAGAGAAAATTAGATAAATGTTCATCAGGAAGAGTATGGACGGCGAAATTAGGGAAATGGTTAAAGCCTGTAAAGCTTCCTTGTTGAGTAAACCCACGTTGTCTAGGAATCTAGGGCTATTGTCATCCTATAATCTCGCCCTATGGGGCATTTGTATATAGATTACGTCGGACCCTTCCTTCAATCTAAGAGGAACGGGAACAATTTCATCCTGGTGTGTGTAGATGGTTTCACCAGATTTTCATGTTTATTTCCGCCTAAGCTGGCTACTGCTCAGTCTACCACTTCTTGCCTTAATACTATTTTTGCTTCATTTGGTCCTTGTCAATATATAGTCTCCTATAATGCTGAGGCATTCACATCTAATTTATTCGGAAAAATCTGTTTTGGCCTATCCATATCCCATATCACTACTTCTGCTTATTATCCACAGCCAACTCTGGCTGAGCGGGTTAACCGTAATCTTCGATCTGCTTTGATAGCTTTTCATCAAGAAGATCATTCTAGGTGGGATACTTCTCTGAATTGGTTACCTTCTGCGCTAAATTTCGCGGTTCACGAATCCCATACGTTCTCTTTTTGCTATTTGCTTTACGTCGCACCGACACATATATCAATCAATCAATCAATCAATCAATCAATCAATCAATCAATCAATCAATCAATCAATCAATCAATCAATCAATCAATCAATCAATCAATCAATCAATCAATACTGATCTGCATTTAGGGCAGTCGTCCAGGTGGCAGATTCCCTATCTGTTGCTTTCCTAGCCTTTTCCGAAATGATTTCAAAGAAATTGGAAATTTATTGAACATCTCCCTTGGTAAGTTATTCCAATCCCTAAGAACCCTTCCTATAAATGAATATTTGCCCCAGTTTGTCCTCTTGAATTCCAACTTTATCTTCATATCGTGATCTTTCCTACTTTTATAAACGCCATTCAAACTTATTCGTCTACTAATGTCACTCCACGCCATCTCTCCGCTGACAGCTCGGAACATATCACTTAGTCGAGCAGCTCTTCTTCTTTCTCTCAATTCTTCCCAACCCAAACATTGCAACATTTTTATAACGCTACTCTTTTGTCGGAAATCACCCAGAACAAATCGAGCTGCTTTTCTTTGGATTTTATCCAGTTCTTGAATCAGGTAATCCTGGTGAGGGTCCCATACACTGGAACCATACTCTAGTTGGGGTCTTACCAGAGACTTATATGCACTCTCCTTTACATCCTTACTACAACCCCTAAACACCCTCATAACATTGTGCAGAGATCGGTACCCTTTATTTACAATCCCATTTATGTGATTACCCCAGTGAAGATCTTTCCTTATATTAACACCTAGATACTTACAATGATCCCCAAAAGGAACTTTCACTGCATCAACGCAGTAATTAAAACTGAGAGGACTTTTCCTATTTGTGAAACTTACAACCTGACTTTTAGCCCCGTATATGTCTTATGGCGACGATGGGATAGGAAAGGCCTAGGAAGTGGAAGGAAGTGGCCGTGGCCTTAGTTAAGGCACATCCCCGGCATTTGCCTCGTGTGAAAATGGAAAATCATGGAAAACCATCTTCAGGGCTGCCGACAGTGGGGCTCGAACCCACTATCTCCCGATTACTGGATACTGGCGCACTTAAGCGACTGCAGCTGTAGAGCTCGGTCCCATAAGTTTACACCTGCCTCTCTAATGGTTAAGTTTGTACCTAATACGCTGGTATCTAATCTATGGCCCATCACTCTGATATTGCCAGAGACAATAGATGATAATATCAGGGACCTGTGGAAAAAGGCTTCAGGCTTCTCATGATAAGGTTAAAGGGAGATACGATGGTGGACGGAGACCCATCAATTTAAAGGTCGGAGATCAGGTTATGGTGAATGATTTTGTACATGCAGGCAAGCTTGCCCCCAGATTTCACGGACCATGTATTATTTTGGATTTCTTAACTCCGGTCACCCAGTTGGTGTGCAATCTCCGACACAGAAAGAATTTTTAAGGTTCATTTGTCACAATTAAAGCCAAATGAAATCCCTTGTTTTTTAGTGTAGGCCTCTAAGTCATGGCAGTGAGAAAGTGGTTATATATCTTTCCTTTACAGCTTGAATTATTAATCTATATAAGTAGAATGTTGAGGCTTTCTGCCCTGCCAAATTTGTAATATACCTAAGACATATTTTTGTGACTTAAGCAAATTATGTACAACATTCCACTCAATAAGTTTTTTCCTCCCTCCGTTTCCCGTCTCTCATTACCTTTCCCCTACCTCCAAGACCGCTGCATTTCACACACTCATCCTCGATGCCGCCCGCCTTATCTGCACCACCATACTCAAATATAAAGAAACTCTCTCTCCAGAAATCAGTCACTGTCGCCCAGTAAATTATTATTTCAGTGCCCTTTTTGTCATCTGCTGCCGAGTCACAACAACTGGCGAGTGATGCTGACGCGGGGTAAGGGCTCACCCCACCGGGTCCAGTCTCATTCATGATGCTGAACTTGAGAACCATCTTTACCGGTAAGGGCTGAGAGGCGGTCCCACAATCGTCTACTTCATCATGGGGCAGTGATTCATTATCTGGTCCGTGATGACCATCAATATGGTTACCCCTCTCAAGGTAGCGGGAGAGATGTATCTTAGGGTACTTGAGGGTACGGAAGACCCCACCCTGGCATCGGCGGTGGCAGTCGCTCTTGCTGTCAAACTTGGACAGTACTTACCGGACTTCTACGGCTTCATGAATACTTCAAGACTTATTCGCTGCATAATAACTTACAAATGAACTCTCCATTAAGAAATTCTCTGACTTCAATCTCCAAATTCAAAATGTTTTCATAAATAAAATTTCAAAACTGTGACAGCTGCGGAAGAACTTTAGTGGGGTGGAGGTCTGTACCGGAGGTACACCCGCCTCCGTGCATTTAAAACTAGCGCCTTGTAGAAGGCCATCTGTAACGTAAACCTTGACACTGCTAGTGGAAGAAATTCTAACGTTTTTCGACAGATGTCTCTACTATCAACTTAGATGCGCCCTCTCGTGCGAGAATGAACAATTAACTTTAAAGTAATTTTGTGTGTCAAGGTTTCCTAACCTGAATTGTTTATTGATTGTTTTTGGTGTTTTAAATTTACCAACTTTTCTATCTCTTCCTGTCATCCTTAAATTTCAACAAATAGGGAATTTTTTACATTTATTTAATTAATGGGAAAATGTTGATATTTATTTGATTGTCCAATGCAAATTATCGATGTGCCAGGGCTTAGACCGAGAGAAATTTGGAACCATCCTCTCCGCTATAAAAATTGGAACATTTCGGGCCATGTTGTCTTTGTGATCGCTCCAGTCAATAGGTTCAGAGTGTGTTCATAGAGGAGGCGGGGGCTGCCTCGTCCATTTCCGGAAGGCCCATCAGATCAAGTTAATGGCAGACCGTTTGTAAACACTTAAGAGTCCTAGACAGACAGTTCGAGCAGAAGTTTTCAAATTTTTAGTAATGTAACATTTATTTTCTCAAATGTAAATTTCAAACTTTAAATGTAAATTTCAAACAAGTCTAAATAACTTAACCTAACTAAGGGAATAAAGAGTGAGGTGCCCTCTTGTATTCCCTTTTAAACTCATATTAAGAAGACTATTATTTTGTAACATTTAAATCTATCTCTTAATTTTGTAAACTTTCTCCCCATCCTGTCACCTCTGTTTATAGGCTTACCCTCTGTAACGTCGGTCCATAAGCCCACATAGGTTTTTAAGTATTTTAATGTGAATTTCAAGGAGTGCAAGTGTCCGCCTCATAACATTTTGATTTCTGACCAGTAACTTTAACCTTTGTTTTGACCGGAGACCACATAGAATGGGTAACTGTTACCCCTGTTAAAGTCAACTTTATTCATTTCATTTTAAGGCAAATCAGATTGTTGAGCCGATAAGACAGTGTATTCTGTTTGTTTTTGTTAAATGTACGTTGTGGCTTTGATAGGCTTGGATGTGAACATTTAGGGAATAGTTTCCTAAAGTTTAAATTTGTAGAGCAAAGATGCTCTTCCTACTAATGGAAAAATTGGGAGATACGTTTCCTTCACTATTGGTTGAAAGGAGCAGTTGTACTTACAGTATGTATAAATTGTAATTAGGGAGCTTCAAGCTCAGGTTGTTAATTGATTGATTATTCTGATTTTTCTAATATTGTTACCCAAGCTCACGAGCTAGACCTTGTACCTGAATGTTGTTATTTGCTTAGCAAAGTGTAAACTTTGAAAGGAAAGAAGGAAATATAGATCAAACTTTAAAGTTTTAAATTAATTTTCAGGCTTTTTACATCCACCCATTCATTCCCGCACCTTCTTTCACCTCTGTCCGCAACGATATCCCCGGAGCAACAATAATAATAATAATAATAATAATAATAATAATAATAATAATAATAATAATAATAATAATAATTGTTACGGAGTTATCCGTGGTAGTTAGAGGTGAAAGAAGGTGCGGGCTGGAATAGGTCTCAACTACAAAGTAAAGTTAATTTAAAACTTTAACAAAGGTTATATTTTCTTTTCAAAATCAACAGATAACAACAACAGAGTAACAGGTACGAAGTAGCAGGAAAACAAGTTAAGAAATTACAATTGTTACAAGATTTGGGCTTCGAGCCCCAAGATTAATTTCTGAGCTCTCAGCTCACCACCACAATAGCTAAAGGGCAGAAAACTCCTAAGTACGAGGAGCACTTGCTCCTAATTACAATGTTAAGAGGAAAAGAGCAGACCCGCTCTAAATTTTACAAGCCTATGAAAGGCTACAACCAACTTCATTCCTAACTGCCCTTAAGGCACACATACAGTGAAACAGAGGTATCTTGTACCCAACCTACAGGGCCTTCACATGAAGAAAACAAACTCTGGGTTAATTAAATGGCCCAAAAAAACAAATTGACTGGAGGCGTAGCTTGCACTCCTACATGAAACTTCTTAAAACCTAGGTGGCACTCGGCCAGTTATACTAGGGAGGTGACTAGTTGGCAAATAAGTTTAAGACTTTAAGAAGGAAGAGAAAAACGGTTACGAAAACATAGTCACCTCAAATTCAAAATGAAGGGGAGTTCGAGAGGGCGAAGCACTCTCTATCCCCGCTTTACAGATTTGTAATTTATAGATAGACAGAAAGGAATTTACATTTTAAAAGGGTAGTTTACATACTAAAGGTTTCGAACCCTCCCCGAGAGTTAAACTGCTGAGCTAGCAAGAAATGAAGATGTTAACAGGCCATTACCTTGTAGATGAACTGCTGCTTGGAGAAAGAGGCGCTTCCCGCCCCCTGCTATATATATTCACACACTGCGAAAGATGTTACTGAAGTAGCCCCGAGACCAGAAAATCAGCAGTTTATATACCCTCGTGGAACATTCGAGACCCTTCATGAATGATAACAACCCGCCCACAAATTTGTATTGGTCGGCTAAAGATTACAAGTCAAAACTGAAGAAGAAATTTAGGATTGGTGGAATATTAATTTAGAAAACTTAGGATTGGCTAAATTTAAAACTGGCGGAAACAGAGATCAATATTGCCAACCCAAAAAATGAAAGAAAGGAAGGAATTTAACAAAGAACGAACTTATAGATACAAAATTTCTTCAAAAACAGTTCGTCCACTTCGCACTAGGGTGCACGGTTATAGTTTTTAAGTAGTGACATCTAGAAGAGAATGTCCACACTTCTTGCTACAGAGTAAACAAACACAAACCGAAATAGACATAGTTCCAAGAAACCTTTGATTTAATACAGATTTTGAAGTTCAGAGTTTCTCCTGTAGAGAGGTTTCAACTGGCGCAATATTTGAATTCGCGGCGTGGAGGTGTACCGCCCGGTACAACAATAATAATAATAATAATAATAATAATAATAATAATAATAATAATAATAATAATAATAATAATAATAATAATAATAATAATAATAATAATAATAATAACGAAAATGAATATAAATAACAGTAATAGAAGTAGTAATTCTATAGCGCGGTCGGTTAGTAGGCCTAATGGCGTTCCTGAAATAAGATATTGGATGCCAGTTGAGGTCGACGCCATTTGGGAGTACTTCCGGCACGTAAAAGTATTCTTGTGGGATATGTCCGGCTCAGTGGCTCCGACGGTTGAGACGCTGGCCTTTTGATCCCAACCTGACAGATTTTCAGTCCTGTGGTATATACGTCAGCTTGATATCAAAAAACGTAAAATTAGTTAGAGGGACGTAAAAACAGTAACATTATTATTATTATTATTATTATTATTATTATTATTATTATTATTATTATTCAAGGCTAATTTTTCACACTAGTGGTATTAATTATTGTTTTAAGGTGAAATACAACTGAGCAACCATTGACACGAATCGGAGGGAAAATGGAGAAGGTCTGCGGAAACCGTAAGAGTAGTTAGTGGGGACATAAAAAACAAACAACATTTTTATTTTATTTTTATTATTTTGGACCCTTAGGATCTCAAGTGACTTGTTCAGCGTGTCTTCCCAATACTTCTTCATTTTTTCACTCCTGTTTTTCTCCCCTTCTGTGATTTGGATCTTCGACTTAGTACCCGTCCATTTCTGATTTTCGACGAGCTTTTTGTAAACAGGTATATACTGCACAGTCGTTAGTGGGTATTTATCTGTTATGCTAATAGCCTTCCAATCCTCCCTAACTCCTTAATCCAGTTAATTTCCGTTAAGAGAATTATGACTTCTTCTTCTTCTCCTTCTTCTACTTCTTAATCTTGTAGGAGATGATTTCGACAGCCTGTTGACTCTTAAAATGAACAATTCTATCAAAGGGCTTCTAAACATATACGAAAAGTTATGTAATAATGTATGGCTCCCGGAGAGAGCTGATTCAGGTCTTTCAATGTGACGCCTATAGGTGACCTGAGCGTCTGTGAGGATGAAGCTCTATCTAGGATGATTTCTAGTGATGAAGACGACACACTCAGCCAGTCCCCGCACCATCGGAGTTAACCAAATTAAGTTTAGATCCCCCAACCGGCCAGATATAGAAACCAGGACGCCTTGGACCAAAAGCTAACCATTTAACCACGGAGCTGGAAATAATAATAATAATAATAATAATAATAATAATAATAATAATAATAATAATAATAATAATAATAATAATAATAATAATAATAATAATAATAATAAATAACAATAATAATTTACGAAGAAGAAAAAGAATATATTGGTAAATGGGTCCATGTAGGCCTGCTGATAGAGCGCCATAAGTGTCCTATTCTATAATTACCTAGTGTCATAGGGAATATATTAACAAGTTATTTATGAAATAAATAGTTTTAAAATATACCCAAAGCCTACATGAGGGGTTATACATTTTCCGAGCCTCGATAGACAGTTTCATCACGTGCCTTCCCACTGAGAAACACTGCCGACGAGGGGCAGAACTTATATCGGAGAACTCGACTTCCAACAAGAAATATAACTACTGTTACGGAAGGTTGCATATTCGAGAAGCAGTAAGGAGCCAGCTGTTGCTGCAGCAGATTGCTCACGTGCATAAGCCAAGCCAATAATCAGAAGGAGAAACGCAACATCACATGCTGGAAGGCACTTTTCGTTACTCACTGCTGCAAAATAAACTGCTGCCGTAATATTTTAGTTATCATCACATCGTTGTACGAACGTGGTTCAATAAGTTAGGTAACAAAAGCTTGCACATCCTTACTTCAATCTAATTTCCTGCCAGACCAGAGCTAGTAGAACAACTTAATACTTCCCTCGAGTGTAAGGTAGTGAAGTTTATGGATACAATAAATGGTCATACTTTCCTAGTTCATTAAATGATCGACTAATTACCATTATTATTATTATTATTATTGTACCGGAGGTACATCTTCTCCGTACATTTAATCTGAGAGCCTTTCAGAAGGCCACCTGTGATGTGAAACTTGAACTGTGTGTTGGAAGAATTTTGAACTTTAATCTTCAGAAGTCTCTACTATAGACTTATTTACCCCCTATGGTTGGAAGACGGACAGTTAATTTTCCAAAGAATTTTGGTATTTCTACTTTTTCTAAACTGAAGTGTTTGTAGATTGTGTTTTGTGTTCTAAGGTTACTAGCGCTTCTATTTCTTCTTTCTTCATGAGATTATTAGCCAATCAGAAAATTTGATATTTATTCCGTTAGCCAATTGAAATTGAGGGTGTGTACAGGCCATGAGCCTACAGAGTTCTTGCCATGATTGTACGTACAGTTTTCCAAGGACTACACAAAATATGTATTAGGAACACACACTTGCACTACGTGATAACCGCGCAGTACCGACACGCCGCTTGCCGTGTTACCTCGGTCGAGGTTACGCACGAACTCAACTCCGTTGACCACCGATGGACTGTTCGGGAATTGTTTGCATAGATAAACTAACAAAATGATCATTACCGGGCGAGTTGGCTGTGCGGTTTGGGGCGGGGCTCTGAGCTTGTATCTGGGAGATAGTGGGTTCGAATCTCACTGTCGGCAGCCCTGAAGATGGTTTTCCGCGGTTTCCCATATTTGCATCAGGATGTGCCTTAATTAAGGCCGTGGCCGCTTCCTTCCAACTCCTAGGCATTTCTTATTCCATCGTCGCCGTAAGACCTGCCTGTGTCGGTGCGACATGAAGTCACTAGCAAAAAAACATCATTATTACTCTATGGGGATTTTTAATTCCATAATTGTCGTACAAGTCCGCCTCTGTGGTGTAGTGGTTAGCGTGATTAGCTGCCACCCCCGGAGGTCCGGGTTCGATTCCCGTCACTGCCACGAAATTTGGAAAGTCGTACGAGGGCTGAAACGAGGTCCACCCAGTCTCGGGAGGTCAATTGAGTAGAGGTGGGTTATATTCCCACCTCAGCCATCCTGGAAGTGGTTTTCCGTGATTCCCACTTCTCCTCCACGCAAATGCCGGAATGGTACCTGACTTAAGGCGACGACCGCTTCCTTCCCTCTTCCTTGCCTGTCCCATCCAATCTCCCCATCCCTCCACAAGAACCCTGTTCAACATAGCAGGTGAAGCCGCCTGGGCGAGGAACTGGTCATCCTCCCCAGTTGTATCCCCCAACCCAGAGTCTGAAGCTCCAGGACACTGCCCTAGAGGCGGTAGAGGTGGGATCCCTCGCCGAGTCCAAGGGAAAAACCGTCCCTGGAGGGAAAACAGATTAAGAAGAAGAAGAATTATCGTACATAATTAATTTTATCAATTTTAATTAACATTACAAATTCCGCTTTATTGCTCTAGAAACTGTCTGAATCTATTATTTACATACACTAACATTTAATAATCTGATCTACTACTATCTAAATCAATCGAATGTAAGTATAGAGCGTCCCAACCTTAAATTGCAGTACAGCGTAGATGGAGCGCGCTGTTGTGAAATCGACTCGTGATGATCACGCTCGAGTGTGACTCAAACAGGGCGTCACAGTTCCACATTTTTCGTTTGTAACTTTGTAATTTTAAGTTCATTCATTCATAAATTAATATTTGTTGGATGGTAAAATAAATAAAACATACCTTAATCACTGGCGTTGCTCTCAGACATTGGACGTACACCTTCTAACATTTCTGCAAGGCCTGATGTTCCCGCTTTGGATGAAACGGGTTCGGGAGATGAACTTGAGGATAATCCGGACGATGAATAAAGTCGTATTAAAAACTTTTCATCGTCGACATCGTCCTGTAATTAGTCTGCTTTCCACAAAACTCTTTCATCTTTCTTTACTTCGTTCACGTAATTTGCCCAGTTGTCTTATGTTTTTATGGCATAAAAATTTTAGTTCAGCATTTGGAACAAAACCATGTTCATTACCCGCCTGGACTAAGGCAAATCACGGTCCTCGGCTTTTCGGTGGCCTAAGTCCCGAACTCACCCCTTCAAAAGCGGCCTGCCGTGCACTTTTCACTGTCCATTCTCTTGTCACTGTCTGTCCAACATTTACCCACGATTCATCTGTGTAAATTATAGCTTTATTTTGTGCCCTCAAACGTTTTATCTCCCTGAGATATCTGTGCCTCCAATTAATAATTTCATCGGTTTCAGTGAAAGCTGCTTCATTACCCCGTCTTAAATAACGGAAGCCTATATCATGTAAGAAGCGATACAATGTAGTTTTGGAAAATCGTGGCAAAGAATCTTCTCCATTTACGCGACTCAAAATCACGTTCAATGTCGGTGGCATGTCAGCAGATAAAAGAGAGTTAACCACCCGACGCATCCACTTCTAACAATTTCATCATATTTAATTTTTCTGTCGTCCTTTGCTTTGCTTTAACCACGCCATGATCCTTCTGCACATTTTCTTTGAAATTAGATCCCCACGCACGGGCACGAACTCACGAACCACACAAACGAAATACACTTTCCCTCAAGAATTGTACATATGTCACTGATATGTATTTAATCACGATTATACATACTACTGACGAAATGAGCACTGCACTGCATGCGACTGTCTGGAAATGTTAAAAGCGCATATTTGGGAGATCATTAACGGTACTTCAGACAGACAGCCAGCCGAGTCACGCGCGAAACCAAAATTCAAGGAGATATTCTTCCTGTCACAAATTAATAACTAAGCAAGATAGGAACTTCGGGATTGTTTTAAAAATAACTTCCATATCTGAAGACCATTTGCCTCGCTTTGACCCCCCCCCCCATGCAAATTCAATAGGAAAGACGCTGGCCAGCGACTGGCTTTTTCGTGCCTACACATAAAATTCCCTGAACATGACTGAAAATAAACGCATATACTGCATTTTGTTATCATTTAAATTTAAAAATAAACTTATCTACATCGAGCTGAAATGTTTCTTTAGCAGCAGTGAAAAAACTAGGGAAATAATTAATATAAAATAGGAGTTATGGCATGATAAGTTCTATGCAAGGAAGATTTTGCATTTGCCGAAACTTTCCATTGTATTACCATTTCCACACTAAATTATTTTTTTACATTTTTTTAGTTAACGGCATCAAATGCGCCTTGAAATTCTGTTCATAACACGATATTCACCCATTTTAACCGATAACATTCTTATTTACGGATATTTGGCAAACCCGTTGCATTAGAGTAGGACAGCGCTACCCGCAAAACATGGGAGAAGGAAAGAGACGGAATTATCCCATTACTGCTGTACTGCAATTTAAGGTTGGAACGCTCTATAGAAAACAAATTCTTTCGAAAAATACACTACTATTTTTTCTTTCTTTCTTAATCTGCTTACCCTCCACGTTTGGCGTTTCCCTCGGACTCAGCGAGGGATCCCATCTCTACCACCTCATGGGCAATGTCCTGGAGCTTCAGACTCTGGGTCGGAGGATACAACTGGGGAGGATGACCAATACCTCGTCCAGGTGGCCTCACCTGCTATGCTGAACAGGGGCCTTGCGGGGGGATGGGAAGATTGGAAGGGATAGACGAGGAAGAGGGAAGGAAGCGGCAGTGGCCTTAAGTTAGGTACCATCCCGGCATTTGCCTGGAGGAGAAGTAGGAAACCACGGAAAGCCACTTCGAGGATGGCTGAGGTGGGAATCGAACCCACCACTACTCCGTTAACCTCCCGAGTCTGAGTGGACCCCGTTCCAGCCCTCGTACCACTTACAATTTTTTCGTGCCAGAGCCGGGAATCGAACCCGAGCCTTCGGGGGTGGCAGCTAATCACACTAACGGCTACACCACAAAGGCGGACTTTATAATTAGTGACTTACAAAATTACGTATCATTATTACTCTGTGGTGTTGTCATGTCGCAAGCAATGGGAAGCTCTTATTTCAACGGTGGCAATGAGAAGTCTTGGAACACCCTTCGTACTCACCATACATGAGTCCTCGTGACTTCCACCTGTTTTCGAAGTTGAAGGCCCCCCCTCCAAGACCACCTATTTCCTGACGTGGCATCTGTACTCCGCGCAGTAGGGCTTTCCTTCGCTGTCATCAACAGAGAACGCCTTGCCAATAGTCCCCAACGGCTTCCCGACATTTGGCGAAAGACTTGGCGCGTGACTACATTGAAATAATATTATGCAATCGTACTTGTTAGTTCATTAAACACTGCGTTCTCTCGTTATTGCCACTTCTTTATTTCCAGCCCTCGTAGAAGCAAGGGGGAGGGAAAGGGAACACCGAGGAAGGGCTACCGAACGTTCTTCGTGCCCTGTAGCTAATATCCACATCCTTACTAGGCACGTTTAGTAGGTGGGGTGTTCAGAATGGTGTGTACTTTAGGCAAATAAAATGTTTACATGAGCGATCTCACTGTGTGCTGGCATTCAGTTGTCTACGGTTTACTATTTTTAATGCTTGTTTTTTATGGCTACGGGGATGTAGTGTTTACACAATGAGAAAAACAGCAGAAAGTATAGGAGACGTTTATATTTTTTAATTCACGGCATGTTCCATTACATCAGAAGTAATACTACATGCTCTGCATGACACTTCAAAATATTGTTTGCATAGAAAACTTTCAAAATTATCAGTATTACTCTATGGCGATTTGTTAATTCTATAATTATCATGCAAAATTAATTCAATATATTATATTTAACATTACAAATTCCGCTATATTACTTTAGAAACTGTCTGAATCTATTATTTACATACACTAACATTTAATAATCTGATCTACTACTATCTAAATCAATCGAATGTAAATAAAAAACAAATAATTTCGAAAAATACATCACTTTTCTTTCTTTCTTAATCTGCTTACCCTCCAGGTTTGTTTTCCCTCGGACTCAGCGAGGGATCCCACCTCTACCGCCTCAAGGGCAGTGTCCTGGAGCTTCAGACTCTGGGTGGGGGATACAACTGGAGAGGATGACCACTACCTCGCCCAGGCGGCCTCACCTGCTATGCTGAACAGGGGCCTTGCAGGGGGATGGGAAGATTGTATGGGATAGACAAGGAAGAGGGAAGGAAACGGCCGTGGCATTAAGTTAGGTACCGTCCCGGCATTTGCGTAGAGGAGAAGTGGGGAAACCACGGAAAACCACTTCGAGGATGGCTGAGGAGGAAATCGAACCACCTTCTACTCAGTTGACCTCTCGAGGCTGAGTGGACCTCGTTCCAGCCCTCCGACCACTTTTCAAATTTCGTGGCAGAGCCGGGAATCGAACCCGGACCTCCGGGGTTGGCAGCTAATTACACTAACCACTACACCACATAGGAGGACTCACTATTTTTACTTTGTCAAAATAATGTCTACTTTTCATACTTATTTATCATTTTATCCTTTAATAATTGCCTTTCTCCTTCACATTTTTACACACGTGAATAATCTATGATCAACGGTTTGATCCTCTGTTCAACATATACATAAAGGACTCTAATATTTTAAATCGATAGAAATATGAGTTTGTTTTCATAGGGTCTTTTAATAAAGTCGTTATTTTCCCGGTTAATTGGAACTTTGGTCTGTCATTTACACCATGAAAATATCATTTTGTTACTGAACCGTTTATTATGCTGTTCCATTCGTTTTTCCACTATTTAAATTCACTGCTTGCAATTCACTTAAGACAACGCTAGCTGGTTTACGGTCATAACTCGCTGGTAGATTCTTCTTTTCTGCTGCCTCTTTCTCTATATTATCCTCAATTTCGTTTTATCAATATACCCATTATGTGATTTAATCCAGATGTACGGTAATGAATCACCCAGTTCTGAGACACCAGTTTTCTTGTTTGTTCACTGATTAATACTGCTAGGTTGCAATGAATAGCAATATTTTTGAGTGAATCTAAAGTTATTTTACTGACTGTGTGAAGTACCGCTGTCTTCTGCTAATTAGGAAGTTGTTGATTTGTTTCTAAATACTCTAATGCCTGTTGCTCACGGTCAAATTCAAGTTAACCTTTGATAAAAGTTTTCATAAAATAGGACATGTTCTATTCCGTAAAATTAATTTTACGGAACCAATCAGCGAAGCTGACATCAATAGGATGCTGGCGCTACGTCGTGAGAAGATTGTGAAGCTCGATTGTAAACAAACAAAATGGCAGGATCCGGGTGGACTAAGGAAGCTGTTACGTGTTTCACTGGTCGAATACCAGAATAATCCTTGTTTGTACGAAGTTAAAACACCACTTTATCACAACAGAATAAGCAAGAATAGAGGCATGAAAAACAATCTCCGAATTCCTATATGAATGCTGGTCTAACCTAAAGTAATTTTCAACCAAGGACAGCAAGCCTCTCTACCTTCTCCTCTTCTTTTGATCCAATCCCGGGTCCAGTATTTCCTGGCATTTATTTTCTTCCTGTTTACCACTGTAGGCCTACAACATATAATTGCAGGTAAAGCAGCAAGTTTTGCTTTGTTGGAGCCATACTCTCAAACACACTGTAAGTTGAACAGCAGATTCTTGGTTTAAAAGTTTATTGATAGATGGCAACACATACACATCTCAGTTTAGAAGTGAGTTCATAGATGGCCATCCTGATGCTTCCACCGCTTCCACGGATTTTATAAAACAATTTTACCGTGAGCAACACAACTTGCTTTCACCAAATTTTTATAAAATTAATTGTACAACAAATTTTACGAAACATTTTACCTTGAGCAATAGGCATAATGCTTTAAAAATTGCTGTTCCGCTCGGTTATTTAAGCAGTAGTCTTTTAAACTGCAGAGCCTTCGTGGCTCAGACGGCAGAGCGTCGGCCTCTCACCGCTGGATATCGTGGTTCAAATCCCGGTCACTCCATGTGAGATTTGTGCTGGACAAAGCGGAGGCGGGACAGGTTTTTCTCCGGGTACTGCGGTTTTCACTGTCATCTTTCATTCCAGCAACACTCTCCATTAACATTTTATAGCATCTATCAGTCATTAATAAGTCACTTTGGGAGTGGCGACCCCATCGTACTAATTGCCTATATCTGCTTCATTCATTACATGACTGGAAAACAGGTTGTAGGTTTTCATTTCCATTTTCATTTTCTTTTAAATTGTATTTTAACTGATGTGCCAGTTCTTTATCTATAAATATTGCAATTCCACTTCAAACTCCAGTGTCCCCTTTATTACCATCGATATATATATCGACTTCTTTTTTTATGGTATATGCGTCTGAAAAATGTGGCCATGTCGAGTAGTGCCCTGGGGTTGTCCTTTGTTATTTCCTGATAACGACCTATTTTAAGTTCGTAGAAGTTTTTAATCATTATAATACACTCATGTTCATAAAAATTAGAACAACTTGAAAGACTAGAGATGGGAAGTTCATATTCATATGACATGTGCATAAGTATTGAGCCGTACCCTAACGGCCCATATGAGATATTAAGTCCTAAATTTGGCATATCAAATAATTATATAAAAGTGGACTTAAGTCAAGCATTGGAAAAGTAGTAGATTATAGAACAGTTGAGACCGGAAGCCCTGGAGTCGTAATGTCGCTGTATGTTTCGCGAAGCTTGCCTGCAACCGTGGGAAACGTTCAGCTTTAACAGGAGTTAGCACATCCCGGCACGTGTAGAATTCGTTGGCCACGAGGAGTGTTCAGCCAATTAGGAAGCGAGGGTGTGGCTAATATGAATTCTGGACCGCGTAGAATTAAAATCCCAGGTTGACCAACATTGATATCTGTGTGATGTGTGCAGCGAAAAAGAGAAGTCAGTTGTGTTATTTGAGGGTTTTCCACAGGTATGAGAGCGAGAAATAGTAAGGAATACATTATAACAATTATCTGAGCTATAATTTAGTTATCAGGAGTGCACCTGTTATTAATTTTAGTAAAGCATAAAGTCATTGTGTGTAACTAGAACTCTGATTAGTTGAATATTTAAACACATGGGCGTTGGCTATGTTACTTAAGCGCCCCAATTGTCGGGAGCGTCCTTCTTTCTGGGTGTGTTGTTGTGAAGTGAACATCGTTCCGTACTTTTCCATTATCTGTTCGCGAGCATCAGTGTCGTACTACAGTGTTCGCGGGACGCATAATTGCTGCCACGTGGGCAGAAGTCTAACATTGTAAGGTCGCACTGACCAAAGACAGTAAATTTATTTTGTGAACAGTGCTATGTAAACTGGGTGCATTTATAAGTCGCCAAGTGCGCTATGTCGTAAGTTCTTATATTAAAGTAACAGACAGTAATATTAGCCGCAGACTGGTAATTGAGTGAGAGACGCTCATCCACATTGTACTTTCGGGCCGGTCGCGTATCCCGAAAGACTAATCTATCGAACCGCGAGCAGCTCCAAATGACTGTATTTCAACCCTTAACATTTATTGTATAGTGAATATTACGTGTGTTTTGTGTTGTATTAACGTTGGCATTAAATTACGGCTGACAAAGGGTTTATTCGGCAACGTGCACGGAGAGCGGTGAAGAGATATTGACCAGAATCTGGTGTGTTGCTGTTATACAAGAACTAACCTCAAGAAGATGACATCGCCTTTAGAAGAAAGAATATTTGTTCCACGTGTTGAAAACCTGTTGAAGATGGAGTAGGAGCAGGGATGTGAGCTGCTACCAATGTCCAGGGAGTTGCCAAGATAAGATGCATGTATTATAATTAAATGGCATGTTTTATGAATTACGATTAATAATAGTGAGGCTTAGATTAGGGATTTTCTTTAGTGTAATTTTTGCCTGACGGCATGTGTTCATTTTAATAATAATAATGTTATTTGTTTTACGTCCCACTAACTACTTTTTGAAGTCTTCGGAGACGCCGAGGTGCCGGAATTTAGTCCCGCAGGAGTTCTTTTACGTGCCAGTAAATCTACCGACACGAGGCTGTCGTATTTGAGCACCTTCAAATACCACCGGACTGAGCCAGGATCGAACCTGCCAAGTTGGGGTTAGAAGGCCAGTGCCTTAACCGTCTGAGCCACTCAGCCCGGCTTGTGTTCATTTTACATTTGTGATGCTGTAAATACGGATAGGAGGGGATCGCATGGTTTCTCTTTTTTCTTTTACTTTATAATTAGCTAGATGGGATATTGAGGGAAATGTTAGGATTTATTTGATGTTATTTGTGTGAATTATGCATGTTATCTAGCTTAAGGTTATTCCTGTGTTTTTGTTTGATAGAGATAGAAGGATAAGATTGCCAAAATCATCAACCTCCTGAGTTATACACTCGCGGCGTCGAGACTAAATTTTATTTTTCCATTTAGAGAGATTAGTGGCAGATAGGATGCATGCTGCATGTATTACAGGAGCTGTGAGACGTGTGGAGCTGTATATGCACCGTTGACTAGAATAGATTCTTCTAATGTGGGTTGGAAACTGTTTTGGAACAATGATTTGAGAGGTAATCGAACCCTGATTTCTAATGAGAAAGGATGATGATATTACAAAATATACATGAGAATTTAGTGCATGCTGAAACATGAAGTCAATTATGCGGGCAGATTACATGCCTGGAAATGTTATAAGAATTGTGAAGCGAGAATAGGCCTGTGATTGTATTCTGAGATATTATTGAGAATCAGAATTGCCGTGAAATAAATGCCAGGCCAGTGAATTTGATGTGTGTGTTGAATTATAGTAGCATGCTGGCAATATCTACGATTGTGTATGTGAATTTCCGAGTTGTTGTTGAGATATGAACTCGCCCTACAGGTTAGCTTATCAGCCAAGGTTATACAGATATCGCGAAGTGAGAAGCTATTTCCGTAATATAATCTTGTCAAAACAGTGACCAGTTCCCCAGAGCAGTCTTGAGGTTTAAAATTTTTTCAGCCCACTGCAAAGCAGGAAATAAGTGACTGATGAAGGGTACTAACCGGTGCGCAAATGCAACAAGAGGAACGCAATGTTGCCCATTGCTTTCCATGTGTTCATTAAATTATATTATTGGTTTTATCTTGCAGGATGGTGTTTTTATGTAATTTCATGGTGATTTGATCTGTTGTCTTGCTGATTAATGGGGAACAGCCGGAGTGCTGAGTGAATGGTTGTGGTTAATCTAGTTCTTACTAGATCTTTTGGTGAACCGCGTTTCACGTCGAGTCAGTGTAGTATATAAATTTTCCCCACCTGATCCAATGTAAATACTTGGATATTTTAACGGTTTTGATGATTGTAAATACAGCGTAGGGAAATGCCACTAGTATTTTTCGTAGTTCATATAATGTCCCAATGCGTCTTAAATCACGTTTAAAGGCAATTATCGCGGCAACTAGCCTGAAAATCAATCCGTATAATGATGATACTTAAAATGGTGCTACTCCATGCGAACAGGAACGTTGGATTATAACGTGGAGTTATTTCGAAACTCATAAATATTTAAAGTTGTAATTTGGAACTTTCATTTCATCATTTTATTTGATCTGCGTAATCTTGTTGTCCATATTCACATTTGTTGAATTGAATTTTATTTCCATGCTAGTTTCATTGGCGTTTTATTAATCTGATTTTTATTTGTGTTGTAGTATGATTCGGGGTTATTTTATGAAATAAACTCATCTTACCCCATATCAGTGTTTCTAATTCGAGATAAATCTCCATTATTCCTGTCATATACTTAGAGATAAGTTATAAACTTCGACATTTAGACTTACCTACGACAACTTACCCACCTCTACCCAACCTGAGTTAGTCGGATGTTTAACCTGGAAATGGAGGCATCGTCCTAGAGGGTTCCTACCCCTGGGTATGGTACAGTATGTTCTGAAGAAATGATTAGCATTTCAACCACGTCGGCCCTCAGGTCCATATCAATACCACGGCGCACCACCAACGATGGTAAAATGTGCCTGTGGCTCTCGTTGTCGCTATAAAACGAAGGTAGTAGATCAGTATGACTTGAGCATACGTGCATGATGCCCCGCAGACGTATGCGACAAACGTACTGTCAAATGAGTGAGTTTGAAAGAGGGCACATTATTGGCATGAGAGAACGTGATGTATCCATCCGGGAAATTTCTGCTCGTGTGGGAAGAAGTTTGTCGGCAGTGCAACGGGTGTGTACAGAATGGTTTACAGAAGGTCGTCAAATACGACGAAATGGGTGTGGTCGCACCACATAGACCACCCTCCGAGAAGATCGACACCTCATCCGAATGGCATTGCAGGACAAATGTGCGTCCTCCTTGGTTCTGACGTAATATTTAAACAGTGTAACACATCGTACACTATCAGGAGTGACAGTCCGCTGCCGTTTATTACGATCTGAGTTACCGGCGCGTCGTCCACTTCTCGGCCTACCTGCATAAACATGCTAGACTGCAAGTTGTATGTAATGACGTCACTGGGGACAGGAATGGCAGCAGATAGTGTTTTCGGACGAATCCAGGTTCTGTTTGTTTGAAAATGATGGCCGAATTCCGGTTCGCCGTAGTCAGGGGGAGAGGCATCATATTAACTGCATTCGTACAAGACATACAGCGCCAACTCAAGGCCTTATGGTGAGGGTTGCTATTGGGTACAACCACAATTCACAGTTGGTGTGTGTCCAGGGCACTGTGACCAGTTTGACCTACGTGAATGGCATCCTGAGACCCGTAGACATACCCTTTTTGCACGACACCCCAGACGCCATATATCGGCAGGACAATGCGCGACCATATGTTGCTGCACGAACACGTGCCTCCTTGTTGTCACAGGATGTCAGTCTGTTGCCCTAGCTCGCCCGATCACCGGACTTGATGCCAATAGAAAATGTGTGGGATATGGTGAAACGACGGGTGCGCTCTGTGACCCAACGCCAACTACGAAAGATGAACTGTGGAACCACATGAATGCAGCGTGGATGGCTATACCCTAGGACGTCATCCGCGCCCTATACGCGTCGTTGCCATCAGGCATGGAACAAGTTATCAATGCCCATGGAGGATCCAGTGCCTACTAGGCAAGAGAACGCATGCTGAACCTAGGTGACTGAAATGCTAATTGTTTCTGCAGAACATACTAATGAAAATGTCCTGTGAATATGAACTTCTTATCTCTAGTCTTTCAAGGTGTTATGTTTTTTAATGAACATTGTGTATAAATTATAATAAAATGCGCCGTGCTAGCAACGGTGGTGTTTTACAAGGAGGTGTGATAACAGGAAGTGTAAGGTGAAAATTTCCTACGTCTCCTATGAAATGAAAGCAAGAGTCGGAAAAGAAAACATTTGTAAATCAGGATAGACTCCAGAGAATTAACTTCGTTCAAGGAAAATTGGCAGATCATTAGTCAGGGGTTTGCACGTGGCAAAATCAAATGCACATTGCAGAATTAAAGAAAGACGAAATTCCTCAACTCTGAAATCAACACTAAACATGGCAAGTGAATAGAAACGTCTGCAATTTTGCTTATCAATGATGTATCCATACGTTGTCACACGTAGAATGAGGTTCCAAGACATGCTTGATCGGATTCATATTGAAGAAAACTGATTTTATATGACAAAAGTGACAGGGAAATTCCAAAATTTTGGTGTACAGGAGCTTGATTCACTGCGACCTTGTTAGAATTCACTGCAAAAGTGATGTTTCTAGTTGCGGTGAGACGCTCGCTTATGACTAAGAACATAACCAATTCCTTGATGGTAACATTTCTATTTTTCCTTTGAATTACCAGGACTAATTAGTCCTACTTGGTATTACGCTGAAGAATCGGTTAGCTGCGACTAATGATATTTTGTACACGTTTCTGCTAAGTATTTTTTTAATATTGAAAGAAATTAAAGGAAAGAATTAGGCAATACACAAAAGGGTTTTTATAAATTGCTTTTTTAAAATAAATCTTAGTTTTAGGTGGCTAAATTGGAATAAAAATTTAATTTTTGCCGCAATGTTACCGCATAAAATGGTGAATATGTATAAAGGTAATTTATGTCACTTGCTTCGTAAATTTGTTTGGATATTAAATATGATGGTATGTGTGTCGAGGTATTTTACTGTAATAATGCACTATCATTTAAATAATTTCCGAACTGATAAGGATGTGTTCGCTTACAATTTTCTATGATTTGCATCAAAGGTTTTCCATTGATCACTTTTTCTCATTTGAGCCACATTTGTAAGTGAATAGTCTATATATTATCACGTAATTTGCACATGGCACCATCCACGGGCTCGGCTTTATCCTCACCTTGATGGTCCTTTTGCTGAAGTTGCTACCTTATTTTTTAGGGAAGCTAGTTACAAAAGGATTTAGTTAAGTGCACTAAATTCATAACACAAGCGCGTCAGGTGCCAAGCCACCTTTTTCAAGCATTACTTTTTCTGACTTTCGCTGGAATCTTTATGACTGTTTAGTCAGACAGTTGACGGTATCACACTTCGAAGTATTCAAGAAGGTTGTGGAATGCATTTTCTGTTTGTCAAGCATGGCGGTTACCACGGAAACTTTGTTTTGATTTCAGAGCTAGAGTACGAGGTTCCATGTTGTGAAATTCATTTGTCATTTCCGAGACTTCATTGTTCCATGACAAATGTACCTTTTCCTGTGGAACTACTAAAGTCATCAATCTGAGAATTGATACACAGGCAGGCTAAACACCATCACACCTTTGCCTGCAAGGGAATTACGAAATATTTAATTTTATGGACTTCAGAGTTTAATGCATGTGTATTTTTGGGAACTTAATTGAAAAGTTAATTTATATAAAAATCGAATTAAGTGTGACATTAAAAACGCCTGCCGGCATTAAATCATCACGGTCTTAGAAATCAATGAAAAGTATTGCAAGGTCCAGGGCTTCAACGTTGCTGACGATAAGGTACATCAACATGACCAAAATTCAATTTTGAAAAATTACTTTTTCAATTTAAATTTAACTTATAATGCATGTAGCTAAGAGCAGTGTATTTTAAATCAGTGTGCGAATTTTTATTATTCTAACTTAAATAGTGTCCGAGTTACAGAAATTACTAAATTTTCGTGTACGTCTCCCCTTAAGCGGTGCACAAGACAATGTAATACGCGCTGACCTCTCGAACTATCACACCAGGAATTAAAGCCGTAGTGCTGCATGCTAGGCATGCCTATCGAGTACAGTAAGAGCAAGGAAGACGAGTACCACCCGCATCAGACTCCCCTTACTCGTGGAACTATAGCGTGAACTCAGGGCCTCTAGCCCATCAATACAACCGTTACTACTGTTCTCTGTGACTGGTTTGAATTAAATCCAGAGAAACAAATATGAATAATATGTTCAGTTTGAAATGATGGGGAGAGGGGTGTCAGAAAGAGAAAATTTACTATGATTGGATTACATAAGGAAGAATGTGCTAGTCCAGTGTAATATCATTAGAGGCTACACCTTGTACAGGGATGGATGAGTTTTACCCTCCAATCATCGATATTGTTTGCTACTTGCTTTACGTCGCATCGACACAGATATGTCTTATGGCGACGATGTGATAGGAAAGGCCTAGGAAGTGGGAGGAAGCGGCCGTGGCCTTAATTAAGGTACAGCCCCGAATTTGCCTGGTGCGGAAATGGGAAACCACGGAAAACCATCTTCAGGGCCGCCACAGTGGGGCTCGAACCCACTATCTTCCGATTACCGGATACTGGCCGCACTTAGGCGACTGCAGCTATCGAGCTCGGTCATCGATTTTTTGGTGGAGTGGTTGTAGGCAGGTAAGTAACTTATCAATCATGTTGCTAGAAGCGTGCTAGAGGGGAAAAGATGTTGATACACTCAGACATGCATTACCTCCCTGAACACCGTTCCTATAAGGGATACAGTTTTTTACTCGGAAGTGTACATTAAGACAAATACAAGCAACCAGACACCGATAATTTAACCTGGTATAGCTAACATTCACAGCCCATCAGGAATTGAACCTGGGATCCTTTGAAACAAAGGTCGCTGGAATGATCATTAAGCCAAAGATCTACATTTTCATTAACAAACATTATAAACATTATCATCGTCTTCACACGCGTGATCAAAGTTTGTGTTTCTTGACTTAAAGTTTCCCGGCGCAAATTCTGAGAATGTAATTTACTTTGCTGCTACCGTTATGAATTGTTCCCCAAAGAATGCATGCAGTATGCATTGGCTTCTTCACGGTCTAGTTAAGTTTACGACATGTTTCGACGCGTTAATGAAGAGCACGAGTCTGCAAAATTATACAGGAAACGACTGGAGCAGGTAAAAACTTTATAAAGGAGCTCTGGTTCTTTTGTCAAATTACGAGCAATATTTTTCTTTAGGATGCAGTTTCAACTTTAATGTCATAAATCCGGTTGATATGAAGAAATAAAAATAATGCTTGGGGGTGGATGTGTGGGGGAGAAGTGCAGTTACTGTAAGGAGATGTCTTGAACAAGACCTTATAGACGTAAGAACGTGGACAGGAAGTAGTAAAACAGGATGAGTTTATTGAATGCGTCTGGCTTAAATATGTATCAAAGGACTCATAAAGTGCATAGCTCTCCTCTACATCTCGATTGTGTTAGTCTAAACTACTGCCTATAAACTGTTTATTCAGAGTGGTGAAGAAGTCATGTATAGTTTGAAATCAAATTAATATAATAATAAAATAGTTGTCTGTCCAACATTCGTTCCTATCCGCAGGTTTGAGAGGATTGACAATGTGCGGAGACGATATTAATCATTTCTCTGTCTGTCATTCCGTTTTAACTTAATAAACGAAACAACTACTAATCCAATGTTCATGAAAATTGTCAAAATTAAAATGAATATCCTTGCACTTGCTTTAATCACAATCCGTTAAGTAGGAGCTGAGGAAAATTTTTTGAATCTGAGAATACCGTCTCTCAAACTGAGCAGCGAACAGTGAGTCAGTGACACAGAAACAACGCCCAGGTCCACTGTTGGATTCTCGTTAACACAGCAGTCGTGTTTGGTACTTTCTTGCCTTGTGCTCACTGCTTGGAATCTAAAGCCATCCTAAGAACTTTATTCTAGGACCGCACTTAACCTCAGTTTTAATGGTGTCCCACTTTGAGGCATCAGTACTAGAATTTATTCCTGATCGTGGTGTTATATGCCCACTTAATGAGATTTTCTATGGCTTGGTGGTTTCTCTATACTCTCCCTCAATTCTTTTTGGAACTCTCCAACTTATTTCAATAAATATTACAATAGAGAATAACATTTATTATTTAATAATTATTTAAATTATTTAATTATTTATTGATTCAACTTATCTCTAGATACCCTATTACACAAGTGCTAATCTTAATGTACATTTTCAAAGGAAGTGGAATAATTAACAAGTTTTCTGGAATTAGTACACAATCCGTTTGCCGTCATTTGTCATTTATCCTGTTCCTCCGACCTGATATTACCTAACAAATGGTCAAGAGTAATCCAGCTACTTCAGGACCGAAACTCATCGAATGGTTAACAGGGCAACATGCCTCTCCTACGGTAATGACCAGAGAGATTACTCCTCAGATTACTCTTTCGCAGAAGGGCGGAAAAATAAATATGCAGTCCCTACTAATTCCAGGTCGAGAAAATGAAGTGTTTCTACCAGTCGAATGACAGAGCTCTCTATGAGATACTGGAGAAGGTCGGCTTTGCTAGTTTTCTACAAGGTGCCACGGCAGTATGAAATCAAAAGGGAGATCATATCACGGATATAAATCAATTATAAATTATCAAGCAATTTCACAATCTAGAATTTATATAAACCTATTTGTAATAATAATAATCATAATAATAATAATAATAATAATAATAATAATAATAAAAATAATACTAATAATAATAATAATAATAATAATAATAATAATAATAATAATAATAATAATAATTGTACCAGGGGTTCACCTTGACCGCCTACTTAAACTGCGCGCATTATCTATGGCTATTTATGTCAGTGAAACGAACTTTTAAACAATTTCTAAAACTTTTTTCTCCGAATGTCAGATTGTTCTGCCTTCTATTTTCTAGTGATATCTAGTGGACCAAACACAAATTAATTGCTGAAGATATTTATCTTGTTGTAGTTGGTAAACCTTCTCTCAGATGATTGTTTTTGTATGTACCGAAGTTGTCAGCACTTCACCTGGTTCCTCCTCTAATGTAATTTTCCTATCACATGCCTGTAACTATGTTCTCTATCCAATCAAACCGGGGTTGTGTATGGAAATTTAGCCTATCAGTGCTTTGTATTTTAATTTAATCTGGAAGTTCCCCTACGGAGCAATTTAAGGAGAGCGAATTAGGGCCTTCTTGTCTGATTTGCTCCAGTTATTAAAAGTGCGACTTGACGGAGACTAGAGAGGGCTAGTAGGCAGGGTGCGGCCGGCTTGAAGAAGATCCATTGCTATAAGGTTATGCCAGAATTTACCTAAACATGTAATTGTGGCGGTGGGTATTTCGAGGATTTTTTTCCTTTCGGATGAAATGTAGGACTTTATGCACACTCTTCGGATTCTATTTATATTTCCTACTGGTAAAGCATTTAATATAAGGAGGCACGAGTGGTGACCCTCGGAACCCTCACCTTCAATGTTTGAGCTGGGTAACTAAAGTTTTTTTCCTCTAAATTTTGGATACCTTCTCTCGGCTTTTAAATTTTCCCCTCCCCTTTCGTCACCCTTTTTAGTAAAGGATTAGCCTCTGTGTTAGTGGATCTTAAGACCACTTAGGCTCTCGTCTCTTCCAGAATGTTCGTTAAGGAGTGCTGATGTTCCGTCTCCTTTCCATTTGTTAGTGGCCTGTTGTGTGTAACAGTTTCTTTTTATTCTTAAGGCCTTGTAGTATGGGTAATTATGTCCCTGTATATTCTCTACGATTCTACGGGTAATCGTGTCTACATTTTGGATCTCTTAAGGAACAGTACTTAAAACTGATTGTAGATTAGCCCACCATGGGTCAAACGGTGTATGAACACTATGAAGTGGGATCACTCTAGGGTCTACTGAGTGTAATTGAGAATGTAAACAACAACTTGTTGCTTGTTTAAGGCAAGCCTCTATTGTACTCTGTAGCTGAGACTCCTATAATATTGTACCTGTTCGGAGCAACTACGGTCTTTCATAATATTGTACCTGTCAGGAGAAATTATGCTGTTTCGTATGTAAGTAAACGACTGGGAGTTTCTCCCAATTTATTTTGTACCTGATTTAGGACTTCTAAGTCAGTGCATTGTTGGAGATTATGAGCTCGCTATTAATATTTCAACTGCTCCTTGTTATTTAATTGAACTGCTCCTTCTGAATTTTAAGAAAGGAAATAAATAAATCGGGAAATGTATAGGCAGTATATATCAAACTTCATAGATATATGCAATTAACTGTTGCTAATGTACTTCGAATTCTTAATTTAATTCCATTATGTAATTCGCGAATTGAATCATACTGTAGATGAATCTAACATCGCATAGAACTGTTGTATTTATATCAACAGTCTCTATATTAGCTTGTGATTGTGATGTGAAATATAGTCATGAGTTGTTTTCTTTTAATAATAGTAATTGATTCAATTTCCAAGTACAATCCTCAATTGCTAGTTGCTTTACGTCGCACCGACACAGATAGGTCTTGTGGCGACGATGGGACAGGAAAGGGCTAGGAGTGGGAAGGAAGCGGCTGTGGCCTTAATTAAGATACAGCCTGGTGTGACAATGGGAAACCACGGAAAACCATTTTCAGAGCTGCCGACAGTGGGGTTTGAACCTACTATCTCCCGAATACTGGATACTGGCCACACTTACGCGACTGCAGCTATCGAGCTCGGTCGGAATCCTCAATAATGGAAATGCGACCACAATCTACGTATATCCTGATCCATATTCCCGTATATTGCCAGGTGTGTGAGTTTATCACCCCACGCTCTCCGAATTTGTCGCTTATTACAGCGGCTGTCGCTCAACTAATTTAAAGAGTAATTGTGTGAATGTAATTAATAATAACAGTAGTGGTGGGAGAAGCTACACTCTGAGCCGTGAAATCGCGGTAAAAGTTATTATTATTATTGTTATTTCGGAAAAGATTACTATTATCACAAAGGACAAAATAGGATGCTCAGTTCATATTAGAAATGAAGGCTTGTTTTCTATTATTTGGTGATGCCCTTTACCCTACTGATGACGTACCCGCCAGAAACTCGCAGACATCAAAGTGTTACTCTCGAAGGTCTTCTAGGTCGTAGGGGACTAATATAAGAAAGTAGCTGGCCGCCGGACGGACGGAGGGAGTTAGCTGGCTTCATTACCGCTAATTCTGGACGACCACTGTTTGCTTGAAGTTTTACGGTTGTTAGCTTGAGAGATTCCCTCAATCCCCCTAACCCTCAACCCCCATCCCTCCCTTTGCCAGCCATTGCACAGCTCTTTGTTCACTCAGCGCTTGTGTCGCTATTTACATTTTTCAGGTTTAGGGGACTAAAAGAGCAAACTTTTCCCCTGTTTCCTGTGGTTTATTTTTGCTACTTCATTTTCAATAGTCTATATGTGTATAAGCTTGTAGCGTGTACACAGATTTATGTGTGTGTGTGTGTGTGTGTGTGTTAGTGACTGAGTGAGTTTAGTGTGAGAGAATGTTAAAAGCTGTGCTCACGCTGCTCCGAGTCACACATAAATAGACTGAAACAACAGCGCGATGCATTTACCTGAGAAAATGAAATGAATTTTCCGAGGAAATACGATGCGCAAATTATAGACGTTGATTCATTTAATTCTCTTAATGTAATTAAGCTTGGGAGCCAATGATCAACAGATGTGTTTACGTAGAGTGAAGTGACCTATCAGCACCTATGTAGTAGTAATATTTCTACTACTGCTCGAAATTGTCATTATAATTACGTTTACGATTTGGAAGGAAGCAGCCGTGGACTGAAGCTGAAACTTTCTTTCTTAATCCTTTTACCGACCTGGGTTGGTTTTTCCTTCGGACTCAGCGAGGGATCCCACTTCTACCGCCTCAAGGGCAGTGTCCTGGAGCGTGATACTCTGGGTCGTCAGGATACAACTTGGAAGGAGGACCAGTACCTCGCCCAGGCGGCTTCGCCTGCTATGCAGAACAGGGGCCTTGTAGGGGGATGGGAAGATTGGAAGGTATAGACAAGGAAGAGGGAAGGAAGTGGCCGTGGTCTTAACTTATGTAGCATCCAGGCATTTGCCTGGAGGAGAAGTGGGAAACTACGGAAAATCATTTCAAGGATTTATGAGGAGGGAATCGAACCCCCCTCTACTCAGTTGATCTACTGAGGCTGAGTCGATCTCATTCCAGCCCTCGTACCACTTTTCAAATTGCGTGGCAGAGCCGGAAATCGAACCCGGGCCTCATGGGTTGACAGCTAATTACTCTAATCACTACACCACAGAGGCGGACGAAGATGAAACTACGATATGGAATTCCGAGGTAAGCCTTTTAACTAGCTTCTATTCTCAGTTGTTTGTGGTATCCGAAGCCATTTCTTTTCAGTTTCGACTCAGTTAATTTATAACTATTAAGTTTTTTCAGATATAATTCTGTTGCCATATGTTTTCTTTTTCAGGTAGTTTATAAAAATGTATTTATTCAAAAGTTAGCTTGTCAGACTGAAGAACCTTACCGTTTAAATCTTCTCATTTGCATTCGTGAGGGTAATCCTTAACAGGCACTCAAAATTGTAGCAGAGCCAAGTTTAAATCCAGTTGAGAGTGAGTAGTAAATTAAGTTATTAGTCAAGTTGGGCTATCCAGAAGTTGGATGCAGAAATAAACCTATATTTCTTTTCCTCCTAACCTTCTCAACTTGGTGTGGGATGCCGGAGTAGCGCATTGTGATCGTATCTGTTGGGCGAAATCATTACGAACCACGACATAACGCACTGCGCTTAATGTAATTAGATAATATTATTTGTTTTCAAGTCCCCCTAACTACTATTTTGACAGTTTTTGGAGAAGCCGAGGTGCTGGAATTTCGTCCCGCAGGAGTTCTTTTACGTGCCAGTAAATCTATCGAAACGAGGCTGACGTATTTGAGCACCTGCACATACCACCTGACTGAGCTAGGATGGAACTACGAAGTTGGAGTCAGAAGGCCAGCACCTCATCTGTCTGAGCCATTCAGCCCGGCACTGTACCTAGAGTTTCCAGGCATAACACTAGGACTTTCAATAAAATATATAATTTTTTAAGAAATTCCAAATTTATAAAAATAGCTATCATTCTTAAATGCATGAGTGTAAAAAATAACTTAACATTTAATGTAACTTTAAAAACATGTTTGATGTAATCTGTAGACAAATTTTTAAAGTATGGTATTCTGGCTTTGCTCTCATATTTACAACCACTTGTGTCATTTGTTCTACATGGTTCCGTTTAGTTTTGTTTTGGGAGAGGACGGGCAGTCAGAGGTTCGAATCTTCTGTTTGTAATGATCTGATAACTTCTGTACACAGGGTGGTGCGAAACGGCGTGAACCGGGTATGTGAACGTTAGATGATTGGGCATGCTAATAACGAATTCGAAGTAAATAAACCGATATATTGCACCGTTGTTATTTTATCAGCTGCTGAAGTTACCCAATCACATCACTTCGTGGGCGAGTTCAAGTGGGCTTAGCGCACAGAGTTGTTAAATCTGCACATGACTTAAGACCGGTTTGAGAGCCATGCCGTGAAATTGGCATCAAATACAAACACATTGTGGGTTTCAGCCAGTCTCATCATAATGCACTTACTATGGTGCGATCCTGTCTGCTCGGAGGTCCGTATCGAAACTCCTCCGCTGGAGAAGTTTTATTCTTCGACTGAAGCTCTAATGCCGGTATTAAGTCACGTACAGATTTACAAACACCGCCTCACAAGGTCCATTTCTTGTCACCCACGAAGTGATCTGACTAGCTAACTTGAGCAGCTAATAAAATGACAAAGGTTTGAGATATCATTTTTTTCCCCGATTCATTTATCAGCATGACCAACCCTCTTATCCTCTTAAACTCGGTTAACGTAGTTTCAGACCACCCTATATTTGCGCGAGGAATGTCCAAAGCTCTGTTTTTCTGAGAACGGAAAGCTCCACAAGCGTTGGTAATGTACGTGTAATTCTTGCATACCCTTTTTGTATGTTTACACACGACTCATGTACGGATAAATAGTCAAAATTAACTGTTCGCGCAACCTGAGTAGCTCAATTTTGTTAGCCACATTCATTTAACTTTTCTGGAACAAGTGTTGCTCTCAGAGATTAGCAAATAACGCCATTTCGGATCTTGTTCGCTCAGTGAGCCCATCGTAGTGCCTTCGTTTCAACCACGTTAAGTTTCTGATCATCCTCCTTCTCTGTCACCCAACATCGAGAGCCATGAAGCATGACTATATGAACCATTGTTTTGTATTATTTAGCCTTTCACATGGAGTGGCAGCTCTTTATCACAGAGAGTCCCTGGGAGCACGCATTTCAAATAAATTAATGTTTTCACCGAGTGAATTGACCGCGTGGTTAGGGTCGCTGCTGCAAGCTTGAGTTAAGGATATAGAGGATTTGAAGCCCACCAATGGCAGCTCTAAAGATAGTTTTCCACTATTGTGGCTATACCTTACCACTACATTTCCAGTCCTATCCTCTTTCCGTTTATGTGTCGCCGAAAACTGTCGATGTGTCAGTGAGACGTTAAACTACTAGCAAAGAGAAAAGTTCCTATTCGTTTGGAGAAATCTCATTAGAGTCGCGTGGACTTCAAAGGGATCTAATAAGTCGATATTACACGAAATCAAGACATTCTGCTCCTGTGAAGGACAAATACTGAAACAAAACCTGAAGTACATTTGTCGTACTAGGAGAAGATATGATTCAGAGCAACTTGGCTACATACACAGCTCAGAAAATTAGGTCACTTTTATATATACATACATACCTGTCTGACACCCATACATATTGAGATAAAAGCAGAAACAATATTCTTCTTTGAAACAATTAAGAACTGAAGTGAAAAGCATTCTTAGAACACTCAGTACAGAACATTATCGCAGAATGTGTCTTAAACGAAGTCGTGTCTGGTCATACATCAAAGTGGCTACGTAATACTTTAGCGTCTTAATAAGGAGTTCTTCCATCCCTCGATTGCATAACAGTTTTACAACGCCTTCTTGTGTTTCTAACAAGACCCCATACATTCAGTTGAGGCAAACGAGCCCACAATTACAAAAGAGCGTCTTCAAGGGTTTGTATTGTTTGAGCTTGTGGATTCTTCTCTCGGATATTTTGCACCAGACTTGTTCGATTAGATTCAAGTTCAGAGGAGTTCCTCACTCTTTATTCGTAAGTTTGAGTAAGTTCTTTAGAGTTGTGGTGGTTCCTACACACTATCTCCCACGAAAATAAAGCACTGATTCTACTGTATGGGTCCGCACTCATATGCAAATTAGACCAGACACAAATGGGTTACCATCAAATTAGCTATCGAGCTAAAAATCCCATCTTTAAACAATACAAGACACATAAAACAAGCAGATACATACACAATAAATAGAACAAAACCTGTGGACAAAATATATAAGACAAACATATAAAATCACAGAGATGTCGGGGATCGAACCCGAAATTGGCAGGCTGCATAGGATTGCGTCTAAAACAGACACAGTTGTCCATCTCTCTCTCTCTCTCCACGTGGTTAGGTCGATCAGCTGTTTTGGAATCAAAACATTGACTACAGGCAAGGAAGTGCAGAGGTCTGGGAAACATAACGGAATCTCATAAATTTTACTTTCACTTGATACGAGGGGAAACTTGCACTCGGCTGTCAGATGGGCCAACTGGCTGGGGAGCTTATACAAAGAGGCAGGTCTTCGCCCGCAATACTTCTCGTAAACGATGAAACAAAATTCTTTCGCATATCTTCGCTCAGCCGTCACTTTCTTAAGCAACTCAGCAGCTGGCTAATTATCGACTATACAAACATGGCTGCAAGCAATAACATAGCATTTCTCGCTTAATCACACACATTTGGCCCCAAAATCATCCCTCTGGCATTTCAAGCCACTCACTTAGCATATCCTTTGTTCGATCCTATGCTGTACCCGGACTTGCCTTCTTGCCAATATAATTGATCCTATTATGACCCAGCGATGGACATATTGTCACTGCGCATCTTGTAGTTACTGAAATTATACATTCCACATTACAGAAAACAACCTAACTAAATTCATGTCACTAACTGTCTCATTTCATTCAAACTCAGCGGGCGTATAGCCTGTTTGAATTTCAAAGGAATTCTACCCGAAATATCTCTATGAAAATGACATAAAAGGAAAACAGAATACACCAGTCAAGCAAATCAAACCATCTATATTTATCCAAACATTGTCCTCTTTTCCCATCTAGTTAAATATGTACACTTCAAATGGGCTAAATCATGCACACCAGCCATGACCAAATTTAACGTTAAGTAAACATGAACAAAATTTTTCCACTCTGGATGACATTTAGTCATTGACATATTCAAATTAACCCTACTCTTGTGTACGGGTGTTTCCTAAAACATGCTTAAATGAACATTGGCACTTAAGTTTTGCAGCTAGCTGTCATTCGCCATGGATCACATGTCCGCTGTGTCACGATAGCCTTAGCATATCATGACAGCGGTCAGCGAAGGTTGAATGGTGCTGGTGTCGATTCCTCGTACAGCAATCGTTGTCTTCTTCTCATTCCTGGAAAAGTCTGCAATGATGCTGCAGATTAAGGTCTCCTCTTCACCGGTTTTGCTTGCACGAATACACAATATTGATCCTAATGTTTGGCTATAATTGGCTTATCCTACGCGCAAGTATTAGTCCCGACCTGTGCGTTATTAGAGTAAGGGCATGCACCCACTCAATATTAGTCAGGTGGATATTTAGTGCACCATAAGAAACTGATGACTCTGGGAAGTTAGACTATGGCGTTTTTGGAGCTCCGACTCCTGAGTAGGGTATCTTTTGGGATCAAATCGTGCTCTTGTAAAATATTGCACCTGTCAAGAGCAATAAGGCTCTTTATATGTAAATTATAACAATTTATTGTACCTGATATTCGGACTTATAAGTGCCTGATATTGTTAGAGCTGACGAGCTCATTAGTAACCTATTATATTTGTTGGGTATTCATTCAGATTTTCTATCTCACAATTTTAACAAAAATAAAGAAGTAAAATTTCCAATGTTGTTAAGTTCTGCTCTAATTTAGTTTATTCCTTGTCCTGCCATTCAACCCAGACACTTCTTATCCCACTGTGAACCATGGAAACCCCGGAAAAGTTATTATTTTACAATTTTCGAACCCACTATCTCCCGGATGCAAGCTGACAGCTGCGCGTCCCTAACCGCACTGTCAACTCGCCCGATTTTATATTATTATTATTGTTATTACTATTATTATTATTATTATTATTATTATTATTATTATTATTATTATTATTATTATTATTATTATTATTATTATTATTATTACATAGACTTCAGTCTCTTATATAGAGACTAAGTATTTCTTTTAAGTAAATGATTTACTCGATGTAGCAGCATATTTTATATTGAACACAGTCTCTATTTTTACACGAATAGTAGTGGAAGATATTCCATAAGTATTTATTTCTGAAACTGCAGGGTTTTCATAGTGTAATTACATCGTTTTTGGATGTGAGCGAATTAACGCGTACAACTGGATACTTAAATAATCGGTTGTTAAATTTAATTGAGTTGGCTGAGAAGAATTTCACCTTAATTGTTTCATAGCAGCAGATTTCCTATAATATATATATTTTTTATTTATATTACTTACATATATGTGTGTGTATTAATTATATACATTACTTGTTGCTACTAGCTTTACGTCACACCAACACAGATAGGTCTTATGGCGACGATGGGATAGGAAAGGGCTAGGACTGGGAAGGAAGCGGCCGTGGCCTTTGTTTACAGCCCCAGCATTTGCCTGGTGTGAACATGGGAAACCACGGAGAACCATCTTCAGGGCTGCGACAGTGGGGTTGGAACCACTCTCCCGGATGTAAGCTCGCAGCTGCGCGCCCT
Organism: Anabrus simplex; assembly: GCF_040414725.1. Taxonomy (NCBI): domain Eukaryota; kingdom Metazoa; phylum Arthropoda; class Insecta; order Orthoptera; family Tettigoniidae; genus Anabrus; species Anabrus simplex. The sequence continues at coordinate 139,301,824 of NC_090267.1, forward strand.
TTACCGCACGGTCAACTCGTCCGGTATATATATTACACTCATGTTCATAAAAACCAGAAAACCTTGAAAGACTAGCGATAGGAAATTCATCTTCGCAGGACATATACATTAGTATGTTCTGAAGAAATATTAGCATTTTTGCCATGTCAGCCCTCAGGTTCATGGTCCATATCGATATCTCGTTGCACACCCACCGACTGGTAAAATGTGCCTGCGGCTCTCGTTGTCGCTATAAACCGAAGGTAATTGATCAGTGTGACTTGAGCAGACGTGCAGGATGCCTCGCAGACGTATGTGAGAATCGTAACCTCAAGTGAGTGAGTTCTCGGATGGACGCATCACGTTCTCTGATGCCATCCGAGAAATTGCTGCTCATGTGGGACGAAGTGTGTCGGCAGTGCAACGGGTGTGTACAGAATGGTTCACAGAAGGCCGTCGAATACGACGAGATGGGTCTGGTCGCACCACCCCGACCACCCCTCGATAACATCGACACCTCATCCGAATGGTATTACAGGAGGGATCTTCGCCATCCTCGGCTCTCGTACAACAGTGGAACAGTGTAACACATCGTAGACTATCAGGAGTGACAGTCTGTCGCCGTTTATTACGGTCTGGGTTACCGGCGCGTCGTCCACTTTTCCGCCTACCTTTGACTAATGTGCATAAACATGCTAGACTGCAACGCTGTATGGAACGACGTCACTGGGGACAGGAATGGCAGCAGATAGTGTTTTCAGAAGAATCCAGGTTCTGTTTGTTTGAAAATAATGGCCGCATTTTGGTTCGCCGCTGACAGGGGGAGAGGCATCACATTGACTGCATTTGCACAATATATACAGCGCCATCTAAATGCCTTATGGTGTGGGATGCTATTGGGTACAACCACAAATCACAGTTGGTGCGTGTCCAGGGCACTATGACCAGTTTGACCTACGTGAATGACATCCTGTCACCCGTAGCCATGAAAAATCAATTTTCAAGTTGCCCCGAAAAGAGGATGAAAAGTCAGGTTTTAAGGTGCACTGTAAAGAAAATGAAAAGTCAGGTCTATGTTGCACCGAAAAGAGGATGGCAAGTCAGATTGTAAGTTTGACCGTAAAGAGGATGAAAAGTCAGGTTGTACGTTGCACCGAAAGGAAAAGTCCTCTAAGTTTTAATTACTGCGTTGATGGGCAGAAACTACCTCAAGGCGATCACTGTTAAGTACCTGGATGTTAATGTAAAGAAAGACTTTCAGTGGGGTAATTATATTAATGAGGTTGTAAATAATGTTTACAAATCCCTTCGCATGGCTGTTAGGGTAGGAAGAATGTAAAGAAGAGGGCGTATAAATCTCTGGCAAAACTTCAGTTAGAGTATGGTTCCATTGTATGGGACTCACTCCAGAATTACTTGAGACGAGAAGGAAAAGGTCCCAAGGAAACAGCACGCTTTGTTTTTGGTGATTTCCGACAAAAGAGTAACGTTAAGATGATGTTGCAATCTTTGAGTTGCTCGAGAAAGCGACATGTTCCGGGCCTTCAGTGGAGAGATGGCATGGAATTAGCTTAATAGACAAATAACCTTAAAGGTAGACAAGGTCATAATATGAAATTAAAACTGAAGAGACCGAGCTCGATAGCTGCAGTCGCTTAAATGCGGCCAGTATCCAGTATTCGGGAGATAGTAGGTTCAAACCCCACTGTCGGCAGCCCTGAAGATGGTTTTCCGTGGTTTCTCATTTTCACACCAGGCAAATGCTGAGCCTGTACCTTAATTAAGGCCACGGCCGCTTCCTTCCCACTCCTAGCCCTTCCCTGCCCCATCGTTGCCATAAGACCTATCTGTGTCAGTGCGACGTAAAGCAACTAGCAAAAAAAAAAAAAAAAAAAACAAAACTGAAGATGATAAATCAGAACGAATATTAACTTATCCTACGAGTATAAATTGTCAAGGAAAATGCTCGATAAATTTCGAAGTTCTTTAAAATCATTTAAGATTAGGCAAACTATTGATAGGTAACGTTTTAACTGTAAGACAGCCCTAAATGTAGGTTAGTGATGATTGATTGAATGATTTATTGATTGATTGACTGATTGATATATTTTGCTGCATGTTTTCGCAATACCTAGAAAAGGAACTTAATTACACATTTGTTTTATAGCATTTCTAGACTTTAAGCTTATGGCTACGCGGTGCGTACAACCCACGAATATTGGACAGAAAACTATTTTGTTATTATATTAATATAATTTCAAACTATACTTGACTTCTTCACCACTCTGCATAATATTAGAACAGTTTATAGGCAGTAGTTTAGACTAACAGAATCGAGATGGAGAGCTATGCACTTTATGAGTCCTTTGATACATATTTAAGCCAGACGAATTCAATAAACCCATCCTGTTTTACTACTTCCTGTCCACGTTCTTACGTCTATAAGGTCTTGTTCAAGACAACTCCTTACAGTAACTGCATTTCTCCCCCACACACCCTCCCCAAAGCATTATTTTTATTTCTTCATATCAAACGGATTTATGACATTTAAGTTGAAACTGCGCCCTAAAACAAAATATTGCTCGTAATTTGACAAAAGAACCAGAGCTCCTTTATAAAGTTTTTACCTGTTCCAGTCGTTTCCTGTATAATTTTGCAGACTCGTGCTCTTCATTAACGCGTCGAAACATGTCGTAAACTTAACTAGACCGTGAAGAAGCCAATGCATACTGCATGCATTCTTTGGGGAACAATTCACAACGGTAGCAGCAAAGTAAATTACATTCTCAGAATTTGCTCCGGGAAACTTCCTTTTTTTTTTGCTATTTGCTTTACGTCGCACCGACGCGAACATGTCTTATGGCGATGATGGAATAGGAAAGGCCTAGGAAGTGGAAGGAAGCGGCCATGGCCTTAATTATGGTACAGCCCCGGCATTTGCCTGGTGTGAAAATGGAAAACCACTGAAAACCATCTTCAGGGCTGCCGACAGTGGGGCTCGAACCCACTATCTCCCGATTACTGGATACTGGCCGCATTTAAGCGACGGCAGCTACCGAGCTCGGTCCGGGAAACTTTAATTCAAGAAACACAAACTTTGATCATGCGTGTGAAGATGATGATAATGTTTATAATACTTGTTAATAAAAATGATGATCTTTGGCTTAATGATCATTGCAGCGACCTTTGTTTCAAAGGATCCCAGGTTCAATTCCTGAGGGGCTGTGAATGTTAGCTATATCAGGTTAAATTCTCGGCGACTTAATGTACACTACACGGTGCGTACAACGTACCTAACTCACTCGGTATATTAGTGACTGATATGAAATGTAATATCTTGCCATTGCACATCATCATCCTATTCAATATCCTGTACAATACTGGAGATAATGGCAGGCATCATAGCTTACTGAGGACGCTAGTTTAAACACTGACTTACTAAATTTTCATCTACGGATAACTATGTAAAATTTCCTTGGTATTGGAGTACAGTTGAAGGTACATAAATGTTCAATACTCTGGACACCCTGCATGAATTGTCATTTAGAAAACAGTAAGGGTAAGGGTTATTCTGCCCGAAGGCAGGTCCGAACCTCCGCAGAGGTGTTCCTGAGCCGGAGTTTACGTGTGGTAGGATGGCCAGTCCCCTTCCGCTCCTCCATTAACTTACCCCCACCAACAGCGCGTGGCAACCCATCCAACTTCTGACCACGCCCAATGTTGCTTAACTTCGGAGATCTCACGGGATCCGGTGTTTCAACACGGCTACAGCCGTTGGCTTAGGAAACAAGGCTGTAAAATATATTTTTATTAATTATGCAGGTATTCTACACTTACGATGCCTTTGCTGGCAGGGCCTAGTGTTTACAGTGTACTATGTCTTCTGGTATAGGCTAAAGCAATTTTGTTACTTTTATAGATCTGTCTTTGTCTTATCCTTTGCTTTGGAAATATGAAAGTGACTTAGGTATGAGCTATGCTAGTAATGCCAATCCTTACGCAGCCAGTCCCTGCTGTGAATGGTGTGAAAATGTTGCTCATAGGGTCAGTTAGTGCATGCATTTCAGTGGGCTTGTCAGACTGATATGTAATAGCAACTTCTGGCTCGGTGAGGAAAGCAACGGGAAACTACCTCACTCCACATTTCCCTAGTATGCCTCTTCAGTGATGCCTAGGCCATCTATGACAGCTGATGGCAGAGCTGTTGAGGATCCCACCAGCGTTAGCGCTGATGGAGTGAATATACGTACATACATACATACAATATTGTAGTCATAAATATCCGCACAGTATATATTATTAGATCTTGTATGTGAACATCGATATGTCAAAGATGTCACTAAAAGTTAAGAAAACACTTCTTCTTATGGTTTTACTCTTATAGTATCTATTGTTTCTATTCCTGGAGAAAAACTAAGGTCTGAGAGGATTAGGGAAAGAGGTAATTTCGGTTTTTCAATTGTGAGGAACTTAGGTGTATTTGAAGATAGGGAGCTGGATGATGTCATCGTGTCCTTTACATTACCAAAGCAGAATAGGACAGTGTTTTACATAATATTATAGAGAAAGTGCTCTCTTTGATAGGTAATTAAAATGGGGCCTTTTTATGGCCAGTTTGGAGATTGTGCATACCTGCGTGTAAGTTTCCAGTTAATCACTAGATGACTCTAAACGTGTTCTGGATCTAATATTAATGAGAGTATTAAGCGTGCTACTGCCCCTCAAAGTCCACGTTTTCCAATAGCCGGGAGATTAAAGTGCTTGCTCTAGCAACGGAGTGAGGTAGTTGATTGCAGCCTTCAACAGTAGGATTAGCCTATCCACGAATATTCATCTTTCAGCAAGCTCTCGACAGGAACATTTATTGTTTTACTTCCGAACTATAATGTAACAAGAACAAACAACAATCTGATTGACTTTAAATCTACAAATATCGTATAAGCCAACGTTTAAAAGATACTTAAAATGGTTTTGATATAAAATTATTTTACGATTCTTATCTCCCATTTTAACACTCAGTCTGCTTTGATGTTCATTCACTTTTAGCTTCATTTACCAAAAAGGGACCGACATTTTGAAAGGGAAAAGGAGTTCCATTTCGAGGAATTAGAACTTTGCGTGAACCGACGCGGTTCTCTTCCACCTAATGCACTTAAATGATGACAGATGTAGCCAGTATGAGACCCAGAAATCTGGGATAAGAAGACGAGTGTTGGACCAAGTATCCTGCCTAGCCAATCAGGTGTGGCCTTCTTTACTCCACGAAAAATGACTATGACGGATCATGCCAGCGTCAGAGGTTCCGAACCGGGATAAAGTTCTCCGCTCATGTCCTCTATGATCAATTGTCTCAGGCTGTGTTTAAAATTACGAAGAACGTGACCGAAACACGCTCCAATTCTGAATTTTTTTGAGAGTTAAGACGTCACAAGATTCCCCAGCACAAATCATCAATAATAATAATAATAATAATAATAATAATAATAATAATAATAATAATAATAATAATAATAATAATAATAATAATGTTATTTGCTTTACGTCCCACTAACTACTTTTTAAGGTCTTCGGAGACGCCGAGGTGTCGGAATTTAGTCCCGCAGGAGTTCTTTTACGTGGCAGTAAATCTACCGACACGGGACTGTCGTATTTGAGCACCTTCAAATACCACCGGACTGAGCCAGGATCGAACCTGCCAAGTTGGGGTTAGAAGGCCAGCGCCTTAACCGTCTGAGCCACTTAGCCCGGCAATCAATCCATACTGATCTGCATTTAGGGCAGTCGCCCAGGTGGCAGATTCCCTATCTGTTACTTTCCTAGCCTTTTCCTAAATGATTTCAAAGAAATTGGAAATTTATTTAACATCTCCCTTGGTAAGTTATTCCAATCCCTAACTCCCCTTCCTATAAACGAATATTTGCCCCAGTTTATCTTCTTGAATTCCAACTTTATCTTCATATTGTGATCTTTCCTACTTTTATAAACGCCACTCATACTTATTCGTCTACTAATGTCATTCCACGCCATCTCTCCGCTGACAGCTCGGAACATACCACTTAGTCGAGCAGCTCGTCTCCTTTCTCTCAATTCTTCCCAACCCAAACTTTGCAACATTTTTGTAACGCTACTCTTTTGTCGGAAATCACCCAGAACAAATCGAGCTGCTTTTCTTTGGATTTTTTCCAGTTCTTGAATCAGGTAATCCTGGTGAGAGTCCCATACACTGGAACCATTCTCTAGTTGGGGTCTTACCAGAGGCTTATATGCACTCTCCTTTACATCCTTACTACAACCCCTAAACACCCTCATAACCATGTGCAGAGATCTGTACCCTTTATTAACAATCCCATTTATGTGATTACCCCAATGAAGATCTTTCCTTATATTAACACCTAGATACTTACAATGATCCCCAAAAGGAACTTTCACCCCATCAACGCAGTAATTAAAACTGAGAGGACTTTTCCTATTTGTGAAACTCACAACCTGACTTTTAACCCCGTTTATCAACATACCATTGCCTGCTGTCCATCTCACAACATTTTCGAGGTCACGTTGCAGTTGCTCACAATCTTGTAACTTATGACTATGACGGACTACCTCCTCGTTGGTGACAGAGATACATCCAGACTTCAAAGGCCGGCAGTCAAGTTAATTGACAAAGCCTTCGGTGTCCGTCCTTCAATACCACTAACACACAACACTTCACATTTGCATGATGGAGAACACACTATGAGCGAAGGAATGGTAGGAAAATTGTTCAGAGGATTTAAAGAAGGCCGTACTAATGTCAGGATGAGAAGCATAGTGGGCGACCGTCTGCCATAACTGAAGACTTACCACTTGTTCCTGCACTTCAAGAAAGCATCTTGGTCAGCGACACGACGATGATGACGACCGTGCTGCAGTGGCTGGCACATCAGGTGGCAGATATCTATGAGGATGGAATTCAGAAGCCAGTTTCATGATATGACAAATGAGTCTCCCATTAGCAAATTGTTGGTAAATGAGGAAAAATTGATTGTTACTATCACAGCTAACCAAAATCGTAACTTTTTTGAAACAATGGCTAACAAGTAAGTGATTTAAATTGCTGAAACTGTGAAAACTATGGTCAAAATTTAGCTTAATATTTTTATTCGAAATTTTCATTTATCCCGTTTTGCAGCAGAAGAATGGAGTTGACCGTTTTGCCAAGGCCTGGGTGCCCATAATGGGTGCAAAATCGGCTGCAAAACCGGCCACGACAGGAATATTCCAATCTGCTTCTAGTAGATGGGGAAGTATATAGGGAACATGAAATGACCAAATATTTTTGTTTAAAAATAGGCTTTATATTTCTATTTTTATTTTCTCACACAGTCAATCAATCAATCAGTACTGATCTGCATTTAGGGCAGTCGCCCAGGTGGCAGATTCCCTATTTGTTGTTTTCCTAGCCTTTTCCTAAATAATTTCAAAGAAATTGGAAATTTATTGAACATCCCTCTTTGTAAGTTATTCCAATCCCTAACTCCCCTTCCTATAAATTAATATTTGCCCCAGTTTGTCCTCTTGAATTCCAACTTTATCTTCATATTGTGATCTTTCCTACTTTTATAAACGCCATTCAAACTTATTCGTCTACTAATGTCATTCCACGCCATCTCTCCGCTGACAGCTCGGAACATACCACTTAGTCGAGCAGCTCTTCTTCTTTCTCTCAATTCTTCACAACCCAAACATTGCAACATTTTTGTAACGCTACTCTTTTGTCGGAAATCGCCCAGAACAAATCGAGCTGCTTTTCTTTGGATTTTTTCCAGTTCTTGAATCAGGTAATCCTGGTGAGGGTCCCATACACTGGAACCATACTCTAGTTGGGGTCTTACCAGAGACTTATATGCCCTCTCCTTTACATCCTTACTACAACCCCTAAACACCCTCATAACCGTGTGCAGAGATCTGTACCCTTTATTTACAATCCCATTTATGTGATTACCCCAATGAAGATCTTTCCTTATATTAACACCTAGATACTTACAATGATCCCCAAAAGGAACTTTCACCCCATCAACGCAGTAATTAAAACTGAGAGGACTTTTCCTACTTGTAAAACTCACAACCTGACTTTTAACCCCGTTTATCAACATACCATTGCCTGCTGTCCATCTCACAACATTTTCGAGGTCACGTTGCAGTTGCTCACAATCTTGTAACTTATTTATCACTCTATAGAGAATAACATCATCCGCAAAAAGCCTTACCTCCGATTCCACTCCTTTACTCATATCATTTATATATATAAGAAAACATAAAGGTCCGATAATACTGCCTTGAGGAATTCCCCTCTTAATTTTTACAGGGTCAGATAAAGCTTCACCTACTCTAATTCTCTGAGATCTATTTTCTAGAAATATAGCAACCCATTCAGTCACTCTTTTGTCTAGTCCAATTGTACTCATTTTTGCCAGTAGTCTCCCATGATCCACCCTATCAAATGCTTTAGACAGGTCAATCGCGATACAGTCCATTTGACCTCCTGAATCCAAGATATCTGCTATATCTTGCTGGAATCCTACAAGTTGAGTTTCAGTGGAATAACCTTTCCTAAAACCGAATTGCCTTCTATCGAACCAGTTATTAATTTCACAAACATGTCTAATATAATCAGAAAGAATGCCTTCCCAAAGCTTACATACAATGCATGTCAAACTTACTGGCCTGTAATTTTCAGCTTTATGTCTATCACCCTTTCCTTTATACACAGGGGCAACTATAGCAACTCTCCATTCATCTGGTATAGCTCCTCCGACCAAACACATAGCACATAGTATAGTCAAGTATCCATGTTAAAAGAAGTCATTTTTGGATTGCACAATAATTTCGCAATATAATGTAATGAAAAATGCTCGAAGGAAAAGATGTATTAATTAAACGTTGCAAAGACATCCACAAAATCAATGTCTGAGAATTAAAAAATGAAAGTGTTTAAAAATAGAAGTAGCCTCAAGCAACATTTTCTGTATAGTCATCATCCATAAGTTCAAAATAAAGATCTTCAGTGTCGTTTTCCTCATTTGGTGCTACGTCTAACTTCAAGCTTTCTTGTTGCAAAAACATTTCATTGAGGAAATCCTAATTTCTGCAGTTAGGTGTTGATTCTCCAAAGTGCTATTCTAGGAGCTCCTTGATATCCTTTATTTTAGCTGGATTCAGTTTGATTCCCTTCGGGATCAGATCTTTCTGGAAATGTTTGCCTCTTTTGGGCTCTCCACATTCAAAATTATAGAATGGCTCTCCCTTTCCTGTTTGGAAACTTAAATTACAATCACATCGTTCATATTTGCATGATGGAAAGATTGCCCGTTTTGCATCCGCAAACCTTTCCTGTGGTCATGTTTTGAGGCGAACATACCCCGTTTTCCAACCGCTGTGCATTTGGCCCGTTTTGCACCCTGAGTGGGCAGTCACATACACCACTTTGCAGCCACATACGTTTTTTAAAACGCATTTTAAATGAGTTTTAGCTGAATTTACTGCCTGAAAAATAATGCCCTTGACAGCCAGTAAGAAACTCTGCTTAGTAGTGCCAACAACTCTACAGTATTTTTTAATTTTGGCCATTTGGTCCGCTTTGCGATCGGGCGACTGAAGTGCCTTAATACGCTTGGAATTTATGTTCAAAAGTATTTAAGGTACAGGCTTACATGTAAACAAGAATCCTTTAAACATTTTACTTTTCTTCTTCTTAATCTGCTTACCCTCCAGGGTTGGTTTTTCCCTCGGACTCAGCGCGGGATCCCACCTCTACCGCCTCAAGGGCAGTGTCCTGGAGCTTCATACTTTGGGTCGGGGATACAACTGGGGAGGATGACCAGTACCTCGCCCAGGCGGTCTCATCTGCTTTGCTGTGCAGGGGCCTTGCGGGAGGATGCGAAGATTGGAAGGGATAGACAAGGAAGAGAGATGGAAGCGGCCGTTGCCTTAAATTAGGAACCATCCCGGCATTTACCCGGAGGAGAATTGGGAAACCACAGAAAACCACTTCCAGGATGGCTGAGGTGGGAATCGAACCCACCTCTACTCAGTTGATCTCCCGAGGCTGAGTGGACCCCGTTCCAGCCCTCGTACCACTTTCCAAATTTCGTGGCAGAGTCGGGAATCGAACCCGCGCCTCCGGGGGTGGCAGCTAATCACAGCAACCACTACACCACAGAGGCGGACCAATAACATTATTTATTATTATATAGTAATTTATTTTACCAAACAAGTTGGCCGTGCGATTAGGGGCGCGCAGCTGTGAACTTGCATTCGGGAGATGGTGGGTTCGAGCCCCACTGTCAGCAGCCCTGAAAATGGTGTTCTGACAAGACCATAAGATCTATCTGTGTCGGTGCAACGTAAAGCAATTGTACAATTGTATACAGAATATAGACTATAGCTGCAACGAGACTGGAACTTACGTCGTCGAGTTTCGCAGACACGTACGGTGACCAATCGGCTACCGCTCTGGTTGACTGGGACGTATATTTACGCGTTGCATTGAAATCGGGAATTCATCAAATTTTCGGAAATTATGAGGTTGCGGACACCAGACATGTTTAGCTAAAATGCGTTCGCCTTTTAGTGTTGCATTACCACCACTTGGTCCAACGCCGATCCTGTGTCATGATATTTAATCTCAATATTTTCGTATTGACCTAAACCTCTCTACACGAGTTACTGTTGAGTGTCCCCCAACAGGTACATCGGAGCTCGTTGAAATCTGTTGGACTTAAGGTCTGGCCTCTCCTTGTTACTTTAAGATCTAGATAACTAAGTTGCACTAGGCATGACTTGGAAAGGACATTTAATTTCAGGAACACAAATAGAATTATTTACCCCCTATGTTTCCCCTATGATAATAATACCCCCACTATTTCATTACGCCTTATCTACACGACCAGAATAATTAGGTCGAGTGGAGTGCTGACTATTCTGAAGCTCAGTACAGCTTTGTACAGCTCTATAATGATAGGCTCATAATTACCCTGTTGTTGCAGCTAAATTTAATGCGCACAGATATAACACATGTAACGTCCTCAAGCGCGAGATTATCACAGAGTTCACAGCTATTACAAGAGACTTTATTTGATTTTATTTTATTTGAAAAGTACCATATTATTAATGGAAATAAAAACTACATGCAAATATGCACAACCACATAAATAACCATATATTTTGTGTCAACTTATCCTGCTGTCCACCGTGGCACATACTGTCTAATAATACGATTTTCTTCTTCTTCTTCTTCTTCTTCTTCTTCTTCTTACTTTATTTCTTAATCCGTTTACCCGCCAGGTTTGGTTTCTCCCTCGGACTCAGCGAGGAATCCCACCTCTGCTCTCTCAAGAACAGTGTCCTGGAGCGGGAGACATTGGGTCGGATGATACAACTGGGAAGGAGGACCAGAACCTCGCCAAGGCGGCCTCACCTGCATTACTGGGGGGACGGGAATATTGGAAGGGATAGACAAGGAAGAGGAAAGGAAGCGGCCATGGCCTAATGTTAGGTACCGTCCTGGCATTTGTCTGGAGAATTGGGAAACCGCGGAAAACGACTTCCAGGATGGCTGGGGTGGGAATTGAACCCCTCTCTACTCAGTTTACCTTCGGAGGCTGAGTGGACCCCGCTGCAGCCCTCGTACTAATTTTCAAATTTCGTGGCAGAGCCAGGAATCGAACCCGGACCTCCGGGGGTGGCAGCTTATCACGCTAACCACTACACCACAGAGGTGGACATTATTATCATTATTATTATTATTATTATTTTTATTATTATTGTCATTATTAGTGAAGGGCCCCTCGGTGTAGGGGCAGCGTGCCTGCCTCGGGATCGATTCCCGGCCAGTTCAGGGATTTTTACCTGGATCTGAGGACTGGTTCGAGGTCCAATCATCCTACGTGATTACAACTGAGGAGCTATCTGACGGTGGGTGGGCGGCTCCGGTCTAGAAAGCCAAGAATAACGACCGAGATGATTCGCCGTGCTGACCACACGACATCTCATAAGCTGCAGGCCTCCAGGCTGAGCAATGCTCACATAATAGGCCATGGCCCTTCAGGGCTGTTGCGCCATGGAAATAATAATAATAATAATAATAATAATAATAATAATAATAATAATAATAATAATAATAATAATAATGATATAAAAATATAAATGAAAGCACGAAATCCATTCTTAGGGCTGTCGACGGTGGGATTAGAACTCACTATCTCCCGAATGCAAGCTCACAGCTGCGTGACCCCGACCGCACGGGTAACTCGGTCGGTAACAAACGAAAATAACTTGGTTCCAATTTTGAATGAGCCCATGAAACTCACTACAATATTTGCATATTTCATGTTGTATTGTACTTGTCGCATTGCATTTATAGATAGATTTTATGTTAATATGTTCCTTTCTTCTGTCTATTGACCAATAATGAAATAAAACGTGTTAAGTAACTGAGAAATAATATTGTGACAATGAAGGTCGAGTACAGGATGACCGGCAATAATACCAGCGAGATATGATAATCGCGGTGCAGTGGTGACAATGTGGACGGGACTGGAAGTGAGTGAGGCAATAACGCCGGGGAATTGTTTAAGCTCACGATAAGGTGGTGGTGGTGGTTGTTTTAAGAGAAAGTACAATTACGATAAAGAAGCTTATTGAAGAACCTAGAAGCTGATTACCAATGGACCAGGCACCCAGAATGATTTGGAATTGGAAACTACAACGAATCTTCTACGGGCTAATATAAATACCCGAAGCAGCGCACACTTGTCAGTCTCCAGTGCGTCAATCACGTACGAACGTAGACAGATGATCGCCAGTACGTAACGAGTCCGACAAACGGCTACGTGGTGTTCAACGACCCTAGCTGTTCTGGAACGACACTGAGCTGGTGCTCATGTGTGTGTTCGAACGTGCGTTATGTTGATGAGTAAACATTGTCGAGTGGAAAACTTGAAAGCGAGTGAATTTGTCATTAATTGTAAATAGTAGTTCAATAAAGACAGCGGTTTGCTTCTTTGCGCAGTAATTTGTGTTCAAGGACCCTAATAATCTGCCATAGTACCCTACAGTTCTAAACTGTTCAGAATACGGTTACCCAGAAGCAAAATTAGTTATAATAGCTGTCCATTTCCTGTTGGATGTGATATTCTCAAAATTGTGCAGTCTGGTCGTGTTTTCTCTACAAAAAACGACCATGGATGTTTCCCTTCCAGCCTGAACGTTCTACTTAGTCGATAAAATCACGAATTGACTGTGAAATCACTGACATGTGGCAACTAAAAATATGTTCCAAAATTGAATTAAGGTATTGAACCCATGACCTTTGTGCCCTAAGAACATTATGTATAAATCGACAATCATTTAAAAGTTGGATTCTTGATAGCATGGATTTGACACGTGACGAGGGGGTGATTACCTTCGGTCCCACGCTCTGGGGTACGTGACGTCAACCACACGTGTCGACGGCGGAAGAATCTCAAGTCATTTTTATGAACTATTTCAAAGCGCGTGTACATGGCGTGACCAAGCCAAGTCAAAAAAAATATAGTGCCTATCAAAGGGGGTCAATTATCTCACAAATCGAACCCGTAAAAGTTTTAAATGTCCATGAACACTACCGCCAGAAATGTAGCAAGCATGTAGTCACGTTCAAAACTCTTGAAATTACAGTTTAGGTAAGTCAGAAAATTTATAGAAATTTTCTTGGCGGCAAAGGGAGATATCCGAAGAGAGGGGGTAACTGCTATAAATATGAAGGGACGCCATGACGAACTCTCCTTCTCCGGCATTTGTGATACAAAGCGGACGAAAAATTGTTGAGCTGCTCTGCGAAATCAAACAACGAAAGTAGACTGAGTTCAACTGCAGATTTCAGCCAGTGTGGCTAGGTCTTGAGTCCATGAGGGGATAGTTTTCTTGAGTGAAATAATTGTACCAGATAGGACGGTCAAAGTACTGAATAAATTCTAATGTGATTAATTAATTCGTGTGCGGAAACAATTATAGTCCATCGTGTGCGCTCAACAAACAAGTGAAGGGTATTTTCTTTTTTTTAATGCTTTATTCCAGGAAACCTGAAGAAAATAATAATAAACTGTGAAGCCATGAATGTAAAAATGGCTAAATAAAGTGCCAGGGTCGTAGGTGAGCCCTATGACGAACACTGGCGTGACGACATGAGGTAGGTGACTTTCCATCTTACTACCTCTTATATCTTGTCTCGTGATCTCTAAAAGTGTATTTGAATGGGGATATACGACGCAGTGGTCACCCCTACTAAGTTTTGTAAATGTGAGAGTACGACTAAAAGAGTCATTTGTTTTATTTTCCACTGGGATAAAATTTTGAAGTCTTGCGAGTGCCGTATAATGTTGTAAAAAGTTATTGAATAGGGTTCCGAAGTGATATCACGTCCAATGTAGATCGTCATCCGTGTGAGTGTACTGCCTATATTTTGTGATGTCAAATTAAGATGTTCATTCGACGTAAAATTTTTCTGTCTGCAATTTGACGTTAATAATAATAATAATCCATGGTTACTCATTTTCAATCGAGTGGAAGCGCGCTGTCGGGTGAGAACCTAGGGTGATGAATTTGGTCACGGAGAGAAACGTTTTTTTTAAATGCCCATTTTAAACTGTGTCTGACTGACAATAAAAAGATCTAGTAGAATGTTTCAGTCATTTTGTTCGTAAAAATCAAGTTATTAAATACGATATTATTTATGCGAAGTTATTCATGATTAATGCATTGTGCGATATTAGACGTCGAGATTTCTAGTAAGGATTTTATTCCAGTTCTTTGTCGATGATAATTGTGGAGCTGGGAAACAGAGGTTAGTTTTGTTGATATGAGATTTGTGAATCAGGTTGGACCTGTCATTGAAGCCGGGACACGGAAGCCCGAGGAATGTTTTATATGAGTTGAGATGAGATGTGCGAATCAGGTTAGAGTCCTGTCATTTGAAGCCGGGACATGATAGCCCGAGGAATATTTTATAATGTTGGGAATGGAAAGAAATTCATAGAAATACATAGCGGTATCAATTGGCGACGCGTATAATTTGTGTGGGCATCTTGAAGCATAACCTGTGCATTTTGTTGGTTAGAATATCGTATTTGTTTAATTATGTCGGCAGAGTTTAAAAGGAGCATTTTGAGAAGCCAGTCAACTGTGAATAAACCAGGTGTTTCGTGTAACTGCCAAGCGAACTCGGGGGATGAGAGACCTCAGCGGGGATAATAACGGGACCCGTGTGGAATTGAGATTGTAATTCTCGGCCAGGGAAAACGTTAAAAATGCTGGATTTAGTTGAAATTCATAGCCGGTAATGTTCTGAGTATTGTGAAATACTGTAATTGGGGACGTAATGAACATTTGAAATCACGAACTTTGAGTATAAGGAACAGAGTAACCAAATTCAGGGTTGTCCAAAATATAGAGCGATGGCTGTGATGATCGGTTTGTCTGTGAGGGGTGTGCAAAATTCATAATGGTATGACGAGATGTGACATCGTAATTATATGGCGAGTTGTTTGGTTTGTACGTAGATTATTAGGATATCCAAGTGTTAATAACGGTTAGGACTAGATTAGATTTTAAAAGTGTGAGATCACAAGACAAGATATATAGCTGGACATGAATTATGTAACAAATTCTTTTCCAGCCAGATAAACATCGCAATATTGAATTTACATCACAGCTGCGTAGGAATTTGTGAAGAAACCAGAGTCCGCGGAGATAAAATTTACTGATCTTTAACATTTCGTTAAATCATTTAAATTTATTTAATTATTATATTCAGTGAAACCGCATTTTGAAATAACTTTAATCAAGCGAATAACTTGGAGATGCATTCTGGAAATTTTAGTTTGTTTTTTTCTGGGGAATATTAAAAATAAAGTAACGATTAAGGGGACATATCCGAAGGAAATTGATTTTACTGCCACTAAGTTTGTGAGCATTGCTATTGTTGTAATTATTGAACTTTGATTGATTGAGCAGTGAATGTGCTGGGGATAGTAAAGTGGAAACTTTGGTCATCAACTGATGTAACTTAATTGTGTTTAGCCTTCAGCCTAGAAACTTGGATGGTCAGGGGGTCATCAACCTCAGTGACTTAGATTAGGGCCATATGACATTGTAGCCTCATTTCCTTGCGGTCATCATCCACAATGACTTTAAAGTAACTTAGAAGAGTAGATGTCGGTCCATGACATAGACGCAGGTCACATCGATTCAATTAAGGGTCCATGCCGTAGAACCACTGTGTGGCACACACCGATTGGACGGCCTTAATTATTCCCAGAGTCCAGAGTTCGTGTTACGAGGGCTGGACCATAACGAATCACTATGATGGTACATGTGGTCTCACATGGAAGCCGAATTTAAGGATTTCCAGACTTTCCTTTCTTAAATGATTAATAATTGAGACAATGGTTTCTAGTATGAATGCCCGTCAGGCAGTTACGTTAAAGTCTCACACCAGTGTTCTGACGTTATGTAAAATGATTGTGGTGTCCAGTGGATACAATTGACTTCTATGATACCGTTGACATAGAATGCTTCAAAATTTCCTGAATAAATAGGAATCTTTTAAATAGACCTTTCATTCCAGTAGATAGATTAGAATTACTGAACCCTACCATTACCTCAGCAAGTGACGAAGAACCCGACACGACCCAAGAGACAGATCTCATGAACTTTGCTCATAGGTAAGAAAGGTAGGTATCCCTCAATATGGACCTAAAGGGTTCATTAAACATGTCCTTACTATCAGTTTACATAATAAAACGCAATTAACTTTCAGGCCGTATACAGGACACTCTGTTCACCCCGTTAAGCAATTCTCTGATGTGGTCCTTATCCAGCTTATCGTGAAATCAATCAGTGAATCAACTATCATTGATTTAGACTCTCGCTCAGGCGGTAGATCCCCTATCAATGTTTGCGTAGGTTTTCTTAAATAATTTCGAGGAACTTCGATTTTTTCGAACATTTCCGTTGATATATTATATCATACCCTGATTCGTCCTCCTATTAATCAATATTTGGCCCATCGTCCTCTTGAATTTCAACTTTATAATCTTTTCTCCTTATTCGTCTACTAATACCATTCCACGCCATTCCTCAATTAACAGCTTGGAACATCCCGCTTAGTCGAGCAGCTTGTCTCCTTACTACCAACACTTCTTCATCTGTCTTCAAAAGGCAGAGATTTCAGTTGCATAAAGAAGTCATCCAGTTCCCTTATCATTAGTAGCTGCTTCTATACAAATTCTGTATGACGTCACAAGGTGTTCATTAAGTGCGCGAGGTGAGAACTGCTGTCATTAGGCCAGCCATTGAGCCTGCAGGTCGCGTACAGCACACGTCGCGCCAAGGTACGTGGGGGAACTGCAATAGTAGCAGCAGGAATCTCCCCGTCAGGTAATTATATTGTGTCTGTGTGTGTACACGTTACACGTGGCTTTTCGTAACTAATCATCTCTCTTTCTCCACAGAATTTCCAATCGTATATTCGTTTCCAAATGTAATTGACTGATTACTCTAAGAAAAATGCCATAAGACGACAAATTCTACATCAACAGACCATTTTTCATTCTTATTTTGTATAACATTGATTTTTTTAACACCTCAATAACTACGTTAGTAATGTGCGAGATTGAAATTTAGTATCTTTACTAAGAAAGTGAAAGAAATTGATGTCTTGATTCGTATCGACAATGAATATAGTATACTAATTCATTATTCATTCATTGATTTTGCTCGTAGTATAAAGAAAACAAAATTCATGATAGTAGACAAAAATAATTCTACAGGTAGAAAAACCTTAAAATTAAATAACACACTGACGAAACGAGTCACAGAATTCTCCTGTTTGGGTAGTTTAATTACTTCTGATAACAGGTCCCTTTCGGAAATCAAGAAAATAATATTGGTAGCAAAACAATCCTTCCGAAATAAGAAAAACTTATTGCTAAACAACCATCTCAGTTTGTAGACTAAAAAAATAATTTCTCAAGACCTTTGTTTGGAATGTGCTACTGTATGGATGCAAAATCTGGCCATTAGGGAAACAGGAAGAAACAAAACTTGAGGCTGCAGAAATGAGAAGAATAAAAAAGAAGTTGTATGGATAAAACACAAATGACCTTGTTTTAAAGAACGTAAAAGAGTATCCATGTTTATTAAATACGATAAAAAAGAGGAATACAAAGTTCCTTGGACTCTACTGACTCAAGACTCCCTTCTCCAAACCATAATTCAAGGAAAAGTACTGGGAAAGAGACCCAGAGGAGGGCTAAGGATGTCATACATCAGGAACTCCGCCGGTGAACTGGCATGTGGTTCATATAGCAACATGAAGAGACTAGCAGAAGATCATCAAATGCGACTACAGCGACAAGACATTGCCTTTAGTAGATAATGGTAATGATGATGTTTAACGTCGCACTAACACATCAAACATTTTCGGCGACTCAAGGATAGGAACGGTCTACGATTGGGAGAATAGCGAATATGGCCTTAATTACGGCATGGACCCAGTTATTTTCCTGATTTCAAAATGGAATACCATGGAAAATCATCTTCAGTGCTGTCAACAATGGGGTTATAGAGCTCTATCTCCCTAATCCAAGATCACAGCTACGCAACGCATGCCACTCAGTTTAATTATTATTTCTGTCCTATTTTTTCATTCATACATTAAGTTTATATCCCGTAATACCGCTACTAGTCTCTATTAAGGATATATAACAACTTATTATAATTCATTTTGAGCACTGACGTTCGGTTTAACTTTTTACGAACAAGCGAGAATAAACTCAGCATGGATGACATGGAGAGCAATAGCAGCAGTCTTTTATGATAAAAAATGTCAACGCGTCTGAAATAGAAGATACATTGAACTGTTGCAAAACCTGTTGCTCTATCCTATATAGGACCGAGTGCTGGGCTATCGCTAAATGTGCAGAACACCCTCCACAGCATGGAAATGGAGGATGCTTCGGCTTACTCAACCCTAGAATTACTGCAGGTTTAATTGTCAAGTACTGGAGTTCTTTATCCCCAGTGCACTGGATGACAGGAAAAAATGCCAGTAAATAACTATATAATGCTGTCTACTCTTCTATTTAATCATGACAAAATTAACAAAAACTATATAAATATACATTCTAAACTACGCGTCATACTCCAATGAAGTAAATGATGATCGACAGATGAGGGATCAGTGTATCCAATGTGACCTTGAACATCGTTATCTTGTGATACATGTAAGGTGGATTTGAGGCACGAATTGGTGGGTCGCGCGGCAGCCAAGCCAGTGTAACTCGAGAATGCGAACGATAGAATGTTCGGTGGTATCAGATGGTTTGTAGCGACAAGGGCTACAATATGAAGTAATAACCAGTAGTCTACGAGTTGAAATGAAACAAACCGCGATTACAATTCAGTGAAGAGGCAAATTATTCGATATTGAGGCGTATGCAGAGCAAATGTAAGCAACGAAAGAGCGCAATGGTTGTTGTAGAGCAACCTAACATTTTACTCTGAATGCACGCGAGATAACCAGAAGTCGCAGCAGAGCGAATTCCAACATTCCTTTAGTAAAATCGTTACAATTCACCAGTGAAGTCACTTGAGACTACACGAGATGAGCGTGAGAGATCAAACTTCCTTCCAGCTACACTTACATGATTACACCTTCTGAAATACATCGAGATCCTGAGTGAGCATGAATACTGCGAAATAAGTAGACGCCTACAATAAATGCCCATTCAGAGTTGCTTGACAACGGCTGATGATCTGATTTTGGGTTGAGTTTCCGCAAACGGCTATTGGTCAGTGATGTAGAATGAAGACTAAACCGCACGTATTGTAAAAATTGGATTTGCTAAACTTGTTGTAGACGCCGATGAAGAAACAATCCGTGAACATTACATTCTGTTGCTCCATCGAGTGTAAGGATCACAAGTCGCAAGCAGTCACATTCTAAGACATAGTTATCCAAAACGACAAGTCACAATAATATGAGTTCGTGTACTCAGCACTGTGTCAAGTCACTTGTCTGAGCGGTCTCTGCTTAATCAGTTTTAAGGTCGAATTCAAATGTTACCTCGGTAACGGCAGCTCCTCTCCAAGTGTGATGGAAGCCCGCGACGAGGGACGCAATAATAAGTTAACATCAACTGTCGACGCTCGTGAAGGAGATCGGGCATTTCTGCTGACGCATCGCTAATGAAACAGAAATTTGTGGACAATACTGTCAAAAAACAGAAGGATAGTTATACTTCTGAGTACAGTTTATGTGCAGAGTCTTGATACCCAGGTGAGAGACATTGCTACATATTACGTCCTCAACAGGTATGGTTAATGGGCGTTGAGCGACGCTTAGATGGATAGCTTTAAGCCTATGCAACTTTCTGGGTTAGTGCAAATTCAAGTACTTAGTTGAGGAGACAGTGAATGGCAAATCGAGATTTTTCCTCGGTGTTAATTGTTTAAACGTATAATAAATCAATAATCAATCAATCCATACTGATCTGCATTTAGGGCAGTAGCCCAGGTGGCAGATTCCCTATCTGTTGTTTTCCTAGCCTTTTCTTAAATTATTTCAACGGCACTGGAAATTTATTGAACATCTCCCTTGGTAAGTTATTCCAATCCCTAACTCCCCTTCCTATAAATGAATATTTGCCCAAATTTGTCCTCTTGAATTCCAACATTACCTTCATATTGTGATCTTTCCTACTTTTAAAGACGCCACTCAAACTTATTCGTCTACTAATGTCATTCCACTCCATTTCTCCGCTGACAGCTTGGAACATACCACGTAGTCGTGCAGCTCATATTCTTTCTCCCAGTTCTTCCCAGCCCAACCTTAGCTACATTTTTGTAACGCTACTCTTTTGTCGGAAATCATAGTCTTCATTTTAATTTATTTCTGGAACTTCCGAGGCATCTGCTCATACCATCACTCTGATTGCTTTTATCTGTTGCCTCTTAATCCATTTCCACACAATAATCAGTATCATTGCCCGTACTCTCATAGAAATATTACAAAAAGTAGAGCTCGGTTTCAAAGTCGTGAACAATCTTAGCAACCATGTTAATTCTCATGATTTCTGCTGGCTTTGTAGCTCGTAACTACACATCTCGTTATATTACCACAGTTGAGGGAGAGGGAACGATGCCTTTCAGAATTGTAGTAAACGCGGTGGGATGCATAAAACTAAATCAACTGGTATGTAGCGTCGTAGACATGCTCGAGCGCCTCGAACATTAAGCTGTAGAAATATAAGGAATACATATATCGTTATATATTATCGTTTGTATGATAATAGAAACATATTTTCAATAATATTACTTGTTATATTCCTAATCAGCAGTACATTTTGGAGGTATGTGAGCAACTCTTGGTTCCTTAAATCTATTCTATTTGATTACCTTTTATCGTTTTCATCTACTTTCTGTCTTTCTTTCTTAATCTGTTTACTCTCCAGGGTCGGTTTTTCCCTCGGACTCAGCGCACCTCTACCGCATCAAGGACAGTGACCTGGAGCGTGAGACATTGGGTCGGGGGATACAACTGGGGAGAATGACCAGTACCTCGCCCAGGTGGCCTCACCTGCTATGCTGAACAGGGGCCTTGCGGGGCGATGGAAAGATTGGAAGAGACAGACAAGGAATAGGGAAGAAAGCGGCCGTGGCCTTAAGTTAGGTACCATCCCGGCATTTTCCTGGAGGAGAAGTGGTAAACCACGAAAACCACTTCCAGGATGGCTGAGATGGGAATCGAATCCACCTCAGCTCAGTTGACTTCCCGAGGCTGAGTGGATCCCGTTCCAGCCCTCGTACCACTTTTCAAATTTCGTGGCATAGCCGGGAATCGAACTCGGGCCTCCGGGGGAGGCAGCTAATCACACTAACTTCTAATGCAAAACTCTTGTATGCTATTCTGTCATTAGCCAAATGACTTGTAACTGTCATGCTATGGTGCAGATACTGGTGAATAAGTTGATGCAGGCATTACCCCTCCAGCATACGTCGACCGGTGCATTTCAAGGGGAATTGTGCGATATACCTAGTAATTCGTCCGTGGGGGTGCTGTCAAGTGGGAAGGACAAACATTGAGGTGTTATAGTGATGGAATGTCGGCCACTATATCTCGGGATAGCGATACGCCATGGACTCCAGCTACAACGTGGCAAGCAGTTTCTAAAAATCATCACCTCCTAGTGTGAAACGGAAAAACATCTACCCACTGTTTTCTGAGCAAACAATGCAAAGTACTCCTTACGGTGTAAAGACAAAAATGAAAATCGTTGCAACAACTGCCCTAAAATTCAAGACATCGCCGGTAGGAGTGAGGTAAACAGTAAGTATTTTATGTCTCAGTCTCATTGATGGCTGGAAAGTGCGGAGGATGGCCGACATTCCATTAATATCATACCTCAATGTTTGTCCTTCCCACTTGACAGCACCCCCACGGACGAATTACTAGGTATATCGCACAATTCCCGTGAAATGCACCGGTCGACGTATGCTGGAGGGGTAATGCCTGCATCAACTTATTCACCAGTATCTGTACCATAGCATGATAGTCACATGCTCAGGTGGTGCTGACTAATGATATTCAGATCAAGATCAGTTCGTCTAGATCAGAGGTGCTCGGCTGGACGTCCGCTGAGGCTATTCGCTGAATTCCTGAAGAATAGTATCTAAATATTACCAGGCGTCCCATGACAATAACTAGCCTATAAATGGCGAGAGAGTTTCATCCTAAGTGAGGACATCGATATTTACCATCCAAGATTAAAATAAAATACAACAGCAGTGTAAATGTATCTACCAAATAAATGTACAGTATGCCTTCAAATAAATAATCTAAGGGATAACTGATGTTATTCCCGGTAAGCATGATTGGATTGTTGGTGAGTTCATCAGATCATTTAAATCCAAGCAACCACAGGCCACAGCTTGTCCATCTTAACTCCGCATTACATTAGGAATGTTTCCAAAAGCACCTCTAAAAGTATAACACCGGGCGAGTTGGCCGTGCGCGTAGAGGCGCGCGGCTGTGAGCTTGCATCCGGGAGATAGTAGGTTCGAATCCCACTATCGGCAGCCCTGAAGATGGTTTTCCGTGGTTTCCCATTTTCACACCAGGCAAATACTGGGGCTGTACCTTAATTAAGGCCACGGCCGATTCCTTCCAACTCCTAGGCCTTTCCTATCCCATCGTCGCCATAAGACCTATCTGTGTCGGTGCGACGTAAAGCAACTAGCAAAAAAAAATATATATATATATATATATATATATATATATATATATTATAACAGTGAAAATTGCAATTTATTACGTATAGTTACGTACCCGTTATTGTATCAGGTCAAAATACATTAACTGCAAAAGCAAAGCAAAGTCACCTCTGTACAGGCCATGAAGGCCCTTGGAGGAGTGGAAGGTAAAGGCTTCCACCATTGTTAACCTCGGCACGTGATGGGGTAGAGTGGTTAGCTCTACGCCCGGCCGCCTTTGCCCCCAGGAATTAACCTGGTACTCGTTTTTGGTGTAGGCTGAGTGAACCTCAGGGCCATACTCACCTCCAGAAGTGGAAATATCTTTTCTTAAATTTTACGGTACAACTTCCTGACGGGGATTCGAACCCACGTCCTTCCGGGCGAACCGAGGATGCCTTTACCGCCTGGGCCAGGCAGCCCCTACATTAACTGCAATGAGCATAATAACTTATTCCTTACAAAGTAAATTGAAAATGACGTGGATTTCTGCCCTCTTTCTTTCAATACTTTTTGCTTCCATTTCAAACTCGGGTATCGTCGCAGTGATCGAGACTGACAGGGAGAACTTCGCCCAGCCTTCACGGCCTGTGACGTACCCACAACGTCACTGTGGGTAAATAGCTTACAGTGCTGGGCACCCGCGGGACGAAATGCCCACCTCTGGTCTAGATGTTGGACGACTCGTGCTGCAATAAGCCTTTCTAGATCAATGAGGTAAACAAAGGCAAACTATCTCACTCTTTAATATTTTACATGCCTGATTATGGAGAAGCCATCGATAGTTTAATGGTGCTAATTGAAGAAACAACCAGACTCTAGGCTGAAGACTACAAACAACACGGAGACACCATCGAGTAGCGATTTCTTTTACTCATATTTTGAAGGGATGAAATAACCTCCATCACTTATAATTCTTGTGAAAACCACTCGGTTGAACAGTGTTTTGAACAATAAAATTTAGAGTAATAATAATATAATGGATCACATAATTTACTCCTAATTCGTATTTCACTTCATTTTAGTACTCAGGTGGAATACGTGCAATGTCAGTCGAACATTCGAAAAATAAAGTTTGAAGTTTCTGTTTATAATGCGATATAAAAGTGTCTATCATTCTGCCATGGTAAGCAGATTGCAACGTCAATCATATTTTATAATATATGAGAGTTACAGGAGAGGTGTGCTTAGGTATCCTCTCAACTGCCATCCTGAAAGAGTTCCGAGTGAGTGTGGTATTCTCAAAATAAATGTGAAACAAGTGCAATTATTTCACGTTCTGTGTATTTGTTGGGAGTGGGGGAATTTGGAAGTCCCAGCTTTGGCCCCATGGCACCATGTCAGGTTATGATGAGGATGTGTGAATATACCTTTATGTCTTATAATAGAGTTTTTTTATTTCATTATTATAAACATCCAATAAGTAATGTATCTATTATGTAACACATTGCAGGCACTGAAGGGCAGTTTGATGTAGGCTGTATCAATAGAAAGATTGGAAAATATGCATTTGAACAGACCATTGTAATCCATGTTATCTGTACAAATGCTAATATTGTTTATTAAACCAGCGAATTATTACACGTAGGCTCTGCCACAATCGCGTCGTCTGTAGTTGAGCAGTAGATGGAATAGAGCTGTTATCGGCCGATTAACAAACATCAGACTGCCCCTGGTACTGGCATAGGCCAGTGCCGTCCGTATCATCGTATGTGCTGTACCCGTTATCCTGTTAGCTCCATTCCTCTAAAATATTTTAGAACTCGACCGATACACTTTTTAGTTTACTGTGCCCTCTTTTCTTATCTGTATCATCCATTACACTTTGGTCATTTTTGCACGGCTGAGTAGCTCAGAGCGTAGTGTATTGGCCTTCTGAGCTCAAGTTGATGGGATCAATCCTGGCTCAGTCTAGTGGTATTTGAGGGTACAAAAATAGGTCAGCCTCATGTCGGTAAATTTAATGGCATATCAATGAACTCCTGTGGGATAAAATTCCTGCATCTGGACGTCTCCAAAACACCGTAAAACAATTACTGGGTCGTAAAATCAATAATATTCTTAAGATGTTTGTTCTTCAGTACTTCATTATATCCCTGGGCAAACCTTAATCATAGTGATGTCCAGTCCAATTCAGTCCAGCTCCTTGGTAATCAGCGTTGGCTTCTCCAGCTCAGAGTAGGTTCGATTGTCGGCCGGGATGGGAATTCGACTAGTGTCTGATTAAATACTTTAGTCCGAGGGTCAGTTTTTTGGGTTCCTCTTAGTACACATTATAAACCACCACAGAAACGCGCATTTCTTAATACACCCATCCATATACAGTTGGCATCAAGAAAGGCACCTGGCTGCAAAACAGGGCCAAGTCCACAGGTGCGACACAGTCCTAGCGGCTCGTGGAGAAAACACGATAGAAGAAGGCCAGATCTACTCTGCTCAGAATTGTTTGAACATTACGTACACACTTTCCAGCTGTTGATG
Organism: Anabrus simplex; assembly: GCF_040414725.1. Taxonomy (NCBI): domain Eukaryota; kingdom Metazoa; phylum Arthropoda; class Insecta; order Orthoptera; family Tettigoniidae; genus Anabrus; species Anabrus simplex. The sequence continues at coordinate 139,327,612 of NC_090267.1, forward strand.
GTTACATCCAATTTTTAATATGTCACCATCTGAACTTCTTTTCAATCTCTTTTGCATGTTGTTGTGAAATCACTTTGCTGGCGAAATGTAGTGTTATGGTATGGGCTAGAATAACTTCATTACTTTCATTAACCTGTTTCAGTCTCAATAATTTTTTAAAATGTTATTTGCTTTACGTCCCACCAACAACTTTTACGGTCTTCGGAGACGCCAAGGTGACGGAATTCAGTCCCGCAGGAGTTCTTTTACGTGTCAGTAAATCTACCGACACGAGGCTGTCGTATTGAGCACCTTCAAATACCACCGGACTGGGCCAGGATCGAACCTGCCAAGTTGGGGTTAGAAGGCCAGCGCCTTAACCGTCTGAGCCACTCAGCCTGGCTGTTTCAGTCTCATCCTTGGCTTTGACAATATGAAAGTGACCGAGGTATGAGCGATGCTAGTAATACCATTCCTTATGCAGCCAGTCCCTGCTATGAATGGTGTGAAAATATCGCTCATAGGGTCGGTTGGTGCATGCATTTCAGTGGGATTGGCAAATTGATAAGTAACAGCAACTTCTGGCTCGTTGAGGAAAGCAACTGGAAACTACCTCACTCATTTTCCTGGTATGCCTTTTCAGTGACACCTAGGCTATCTATGACAGCTGTTCGCGGAGCTGTGGATGATCAAACCAGCCTTGGGGCTGAATACCCAACATACACACATACAGCTTCACTTAATGTTATTGACAAATTGATGCACCCCGTACAATACACAATCTGCCATTTTATGAAAGCACTAACGATCTTTTAGCTTATTTATTTATTTATTTATTTATTTATTTATTTATTTATTTATTTATTTAATTGCCAGGCTCCATGGCTAAATAGTTAGCGTGCTGGCCTTTGGTCTAGAGGGTCCCGGGTTCGACTCCCGGCCGGGTCAGGGATTTTAAACTTCATTGGTTAATTCCAGCGGCTCGGAAGGCTGGGTGTTTGCACTGTCCACAACATCCCTGCAACGCACACACCACACATAACACTATTCTCCACCACAATAACACGCAGTTACCTACACATGACAGATGCCGCCCAACCTCATCGAAGTGTCTGCCTTACAAGGGCTGCACTCGGCTAGAAACAGCCACACGAAATTATTATATTCTTCTTTTTATTCTTCATCTGTTTACCCTCCAGGGCCGGTATATCCCTCGGACTCAGCGAGGGATCCCACCTTTACTGCCTCAAGGGCAGTGTCCTGGAGCTTCAGACTCTGGGTTGGGGATACAACTGGGGAGGATGACCAGTACCTCGCCCAGGCGGCCTAACCTGCTATGCTGAAGAGGGGCCTTGTGGAGGGATGGGGACATTGGAAGGGATAGACAAGGAAGAGGGAAGGAAGCGGCCATGGCCTTAAGTTAGGTACCATCCCGGCATTTACCTGGAGGAGAAGTGGGAAACCACGGAAAACCCCTTCGAGGATGGCTGAGGTGGGAATCGAATGCACCTCCACTCAGTTGACCTCCCGAGGCTGAGTGGACCCTGTTCCAGCCCTCGCACCACTTTTCAAATTTCGTGTCAGAGCCGGGAATCGAACGCGGGCCTCCGGGGGTGGTAGCTAATCACACTAACCACTACACCACAGAGGCGGCAAATTATTATATTCATTTAATCATTTCCATTTCTATTCGTATTTGTTTAGAGGAAGTTTTTGAGGTCTTATGAATTATCACTATGCCGGTTAAAGAATTCAGTTATAAATGGAGCCGTCGACAAATCTGAGTGTTTCACTTCAGCAACGAATCCGGTATTATTACAATAAACTGACTAGATGACATCGAACTCTTTCGATTGGTAACCCTCTAGTTGCAGCGCTATACACAAACGCTATCAATGCCACTTATTATCTTTTTTTAAAACAGCGGTTGTCTCTTTCCCTGCCACCTAAGATATTCATTAAACGGACTTTGACAATCAGTTTAGTCTCATTTTCGGCCCCTATGAAAGCAAAACTTTTATGTGTGTAAGTCGTGAATTGTCGTCATTTATTAAATTATTGAAATTCTATCATTCTAAATAGTTATAGTCAAAATCTCGTGAAGAAACCAAGCAAATATATTCCTTGTGGCTGAGCTGTGCATAAAGCGACTCAGTTTAAACGTCATAAGCATCAAATATATGTGTCCTAAGAACACACAAGCACCACTATTCTTAGTGAAACAGTTTCACGAAATGGCGAGCATGAGTAAATAACGACAGCCTTTCACAAACTGCTTGTGTAAATTATCTGATGCAGTGTTAATTGCTTAGTTTGTACTCCACAGTGGTGTGTGCGTGTTAGATAATCTACGGTTAAGTATAGGATGATCCGAAAGTGCGTTAAAATTTGACAAGGCAATATTTCGCACGGAATATTGGAGACAGAGAGGTAATAACTGACACATATGATTGGCATGCATGAGGTTTTATTGACCCCAAAATAAAGTAATTAAAGTTTCACTAATAGTGCCTTTTCTGGTGACATCAACATGCCGCGATTGCAGACGCATCTGATGCCCTCTCTCACGACAGGTCGTTTCATACCGTACAGGGGTCTCATGCGGCATCACTGACGTGTTGCTGTCCATCGCCATCTGTTGGCCTGTTTGTGAGCTCTTTGTTGGTGTCAATAAAACCCACGTTATGTCAAGCATGTGTGGCCATTTGTTCCTGACATGTTGCTGTCCAGCGCCATCTGTTGGTCATTTTTTACTTTATTTTGCTGTCAATAAAACCCCACGTCATGCCAATGATGTGTGTCAATTATTACCTCTCTACCTCCCACATTCCGTTAAGGATTACCTCGTCGAATGTTAATAGACTTTCGGGTCACCCTGTAGACTAATATGCTTTCCAATCTGAGGGTTGTAAACGTCATGGTAAATGAAAATGAGACACTTGAGTATGTGTGAAAGAGGGTATAAGGTTGTAACAGAATATAAAGAGCATTCTTTGTTTTGAATATTTTTTACAATGGTCATGCGCTATGGGACATATTAATGCCGGGCTGAGTGTCTCAGATGGTTGAGGCACTGGCCTTCTGATCACAACTTGGCAGGTTCAATACTGGCTCAGTCCGGTGGTATTTGACGGTGCTCAAATACGTCAGTCTCGTGTTGGTAGATTTACTGGCACGTAAAAGAACTCCTGCGGGACAAATTTCCGGCAACTTGGCGTCTCCGGAAACCGACAAAAAGTAGTTCGAGGGACAAGAAAACAATAAAAATATTATTATTATCATTATTATTACGAGAATTTTAAGCTGGTGGCAGTAATGCTCCGTGGGCTGGGATCGTCAGGAAGTCAGGAAGTCAGGAAGTCGAATGTTTAGAAACAAGACTTCCCCTTCTGGAGAAGTGTATTGCTCTCAGGTTAACTCAGTCTACGTTAGAAATGAGTATCAGTTTGATTTCTTGAGGTGAAAGCAGTTCTCCACAGAGCCAGTCACCCCATCCCACCTAGTGCCAAGGTGGTGGAAGGTAGAAGCTTTTACCTCCACTCCTCCAAGGCCTTTCATGGCTCTGATTTGTCTGTTAATAGTGTTACGTAAAATTGTTGTTTCAGCGTGTATTGGTGCTTCTTCGTCAGTGATAACTGGCTCGCAAGAGGTATCCGGACTTGCCGATAATGGTAGCAGTAAGAGAATTACATCATAGCATACAAGGAATCAGAGGGTTTGAGAATAGATGTTCAAATCATTTTGATACTTCCACAGACCAGCTAGAAGACACTGATAGGGAAAATAAGCTAACTGTGAATCGACCATAATTTATTATAAAGATAAATTTGGATTGATGGACATTAAAGTAATAGGATTAATGATAGGAGCTCGAGGAAATAATCCTCGATTCATTGTGAATTTTTGGAAGTTGTTTGATTTACAGGTTTTGGAAATACAAACTATGTCTTTGTTAACTTTACGAGGTTCAATTTCATTACTGAGAAAGTACTGATAAGTGTCATAACTCTTATAGTTTAAAGACATTATGAGCATAATGTAATGAACAAAATTATTGTAAAAAAATTATAATTTAATTTGTTTCGTTATGTTTTATCCATTGTGGCAACCTTCAACTGAGGAAAGTTTCGTAAATAAAAATGATAATTAGATCACTCCTTTTGTGCACATGGAATCCGGCAATGTAAAATACACCTCATTATGTACATAAAACTTACCGAGTGTTGGAGTTCCTTCTCTGAACGTGGTATCACTGCACTACCCATCAACCCCGCAAATTTCTGCACCAATTTTCAGTGTAATATTTTCCCAGCCCAATATCTCCCATCGAAAGAAGAACAAATGTAGACGAAAAACAGACTTGTATTGGCGGAGACACTAAACAGTTTTAGGTGTTGAGGGTTACGAAGTGATCCATCAGGTGTATCCTCGGTGCCCGCTCGGTGATTGATGCTCCGCGCGCGGGCCGAATACTAACGGTCTTTAAGTGAAGCACAGAGGAAATGGAAAGTGTTGAGGAGAGGACATTCCCGCCTGAAGTCGATAGACCACTCATGGTGTCTTGTTATACGTAAAGCATTTCCTGGGTTTGTGGGTTGCGGTCGCAATCCTGGTAATATAAACAACGTGTTCCACTAAAACAATTTGGTATACCTCCGAGTTATCTACTTTCTTTGAAATTCTTTGAATAACTTCCAGTAATGTCATATTATTCTGTGGAATAAATAAGCGAAATCAGGACAATGAGCAGGTGATATGAAAGAGCTATAAAACTTACCGCTCTCAAAAACAAATGTATACAGCCAGGTTTTATTTCCTACCGGTTGTGGCACTAACACCGATGATTTTCAGCGACGCAAGAATGGGAGAGAGCTAGTGTTGGGAAGGTAGTAACCGTGGTCGTAATTAAGGTGCAGTCCCAGCTTTCGCCTAATGTAAAAACCGGAACAACGGGAGACTACCTTAGGACTGCTGAAGGTGGAATTTGAACCCATAATCTCTCGAATGGAAGCTCGCAGTTAGACGACTGAAGCCACGTAACTAGATCCCTCGACCAGGTGAAATTTAGCACACCCGGTGCACTAAGGTGTTCTGTTTCTTGTTATGAGTTTGCTTGATGCAGATTTAGTTTCCAGAGAAGCAGTTGATTATCTATCTCACTCCTCACGACGCTAGCATTAGATTTATAGTTTATTTCAGTTCGATTCTAGCCGCATATGATTAATTCCTCTAGCTTGAAGACTTGGTGTTTGAGATCGTGTGTGCTACCTTTATTTGAACAGAACGTTTTACACTGTCAACCACCATAGAAATAGGCAATACTCCACATAGATTTCGCGCCAGGAAAGATAACCAACCGTAAAACTTGGCTTAATCGACATTAGTATAGATCTCAGACAACGGGCGAGTAATTGGCAGGAAGATATATCAGAAGAATTGATAATAACAAAGCAATACCTCAATCGTCAATCTATACGTCCGGAAAGCAGAAAATACGATGGAAGTCTAATATCCAGTTCATTTTCTTTGTAGAACGATCACTTTAAGAACATATTATCTTAGGATGTACCATAGCGCACTTTGGCAAAGAAGTGCGAAAATAAATTTTTAGTGCTGCCTAATCACACTCTAAAGAATTCGTATTTACTGACAGAATGAGGTTTATTCCTATTGGGAAAAACAATTTCCTGAAACTTTGTTGTTACAGTACACTCACCATCTTATAGCCATTCGGTATGTACACCGAGTATTTGAGCTCGCTGAAGCAGCAGTAATTTCAGGAGGGTAAAAGTTAATCAGCATTGGTAGAGCATTATCAGTTTGCCCCCTCCATAGCGCATCGGTCAGTTCGAGTCCGAGTTCATTTTCCGGCCCTGTCAGAGCTTTAATATTTTTTTTCTATTTGCTTTACGTTGCACCGACACAGATATGTCTTACGGCGACGATGGGATAGGAAAGGCCTAGGAATTGGAAGGAAGCGGCCGTGGCCTTAATTAAGGTACAGCCCCGGCATTTGCCTGGTGTGAAAATGGGAAACCACGGAAAACCATCTTCAGGGCTGCCGACAGTGGGGCTCGAACCCACTATCTCCCGATTACTGGATACTGGCCGCACTTAAGCGACTGCAGCTATCGAGCTCGGCGGTTTAATATTTATTAGGGGCCTGCTACTTACTCAACAACAAAGAAGCACTTCATATCTCATAGATGTATGTATGAAACGTCCTGCATCCTCTTTCCTGCGAGAACACGAGATTATTATTTATAGTTTACCCGGAGGATTGCATTTCCGAAATACAGACTAATTTTACCGAAAAAATTCCTTTTTTCATAACCACAAAATTGAACATATCTTTACCGCAACATATTATGATTCACTACCGCAAATATAAAATCTATCATTAAAATTGGCAGCTCAGTACACTGATTGCCCCGGTGAAACACATGTCCTAGAATAGGATAGGTTGGAACCGATGAGCAATTCTTTTCACGTACCCCAGTAATGGTAATTCACCACGTTGATATTTGTCCCACCGTTCAGTAGCAGCACGATGATTTTCACTGTGTTGAAGCGCAAATAAGTTTCACTCTGCAACTGCTTTAAAGCCTCCGTACACTCGTCGATAGAAGGAAGGGGTTCGTAATTTTTTGTTGTAATGTCTACGAAACGACTCCGCACAATTTGTAGTTCTGATTTCATCTGTTGGTATACTGGCCCATAAATTAGGGGGTAATTTTGCATCTTCACTTACATAGTTTTCAAGTAGCCTACATAGTCTAGGAAAAGTAATTGGGAACAATACTATGCAACTCTACGAACGCACCCCCGACTGTGCTTGGAAGTAGAAATATTTTGCGGTAATGTAGAAATAATGTTTGCGCTAAAAGATGGCGTATGTCTTTTAGTGCCGGGAGTGTCCGAGGACAAGTTCGGCTCGCCAGATGCAGGTCTTTCGATCTGACTCCCGTAGGCGACCTGCGTGTCGTGATGAGGATGAAATGATGATGAAGACGAAACATACATCCAGTCCCCGTGCCAGCGAAATTAACCAACTGTTGTTAAAATTTAAGACCCTGCCGGGAATCGAACCCGGGACCCCTGTGACCGAAGGCCAGCACGCTAACCATTTAGTCATGGAGCCGGAATTTTATGCGGTAAAGAAAATTCATCTTTTCTTCGGAATTTATTTTACGTTTTTGCGCATTTTCTATCCAGCTTCAGCTAACAGGTAATTTTTCCAATAGTCTTAGAGAGTTATAAAAGAACTTTCGTTTGATGAAGAAAGAAAAAAAGAAAGAAACTTGAAAGGCAGGATTGTTACCGATACTCTATGCCTCACAAATGCACCGTCGGATCAGAAGAGAGTTAAGTAACCGAAGCTGAATAGGAAACATAAAGTGAGGAGCTTGTCCTAAATATCAACTGCCCGACTCGTCATTGGAGAGAGGATTACTTTTCTAGCTTCAGAGTCACATGCGATCTGCAAGATCTATCTCGAGAGACTAGTCCCGCATCAAACAGCCCTTCTTCCGACAGTGTCTTGGTAGAGCCATCATAGTTAAACTGTTGTAGTTGTGAAGGAATATTTCCGCCTTCCGTGCAACAAGTAACCAACAAGGGTGAAACTTGTATTCTCGAAGACATATCGCTATCTCCAGGATACGCCTGACAAAGAGACTTCCAAGACGAAGATTGAAATACAGAGGGGTACCCAATACGGTGTGATGAAGGACGACCTAGGAAGAATATGTAGGTGGACCGATGACCATGCACTAAAAATCAATGCCCACAAATCGCAGTGTATTCTTTTAGCTACCCAAAAAACCCACGCACGACTTACAGACATCCATACCCACTCAGTAACATTAAGAGGCACTCAGTTACAATTCAAAGACAGTTAAAAACTTTGGGATGATAATGGATAAAAACCTTAGTTGGAACGATCATGTAACAGGTATATGTCAGCGAGTGTTTTATTCCTTACATTCCCTTAAAAAACTCAGAGATTTACTCCCCCAAAATGTAAGAAAACTGCTTATCCAAAGTATGGTAATGCCAATATTCGACTACTGTGACGTAGTATACAGTAACCTGAATGCCTCACTTTCCATCAAGCTCCAAAAGGCACATAACGCATGCGTTCGATTTATTTCAGATATACCAAGGTTTAGCCATATTTCTCCCGCATTTGGTAGGCTTTCATGGCTACGCTTAAGAGAGCGACGAAATTTACACACTCTTTCCCTGTTACATCGTATACTGAACCTTAACACACCTGAATACCTTGCCACACAATTCCATTACCTATACTAGACTTAACTAAAGTTGGCGTCTGACAGGTAAGGTTGTAGGGAGGAGCACTGCACGTGCCATTTCACGATGTTGCCACATTCCACCATTCCTTTCTACATGCTCTTACCCCTCGCTTCCGGCTCACTTGTTCCCTCCTTCATTCTGACCGCTGTGATCTGTTGTAGACTACCTGGCCAGGCGGTGTCGTCCCATTTGCGATCACTCTTATACAATCAGGTTCTTATCAGTGACAGTGACAGGTTTGGCAACTCCCAGCAAGACGAGCTGCCCTGAAGTTTTATCTCCATGGCAACCACACAGCCACTCCCTTTATCCCGCCTCGGCAGGCAGTAAACGGACCTCCCTCTAAGAAATGCCAGACGCCAACTCTTATTATTAGCAGTATAGCATCACCTTCTAGTATTCCTACCAGATCATCATCCACCGCAGTAGTAAGCATTCCCATTCACCGCACAACTGGCTACAGTAGATCATTTATAGTCGCCGCCAGCCGAATTTCGAATTCCCTACCTGCTGAAATTAGGAGCGTGTCAAACCACCTCCGCTTTAAGAAACTCTGTCAAACCTGCTTAAATAATAATAATGATTTCTTATAACATAGTAGGATTAGATCATAGCTAAGTATTAGATTAATTAAAACATTTAATTGCTACCTTAAGATATTAAACTGTAGATAATTTAGTGTATATTTAACTCTTCATGTAGGTGTATGTATGGTCGGACAGAATAGCAGGCTTCATAGCCTGAGTCCCGCCATATAAAACAAGACAATAAATAAATAAATAAATAAATAAATAAATAAATAAATAAATAAATAAATAAATAAATAAATAAATAAATAAATAAATAAATAAATAAATAAATAAGATACACACATCAACAGAAGTTTATCATAACCTGTGTATAATGTGCTTCATGGCACGGCAAACAAAACATGACCATGATTCATGAGGGTACATAATACATTTGCAATAATTTCAGCTCACAAGAAACAACAACAACAACAAGTTTTAGTAAAGAAAAAAATACTTGTTTTCACATTTGGAGTTTGCACATCTAATATGATAAAGATTATTACGGTGTAGCACGCCCCCTTGCTTTGATACAGGCTTGTAATCCGTCGTGACATCCCATCCACGAGATCATCCAGCCAGCTTTGTCAAGGTTGTCTCATTCTTCACGAGCAGAGTACGCAGCCGGTCTAAACGTCCAATCTATCCCTGACATGTTCGATGAGCTTTAGCCTATGTCTTACAAACAGGCAGCCACTGCCGTCAGCTGACCTCAGCACGATGTAACAAGATGTTCACGAGAACTTCATGATAGGCGTTATTGGTTATTAAGCTGAAAACCAATGTTGGCGATACGGTTCCACTATTGGCTGGATAATGTTTTCCTGTACTGTAAAGCTTTTAGGGTGCCCCAAATAACCACGAGAGGTGCACAGTAACCCCATGAAAAGACAACCCAGAACATCACTGGCCTCTACTTTGTAGCACACGGCTGACACTGTATTGGAGACGTGCCATATTACCGAGTTCCCTGTAAACACGTCGACTGCCATTTTCTAGGGTCAAAAGGATATAACATTCGTCAGTAAACAGCACCCTACGCCAATTGTGGAGCATCTATGCAGCATGATTTCGTAGGCATCTGTAACAGTATGTGTGGTGTAGGAGGTGGTACTCCGCATGGTCGTTGGGAATGCATGTTCCAATAATGCAACCTTCTCCTGACATTGTGATTGCATACATGACGTCGCATGGTCCCCATGAACTACGATTTTAGTTCCACAGCACTCAGCCCTCAGTTACACAGAGCCAACAGTCGAAGACAGCGATAATCACTGGCAATTGGCCTGTGCGGAATATGTCATCGACACTACCTGTCATTCTGAACCGATTCCATGTCCGTATCACATCACTTTGTCTCCGGTGCACACATTAAGGGACTTCCCTGGTTGAAAAACCACCTCCTCCTAATGAGATTTTGCAGTCCTAATCAACTGGCGAAAGTGTCCTGAGGAGTATGATGGAAGCTGTGGGTATGTTTACAAACAACATACAGGGTGCCTTTTCAATGTATACGGGAACGGTCACGGTAGCAACATACAGATACGATATCGGTGTGATGCAACACTTCTTTTAAGTGTAGTAGTAGTAGTAGTGAATTTAAAGGGTAAAACAAAATGATTATTTTTTCATGCCTATCTTCCCAATATTTCAGGGGAAAGAAGAACTAACCTGGTCATTTGAAAAAAGGATGGAATCGGCTAAATACTAAGAAAGTTTATGAAATGCGATTAAACAAAGAATGTGACCTCGTTGCGGTCAGAAGAGAACAAGATTTGAGCAGAGGGATGTTGGAGAGAAAAGGCGAAATAAAAATGCCTGTTCAAGTTAGAGAAACCAATTCTGTGGTCACCACTCTAGGTGTCACAAGTCCACGGCCCCGAGGCTTGAACGTAAGCTCGATTTAACGAACAGGGAAGGAAATGACTTTCAAATTTGGACAAGACTTACTAGAAGCGGTGGATCACCAAAAGACTTGCCCGCCCCCGTAGCGTAACGATTAATACTATTCGCTGTTGTCCTCGGAGCCTTGGGTTTGATACTCGGTACTGCAGGAGATATAAGAACGGCAGGAGTGTGGGTGTGTGGTTGGAATGGTATATGTAGCTCACTTCCATTGGCTGTGTGCCTGAAGAGATCTACATCACTTCAGGATAAGGACACGAATTTACTTTTGCCCTACCAGGAGACTTTGATAGACAGGAGTACGAGTTACGAATTTAATTTGTGCTAAAGTGGAATGTAAACATGCAAACAGACAACATTTTTCATTTAGAACTACTAGTGTTTCCTAAAATTAATAAATCATATATTATAAGTAAGTTCACAGAAACATTCTCTGGAGTTCTTTTATCTAATACATGGAAGTCGAAGTATAGTAATGTATAAAGGTTGGTATAAGAATAAAAATAGACAAGAATTACTAAGGAGGCACTTACAAGTACTGTAACTTCTAAATATGACATTTGGTATCAAAGAAAATTCTCAGAACTCTTCCAGGAAGCTGAGTTGGAGGTTCAAAAGCAAAGCAATACAAGAAAGCAAGCTTAGCATCTTTTCTTTCAATGGGAAGCACATTTTACAAAATGTTTGAGGTAACTTAGAAGATTTTCAGTCTGCCGAATACACAAGTACAATATAAATATTACACTATAACATTCCTATAAAAATACTCTATTGAATAGGGAATAAAAGTACACACTATTAAACAAAGAATGACATATTTCGTTCTTAAAAGAACATCATCAGGTCCTATGAAGTCACACTCAATATTTGGAAATATTTAGCTTTGTGCCAGACGATGTCATCACCACCTGACATTCTACGACATTCTAGCATGATCTGGACGTCTCGCGTGTGCCTCTGTGTCTTTACATTCCCTTTCTCCAACAACATATACATTTGGTCGCTTTAACATTCTCCTTGAGATGGACTATAGGCCTGCTGGAGGGAGGGAGAGGATTAATTTTTCCGAAGCTTTTCTCTCGTCACTGTGGACATGTGCTTTGTAATGTTGCAAAAATTGGAAGCATCAATGGTAGGAACATTTGTAGTACTTTGTGCAATTAATGTGCATTTGCCTACTACACATAGCAAATGTAAGTGTACCATTATTGTCAACCCCTCTCTGACTGATTGACCGGTTATATGGAAGGACAATCTTTCGACAGACTTAATTTGGACGTTCCTGGAATACGGTCAGCACCACTTATCTCTGTGCAATTTTTGCGTGTAGATATTGTGTCCTCGTCCATTTTCAATCTGAGTAGTGCAGATCTGGAGTTTACGACGCAGTTATTTCTTGTAAAGTAGTCTATTTTAGCCCTTCCATTTGGCGTTGTCTTTAAAATGTTTGTTTTGACAGTTGATACTAGTGTAAAACAATTTGTTCGCATGTATCGATATCTCCTTCGAGATGGTGTTTACTTGAATTGTAGGGCCGATGACTTAGATGTTACGCCCCTTTAAGCAACACGCATCATCATCATCAACTTGAATTGTAAAAATGGCTCGGAAGCATTTCTGATAATATTTTTGTAAAGCTATTTAAAATAATTGAAATAGTCTGGACATCAATCATCCCTCCTGCCGTTCCTTCATGTTAACTTCACTTATTGTACCTGATTATGTGAAAAGGCCTGCTAACCTCGAATGGTGTTTGATGGAATATCTTGAAGGTATTGTAAATTTGTTACTCCGTCTGCGACGCTTTTCGTCTATTTTACCTTTATACCTGTATCTCTGTGAGGTTCATTGGTTATAACCCTCTTTTCTACTTCTTGAAACTTTTACCTGAAGTAGCCCGTTATTTATCGGGAAAATGCGTGTCATTTTGGATTTTGAATATATTTATATTTGAGTTTCGGTTGAAATTTTAAACGTCATTTCCTTTGTTCTCCACCGGAGATCACATTTTCCACTATGTTCGCTATTTGTTCATGACTGTGACACTGGAACATGCTTGGTATAAATCTAGGTATCCTTATCCTTGTTTATAACCTTCAAGCTCCCTGTACCTGTATTCCAGGAACGTCCAAACGTCCTGAAAACTTCTGTATTTCCGGTACGCACAGCAAACACAGTAAAACATATGTCCTTGTATTTGCGGCCTACATAAAAAAAGAAGCTGTTATGCCTATTACGAAATAATGGAAACCACCAGTTCGCTTTCTAAATGCTCTGATATCTAAATGAAACGTTTGTGAAGCATGAAGTGGACGTTATGACTGTGTTAAACTATTACATGAGCCGCAATCTACATTACTAGTGTCGCGATGCAGTGTGGCGTATATAGTAAGAGAAAGCCGAAAGCTACGGTGGGCCAGACTTACATGTGATAGGTTTGAGTCCGGGACTGCATTACTTTTTTATTTTTCATTTAGTTTAGTGGTACTCAGTGTTAACAGTCCCTTTAATATACGTTGCACATCCCCTTTTATGCACATTTTCAGTGAATGAAAGTTTTTGTGACCTTAAAAGGGCCGATATGCCATCAGGATCAGACAAAAACGGGTTATGTAGTTTGGGGTGGGGGGCGGGGACCAAACTGCACTAACAATGTTTGTTTGTTTTACGCACAACTGGGCACGCCACTTAATGAATATTCTAGTGCGCTGTACCATTGCCGGTGTTATTGATCTGCAGGTTTCGGCGATGAGTTGTCGAAGGCACTCGGGATTTCCTGGTTTCTTGTTTCAAATTCTCCCACAGGAACAATTCTAACGGTGATCTGGTAGGTCGAGAGACAGATCCACCACTTCCCACCCGTTTGCCTGGATGTGTCTCATTCAGATGCTTACGATGGCTAGCGTCCCATGTATTGGAGCTTCATCCTGTTGAACCCACATCGTTAAACGTTCTCCAAGTGACACATTCTCCAGCAGAAGTGATAGTTCATAGCATAGAGAGTGCAGGTAGCGTGCGTCTATTAAACGACCCGCACAGAAATACACGGTCTTCTTTTCTGACTTGTACCGCAACATCACTCAGAGCACGGCACGGCTGGCGCAATGACACTCCGTCGCTAGCTCGTATAATGTGCGCTTTTCCTCCCCACCACTCACGGCAATTTACACTTATAGAAATCCATTTCTAGTGAAACTATTAGTCTAAAACCTACCTGGCATTATATTTGATGTTCAAAATGTTGTCCCTCAGGTGTCAAACACGCCTGATACCTCGTAAATAGGTTTGCAGACACTCGGCGAATCTCAGTTGATGTGATGTTCGAAATAACTTGTGTAGTGTTCTCTTTTAGTTCTTCTCTTGCGTGAGGATTGTTCACATACAGTTTTCCCTTCAGTATCCACACAGGTAACAATCACAGGGATTTAAATCTGGAGATCGTGGGGGACAATTAACCACAGTAAAACTTCCCGTATTACATCCATACACGGATTAGCAGTGTGTGCCGTCGCATTATCTTGCATGAAATAACCATTACTCCTTCTCCCGTCAGCTCTTAAAAGAATGGTCTGAGAATGAGGTCTATATATCGATCAGCATTTATTGTTTCAGGGAAAAATATAGGTCCTATAATTCTGTGAGCATTCATTGCGCACCAAATCCTATCTTTACATCATGGAGTGGACGGACATACAGCTGGTGGGGATTTTCTGCACACCAGTAGCGATTGTTTTGACTATTTACAAAGCCACTTAAATGTAGCCATGCCTCATCACTATAAAATAAAAGTTCTGGGTCAACATACCCATCGTGAACTGACTGAAGCAACCAGTTACAATACCGAACCCTAGCGAAACTGTCAGGTCCTCTTAAATATTGGACAGGGGTGGGTTTGTACGGTTTTGCTTTTAACAGTTTTGTTGCTTTGTGGGCAGAAGATAATGACACATTAGCTTGTACGGCGAGACGCGACAGGGATTTTGTTGGAGTTATTTCCAAGAGAGCTCCTATTTTGTCAAGCTTTACCTCTGTTAAAACGGTTCGTCTCCTGCGTGATTTCTTGTGCGGAACTTCTTTACTAATTTACGTTCCGTACTCCTATGGGGAGGTAGGATGCCAGGAAATTTGCGAATGAATCGAAAGCGGCATTCCGTATAAGAAGAATGCTTCGCATAGCACAAGACAATGAATACACGCTGTTCTACTGCATACTTCACTCGTCAAACACATGATCACTTTAATATTCCTACAGAAACGACGCTATTTTAAAGCTGTAAGGCAATGGTTATCGCTACCGTACTGCATTAGATCATCTTAGCCGGTCATGAAGCAATATATCCCCCGGCAAACGAGTCACCAGGCCGCGCTCTTTGCCTTCCGTGCATGTTCCCATGGCACACAGAGCCAGCAGAAAAAAAAAGACCCTGTACATTCCCGTACGACAGTCACCCATATTTTCAATTCCCATTGCACTTGAAAGGCTACCTGTCCCACCCAGTAGGGATTGTCAACACTCCAATAGTGCATGCTGTGGCGGCTGATGGTAAAATTATTGTGGAATCGTTATTCATCCCAGAAGAGTTTTTTCCACAGGAATGCTGCGTCATTTCATAGACCTCCTAACAGCCACCGACAGAAATTCATTCGAACTTCGAAATCCCACTGGTTGAGATCCTGCTATAGCGATATTTATGAGTATTCAGTATTCGGAGTACGGAAGCCTGGCTGATGTTCACCAGCTGAACAGTTTCCCGTGAACTCCTGTATGGATTATTGCGAGCTATGTCGAGAACAGGCACCTAATTGTCAGCAGATGTTACTCGTAATGTCTTCCCTCCGACAGGTGGTATCTCTGAAGTATCCCTGTTTTTCGTAAACTTCTTTCAATACTGCGAAAATTCTTTGCAGTCGGAAGTCACCGAAGGCTCCAAATCATTAACGCCGAGAAAATTCGCCATCCAGTGTCTCTGGGGGCTTCCTCGTTACGGGAAGTATCTGGAGAAGCCGGAATCGCTCTATGAGAGCACAGTCTGTGACAGTTAAGGCACGTTGAGTGTACCGCTGTGGAGTACGTAGTACTGTGAGTGTACTGCCGTGGAGTACAGCGGAGCGAAGTACTGTGTGTGTTAATTTGTGCTGTCGCGGTGTATTGAGTACGTGCGAGTACTAAGTGGAGTACTGTGTTTACGGCCGTTAACCTCATTTGAGTGAGTGTTCAGTCTGTCGTGGAATTCGGTCTGTCGTTCTGCCCTGTCGTGTCGTGCAGTTGGATCTCTCGTGTCTGGCTGCAGTAAAGTCAGCGACGATTCTCATTTGTGCAGTGTGAGATTTCGGCGATGATGGGCAAGTGACATTGAACGAGGGCTATTATACTATACGACAGACGAAGAGTGCTGGTGACCGTGAAGACCGACAGTGCACGACGTGCAATAATAGAAACCTATGTAGTGCATGAAGGGAACTAGTATGACTGTGTTAACTTGTGATAGAGTGAACAGTCGGTGTGACTGGGTTAGTGTGAACAGAGAGAGCGCAAACTGTGGAACTTACGAGTGCAAATACGAGTATCAAGTAAATCTTAGTCGTAGGATAAAACTTTACTAGTTGTGTGTTTATTTATCACCAAACCAAACCAAACTCCATGGTGCAACAGCCCGTGAAGGCCCTTGGCCTACCATTCTCAGCTCGAAGGCCTGCGGATTACGAGGTGACGTGTGGTCAGCACGACAAATCATCTCGGCCGTCATTCTTGGATTTCTACACCGGGGCCGCTATCTCATCGCCAGATAGCTCCTAGATTCTAATCTCGTAGGCTGAGTGGACCTCAAACCACTCCTCAGATTCAGGTAAAATTCCCTGCCCTTGCCGGGAATCGAACCCGGATCCTCCAGGTAAGAGGCAGGCACGCTACACCTACACCGCGGGGCGGGCAATATATTAAAGCTACAAACTTTAAAATGAAAAAGGGTAGCACATGTCCTATGACTTTCTCCACATGCACACAAACGACAGTGTTCAAAATTGGCTTACTTCCTCTGGACGGCTTATCCGATCTAGGTGAAAAGAACCGTGACATATATTCCTTAACATTAGAGATGTTATGCCTGTACAGGCTCTCCTGACATCATTCTGCAGGGCTATTGGTTTTTGGGGCCATTTTGTGCACACACTAGACCTGAGGAGCTCACAGAGGAAGTAGTCTAGATATCTAGGAGGCCGTTGCACAAGACCCGTCAACCAATCCAAGAATCAGGATTAATATTATCAAGCCACTGGCGGACTGTCCGGCCGAAATACGGGAGTGTCCCTTCTCGTGCCAGGGGTAGATTATCCAAAAAGGACCACAATGCAAACTCAAGATGATGTTTACTCACTTCAGTACTGAGTCTCTCATTCTGAAATACGGGGGCAATGACATTTTCAAATGTATGCAACACCATGCCGTGCTCATCTGATGATGTGACTCAACAATACAGATGGGGATTAGATCCACCAAATACACGGCGTTATGCCTATTCACTGTCCCGTATAATGCAAAGAAGCCTTGTCGCGGAACAGAATATCAGCGTCAAGGTTCGACTAGTGTTGACGCTGTTCTTTAAGTCACTCACCAAACTCCTCCCGTCTGTCTGTAACATAAAGGTGCAGTTTTTGCACAAAATGCATGCGACAGGGTTGGGAACCATTTGAGGAGAGAATACTGAAAACGGGAGCTTGATTGAAGCCACCTTTCTTGTTGTCTGTGTTGGACTCATCAGCCTGGGTAGCACATCAGATGATTTTGACGTTCCCGTTAGTGTGCTTGGCCATCCTGATGAACATGATTTGTTGCGCATGCTGCCTGTGGCCTTGAAACGTCTAAGGAAACGCCCAGTAGTGGAATGTACCGGCCTATGTTCATCTGGAAGACAAACTGGGGATTTGAGAACGATTCGCCAGATTGATCATCTTTAAAACAAATCCTTATTTTGAATAATTTCTTGAGTGTGTGTAAAAACAAGCTCTAGAACTTTTCACACTGTTACTTTCCGAATAACGGGATGCGACATGTAACTGTAGAGGTGTTTATATGTCTAACTCAATAGTTGTTCTTCAGCTCCTGCCTCTTGAAGTATCCTCTCTTAATAGCCTCCAAAAGTCATTCTGACTTAGGTATCTCTATCAGAAACGGTTTCTAAGAAGCTGATGACTTATTGAATGAAGGACGTACACTTTCTAACACAAAAATAAATCAAAACAGTCATAACTCTCGCTAGTAGTGTGCAGAAAATCCTAATTGTGATTAAGAAGCCCCTTATTATGACAGGAAGATTGGCGTTTGGTGTGCTATTGGTGCGAGACGAATAACTGGGCCTATTTTCTTCGAGACGGCAGTAAGTGCAGAGATGTACCAATATGACATTTTGAAGCCGTTCTTCCATCAGTTAACGGATCGCGTGGGTGGTTTCAACAAGATTTAGCCCTGCTCATACAGCAGAAGATTTCCTTCTTACAATGTCGGAAGTGTTTGAAGAGTGCTGGTCTACTTTCCCCTCGTTCTCCAGATCTAACAGTGTGTGATTTTACCTGTGGTTTAAACTGGAAGAAAAAGTGCATCGAACAAATCCGCACACGTTGGAGGAAATGAAAGAAAATATTGACAATTAAATCAGCAACATTAAACTGGCAGAACTCACAAGAGTGAGCCAGAATGTGGTTACCAGATACAGTGCCTGTGTAACTCAGGAAGGATGGCACTTCCGGCATCTTTTATAAGGTAACATAGTATACACGCTTAAAGCAGGGCGGCCGCGCGGGACTTAAGTTCGGCTGAGGCAGCTGCCGTAGTAGCGCAGAGTACAAACACCGTGCGTTCGGTCTGAGTTTATATGAGAGACCCTGTACGGGGCAGATGTACAGGCTTACTGTTAGTTCTGTTTCCGGCGTCAGAATGGGAAAAGCGGGAAACCTGTTCAAATTTGATAGAGATCAAATTGTGATGATACGGCGACATGGAGCCAGCTTCTCTGAAACGGTGCAGCCCTGCTCGTTGTGAGTGGTGGGAAAACAACGAAACGTTGTGCAGCCGGGCGTCGACACGGAGTCATTGGTGCATAAATTGCCGAGACGTACAACAATTAGTGATCTGGGCAATGTTTCACAGCACACGGCTCAGCGAATACTGCTGCACATGGGACTGTGGAGTCGAAGACCTATTCGTAGCCCAATTATGACCGTACTGCACTGATTGCAGTGTAGTCAGTGGACAAAATATCATCGAAATCGGGCGGTGAATGATTGCAAAACAGGTTGCATGGTCCGATAAATCACGGTTCTTGGTTCACCAGTTCACCACATCGACAGCCAACCACCTGTACTCTGATTACCATCGGAGGCTATACCAGCTGATTGCACTGTTGGGTGGAAACAGGCAGCTGGATGAGGTGTGATGGTCCTGGTGATATTTTTATGGGGGATTCTTGGAGCCCATTGATTTAGTATACCAATTTCAGACAGCTCTCCGTTATCTGGAGGTTTTTGGAAACTAAGTTCATCCTTTCGCTTCAACAGTACTTGCTACTAGTAACGTCCACTCCCAACAGGACAATGCACGATGCCACTCTGGCAGGATTGTGCATAACTGATCCGAGAAACACGATAATGAATTTACCTTAATGCCGTAGTCCTTAAATAGCACGGTTATAAACACACTTACATACTTTGTTTGGCCTAAAGAAGCAGACACTGTTGTATCAACACCACCCCGCAGTATACACCAACTGTAAGACCTACTGTCACGCTAGTGGTATGAGATACTGCAGGATACCTTTTGCCTCCTCGGTCAATCGATGTCGTAACGAGTGGTCGCGGTTTTGCAGACTAAAGGTAGTCCTACACCGGTTAGGTGTCGCGGATCATCGGCGTACATTGTTTGGATCGACAGTCCCCACGTAGTTAGCTAGAGGAGGAATGGAAAGAAAGAGGTCACCCTGCCGCAAGTAAACTCCGGCTCAGGATGCCTGATCAATGGTCCCTGGTTTAGCTCGGGGCAATGAGTAGGTCATCAAAGTCACGGTTTGGATCAGTAAATCAATTATTATTATTATTATTATTATTATTATTATTATTATTATTATTATTATTATTATTATTTCGCTGTAAGCTTACTTTCGGGAGATGGTAGGTTAGAATCGCACCATAAGCAGTCCTGACGATGGTTTCACATTTTCACACCAGGCAAATGCTGTGGTTGTACATCAATTAAAACCACGGCCACTCCCTTCCCAATCCTAGCACTTCCCTATCCTTGCGTCATCGGAAACCTTCGATGTGTTAGTGCGACGTTAAAACATCATTAAAAATATCATCATCATCATCATCATCATCATCATCATACGTTGGTTTTAGGACACATCGATGTTCCGGATATTGTATTCCTCGAGTGTTATTTTTCGTACCGAAACAAGATAGTGCATTAAACATTTTTCAAATACTATTGTATGGAGCTGGAATCGAAGCCGGTCCCTACTATTTGAGCCACTCAACCACGCCGAGATTATACATACATTATTATACTACAATTCCCCCGAAATCAGCATTTCTCCTTTCTTCAACTTGCATACTGAGAACTGCAAAATCACGTCAATCGTTCTCAAGTGGTGTCACACCTTACAAACTTAAATCTACACCTGAATATATTTTCGATCTTTTACTTAATATTAACATTAAATACATATAAAGCATATATTTTGAAATTACCATCAAAATAACTTGCAGTCGTGAATTTCAAGTTTGCAGATAAAATCCTTTCTTTGTAACAGAAGTACGTATTCCTGAGGGTGATGCGTGGTTGAAGAAGGCAGTAAGAGCAGACGTGGATCTGATTAGGTCATGAAGCTGGACGGCGTGGCGGTACAATGTATGTCACCACGTGAAAGGGAAGAGACGCATCAGGATTCCGAGCGCTTGTGCCTGCCACTCAATAAACAAGTACATTAAGTTAGCAGTACGAGACTCGCATTCTACAAGGAACAGCGGGGCATCATCTCACATGTGGGGAGGAAATACCTCCAACTAGGTATTCCAATGAGGGCGTGCGCCCTTCGAAACTCACAGAGCTTTGAAAGCTAGTTAATTAACAGTGGATCTAGTGAATATCTAATCCACTTTTAATCTTAATATCTCTGTCTTCTTAGAACAGAGAGGAACTGGGAATTGAAAGTGAAGATATATATATTGCAAGTTGCTTTACGTCGCACCGACACAGATTGGTTTTATGGCGACGATGAGACAGGAAAAGGCTAGGAGTGGTTAGAAAGCGGCTGTGGCCTCAATTAAAGTACAGCCCTCAGCATTTACCTGGTGTGAAAATGGGAAACCACGGAAAACCCTCTTCAGGGCTGCCGGCAGTGGGGTTCGAACCCACTATCTCCCGAATACTGGATACTAGCCGCACTTAAGCAACTACAGGTATCGAGCTCGGTGAAGATAATTTAGATAGCTTTTGATACAGTATTCGATTCCAAGCACTAGTGAAGGAACACTTGTGTAAAATATGTAATTAGTATTCCAGAAACATAGAATTTTCCTGTCATCCGTCCGTCCACCGATCATAGATTTATGCCTATCAGTCCGTAAGCCTCTATGAATTAGTTATGCACTTACCCACTTACCTTGCCTTCCAAGTACCTCTGTGGTCTTGTTTAGTTATTTTTATCATTAAATCATTCTAAACTGACTCTACACTATCGACCCCTTGGCTTTTTTCCTCTCCATGTCCCAAATCATTATTATTCTCCTGCATAATCTATCCTCCTCGATTCACCTCATTTGACCTCAACCACAATGCCATTTTATGCTCACAGCTTCATCCGTCGAGTTCATTCCTAACGAAGCCTTTATCTCCTCATTGTGAGTCCTCTACCTGATATTGTTATCATTCTAGCTACCTCCATATTACGTCCGACATATGAATAAGATATCGTAAATCCACCCAGATTTCCATGCAGTACAAAAAATTCTACGTCAAAATAGGCCAAAACTATCACCCCAGAGCACACAACTTTCTTATTACAGAAATCGTCCAGCTATTTTATACCTGTCAGCAAACGATCCGTGTATGCCAAAACTATGAACAATAAGGGTGAATGATTACAGGCTTACCTAACCAATGTAACTAGTTTGCACCACATTGTAATTGACTACGGAACTTTTAATCCTATATCCTTAAAATCTGAGAATTAGTGACTGAGGACAAATTGAATTTAAGGTTGAAGATTCGGTGAGTTTACACTTTGAAATGAATTGAAATGAAAACAGCTCTCCTATTAGTCATATCAAAACGTCATACAAACTGCTGCATGATAGAGTGACACCAGTTTATATAATAATAATAATAATAATAATAATAATAATAATAATAATAATAATAATAATAATAATAATAATAACAATAATAATTTAGTCACTCCATCGCAAGTTGAGTGGGAATTAATAGAGGGTGAACACTATTTATTCCCTAAATTTACATATTTGCCAAGAATTTGAACCGAGTCCTTACACTTGTTGAAAATTTACATTTAAACACAACCTTTAGAATTTTACACTAAGAAAAGAAGTTTGAAACCTTCCTCTCAAGTTAACTGCCTGGAGCTATTACATGTTAAGAGTCGTCTGCCATTACCTTGAGTTGTTGGGCCTTCCGACGACGGCAAGGTTGTCTCTGCCTCCTATTACGCCGTACACACACACACTAGACTGGATCGATGAAGATGGCAGTACGTCCCTAAAGCGCCCAGCTTACACAGCAACTCAGAGGGGAAAGTTCCAGAACTCTCTCGACCTAGGCAGAATTCCTGTGCACACCCACAATATTAATTGGCTAGAGAAATATACGTAAAAATCCTGATTGGTTAATAAATTAGGGAAGAAGGAAGCTGTAGAAGTGCTAGTAACCTTAGCACATAAAATAAACAATCTACAAATACTAAAGGTTTAACAATATTGAAACTTGAAAATTCCCTTCAATTGTCCGTCCTCCTGCCAGAGGGGACACATAGTAAAGACATCTAAAGATTAAAGGTACAATTACCTCCAGATACATAGTTTAGGATTCCCAGCCAGATGGCCTTCTAGAAGGCGCGCATTTCAACTGGACGGAGAAGGTGTACCCCCGGTATAATAATAATAATAATAATAATAATAATAATAATAATAATAATAATAATAATAATAATAATTTCACGCCAAGCCGACCTCAATAAACTGGGAAGTATTCAATTTCGACGTTCAATTCTATTCTACTAGACGGCAGAGAAGCCGTAACTCTGTCAGGCGATCTAAAGCAGAGTATCAACTGTTCTTTTCGGGTAAACACCAAATGTGTCACGAGAGACATCTTACACATGGAGTGCCGAATGGACTTCTTTCGCCCTTAAAATATCCGACTACCTCTGCCGGATGTTGAGATTCTGAATTAGTGGAATATGAGTGCGGTAGTTTAATCCGCCAGTTTCCGTTTGTTGTTGGATGCAGTAAGTTACTTTCGCCCTTGGCTCTTGGCACAGCCTAGAGCAGAGTGTAGCTTCCCAGTCTCGACCATTGCTGTGATAATATGAAAGCTGCTGCGGTGTAGGTAATGCTGAGTAATGGCACTCGGAGCACGACCGCTCTGTGTGAGAGTTATGAAAGTTGTCGCTCGTACGGTCAGTCGGGCTGCAATAGCAATTTCTAGCCCGTTGAGGAAAGCAATGGCAAACTACTTCATTCTTCATCTTGCCTCGAGCAATTTACTTTCGCGCCATCTTCAGTGTTAGAGGTTTCCCCGTAACTTTTCCGCAACGCCACGGAACTGAAAAACATTTTCAGGGCTGCCAACGGTGGGATTCGAACTCACTATCTCCCGAATGCAAGCTCACAGGTACGCGACCCTAACCACACGGCCAGCTAGCTCGGTGGGAAGGTAGTGGCTGTGGCCTTAATGAAAGAATTGGGAAACCACGGAAAACCATCTTCGGGCCTGCCAATGATGGAACTCTAACCCACCGTCTCCTGAATGCAAACTCACAGCTACGCTATCCTAACCGCATGGCAACTCACGGTAAGCTCATATTTTTGCTGAAATAACTCACCAGCCCAACTACAGCGATGTGTTCAATGGATATTACTGCGAGTACAAACCTCTGTTTTTAAAAGTAGAGAGTAGTAGAGGAAAGTCTGCCAAGGAGAGTGAGTGAGTGAGTAAGTGAGAAAGTGAGTGAGTGAGTGAGTGAATAAGTAAGTAAGTAAGTAAGTAAGTAAGTAAGTAAGTAAGTAAGTAAGTAAGTAAGTAAGTAAGTAAGTAAGTAAGTAAGTAAGTAAGTAAGTGAGTGAGTGCGTGAGTGAGTGAGTGAGTAAGTAAGTAAGTAAGGATGCAGAAAGATAAGAAAGAAGAAAGGGTAAAATGAGACATAAGTGGAAAAGGATGTACGATGAACGGTGAATTGTTATTCAGGTCTAAGTGAAGTTGCTTGGGCTCTTTACATTCTTCCTGGCTGTGAACTTCCTATCATTTCAATATTCTTCTTGAAATATAAGTTGAGCTCGCAGATAGAGTCTGTTTTATAACTTGATTAGAGCGAGATCAATAATCAATACTGGGAACAGAGCTATTGTCTTTCGGTCTGGAGTTGAGATACCGTACAATCTGGGCGAGTCTGATTCAGTATAATAGAGGAGCTTTAATTGGATCCCAGTAAGCTCATGTGTCCAGAAACTTGAACTACTAAACCAATGGAATATACAGACGGGATTGTATGACTACTTGTCTTATTAAAGAGAAAGTGCAGTTTGTCCCGTTAAATGATTTGTGCTTAATACGAGGGCTATTTTTTTTCAAGGTCCGATCGGTCGCGACAGTCAAACGCCCGCGAATATATGATGAACCGCTGCACAGATGTGTTGCACAACGTCTCTGAAATGACCGTTATGCGCCTCACCTCAGTCCCGTCAGTAGTGAACGTGCACCGCGCTCGTAAACATGGTTACAACGATCGCTTCGCCCGCCAAGTGTGAAGTGCGCGGTGTAATTCGATTTCTTCAGGCTGAGGGTTGCATTACAGCCGAAATTCATCACCGAATAAGTCGTGTGTATGGTGAAACGTGCATGAGCGACAGCAAAGTGCGACAATGGTGCAGGAACTTTACAGCAGGGCGTACAGACGTCCATGATGCAGGCGTCCAGGGAAGGAAGCGTGTGTCAACCGATGATCTTGTTCAGCATGTGGATCAGGCAATTCGAGAAAATCGTCGGTTCACAATTTCTGTGTTGAGTGCTTCGTTTCCTGAAATTTCCAGGTCAGCTCTCTACACAATTGTGAGTGAGACACTTCAGTACCGCAAACTTTGTGCGAGATGGGTTCTGAAGATGCTGTCTGACCGTCACAAAACACAGCGAATGGGCGCCGCTTTAGCGTTTCTCCAGCCCTACCATGATGAAGGACCGGATTTTTTGAACAAAATTGTCACAGGGGACGAGACATGGGTTCATTTTGAAACGGAAGAAAGAGCAATCCAAACAGTGGATGCATTCGCACTCCCCGAGTAAGCCAAAGAAATTCAAGCGAACGCTGGCTAGGAGGACAGCGTTTTGACACCGACGAGGCGCTGCAGACTGGCGTACAAAGATGGTTACAGGCGCAGGCGGCGACGTTCTATCAAGAGGGCATTGACAAGTTGGTACCACGCTACGACAAATGTCTCAATCTGCGAGGCGACTATGTTGAAAAATAGCTGTGATGTATCAGTAAGTGTTACTAATAGAAAAGTGTCAAATTTGTACTGCTGTTTCATTTCGTGACCAATCGGACCTTGAAAAAAAAATAGCCCTCGTATTTAGTTTTCATGACCGAGGAAACCTTAGCTCAATCGGTAAGATATCCGACGTGAAATCTAAATATCCTAGGTTTGGTTCCCACCGGTGTCTGGTTGGCCACTTTTGTTCTATATTTGCCAACGCTTCCTCTATTACTGAATGTACCCGAAACAACCTAAAAGGTGGAGTCTGGAATACGTCCAGTTTGGTGAGAAACTAGGATACTAACCCCTAGAGCATAGAGATGGACAGCTGTCACCAATTTCATGCTTGAGAGAACGTATAGGCTGTTAAGGCCAAGTTCATCTCACACATTCCCTCATCAGGCAGATGAAAGGGCCGAATAACCTTAAAAAATATGCGGCGTCAAAATGTCATCTGGGTACCTTTTTGCATTTACTGTCGTCTCGAAAAAATAGGCCTATACAAAAATGACACATGTCCTCCTGAACCACTGGAGTAATTTCAACCAAACTTTGTACACTTATTACCTGCTTTTTGGAGACGAGTACAGTGGGGGTGAGCCATCCACGGGGCCCTTAGGGGTGGAGGGTAAGGGGAGATTAGTTATAAAAGTAATCGAAAAAAGTGTCAATGGGGTCGCTGACATGAATAGTTACCTCCGATCATTTTTAAAGTCCAAGTTCAGCCCCCTTTGGGGTTGGGGGACTAAGGGGGAGTGGTATGTAAAAATGATGTGGTGGGGGCGAGGGGGGAGTGAGGCATAACAATAACAGAAAATGGTGTCGAATCCATAGTTTTCGGGGTCGCTATGATGGATAGTATCACTCCGGAATTTTTAAAGTCCTAGTTCACCCTCATTTTGGGTGGCGGGCGAGGAGGGAGTGAGGCATAACAATAATCGAAAATTGTGCAGAATCCATAGTTTTTTGGGTCACTAAGATAACAGTGATACTCCAAATTTTTAAAGTCCAATTTCGGGACCCATTAGGGTGGGAGCGAGGGGTGGTGAGTTATAAAATAATCGAAGATAGTGTCGAATTGATAGTTTTCGGGGTCACTGAGTTGAATAGTAATACTCCGGAATTTTTTTATCATTTACTATCCGGAAAGTATACTGTGGGGGTAAGACTCTTCTAGAACAACTAGAGGAGGGTGTGAAATATAACTAAAAACTGACAATAATACTGTCGAATCCATAGTTTTTAGGGCTACTGAAGTGATTTCAACCGAACTTGGTATACTTACGGCTTTCTATCAGATGATAAACCGTGTGGAGGTATGACAACCTTAGCACCCATAGGAGTAGGGGTTGGAGGGGGTTAGATATAATAATAATCGAAAATAGTGCCGAATTTATATTTTTATGGACCGCTGAAATAAATAGTGATACTCTGGATGTTGTTTAAGTCAAAGTTGAACCCCAGTCGGCAGGGGGTGAAAAGGAGTGAAGAAAAGAAAATATATATATCATTATCAATCAATACTGATCTGCATTTAGGGCAGTCGCCCAGGTGGCAGATTCCCTATCTGTTGCTTTCCTAGCCTTTTCCTAAATTATTTCAAAGAAATTGGAAATTTATTGAACATCTCCCTTGGTAAGTTATTCCAGTCCCTAACTCCCCTTCCTATAAATGAATATTTGCCCCAGTTTGTCCTCTTGAATTCCAACTTTACCTTCATATTGTGATCTTTCCTACTTTTATAAACGCCATTCAAACTTATTCGTCTACTAATGTCATTCCACGCCATCTCTCCGTTGACAGCTCGGAACATACCACTTAGTCGAGCAGCTCTTCTTCTTTCTCTCAATTCTTCCCAACCCAAGCATTGCAACATTTTTGTAACGCTACTCTTTTGTCGGAAATCACTCAGAACAAATCGAGCTGCTTTTCTTTGGATTTTTTCCAGTTCTTGAATCAGGTAATCCATGTGAGGGTCCCATACACTGGAACCATACTCTAGTTGGGGTGTTACCAGAGACTTATATGCACTCTCCTTTACATCCTTACTACAACCCCTAAACACCGTCATAACCATGTGCAGAGATCGGTACCCTTTATTTACAATCCCATTTATGTGATTACCCCAATGAAGATCTTTCCTTATATTAACACCTAGATACTTACAATGATCCCCAAAAGGAACTTTCACCCCATCAACGCAGTAATTAAAACTGAGAGGACTTTTCTTATTTGTGAAACTCACAACCTGACTTTTAACCCCGTTTATCAACATACCATTGCCTGCTGTCCATCTCACAACATTATGGAGGTCACGTTGCAGTTGCTCACAATCTTGTAACTTATTTATCACTCTATAGAGAATAACATCATCCGCAAAAAGCCTTACCTCCGATTCCACTCCTTTACTCATATCATTTATATATATAAGGAAACATAAAGGTCCGATAACACTGCCCTGAGGAACTCCCCTCTCAACTATTACAGGGTCAGACAAAACTTCACCTACTCTAACTCTCTGAGATCTATTTTCTAGAAATATAGCAACCCATTCAGTCACTCTTTTGTCTAGTCCAATTGCACTCATTTTTGCCAGTAGTCTCCCATGATCCACCCTATCAAATGCTTTAGACAGGTCAATCGCGATACAGTCCATTTGACCTCCAAAGTGACCAAAATATTGGATGTTTTTGTGTATGTTCCGGCACAGCTGTCATCAAAACTTTGTACAAATATACAAATATTACCTACTATCTGGAAAAAATACTGTGGGGGAAAGGCACCCCCAAAAGCCCTAGGGAAGGGGGTTCAATAAAACTAAATACGACCTATATTAGTGTTGACTCCATAGTTTTCGGGACTACACGAGTGATTTCAACCAAACTTGGTACACTTAAGACTTACTATCAGGAGACAAACTGCGTGGAGGTATGACGACCGTAGCAGACGTGTGGGAGGGGGAGGAGGTCGGAGGTTGGAGGGGTCGAGATATAAAAATAATCGAAAGTAGTGTTGAATCCATACATTTTAGGGTCGCTGAGATGAACAGTGATAGTGCGGATTTTTTAAAAGTCCAATTTCAGCCTCTTTTCGCATAAGGGGCGAGGAAAGGTGAAAAAATTCCAGAATGACCGAGATGATGGACGCATTTGTGCATGTTCAAACATAACTCTCAAACAAAAGTGATGCCAGTGTGATTTACCACCTGAAAAAAAATATTGTGGGTGTATGAGACCCCTATCCCCGTAGGGTAGGGGTGAAATGTAAAAATAATTGGAAATGACCGATATTTGAGTCGAATCCATCACTCTGGATGCCGTTTAAGACAAAGTTCAGTCCCAGTCGTCAGGAGGTGAGAACGGCGAAGAAAAGAAAATGTCCAGAGTGACCGAGTTTATGGACGTATGTGTGTGTGTTCTAGCATACCTATCAACCAATCTTGGTACACATTTGACTTATTATCTGGACGAAATTACTACTGGGTTAAGACACCGCTAGCACCGCTAGGGGCGAGGTTGAATTATTTAAAAAATACTTAAAGAGGGGTAAAATATAAAAATAATAGACAACGACAAATATTAATGTACAGTCAATAGTTTTCGGGGTCGCTGAGGTGAATAATGACACTCCAGATGTCACTGAAGCCAATGTTCAGCCCCCATCGGCATGGGGATGAGAAATGGTGAAAAGGAAAATGTCCAAAATGACCGAAATTACGCATGTGTGTGTGTTTCTTCCAATAAAGTATTGGTACGCGTATGGCTTGCTATCTGAAAAAAAAATGTTGGAATAAAACACTCCTAGCACTCGCAGGGGAGGGGATGAAATGTAAAAATAAACGAAAAATGACTGAAATTAGTGTTGAATTCATTATTTACGAGGTCGCTGAGTTGAACTTTGGCACTCTGGATGCTGGTTATGTCATAATTCAGCCGCAATCAGAATGGAAGTTGAGAAGGGGTGAAAATGAATGTAAAAATGACCGAGATTATGGATGTACGTCGGAATGTTCCAGAGTAGCTCTCAACGAAACTTGGTACACATAAGACTTATCATCTGAAAAAAAAAGAGAAATAACCGATATCAATGTCGAATACATCGTTTGTGTCACTGACACGATTTTTATCGCTCTGGATACAGTTTAAGTCCATTTTCAGCCTCCATTGAGACGAGGGGCTGAAGTGGGCTTAAAAGTAAATAGTCTAAAATAACCGAGATTAGTGTTGAATCCACTGCTTTTGAAATCGCAGGGTTGGTTGGTTGGTTGGTTGGTGACAGTCTCAATGACAATTGAAATTGTGTACATCATACCTATAGTGCGACGGGTAAATATATATAGTTCAACCATTTTTTTTGGAAAGGATAAAATACTTCTCAGTCCAGAAGGACAAAGTTTTACTCGAAAATTAAACAATCTAATACTTGAAATAAAACACATCTAAATAACTCTACGACTACATAATATATCGTAAAATATCAATGAACATATCGAAAAGGAATTCTATAAAATTTCACTTCACACATAACTAATTAGTAATAAGAAAAAGAAAAACATTCAAAACCTATCCGGGCAGTGTGTGTTTGTCCCGTATGGACTCAAAAACTACTGGACCTATTTCGCTGAAAATTTCAGAATTTAGTATTGTTAATTCTGGGGG
Organism: Anabrus simplex; assembly: GCF_040414725.1. Classification (NCBI taxonomy): domain Eukaryota; kingdom Metazoa; phylum Arthropoda; class Insecta; order Orthoptera; family Tettigoniidae; genus Anabrus; species Anabrus simplex. Next base: position 139,357,793 of record NC_090267.1, read on the forward strand.
TTTAGAAAGTGGTTCGAACGAAATCCGATGGGTAGTTTTATTTTATAATGAGTAATTTTATATAATTAATTTAACTGCAAAGCCGCACCAAGATTGGACCGATTTGATGGATAGGTTGTCGCTAGGCGACACCAACTTACGCTGTATCATGATAGTCCAGTAAGAAATGCTGTATGTTGAGCAGGCCGATTTGATGCGTCGCTCTAGCTAGCTCCTTACTGGCCTTGACAATCGGGTCCACGCACTGTAATCGGAGTAGTTTCATAGCTCGATACGTGGCGCTGGCGGCCTAAGTTTCTGCGATAGAAATGGATAAGATACTCCTCTATGGCTTGCGGATTTATCATAATTTAGAGGTATGGGGAATGTTATATAGGTTAATACTGTCAAAATGATTAATCCTAAAGGTTACTTTCGTTGATATTTGCCAAAATAACGTTGTGAAATAAAACTGTGGAGAGATGGAGTAGTCCACCTGACGTTCCTTAACTGTGAGGAATAACAGTAACCACGTTTCTTATCCATAGCATTTAGATACATAGCAGAACTACTCCACTACTCCAGCTTGGCCTGCGTTTATGGGATATAAGAAGCTGTTCTAAAATGAACTTGGCATGATTGTTGCCCTCAGCAGCATCTTTCTGCATCTTTCTGCCCTGTAGAAGCTATCGATTTCAATGTCATTCAGTTTTATTTTTACCCCTGTCAGTTCTTCCTGCACACAACCGGTTCGTAGTTCTTTGCATTTCCTCAATATCTGAGACATTAGCCGTATATCAATATTAGAATCAAAATTGCTGTACCTTCATTATTATTATTATTATTTTTTTTTTTTTGCTATGGGCTTTACGTCGCACCGACACAGGTGTTATGGCGACGATGGGATAGGAAAGGCCTAGGAGTTGGAAGGAAGCGGCCGTGGCCTTAATTAAGGTACAGCCCCAGCATTTGCCTGGTGTGAAGATGGGAAACCACGTAAAACCATTTTCAGGGCTGCCGATAGTGGGATTCGAACCTACTATCTCCCGGATGCAAGCTCACAGCACCTTCATTATTGGCTGTTGGACAGCTTACATCAGGATTTTGAAAATTATAAGCAATTTCAACTCTTTTGCGTTTCTTCGGTGAGATTGGTGCGGTTCTATTAAAAAAACCCGATCTAGGTCTCTTGGTACTAATTGCCTTATAACTAGGATAGTTAGGGAACACTGATGGTACAGAACCTTTCTTTAGTACTCTTTTACTTTTGCTCACAAATGTATAATCATGTTCTTTAAAACGAAGGCTACAGACAATAGAAGAAGGAGAATTAGTGGTAGGGACAAAGTTATCGCGAGAAATCGCTTTAGGCCACTTCATAATTTTGACCTGGTCTATAGCGAGTTCGTGAAATGATAGTATCCCTTTGCTCTTTTACCTGTTCGAACTACACAAAGGCACACATCAATACATGTTCGAATATTTCCAAACACAGTTAAAGGAAAACAAAAAGAAAACACTACACTACAACAATTGAAAAAAGGAATTAGCACGTAAATTATATTTCTTGTTTAGGACGAAGTATATATCTTTGTTTGCAGAAAGTTGCTGCTCTAAGTACAAGAAGGCGCACATATGCCAAGATTTGTAAACACAATTTAAAACATCAAATCACCACAGTACACAATAAAAATAAAGTAATTGCGCATAGCTATCAACTCTCAATAACAATCCCACAAACACCTCATTTCGAACACATTACCAACACTTACGACAGCAAAACAATATAAATGAAACTGGAAATGCGATAACATACGGTATACAGCTTCATGTCAGTGACTTAGGTGGCCAGCGCTCCGGCGGCATTGTGGTGAAACTTTCCAATTACAGCTTTGTGTTGGGCTTCACAAACGATTGTCAAGGCCGGTATAAGGAGCGCAGCGAGGGATCCGGTCGGACGTGGTAGGAGGATGGGAACACGTCGCCATGTTTTATAAAGTTCCTTTCTTGCTAGGAGGTACATGACCATGCCTGTTTTTTGGAAATAACAATCCAACGTGCTGTGATCGAGATGCATTTTCATGTCACAGGACCAACTTTGATAAGTCTGCCCAATTTTAAGAATGTGGTTGTGCATTAAATGTGAGCATTGTAGAATATCAAGAGTGGAATGACACGAGTTATGCCAACGCCTAACGAAGAGCAACAGCGGGGTTGGGGCGGAGCCCCAACGAGGAAAGGCGAGTTTATAATTATAAAAAAGTGGAAGTATATAGGCTAGGAGTATAAATTCAAAATCTCCTCCTAAACGACTGGGGCAGTTTCAACCAAACTTGCTACACTTACGAGTTACTGTACAGAGACAAACACGGTGGGGGTTAAGCCACCCCTAGCAACACTATGGATGGGGTTGGAAAGGGGTAGGATATAAAAATAATTAAAAATGTCCAAAAATGACCGAGATTATGGACTCACGTGTATGTTCCAGCATACCTCCCAACTAAACTTGGTACATATACGACTTACTATCTGGAAAGAAAGAAAAAAATGGTGGTGAGAAATTCCTACTCCCGCTAGGGGTGAGGAGTGGGAGGGGATGACATGTAAAAAAATGAAAAATAACCAAAGTTAATGTCGAATCTATTGTTTATGTGTCGCTTATGCCCTGTCAAAGGAGGAGGAGGAAGCTGCAATTTTTACAACACTTTAAGGTACACCCTCCCGCACTCGGTTTTCCAAGCAAACGCTGGGGTGTACCTTAACTATGGCTACGACCCTACTACCTTCATAGTAACAGAATTTTGATAAAAAGCACGTAGATTTTAAATTTGTGATGACAGCTGCTATCTTAGCAGGTCCCTTGTACCCTAATTCAACTACGTAGAGCGCGGAATTTAAAATCCACGTGCTTTTGACAAGTTCTAACCACGTGGGCGTAGATTTTGAACTTCGCATGCTGACGCAGCTTACCATGTGACCGTGACGTCACGACCACGTGCTCTTGTTTGTAAACAAAGCCACGTGCTTTGCCACGTGCTTTGCCACGTGCTTTCATGACAGCTGTCAAAGTGACAGCTGTCAACTTGACAGACAATAACCTCACTTTTAAGGACAATAGAGCATCGCTAATCTAACTGCTGCCATTTTCACGGCCCTAAACCTCATTGCTGCCACCTTATGCTCGTTGTGGCGCGGAATTTAAAATCCACGTGCTTTTTGGCATCTGTCAAGATCACAGCGGTCATCTTTAACCACGTGGGCGCGGAATTTTAAATAGCAGAACATCGCTAACCTTACTGCTGCCACCTTGACGACGCTAAACCTCACTGTTGCCACCTTATGCACGTAGTGGCGGGCAATTTAAAATCCACGTGCTTTTTATCAAAATTCTGTTACTATGAAGGTAGTAGGGTCGTAGCCATAGTTTAGCTACATCCCAGCGTTTGCTTAACAGCTGTAAAGATAGCAGCTTCCTCCTCCTCCTCCTCCTCTGACAGAGCATAGTTCTTCCTCCTTCTTCCTCCATATTAGACGCAGTTTTACAGATAGATAAGCAGTTGTTATTTGCCGGTGTTTTTATTTTCCGGTTGCAGTGTAAAACTATACATCATATCTACCTGTAAAACGTCTATTATGTTTATGTGTGATCTTTGTAGTGTGAGTTTTTCAAGACATGACAATTCCATCCATAAAGGCTTGAGTAAGTGACCTTGATAACGAACAAGTCTAAACATGCTTAACCATGTTAACGTCATCACTGCAAGTTAAAAACAGAAAAATAGCACGGGGGTTTAACTGTAAGCAATGTATTTCTTATTTCACGTTCCACATGAGCTACATGCTTATAACCCATGCCAACAGATTCAGATAGTATATTTCCGAACTGAAATTTCAAGTTATATGTTTATCCGATAATTTGTTCGACTGCTAAAAGCTCAAAATGTAACCAATTTGTTATAGCACAAGGCGTTCTGTTTAATTTCGCTCCTGCATGAGCTACAAGCTTATAACCTATGACAGCAGATTGAAAGATAGTAATATGTTTCCATATTTCATGTTACATGTTTATGCGATAATTTTTTTGACTGCTAGGGGCTTAAATGTAAACAATGTATTTCTTATGGCACTAGGCATTCTGTTTAATTTTTACTTTCCGCATGAGCTACATGCTTATAACCCATGTCAACAGATTCAGATAGTATATTTCCGAACTGAAATTTCAAGCTACATGTTTATCCGATAATTTGTTCGGCTGCTAGGGGCTTAAATGTAACCAATGTATTTCTTATAGCACTAGGCGTTCTGTTTAATTTCGCTCCTGCATGAGCCACAAGCTTATAATCTATGGCAACAGATTGAAATAATATGTTTCCAAACCGATATTTGATGTTACATGTTTATGCGAAAAATTGTTCGACTGCTAGGGGCTTAAATGTAAGCAATGTATTTTTTATGGCACAAGGCGTTCTCATAAGAGCGTATGTATAGCCGCCTTCTCTTGTAATCGTCCATAGCCGTCATCTTTCTCTGAAAGAGCCTATGCATAGCCGTTATCTTGCACAATCGCCCATGACCATCATCTTTCTCTATAAGAGCCTATCTATAGCCGCTATCTTGTATAATCGTCCATGCCCGTCATCTTTCTCCATAAGAGTCTATGTATAGCCGCCATCTTGTGCAATCCCCCATGACCGGCATCTTTCTCCATAAGAACCTATGTATAGCCGCCATCTTGCGCAAGCAGCCCTTAAGCCGTCCCATAAGAGCAGCAGCCATCCTGCGCAAGCGACCATGGCAGTCGTCTTTCTCCATAAGAGCCCATGTATAGCCGCAGTCTTGTGCAATCGCCCATGGCCGGCATCTTTCTCCATAACAGCCTATGTATAGCCGCCATCTTGCGCAATCGCCCATAGCGGTCATCTTTCTCTATAAGAGCCCATGTATAGCCGCCATCTTGCGCAAGTGCCCATGGCCAGCAGCTTTATCCATAAGAGCCTATGTATAGCCGCCATCTTGCGCAATTGCCCATAACCGTCACCTTTCTCCATAAGAAGCCGTGTATAGCCGCCATCTTGCGCAAGCGCCCCTAGGCCGCCTCATAAGGAGCTGTGTGTAACCGCCATCTTGTGCAGTTGGCTTCGGGAAGGGCATCTTGCCGTAGAACGAAGGATAGTCACGTTCAAGATGGCGGATGTGAGGTTAGGCTTGCTCTCTTAGGCGTCGGGAAGGGCAACTAGACGTTAAAGTGAGATTAGACCCCTCAAGATGGCGACTGTCAGGTTAGGCTCGCTCTCTTATATAAAATTTGCAAATCGGCTTAGCCACACTACTATACTAGGGGTCAATGCCATCGGGTCAATGATCTCGGAGTCGGAACCCGTCTAGGTACACTACTAGGGTGACTTCTGTGCTGACTCAGCAGAAAAGTGCTGACACTGCGTATTTAGAACCGGCCTAGCCCTACTATTTTTATACATACTGAGTTGATGAAAGTATCTCTCTCGTGTTCCTGTCACTGGAACCGTAAGAAAACATGATATTCAATTCTCGTATTTCTTAAATTTCGTGTATTTCCATAATTTCATGAAAAATGTTCGTCTCATACATGACAATATCAGGTTTATAGTCATAGTTGGAAACAAGGAAGACCTGGTTTGTGTAATTATGATAACAACAGACTAACCTATAATTTAAACGCCGCTAGTCCCAGACGTCATAAGGTATGATTTTCGAAATGGCTGCTAGCTAATGAAGGACACGAAGGCGCTTAGGATGTTGATATTGTTGCTCGCAGCAGTTACGGTGTCCATAAATTCTTGAAATAACTACTCCACATTACACGCTACATCCCTGCATGATGTAAATACCGACCAGGGAATAGCACAATAACAGAACAGAAGCACAGCTGAGACCCATTTATAGCAGTTGTTTGGATGTATCTGTACTGAAAGGCACTAGTAAAAGCAGAAGTGTTCGCCAAAACGTGTAGAATATGATTGGTTACTTGTGTTAATTAAACCCTGGTCACTATTTTAAACATCAGTAGATTAGACTGAAAGAAAATAACCGTCCTTTCCAAACCTAGATGACCATAGACTAAAATTTAAAAAAAGGAGTCCAATTTATTGTAACATTCTGCATATATATAGTGTACAGCTTCTTAAATGCTCAGGATATTTTTGTTTGTCCAACCCTTGTCCCGTTTCTCTACGGGGTCGGGTAGGAGGTGAGATGAATCTGTCGTAGCGAGTCTTACGACTGATTGCCCTTCCTGACGTCAACTTCATCAGAGGAATTAATGGGATGAAATGAATGACGTGATATGTGTTAGTAGGAAAGGAGAGGGTGAAAACTGGTGTCGGCACGTAGCCTACACCTGTTGAATAGCACCAACGGGTCTGCTCATGGCTTAACGTCCCCATTCGGCGGACATATCACCATCAACAGCGTCATATTCCTTCACTCCATATGAGAACTGAGGAGTAGTTGGGAATTAAATCCAGGTTTTTGGCACGCAATCTAGTGAGTATAAATTGTATACGACAACCTCCCCTACCATCCAACTCCATGGCTAAATAGTTAGCATGCTGGCCTTCGGTCACAGGGGTCCCGAGTTCGATTCCCGGTAAGGCTGGGGATTTTAACCATCATTGCTTAGTTTCGCTGGAACGGGGTCTGGGTGTATGTGTCGTCTTCATCATTCTTTCTTCCTCATCACGACGCATAAGTCGCATACGGGCGTCAATTCGAAAGATCTGCACCTGGCAAGCCGAACTTCTCCTCGCACACTCCCGGCACTAAAAGCCAAAGTCATTTTATTTTACCTCCCATTCGTGCTGACTAACATTCTGATGGTGAAAACATTTTGGGCCAACGGAACTCGAACTGGCTAACCACGGTGTCAGAACGTTTAGACTTCAACGCCTTAACGATCATGTCCTCTAGGCGGACTCTTAAATGCTCAGGATAACAAAACAAAATATAAGTAAGTAACAATAAATCAGTAAGATGGTAGCTCTTGCTGTAAATAGAAAAGAATGAAGATAGCTGTCTCTTTTCTAAAATGATCAATGTACTAGCCCCGTGGTGCATGGATAGCAGATCAGTTCCTCACCTGGAGACTGGTGTTTTAATCCCCAGCTGGTTCAATGATTTTAATTCTGGACTGTTCATTCGTGAGAGTATTGATACGAGAGGCAGCGGACACGGTCAAAACGTCCAGTAATATGGTTGAAAAGTCGTCACATAGACCATGTGCCTGATAATATCAACAAGCTATCGCACTATACGAGAGCTGACTTTTCTGGTGGGAGGGATAGTGGTTTAACCTTGTACTAACCCTTTGAAGGATTTCGGCGACGGAGGATTCAAAAGGACTAGGATTTGGAAGGAAGCGGCCGTAGCCCCAGCAGTTACCTGGCGTCAAAACGGGAAACAATGAAAAAGCATAAATTCAGGTCTGCCGACGGTTTGATTTGAATACACCATCTCTCGAATGCAAACTCACAGCTATTTGACCCTAACCGCACGGTCATCTCGATCGGCAAGAGGGCGAAAAGAAAGTATTGGCAATACTGTCGTCACTTTTCGTAGGACCAATTCAAGGCGCTACTGTTGGCAGCACATGTAGAAGAGAGGTGATGTTCCGCAACACACCAAATTACGCTAGTGCGAAGCCTTCAGTTTGTGGTGTCAAACAGGAAGCCCTAAAGTGATACTGATATGTTTTTGACAACGTTAGCAGGGAGGCCATAAAAACAAATTAACGGATGTTTCAAAATGTTACCGAGCTCGATAGCTGCAGTAGCTTAATTGCGGCCAGTATCCAGTAATCGGGAGATAGTCGGTTCGAGCCCCACTGTTGGCAGCCCCGGAGGATGGTTTTCTGTGATTTCCCATTTTCACACCAGGCAAATACCAGTGCCGTACCTTAATTAAGGCCACAACCTACTCCTTTCACTGCCTTGGCCTTTCCTACCCCATCGTAGTCATAAGATCTATCTGTGTCGGTGCGATGTAAAGCAAAATAGGAAAAAAAAAATCAAGAAGGTATATGAAAAAGTGTAAAGTTGACTACAGCAATAGGGCTGCTGTTAACAAGGAGGAACGACGAGCATGGATAAAGATCGAGGTGGTGCGTGGAAGGTCAACTTCGTCCTGCACTGCGCAGGAAACGCAACCGCCGGTTACCTTGCACGACAGTGCCCGCTGTCACGAAGCTGCTCTGTTAGCGAATGGTTGGCAGGGTGGAGGTAAGAGGTCCTGGAGTACCCACCCTACTCACCGGATATGGATCCCTGTGACTTCCATCGGTTCCCCAAACCAAGTCATCAGCAGGTGGGTAAAGAAAAGGGCGAACGGTGAATGCGAATGAGAATTAGGACACGACCATTTCTCATGAACCATTAGCATATTTCTCGCTGGTGTTTCTTGTATGCAACAACAACAAAAACTGGCGACCGCATACCGTGCGAAACGTTTCTACAACAACTTAATATACGTAAGACGCTTAGAAACCTTGATCAATCCCATATGAATAGCGCGAGGAACTTTGAGTATATTCAACGTCGCTGCTTCGCAGAACTGCATATCAATCCATTTGAAGAATACAAAACGGTAAACGGTCCTGCAGCTGAGGAGACACCTGGGAGCTCTCACACACAAGGGCAAAGTAATGAAACTGGTTTCAGCTGTGAACTCCTGGCTGATAAAGACACAAATCTCATTATTATTATTATTATTATTATTATTATTATTATTATTATTATTATTATTATTATTATTATTGTACGCAGACATTTTCACTGGGATATTTCCCCGTTATTACTATTATTTTTTCCATACAGGCTTGAAAACTAAACATAGAATTACATAACGGTTCACACCGTAAAGATGATGATGATGATGATAATAATAATAATAATAATAATAATAATAATAATAATAATAATAATAATAATGCCGGGCTGAGAGGCTCAGACGGTTGAGGCGCTGGTCTTCTGATCCTAACTTGGAAGATTCAATTCCGGCTCAGTCCGGTGGTATTTGAAGGTGCGCCGGGCGAGTTGACCGTGCGGTTAAGGGCACGCGGCTGTGAGCTTGTATCCGGGAGATAGTGGGTTCGAATCCCATTGTCGGCAGGCCTGAAGATGGTTTTCTGTGATTTCCCATTTTCACACCAGGCAAATGCTGGGACTGTGCCTTAATTAAGGCCACGGCCGCTTCCTTCCAACTCCTAGGCCTTTCCTATCTCATCGTCGCCACAAGACCTATCTTTGTCGGTGCAACGTAAAGCCACTAGCAAAAAAAATTGAATTTGCTCAAATACCCACGTCAGCCTCGTGTCTGTAGATTTACTGGTACGTAAAAGAACTCACGTGGGACAACATTCCGGTACCTCAGCGTCTCCAAAAACCGTAAAAGCAGGGAGTGGGACATAAAGCCAATAACATTATTAATATAACAACTGTCTGATATAGGCCTACTACTAACTACTTCACAGTTTTCAAAGGCGCCGAAGTCTGAGATTTTTAACGTGTCAATAAATCCAGACACGAGGCTGGCGTATTTGAGCACCGTCCAGTATGAACGGACCGAGCTAGGATCGAATCCAACTTGAGCTCAGAAGGCCTGCAATTTATTGTATGGACCATTTAAACATCAGGGAATGCAATGCTATGGAGGTACACTTCAGGTTGGCCGTGGTCAGTTTTTTCCGGCTTAACATAAGTCAACTGCAAACACATATGCCAGTTCAGAAATCATAGCACCACCGATTATTAGACAGATATCAAACGATATCGATTAATGCGATGCTCCAAAACTGATTCAACAAGAACAAGTTTGCTCGTGAAAGCGTTCCTTTATTTCTGCGAGAATGTCATACAAGATGAGCTGGCTACTACGATCACTTCCAGTGACAAACGTGATGACAAATAGTTGAGGACACAATATAGTGACGAATTATTTATGCTTTGGAGGCTTCATATCCAGTTGGAACGGAGACAATGTGATGCATTGTGTTACTGACGGCTGTGTGGGCTCGCGATGTGTATACAAGGAAGAACAAAACACGCTGGGCCTCGGCCACTAAGCCACCGGATGGTCTCACTTTGTGCCTTCGAACTTACCTCGGATCAAAAATCGAATGGCACGTCACACTATTCTGTAGTAATGTAGGAAAGATCTCAAATGCTGGACTAAGCGAAATTAATGAAAATGGTAACTAATGTCCAATCAAACGACTAGGAAACTTCATTTTATCTTTAATTTGAAAAGTCTTTGTTGTATAAGTAAAGATACTCAAATATGTTTTTTTCCAGGGGGATAAACTAAGTAATCTGTGCAAATAGAGAAAGAATTGTGAGATAAACGTAGAAGAGCGCCGTAATGCAAAAAATAAAAAATAAAAATCGTATAGCGTTAAGAATGATTTGTCCAAATGAAATAAATGGAACGTATTCTATCTACATATGGCCATGCACAGCCGCTTAAAAATTAACGACCGTATGGTATTTTAAACTCCCCGCAGGTAGACCTTTCAAGGAAACAATTGAATCTAGAGCAGAGTGTTCGTTGTGGGTACCCACAGGCTTTGTATCTACAAGGGAATGAACTGTATTTTGATATATTTATTCGCGTTAGAAGAGTACAAAATATGAAACATGAAAACGTAAAAAAGGGAAGCAGTACACAAATGAGAGAAACTTTTTGTTTTTGAGAGTCTATACCTCATTCGATGTTTCCGACGTCTTACATACCGAATTTATTTCCCGAATTCCCTTCATGTAAAGGCCCATAGCAACACGTCATATGTGTTTATTTATGCTGATGCACTATTCGAAGTGAATTTCCTGGCTGAATGTCACATTTATGGAAAAGATGTAGAATCTGTTTTCTTAAATGTCATCGAGACGAGAATTGCGTTCCTTTCACTTCTCACCGAGTTTTCTCGGTAAGAGCTGCGCCAACAAAAGAATGCGCGATGCGTCTACTGGTAGTTAGAATAGTTCTGGAGCAAGTGGGATCTGTAATTCCATCAGCCCATTCCTTCCCTCTGGTTGTTCCCTCAATATCTGAAATAGAATCAATAATTTTGTACTCGTAGAAGAATGCGAGAAATTCATGGACATGACAAGCGATCCAATCTGATTGACATAATAACGGATGAGGCGACTAGCATGAATGATGTAGGGCCTATTTTACTCATCCTTTTATTTTGATAAACACGTGCGTCCTGGCACCTCACAAGATGAAATCATAGCGCAGTGTAGATGTCTGTGAATATGGCATTCGACCAATAACCTAGTTATAGCTCGTTATCCACGGCAAAAGCGACACACCCTCTGCTCATCAGTGGACATTGCTTCTTAGCCGCTCGCTGAGATTCTAACCCTGCGTCATTCAAGTATCTCAAGGTCTTCCACGAGCTTCCGCAAAAGTGCTCGAATGGCCCTCAGCGATCAAGTGTCGTCCTGTTCCCAGTCGAGATCCGCCACGAACACGAGCCAGCACATCAGCTTACGTCTTCCGATTCTCGGAAACATCTTATTTAACGCGTCACCGTACTCCGTGGGACGCCGTAGCGTCGTCCAGCCTCTGTTGCCGTTAAATTTCCTCCTTCAATGATAGTAATTCCCCGCTGTCCGGCTCCATGGCTAAATGGTTAGCGTGCTGGCCTTTGGTCACAGGGGTCACGGGTTCGATTCACAGCAGGGTCAGGAATTGGTTTGGAGCGAATTGTATATGCTGTACTATATATATTAAGTATAACAATGAAAATAGACGTAAATTAATGAGGTACTCCCAGGCATCTTAGAAACTTAAAACTTGGTACTACAGAAGCTGATGACTTCAGGATCCATAGCAAAATAGAACATTCTCAGAATTCCCTGAGGGGGCCACGCTGGAATACATTTATCCAAAGCGATAACCTGTAGGTTTCATGGGCTTAAACGTTTTCTGAAAGTCCTAATGCTTAACCCCTCTTCCCCATATCAAGATGGCGGCACAATATGCCAGACGACTGAGAAAATTAAAATTTGGCAATGTAACCGACAGATAAAATAAGAGATGTTTAAGTTTTCATTTTTTACCCAAGAAAAATATCGAAATATGGAGGCAATTTTTATGAGGGTGCAGACCTTCCTTTTGACGTACCTAGTGGCTAAACAGTAAGTCGTATCACAAAACGGAGGGCACAATCTCCGTTCAGTTGGAGTGATCCACAACTTTTGTCCTATGATGTTTTGTCGTATCTCTACCCCTTTTACGTTATATTTGTCTCTATTTCTCGATTTACGTAAATTTTGCACTTTTTACATGTATAACTGATAGTTTGAATCACTTATAGGAAAGATAGGATCGTCAAACTCTACACGAAAATTAGGCTACCCAGTAGCCATATGTGAGCCAAATTCTATGTTTGAAGCTTTCACCTACGTATCCGAAAAGTAATGCACTGTGAGAAAACCTTACCCTAATTTCACCCTATTCAAAGTTTCAAACTCAATCCTACCCATAAATAGATGAGATACGAGAAAATATTATAGCACCAGTCATTTAGACCGGTAAATTAAGTTTCTTATCTTACAATCCGTTTGTTGACATGACGCACCGTTTACCAGCAGTTTTTCTGTAAATGAAGGTCTGCAATATTGTTAACATACGTATACTTTCGTACGTCGATCTTTATTCACTGAAGTCGACTTGTAGCGAATACTTTCGTATGTCGATTTTTATTCATTGAAGTCGACTTTTAGTGATCTAGAAAGGGTGTGTCTGTCAATGTAATTAATACTTCACAAATCGATAGTGACTGTCGGCAGGGGGGGGGGGTTCTGCTATTGTAATCAGTACTCCTCACTTCGACTTTGACTGTCAGTAGGAATGGGGTCCTATTCCAACTCCTGTGTACCATTGTAATAAATAATTCCCTTCTCGATTTGACTGGCAGAAGGCAAGGAAATATGCAGTTTTTCCAAACTCCTTTACCCGATTGTGTTTGGCAGTGGTCAAGGGTGCCCGCCATTATAAACAAATTCACCCATCTAAATTGTAGCCGACGTTAGGCATAATGGCCTGCTATTACAATGGAAACTCACCAACTCTGTGTGGCCGGCATTAAGCTGACAGGCATTAGGAAAAGTGTCCCGTCAGTAAAATGATAACATCACAACTCAATTTTGACTGGCAGTACGGAAAGTGCCTGCCATTATAATACAAAATTCCTCAACTGCAATCTGTCTGGAAGTAGGAAATGGGGCCTGCCATTGTAACGAAAATTCCCCAAATCGATTGCGACCGCGCAGTAGGCAATGGGACCTGCCATTACAATAAAAATTCCCAACTCGATTGTGAATGGAAGTAGGCAAATGGACCTGCCGTTTTCATCACAGCTCCGAAACTCACACCTTACATTGTAAACAACGTATGTGGACGCATGGACCGTAAAGAAGCATTGTTGTTTCTCGTATAACTCCAAGAGAAATAAATCTTATTCACTGCATGCACAGTAATTTACTTCTATATCGGTGTACAATGTAGAATACCGTAGCGAAGCGAGAGTACATTTTCTAGTTTTAAGAATAAAATATATTTGTTGCGTGAACGCGCTGATATAGGGGCTCAAGGTGCATTCTTTCTTAGAACAATATAATGTAATGAAAAGAAAAAAATAAACCGGTTGTATGCATGGATGAAACGTGGATTCACACGCATTGTATTGATTGCAAGTATTGGTAGAGCGATGATGTGTAAGGAGTGCGTGTAAATAACAGTTCTGGACAGCACCTTATTATTGTCCATGGTGGTGGGGAGGTGGAATTTCTTCCGGGTGCTTGTCTCATTTACGAATAATTTCTAAAAATGTTATTTGCTTTACGTCCCACTAACTACTTTTACGGTTTCATAGATGCCAAGGCGCCGGAATTTAGTCCCGCAGGAGTTCTTTTGCGTGCCAATAAATCTACCGACACGAGGGTGACGTATTTGAGCACCTTAAAATAACACCGGACTGAGCCAGGGTGGAACCTACCAAGTGGGGGCCAGAAGGCCAGCGCTTCAACCATCTGAGCCACTCATTTATGAATCAAAATCGAAAACATCTTACTACCATAAAGAAATGAACCGCGAAAAATACGGTAAATGGGTTAGTAACAAACTGATACCTGGATTACCGCAAAGAAGCATTGTTGTCCTCGACAATGCTCCTTGCGATAGGGTTCAATACATACATGGCTGCGACATAACAATACACCACTTGATTAAAAAGTGATAAAAGCAGAACTTCTCATTCATGCAAAGCAATGTAGACCGAAAATAGTATACTGCATTGACGAAAAATTTGAAGATTCTGTCTCCACACCCCTGAGATTACCAGCTTACCATCCGTAACTAAATCACATCGAACTGATCTGGAACGGGATACAAGGTAAAATTACTGAAAAATATGTCTATCATGTTTCTCTGAGAACACTGAAAACAGTGACAAGAGAAATATTGTACAGAGGATGACTGGAAAGAGTCAGTTCTGAAGGTGAAAGAAATACAAGAATTGTTCTGGAAATGGGATGCGCCGCTGGAAGAAGAAATCGATCAATTAACCAAGGTTCCGACAGCAGCAAGTCTAGAGAAGGTATGGCAACAACTGATTCGGAGATATACATAGCAAGCAAAGCGGAGCACGATTAAACAGCATCTTACAAGACTTAGCCTGAGGCAACAGAACCAAAAGTAAAAAAATAAAACCTTGTCGTTTGTGAGCCAATTTCTCTGAAGAGAAAAACAGTCTGTGTGTGTGTGTGCGCGCGTATATGTGCTTTCTCCGGTTTGTCTGCAGTGTACTACAGGAATATGTTATAGTTGTGTAGAAAATGAATGACCTTCAAGTCATTGAGGATTTCCACTGATGGAAATTGAATTGTACATTTCTTAGTTATCTGGGGCCGATTCCAAATTGTATTGTACATTTCTTAGTTATCTGGGGCCGACACTCAGTATTAATTTAACTCAGTTTTACGGTGGGTTGACTTTCCTGAGGCAAACCCTATGTAGAGGGATGTATTCAGTACTGTGCTTTCGTGGCGGTGTGTAGTGTGACGTCTTGTATGGAAATGAAGAGGTGTGTTCAGACGAACACAAACTTACAGGAATTAACCAGACCGAGCGAGTGGCTACGCAGTTTGAGTCACGTAGCTGTGAACTCACATTCGGAAGGTAGTAGGTTCGAATCACACCATTGGCAGCCATGAAAAATGTTCTCGTGGTTTCCCATTTTCAAATGAGGCAAATGCTGTGGTTGTATCTGATTTAAGGCCACGGCCTCTTCATTCTCATTCCTAGCATTGTCCAACCCGCGTCATCGCCAAAAGACCTATCTGTGTCAGAGTGACGCAAAGCAAATTTTTCACACAAGGCAAATGCTGGGGCTGTACCTTAATTAAGGCCACGGCCGCTTTCTTTCCATTCCTATGCCTTTCCTGCCCCTTCGCCATAAGACCTACCTGTGTCGGTGTGAAGTAAAGCAAATCGTAAAACATAAAATGTAAAGCAAATTGTAAAAGGAATTAGCCATACAAAGTTAAAATTGATAACCCGGCTAGGAATGGAACCCGGTACCCTCTGAACTGGTGGCCACTACGCTGACCATCCAAGGAGTTTGTTTATTGTTGTTTTTATTGTTTTTGTCCTCCATTTCCAATAAGAACAGTTAATAAACTACGTACCTGTAACTTTTGGCAGATCTTCATTTGAGGAGATTGATGTGGTAGAGCTCTGCATATTTGGAGACATTCCTTTGGGCATTTTGGAAAGCGGCGAAGATTTAGTGAAGTGAGTAAATGTGTAAACAAAGCACAACAAAGTGCTTAAACTTATCATTTTGTTGCATGATAGTGGGTTCCATCCCGACTGAGATTCGTGACCTAAAGCGAAACTCAGTATCATATTTAATTCACGTCGGTTTAGTTGTTCCTAGGTCCTGCTCCATGGATAAATGGTTAGCGTGCTGGCCTTTGGTCACAGGGGTCACGGGTTCGATTCCCGGCAGGGTAGGGAATTTTAACCATCATTGGTTGATTTCGCTGGCACGGGAGCTGGGTGTATGTGTCGTCTTCATCATCATGTCATCCTCATCATGACACGCAGGTCGCCTACGGGAGTCAAATCGAAAGACCTGCACCTGGCGAGCCGAACATGTCCTGGACACTCCCGGCACTAAAAGCCATACGCCGTTTCATTTCAGTTGTTCCTGGGATATCATGGAAGTGTGTGAGTGTGTGATGTTTCGAATGTATATGAAATGAAATGCGCCATGGAATAGGAAAAGAAACTTCAAAATTGGTTTGTTTTGTGCTTTACGTCCCTAGTCCAAGTGCGTTTGTTGAACGTATATTCTCGTTGATGACGAACACGTTGGACCGGTACGAGAAATTGATATGCAGCGTCCCTAATGATGAGTGAACTTCTGATTTCAACCAATATGAAAATGTCATGTCAAGAATATCATATCGTGATAAAATCGTCTTGTAATGATTTAAGCGCAGCAAAGTCAAATAAAAAAATATAATTTGAAGAAATAAGGTAATTTAATTCTACTTTCAAATCGGTAGTGATAATTATTTTGATAGAATTCTCCGAAGTTTTATTGAAATATCCCGTATTTCGTCATCAAAAGTTGGTAACTCTAGTTCTACCACAGCTGCCGTTTTGCATCCTCCTGTGGTCGAACAGTGGACGGCTTCATCCCCGCTTTCGATACGTTTACTGAACAAAAACATTCCGTTAACTTTCGGCTGGCGGCGCTTCACTACGCCATTCCAGTCCCGCGCATCAGTCAGGCGTGTAAGTAGCCATTGCTCTGCGTGTGCGCGATGGATTGTATTCATTATAATGACAAGTGAAAAGAGCAAGGTGGTAGACGGTTACAATTTTTTTTTTTTTCATAAGTGTCTCGTCGATGGCGTTGATAGATATACGTGTACGAGGATAACATGTACTCGTAAGTGTTTTGCGAAATTAAATTCTTTAAATTGTACTGTCGGTTTGCAATTAGAGCGACACACGAGACACATCAGGCAACCCTCACCATCAGCATCTCGGCGAATACGGACAGCTCCGATCTACGACAACTCTCCGAAGACACTCCCGATCATTTTTGTTGCCGGCCGGTTGGCTCCTCATCTTTAATACAGCTCCCAGCCGGACTCAACAAAGCATATAGCTGCTTCCACGATTGGAAAGTCAGCTCCCCATCATGTCTGTGTACCATTCCGCCCTTACCATCATCACCACCACCACAACCACCACCACATCTGCACATACCCATCCTTTCGTTCCTTTCACTACTATATCTCTGTCTCATCCTTCCCCAATTATGTCATTGTCCCTCCCCATCTCTGACAACCCTGACAGACCCAGTATTCTGTACTCCCCCCCCCCCGCTACCTTACACCTCAGCGACCTGAAGAAAAAGATGAAGCCGCCTCTGCTACACCTGCCACGATTGGAAAGCAACCGCCGCACCATCACCGTCGAAACCACCACCACCACCACCAACAACAACAACAACATCTCAGGCCATGTACAGCTGTGTAATTCGCGGTGTGAATCCCACCATCTCCGACCGTGAAATACTCAGTGAACTCCACGCGGAAGGCGTCCCTGCCCGAAGAGCATGCAGGGTCCAGAACGTCTACGGTTCAACATACTTGGTCCGCCTCCACCCACCTACAGAAGATGACGTCCAGCGTCTCATCAGCACGGGAGCGAAGATATACTGCCAGCTACATCAAGTGGAACCTTCTCGATCCCCTCCGCAACCTCTCCCTGGCCATCCCGTCAACAACACACGTCGTCGCCCCGGCCAGCCAGGAATTACTCTTGTATATTAAATCAAAAGAGAGTCAGTATTAGTGTGAAGAGAAAGGCTGAATAAAATTAGCTAATGTTGATATTGACACTCTCACAACTCATGATTTGGTTCGAATAAGAAAAAATATTAATGCCACTCGATTACGTAAACTTCCGTAGTTGCCCAATAACTTCCAGCACAAACGGGTTGGGTATTTTTTACTTGTGAACAACTCTGGAAAGAATATGGCGGGTTTCTCATTTTCTGAAAGAGTCGGGAACTTTATTTATAGTCGGGACCTTCAAGAGTTGCCCTTCCATAAAATATATATAATTCATGTGGTAAATGAAGAAACTATTATCGTCGCTATAAGAGCTATCTATGTCGGTGCGACGTAAAGCAAAAAAACAAACAAACAAAAAAACAAAAAACAAACTAAAAACCTATTACCTATTGGTACCGCTGGAGGAGAAAACAGATTATTTTGCTTACCCATCAGAGGCTGCATCATCCATCTTCTTGCACTTGGTTAAAACCGACATGCATACCTCGTGTTCACGAGATAGAAATAATCACATACAGTATAATGTCACATAAACATCACTTACAGTGAGAACTTAGAAACACCAAGGAAATGAAATGCATGCCTTTGAGGCAGACAAGCTAAGCTTGACGGCTGATACGCAGGAGAGTAGAGACTTTATGTTGCACAGCACCCTTGAGCACTAAAAGCAACTTGTGGCACCGCTGACACGAGAAGTGCGAAGATTCTCAGCGAAGTGGCGGAAGTTTTGATATGGCCTGCCACGGTCTCCCTTTTCTTGTCCCTGTAAATGGGGGAGTGGGACGTGGGAGAACACATCCACAGTATTCCACCCCACACTCCCACTTAGCATTACATGATATTCAGACTATTCCTCACCACCTCGTCACAATTCATATAAACTATTGCTGACTTCTTCTTCTTCTTCTTTATCTGTTTACTCTCCAGGGTCGGTTTTTTCCTCGGAATCAACTCTACCGCCTCAGAGGAAGTGTCCTGGAACTTCAGACTCTGGATCGGGGGATAAAATTGGGGAGGATGGCCAGTACCTCACTCAGGCGGCCTCGCCTGCTATGCTGAAGAGGGGCCTTGCGGGGGGATGGGAAGATTGGAAGGGATAGACAAGAAAGAGGGAAGGAAGCGGCCGTGGCCTTAAATTAGGTACCATCCCGACATTTGCCTGGAGGGGATGTGGGAAACAACGGAAAACCACTTCCAGGATGGCTGAGGTGGGAATCGAACCCACCTCTACTCAGTTGACCTCACGATGCTGAGTGGTCCCCGTTCCAGCCCTCGTACCACTTTATAATTTCGTGACAGAGCCGGGCATCGAACCCGGGCCTCCGGGGATGGCAGCTAATCACACTAACCACTACTCACAGAGGCGGACATTATTGACTTCAAATGTAGTATAAATTCTCAGTACTGCAGTGCCTCCGTGGTTCCGGTGGCAACGCACCGGCCCCTAACGGTTGGGTTCCGTGGTTCAAATCTCGGTCACTCCATGTAAGATTTTGGGCTGTCACCTTTCATTCCAGCAATACTCTCCAATACTATTTCATTTCATCTGCCAGTCATTATTCATTGACCAAGAGGAGTGCGACAGGCTCAACGCTAGATGGGGGCTTCATTCATTCCATTCCCGACCTGATCGAAGTACTGGAATCAGGCTGTGGATTCGTTTGTTTCTCAGTATTGCACGCGCTATAAACATGTTATGTTGTATTTGTTCAGAATGTAGCCTGTGTTTATTGTTTATGTACTACGTTGGCATTGAATCAAATATCTATGTCTGCCGTAAACTAAAAAATAAATATGCCCCATTTTCATGCCTTATCCCTTATTCTCATGCTATAGCCATTCGCGTGTTAATTCTGGGATATGGGTTGGGATATAGTACCATATCTGAAATACTTATTTGATTATTGTTTGGTTGAAGGAGCTATACCAAATGAATGGAGAGTTGCTATAGTAGCCCCTGTGTATAAAGGAAAGGGTGATAGACATAAAGCTGAAAATTACAGGCCAGGCAGTTTGACATGCATTGTATGTAAGCTTTGGGAAAGCATTATTTCCGATTATATTAGGCATGTTTTCGAAATTAATAACTGGTTTGACAGAAGGCAGTTTGGGTTTAGGAAAGGTTATTCGACTGAAGCTCAGCTTGTAGGATTTCAGCAAGATACAGCAGATATCCTGGATTCAGGAGGCCAAATGGACTGTATTGCGATAGACCTATCTAAGGCATTTGATAGGGTAGATCATGGGAGACTACTGGCAAAAATGAGTGCAATTGGACTAGAAAAATGAGTGACTAAATGGGTGGCTATATTTCTAGATAATAGAACTCAGAGAATTAGAGTAGGCGAAGCTTTATCTGACCCTGTAATAATTAAGAGGGGAATTCCTCAGGGCAGTATTATTGGACCTATATGTTTTCTTATATATATCAATGATATGTGTAAAGAAGTTGAATCAGAGATTAAGGCTGTTTGCAGATGATGTTATTCTGTACAGAGTAATAAATAAGTTACAAGATTGTGAGCGGCTGCAGGAAGACCTCGATAGTGTTGTGAGATGGACGGTGGACAATGGTATGATGAAAAACGGGGTTAAAATTCAGGTTGTGAGTTTCACAAATAAGAAAAGTCCTCTCAGTTTTAATTACTGCGTTCATGGGGTGAAAGTTCCTTTTGGGGATCATTGTAAGTATGTAGGTGTTATTATAAGAAAAGATCTTCATTGGGGTAATCACATAAATATGATTGTAAATAAAGGGTACAGATCTCTGCAGATGGTCATGAGGGTATTTAGGGGTTGTAGTAAGGATGTAAAGGAGAGGGCATATAAGTCTCTGGTAAGACCCCAACTAGAGTATGGTTCCAGTGTATGGGACCCTCACCAGGATTACTTGATTCAAGAACTGGAAAAAATCCAAAGAAAAGCAGCTCGATTTGTTCTGGGTGATTTCCGACAAAAGAGTAGCGTTACAGAAATGTTCAAAAGTTTGGGCTGGGAAGATTTGTGAGAAAGGAGACAAGCTGCTCGATTAAGGGCCGGTTCTACCACCTACTGGTAAAGTAGCGCGTAATTTGCCCTCCGCGTAAAAGGATGTTTCCGTCCGACCACTCCCAGGTAGCGCTATCGGCAGCATAAATCGTCGTTACCCGGCGCGTAATTTCTCGGCCACTTCGAGGGCCCGATAAGACTTTACCTGCCGGGCAAGTTCTGAGAGCTGAACATTATTAGCTGTATTTCTGGTGATATGCAACTCAAATTAGCTTAGTATACTGAAAAAAACAGTGTACTGTAACAGTGATCGATATTGTATTGCTGGATTTTGAACATTAATGCTTCCCTTTAGTTGCAACGGTCACACCAGCCTCTCGCATCGGTAGCGCAGGGAACACATTTTATACGTTAAGCTTTTGTAAAGAAACTCTAAAAGACTGTAAAATCAAAATCTATTTGGAAATCATTTGAAATGGGCTTTAATTTTCTACTTTTTCAGTTTTCGGACACGAGATATATATTATTGTATGTATCCTACCTAACCCACGTGTTTTCGTAGTGTAATGGTTAACACGTTCGCTTCGTAATATGGAGTGTGAAGGTTCGAGTCTTTATTATGACGAATCTTTTTTATTTCCATTATTAGCGCTGTGTTAATCTGTATGCCTCTTTTCATACGTTCTTATCACAATATAATGTCTACTAGGAAAATTGCTTTATAGGTATGCTACCTATAGCAAGTGATGTTATGATTAATAGCACATAGGACTGTCGCCCAGGTAGCAGATTCCCTATTAGTTGTTTACATAGGCTTGTAAATTATTTCGAAGAAATTGGAAATTATTCCATTCCCGAATTCCTCTTCCTATGAATGGATATTTATCCCGATTAGTTCTTTATATTTACAGTACCTTCCAACTTTATCTTCATAAAGTTAAAAATTAAAATGAAATGCTTTATCAATAAATGGAAGCATCTGGAACTAAACGAGGTCACAGAACTAGTTGCAAATAGAACATCGCGGAGATACTTAATCAATTCACAGAAGCCTGCAGATAGAATGCTCAAAGGCAATAAGTCCGTAAAGAAGATGTGTGTGTATATACGTATATGGAAGCGCGTAAAAGAGAGTTAAGAACAACGGCAGGGAACGAAAATACACTTTAAAATGTAAATTAGAAATACGATGAAAACCTGCGTACCTTCTATTACGGAGCAAGCGACTTGACCAGTCTACTACGAGAATACCTTTCAAAAACGCTGCCTTGCCTGACAGGTTATAACTGGCGTAAGAAAATGTAATCTCAAGATTTTAATCCCAATTAGGTATTGATATTGAAGATCATAGATTAAAATCACGAAAGCTTGACATGAATCGTTGTCCATAACTCTTAAGACTCCCCTTATTAGGCTTTTTGGTGATAATCAGCAGACGCAAGCACAGGGAAATAAGACAATCGAAATGGGTTTCATGCATCTGACGATAGATAGCACCACACTCGAAAGCGAGAAATCGCTGAAAATCAGTCTAGCCAACTTCGTATATCGGTGTCTAGCTCCGGGTAGCTACCTAGCACTTGCGCGGAGGTGGTTGGACGCAAGCCAAAGTACCAGCCGATTTACACCTCCAGGTAGTTTACCTCCCGGGCAGCTGCCAGCCACTTTACCAGCAGATGGTAGAACCGGCCCTAAATGGTATGTCCCGAGCTGTCAGAGGAGAGATGGCGTGGGAGGACATCAGTAGACGAATAAGTTTGAGTGGTGTATTTAAAAGTAGGAAAGATCACAATATGAAGATAAAGTTGGAATTCAAGAGGACAAATTGGGGCAAATATTCGTTTATAGGAAGGGGAGTTAGAGATTGGAATAACTTACCAAGGGAAATGTTCAATAATTTTCCAATTTCTTTGCAATCATTTAAGAAAAGGCTAGGAAAACAACAAATAGGGATCTGCCACCTGGGCGACTGCCCTAAATGCAGATCAGTGGTGATTATTGACAAATGTTAAAAAGCTGGGCTGAGTGGCTGAGATTGTTGAGGCGCTGGCTTTCTGACCCAAACTTGGTAGGTTCGATCCTGGCTCAGTCCAGTGGTATTTGAAGGTGCTCTAATACGTCAGCCTCGTGTCGGTAGATTTACTGGCACGTAAAAGAACTCCTGCGGGACTAAATTTCGGCACCTCGGCGTCTCCGAAGGCTGTAAAAGTAGTAAGTGGGACGTAAAGCAAATAACATTATTATTATTATTATTATTATTATTATTATTATTATTATTATTATTATTATTATTATTATTATTAAATGTTACAAATGTCAAACGTGATCCTTTTACCGGCATGCGTGAAGCAACAAGACACTTCTGTTCAATTTGCGTTTTATTTGAAAAAGAAAGATACGCCTAATGTGTTTTTTTTATTCAACATTCTACATATTTCTTTTTAATCCATTTACTCTCCTGGGTTGGTTTTCCCTCAACTCAGAGAGGGATCCCACACCTATAGCCTCAACGGCAGTGTCTTGGGACTGAGACTTTGGGTCGGGGATACAATTGGGAAAGAGGACCAGTACCTCGTCCAGACTGCCTCACTTACTATGCTCAACAGGGGCCTTGTGGGGGATGGGAAGATTGAAAAGGATAGACAAGGAAGAGGGGAGTAAGCACCCGTGACCTTAAGTCAGGTACCAACCCGTCATTTGCCTGGAGAAGTTGTAAACCACGGGAAACCACTTCGAGGATGGCTGAGGTGGGAATCGAACCCCCTCTCGTACTCAGTTGACCTCCCTAGGCTGAGTCGAACCTATTCCAGCCTTCCTATCACTTTTCAAACTTCATAGCAGAGCCGGGAATCGAACCCGGGTCTCCACTACAATAAAGAGGCCCCGTACATTTCCACAATTAATATGCGATCGGTGTGTTACTTTTAAAACATTAAATACGTTAACTCTTTTAAGAACTCTCCTCGCTACTAAATAGGATTCTAAATATTATAAAATGCAGATGTATTAAAAGAATTCAATGGAAATTATGGAAATTCTACTGCAACAAACCTCTAATTAGTAGCCTACAGTATAACGATGCATTATTTTAAAAATATTAGTACATTGACTCTAAACTATTGTTTTAATTTGTTAAATGAATAATAATAATAATAATAATAATAATAATAATAATAATAGTAGTAGTAGTATGGCCTCAGCTACCGTGTGCAGACATTTCTATTTGACGCCATCTGGCTCTCTGCTCGTCAATTTAGACGTTCCGTTTTACCCTAAGCCCACTAGATGGCAGACCGAGTAAACCGAAACTCTCTTGGGCGTCTATGGCTGAGATTTAATGAATTTTGTCGGGTTAACACCGACTGTGTCACCAGAGATCTTTTACATGCCGACATCGTACGACATGGAGTGTCGAATGGGCTTTTTACCGCCCTTCAGAAATCCGACTACCCCTGCCGGGTTTAAACCCGCTATCTTGGGATCCGGAGGCCGACACTCTACCACTGACTTTTAGTGCCAGGAGTGTCCGAGGATATTCTCCGCTCATTTGGTGCAGATCTATATATTTGACGCCCTTGAGTGACCTGAATGTCTGGATGTGAGGTGGTGATGCTGCTGCTAATGATGTTGATGATGATGAGGAAGAGGAGGGTATAGGGAGAAGGAGAAACTCGCTGTCGGGATATAGCCTACTCAAGTGGAATAACACCAAGGGGTCTGTTCAAGGCTTAACTTCTCCATCCGAAGGATGAATCACCGTCAACAGCGTCATATGCTCTTATTCCATATGGACACCGTGAAGAGGTTTGGAATTGATCAAGGATTTTGACACGCAATCTATTGATTAGAAATTGCATACTACCACCTCTCCTGCCCTACCGCCCGATGGTGATTTTTCCACCAACAGGACTCGAACCGGCTAACCAAAGTTCCAGTTCGTTAAAGACTTAACATCGTAACGATCATGCCCGCCAGACGGATTAAACATGTGAGTAAGATAGGAGTGAGATTTTTGGTATATTTGCACAGTTTTTAGAATATGTTCCTGTCTATTCTCTATGGGCTGATACTGATTTGCACCAATGGTCGGACGAATTTAGAAACGTCCACCATTCGTCGACCCCAAGTTTTATTGAGTTGCACCGATGATCAACTTTGTGGTAATAAGATAATGTAGACAAAGTAAAATATTCAAAATATATTTCCAATATTGACATACTTGGTCTGACACAAAACAGATCTCCCTTCCAGGGGGGGGGGGGGGGTGCACACTCCTTTCGGGAGGCTGTATGCTGTGAATCCCTGACGTGTGAGACCAATTCGTTTTGTCACTAACCAGGACGTGTGCAGACCAAATCAATTTTCTCCGAACTCAAAACATGGTATTATAACGTCTAAATTAACATGATCCATTTTAAGAGGAGCCCAAGTTTGTGCCTTATTTTACAGTGACCGAAAGACTTTTAAAGAACAAGGACTTGATATTTTAGCCATTATACAATTTCACCTATTTCTTCTTAGGTGATACCTTTATCTTTTAATTTTAAATAGTATTTAAGCTCTAGCTGATGATTTCCACGATATGACGAAACATGTACTAGTTGACTGAAATAATTGTATTGTATTTATAAGCTGTACATTATGCGAGGCCTTGAAAAAGGCTTTCATAGTTTTTATTACGTAGCAACTAAAGTACGCGGGGCATTAAAATTATTATAATTGCGATTAAGACTATGGCATCGGAGTAAAACAAACACTCTTGAAACTGACCACTGATGTGATTTATTACGTAAAGGGCTGGGTCTGACCTCGGTGCATCTCAGTGAATGAGTCTGTTTTCTCTGCGTAATAGTTTCCTTTCTGTTGTTATTAAGACAATCAATTAATTAGTAGAGATACTGATGAAAACGCCAAGCAAGTAAACCCTGTGCATTCTCTTAGTTCGCATGGCTCTTCTTGGCATGTGTGTAGATGTGTGAAGAGTTCAGTAAGAGGGTAGGATGTCTCGGGCATGTGATAATTAACTGTGGAAAAACCCGCGAGGGTAATAAATTACTACGCAGCGTGATAAAAAAATGGAAATTACATCTGAGTTAAGAGGCGCTTCAAGATAACTTGGCTCCTCCAGTGAATAGCACTGGAACAGAGATAATGTGGTATTGTTTTTACTAAAGAACAGACTTCTCTTTGTTCACATTTTATTCTCCGCGTATTCACTTTTACATAACTTACATTCAGATAAGTGACAAACTGTTCCATAGTTCTACATTAGGCGGGACAGTGGAAGTACTGGGACAGACTTTTAAACAGCACAAAAATGCAGGTAGTCATTTTGTTCACGCCTACTTATGTATAATTACGTTAGCAAACTTTCAAGCTTTTCGTTTTACGTGACTGTTGATATGATTATAAAGACATTAAATTCGCTTTGACATGTATAACATTTCTATAGAGATTTGGGGTAGAATATTACCAGCCGGGTGAGCTGAACCTAAGTTCCTTAAAGAGGGGCCATTACTCTTTCACCCACCACGTTGTCCTGGCTTGTGACAGGCAGAATCTGGCCTTCCGTACATGGAGCATAGGGCTCTAGTTATATGATATCCATTACGTGATCATGGCGTGCTCGAATTGCTCATTGTATGGATACGGATGCTCAGCGAGAAAGCTAGTAACGGAGTGAGATGAGCTGCTGGCCCCTCTGGCAGCTTTGCTGTGAGTGTCACTGTTGCCTCCGATGGCCACCACTAGAGAGAAATGGAGGGTTACATATGTTCCACGTTGGAGTGACCACCTGGAAACTAACACTCGCACATTCGCCGTAAAGGTCAATGATCAAGATCTAGCACTTTTGTTTCAATTGGCTTTAAGTCTCACCGACACAGATAGGTCTTATGGCAACGATGTGATAGGGAAGTGCTAGAAGTAGGAAGGAGTCGGCCATGTCCTTAATTAAGGTGCAGCTCCAGCATTTGCTTGTTGTGAAAATGGGGGAACTAGGGAAAATCATCTTCAGGACTACCGACAGTGGGGTTCGAACTTACTACTTCTCAAATGCAAACTCTAAGCCTCGCGCTTCTTATCGCACGGCCAACTCTCTCTCAGTACCTAGTGAAAAAGTAGCTTCGTCTGTTACGTAGATCCTACCTGCAAACCGATGGTGACGTTGGTCAGGAAGTGCGTGCAAGAGTGAGCGCAGGACGGTGTGTATGGAAAAGATTTGGAGGACTGCTGCACGGTTGGTTTATGTCGATTTACCTCACATGAAGTCATCTTATGATTCGTCCGTTGGCACGGAATGGGACTGGGATCTATTCGGCTGCCACAAAACTGTCCGACAGAGGGTGGCAGTTGTTCCCATCCAGAATAAAACAAGAGAAGAGCAGCTGTACTCTAGTTTACGGTACCTACAACATCACCGTCAAGGACAAGTGCCCCCGCGGAATTAGAAGACAACAGCCATAAAGATCAACCGGCTTGAACCGGGGGTTGCGTATGATCACGTAAAATGGCGCTCTGTATCATTGATATGCGCCATCTACCTCCCACCTATCTCCGAAGAGATAAGTGGTTTGAAAGTTGCCGATACCGGTGCGCCTTTGCGCTCCTCTGTCGGCTTGTGTGTTTTGTTTGTTTGAGGAATTTGACTTAATTTGTTTTAATTTTGTCGATTTGGAAATTATTTTAGTTTTAGAGTGTTTAGTATGTTTAGTGAAAGTATTATGCTGTAATTTGGCTCGATTTGTTTCACACGTGATTAGTCGGCACAGCAATTCTTTATGAGAAGCGGTATGTGGTTAGGCTCTGATGGTTGCCCATCCAAGTTCCAACCATGCCGGATGTTGCTTTTGGGACTGCAAATGGTCGATGCCGTATATAGTGTGCTTGTATACATTTTAGTGCAGTTGTTGGGTGTTTTCAAATTAGCAAATTATTTATCGGTTTTAGCGGTACACACGCCTCGACTTGTTGTGGTTCCAGTGCTTTCACGTTTTTGGTGTGCTTTAGTTAGGAGGGAGTGAGAACTGTGAGTGGGAACTTGGTGGGTGTTTATGTATTTGGTTTGTTTTTGTGGGGAGGAAGGGGTCTGGTTAGGTCGGGTAATTAATGCATTGTTGGTTGTGGAATGATTTGGGAATTAGGCCGTAAAATGACGCTCATCGATCTGAACAGAGTGTCCTGTACCTGCGGGAAGAAGACTGAATGAGCAATAAAAATCTCATCACGACTAGACGTATGGCGATATCTTTGTGAGATGAACGTAGAGTATTAAAAAGAGTGACAGAAGATAGCGATGCAAGAAATTATTTTTTAGGATGGAACCTAAGCAAGTAAGCTTGTGGTTTTAAGTGGCTGTTGACATCACGATTCGAACCACATGGATGTGATATTCAAATAGAAATCCCAGCTGCATAGGCAGTGGAAATGGCACTTGGCTACCACACCCCTGGAAAGAACCTGTTCTGCATAGTTGGCAGTGAGGAAAAAGAACACCTCACTGTGAAGGCGCTCAAGTACCTCTTGTCGCTAACCAGTAGTTTGGTGGTGGATATGTTCCCTTCTTCCCAAATTTTGATTTTAAAATTAGGTACCGCAAGGTGATTAACGCAAGTCAGGATTTGAAACGGCATCTTGCATATTGAACCTGACTTCAAGAAACTAAGTACATCAAAACGAGTTCAACCCTCTCATTAACATTTCCACTGGTTAGAGATCAGCGTAACAGTTATTAGATAGCATACTGTAAATGAATATTACAATTATTTCTTTAAATACTCGATGATAAATAATTAATATAACGTATACTTATTTGTTCCCTACGAATATTGTCAAATCCAACCTTTAGTGTTGTAATTTATCTTTCCTAACTTATTACTTTACTTCTACTATTTTACGTAAACATATGCAATGGACAAATATATAAGAAACACCTATACAGTATTTCGAAATCAAGAGGTACAATTTATAGATATCAGTTCAAAAGGGGTGCGTAAGTGTGAAAGACGCTGGAATAGACAGCACTAGAGGGCTTTCATGTAAAAAAGGAAGGTATTTGCAACAACGTGCTCATTTTTTGTACTGGTGCACACTTTCGCCACCGATGTCACTATCCCCAGAAACAATCGAAGCATGTTCATGTTTTCCTCATAGCCGATCACAAATTGTGTGCACATAAATCTATAGCAATATTCATATAACATGATAGTAGAGGAGCAATGACAGTTCAACTCCCAAGCATCAGCATTTTTTTTTGAGTCAGCACCCGAGGTCTAGTAGTGTAGCTGTGCGGGTTCTGACCCGAGGTCATTGAGCCCCTAGTATAGTAGTTGTGCAATGTCTATTTTACGGATTTGCATAGGAGAGCAAGCCTAACCTCACAGGCACGATCTTGGAGGGACCTAATCTCAGTTTTACGACTAGATGCTCTTCCCGACGCCTAAGAGAGCGAGCCTAAAATCAAACCTAACCACATGGAGGAACCTAACCTCAGTTTTACGGGCAGATGCCCTTCCCGACCTAAATTGCGCAAGATGGAGGCTATACAAAGACGGCCTAGGGACTCTTGCGCAACATGTCGGCGATACATAGCCTCTTATGAGACGGCCCAAGGGCTACTGCGCAAGATGGCGGCTATATATAGGCTCTTATAAGACGGCCCAGGGTCGCTTGCTTAAGATGGCGGTTCCTCTTATGAGACGGCCCAGGGGTGCTTGTGCAAGATGGCTGCTGCTCTTATGAGATGGGCCCAGGGGCGCTTGCGCAAGATGGTGGCTATACAAAGACGGCCTAGGGGCACTTGCGCAAGATGGTGGCTATACATAGGCTCTTAAGAGATGGTCCAGGGGCACTTGCATAAGATAGCGGCTATGAATGGGCTCTTATCAGGTGGCCTTGGAGCGCTTGCGCAAGATGGTGGCTATACATCGGCTCTTAAGAGACGGCCCAGGGCCACCTGCGCAAGATGGCGGCTATACAAAGATGGTCTAGGGGAGCCTGCGCAAGATGGCGGCTATATATTGGTTCTTATGAGGCGGCCTAGGGGCACTTGTGCAAGATGACAGCTATACATAGGCTCTTATGAGGCGGCCTTCGGGCACTTGCGAAAGATGACGGCTGCTATCATGAGGCGGCCTAGGGGCTCTTGCGCAAGATGGCGGCTATAAATAGGCTGTTATGAGAGGGCCAAGGGGCGATTGCGGAAGATTGCGGATATACACGGGTCTTATGAAGAAAGCTGGCCAAGGGGCTACTGCGCAAGATAGTGGCTATGCATAGAGTCTTATAGAGAAACCTGCCTTAGGGGAAAGACAGGACTTAAGGAGACGGCCTAGGGCGCTTTTGCAAGTTGGCGGCTATAATCAGGCTCTTATGAAGAAAGCTAGCCTAGGGGCTTCTCCGCAAGATGGCGGCTATTCATAGGCTCTTATAGAGAAAGCTGGCACAGGAGAATCATAGGATTTAAGGAGATGGCCTAAGGGCGCTTGCATAAGACGGCGGCTATACACAGGCTCTTATGGAGAAAGCTAGCCTAGAGGCTGCTGTGAAAGATGACGGCTATATACAGACTTTTATGGAGAAAGATGGGTCAGGGGAGACATAGGACTTCAGGGGACGGCTTAGGGGCACTTGCGCAAGATGGTGGCTATACACAGGCTCTCATGGGGGAAGCTAGCCTAGAGGCTACTGCGCAAGATGGCGGTTATACGAAGACTCTTATGGCCTCTTTCTCCTCCTCCTCCTCCTCCGACGGAACACAGTCGCCCTACTCCTCCTCCTCCTCTTTCTCCTCTTCATCCGTATGGCAAACGGGCCAAAGGGCAATAAGGCTCCTCCCCTTCCTGACAAAAGGGCAAATAGTCCAAAGGACACCTCCTCCTCATCCGTAGAGGAAAAGGGAAGAAGGGCTCCTCCTCCTCCTGTAAAAAGGGCAAATGGGCACCTGATTTACATCCGTTGGGCAAAAGGGCTTCTTCTTCCTGGCAAAAGGGCAAAAGGGCTCCTCCTCCTGACAAAAGGGCAAAAGGGCTCCTCCATATAGTCACCGATGTTAGCTCAATCTCTCCTCCTACGGACATATTCCTTACTGAATTGAATGAACGTCACATCAGAAACAAATATACTTACCTTATGTAGCATTGTCCTCGACGCA
Organism: Anabrus simplex; assembly: GCF_040414725.1. Taxonomy (NCBI): domain Eukaryota; kingdom Metazoa; phylum Arthropoda; class Insecta; order Orthoptera; family Tettigoniidae; genus Anabrus; species Anabrus simplex. The sequence continues at coordinate 139,388,825 of NC_090267.1, forward strand.
TAAGTTTTTCGATTGAGGAGGGAACCGTAGGAGGAGGAGGCGGTAAGGAGAAGGTAATATTTTTTTCTATTACAATCAGCATGAAAAAATATTGTAGGATAAGCAAATGCCGTATCAGACAAGACAAAATCTAGTTACAGAATGCAATTGCAAAAATATAGAATTAACGTGCTATATGTCTTCATTAGACAAGACAAAACATGTTGACTATTAAACAGAAAAACTTTTATCGCTACTGTGCTGTATGTGTCTATTCGACAAGACAAAGCACGTTCAATCCTGTTACACTAGAATTCATTTTAGGATAAGGTAATGCTATATATCTTTATCCGACAAGCCAAACCATATTGACTATTAAACGCTTCTGTGCTGTATGTTTCTATTCGACAACACAAGTTACAATTAGCACACACTAGAATTGATTGTACAATACAAAACATGTTGGCTGTTAGTGTTCAGAACAGGAAAACTTATAACGCAAAACGTTATGAGATTAATCGCGCTGTTGATACAAACGCACTTCTACGCAATCAGTGCGCACACATAGAATTGCAAATGTTGTATATCTCCATCCGACAAACTTCTTCTTAATCACTGCAGATAAAATGATTTTAGTTACTACTTAGCAGAGGATACCTTTGTCCTAAGGAGATGGATTTTGCGGGATTCGAACTCATGCAACAGAGAAAAAAATGTTTAGTTACCGTTACTGAACAAAAATCATATTACTGTGCAGATAAAATGATTTTACTAATTAGCAGGGGATACCTTTGCCCTACATCATATTGTGTTAAGGAGAAAAGTCATGGATTCAAACCCTGTCCTAACACAATAAAAAGCCATGGGATTCAAGCTTTGTTCACACGGAAAGGAATAGAAGTGTACTTCCTCTTAAATCACTACCGTCATGCAGATAAAATGAGCTGTAAGAGGGATCGGAAATGTATATTGTTAACTTACCTTGATTTTAGGGACGACTACTCTCGCGACACTCTTTTTTAGTCGACAGGTGTTTTGAATTGATGTAACCTGGAAGGATTTACTTCTACAAATAGAACCCTCAGTCTTATTAACTAGGACTGAATGCTGACACTTACAACAGGTGTTTTGCGTTTAGAACACTGAATGACTGATTGAAACATGTTACGAACATAGATTTAAACACCAGAGTTATTTCATGGCCTACTGTAATGTTTACAAGACTATAATCGAACGCTATAGTCGATGCCGACACCTACAACAGGTGTTTTGTGTTTAGAATACTGATTGGCTGATTGTAACATGTTATGAATATAGATTTAAAAACTAGAGTTATTTTATGGCCTACTGTAATGTTAGCAAGGCTAGAATCGCACACTCACATGCACACACACACACACACACACACACACACACACAATATGGAATTGCAAATATTGTATGCCTCTATCCGACGTACAATTGTACTTCATCTTAAATCAATACTACTGTGCAGAGGCAATGATTTTACTACTTAGCACTTAATACCATGAATAATCTTTGACATCCTTCCCACTCTTAGCCCATCTCTGTCCCATCGCCGCCATAAGACCTATCTGTGTCGATGCGACGTAAAGCAAATAGCAAAAAAATGTTACATCTAGAAATGGAAGTTTACATTACTAAATAATTTTGAAACCTTCCCCTTAAACTCGCTTCCTGAGTCTATTACAGGCTTATAAAACGTCTGCCATTACCTTGAGCTGGTAGACCTTCTGGAGGTGGACGAGGCAAGCGCCCTCCCCCCCTGGTTTTGAAGATGCCTCAATATCCCCCTAACGGGGTCTCATGATAATACTTGAAGGTCATATGCATAAGAACAGTTGGAACTACTACATTCATCTTCTGATCATGCCTCGAATGACAACACAGAACCCCATTCCTCAGAACATAAAGGATAACATGTTCCCCAGAAGAAGGGATTTCCATAATAGGAGCCAGCACTAGATCTTCCCGTTGATATTTCTCGATATCACGGAATAAATTAGGGGCATTTGTCAAAATAGCACCAACACGAGAAGGTATGGAAATAGAAGGAGACGAACATTCCTCCTGCCCAATGGACTCAATGTCACCTGAAAACATGCGGCTTAACTCATTTAAAAGCTACCGATATTGTAGAACAAGTGGATGTTCAAAGCTGAAATGCGGCTGTCAGAGCGATATTGAGGCAACTGAATGTTTAATTTGTAATATTGTTTATCTTACAGTTTTAGTCGCAAGGTTGTATGCACCTTCCTTTAGTGCTAGGCAAAGACTATGGTGCCAGCTTATTTTTGGAAGTAGAAAAGTATCTTAGCAGACCCATGGGCTTTTAAATCTTGCCTTTGTAATTGTGTCTTTACGTTGCGTGTTGTATCTTGCCACATGTTAAGTACATTATTTCCCAAAAATTACCTGGTGCCAATTGGTAATCGTATAAATCGGGAAACCCTCCCGTTCAAGCCTGTGTTCTAACAGTATCTTAAGCTATGAGGGCTGGTTCCCTCCGATATGTTTTATGGCGTTTGTGAATTAAGTATCACGCAATCATGTTCTTATTGTATGTTATGTAAAGTGTTATGTTAAACTGAGCTTATTCCAAGCTTCAAGGAAACATGTTAACGAAACAAAGCAAATTGAATCCCCTTGTGTAATAAAGCTTTGGCATTGTGAATTTCTAGTGCTTATTTGTCCAGCTCCTAAGGCCCACCGCTTCTTTTAAATTTCGCTACCGGCCAATTTCCGGTATAAAACTAGTAGCAGAGAGTGTTTGAATGTGGCTGGCCTGGTACCAACCGGTTTAAGAACCATGGAGAGGGGTGTACCCTGGGGGAACTTCCATCACTGGCATCCCTGAATTTGCCCCATTTCATGGTACAATGGCTACTCGAAATATAGCCTACTCTCGGGCTCTCCGGAAGGAGGAACTCTTGTATGAATTAGCTGTTCGTCGCTTGGAATCCAGAGGCACTCTTAAAAATGACGAGGCATTGTTAAGGTCTAACTTAGATAAAGTAATCTCCGTGCCCCACCTTGCTAACGGCGAGGTTGGTGGAGCTGTCTCCATGATTGAAGCTAATTTGGCTGACATTCTTTCAGTAATGGACTTTCTGAGAGTGATGTGGCATCTAACCACCAACTTAGAAGGGTACAAGGTCGCCTCACTCATTATGTTCACTGGATTGAAAACCTGCTTTCTTTTTTGAAGGAGGAAATAAGGAACGAAATCAAGGATTAGAAACTAAAGCTGTTAGTCTTTTAGAGAAGGTCGATTCATGGCTTAGTAAGGTGGCCGTTAAGAACAAATCCGCCCCTCTTGGTTCAGCCGTAGGTGAAGATGACTTGGTTAAACGTAGAGAGTATTCAGAAGAGTAGTCTCCGCCGAACGAGGTCGCCATGCGGACTCCCTGCGTACTGGGAGTGATTCTTCTTCGTCTAAGGTCCCAAGTATCCCTCCGTCACGTAATCCATGGAATGCAAGGAAATGTTATGTCTGCGGCTCGTTAGAGCATTTGCGAAACTCCTGTCCTTTTCGACCTTCTGACGCACGATCTTCTGTGTGAACACTAGCACAAGTGACATACGTAGGACCGGTACGTTGGTTTGCTTCAAGTGTGGTCTCGCTGGTCACTTGGCAAGAAATTGTCCGAGAACTTTGAGTTCCAGTTGACTAGGTCAGGGGGCAGTCGTGGATTTTTACACTGATTAACCCCTGTGTGACAATCATGATAAAAGTCTGCCGAAACATCAGGCTTCTATTAAGTGTCCGGTAGAGTGTTTAAGGATCTCGCCCTATGTTAAATGTTATGTTCCTTTTATTAAAGCTGAAGTTGGTAACGAATCTCTGTCTGCTCTGTTAGACTCTGGCAGTGTGGTTTCCCTCATTAGTGAGAAGTGGCATGCTGCCCATAAGTCTATTTGTAAGTTTTCGGAGTTAGAACCTGTGTCTTTTTCTTGTGTATCGGCTAAGTCTTCGAACGTAGAGATTAGGGGTTTGGTTAGAGCCAAAATCCGCATTTCTAATTTTTCTTTGAAGTTTCCATTTTATGTAGTTGTAAATTTGTCGTGTCACGTCATCTTGGGAACATTTTTTTCTTATTCTGGATTGATTTTGGAATTCCAGAATCGCACTTGTTCCTTTGAGTTTTGTGATTCGGTAAGAATTCCGCTAAGTATTTTTAATTCTTCTTCAGTCCATTCTGTTACGCCCCCTCAGAGCGAGATGGTGTGTGACCTTAGCCATCTGCCTGAGGACCAGACACAGAGTGTGAGGGAGATATATGACGCCTTTTCTAATGTTTTCTCCGAGAAATTGGGAATAACTAACGTTTCGGACTATAAAATCGAAGTCTCTGATTCGACTCCTGTTAGAATTCCTCCTTATCAATTGTCCCCCCTAAAATGAAGGTCTTGAATGAGAACATTAATAAGATGCTCGATCATGGAATTATCCGGGCTTCTACCTCGGCCTACTCCTCGCCCATTTTTCTCGTCCCTAAACCTCAGGGCGGGTTCAGGTCTGTTCTGGATTATAGGTTGTTAAACAAAAATTATATTATAGTCGGTTCCTCTCTTTGATTTGCACTAGTGCTTTTCTTAGTTTTGGAAGGCCCGCTATTTTGCTGTCTTAGATTTGAATCAAGCTTACTATCAGATTCCCCTTACTGAAGAATCGTGTCAAGTGACGCCCTTTGCCACCGACTGGAATTTGTACGAATTTTGTCGGCTGCCTTCGGGCGCAACGTTGCTCACGAGACTCGTGGATAAGATCTTTCCTGACGTCGAGTTCAGTTATCTCTGTCATTATTTGGACGATTTAGTCGTCTCTCCTGAAAGTTTTGAGGAGCACCTCTTACGTCTTAAAAAGGTATTGATCTGTCTCCGTAAGGCTGGGCTCATTGTCAAGCTCTCAAACGTTTCTTTTGTGAGGCCTCAAGTGCCATTTCTTGGGCATATAATCTCTCCGGAAGGTGTTTCGTTCGATCTATCTCGTACTCAGGCCATTCGGGAGATATGTCCTCGCAAGGACGTGAAAGGGGTTGCTCGTTTTGTCGGCATGATACACTTTTTCCGGAAGTTCATCCCGGATTTTGCTAAGCGCGCTGCTCCACTTAACTCCCTCCACCGGAAAGGGGTTCAATTTCAGTGGGGCCTGTCAAAACAAGCTGCTTTCGAGGTTAAGTAAGCTATTTCTAATACCCCTGTCTTAGCCATCCCAGACTTTTCGAAAACGTTTATCGTTCATTCAGACGCTTCTTCCTCCGTAGTCGCCGCGGTTTTGATGCAGAACTCCGAGTTTGGGAGCCGTCCTATTGCTTATGCATCTAGAACACTTTCTCCCCTTGAATCTAAGTACTCGATATATGAGCTTGAGGGATTGGCCGTATTATTTGCCCTCGAGAAATTTTGAATGTATTTGGACCATGTGAAATTTGAGCTTGAGACTGACAACCAGACGCTGAGCTGAGTATTGGGTAGGGCCATTTTGTCCGATGCTTCTCCCCTATACCATGATATTGCTAAGCTTCATGATGAAGACCTTGTGTTAGGACCGGCAAATCAAGAGTTAAAGGAAGGGAAGCTGGTCTCTCATGATGTATTGAGAAGTGGGGTTCTTTGTTGTCCTTCTCGCCACGATCAGATGAAGTAGGTGGTGGTGCCCGCCGTCTTGGTACCAATGATATTAGAATATCATCATGAAACTCCCCTTGTTAGTCATCAAGCAGTATTCAAAACGAGAGAAAAATTAGGGAGCATTTTATTTGGAAAGGGATGGATGGAGAGGTTCGCGAACTGGTTAAGACCTGTAATATCTGCAGAATTAGTAATCCGGCGCTTACGGTTCACCTCTCTCAGGTCAAAACGGCATAGTTTCCTTCCTTGCCTGAAGTTTGGACCCCTTTATTTGCCTTGTTCCGAGTTACTTAAGGATGGTTTCCTAATGTTGTGTAGGCGTGTTACTATTTAGTCTTAATCACGAGGCGTTAAGAACTGCTTAATTGTTTGAGTGTAATTTTGTTTTTTCTGCCTCACGCCTTCCTTCCTGGATGTTTCTTCACTACCTAGTTCGTCCGCTCGTTACCTCCATGCCGGTACCTAATCACGTCCAGTAGTCTGACTCGGTGCCTTCCTAACGGTACATTGGAAATATACTGTCGGCTCAGTATTTACTGTTCCAGCGCTCTGGACAACCCATTTTGTCCTAGCTCTTCGGGTGGGCCCTCAATGGACCGGGCTGGTGTGTACTGCGTCTCCCAGAGCCGATGTTATTGGCTTATTATAAACTTCTTCTTCTGTATACGGAGCCGTGTTTGTTCGAGTTCGCACTTCCCTGGTGCTGATCAACTCGTCAGTGGAATATTACTCTGCTCTTAGCGTGCTCAGTTGAGGGACCGTTCGGCATTTCTATGTACATGGACTTCGTCCAGCTGGGTCAAATCTGCATCCGCTTATTTCGCCGCCAGCTTTCTCTGTGCATCCTGGACCTGCAGTCAGGGACGCTTTCCCTGGTTTGGCGAGCAATAAAATATGCGCTGTGTTTGGTGGTTCGTTAAACTGCTTGCTCAAGATTCCTTAAGTGTGACTGAACATAAACTGTCTTCTAAAGGCTATTCCTTACCCGACTTCCTCCTTAAGGCGGAGAGGTCTGCGCCTGGGGAAATCTTCCCCGACCCCTGTTTTCGTTTTATTTAGCCTGTCCAGGCTCTAATTGTACGAGCAAGCTCTGTATTTGAATCTGTCTCTTTTAACTGTGTATGTGTTTTGGTGTATCCCTTACTTGGTTCTCAGGTTAGCTTAGCCTTAATAACGTATTATTCCCCGTATGTTTAATTATGGCTCCAGAGTAAGTGGAATTGTCCCGCTCTGGGGCGCTTGCCCCTCAAAACTCGTTCCCTTCTCTTGGCTCCATGTCCTTGGGCTACGCCCCGTGCACTTCTGCTTCTTGAGCTTGAACGCGGCATATTACGGGCAAGTCTCGTGAGAAGCTCGAACTGGGTACCCTTGGCATCAAGGTAAGAGACGAGATTATTAGATTCCCCCGGCATGTTACGAAGAAAGCAAGGTTTTGAGGTAATTGAAGTGGTTTATGAGGGAAGGTATATATATTTGTATGTGTAAAGTCAATTATGATTAATGCTTATAAGAGTTTATCCACTGGTTTTACGTAAGGCTAAGGTTGTTTGCTTCTTGCACCATGGATTTTTATGAGGCATGCTTAACTCCTTGAATGGGGACACATAAACTGTAAAGACCCTGTTCACGATTTTTAAACCACGAATTATAAAGTGGTCTTTTCATGATCTCATGTTTTATGCACCTTCCTTTAGTACTGGGCAAAGAGTGTGTGGGGCCAGTTTATTTTGGGAAGTAGAAAAGTCTCTTAGCAGCCATATGGGATTTTAAATCTTGCCTTTGTAATCTTGTCTATACGTTGCGTGTTGTATCTTGCTACATGTTAAGTACATTATTTCCCCAGAATTATCTGGTGCCAATTGGTAATCATATAAATCGGGAAACCTTCCAGTTCAAGCCTGTGTACTAACAGTATCTTAAGGTATGACGGCTAGTTCCCTCCGATATGTTTTATGGCGTTTGTGAATTAAGTATCACGCAATCATGTCCTTATTGTATATTATGCAAAGTGTTATGTTAAACTGAGCTTATTCCAAGCTTCAAGGAAAAATGTTAACGAAACTAAGCAAATTTAATCCCCTTGTGTAATAAAGCTTTGGCATTGTGAATTTCTAGTGAAGATGGTTTTCCCCGTTTCCCATTTTCACACCAGGCAAATGTTCGGGGTGTACCTTAATTAAGGCCACGGCCGATTCTTTCCCACTCCCAGACCTTCCCTTTCCCTTCGTAGCCAGAAGATCTATCTGTGTCAGTGCGACGTAAAGCTAATTTTGCAAAATAAATAAATAAATAAATAAATAAATAAATAAATAAATAAATAAATAAATAAATAAATAAATAAATAAATAAATAAATAAATAAATAAATAAATAAATAAATAAATAAATAAATAAATAAATTCCCATCTCAGCCATCCTGGAAGTGGTTTTCCGTGATTTTCCACTTCTCCAGACAAGCTGTTTGGGTTGAAGTTACATTTCATAACATAAAATACCTATTTGCATGTTTCTATACGCCACCCCGTTCTTATCTCAACTATTCTGAAGCTTTTCTTTCCTCTGTGCTTAAAGCCGTGCATTCCAAAGATAACAGTGTCATACTAGGAGACTTTAATCTGTCTGTCTCCTGGATTTCCCCTTCATTAGGTCAGCCTTCTAATAGCCTGGACAAATGGTATAGGGACCACTATATTACTGGACTGAACTTTAAACAGCATGTCTTGGAAAACACCTGCGGAAATAGTCTTCTTGACTACCTGCTTTCCTATAACGAGCCCTCATCTGTTTCTGTGGGACGAAATATTTTTAACTCCAACCACAAGTCCGTTGAACTAACTTTCACTCTCACCCCTCCCCGTGCTCCGAGATGCCATCGACCTGTCCTTAGGAGATCTGTGCCTGTGTGGCGTAAAGTTGACTGGCAGACTGTGAGTCGTACCCTGTCCCTTTTACCATGGCATTTGTTGCATGTGGATGAAGTTCAAGATGCGGTGGACTTATTTTATGACTGGACGCTTGCTGTGATCCGTGACCTCATTCCTACTCGTTCGATGTCCAGAAAATTCCCCCCATGGAAGAAGAGTGATGCTAAAAGTGCTGAACTCAAAAAATCGGTAGCCTGCAGACAATGGAAGAATGCGCCCTCCGAGAGAAATAATCAAATATTCTCTGACCTTCTCAAACACCACAAGTATTTATTAAGGCGGGATTACTCAGAGTGTATTAACGGAGCCTGCCTTGAAGTAAGACACAACAGTAAAAGTTTCTGGTCACTTATAAATAACAGAAGAGACAACAAACGAATACCGGAAGTGGTAACTTGCGACCATTCTGTAGCCAGTGGAGCAGATAGACTTGAATTATTCAATGAATATTTTACCTCTAATTTTGTTAAACCTGTGCAGTATGCTGATTTTCCTAAAATCAAACCTGTTACTTCCCATAGCCTCAGTAATATTTGTACCACTGAATCGGAAGTGTACTCCCTACTTTCGTCTTTGTCAGAAAATAAACTAACTGGTCCTGATGGCCTCAGTCCTATCTTCCTTAGGAATACAGCAGTAAGTCTTTCATACCCTATTAGTGTGATATTCAATCGGTGCTTCTCAGTCGGCTACTTTCCGAGCTCCTGGAAACTTGCTTATATCACACCCGTTCTTAAAAGTGGGCAGAGACCGGATATCGCAAATTATCGCCCGGTCTCTATATTTTCCTAAAAAGTAATTATGATCGGTGGAAAACGGTAAATAAAAATGTAAACAGACTCTGGGATGGGTTTAAAGAAATTGTTGAGGAATGCGAAAACAGTTTTGTACCATTAAGGGTGGTAAGGAATGGTAAAGACCCACCTTATTATAATAGAGAAATAAAGAGACTAAGAAGGAGGTGCAGACTGGAAAGAAATAGAGTTAGAAATGACTGTGGAAGTAAGGAGAAATTGAAGGAACTTACTAGAAAATTGAATCTAGCAAAGAAGGCAACTAAGGATAACATGATGGCAAGCATAATTGGCAGTCATACGAAATTTAGTGAAAAATGGTAGGGTATGTATAGGTATTTTAAGGCAGAAACAGGTTCCAAGAAGGACATTCCAGGAATAATTAATTAACAACGGGAGTGTGTATGTGAGGATCTTCAAAAGGCAGAAGTATTCAGTCAGCAGTATGTAAAGATTGTTGGTTACAAGGATAATGTCGAGATAGAGGAGGAGACTAAGGCCAAAGAAGTAATAAAATTTGCACATGATAACAATGACATTTACAATAAGATACAAACGTTGAAAACTAGAAAAGCGGCTGGAATTGATCAGATTTCTGGGGATATACTAAAGACAATGGGTTGGGATATAGTACCATATCTGAAGTAATTTGATTATTGTTTGGTCGGAGGAACTATACCAGATGAATGGAGAGTTGCTATAGTAGCCCCTGTGTATAAAGGAAAGGGTGATAGACATAAAGTTGAAAATTACAAGCCAGTAAGTTTGACACGCATTGTATGTAAGCTTTGGGAAGGCATTCTTTCTGATTATATTAGACATGTTTGTGAAATTAATAACTGGTTCGATAGAAGGCAATTCGGTTTTAGGAAAGGTTATTCCACTGAAGCTCAACTTGTAGGACTCCAGCAAGGTATAGCAGATATCTTGGATTCTGGAGATCAAATGGCCTGTATCACGATTGACCTGTTTAAAGCATTTGATAGGGTGGATCATCCGAGACTACTGGCAAAAATGAGTGCAATTGGACTAGACAAAAGAGTGACTGAATGGGTTGCAATATTTCTAGAAAATAGATCTCAGGGAATTAGAGTAGGTGAAGCTTTATCTGACCCTGTAATAATTAAGAGGGGAATTCCTCAAGGCAGTATTATCGGATCTTTATGTTTTCTTATATATAAATGATATGAGTAAACGAGTGGAATCGGAGGTAAGGCTTTTTGCGGATGATGCTATTCTCTATAGAGTGATAAATAAGTTACAAGATTGTGAGCAACTGCAACATGACCTCGAAAATGTTGTGAGATGGACAGCAAGCAATGGTATGTTGATAAACGGGGTTAAAAGTCAGGTTGTGAGTTTCACAAATAGGAAAAGTTCTCTCAGTTTTGATTACTGCGTTGATGGGGTGAAAGTTCCTTTTGGGGATCATTGTAAGTATCTAGGTGTTAATATAAGGAAAGATCTTCACTGGGGTAATCACATAAATGGGATTGTAAATAAAGGGTACCGATCTCTGCACATGGTTATGAGGGTGTTCAGGGGTTGTAGTAAGGATGTAAAGGAGAGTGCATATAAGTCTCTGGTAAGACCCCAACTAGAGTATGGTTCCAGTGTATGGGACCCTCACCAGGATTACCTGATTCAAGAACTGGAAAAAATCCAAAGAAAAGCAGCTCGATTTGTTCTGGGTGATTTCCGACAAAAGAGTAGCGTTACAAAAATGTTGCAATGTTTGGGTTGGGAAGAATTGAGAGAAAGAAGAAGAGCTGCTCGACTAAGTGGTATGTTCGGAGCTGTCAGCGGAGAGATGGCGTGGAATGACATTAGTAGACGAATAGGTTTGAATGGCGTTTATAAAAGTAGGAAAGATCACAATATGAAGATAAAGTTGGAATTCAAGAGGACAAACTGGGGCAAATATTCATTTATAGGAAGGGGAGTTAGGGATTGGAATAACTTACCAAGGGAGATGTTCAATAAATTTCCAATTTCTTTGAAATCATTTCGGAAAGGGCTAGGAAAGCAACAGATAGGGAATCTGCCACCTGGGCGACTGCCCTAAATGCAGATCAGTATTGATTGATTGATTGATTGATTGATTGATTGATTGATTACCTGCTTTATCAATCATTTGTGAAAGGATCATCCATTCGCATTTGCTGCGTTTACAATTCCATATATATCCCCTCAGCAGCATGGTTTCCTTCATGGAAGCTCCTGCGTAACTAACTTGGCTGTCCTCCTCCATCATGCTACGTCTGCCATTCACGCGGGCTCTCAACTTGATGTATGCTATATCGACATCGCGAAGGCCTTCGATACCGTGGATCACACGCTTCTTGCACACAAACTTTCTGAACGGTTTAACGTTCTTGGGAGACTCCTAGCTTTAATTAATAGCTTTCTGAGCGAAAGACTACAGCGCGTGGTCCTTGATGGATGCAGGTCTTCTCCCACCACCACCCTCTCTGGTGTCCCGCAGGGTAGTGTCCTAGGTCCACCTCTTTTTGCCCTGTTTATTGATGACCTTATCGTTCTGTGAAATCCTTCTCTTTGCAGATGATTGTAAAATCTTCAAGCATATCGATTCTCTTACACATACGATCCAATTGAAAAATACTCTTGATTCACTGTCAGGTTGGTGTACTAGATGGCGTCTTAAACCTTATCCCTCCAAGTGTTCCACCATTTCGTTCACACTTCGTAAATCCCCTATTCTACAAGAATATCATCTACTGAACCAACCGATTGCTCTTGTTGACAATCAAAAAGACTTAGGAGTGCATTTTGACAGTAAATTGTTGTTTGTCTCGCACATAAACAGGTTTACCTCACGTGCTCTGTCACTCCTCGGTTTACTCTACAGGTTTTCTGACATCACAGACGTAAATGCCCTCCGAGCATTCTACGTTTCCTGTATCTTTCCTATTGTTGAATACGCCTCTCCAGTCTGGTCCATTTCTGCTTCTTCAAACCTCTGCCGCCTTGACTGTGTACAATCTTTTTTCTGTGCTATCGTCAGAGCCAGGGTCCCTGCGTGTCGGAACCTAAACACTATCCAAGTGCTTGGGAAACTGAACCTCAAGACTCTTTCTGCTCGGAGGAAAGTAGCCGACCTAAAGCTGCTATACAAAGCAGCTAATGGTCTATTTAGGTCTGAAGATTTAGCTTCCTCATTCCCCCTTCACGTCCCATCCCGTAGTACCAGAATGAAGACTCTATTCCATATTCCTTACTCCCGGCTTTCTCTCATCCAAAGGTCCCTTTCTATACGTATTCCAGCAATGTTTGATACATTATATACCAACAAGGACCTAGATATCTTCGTAACGTTTCCTTCCTTCTGTCATGATATTTCTAATATAACTTAATTTTCCTTCTTGTTCCTTCCCGTTCTGCTCCTGTATTTACTGTAAATGTATTTTGCTTTGTTATAATCGTTGTTTATATAAATATGTATTATATATGATTGTACCGTTTTTATTGTGTATATTTGTGTCCTTTATAAATATTTATATATCTTTCATTTTAGATTCATATCTATTGTACATAGCTCGGATCTTTGTAATTAGGCGTTATGCTGTTGCTGATCCTGAATAAATAAATAAATAAATAAATAAATAAATAAATAAATAAATAAATAAATAAATAAATAAATGCCACGATGGTACCTAACTTGTGGCCACACCCGCTCCCTTCCCTCTTCCTTTTCTATCCCTTCCAATCTTCCCATCCCACCAAAAGACCCCTAATCAGCATAGCAGGTGAGGTCGCCTGGGCGAGGTATTGGTCATCCTCCCCAGTTGTATCCCCGACCCAGAGTCTGAAGCTGCAGGACACTGTCCTTGAGGTGGCAGAGGTGGGATCCCTCGCTGAGTCCGAGGGAAAAACCGACCTTGGGGGGTAAACAGTTAAAGCAGAAGAAGAAGAAGAAGAAGAAGAAGAAGAAAATAAATAATTCCTTGTGAAGAGACATGTTGAGAAAATTGATGGAAGAAGGATTGCAAGTACTACTACGAAAAGGTTTTCGTCTGTAACTTGATGGTGAGTGGGGTGGGGGGCGATGGTTTGTGAACCTCCTAGAGGATGACGCCCTCCTTCAGGCTAGGAGATGTATTGGTGTTTTGAGATGCGGAGAAGATGAGATGGGAGCGGCCGAAGCCTATAAAAGGAACTGTCGCAGCATTCGCCTTAGTAAGGAGAATGGAAAAGCACGGAAATGTATTCTCAGGACGGCCGACGGTGGGACCATCCCACCGCCTTCCGAATGCGTGGCTGTAAAGTGACGATAAATCCGCGACAACTGTTATCCGAAGCTACTCTGCTCGGTGGGAAGATACCGAAACAAACCCTATAACATGTGGCATTAGATATCCGACGGGAAGAGGTCTGATACTTGGCTGCAGGATGATGGTGAATGCAAATGTACACGAACAACCCTTTTTCTATGGTCGTCTGACGAGAAGTTCCGTTGTGTGGAAAGGAGTGCGAGGGGAAGGATGGCTGCAGCGCATGCGCCTGTCTCAAGTCTCAAGGCCTGACAACAAACATCTGTTCCATCCGCGATGATCCTTGTGAAGTTAGGTGGCATTGTGAAGTTTCAAAGTGGTACGGCAATTCTGTTTTAGTTACACATTTACTACATATTGCATGGCGAACACTTGAGTAACGAACATGGATCACGATTAACGTTTGTAATGAGTATAGTATCTGTTACATGTGCCGTACCTACAAACAGCCGTGACTTCTCGTCAGACGCAGTTAGTCGTCTACTCTTAACAGCCATATCACAAGAACATGGAGCTTCAATGAGATGGATTACATTCATTTTTCCGAGTAAGTCATCTATTGCATGTCTCCATTAAATGCGTACCCACCCAGTTTCCTTCCCAGGGGCGTGCCCCCACCAGTTTGCGAACAACTGATTTAAGGCTTGTATAGTCTCTCAAACAAATAACTAGCACCATGGTATTGGATGTGTCTTGCATTTATATTTTATTAGACATAATTTTAATTATTAACAATGTGTATAATTCACTTCCCATGCAGATTGAAACCCCTCAGATTCTCACAACAAACATTATATGTTGAATTGTTTCTGAGAAAATTGTACCCGCGAGGAACTTACACAATACCATGTGTTCATTCTTTTTTGAGCAAGTATACGTAATTGTACAGAGGTGTGAATATTATTAGACACAAAATTAAATTTTACAAAATAAAATAGACTTTAATTGTAGTTTTCAACTCAGACATCCTTCCAGTTTGCACCACGGAAATTCTTGCCTTTCAATCAAATATTAATTTGACTAAATAAGATTTGTGAAATACAATATTACTCGTATTTTTTAAAAGTATCATGTTGAGTTGATGTATTCTATTCGGTCAGTTGATATTATCGTAATATCAATTTTTAAGAGTTTGTATAGACTAGTACAGAAAATAACGCAAAGCACAATGAATTATACCAACGCAGAAGCAAGACGAAATATCACGGAATCATTTCATGTGATTCCATTGTAAATATTTGCACCCTAAAGAGAGGTTAAAAATAATAAAAAATGGACTTAAATATTAATATAAAAGTTTAAATTAAGTACAATGCCATCACTGATACAATTTAAGGAAAATGTACGTAACTTGACTTCTATAATTTACCTTAAACAGACAAGAAGTGGCTCTTGAAATACCTCCACTGCAGCACAAAGAGATTTCCATGATGCAGGATGTAAAACGTAGGATGATCACGGAAATAACTGGTGTTGAGTATAACAATTTCCACACCTCTGTAGTTTTTAATTCATAAAGAAAACGCCACATAACATATTAAACAGATGTATATTTTCAAAATATCCGGTTACATAGTGGTGTCAGTTGATATTTTTATCTTGGGAACAGAGATATAGGTAACTTACATTGATGGAATTTGTCATGAACCAGTCTGCGCCCATGGAGTATACCGTACATTATTATTACAGAACATGTTGATATAAGCCTAAATTACTTTAAGACCTGATAACTTACCTGTATTAATCACTATTCAGTACGCTAGTTATTCACCCAAAAGTCAGTGAAATGAATTATTACCACTGATATTATCTGAGAGAGTATACGTATAATTCATCACTTTTAATATTTAGTGTTATATAATAATTGAAGATCGTTTGCATCATGTCCCAGATGACGAATCAGACAAATGACAACAAACATTTAGGTCGAATTTTAATTTGAGATCATGTAATTCTTGAAAGCGGTCTTCTGAGTTTCAAATACAAATTACTAACCTTAAGACTGTTTACAGATTTTCACTATTGCACCAGCTACCTCTGTAGATCAGTGGCAGAAAAATAGCCCTCAAATCTCAAGATCACGGATTATACCTGGCAAAGGTGGTTGGATTTTTAAGTGCGGAAACAAGATCATCCGACACACCTTCGGCGTGTAAAAGATCTCTGGCGACACATTTGGCGTTTACCCGAAAAACATTATTACAACTCAGTCACTGATCGTCCACGAAAAACCCTGTTTCCTCTGTCATCTGCTATTGCTATTATTATTACTACTAGAATTATTCTGTATTCAATGTAGCATGTTAATGCAGAATTTACCATCACTGGGTGTATAAAAGGGGACAGTCTAGCCCAGGCGGTAAAGGCGTGCACGGTTCACTCGGAGGAACGTGCGTTCACTTCGTCGTCAGAAAATCGAAATAAGAAAGGAGTTTTCCTATTCTGGAATTCACATGGTCCTGAGTTTCATTAAATTTAGCCTTCAACATAATTTAGTACCAGGTCAAATCCTGGAGACAGAGGTGGCCGGGCGTAGAGCTAACCCCGTATGGGGCAAATATCCATACATATATAAACAGGCCTGTTCATTTATTGAAAGAAGTGTTAGGGACTGGAATAATTTATAATGGGAAATGATCGATACATTTGGAAATTCTTTGAAATCATTTAATAAAATACTAAGCAAACAATTGGTAGGGAATCTGACACGTGGGTGACAGCCATGAATGCAGGTCATTGGAGACTGATTTGATGATTGAACCACTCTATCCTGTTTAGTGGCGAGTTTACAAAATGTAGCAGCCCTTTATCTTCTTCTCCTCCGAGGGTCTCGGTGGGCTGTAAGAAGATGACTTTGCTTTTTCTGGAACAACGGGTGGGGGTTGTCACCGAAAGTCACCGTATTCCCAAATTCATTAAGTGGGCTGTTTTGTTTTCTCGTTAGTTACGCCATAATCCTGTAAAGCAACAATAACTATAATGATAACACTTGGGAACAAACATTTTTTTTAATGGTGTCTGGAATTTTAAAACTGATTCTTGGTACATTTGCGCTGCTGATTCTAAAACTCCTGTTCTAGCAGCTCTAGCATTTTAGATATTGTTAATTTTGTGATAATCATTTATTTCTTACCAACGTTCGTTTATGGTTTTTACACGTTATATATATATGCATATGCAAATTACATGTCTGGAATGTTTTATTGGCTTTTTCTTGGCTTCATAACGAAGACAATTCATTAACTACTTTGATGTTTGTTATTACATTTATGGGGAATACGCGTTCTCTCAGTGGAGATAAGTTATAACGTTCTTTATAAAAAGAGCCTAGTTGCTTACTTCATACTGAAATTGGAGGACCAACATAAGTAATGGGCACCACATTCAATGTGTAAAATGTGAACAGAACACCTGCGACAGTGGACAAAGAGGCTCGAAATCTATAATAACTTGTGGTTCGACACATCACATTCTTCTCTGTTCTCTATAAAGCTCCGATTTTCTCCTATTTGTTTCTATTCATAGGAAAAAGGAATCTCGTTTTTTGCTTGCTTCTTCAATGTTTTCGGAAATTGAGAACAGCTTCTTGTTCAAGGGGTAAATGCCTGTTACATTAAATTCATTGATTGCTATTTGAGCTGTTTGGCATCTAATATAGGCTTTGACAAACAGTTCCATTAAATCAAAAGCATTGACAGAACTATCACTGTGCCTTAACCACTGCCTGATTTCCTCGCCGTAGTAAACCTTGAGAGGACCCATGAAAATTTTATCCAAAGGTTGTAGTTTGTGTGAGGTGGCACCGACACAATGGTAACATGATTTGTTTTTACCAAGTCGATCACATCAATATTCTGTGCGTGGCCAAAGTGACCATCCATTCGTAGGATTGGCAAATTCCATGAAATGTCGAAACCACTGAGTGAAGGAGTCGATTTAAATCCACCCTGAAGGGTGCGCTGCAAAGATTGCTCCTGGTGGAGCCACCTCTTTTCAACTGTTCACTCATATATTTCCCTAGAAAAATTACTAACGGGGGGCACGAATGAACCACTAGCATTCATACAAGCAACAATCGTTATAAGGGCCCCACGTTCTCCTGATGTCAAAGCGGCTACTTTTTTTTTAAATCCTTAAGCCCAATCACTCTCGCTACTTTAGATTGTACCACAGTAATGGCGCTCTCATCAACGTTGTAAACTCTGTCAAGAGTGAATTTACCGTTCTCATATAGATCTTCCTGAAGGTTATAGAATTTCTGTGTGTTTTCTTTGCTGAACCCAAGAGCCCTGCTATAGGATGTTCCAGTAGGCTTTCTTTCTGATAGTTTGGTTTTGTGGCGTTGAAGAAAAAGTCTAACCCAATTCTTTCCAGAAATTTCGTCTTTGAAAGGATGGCCAATGTTATTTCTCTCTGCCAATATTGTGGCCATTCTTCGCAGGTCGTTATGAGTAAGTAAAAAAAAGAAGCTTCGATAGCAAGACAATAGTGAACCAGCACTTCTTCAAGATCTTTACCCAAAACTGTAGGTCTGCCTCTTTTTCGTTTTGCTGCTTCGTCAGGTGTATCGTACTTCTTATTGGACAACCTCACGAGTGTTGTTTTCGGAACATTCAACTGTTTCCTGGCCTCCTTCAAATCCATCTTCTTTTTCCGAACAGTGTCAATAGCTTTAGTCAGTTTAGACGCACTCCACTTTCTTTGATCAACCTTCCCCGTTATCCTCCTGGAATCTGCAACAGAATGTCAAGTGTGTGTAGAAATACAGGCAGACTTTAAGCATGAAAAAATAAGGGGTCCGGTTAATGCAGCTGTGGCAGGTCCGGTTTGCGCGACTATAGCCAACATTTCCTTAACCCAATACCTTTCTAACCACTATCTGTATGAAATGGTTCGTGATAAACATTACACTTAAACCTAATCATTTAAGAATATACTGTATAGAGTTTTAAAGTCTTACCTGCCTATACCTGGGAGAAATAACGAATCATATAGCAAAATGTAAAAACTTTTACCACTGTCAGAACACGTAATGGCGAACTGATAAGCAACGCGTGAAGCAGGTGGCGTGTGCGCTTTGCTACAGAGTGGTAGATGTCTAAACTACTATTGACACTCGGTCCCGCTAGGGTTCAGGAGAATACAGAGCCAGAAGACCGGGGGTCCTCATTAAGGGGAGGGGTCCGGTTGTGGGCACTTTCCTCTATAATATAATATAATATAATATAATATAATATAATATAATATAATATAATATAATATAATATAATATAATATAATATAATATAATATAATATAATATAATATAATAATATTTCCGATAACAATGACTATTGTATAAATTACAGAGATTACAAATACTTATTTTCGAAATGTTTGTTCAGTGCAAATTTTGTCAGATAGGCAACCTGTAACTATTACATAATTTTATTCCCAATAAACTAGAAGCGTGGTTATTTGTCTCCAATGCACTGGACAGACGTACAATCATTGAAGAATTTTTACTGTTAGCGGGCTTCCGATATTATGATGTGTGTGCTGAACACGATCTTCAATGTGAAAGGGGTATCTAATTTCAAATAAGACTCTTTGATCAAGGCTATGAAACAAATGTTCTAACAAGTGAATAGTATATTTCCCTATTTATCAAAAATTCGTTGAGGTTTGTTACAAGCTCAGGCGAGTAATCTACAGGATGGTCGAAAACAACGTGATCCGGGAACGTGAGCGTTACAGGGTTGGTCGTACTGATGAATAATTGGGAAAAATAATCAGATATCTAGCGCTGTTGTCATTTTATGAGCTGCTGAAGTTAGCCAATCAGATCGCTTCGCGGTCGACTTCAGATGGGCTTTATGAGGCGGTGTTGCTAAATCTGGACGTGGCTTATGACCGGCTTGAGAGCGCCATTAGAAGAAATAAACTTCTCCAGGGGAGGCACTTGAAGAAGGACCCCCTGCTGATAGGCTCGCCACATAGCAAGCATGCTACGGTGGAATTGGCCACGGTGTGTTAGTGTTTGATGATCATTTCTCGGCATGGCCCTCAAGCCCTATCAAGCCACGTGAAGATTTAGCAACACCGCCTTGTAAAGCGCACTTGAATTCGCCCGCAAAGCGATCTGATTGGCTAACTTCAGCGGCTGATAAAACGCCAACGGCGTGAGTTATCGACGTAATGTTTTCAAATTACCTTTCAGTATGACCAACGTTGTAACGCTCATATATCGGTTCACGTTATTTCCGACCACCATGTATAGACAATTGTAACCATAATTTTGTTTTAATGTTGCAGTTATCTGGGAAAAACGCTCTTAATGATATCGTTAACTAAAGTTTAGATTCACTCATACTCCGACCATAAAATGAATAACAAAATATATTCATTATACGTACTAGTATTTGACCAGCTGCACTGTATTCATGTCTACTCCATAGGACTCAGACAGAACGTACCATGACCAGTGATATCAGCAGATAATATTCACCGCCTTGTCTCCACGGGTCTCTGCTTCTACCTTTCTTATCAATAGTCTGTCTTCTGGTTCTTCTTCAGATGTCTGGTTACTCGTTATTGCCCGCGAATGAAATCTGTGAATTCAGCACAAAAAGGAAGAAACGACCATAACAGCACCGATGCTAAGAATGAACACCAATGGTTAGTACGTACAGATTTACACAAAATGTTACTGTCATATACAGAGCTATATACCGTTTTCACAAGCCTTGAACGTCATTAACAATAATTCAACTATTTTTATACAATCATATAATACTGAACTCTTATCTAACATTCTAATATAATGCTTTAGATTGTATAAATGCGACTTTGCGATGACTTGCAATGACTTCCATCATTACAGTTCCTCAAGAAGATAATATACATCATGTCTTAAATGTATTCACTAATGCTACTCAGTTCGTATACCAGACGAAGTTAACTTATTCGAATAAGAAAATCTAAATCACAGAAACTTATAAATATTATCAAACACTTTCATAGTATACTTCGTTTTCTTATATTTTGTAAGGTACCAATGGAACTCCACAATTTATTTTGAGCTTTTATAGAACAGAGTAATCATAAAACGAGGCATCAAGACAATGAACCGTTTAATTACCACGTGATGCACGCTTAAAAGTCCCATAACTGTTTTTACGGTTTTCTAGGTCACCAAAGTTCCAGAAATGTTATACTGCTGGAGTTCCTTTAGGTGCCGATAAACCTACCGACACGGGGCTAGCGTATTTGAGCACTTTGAAGTAATACTGGACTAAGCCGGGATCGAATCAGCCACACTGAGCTCGGAAAGCGAGCGTTATACCATGTAAGCCTCTTGACGCGCCTATGCTTTGACGTCGTCGTGGGAAAATGGAAGAGGTGTGTTTTTCATCTCATTATGACAAGGATCTTATTTAATGATCTAAGTACTTTTCTGCAGTAAACTCCAGATACATTGTTCTAGTTGACAATCAAGCTTAATATTGTTACAGGTGAGTGGTTTAGTTGTTTGAATCTGTTTTTTAGAATTTTTATTGTCTGCTTAACGTCGCACCGACACAGATAGGTCTAATGGTGACGAGGGGATAGGGAAGGGATTCGAACCCACTGTCTCCCGAATGCAAGCTCCAGTTATGCAACCCCAACCGCACGGTCAACTCGCTCGGTAGTTGAATCTGTAGTGGGGGAAGGAAATTTTCGAGACAATTTTTATTCCGAGTTTGTGTCAGTTTGGGGGGGAGTTGATATTTCTTCCCCCAAGAAATGGAAGAAAAGATGCATCAAACAACCTTTAAGGGCAATGCAATCAAAGCAGCAAAGATTCACAGTCAAGAGTATGTAAATTACAGTGAGAACATTAAGAGAATTCTTTTATTTTTGCTTTCTTGCTTATCTGTCTGTAAGGAGGCTAGGTTAGAGAACACCATGATATTATTTATACCGAGATAGTAGCCCATGCGATTAGGGGCGCGCAGCTGTGAGCTTGCATTCGGGAGGTAGTGGGTTCGAACCCCACCGTCGGCAAACTTGAAGATGGTTTTCCGTGCTTTCCCATTTTCACACCAGGCAAGTACCTTAATCACAACCACTTCCATCCTACTCCCATCCCCTTTCCTATCCCATCGACGTCATAAGACCTATCTGTGTTGGGGACGTAAAGCAACTTCTAAACGATATATATAATTATATATGTTACTAATGTATAAGTCAAGTGAGTTTAGAAGCTTTCACGATTTAAAAAATGCAGCTGCCTATATGTGTGAGTAACACATTACAAATGGATTCCAAATAATCAATTCGAGTAATGCAACACCGCATTCCCAGAAAGCATTCCCAGAAAGCACCTAAAGACCTCCTGACGAAAATGGAAACATTCACATGGACGATGAAGAAGGTACAACCATTTAGGCACCTAGGTTCAATTCGTGAAAAGAAAAACCACGGCACTTACGCCTTTGAAAGGGCTTTGGTCTGCCCAGGGACCGCTGTTCAGCCTGAAGGCCTGCAGATTACGAGGGGCCGTGTGGTCAGCACGACGCATCCTCCCGGTCGTTATTCTGGGCTTTCGAGACCGGGGCCGCAATCTCACCGTCAGATAGCTCCTCAATTATAATCACGTAGGCTGAGTGGACCTCGAACCAGCCCTCAGGTCGAGAGAAAAATTCCTGACCTGGCCGGGAATTGAACCCGGCGCCTCCGGGCAAGAGGCAGGCACGCCACCCCTACACCACGGGGCCGGCTCCGTGAAATAAGAGTAAGTTTCTCATGAATAAATTTGAAAATGTTCCTATAGCTTGAATTCTTCACCTATAATACAAATAAATACAAACTCTAAATTATTTCCTTAAAATATGAATTTTTATGTAGGAAGGGTCTTGCGTCAGCTGCTTTTAGTTGCGTGAAACATGAAGCGAATCACTTAAATATTCTGTTTCAGTATTCACTAAATACGTGTAAAACTAAGTAAAGTGCAACAAAACTAGATTCTTATCACGCAGCGTTTGGTATTTCTTTCAAACCTTACTTACTTACTTACTTCCTCTTCATGGATTAGGCTAATAGCCTGTTCCGACCTCAGATTTCATTCCATCTCTTCATAGGACGACCAATATCTCTTCTTCCTGTAGGATGGTATTCCAGGACAAGTTTTGGGATTCTGTCGTTATCCATCCTCAGAACGTGGTTTTTCCAATTTATCCTGTTTTGGAATATTCTTTCATTCATTGAGAATATATTTAATTTTTGTCTTATCTCTTCATTTCGTATTTTATCTTTTAGGGAGTATCCTTTCACTGATCTAAGGAATCTCATTTCAGATGATTGTATTTTATTCCTGTAGCTTATTTTATCTACCCATGTCTCACTTCCATATAGCAAAGTTGGTACAGCCATAGTCTTATAGAATTTAAGTTGAGTATCTTCTCTTACTTTTCCTTTCAGTGTTCGGCGAATTGTCCCACACATATATTGAAATCGATGAAGCTTCTTCTTCACCTCGTCATCATCATTAAAAGATATTTCACAACCAAGGTACTTAAAATTTGTGACTTGTTCTACTGGTTGATTGTCGATTACTATCTTCGCTCTGATAGGATATTTCCCTTGCCATGCCATAACTTTGGTTTTTGTTCTGGATAGCCGAAGATTATAACTTTTAAAAATGGTGTTTAAACCTTCGTATATAATACCGACTAAGATGTCTATCTAATATAAGTTGTTCGTGCAAGTATTAAGGAACCGACAAATAGTGTTACACATAATAGTTGCAGCTTTCATATAGATTTATACCAATCGGAAGCATTCCCTATGAAACTTTAAAAAATCTCAAATTGTTGCAGTGAAGACACCTACTAACTACTCTGTTAGTAATTTAATCCTCTTTGTTCTTTTTATTCCTACAAATTAGAATTCCAGAAGTGGCGTTTAAGAATCTCCTACTGCACGCATTAATTTTTACATTAGTGGTTGACGTACAGTAGAACTCCATTCATGCGAATTCCAATCATCCTGATCGTCAAGTATCCGGATATTTATCGGAAAATTTGTCACTATGCCAATTATATTCAGTATTTCATATTCTTCTTGTAAAGTCCATCATCGAAATTAAAATCGAAGGATATTCTCCCCACTTATAGCAATAAAAAGAAAAGATTGTGCTTCACAATATCGCAGTTGTAAGCGGTCTGTTCCTTTTCACGTCTAGGTGATCCAAGCAACTGAAAGCGGGACGCGTGTCCAGAGCTAAACCCAAAACGTGACACGAGCGCTAGGCGGGGGTTTTAGAGCGGAGCGGTGAGTCGCTTGACCTCTAAGCCAGCATTCTTGTGTCCCACGCTTTATTGTCTCAGTTGTCGCTGAAAGTTGTAACGAGTCTAAACGAGTCTTCTAAAATGCTTTCTAACAATGTGAAAATTATTGCAGAACTACAAATGAACTTACGTTAGATGTTTGGCCGAAACTTAAAATGTAGGCACATTCACTATTTGCGATATAAAAAAAGACACAGCCTAAACAGGAGGCTGTGGATTTACATATTAGTTCCACAGTGTGTAACGAAAGAGAGAGGCCACGGCCGACTTGATTCAGCGTAGATCTAGTTGGCCGTGTGACTATACTAACCAAACCAAACCAAAAACCAAACCCCATGGCACTACAGCTCATGAATGGCCTTGGCCTACCAAGCGACCGCTGATCAGCCCGAAGGCCTGCAGATTACGAGGTGTCATGTGGTCAGCACGACGAATCCTCTCGGCCATTATTCTTGGCTTTCTATACCGGGGCCGCCATCTCACCGTCAGATAGCTTCTCAATTCTAATCACGTAGGCTGAGTGGACCTCGAACCAGCCCTCAGGTCCAGGTAAAAATCCTTGACCTGGCCGGGAATCGAACCCGGGACCTCCGGGTAAGAGGCAGGCACGCTACCCCTACACCACGGGTGTGACTATACTACGTATCTTAAACTAGTAACTTCTATTTCAACACACTATTTTTATACAAATCTACAGCCCGTCCACCTCTCAAGGTCATTCTTGCTAGGTAAAACATTTTGTGACCTCACTGCTGTTACACATTTCTTCGCGTCATGTCACGTCATGTCATTTCACGCACATTTTTGGATGACCCTGTGACATATTTATGCCAAAATGTTATGAACTTCGTTTCTGTTTTGGAATTTGAAATAGAAACTCGCCCATTTTGCTCAGAATAAAAAATAGAGGAGGCAGTTCTTAAATGATTTCTGCAGCAGCGGTCAATTGGAAATGCTCTATCTGTTCCAATTATGTATGAGAAAGCAAAAGAGTTTGTTTGCTAGAAAGATCGATGGTTAGTCTGAATTCAAAACAATTAACAGCTCACTCTTAAATTTAAGGCTAGGCATGTCATTTCAGAGCTTGATTTGAGTGATGAAAAAATTTCTGTTGATACCAATGCTGCGGAAAAATTCCTTAAAAACTTAAAAAATCTAACTAAAAGCTATGATCCTGAGATCATGTGCAGTATAATACCAATGAAACGGGTCTTAATTTCACGACTTTACGCCATATAACTTTAGCCTTAAAGGAAGAATATAGTGCTTCTGGATATACAGTTAGTGAAGAAGGAGTGAAAGTTGTTACTTCTGCCAACTCAACGGGCAGTAATCGGATCCCTTTGCGTTTGATCGGAAAATCTTAAAAATCTAGGGATTCTAAAAGATGTCAAAAACCTTCCCCTGATGTACGCAGATCTGACAATGGATGACAGCTGCATTATTTGCGTAGTAGGAAGATGAACTGTTTTTTCCGGAAGTAAGAAATACCAAAAGGTTTCGTCGATAACGCAGCAACTCATCATTGTGAGAAACTTTTAGATAGACATTTAAAGAAACGTATTCTTGCCACCAAATGTAACAAGTTTATTTCAACTAATGGACAAGGTCATGAAACGGCGAGTTAGAAGACAGTTGTTACGAAAGCTGTTGTTAGCAGATCGAGATAAAAAAGGCACTTTAGCATACCATAAGAAGACTGATTTAAATGACTGTTTTTCCATGATAGGCGACTCGTGGAATTCGGCAAAATTTATAATGTTAAAGAGAGCATAGAATAAACTTATTGAAATTTCGTCGTACGTCTCCGTGGTGTAGTGGTTAGCGTGATTAGCTGCCACCCCCGGAGGTCCGGATTCGATTCCCGGCTCTAACACGAAATTTGAAAAGTGGTACGAGGGCTGGAACGGGGTCCACTCAGCCTCGGGAGGTCAACTGAGTAGAGGTGGGTTCAATTCCCGCCTCAGCCATCCTGGAAGTGGTTTTCCGTGGTTTCCCCACTTCTCCTCCAGGAAAATGCCGGGATGGTACCTAACTTAAGGCCACGGCCGCTTCCTTTCCTCCTCCTTGCCTGTCCCATCCAATCTCCCCATCCCCCTGCAAGGTCCCTGTTCAGCATAGCAGGTGAGGCCGCCTGGGCGAGGTACTGGTCATTTTCCCCAGTTGTATCCCCTGACCCAAAGTCTGAAACTCCAGGACACTGCCCTTGAGGTGGTAGAGGTGGGATTCCTCGCTGAGTCCGATGAAAAACCGACCCTGGAGTGTAAACAGATTAAGAAGAAGAAGAAATTTCGTCAACAGAATACAATATATCCATAAAGGAAACAAAGTAACAAAGAAGAAGAGGAAGCAGATGAATCGAGGAAAGCAAGACTGAACAAGAAATATCGAGTAAAGACATCCAGAACATAATTTTTAAAATTCTTCACTGTTCTGAGTGCAATGCAGATGGCATGAACAAATGGTTGCCGCAAGAAAAAAAAAAAAGGATCCCGCACTTCATATGTTAAATAATGACCAAATCATCCAAAACCTGAACCAGAAGTAGGAACTGCTACGGGTGAAGAATTAGATTGTTTTGATATTGCCTTACAATGGACGAAAGGGTAGCCTAAATGCCACCATGTACAGCTTCTCATCGTCAAGCACATGAACCTCGAAAACGATTTTCTTCGTTAAAGCAGTTAACATAGCTGGACATGTTCAAACAACTCTTATACAATTGTGTGGGACTACAGCTGATTCTTCAATGTATGTACACTTCTATAATGTTTGAGTTTGCTTTACTATAGTACTACTTGTGATGCCCACTTCGCGGTCTAGGGACATTGTGGCTGCCTCTAACCGAGGACTAGCGTTCAGCTTCCGGCCGGGTAAGGGATTTTTACCTGGACTTGAACGTTGGTTCGAGGTCGTCTCACCCTACATGTTTACCACTGAGAAGCTATGTGACGGCGAGATGGCAACCCCAGTCTAGAAAACCAAGATAATGGTTGAAATGATTCATCACACTGACCATGCGTCACCTCGTAATCCCCAGGCCTTCGGGCTGAGCAGTGGTCGCTTGGTAAGCCAAGTTCCATCAGGGATATAGCTCCATCCGCTTACCCTCTAGGGTTGGTATTTCCCTCGGACTCAGCGAGGCATCCCACCTCTACCACCTCAAGGCCAGTGTCCTGGAACGTGAGACTTTGGGTAGGGGTATACTACTGCGAAGGAGAACCAGTACCTCGTCCAGGCGGTATCACCTGTTATGCTGAACAGGGGCCTTGTAGGGGGATGGGAAGTTTGGAAGGGATATACAAGGAAGAGGGAGGAAGTGGCCGGGGCCTTAAGTCAGGTACAATCCCGGCATTTGCCTGGAGGAGAAGTGGAAAACCATGAAAAACCACTTCAAGGATGGCTGAGGTAAAAATCGAAACCCTTCTACTCACTTGACTTCCCGTGGCTGAGTGAACCCCATTGCAGCCCTTGTACCACTTTTCAAATTTTGGGACAGAGCCTGGAATCGAACCTGGGGCTCCGGGGGTGGCAGTCGATCACACTAACCACTACACCCATGAGGCGACTCAATTTTGTTCTACAGTACTGTAATATGATTCCAGTTCGGTTTATTCTTGCAAAAACAATAAGAAAGTGCTTTTAGAGGAAGGTTTACATTTTTTAAAATACAGATTGGAATTCTTTTAAAAATCAGATCAAAAATGGGATGTATGGCTTTTCAGGCGTTTGCTCTATTAACCAGCATTTCGTCTTAGGTCTGACACATCCCACTCTGACGAGTCTGATGCTGGGGTGTATGCAGGTGAACTTATCAGAAGCCTCTTATGTGGCACAGTCTGATAACTGCATACGGGAGATAAAACTCCACAATGGAATTAATGCCCGCCTAGCAATTGAGATGCTCTATTGGTGGAAAAATATCTAATTCCCTTCATGGGAATTTAGTATTACCATTCTTTTAAAATCCAATTTTCCGTATTTGATACATATTAGGATCACGTCCGGCACGCATTAATCCGGGTAACTGAAGTTTTATTGTAGTCGTAGGAAGATACAGCTGCAGTCACCGTATAACTCTCTGCTTTTGACGCAGAACATGTACATAGCTGCGGAACCTTGCTTGGGCCGGTGAGCGCTACAAGACACGAAGGTTTAGAAATACCATTTTAATCTCTATATGACGCCATCTTGAGGTACTACTATCACCGTGACGTGCGGCTAACGATGAGTGTAACTCCGGGCTCTGGCGTGGTAGGGCGTCATGTTATATTTCACACTGATTTCTAGAAGAATATCGCGAAAAAGAAAATAGTGAACATTGGAGAATTTTTTTTTTTTTGCTAGGGGTTTTACGTCGCACCGACACAGATAGGTCTTATGGCGACGATGGGATAGGAAAGGCCTAGGAATTGGAAGGAAGCGGCCGTGGCCTTAATTAAGGTACAGCCCCAGCATTTTGCCTGGTGTGAAAATGGGAAACCACGGAAAACCATTTCTAGGGCTGCCGATAGTGGGATTCGAACCTACTATCTCCCGGATGCAAGCTCACAGCCGCGCGCCTCTACGCGCACGGCCAACTCGCCCGGTATTGGAGAAATTAAGGTGCGATAATTTTCTTGAACAATTTCCTCGATATATATTGCTTCGAAATGATCGATTATTGAAAACGCATTGAAGAAAATGGAACAACTTGTCAAAATTCCAGAAAGTCCAAAATTACCAATGCCGAACGTCAAAGCGCGTATCAGAAATAGCTCAAAGTTAAGGCAGCCGAGCGTTATGAGCTGAATTCCGTGCTTCTAGAACCCCAGTCGAGCACATACAGGGTGTTGCGAAACATGTAGGAACAAATCGGGGGCGGATCGTACAACACAAAACAGCACAAAATGTCCCCATGAACATATGTCCTACAGTAGATCGTTTATGAGTTACTGACTTTCCAAGTTTGAACGGGAACTATTCGTCCTTGGCTGCATGACCACCCTCTAGGCCTTCAGTCAGAGGGTCCTGGATTGGATTTCGGAAGTGGTGGGGATTTAAATCGCGTCTGGTTAATTCTTCTGGATCTGGAACCGGATGTTTGTACAACACTTCCCTCTTCGTATTCAGACAACACTCCACACCAACAACCATCACAGGCACAAGCAATATTGAATAAATTCCTCAACACAAGGTTGACCTTAGGAAGGGCATCCGACCGCAAAATAGGGCAGAGTCTAATTGCGCGAGACAGTTCACACCTGCGCCCACACTGGTGTGGGAAAAGCGCTAGAAGAAGGAGAAGTATTGGCATATCCCATGTCGAGTGTCTGTCGTCATCTTGGTGTACCAACAGGGTTACTGCCTTCTAATTATAGGAAGTTCCTTGTTCCACACGCTGGCCAAAGTACTGCAATGTCAGTAAGGGCAATTCTGACTCAAAATTTAATCCCAAATCAGCTAATAATTAAAATAGGCGTAGTTAGTAAACGATCAATTGTTGGGCATACTTTCATAGAGAATTGTTGTGTTGTTTTGTAATGTAATTGAAATATATATATATATATATCCATCCCCTTCTCCCGATTAATCCTTACATGCTTGAAAATATTCTTTATACTTGCTCCAGTGTTGGAAATTTGAGTTTTGCATTCTCTAAAGTTCATAAAAAACGAATTTCAATTGAGATTATCTGTCCAACAAAGTCCCAATGACTATGAATGGTACAAATACAGAATCAACTTTCACCCGGTAATGTTGACATCGGTCTCTTACTATAGGCATGTTACTTCCCATACCACAGGCATACTTTGCCTTGAATGTGTTTAGCATCAAAAAATGAAATGTCAGTGATATTTCAAACCCACACCGACTAAATACTTTATTTCAGTAATATCTATAACGCGCTAGGTATTGTACGTCAACCTTTGTGACCATGACCCCGTTGTAACCACAGCGAAATATTTTTGTTCCCTATCCTACAATTCATTCGTGAAATTTCGCATGAATATATTTTTTAGTACAAGATGGCATATTTAATCAGACAGTAATACCGAGTGCATAGAAACCGTTTGCTTCTATCCGCTAGATGCACCAAGATTACTTCCTATCTTCCTAATTTACGAAGGAGATGATTACCGTTTCCTATTTTGCAACTTAACGAAAGAATACAGCAAGAAATGAACAGTTGCAGTACATATAATTCCATCAGAAACTCTCTTTGTTCATTCATTCTCTGACTGATAATATTGGTCTTGCCCAGCTTAAGAGTATAATTCTTGTAGGAGCCTCCTCACGTTGTGACGTGCATTACTAAGTAATTAAACGGTTCTTTGATATTCTCTTGTCCTCCACTCCATCTTATGTAGGCCAGAACGTGTTTATTAATACATTAGCAATCATTTAAAGTTAGAATATGTTTGGCGAGTTGACATATAAACACAGAAACATAAATAAGGTTCCACGGATTTCAAAAGAGCTCCTTTCCATTTACTTGTATTCATATTCACAAAAACTGAGGCTTACACTCGGCTATGCAGAATACACTCAAATATAGTCTTCTTTTAACACTTCACTAGAGTGCATGATGTTTGTCTTATATAGAGCAGCGTTCACCTTGTTCATTATCATTGTATTACACCACGTCAACAGAAGGAAACATGAAAATAAAATGCATTGAAAATTTCTCAAAAAGTTATCATAAGCATTTTAAGACACAATAGAAGACTGAATATCCGTCGTCCTTAGTAGAAGGGGTTACATTTCAATTATCTGTAATATGCCATCGTAATGTCACTAAAGTTCGTCATGATGAACCACATACACAGTACGAGCACCGTATAATTCTATTTCTCGGCATGAATACTGTATGTGAAACAGACGATGGTCTAATAAGTCACCGACGGAAACACATATAACCTGCCTTTAGTGAGTGTTTTACCGCAACTTCGATTTATCATATTGTGCAGATTTGCCATCCTTGTGCTCTTTACGTATGTAATTTAACATCCTCCGTTAACAACAATTACAGCCCTACTGAGTTTCAGTCAATTTTATACCTCCGAATATAATTTTATAGAACTTTTCCAAATTGTACAGGTTCTGTTTTACATTAATGTAATATTTACACAACATTTAATACATCCTTTCACTTAATTGACAGTTAAGTGTATTTCCTTCAGATAAATGCTTTCATAGACAGCGTCCCTAAGAACCATATTATATTTGAATGTTAATTTATCAATCGTTCCAATACTTTGACCATACTGAACATACAACACAAAACAAGTAAGAACTGGACTTTTAGTACGCTCTTATTTCTTCGATTTCACCTGGAGAAGAGTTCATTCTAATGAATAATGTTCTACTACCCTCATCTTGACGACAATAACGTAAGAAGGATTATTAATAACTCCAAAACCAACAACTGCCTCCAGTTTTCTGCAGAATAAGGTTTCAAACTCGTTGCTTCAGAGCCTGCTGGACCTTTGGATGCTTCCAAGTTTCCCCTCGTTACTTGTTCTTGACATCGGCCGATGGAGTCCAAGTCTAAGGTGTCCATGGGCCGTCCATTGACTTCTAGCGGCGAAATACAGAAGTTCTTTGCACGAAAATCCACTCCTGTGGTGCTGTTTGCGAGTGGACTTTCCAGGAGAGTATGAATGTGACAATCACATGGGAAGTGGTTATTAACAACGCTTAGTGTTTCTACTCCTTGAATAACTACCGCACCGGGGAGTGGCGTTTCCAGCAAGTGATTGCCATGGATACGTAGAATCCTCACTCTGTTTACAGGTCTGATAGCTAACTCTTGAACAGCATCAATTTTGTTGTTGAGAAGGTTCAAACTACCCACCTGTGTCATGCCCTCGAAAGCACCAGTGCGAATAATACCCAAGTCAGATTCCTGTATAGCTAATACATGGACATGACTTAATCCACGAAATGTATGAGGTTTCAAGGAGGTCAAGTCCATGAAGGCTAGTTTTAACAAACCAACGGTGTCTAGTCCACTAAACGCATCTGCTTCTACGGATCTTATTCCTGATGGGAATATAAGATGTTCCACATTTGTCAGTCCTGAGAATGCAGAGCTCTCGACCTTCTGGATGGGATTGTTGTTGAGGAGTAGAAGGCGTACGTTAGAGGTTCCAGCGAATGCATACCCTTCCACTCGTTGAATACGGTTGTGTCCTAAGAAGATGGCTGTAATATTTTGAAGACCTGCAAAAGCAAACTGCGCTACCGTAGTGAGAGGTGTGTGCTGAATGGACAGTTCCCTGAGACGAGGTAATCCACGGAATGCGAATGGCTTGATGATTGAGATGTTGTTCCCGTCGAGTGAAAGTTTCTTCAAACCTCGAAGTCCAGCAAAAGCGTCACTCTTGATGATAGGGAAGTGGTTCTTGGTCAGTGACAGATGTTCAACTGTAGGTGGAAGTAACTTGATGGGAATCTCCGTCAGTCCACCCGTGTTGCAAAGCACCTAGAAACAAATAACGGTTACTATTAATCTAGGAATTAAAAATAAATATTCAATGCACAAGGTTTTAATTTAAAACAGAAATATTTTGCTTTTATAATAATGTAGGCTAAATTTCTAACAGATATTATATTCCTAAAAGAGAAAAATAATATTTATGGGAATATAGGAGAATGTTTCTTATACATATAGAATGTAACAATCGGGGGAAGTATACAATTTAGGAAAACTGTATGGAGAATAGACAGAATGTAGGTTGTTCTAAATGACGTTTGTTATAGGAGTGGTAAGACAAAGTCTGGAAGAAATAGTTTTCAGGGAATCATGGGAGATGTTCGTTGGTGATGGTAGGGGTATTGGTGGCGTTTTTTATAATATTATTTGAAGGATAAATTGTAAGAGATCTTCCTCTAGAAGAGTGAATTATTGGTTAAAAAAGAAATGTCATGAGAGGCTTGAAAATTATCATCTAGGTCTCGTAAACTTTATACCATCAGGCTCAGGAATGAACAATATTTGACCAATGACTGAACGTTGGAAACTGTGGTTAGGATGCATGTTCAATTTTAAAGTATGGATTTGGGTATAATTTATTAGGTAATGTGAATTACAAGTTACACCTTACGAAAAGTTTTCAATGACAAAGGGGAAGGAACACAATGTAAAAATTGGCTTCATGACAATGTACCGACTCCAATCATTGCATAACAAAGACACATTTTTGGTGAATTTTCATGTATAGGTTTTGGCCTATAACTAGTAGGTCAATGGTCAATTAATAACAATATTCTCTTACTCATCTCTGATACTAATCTGATGAGAGATTTCACATAGTAAGGAATTAGTGACAAACAGGGTTTAGATCTTCATCTTCGATATTCAGCAGTGAATAAATAATAATAATAATAATGATAATGATAATGATAATGATAATACATTTAATTACGCACAATGAGTATAAATACAAGACATAACAATCAAACTTCCGTACAGAATATTGTTAACGATTCCGTCCTCAATTTGCACTTCAGAATATGGTACCTTTCACAGAGTTCACCATATCTCCTGCAATTACAGTCGCTGCATGGAACCTGAAAATAGTTCGTTAAGCGTAGTTTGAGATGAAACCTGTGGACTGAAAGCCTAGATACTAAATGTCTTAGTTCATTACCTCCCATGGTCCACTTCTAGTAAGTCATGGCGTCACTCGGATAGAACTCCTCCCATATGTTGTCCTTGTTGTGTAAACAATCATTTATTAGCGTATGCCGGGAGAAACTTCAAACGCAACTCTTCAACATAATACAGCTCTCGTCAGCACAGAAACAAGTCGCGAGGGAGTGTACTTAGAGATAAGTAACGTAACAAGCAAATCGCTCGCTTTCGAAAGGACGATTTCAGACTCTCGATACTCATCATTTTCGTCTTGCTAAGAAACGTCTATAATATATAGGTCTTTACTGGGCTGATTTTCAAATGAAACCATTCTGTAACTGTCTTTAGAGACAAGCTGATTAGATGTTGTATGCCACTTATTGCTTTGGTTGCAGTATAACAGTTTCTTAACGTGGAGAGAAAATCGGTTAAATGTCTGCAATGTCACTCCCAAGTATCTAAAAAGTGTTACAGACTTCAATTGCCGGTCGTCAAACGAAGGAAAACCACGTTTATCTCCCCTTATGAAAGTCACAGAAAGAGTATTTTCTTCATACATTCTGAATTTAGTTCTTTCTTCTCATTTAATCACGGAACGTCGAAATTGACGAGCAGACAGCCAGATGGCGTCAAATCGAAATGTCTGCACACGGTAGCTGAGGTCATACGATTATTATTATTATTATCACATTGTTAAAATCGATTCGTAGATCTGGGTCCGATGGTGACGGTAAGGCTATATCATCGGAATGCATGAGCAATTTGACATTATTTTCTTGACTCTACGGATTAGGTAGTATCTACTGTTACAATAACGAAAGTCAGTGGAATAACGGGGTCGTCATGGAGAATTCCAATAATAATAATAATAATAATAATAATAATAATAATAATAATAATAATAATAATAATAATAATAATAATAATAATAATAATAATAATAATTGTTTTACGTCCCACTAACTACTTCTTAAGGTCTTCGGAGACGCCGAGGTGCCGGAATTTAGTCCCGCAGGAGTTCTTTTACGTGCCAGTAAATCTACCGACACGGGGCTGTCGTATTTGAGCACCAGGATCGAACCTGCCAAGTTGGGGTTAGAAGGCCAGCGCCTTAACCGTCTGAGCCACTCAGCCCGGCATGGAGAATTCCAACAGTTGACGGAATTAGGTTTGATTTGCAATGCCATCACTAATTTCAACCCACTTGTTGAACAGGTTTTTGATGAGTAAAATAACTTAGAAACTCGTTCCGGTAATCTTCTGTAGTTTCCGTAGCGCAGAGGTGCTCAGCAGCGCACCCTGTGAGGTTAGCCCAGTGCGGCCGGGCTGGCGTGACGTAGACACGGGCAGTATAAGATGGGTATGCTTAGCCGCCGTCTTGGTTTATACATGCGCAGTGGGCCATGTGATCAAACTCTAGTTTCTCCTACGGGCGCTCGTTTCATCACATTGAACGTATTGATTTAATCATTGCTTGCATGGACAGAATAGTGCTATATTTGTGTGGATATTTATTGCATAATGGTGGGTTGTTCTGCACCTAATTGTAGTAATGTCTCTACTGCGGAATGCAGGTTGTTTAGATTCCTTTCTGGTCTGCATTATGCCTCCACTGGCTCGGCTACACCTACT
Organism: Anabrus simplex; assembly: GCF_040414725.1. NCBI lineage: Eukaryota > Metazoa > Arthropoda > Insecta > Orthoptera > Tettigoniidae > Anabrus > Anabrus simplex. Next base: position 139,424,029 of record NC_090267.1, read on the forward strand.
TCAACTGCTGACTTAAACCTGCATCCAGCTCCCACTGACATTACTACACCCCTTAATTCAGTCGCAATGATCATTCAATATTCAGCTCTGTCCCCAAAGTCCGGCAACAGGAGTTCAACTTCCAAACACCACAGTTACAATATTTGCCAACTAACCTCCTATGACATAAATAATTTGTTTAACTTTGGTGGTAGTACAACAAACGCATTATTGAAAACCAAGATCTGTGGTAGCCCTATATGCAGACAGGTTTTAAACTATGAGCTTTCTGACTCAAGCTCTGAAACTTTCGCATTTTTTTAAATAAAATGGGTGGTCTAAAGAAGCCAAATTGTGATGTTATGAAATAAATTTCTTACTTCGAGTTCATTTTTAGTAACTATAAGCATTATATAATGCAAAATGGTGCAAATACTGTAATGGAGAAAACTTTGAATGATAAATGTACCCGTACATGTTCTCCAACGTGCTGTAATTTAAAAGAAAAAGTTGGTAGACACTTCTTCAAAATTTGATCCTATGCTGTTGTGGACTTTAACAAGAATGTAGGGAAACGAGGTAGAATGTATGGGACTACTTCGGAAAAGAAGAGAAAAATGTAAACTAGGAATGGAATGTTATTGTTTTGCAAATACTGTAATAAAAGGAGACAGTAAATTTGTAAATTATTACTGAAATATCATTTTATATTGTGCTGTGTGAGCAGATTAACCAATAATGCAATCCTTTGAAGTTTAATAAGATGAGCCGTGTTGAGAAATAATACTACTTCTTCACAAACCAGAAGAATCTTTGTAAGAAAAAAAAAAGGAAAGTACTCTTAACTTCGCCAAAGTCAATTTTTTGTTTTATTCTCCACAGCTCTTAGGTCACTCCGCTTACAAGTCACTGGTAACTGAGTATTGGGTTGGAAGATAAGTTTCAGCTGTAGAAGTAGTTACTCTATTCCTATTTTCTTCCCGAATGTAATTTATAATAGCAACATTTGTTTCATGAATGTTCGGTTGAATAAACTAAAATCCTCTGTTCATTACAACTGCATAAGCAGATGAGATTCATAACACTGACCAAAAATTAAGTTTATTTTGCACATAGAATGTATTTTTTTAAATACTGGTAAATAAGGAAAGGGACAAAATTTTAGAAGAAAGAAGTAAACTTGAAAAATCCCAGTTACTTGGGTGTGTTCGTCATCGTAAATCACATTTCAGCGTTATTTCTGTTCGAAGAATATTTTTCTTATTGCTTCGACAACTTTGAATCAATTTCACGCAAGTAATCTATCACAATTTATATATCTTCGACACTGACCGATTACCACGTCAATTTCCACGATTTAAGAATTACAGTAGCCTATATCAATACCACGGTGTCCCTCATTTAATTTTACGGTACCGCGGCTCATAGCTTACGAACAACCTATTCTACTTATCAAAAATATAATAATAATAAATAATAATAATAATAATAATAATAGTAATAATAAAGCGATTTTAGTAAGCTATATTTTCTAATATCTATCCAGTGAGAGCACATGCCTAGTTTGTTTATTTATTAAAATACAAATTATCAACGACCTTGCTTTTACAATCACCGTCTCGAGTAAAAATTACACAATAATGTACGAAATATACTAATATTTACGTTGAGTAACCGTTTGAGTAGTACTGAGAATGAGTATGTTTACAGTGTTTTAGTTTAGCATTACTTTTTAGCGTGGAGAACAGTAATAAAAGAGAATAATAATGTTATTTGCTTTACGTCCCAATAACTACTTTTTTAAGGTCTTCGGAGACGCCGAGGTGCCGGAATTTAGTCCCGCAGGAGTTCTTTAACGTGTCAGTAAATCTACCGACACGAGATATACAAGGCTGGGGAGGTCAGCTGCCTTACCAACGTAGTGCAGGAATGAACCATAATGGTGGGCGAGCATACCTAGTCTTTAGAGAGCCCTAATGGGCAGCTTACGTAACAAGCATACGTCACAGTGAAGCGAGAGAGCGAACACACTTTGCAAGGAAGCGAAGGAGAATTGATGCTCGATTGTGATTACGAAGCTCTCCTCTGCTACTCAGTGAAGTGCTGATTGGAATACATTATTTAAAATAAAAACTCTATAATCGCAACTACAAAAAAGCTGACCTTTTCAAGATATTCCAGTTTGATTTATACTGCCCTCGAAATAAAAAGTCAGTTTTATTTCCTTATATTTATTTATTTATTCATTGAAAGAAAACTGATATGTTGTAACTTTTGTGTTACTATTTAAAAAGGTACAGGGTCTAATTGTACAAGCTGCGATTTACAATTCCTTGCATGGGAATGACGGTATTTTCATTTTGAAAGAGTAAAATTCCTGTTATTCATTAAGCAAAAATTAATATAATTACATAATTCAACAATTATTCTGCACATTGCTGTAGTGTTGTGTGACTTTCACCGTTCAATGAATTTCTGAAAATAGTATTTAAAATTTAACAGGTGTCCGGTGATAATAGCTAGCCTCTAAATGGCGAAAGGGAGTTTCATCACGAGGGAGGTCATAGATATTTACTACCCAAGATTAAAGTAGAGCGACAACAACGTAAGTATATCTACCAGGTAGATGTACAGTTTGCCTTGAAATTAATAACCTCATTGGTGTTATTCCCTGTAAGCTTGATTGGATTGTTGGTGAGCTTATCAGATAATTTAAACCCAAACAACCACAGACAACAGTTTATCTACCTTAACTCTGCATTATATTAAAACTGTTACTAAAGCACCTCTTAAAATGTATGAATGAAAATTGTAGTTCATTACGTACATTATAGAAATATTTGAGGTTGTATGCCTAACTCTTCATTGTATCCAGTCCAAATGCATAAAATGCAATGAACATACATAACTTTTTCGTTATAATGTAAATTAAAAATGACGTGGATTTCTGCCCTCTTTCTTCATTATTTTCTGCCTCCATTTCAAACCCGGGTATCGCAGCAGTGATCGAGAGTGACAGGGAGAATTTCGCCCAGCCTTCACGGCCTATGACGTATCCACCGTCAGTGGTGGAACAGCATACGCTGCGCTCATCGCCTGCCAGCGGGACGGAATACCCAGCGTGAGCACCGCAGCTCTAGCAAGATACTGTCAAAAACTATAGAAAAATCGATTAAGATTGCATGTCGTTTCCCTCTTGGCAGTGGCAAGGTCTCCTCTATATCGCATTGAAGGCACCGGATTGCTTGAAGTGTCGATCTGCTACACCTGAAACCAATGGATATCAGACAGCTTGTCTTCAAGGCATTCCATAATGTGCGTGCAAAACAACGCAGTTAGTGATTTTAAAAGCGTGCCCCCAGTGTAAGTCTTCTGTAAGAATTGGACCTGCTGTGTTGTCTTTTCCTTTATACAACATTTTAATCGTCCAGCATTCAAGTATTCTACATTGCCGTAAGCACACGTTCAGAAGAAGGACGAACTTTCAGATGTTCATTGTAGGTATTTAGAATAGAATAGAATAGAATAGAATAGAATAGAATAGAATAGAATAGAATAGAATAGAATACAATAGCATAGAATAGAATGCAATAGAATAGAATAGAATAAAATAAAATAAAATAAAATAAAATAAAATAAAATAAAATAAAATAAAATAAAATAAAATAGAATAGAATAGAATAGAATAGAATAGAATAGAATAGAATAGAATAGAATAGAATAGAATAGAAACTGGGGAGAGAGAGCATTCGTTTAATGCAAGTCATTAAATTTTGATGCATGCATCACATTGTCCTCTTATAATTATTTGACTACTTCACTATATATAATTTATTTTGTCCTAGACGTTAACAATGTTATATAGTCTAGGGCAACGTGTATCTTCCCTTTCCTTAGCTTATTTAATGCCTACTTTCGTGTCACTAATTTTTTGGAGTATCTTACCATTAGCAACATGCCTTATGATTGAATTGAACGTGGGGATGACTGCATGAATTTGTCCTGACTGCCTAAATGAATGAATGCATGGATGAATGACAGCGCAGGAATAACTTGAATTTATAATTGCGGATGAAAGGAATATATACGGCCTAATTAGATTAATGAGTTGATCGATGACTGCATGTGTGAATGAATGCATTAAATGCCATGTCCTCTCTTCCAGTCACGGATAACCACCAACTGAGAAGAGAGTTTCATGAAGGCATGAATGAATGATTGAATTAATTAATAAATGAAGGTATTCAATTCACCTGTACTTAAGGGCTGAATTAGGAAAAGAAGATAATGGCATGATAATACAACAATTTATATATTAGGTCTACTACATTTGATATTATATTTAACCAACTAGTAATTATAATCATTATTCTAGGAGAGGCAGGCCTCTTAGTCATCGTATCCTTCCTTATCATTATCGCTCCTTTATCCTTCTCTTTCGCATTCGTTTTGATATTTTATTTCCTTTTGCCACATACTTCTTAAAAATACAAGAACATTGCTGTTATTCCCGTTCTAATGCACTCTTTATTTAATAGTTTAACAATTGTGTAGAATTTTCTGTCTCTCTCTATTTTTGTTTTGTATTCACCTTCCAGATATTTAACTCTCAGTGCTTCGGTTGCCAATTGTAGGAATATGTAATCCGATCCGTAAGCTTCCTTATTTTTCAGTATTTGAATAGTGTCTGCTTTTCTTCCTGCATAAAACCCTCGAAGTCACAAATGGCTTCATGTGTTAGTACAGGGTAGTTAACTGGGCGCGTGTCACTAACCTGGAGAATTTGCCTCCCAGACATCCGTTGATATGTTTCTTGGAAATGTACGCTGCCTTGGACAAAGAGCTTTCAAAGATTCTTGTTTTGCTTCATCAACCATAAATCCCTCTTCCTTTCCTCTCAACAGAATTTTTTTCTACGGCAACCGTACCTTGGTATGCCATTCCTAACTTTTAGTAATATTCTGACAGTTCTTCGGGTAGCGGCGATTAGGAGGCGACTGCCCCCACTCCCGCTCCCAACTTTACGGTGAAAACACTACATTTTTATTCCATTTTAGTTAAATAAAACTAGGAATTACAGGAGTTATTAAAACACTCAATTTACACAAGTCCTTTTGTCTTATCAGCTGATTCTTTTGTTTATTTTATTTTATTATTAAAGAAACAATTAGCGGAAATACGCACAAGATGTGTTTCGTCGCGGCTAACCGACTTGTATAGCGCTACAGCAAGTAGTAGAGACATTGCATGGTGTGAGGAGGGGTAGCGGAGGCATAGTTTTTCAAAGGTCATAGACTCACGTAAGCTACTGTATGATTCACCCGCTTGCCGCCCGCATTCGCTAGTCTGCAAGTCTCTTAATGTGCAGTCAAATAGTAAATGCTTTCAATTGTATATTTACGCCGTAATTCTGTTTAATTGTAATACTTGTGTAATATTTTATTGGTAAAGTTTAATTGTATAGTATCAAAATCTCAAAAAAAAAAAAACTTTTTTACCCCATTTAAGTTGGCAAACTGTCAACCTTTACCTCTCTGTCAAACTTCACTCAGAACATAAAAAACCCATTTTGTAATTTATTTTTTAGTTTTGATGCATATGCCGCGATATACCCAAAAATCCGGCTACGTTTTGTTGTCTGCACATTTTCTTGCCCCCCTACTTCTAATTCTCAATCGCCGCTACTGGTTCTTTCACCCACTGCATTATATACACAAACAACCACACAGAGTCTAGTTCGTACTACAAGAGCATTCTTAGACTTGCGCAGAACAACGAATGATGAACTTTATCTTTGAAGAAACATGCGATACCCCCTTTTGGTCTAGCAATTGACCTTTGATCTGCCAGGTTAGGTCATGTATTGCATAATGAGTGTTAAAATTACACTCTGATGGCAAGAGATATTCTACAAATACTGCGACATCACATGATTCAAACATAGTTCGAACGCAGTGTACTATTCCTAAAAGAGCTCCTGTGTTCCAAGACAGCAGATTAAATTCCTGAAAGTTGTCTTGTAGCTCGACTGCTGTTGAATTGAGACTCGTCCGTTTCCCCAGCGGTATGGAAATGGAATCGCCTAACCAGAATGATTTTTAGAAAAATAGACTGTTCCATGTGGCCGTGTGATTAGGTACGACGATAAATAGGGTTAAAAGCCAGGTTGTGACTTTCATTAATTGGAAAAGTGCTCTCTGTTATAATTACTGCGTTGATGGGCTGAAATTTCCATATGGGGATCATTGTAAGTACCTACGTGTTAATATAAGGAAAGATCTTCATTGGGGCAACCACAAAAATGGGATTTTGAATAAAGGGTACAGATCTCTGAGTATGGTTATGAGGGTATTTAGGGATTGCAGTAAGGATGTAAAGGAGAGGGCAAATAAGTTTCTGGAAATACTTCAACTAGAGTATGGTTTCAGTGTATGGGACCTCACCAGGATTACTTGATTCGAAAACAAAAAAGAAAAAAAAATCCAAAGAAAGCAGTTCAATTTGTCCTGGATGATTTCCGACAAAGGAGTAGCGTTACGAAAATGTTACAAAGTTTGGGATGGAAGACTTAGGAGAAAGGAGACGAGTTGCTCGACTAAGTGGTATGCTCCGAGCTGTCAGTGGAGAGATGGCGTGGAATGGCATTAGTAGACGAATAAGTTTGAGCGGTGTGTTTTGAAGTAGGAAAGTTCACAATATGAATGAAATGTTGGAATTGAAGACGACAAATTGGGGAAAATATTCTTTTACAGGAAGAGGAGTTAGACATTGGAATAATTTACGAAGGGAGATGTTCAATAATTCTTTTTTCAATCATTTAGGAAAATACTTGATAAACAACGGATAGGGAATCGACTACCTGGGCGAATGCCCTAAATGAAGATCAGTGGGAATTGATTGATTGATTGATTGATTGATTGATTGATTGATTGATTGATTGATTGATTGATTGATTGATTGATTGATTGATTGATTGATTAATATCAGTATCCACTTTGCAAGCCTTGTTGATACCTTTGGTATTGTATTGGTCACCTTTAATTACATTGTCCTGTAGAAACTTTATATCGTCTTCCATTTATGTCTCTGTATGATGACTGTCTACATTATATCCGTAGCCAAGCTACCTTTTCTGTACTCTTCAACTAACGTACCGCTACCGTGTTCATTAGATATTTGATTTCTTGAAATCATACTTGGTGGTTTAAGGACTATTTTATACTTGGTGGTTTAAGGACTATTTTCCTCATAACCATTCTCCATTGTTCTTTCTGGAAGTTATAAGGTTATAGAAGACATTCGATGACCTCGGACATATACTTACTTCTTACTTCACCCTGCTCTGAATATGATAGAGCTTTTCGAATTTAAACCAGTACAGTATTTTTACAACGTCTTTCAAATTCCTTATTTCCTCCCGGATTGCCTTCAACTCTTCCCTTCAATTTTCTAGCATGACCAAGTCATGTTTACACTCGTTGCATAGCTAAATGACTGAACATCTAGTCCTCTTGATTGTTGCGAACACGCCTTCACTAATTTCTGCGCAGTCTTTATGGTAGCTTTTTTTTTTTTTCTTTTTTCTTTTTTTTTTGCTAATTGCTTTACGTCGCACCGACACAGATAGGTCTTATGGCGACGATGGGACAGGAAAGGGCTAGGAGTGGGAAGGAAGCGGCCGTGGCCTTAATTAAGGTACAGCCCCAGCATTTGCCTGGTGTGAAAATGGGAAACCACGGAAAACCATTTTCAGAGCTGCCGATAGTGGGGTTCGAACCTGCTATCTCCCGAATACTGGATACTGGCCGCAATTAAGCGACTGCAGCTATCGAGCTCGGTCTTTATGGTAGCATACCTTGTAAGAACAGTCACTTTCGACCGCTATCTCTGTTTTAATTACCAATTCCTGCATTCTCCATATGATACGGTAGTGTCTAACCAATCGGCTTCTTTACCTGACGTATCGGAATATGAAAAAAGCGTTTTTTATATAGTTATTCTCGAAAAATTTCAAAGAGTAATATTGATAAAATTGTCGTTTCTCAGCAGCACACTTCAGTTATTTAATGGACTCGATTACACAAAGACCACGCTATGTTTTCTATAAATAACTCTGCATGAAGTACCTCACTTTATGTAGATAGTAACTTAGTTGAAACACTACTGACACAACACTCAATAATTCTCAATTAATTATTCTTAATAGCATACAATTTATACCATAAACCTTCTTTGTTCTTCTCGTGTATAATAATAATAATAATAATAATAATAATAATAATCGTTGTTTGCGGCTTCAATTACCGTTTGCAGACATATTGATTTGACATCATTTAGACTATCTTCGTATCAGCTTCGACATTCCGTTCTTGGGTGACTTATTGCTAAGTATTAATTTTTTTTTGGATAAACACTGAACATACCAACAGAGTTATCATAGCATAGCATATAGCATAGAATGGCGAGTGGACCGACTTTATCTGACGGGTTTTAATCACGTATCTTTGGATATGGAAGCCGAGAATCAATCACTGATCCGAAGAGGGAAGTACAACAGTGAACTGACATGTGGTGATGAAGACAGAAATCACCATTAACGATTTCATTCCTTCTTAGTCATGTCAATACAGCCTTCTATGTAGTTACAAATGTATCCAGTACTGAAGGAAATATACTAAGTCACACATCCACTTACTCCCTAAGCCTCTGTAGAACCCTAAGACCCCATGGGAATGTCACTCATTTCTTCCACTGATCTCTGTCCCGAGTGAGTGCTTGTCGATCTATCACAAGTAATATTGAACATGTATTAGTAATTTAGCTCTTCCAAGCGGTTAGTGATCTACAACGATTACGCTGTCATCCTCAATTAGTAGACGGTGTCCAGCTCACAGGAGTGAATTAGTATTTACTACTTGTTATGTCCGTCGTTAACAGGATAATCACGTAACTTGCGTCTTACTGCATTTTTATTGAACACTGTACACAGAATCGGGACTCGAAATGTCTGTATAACGGTTTAATGTCTTAATATTTCGAGGTTTCATTTCTATTGCTAGGTACGTGTCCAAACCGGAAATCGGGATACAGATACGAGTGCTGTATAATATATTTTGACAATATGAAAACCATGAAAACCCAAATAATGAGGTTAATATAGCTCTCAGCACTCTCATTTTATTCTTTCAAACTGACGTTACGGTTTGTGTATGAACGTGCTGTATTTACAACGCTAAGATAATAGTAATTGGACCGCAAAATATACTATACTAAGTCATAGTGTAAAATTTTGAAATACTTAAGGTACGTATGAATTTGTATATGACGGTGTTGTAGTGTTAAGCTAGTAGTAAGCTCAACCTATAGTATTGTAAGCCGTTGGGTTAAATACTGGAAACACTTAAGTTGTGTGTGAATTTGTATATGATGATGCTGAATTTAGAATGTTAAACTAGTAGTACATCTTGTAATATTTTATTTCCATGGAATTGCTTGTTGTTGTTGTTGTTGTCGTCGTCGTAGTAGTTGTTGTTGTTGTTGGATAATTGTTTTGTTAACTTTATTATCACTTGGAATGTTAAGCTAGTAGTAAGCTCAACCTGTAGTACTGTAAGCCGTAGGGTTAAACACTGGAAATACTTAAGTTGTACGTAAATTTGTATATGATGATGCTGAATTTAGAATGTTACTCTAGAAATACTTCTATTTTCTTTCCATGGAATTGCTTGTTGTACACTTGTTGTAGTTGTTGTCGTTATTGTTGTAGGATAATTGGATCATTGCCACCGGGGTATTTCCCAATTGTGATGTATTGATTAATAATAATAATAATAATAATAATAATAATAATAATAATAATAATAATAATAATAATAATAATAATAATAATAATACTTCATGTTTGATTGTTATGATTGTTATGATACTGCAGTCGGCATATACGAAAGTTCACCCTTTTTGTTTGATTTTATCGGTGGAACTTTCTTGGTTCTTTGTGTTCAAGCCATCTCTGGTCTCACACGGATCGTATTGGATAAATATTCAAAAAGAACAGGCAGATGTAAAAAGTCTTCAAAACGTTTCCGGGATGACTTTCCCAACAATAGCAATTAGTTGGCAATTTGCTTTCCGTCGCACCGACACAGATATGTCTTATGGCGACGATGGGATAGGAAAGGCCTAGGAATTGGAAGGAAGCGGCCGTGGCCTTAATTAAGGTACAGCCCCGGCATTTGCGTGGTGTGAAAATGGGAAACCACGGAAAACCATTTTCAGGGCTGCCGACAGTGGAGCTCGAACCCACTATCTCCCGATTATTGGATAGTGGCCGCACTTAAGCGACTGCAGCCATCGAGCTCGATTGTAACTAGTTATCCGTTCTTGGACTCCTTAAACTTTCGTAAGACGACCACTGGTATTTCTCTTATATCCCACTGTCAGGAAAAGTGCAGAACAATAAAGATAGTAAGGAATATTTCAAATACATTTTGCCATGAGCAATTTTCCCGTGAAATCAGCCTAAGATAGGTATATCGAGCATTATGTTTATGGCTGCCTATGTAACCCTTCTCCTGCTGAAAGTTTCAACAGCTTAGCTAAGATTATACTTGGCCTTATAAGAAAGCGATATAGGCTACCAAATTTCACGAACATCTTTTCTTCCCGCAGTACAGAAATTAAAGTAATCAGGCATGGGCCATTATTTGTCATGTTCGGTATAAAACCCAAGAATGAGTTTAATATTTAAAATGTACAGACGGAAATAAGGTTTTATAGTTAGATTGGTGGTTTCATGGCTCCTCCTTCTCCTTACAATAGGCTTTAAGTGGCACGATCAGAGATAGATCTCATGGTGACGATGGGATAAGAAAGGGCTAGCAGCGGGAAGGAAGCAGCCGTGGCCGTAATTAAGGTACAACCCAAGCATTTTTAACTGGTGTGAAAATAGGAAACCACGGAGAAACAATTTTAGAACTGCCGACAGTAGGGTTCGAACCCACTATCCTCCGAACGCAAGCTCACTGCTGCGCGCCCCTAATCGCACGGCCAACTCGCGCAGTGCTTTTACGACCCGTAATTGTAGATATGATAACAAGCTTTTGTGCTTTTGCTGTGTCAGGTGACATTCTTTAAGTTACGCAGAGAACTTTGCTAAGTGGCTTCAGGAGAAAATCTTGTGTGTTCCCGAACAAGACTTCTCTTAATAATGAGACCGGGAGAGTTAACCGTGCGCTTAGGGGCGCACACCTGTGAACTTGCATCCGGGAGGTTGTGGGTTTGAACCCCACTGTTGGCAGTCTTGAAGATATTTTTCCGTGGTTTGCCATTTTCACACCAGGCTATACCTTGATTAAGGCCACGGCCACTTCCTTCCCAATCCTAGGCCTTTCCTATCCCATCGTCGCCATAAGACCTATCTGTGTCGCTGCGACGTAAAGCAAATAGTAAGTATATATACTGTATCTAATAAAGAAGGTGTCCGACTCGTTGGCTGAATGGTAAGCGTACTGACCTTCGGTTCAGAGGGTCCCAGGTTCGATTCCCGGCCGGGTCGGGGATTTTAGCCTTCATTGGTTAATTCCAATGGCTCGGGGGCTGGGTGTTTGTGCTGTCCCCAACATTCCTACAACTCACACACCACACATAACACTATCCTCCACCACAATAACACGCAGTTACCTACACTTGGCAGATGTAGCCCACCCTCATTGGAGGGTCTGCCTCACAAGGGCTGCACCCGGCTAGAAATAGCCACACGAAAATATTAAGTAAAGAAGGTGTGAATTTAAGAAGGGTTTACCGTTGGTGTAGAGTAAGTAGTTCTCTCGTTCGTCACTAGATGGCTCACTGTGCGCTAGCCTTCCGAGTGGGAGGTGACTACACCATCTTAGTTACAACTAAGACTTTTCTGCTATCGATGTGCGTTGGGAATTAAACAGCAAGGTCATCAGACGAATCAGAGACGGATTATTTTTTTACAAGTTGGTTTACGTCGCACTGAGACAGACAGGTCTTATAACGACGACGGGCTAGGAGTGGGAAGGAAGCAGCCGTGGCCTTAATTATGGTACAGCCTCAGCATTTGCCTGGTGTGAAAATGGGAAACCACGGAAAACCATCTTCAGGGCTGCCGACAGTAGTGTTCGAACCCATTATTTCCCGAATACTGGATACTGGCCGCATTTAAGGGACTACAGCTATCGAGCTCGGTAAATTAGAGACAAAAGCTGTAGAAGAAACAAAAATAAAATAAAATGAAAACAAAAAATAAAGTGCAACGTAAGATTGACAGGAGAGAAGATTAGAGTTGAATTCTTAATGGGTGACAACCACATAGTACTTAATTGATAGCCAGTGTCCCTGTTGAAATTGTTAGGACTTTTACGTACTTCCACAGCTTCTCGTATAATCCTAGACCTGTAGTGTTTAGTGTGGGGAGGAGCTTGAACATCTTGGAACCCGACGATAGGGCTTGACTTGTCTGGCTGGTTGAGACGGATATTACGTTGGCGTTCCTTGATACGAGTGCTAATGGACCGTCATGTTTGGTCAATGCATACTTGCTGCAATTACAGGGAATTTTGTACACCCCAGGGTATTATAGTGGGGACAGTTTGTCTTTGCTTTCATCTAAACTGCAAGCAATTTTTTGTGACGGTGCCGAACATTGCTTATATACTGTCCTTGCGGAGGAGCTTGGCAATTCGATCTGTGGTATTCTGGGTGAAAGTTTCCTTCACTCCTTCACTATGAGTTTTCCCTAGTCGACCCCCTCGGATGCAGGGCTCTATGAATCCGTACATAGTTATAACCGTTACCCTTGAACGTGACTTTGACTGTGTCCATCTCTTCCTGGAAGTGAGTTGTAGGTACACTGGGTAGTCTTCATTTTGAATAGGACTAAGTGTATATGCAGCGTAATAACTTCAATTGTCCCAGGAGTACATTTTCATCTGAATTACATCATAATTGGTCTAGAAAGCTAAGAATAACCGCCGAGAGGATCCGTCGTGCTAACCACACGACACCTCGTAATCTGCAGGCCTTCGGGCTGAGCAGCAGTCGCTTGGTAGGCCATAGCCCTTCGGAGATCTTGCGCTATGGAGTTTGGTTTTTATATACTAATTTTTCCTTTGCTGCGCCGTTTCTTGAAGAGACAGCAATGTAATAATTAGCGTATATATTATCCTGCGTCACACTCTAATTGTGAAAGGTAATCCAGACACACTGTCATTCTGACGTGATGTTCCCAAACATCCAAACGCATTTTCACATTTTTTAAATATTAGTAAGTCATTTCTGTGTCCATCTCTTCCTGGAATTGAGTTGTGGGCCTAAGTACACTTGGCAGTCTTCATTTTGAATAGTAAGTGCTGGTCAGTTGGTGTATGCATTGCAGTGGGACTGGCTGAATGACGTGTAACAGAGCATTCTGGCTCGGTGAGGAAAGAAACAGGAAACTACATGAATCCTAATTTCCCTGGCACGCTTCTTCAGCTACGCGTAGGCTGCTTATGACAGTTGAAGGTCGATCTGCTGAGGATTCAACCAGCCTTCGGGCATGCATACATACATATTATCAAGGAATCCCTGTTCAAAATGTTGACAAAGAACTCTGTTGGAAACCGCCTTAAGATATGATAGTGAAATGCAAACCGTGAACAAGGATTCATATAATTTTTATTTTACATTGCTTGTATCCGAACATGTATCCATTAGGAGCGAGTGAGAAAAGAATCAGTAACTATAATATCATTGTTGATGTTTCTGTCTAAGGAGTACAGTATGTAACTATGTTGGATGAGTAGGAATTTGTTTCGCATGACTAATGTAGTGAGGTATTTTATCACACGGCTACAATCTTGTTTCCAAGCTGTCAGGGAAGATGTTTACTTTTAAACTTGGTTTGAAACTTTGATGACTTTCATACCTCACTGGAGCGTGACGATGAGTGACAGGACACATAATTATGACAGGCAATTATAGCCGACAAGAAATTCAAGTGCAACATGAATCTTGTGAAGGCAAATGTAAACACTTTTCCCTCTTTAGAGCAAAATAACACATATCCGATCCCTTATTTAACTTGTTATCTGCGTACTCACACGTACGTCCTTGGTGGAAGAAGTGGTTTAATTGACATACAGCGCGAATTTCTCCAGAATGCGTCGTGGTTTCTTTAAAGCAGACATACAGATAATGTTTATCCAAAAACCTGTGTTATTACAAGAAACTCCTCCATATGACCTAGAAATTTTCATTTGATGTGTCATTAATGTTATGAGAATATTTGGGCCTATACATTTCACTGAAAAATTAATGTTGACTTTTATCAATGGACAATTTTAAAATCACTCCTTCGAAATTTGACAGAGGAGAAAAAGTCGCATGACTGGATTCAGCAAAACGCATATAACTGTCTAATCAATAGATAAAAATAATTATGGCGTATGGCCTCCGGAAAGCTGTCTCTGTGGATCAGCGGTAGAGTGTCGGCCTCCGGATCCCAAGATAGCGGGTTCAAACCCGGCAGAGGCAGTCGGATTTTTGAAGGGCGGGAAAAAGTCCATTCGACACTCCATGTCGTACGATGTCGACATGTAAAAGATCTCTGGTGACACATTTGGTATTTACCCGACAAAATTCATTAAATCTCAGCCATAGACGCCCAAGAGAGTTTCGGTTTACTCGGTCTGCCATCTAGTGGGCCTAGAGTAAAACGGAACGTCGAAATTGACGAGCAGACAGCCAGATGACGTCAAATTGAAATGTCTGCACACGGTAGCTGAGACCATACTCCGGAGAGGCCTGGTGCAGGTCTTTTTCTAGTAGACGACCTATTAGGCGACCTGCATGTCTGTGAAGATGAGGGCCCTACCTAGGATGATTTCTAATGTTGAATACGCAACACACACCCAGCCCCTGAGCCACTGGAATTAACCAATTATGGTTAAAATCCCCGACCCGGCCGGGAATCGAACGCAGGACCCTCTGAACCGAAGGCCAGTACGCTGAACATTCAGCCAACGAGTCGGACGAATCATTAAATGATTTCATGCACTGGAATTCAATGAGAAAATTACAAGAGTTTCATGGTCCCATAGTTTACTCGATTTATCAATTATGATAATTATTGTAATTTATTGAGGCTCTGATGGAGTCCTAATGTATCTTCGTAATCCTCACAGAGGGGACCAAAGGATCAAACTGAGCGTGAAATGTCTACTGCCGAGCTCAATTAAGTGAGTCAGTTCATACTATTGGAATATGCTACTGGTTCCAGAGAGTTAGGTCAACATTATCTGCATCAATTTTAAGATAATGATTTCCGTTAAAATTCGATGGTTAACCTTTTAAATATAGGCAATAATTTCGTGTATTTTTTTTCTTGTGCCACTTCGCTAGTTCCACAGACTGTACACAATGTCTCCCTTCTCGGGCTGCCAGCTATCTCCTGTGTGCCGAGAAGGCGGATATCGCGATAAGTACGCAGTATTCATACTACGTAAACACATATATACGTGCATACATAGAATAATCAAGTATGGTAATTGTATTAACACGTAAGCCTAGTTCCATCTGCCACTGGATAGCTTGCTGGCCTTAGGGCCAAACGACCCGCGTTCAATTCCTGTCAGGGTCCTGGATTTTAACCTTCGTTGGTTAATTCGTCTGACTCTGGGGCTGGCTGTTTGTCCGTCTTCAACATTAGAATACATCCTAGGTTGGGCCCCATCCTCGCAGTCATGCAGGTCGCCCACGGGTGACAACTCAAAAGACCAGATCTCTCTGCAGGTCACACGCTATTAATTATTCCAAACTTCTAAATCAGAGATTGGGGATTGTATTCATCAGTAAATTCAGTGCTGCCATTTTCTGATAAAGCCGTTTTCTGAGAAACTCTTGCACGCAACAGTTTCTGTTAGGTAAGTAAACTAGAAAATGATGTCAGTGGATTTACAACTGAAAGGAATTTCTTTTGCACTAACTCATGGAAAGTTTTGGGTGACACAAGGATTGGGAAGGTAACACCCATGGCCTAGTAGGATTAGAAGTTAAACTGGGAAAATTCCGCTGAGAAATCAACATTCGTAGAGGAGAATATTTTGACTGAAAACGAGTTAATTCCTTACGCGCAATACCTTGATGCGGGTGACGGAATTCATTCGTCATCCCACAATGCGCGTATATTAACACGGAACATATTATAAGAGAGTCTCTTGTTTGTTTGCTACCGGTTTAACGTCGCGCTAACATATCAGAGGTTTCCGGTGCCGCAATGATGAGAAAGGGCTAGGGTTGATAATGTAGCGACCGTGGCCTTAATTAAAGTACATTTGCCCTTTATGAAAATTGGAAACCACGGAAAGATCTCTTCAGGACTACCGACGGTGGGATACGATCACACCATCTCAGGAATGCAAGCCTAAAGCTGTGCGGCCCTAACCGCACAGTCAACCCACTCGGTAGAGAAAGACAAAAGAAATGTAAACGTTGAACGAAAGGTTACACTAAACTCGTAAGTTGTAATGTAGACATCAATTTAAAACTATTTTATTTTTAAATTGGTAAGCCTGGAAGCTTAGACGACTATAAACGGAAGTACCGTTACTCTAGAATTCATTTCAAATTTATTAACTCCACTATTGTGCTTCAATTTTAACATTAAAATTGATATTAATAATAATATTCAGACTTGTAACATAACCGAATGTAATTATCACTTAGCGGTTCCCAAATAAAATAAATAAATAAATAAATAAATAAATAAATAAATAAATAAATAAATAAATAAATAAATAAATAAATAAATAAATAAATAAATAAATAAATAAATAAATAAATAAATAAATAAATAAATAAATAAATAATAGTTTTAATTTGCATAAAATGCAGGTAATTTGGCTCCAGATGTCTACGTAGTATCCCTCAATTTAGAATATTAATGGAGATAATAATAATGCAATGATCCATTTAAATAAATTGGTTTTATTTCCGCCTAATTTATTTAGGATATTCAAGTACGCATTCTATCAGCAGGAGAAATCTGACAGCTTGCACATCAGAAATTAAGTTCTGCTGGGTGAGTTTTGCTGTCTCCAGAGAGCGTGTCTCAAAGATAAGCTTGTCCTTGCACGGGACATGTATATCTTGCTCGTTCTTGCTTCCAGTCTCCCAGAGGGTACCACACTGAGTACTCACAAATAAACCAGCTCAATTATATTTCCTCTCGATGTCAGAAACTCCACCTTGGACTTAAATTACTACTACTCTAACTAGAGCTAATTAACTTGAATTGGTTAAAATTATTGTTAAAAGTAGGTAATGGATTATTGAATCTAACGCGAATGTGAGCGAATATTTTAAAGCATCCTCCAGGTGAGTATTTAATCAAAACTGAGCTGCTGTGACTTTATACAAAGGGACACAAAGGACGCAAATATATGATTCATTCATCTAATGTGAAGTTGCTGTCTTAAGAATAGAAGGACTGTGACTGAGTTCTTGACTAGTAACTCAGCAGAAGTGGCGAGAAAAGTGCTGCACAAGTGGTTGCATACACCTGAAGGCGTGATGTGAATCCTCTCCACTCACAGATCGGACGGTGAAAGTCATATACATAATATCTTCAGAAAATGTGCAGTAGGGAAATTTGATCCCTTCCGCTGTTCGTTTGTCATGGCTAGGGAGAGGAAGACGTTCACATCGTTGTATTTTTATTCCCTTGACTGAGAAAAGCTAGTACTGTTCTGAATGGGATATACCTGTCTTCCCTGATATAACTACCGTACACACGTACATGGAGATTATCAACAATCTCCTTTCGAACATACTGTATTTTGATGCTTTCAAGTCGCTCTGGGTTGCGGTACGTTAAATGCAACCGGATTAATGTATGTAGTTACTAAGGTGGCCTTCAGATAGAAAACTGAATTTCTCTACTGAGTATGAAAATGAAAACCTACAACCTGTTTTCCAGTCATTGACCGGGTCAGGGGTGTAATGAATGATTGCAACATATATAGGCTGTTATTACAATGGGGTCGCCACTCCCAAGGTGATTTTATTAATGAGTGATAAATGCTATGAAATGATAATGGAGAGTGTTGCTGGAATGAAAGTTGAAAGGGAAAACCGGAGTACCCGGAGAAAAACCTGTCCCGCCTCCGTTTTGTCCAGAACAAATCTCACATGGAGTGACCGGGATTTGAACCACGGTATCCAGAGGTGAGAGGCCGACGCGCTGCCGTCTGCGCCACGGAGGCTCTTCTCTACTGAGTATAAATCGTCTAAACTATATACATAAAGTTGTAAGGGGTCTCCTGTCTGTACTTTCGTATATTTTGCTAATTTGTCAGATATTTATCCACTTTAGGTCAACTCAAGACCGTATCAGTGGTTTTTATCTTTCGTGTCTGTTTGTCCGGCTGTTCCATGGATTGATCGCGACCAAACTTCATATCTAGAGTATACTCATCCAGGAAAAGGTATATATAAACATATTATTTAAAAATCGCTGAATAGACTGGAGGTTTCTACCAAAACCAGAACAGATTTTTTCTATTTTCTCTTATACTATTGATTCTATGTCCAATCCGAATACCATATATGAAACTTTCCTTCATTTTAAACAACTTTTGTTGTGTATATAATTTCGCTTAATCTTTAAATGACGGAAAAAATTTGTATTTTTTGCGGGTTTCACGCTCTGTATTGAGTGATGGACACCCGCGCAAACCGACAACGAACCTACCTGTTACCATGACAACGTCCCTGGCTGCTCGCCAGCAGGGAAGTAACGTAATGCCGTCACCGTACGGTAACCTACAGGTACCTGAGAGTGTTCGAAATTTCCAAAAGGGCCATTTACAAATGTGAAGGAATCTCCTGTGCTAGATGAGTATTCTGAAACTGATGTTAAGAGATCCATCCAGGGAGGATGCTCGGCGGGAAGTAGAACATACGCGAGGCACTGCTTGCGATTTAGCTCAGTTTTACGGAAGGATAAGCTTCCTGGCCTCGATTTTATGTGGAAGGAAGTATTGTGTATTTCTATGGTGCTTGGTAACGAGGTACATGGTGTGTATAGGAATATGCATATTAAGATTACACAAGCACTCAGTCCCAAAGCCAGGAGAAATAAGAATACTCAGTTAAATTCCTAGATGCGGCCGGGCATTAAACCACAAGACATCTGAACCGAAGGCCACTACAATGATCATTCCACCGGGGAGCTAGACAAGATAAATAACAATCCAGCATAAAGAACAGACGTAATGGAAAGTTCAATGCAATGTTATGTTAATTATAGTCATCCAGATGAATGAAAATACCAGGAATTACTATTGGGAAACCGGTATATTGCATTAGAAACTGTACTGCCAACCCGAGGCAGTCAATGTTTACATGAAAGTCCGAAGGTTCAACCACTCGCAATAAAAACACACACATAATCAATACACTGTACATGAACTTGCAATGACTGTATGACTGTTCATTGATTATTTTGGCAAATTTTTTTTATAGTTATCCGTTTCAGGTACATCTACATATTTTTTAGCCTTGGTGTCTGCTTGTTTGTCTGTTTGATTTGTCTTAACTCCAAATCTATGAGATATTTTTCATAAAAATTTCAATTATAGAATCCGCCTATGCATGAGTAGGTTTTAGAGTCAATATAATTTCAAAATTCCTGAATGGGCTGGGTTGTTTATAGGAGTATCGAAACAGTGACTTTACTCTCCCACAAAATAACAAGGGCCAACCTTAATGGAGATCTACCAGTCTTGACAAAAATAAATTTCTAACACTTTTTCTGATTCATACTTTTTCGATAGGAGGATTAATAATGGTGATATTATTAACTGAATGTTTTACAATCTCATTCCAAATGGATATAGCTCAAAGACTGGCGCATAGAGCTGATTTATTGTAACTTGAAAGCTACTGGACACATTTCAACCAAACTTTATATTTAACATTTATCTATCCAAAGATAGGTTTTGAAGTTCATACAAGTTCAAAATCCCTGAATGCACTGGGGTTTGATGTTCATACATTTTTTAAACCCGTGAATGCACTGGAGTTTATAGGAAGACCGAAACAGTGATTTTCTCCGTAAAAATATTTATGTTATTGGCTTTAAGTCCCACAAACTACTTTTTTAGGTTTTCGGAGTCGCGTAGGTGCCGGAATTCTGTCCCGCAGGAGTTCTTTTACGTTACAGTAAATCTACCGACACGAGGCTGACGTATTTGGGCACCTTCAAATACCACCGCACTGAGCCAGGATCGAAACTGCCAAGTTGGGGTCAGAAGGCCAGCGCCTTAACCGTCTGAGCCACTCAGCCCGGCAAAATATTTATGATCATGCCTAATGGAATTCTACCGACCTGAATGGAACTCAGTTTCTAAACCTCTTCTGACATGTACAATTTTTCGATAGGAGGATTAATAAAGAAGACCTTAACGAAATATTTTACAGCCTACGCTCTAGTGGATAGTCCAAAACCGGTTGCACGAAGAGTCGATTTCTTATAACTGGAAAACTACTTAACATATTTTGACGAAATTTCGTTTGTAGAATACACCCATCCAAAGGTAGTTCATAGGTTTCAAACCATTTAAAAATCCCTGAATGGACTGGAGTTCTATAGGCAGGCCGAAACTGTGATTATACTTCCCTACAAAACATCCATGATCATTCTTAATGGAAATTTACCAAATTCAGAGAAATATTTCTAAAACCTTTCTCTCATGTACACTTTTCCGATAGGAGGACTAATAAGCGAGATATTATTAGTGTAAAGCTTGACAGTCTAAGTACAAGGGGACATAACCCAAATGCGGGTGTGCATAAAGCTGATTTCTTGTAACTGGAAAACTACTGGACATATGTCAACCAAACTAAATATTTAGAATCCATCTATACAACGGTACCTTTTAGGCTTCACTACTCACATTACCTTAAATGCACAGGCCACTGAAATGGATAATGGGTGCGATGTGCGTTTTATCCCGAACTGCAATAGACCACAGCAATCTTGAGTATTGAAGTAGTATGCAACTATCAAGTATAAATGTAAATACGCAAATACGTCTAGTGACCGTGATGAAGTTCCGAAATACCAGGGCGAAGATATTTGGTGGATTCTCGCATTCCCTATTCATGAAACGTATCCAGTGGTAATTCATGTAGAAGTTTATATGAAGATCTTCACACTTTCGATGTGTGGTTTTCACTGCCTAAAGAGAAAGGGATATTGTTCTGAATACATGGAACTTTAATGGTATTTATGAAACTTTGCAAAACTTATTGTGCTAGAGGACTATTACTCAAAAACATCAAAACATCCTAAGTGCTTCTCTAAGTTTCTGCTTCAGATCACTTGAAAGAACTTATATTCTTAATTGGTGCACCATGCTTTCTTAAAATTTCATATTTCCTTGTTTCTGCGCTGTTCCGGTGCCATACTTGAAACAGATGCCACCTGGATAACCTATGAAGCGCCACTGAAAAAAATTGATTTATGTTCTTAGCGCAAATAATCGCAAAACATCAATGAGTATTTCAAAAGTTTAGACATTTACGGATACAATCATGGTTTATATAGGAACAAATGGGGTCAATTTTTTAACTGTATTTGAAGTTGGAGTTACGAAATGAATAATCTTATGTTTACATCTTAAAATTTGATCTTCCTTACGACAGCGAGCAAGTGAAGCAGTTGGGGTTTGTTTATACTATCTATTCATAACAAGCAGCTGGCGAGGACTTAAAAGTCATGCTTCCCAACTTTCCTTGTACTGTCAAGAAGATAGTTAGTACGCATTTCAGCACAAGTCAAGAAGTCGAAAAATTATTTTTGTCCAGTTAGATCGGGAAAACTGTACACTATGCTTCGTGGCCATTCTTTTTTTGTCGATACCTTCATTCTTCCAACTATTGAACCTCTTTTAGTCTTCCCATTTTGTCTAAAAGAGAATGGTTGCCCCGCTTTTCTCTTAAAATATCCATCGCCACCACAATCACCAGCACAGGGAAAAAGGTATGAAGAAAAACATTTAGAAACATATATGAACTTCCACTCCACCTGTAAGTTAATATCTTGATTCATGCCATGACGGCATTTGCTTTTTATTATTCTTGATGAAAAGAACGATTATGGAATACATTTTCGCGGTATTGATAGAACTCTTGTTACTGTGACATTCGACTGAAAGAACTGTCTGAAGAGCATGACTCTACATCTTATAGTCTGAAATGTAGCAGTGGAAGGGAGAAAACAGCGGTCGGAGAACCTTTAAAAAAGGTGAACAATTCCGTTGAAGGTCAGAGGAGACGAAGACTGCGAGACACCTCATCTCTTTATGGATCGTCCCCTGAGGGTTAGACATCCCACAGTACTCTTGCTCCAGGGGACACAAAACACTTTACTTAACATGTTTCGCTCCGAACAACAGTCTATTTACCCAATAACAGCCCCACTACATAAGGTGCACAAGAGAATACAACAGGAAACAAATTTATCTGATGGCTTCGAAGCGCCCTCAGAATTCGCTTATCAAACTTCCTGTCTCATATTCTTTTCGTTTCCGTTGAACTTCATTCACGTCGTCTGCAGTAGTTCATGGCTGGACTAAATATGTTATTAGAAAGTATAAGATATACTTATCAGAAAACACGATGCACGTAGTAAACAATGCTACATTACAGACTGTCCAGCTCACACTATTGTATATTATAAATTACGCATATTTGACACGATATGATTCATATCACCTAGTATATCATCAGTATTAAGTCATATTTAATTAGTAATTGGTATGGATCTTGAAGAATGATAAACCATTAGTTCGTCAAATTTGTTTCAATTACTTACTTAAGTTGTGTGTGCATTTGTATATGATGATGCTGGATTTAGAATGTTAAGCTAGCAGTACTTCTTGAAATATTTTCTTTCCATAGAATTGCTTGTTGTACTCTTGCTGTAGTAGTAGTAGTAGTAGTAGTAGTAGTAGTTACGACAGTGTAATATTTTGAAATACTTAAGGTGCGTGTGAATTTGTATATGATGGTACTGCAATGATAACCTAGTAGTAAGCTCAACGTATGGTATTGTAAGCCGAAGTGTTAAGCACTGGAAATACTTAAGTTGTGTGTGAATTTGTATATGATGATGCTGGATTTAAAATGTTAAACTAGTAGTATTTCTTGTAATACTTTCTTTCCATGAAATTGCTTGTTACACTCTTGTTGCAGTAGTAGTTCTAGTTCTAGTTGTTGTTGTTGTTGAGTAATTACGTTTTAACTTTATTATTACACTACTGTAAGTGATCATTGTCACCGGGATATTTCCCAATTGCGATGTATTGGTTAATAATAATACTCGATATCAGTCATTCATCATTGATCTGCATTTTGGGCTGTCGTCCAGGTAGCAGAGTTTCTAACAATTCTTTACCCAGTCTGTTCTTAAAATGATTTCAAAGAAATTGGAAATGTATCTAGTACAACACTTGTTAAATTATTCCAATCATTAATTCCTATTCCTAAAAAATCCCCAAACTCTTTTTTGAATTGTAACTTTATCTTAATTTTACGGTCTTTACACTTAATACACCAATCAAACTTATTCGTCTACTAATGACATTCCAAATCATCTCACCACTGACAGCTCGATACGCTAAGACAAATATGAATTTCACCTCCCACCTGGATAATGTTTAGATTTCAGTGTCAAACGCCTTGGCTGAATTGTCAGTGTCGGGCCTTCGTTTTGGATGGTCCCGGGTCGGGTATTTCAGCTACATCGGTCTTATTTATCTCGTTCGGACCGCAGGTATTTGTGTTAGTCACAATACACACTATATACCACACTTCAAACCACCACAAAAACGTGAAAAAGTGCATGCGACCCTACTCACAGGTTGATGACAGGATGGAAATCCGCTCATAAAACAGGTACAAGTCCATAAATGCGGCACAGCCCAAACACGGGACCCGGGAAGTATGCGGGAACCGTGGTAGAAGAGGAAGAAGAAATATACCTTCCACCGTGAAAGAAACATCAGCAAGAAAGTGAATACGAACAAATGGAAACATAAAATGTCCTTTAATGGACGGTATATTATTTATAAGAGTTCGAAAACCTAGTTATTTGGCCCCTTAGAACAAATGTAATTTTCATATTGGTAATTTGAAGGTAGCTTAAAATTCCTAACAATATGAATGAATACAAACCGAGATAGACGGCATAAAAGCTGATCGTGGACCATACAATGAAACCGATAAATCACTCTTCACGTCAGGGATGGGTTTGTTTCTGTGATTTAAGCAGTAATGCCACCTAGCTGAGATGAATGGCATCAGTACTGCAACTCACTGGCAGTCTGTGCAATGTTATTGTTGATTAGTATCAGATACTACACACAACACTATCCTCCACCACAATAACACGCAGTTACCTACACATGGCAGATGCCGCCCACCCTCATCGGAGGGTCTGCCTTACATGGGCTGCACTCGGCTAGAAATTGCCACACGAAATTATTATTATTAGGATCAGATGCTTTGGAACGCGTTCCTAAACACATAAAGGCGTATTTTCCTGCCATTTCGAAAAAAATGTGTATGAAATTCTTTATAGAATACCTATTTTGAAGGTAACTCATTGCACCTTTATTTTGTGATACCAAGATCGATAGCTGCAGTCGCTTTAAGTGCGGCCAGTATCCAGTATTCCGGAGATAGTAGGTTCGAACCCCACTATCGGCAGCCCTGAAGATGGTTTTCCGTGGTTTCCCATTTTCACACCAGGCAAATGCTGGGACTGTACCTCAATTAAGGCCACTGCCGCTTCCTACCCACTCCTAGCCTTTTACCGTCACATAGTCGCCATAAGACTGTGTCGGTGTGACGTAAAGCAACCAGCAAAATAAGAGAAAAAATTTGTGATACGTAAGTTTAATTATTTTCCCATCATTAGGTTCTTAACGAATAAACATATGCATGTCCAGTAAATACAAACATATTAATGGCCGCTATTTTGAAATGGTAAGCGTTTAAAAAAATAAAATAAACCAGTGTTTGAACTTTGAACTGAAACTTTAAAAATATGCTTTCCAAATTTCATCTCAGTTATTCCATTGCAGTTTAGCCATGATTGAGCGAGAAAGAAACAGAGGTCTTACAGTGACAGTATATTAGTAAGTCGTCTGCATAACGATGATAGCTACAATTATTTAAATTGGACGAAATGTCGTTTATGTAAAAATAAAGGGCAAAGGGCCTAAAATACTGCCCTGCGGGGTTCCTGTTTCTTTCTTCTGTAAAAAATCGATTTAACGAGAGGTATGCTCGGAAAATGAGGTTGTTGCTGAGGTTTTCCTATCCTAAAGGAACGAAGTATGTTTCAAGTCCTACTAGAATTCATATCACAAGCAAGTAAATTTACGGTTTCTAACGCGTTGGCCGTGCGGTTAGGGCCGCGGATTTATGAGCTTGCATTCGGGAGATAGTGGGTTCGAATCTCAACGTTCGCAGCCCTGAAGATGGTTTTCCATAGTTTCGCATTTTCATGAGAGGCAAATGCTGGGGCTGTACCTTAATTCAGGCCACGGATGCTACCTTCCTAATTCCAGCCCTTTCAAATCCTTGCATCGCGTGGCCAAAATCCTTCGATGTGTTAATCCGGCGTTAAACCACTAGTAATAAAAATGTTAGAATCAATTCAATTTCCAATAATTTATGTTTTATATATATATATCTCCTGCAATGGATAATTAAGAAAATTGTGTTTTTAGTTCATCATGTCCGGTTAGACACACTGTGCACAACACTTCAGGGCCACTTCAATATGTATTTACAGGAAGAAGTAAACATTCATTTTACTGTTTCTTCAAAGAATAGATAGAACGACAGATATCGTCATTCATCAATAATGGATTCCTTGATTCTTCGATCGCAACGTCATACCAATGACCTGTGCAACTACAATATGTAACTCAGAACCATAGACATGTTCCAGGAGTCAAACAGAGGTCGTAAAGGTATCCGGAGCTCTCAAATGGAACAAACTCCGTCTTTCTTAATCCGAAGTCAGGTGAGGAAAAGAAAATGCCTCTGAACTTATTGCTTAAACACCCACGTTATTATAAAACATAAAATTATGTTCGTTTGTTTTCGATTTCGGAACCTGCCAATTTAGTCTCAGTTTGTGAACGGATGCATGAGGAAAAAATACTTGCCGGAATACGAAGGAACAGCTATTTTTGAGTTGTACATAAACTAGCAGAATAGTAGCAGACTATCACTTAAGGAAAGAAGGGAAGAAGCGCACGAACTCAAGGATTTCTGTGTTTAAATGGACTTTGAATATCGTCTGATTCAGTCAAGAGAGGATATCAGGATGGCTGTCAAGAATAACCTAAGATAAATACTATATTCCAAAAAGCGTAAAATAATACACCAAGTACATATGTGTTTGAATATTGATGTAACTGAAGGGTTGTGTACAAACCTTCCAAGACACTTTGATTGATTTGAACTAGCACTGTTAACGGAGCGGTTGTTTAAGGAGCGGAGGCTCCAGGCGCTTTCAATCGGTGCCTCCGGAGAACCTCCGATTGAATTACAAGCGCGTAATCGAAACAGACTTTCAACGTATTAGGTCGTGTTACGTACATGTAGTACGTGTTGAAGAGATGTTAAGTACAGAACAAAAATGGCCAGCAGGACACCAGTGCGGTCGTGAAAATTCAATATTCATTGACATGCCCCACAACGGGCGACTTAAACGCACTCTACAGTGTGCTAGCAGCAGTGCCAGACCTGTAGCTCAGATCCTTTCAAACAGAACAAAGATGGCCTAGGCCACCATAGCTCAATTGGTAGAGCAACCGACGCGAAATCGGGAGGTTGTGGGTTCGGATTCCTCTGGTGTCCGGCTGGCCATTTTTGTTCTGTACTTAACATCTCTTCAACACGTACTACATGTACGTAACACGACCTAATACGTTGAAAGTCTGTTTCGATTACAATGCGGTCGTGAAAATTAATTATTCATTGACATGCCCCACAACGGGCGACTTAAACGCACTCTACAGTGTGCTAGCACAGTGCAAGACCTGTAGCTCAGATCCTTTCAAACAGAACAAAGATAGCCTAGGCCACCATAGCTCAATTGGTAGAGCAACCGACGCAAAATCGGGAGGTTGTGGGTTCGGATCCCACTGGTGTCCGGCTGGCCATTTTTGTTCTGTACTTAACATCTCTTCAACACGTACTACATGTACGTAACACGACCTAATACGTTGAAAGTCTTTTTCGATTACAATGCGGTCGTGAAAATTCAATATTCACAAGCGCGTAGCTTAAACTTGGTACGGGGAAATGAACGAGCATTTGTACAGGAATTTAGAACTTGTCGCTATTAATGTGAGAAACTACGCCCCTCCGTTAATACTTTAGTTATTTGGCGATATTACAGATAGCCTTCTTACGTACAAACATAATGATTATGTAACAGAACCTCCGATTGAATTACAAGCGCGTAGTGTGAACTTGGTACGGGAGAAATGAACGAGCATTTTCTCAGGAACTTATAACTTGTCACTATTATCGTGAAAAACTAGGTCCCTCAGTTAACACCTTTATTATTGGACGATATTACAGATAGCATTCTTACGTACAAACATTGAATGACAAGAGCGTAGTGTGAACTTCATACGGGAGGAATGAACGAGCATTTTCACAGGAATTTATAACTTGTCGCTATTATTGCGCGAAACTACGCTTCTCCTTTAACCTTTTTTAAAATGCTATTTCTTCGGGGCGTCGACCTATAAAGATCCTTTGCCCCTACTTGCACCATATGTGAGGAAACCTACGTGTATTACCTATGTAATGTATTATCAGGCACTGCACTGGTTAAAACCTGATAAGAGACGTGAATATCATATACTTGTCTTAATACACAAACTCCTGCATAGTAACTCCCCCCCGGTATATTTCATCTAAACTTCACTTCCTCTCTTCCTTCCATAATCGTAACACTCGCTCGAGCTCCACTTTAGCTATTCCTCTTCACCACTCTTCTGTGTATAATAAATCTTTCATTGTAACCGGATCCAGGCTTTGGAATTCCCTGCCAGTAAGTGTCAGGAGCATTGACTCCTTCCTCAAATTTAAAATATCTTGCCGAGACTTCCTGTTGAGAGATACCGATTGAAGTGTGTATTGGTGTGTATTGTGTGCGTGTGATTGGTAATTGTAAAATTAAAAATTGTTTCTGTTAGTTTTATATAATATAAACGTAAGTGTAGTTGATAAGTGTGTACATTGTAAGTGTATGTGCAAGTGTCTGTGTGAGATAGAAAAGAGGACTGAAGTAACGAGATAATAAGCTGCATATTGTGTGGATGTGTAACTTTAGCTTAATTTAGGAAATAGTATAATTAGTGTAATTAGTAATAGGCAACCTTAATATTATTTATTGTATTGTGGTTAAGTGTAAGAGAGGGCCGTGTGCCCTAACTTCGCCACATGAAAGAAGCCATAATAAATAAATAAATAAATAAATAAAAATGTAAGTGGCGGAAGTGTAAGGTGTTGAATGTGAGGAAAGGAACGTTAAGGATGACACAAACACCCAATCCCCAGACCAGGGATATTAATAATGCACAATACAAAAGGCTGACCCGGCCGGTAATCGAACCTAGAGCCACCGGGTGACAGACGGACGCGTTACCACCTACACCGCGACGCCGAATCTTATGGGGTCATTTGTGCCATGTTTTACAGCGCAGCACTTACAGACTTGAACCGCTTGAACTCCGTCCGCTGGTAAATAATCATCCCATATTTCTGCACGTCTTTCGCGTTTTTTACATATGTCCAGAAATTAAAAGCGAATTCAAATTTAACTTGAAACTACTGTATTCTAGCGCCAATATAATGGGAATATTTCCATAATAATGATAATAATAATGAACGAAGTGTACTATGTAAGTTCTGCACAGGTAGGGCCTGCACTTTTCTGAGAAACAACTGAACCTATTTAGATATATTGTTCGTTGTATCTACAGGGTTTATACCTACTGGTATATGGGATATGAATTGTATGTCGATATAATTACATTTTCTTGATAACAAATGAGAGGATGCATTAATTATTCTGAATGACTATACATTCTTTATTAAGGGGTGTTGTGTGGAATACTGGTGATATAGATAAATATTTGTGTATGTAGGCAACGATTTTTATAGGGCGCCTACATTCATGGACGTAAGTTTGAAATTACAGCCCACTGCGTTCTTACACTCGGAGCTACTGTTGCGAATAGGAGGCGGCCCTCAGGTTAACCTCCGGAGCTCCGTAACTGCTTTGCCTCCATCGGTAGTACCGGATATCACTGGAGTAGCGCTGCAATCGTATTATCAGATTCAATCAACAAGAGAACCGCCTCCTCTTCACAGCGCTAATTTGAACCCATTAATGCATAAAAACCGAATTAAATTTGTATTAAGCGCATCGTGCAGAGTATTTTAAAATGCATTTACATATCATGTTAACATATGAACATAGCTGTACCATTCGAACGTCGTACTGTAAAGCAGAAAGCTCGACGGCCACGAACTAAACTTTCAGACAGAATATTCCCCACTTCATTAGGTACTTTCGTGACTCCTGCATCGTTGACCGCTGTGACGTACACAAAATAATATGCATGCCTATAAACATACACTCATGCAAATTAATAATAGAAACAAATATCATAAACGTAGAAAAAAGAAAACTCTTGATGCGATATTCGCAATAAACTAATCAACTTAAAATGTACTTTACAAAGGGGATCAATCCAGGGTAAATACATCTTTGACGAAGCATAATTACTATTACCTATGATTTTAGTCTATGGACTAGCATAGAATAATCATGTTCAAGTAGTCCAGGGTCAAGTCCCTTCTCTCCCGTGAATATAACATTTTTCGAAGGGGAGTCTGAACTCACTAAATCAAATATGTTTGCATTTGTATATTTTCGTTCTAAATAAATAACTTAGAATTTTCTGATTATTTTTGGTGAATCAGATGTTAATAATCAGGTTCTAGAAACAACTTCTTGAAGTTTACTAAAATAAAAAATTAAAAACTTAGAACATTTTTATGAAAACATACTGAAAGCTCTATAAATTATATGAAACATTTAACATCGATTTAAAAATAAAAGAAACTCTCATATTGAGTCAATTTTTCTCACATCCGTTGAGCATTTAAAATTAACCTCATTTTTAATCAGCGGTATGTGGCAACTAGTATGTTTATTAAGAACTTTCACGCTCTCATTTGTTGCTATAAAACGACGTATTTTGTTCAAACGTCTGCTAAAATGTTGTTATTGGGCCACTAAAGTTAAATTAGGACTGTTGGAGACTGTATTATAGAACTTGTACTAAAGTATGTAGTTCACATGCCTCCCACTGATGCCCCTGCGTAAAAGTCTGAGGTTTCAACGAATTTCTACTGAGAGCTTCAGGAGTGCAGTCACCTGTTTGGTAATTAGTTTATAGTTATGTGTTTGGTTACTTTGAATTTGAATGTTTATAACATCTGACATATCGAGATAGAATACATCTATCATTTTGTTCTGGAACTGGGTCCCTCGGTACAATCTCCAATGTACATCAGACTTCCTTTAATAATTTCAGACCGGGCGAGTTGCCCGTGCGCGTAGAGGTGCGCGGCTGTGAGCTTGCATCCGGGAGGTAGTAGGTTCGAATCCCACTATCGGCAGCCCTAAAAATGGTTTTCCGTGGTTTCCCATTTTCACACCAGGCAAATGCTGGGGCTGTACCTTAATTAAGGCCACGGCCGCTTCCTTCCAACTCCTAGGCCTTTCCTATCCCATCGTCGGCATAAGACCTATCTGTGTCGGTGCGACGTAAAGTCTCTAGCAATAATAATAATAATAATAATAATAATAATAATAATAATAATAATAATAATAATAATAATAATAATTTCAGAACAATAGGGGCTAGTGAAAATATAGTAACTGACTTGAAAAGAGGAAGGTCTGAAGAGTCATTCAAGGACAGAATGCCCAATCGTGAACGTGAGCTGAGTAGGTATACAACATTTTGTGCTGAAATCGAAGTTCGGGACGAGAGCAAAAAGTAGTATAAGTCATCTACACTGCTTGGCAACAAAATCGAAGTATCAGGAAGAAATGCTCGGATGTCAATGTAACTTCGTACACGTACACACCATTGGTGGATATGTACACGATTAGAGTTCCAATTCTCTGTGACAGGTAGAATGGCCACCAGAGTACACTAGTGTTGTTACCAGGCCTGGGAGGGCATATGAGGGGCGTGGACAGCGTTAGATGTTGAGTGATCACTGTGAAGGACACGGAGATGCCGCGTACTCGTGTGAGACAGTGTTATCAGCACCTGGCAGAGTTTGAAAGTGGCCTCATTATTGGTCTCCGTTTGGCCGGCTGGTTGAATCGTGCGATATCCAGATTTGTGGGGCATTCGGATGTGATATTGGACTGTATGGGAATGTGAGGACTGGTATACTCATTGTCAAGGTTCCGGTTGACCACGTCTGACCACCACAAGAGAGGATCACCGTATTGTGCACCAAACACATCGTAATCCGTTCACATCTGTGCCAGCCATCAGAGAATAAGTAATGGACACTGCAACATGCTGTGTCATCCCGCACCATTAGTCGGTGACTAGCAGCAGCAGAACAAAGGATTCTTCATTCCATGCATACACTGCCGTTAACACCAGAACACAAACGGCTGCGTTTGGAGTGGTGTCGTGATCCGGAAGCATAGGCTGCTGATGAATGGCGTCGCGTTGTGTTCAGCGATGAATCACGGTTCTGCACTCCCCCGGATGACCATTGTCTGCGAGAATACGGTGGCGATCAGTAGAGAGGTCTCATTCTTCCAATACTTTGGCTAGGCACAGAGGTGTTACTCCTGGCATCATGGTGTGGGGGCTGTTCAGGTCACGGCTGGTGGTGATTGACGGAATTCTGAGGGCACAACGGTACATCACAAACATCCTGCGTCCTCATGTGTTACGTCTCATGCGACAGTATCGTGCTGTCACTTTTCAACAGGACAATGCTTGTCCACACATGGTACGTATCTCTATGAACGGTCTGCGTAATGTTATCCCCGTGGCAAGCAAGATCCCCAGATCTGACCCTGATAGAATATGTCTGGTACCAGCTGGGACGTCAAGTCAGTTCCAGTGCCAGTATCCAGGATATCAAGGACCAGTTACAGCAGTTGTGAGTCAGCCTGCCTCAGGAGAGGATACAACAACTTTCTGATACCCTTCGCAACCGAATCAGTCCATGCATTCAGCCCGGAGGAGGTGCAACGTCATACTGATAAATGGGATCGTACTGACAAGTTCTTTGTAAATTTGACTTAGTTTTGTAATCACTGAAATAACACCACATACCCCCTCAACACGTGAAATTTCATTTCGTTTCCTACTCCTCTTTTGGGTGCTTGAATATTTTTGCCAGCCAATGTATTTCGGAAATTAATAAATGGCATGTGGCCTCCGAAGAGGCCTGGTGCAGGTCATTCATGCTGTCACCGTATAGGTGACCTCCGCGTATATGAGGATGCCCCAAGCCATCGGAATTAACTAATGAAGTTTAAAATCCCCGACCCAGACGGGAATCGAATCCGGGACCCTCTGGACCAAAGGCCAGCACGATAATCATTTAGCCACAGAGCCGGACATTTCGGAAGTGAAATTTATCGAACTTCATATACATTTCCAGAGAATTGAATATAAACATAAGTTTCATAACTAGTAACAAAATCTTGCACAAAATTTACAACCGTAATGTACACTATGAAATTACAAAATGGTTAGTAATTCCGGAGCATATGAAAACCTTATTTCCGAAACGTACCAAATCCAAAAATGCCAATTTTACAGGAAACATAGAAACTTTCTGGTACTCACATCTGTTCGAATATGTGCCTTTAACTTTTAGATACGGTAACAGATATCATATTACACTGCCTGTCAATTATTTCTCTTTATTCGACTTGGGTTAGTGATTGGTTGACATTAATTTTCTTCAAGAAATGGATTTCAGTGATTCGGTATATTTGTCGTAAAAAAGAACATACGCTTACCGTTAACATAAGTAAACTTCAGTAAACATGATTAAATCTTATTACAATGCTAAAAAGAGAAAGATGTTCCACCTAGTCAATACAATAATATTGTTGCACGAATTAATGTAACAACATATTTAATATGTTATGCGACCGGTTTCGACATATTTCCATGTCATCATCATTTTTTTTAACCTCAAGATCTACATCAAGATGCTCAAGAACCTCTACATGAATTTCTATTTTTAATTCAAGAAAAGTGTCATAAGTGTTCCAATTGTGTTGACTTCTTGCCATTTTTGTGTCGGCTGATGATGACATGGACATATGTCGAAACCGGTCCCATAACATATTAAATATGTTGCTACATTAATTCGTGCAACAATATTATTGTATTGAATAGGTGGAACATCTTTCTCTTTTAGCATTGTAATTATTAGTTCAATACGGATCAGTGATGAAGTTTTTAACTTTAAATTAAATCTTATATTTAAAATGTGGATAAAAATTCAAATGCATCGACATCAAACGTACCGTTGAACAGAAACTATATTTCTGATCAGCCCATTTTGATCTGTAGAGGAAGAAATGAAAGAATTTCCTCATTTTCATTCAATGGACGATAATTATTCACCGAGCGAGATGGCCATGCGATTAGGGGCAAAAAGCTATGAGCTTGCAATTGGGAGGTAGTGGGTTCGAACCCCACTGTCGGCAGCCCTAAAGATGTTTTTCCGTGGTTTCCGATTTTCACGCCAGACAAATGCTGGGCCTGTACTTTAAATAAGTCCACGGCCGTTTCCTTCCCACTCGTAGCCCTTTCCCATCCTTGCATCGCCGAAAACTATCGATGTGTTACTGTGACGTTCAAACACTATCCAAAAATAAAAATAAAAGAATTCTCGTAAGACTGGTCGGACATCAGTCAGCATGGGTCGGCTGCTAAAGTGAAACTGACTAGAAAATTCAGATCAGTGTCTATTTTCATGCCAAGAAATATTTCCTTATTTTCCCGAATATTTAGCTTTAGACCCCAGTTTTCACTGAAATGTATTTCTATGACTTTTCCAGTCCCTCTAAAATTATGATTACTATAACAGATATTTTCTGCGAATGCGGAATATTGTTTTATATTGTATCATCTTAAAATCTTATAAATAGCACTGAACTAGTATCCAGCCAGTCCTTCCTATATACATTTTTAATATTATCGTTGCAAGTGAGCCTTGAAAACCTTATTTGCAAAATGTAACAAATCCAAAATTTCAAAATTGAGATAAAAGGTGGTATCACTTCCTTGAACTTACTTCTATATGTAGCTTGACAAATGTTGTGCTAGAGATGCCACCTCCCATGTCCTTTTTACGACAAACATACCGAATCCACGATGCTTTTCATGCCAAGACATACTGAATCCATTTATCCACTCAGAGGTTCTGTTTTATGTCACATGACAACATAAACATCATGGCGATTTTTACATCGTTCGCCGAACGGTTTTGATTGTTTGATGCTGTTTTTGAGGAGTGAGTGCAAATAATTTGTATTATTACGTCTGGAAAATGGAATCGGATATATGTGACGAGTTTTGTGACGAATCACAGGACACGGAAAGGCCTAGAAAGCGGGAAGTTCGAAGGCAGAGTTGAAGAAATCTATCAGCAAGCAGAAAAAATATAAGACAAAGGTAAAGAAAAACTAAAATGTTACCGAACGAAAAACTTTTGTGGTGCTGGTAATTTGGATGAAACTCAAATTCTGGAAAAGTAAAAATATTGTGTAGCAAAAAAACTTTATAGCATATTTTCTGAGCTTAACCTCTCCCTTGCGGCGAAGGCCTAACCGAAGTAAACAACAAGACTCGCGAAAAACGTGAGTTTGAAGTACAAAGTGGAAATGGTACTGTTATTGTATGTAGAGACCCATTTTTAAGCATATTAAACGTTGGCAGAAGGAAAGTGAAAATGGAGCTCTTTCTATGTTTTTGCCACGAACCTATTACGCTGGCGTAGCAGGGGAAGAGATGATACTCCCACGTGGCGCGTCCCAGATGGCGGATAGCTGGGGGTGGGGGGGTCCTAACCGACTTTCCGGCGGACTTGAGCGAAATAAAATAGCTCTCGCGGACCAAATATGGATGGGGAAGGCAGGCGAAGAATACACCGACGGTATCCCCTGCCTGTCATAAGAGGCGACTAGAAGGGCCGACCAAGGGATGATCGAATTAGAACCATGAGACTACTTGTAATTAGTACCACCACGCGGGGAACACCATGGGTCGCTTGTGTTAGGTACACAATAGGTTTGTAATTAATAGCGAGAGTGTATGAATCAGGGGGAGTTTTACAGTATAGCTGGGGACAAATCATGACGACCTCGCCTCACACTACTACTTTGCAGCGGCAGCTCTGTGTCTATTAGCGACTTATAGGATTTACTACCTCAACTGCAGCCAGAGTTGCCAAATCGGCTACTGCACTCTACATGAAGAAAGGGTAAATTCTACAGAGAGTGAGGGAGAAAGTGGTTTGGCAGCCTCTCCAAAACAAACAAGGATCACTTAGAACTTGTTAACTCAGCAGGGTGCAGGGTGTGATTAACTACCGGCTTCCAGCTCGCTTCCAGGAACTGAGGTCGTCATGTTTTGTCCCCAACTATACCTGTGATTAGTACCACTCTATGAGCGACACCATGGGTCTGCCTTGCCTATGATTAGTAGCCACTATGACAGGAACACCACGGGATAGTACGAGTCCTTGTGACTAGTGCACGTATGCGAGGGACACCATAGGTTTGTGTAGTCTGTAAATGGCGCCGCAATGTAAGAAACACCATAGGGCTGAGTTACATGTGCGCATTACATCACCTGTGAGTGGTACCGTAATGTGTGGAATACCGCGAGTCTACACTACTTTCGAATTAATACCGCAAAATTACAAATACCATGGTTCTACTTTCCAAGCCATAAGTACCATTATGAGGGGCCGATGACCTGGATTTTGGGCCCCTTTAGACTATAAGCATCATCGATTCAGGATTGTGCTTTAAAAGCATTCCCTTGTTTAGTAATTCTATTGTTTAACTCTAGTTTCGGGGAATGTGGGGCATTGCGGGTCGGATCCACTGATTGTTTTAAATTCATATCCATCCATACATTCTTCGTCATCACGTTTTGAATTCTGGTCAGTGGATGATTTTGGACTTTTGAATTGTCATTACATTTTGTCTCATTTCGTACCATTAGGGGCTGATGACGTAGATGTTAGGCCCCTTTAAACAGCAAGCATCATCATTATCATCTATGGTTTTGACCCCCTTAAGTGAGCATAGATTACTTAAGAAATGGGTGAAATATGAGTAATTTTTGAATCGATTATCGCAAGTTCCTTGCTAGCCATATACAGGACGCTTAAAGACATGATGTCATCCAATTACTTACAGCTATGGGACTCAGATTGGATGACATGCCATTCAACAAATCTATACTATATAATTATACTTAATGCTATTCTAAGAAAATGCGACATAAGTAATACCGATGTAGTTCATGATGATTTAACTTATTAAGTTTGTCACACCACATTTCAAAAGCTTCTATTCTCTTTCTTTCCGAGCTAGTTATCGTCCATGTTTCATTTCCATACAATGCCACGCTCCAGATGAATGCCTTCATAAATATCTTTCTAATTCCTATATCAATGTTTGAAGTAAGCAAATTTATTTTCTTAAGAAAGCTCTTCCTTCCTTGTGCTAGTCTGCATTTTATGTCCTCCTTATTTCTGCCATCGTTAGTTATTTTACTACCCAAGTAACAATATTCATCTACTTCCTTTAAGACATAATTTCGTAATCCAATATTTCCTGCATCACCTGCCTTCGTTTGACTGCACTCCATTACTTTTGTTTTGGACTTATTTATTTTCATCTTGTACTTCTTACACAAGACTTCGTCCATACCATCCAGCTTCTCGGGATCTTCTGCAGTCTCAGAAACTGTATCTTGTGCTTCGTGAATAAATAAAGAAACAATATCATCGGCAAATCTCAAGGTCTTGATTTCCTCTCCTTGGATTGTGATTCTCTTTTCGAATTCCTCTTTGTTTTCCTTTACTGCCTGTTCTATGTACACATTGAAAAGGAGGGGGGACAAAAAGCAGCCTTGTCTCACTCCTTTCTGAATTGCTGCTCCTTTTTCAAAGCCCTAGATTCCTAGGATTGCAGACTGATTTTTATACAGATTGTAGATAATTCTTCGTTCTCGGTATCTGATCTCTATCACCTTCAGAATCTTAAATAGGTTGGTCCAATAAACATTATCGAACATTATCGAAGATCTACAAACGCCGTATACGTGGGCTTACCCTTCTTAATTCGATCCTCTAGGATCATACGTAAAGTCAGGATTGCTTCACGTGTTCCTACATTTCTTCTGAACCCAAATTGATCTGCTCCCAACTCAGCTTCAACTTGTCTTTCCATTCTTCTATAAACAATACGTGTTAAAATTTTGCATGCATGTGATACTAAACTAATGGTGCGGTAGTTTTCACACTTGTCGGCACCGGCTTTCTTCAGAATAGGTATAACAACATTCTGCCGGAAATTGGATGGCACTTTTCCTGTCTTCTACATTTTACACACTAAATGGAATAACCTTGCCATGCTGGGTTCTCTTCAGGCAGTCAGTAATTCAGAGGGAATATCATCAATTCCAGGTGCCTTGTTCCTATTTAGGACTGTCATAGCTCAGTCAAACTCTGACCTCAAAATTAGGTCTCCTATTTCTTCAGCATCAACACCTTCTTCTTGTTCCAGAACCAAATCATCTACAACTTTACCTTGATACAACTGTTGGATATGTTCCTGCCATCTTTCAGCGTTGTCTTCTTTCCCTAGAAGTGGCTTTCCATATGTTCTGTTAATATTTATACAGCTAGCTTTCCTTTCTCCAAAGGTTTTCTTGATTTGCCTGTATGCAGCATCTACCTTTCCTAGGACCATACAACTTTCGACATCCTTGCACTTCTCCTTCAGCCATTCTTCCTTAGCTACCTTGCACTTTCTATCCACTTGATTCTTTAATCGCCTGTATTCTTTTCTGCCCTCTTCATTTCTAGCATTCTTGTATTTTCGTCGTTCATCAATCAGGTCTAGTATCTCCTGAGTTATTCATTGATCCTTAGTTGATTTTTCTTACTTCCTAACATTTCTTCAGCAGCCCTACTGATTTCATTTTTCATGACTATCCACTCTTCCTCTATTGTGTTTCCTTCAGTCTTTTCATTTAGTACTTGTGCAACATGTCCCTTGAAACAATCCCTCGCACTCTTTCAACTTGTCTAGATCATATTTCCTTGCATTCCTTCCTTTCTTCAATTTCTTCAACTTCAGATGGCATTTCATGACCAACAAGTTATGGTCAGAATCCCCGTCAGCTCCAGGGAAAGTTTTGCAATCCAACACCTGGTTTCTGAATCTCTGCCTAATCATAATGAAGTCTATTTGATACCTTCCAGTGTCTCCAGGTCTCGTCCATGTATATAGCCGTCGTTTGTGTTGTTTGGACCAAGTATTGGTAAGGACTAAATTATGATCAGTGCAGAGTTCTACCAGCCGACTTCCTCTTTCGTTCCTTTCTC
Source organism: Anabrus simplex (assembly GCF_040414725.1). NCBI lineage: Eukaryota > Metazoa > Arthropoda > Insecta > Orthoptera > Tettigoniidae > Anabrus > Anabrus simplex. The sequence goes on from NC_090267.1 coordinate 139,462,816, forward strand.
CCAATCCGAGTTCTCCTACTGTATTACCTTCTCTTCCTTGGTCTCCCATTTATTTCCAGTCTCCCATCTCGTCACCTTTTACATATTGTATTAAATCTTCTATCTCTTCATATATTCTTTCGATTTCCTCATCATCCGCTGAACTAGTAGGCATATAGACCTGCACTATCGTGGTGGGCATTGGTTTGGTGTCTATCTTGACGACAATAATTATTTCACTATGCTGGTCGTAGTAGCTTACCCACTGTTCTATTTTCTTATTCATTATTAAACCAACTCCTGCATTTCTCCTGTTTGATTTTGTGTTGATAATTCGGTAGTTGCCTGACCAAAAATCCTGTTCTTCCTGCGAACGTACTTCACTTATACATCTAACTATAGTCTCTCCATCTCCCTTTACAGATTCTCTAACCTACCACAACGATTCAAACTTCTAACACTCCACGCTCCGACTCGCAGAATGTCAGTATCCATCTTCCTGATGATTGGCCCCTCCCGTGTAGTCCTCACCCGGAGATCCGAATGGGGGACTAGTTTACCTCCGGAATATTTTACCCGGGAAGAAGCCATCATCAGTACATCATTCATACAGAGAGAGCTGCATGTCCTCGGGAGTTAGTTACAGCTGTAGTTTCCCGTTGCTTTCAACCGTGTAGCAGTATCAACACAGCTAAGCCATGTTGAGTATTATTACAAGGCCATATCAGTCAACCATCTAGACTGCCGCCCTTGCAACCTCCGAAAGGCTGCTACCCTACTTTCGATGAATCATTCGTTAGTCTGGTCTCTCGACAGATACCCATCCGATATGGTTGCACCTGCGGCTCGGCTATCTGCTTCATTGGGACACGCAAGCCTCCCCACAGCGTTTAGGTTACATGGTTCGCAGGGGAGTAAAAAGAGATTGTGATTATATAATTATGGGTCAAGGAAATTGTAGTTTCTGAGATATCAGACTATCAAGTATGAAAAGCTTCAGTGTAATTTTATGAAATTTAAAAGTATTTTTTTAAATGAGGTCAGGTCATTTTTCCATAATTTTTTAGCCATCAACATCCGGAGACTATAACTAATTGCATCAAAATTGAACAGTGTTTTCTGGATGTGTTCATACACATATGTTGATTGTGTGAGGCCTGTCAAACAATACGTACAACGACAGACATTTTTGAATGTGTTCGTGACGCAGTGAGAAGACGAGCAGGGGCCTGAAATGTGGTGTGGGGTTGGCCTTTTTGAATTTATTATGTACGGTAATCAACAAAGTGTATCACTACAGTAAGTTCCAAGTATGGGATCTCAAAATTCACGAATTTATTGAATCATGATTATATATCTTTTAATTCTGTATCGTGAGAAATCCATCCTTGACATTTTTCGTGTATTTTTTTACAGCCTGTATGTTACATGCTTACGAGTTAAGTACAGATCAAAAATGTTCAACCGGATACCGACTGGAGCCGAACATACACAACCTTTGGACTTTGCGTCCGATGCTCTACCAGTTGAGCTGGAAGCCTGTTTAAACTCTAATGCGGTCGTGAGAACTAAATTTTCAATAATTTGAACTATATGAAGTAAACATTAAGAGCTGTTGTACAATTTCTGTTTTAAAATGCCGCGACAGGAGAAGGGCCCGAAGTTTGACGTAATATCAAAGTGACAAATGTGTACATGAAGTGTAGCAAGTATATCAGTGAAATATGTTATTAAATATGTAATATTAATTAAATTTGTAGTAGTATCAATGCATTAAATTTACAAAATTGTTCGCATATTCCTTTTATTATCACTATGATAATGATATGGCGCAGTAAAATTGTTTATAAAAATCTCCATATTTTACGACAAAGTTATCGTTGTTGCTTTAAATAATAATTTGAATATTCCTGTTTTCTAATTTGACAGCAAGCACAGTTATTTTAACAATCAAATTAACGTCATTTTAAAATACTTGAAAAATTTAAAAGGAATGTTATGCACTGTAAATCGTGGAGGGTATTTATTGTTGTACTTAATTTCCAGTTGCCCTCATGCCCTAAAATTGAAGAAAACCGAGCTCGATAGCTGCAGTCGCTTAAGTGCGGCCATTATCCAGTAATCGGGAGATAGTGGGTTCGAACCCCACTGTCGGCAGCCCTGAAGATGGTTTTCCGTGATTTCCCATTTTCACAGCAGGCAAATGCTGGGGCTGTACCTTAATTAAGGCCACGGCCGCTTCCTTCCCATTCCTAGGCCTTTTCTAACCCATCGTCGCCATAAGACATATCTGTGTCGGTGCGACGTAAAGCAAATAGCAAGAAGAAGAAGAAATTGAAAAATTAAAGTTACTAAATAAAGTTAACATAGAAGCTGTCTATAAACCCCCTATTAGGTAACTCAGTTAGTATGGCACCGTTTATTTATCGTGATGCGCAGTGTGACATCAAGTACCGCTCATGATTTCCATTGTAATGTTTTGGCGCTGGTCCGATAAAGTTCCTTTGTAGGCTGAGGACCGTTCGACATCGCAGAAAGTCGCTGGTGCATATTTTAAAACATAAAAAATTATGGGCGAGGTATTTTTCTGGGGTCATTCTTGTTTCCATCGAATGATCTTGCAAACAGATAACTTGAATAACCTGGATTTCTTTTCTAGAGTGCATGCAGGTTGTTACCAACTCTGACGCCGACTTGACCTGCCCTGATACTACTAAGTTTAAATTTAGCGTTCTTCACATTGGTCATGGATTCTTGAAGTGGAAGGCCAAGGTTTGTAATGCCCTCTAAAATCCAAATAAAATTGCTCTGTATGTATGCAATATCGTCTACTACGCACTGTTTACTGAATGCACTCTGACAGTCATGTTCTGATGCTGCCGACTAGGAAGTAAATGAATTTACAATTGACATAACAGCTTCAGATGGTTCGTTGTAACGTACGGCTTGATGCCAAGTGCCCATCGTGTTAAAATAGGCTCAGCTGTCAAGAAAACGTGCGTTAGATGTCGTTTATAATATTGAACTCTCATTGCGGCTTTCACAAACACTTTTTTGTTGATGTTACTAAATTATTTACGTTGCCTTCAGCGACACGTTTTAATGCGTGTGCTAAACTTATGAAATAAACTGTCTGAGGATAAAAGTAAACTCGCGTGCTCATCCCGAGGTGGCACTCCCAGTTGAGGTACCATTTTAACCCCATACCAGCCTTCCATTCTTAAATTTCCGGCAGTACCGGGAATCGAGCTCGGACCCCGAAGGACGGCAGCTAATAACACTAACCGTTACGCCACGGAGGGTAAAGAGTCTTGAGTGGCTTTCAACACATTGGCCGCAGCATACGAATACAAAACAAGTGCTTTAACTGCGTGTATGCCTTCAGACCACAAAACTTTCAACCTGTCGTTAACAAATCGTGCAATTGCTACATGGTTTGTTGGTTCCAGGATTCTCGACAGATTAAATGTGACTTGGAGTGGGCAGTTTCCCAATGTAGCGGTAGTGTAGCGTCCCAATCTACTGCGATCCGGATGTACTATTTGCTTAACGTCTTATGGCGACGATGGCGTAGGAAAAGCCTAAGAATTTGAAGGAAGCGGCCGTGACCTTAATTGAGGTACAGCCCCAGCATTTGCCTGGTTTACAAATGGGAAACCATGGACAACCCAATTAGAGCTGCCGACAGTGGGGTTCGAATCCACTATCTCCCGGATGCAAGCTCATAGCTGCGCTGTCCTAACCGTACGGCCAACTCGCGCGGTGATCGGGATGTAGGAATTCTGACTCTCATTTCGAATAGATGCCAGCATATTCTAGTGACAATCTCCAGATAATTATTTCGAAGCTTTAACTCGTCTCGAATTGGCCTATCGCAATACTTTCCAAGAAATGAACGATATTCCGGCACCTGAATTTGTTGCTGTTCTGGCATATATTTTAAAAACAACTCTTTTCTTGAACCTGACTCGTATTTGAGTTAAAAGTACCTGCTTAGAAGACACACGATTTTTATTGTTTGTGTGCAATGCACTACGTACATTTTGTTCAGATTGTGACTTCATGGAACACACTAATTGCTACACACTCGGAACATTACCACTTTGCCTTCCGTTGCAACACATTCCTCAGTACTCGACCACTATCTTAGTTTTGACGCAACACTAAATGTAATTGGCGCTATTTTCACAAGGCCTACTCCACATAAGTTAAAAGAATGAATAGAACACCACTAATATGCTCTCGTGAACCGTTACAACTTAACTGGTTAGATGGAGTATGAGGACGCAACCTGAAAAGTCGATTTGCGATTTTCACCTCATTACCTTGCCTCATTCTTTGATTTCCCTTGTGCCTTAAGTATTCCTAGAAAAAATAATTTTGTATCTCACAAAATAGCCTGCTTTCAATTTTCAACCAGGTTAACTGACCAATGCAATGCACCTAACCATCGAGGATTCTGAGAAAGCATTAGCGCTATTGCTTGGAGCACAGGCAATCGAAACTACTGTATTTCACATACAAATGGGTTGGAAATCCAAGTTTTCTCTTAAGAAAATTTTACCAATTAAAGTATTTTCTGTATGAACGGAAATTCTCCAATTATTTTACAAGAATCTGAAAAATGAAACAAAATGAAACATTAAAAAATTGAAATAATTACCTAGATATGTACTAAATGTTACATCTTCATATAATATGTTGTATGTCCGGCGCTCCTTTCTCGCTCCACCAGCCAGCTGCACGCGCGCCTGTGTATCATTCTGCTAGCTTCGACGCGCAGCCCTCAGTGCGCGTGCCTGACCATCGAGTGTACTATAAATAGGAGCTCCCTTCCTGCTCACTGGCCCACTTGCCCCGGTGTCCAGCTCCAGAATACACCCTACGTCGAGCACGGAGGCTACTCCTCTTGAAAATGTGCTTCGACCAGGTGGACTGAATTTCTGGCAGTACGAGGTTTCACCTCTGGTCACCGCTCCTTTACCTGTTTCCGTTGCCTATGTTCCGTAATTCTTTTACAAGCCATTTTCATTCCCTAATTTATGCTAGCTCCCTTAGTTTTGCTAGGTGGAAATTCTTCAATCAATTGAACTTGCTTTTTAGGAATTCAGGCACTTCAACAAACAAGGACTCTCAAAGACATTTATGTTAGTGTGCCAGATAGTTCTCGACTATCAACGTGTCAATTCACAAAGACTATCTTTTCAAGATAGAAGTGTATATAAAGACTGTAAACCTGTACATATTGTATAAAGACAAACTTTTCTCAAGATTCAATATTCTTTTTTGCTTCAAAATAAATTTCAGTTATTTGTGTAAATATCATAAAGTGAAGCAATAAAAGTTGTGTTCTGTAAACTTCAACCTTGGTTACAACACAACTCTATGGCGACGAGGTAAAAAAGCACCAAAATACAATTCATCGGCCCCAGTCGCCAACTCTATGGCGACGAGGTACAAACAGCAACAAACTACAATTCTTCGGTCCCAGTTGCCAACTCTATGGCGACGAGGTAAAAAAAAAGCAACAAACTACAATTCTTAGGCCCCAGTTGCCAACTCTATAGCGACGAGGTACACACGAAACCAACACTACAATTCAACGGGCCCCAGTTGTCAACTCTACGGCGACGTGCTAAACAACAACGACACTCCAACCAGTTCTGACACACAGCTTATCTTACTTTTTCTTGCACGCATCTCGCAATGGCTACTGCGGAACAACTCGCTACGATCTTCCAAGCCTTACAGCAGCAACAACAACAGTTTATGCAACAACAACAGGCAGCATTAATTCAGGCTATTCAAGCTATTTCTGTCTCTACACAGCCATCAGCTATTCCTCCGTTCTCTGCTTTTGATCCAGCTAGGGAAGAATGGTCAGTTTATTTAGCCCGCTTGCAACAGCATTTCATCTGCCATTCTGTCACAGATGATCAACGCCGCCGCGCACTATTTCTTAGTTCGGTTGGCAATGCTACGTGTGAATTACTACGTAAATTAAGTCCAGAAGAACACTTCTCTGAGGTACCCTTCACGCAGCTCTTGGCCCGACTCACGGAACACTATGCCAAAGCTCCTCACATAGTGGCTGCTCGCTATAAATTTTTTCAGAGCAGAAAGCAACCCCATCAGACACATACTGAATGGATAACTGAATTGCGTGGTCTAGCTAAACCCTGCCAGTTCATCTGCTCCAAGGACGGTTGTGGTTCATCCTACACTGATTCTCTCATTCGGGACATGATAATTTTACATACTCCTGAAGACAAAATACGTTTTGACGCTGTCAAGCACAGTAACCCTTCTTTAGAAGACGTCCAGCGTATTGCTACGGTTTATGAGCTTACTACCAAGACTGCCGCAGCCATAGCTTCTCCACACGAAGTTGCACAAGTCTCGCCTCAAGCCCGCAAGTCCTCTGCTACAGTGAACCGTACGGATAAGGCGCTCTCCACCAAGCATTCTCGCCAGGTTCCCTCTCGTAATGCTACACGGAAGCCCAATTCTAAAAGCACCTCGAAACTCCTGCCTTCCTGCCGAGGTTGTTTCAAGCATCATGAACGTCGTGACTGTCGTTTTTTCAAAGCTACTTGTGAACGATGTAATAAACTTGGACACATTCAGACTGTCTGTCACAGTTCGCTCCGCCCTGCTAAGACTACTGCAGTGCGCCGGAAGCATATACAGCCCCGCCCAGACATGGAAGTTGATCAGATCAATCTTATTCTTCCCACAAAGGATTCTCACAAAATCATCATTCCTCTCTCATTCTCTGATCGATCTGTCGATTTTCAATTAGACACTGGATCACCTGTCTCTATTATTAACCTGACTACCTACCACGACTTAGGTTCACCTTCATGCTCTCCAGCTGACATCCAGCTCGTGACATTTAACAAGAAGAAAATTGACATCAAAGGTCAAATTAAGCTTCAGGCTAGTTATAAAGGAATTCAGAAGGCCATTCCTCTTCTCGTAGTTAACAACTACACTGCATCAAACATTATGGGCATGGATCTATTCAACTTATTTGGTTTCCAGATACATGACAACATTAACGTCGTATCTACATTGCATCCTACTTCTGACGTTACCGCTCTCCTAGCGCAGTTTCCTGAAGTCTTCGACTCTCAGCTCGGAACAGCAAAAGACTATACAGCTCACATACAGCTGAAATCCGGAGCTCAGCCTCGCTTCCTCGAAGCACGTCCAGTACCCCTAGCACTTCAAGACCAGGTCATGAAAGAATTAGAAAGATGGATACAAACTGGAATTGTCGTACCAGTTACTTCTAGTCAATGGGCTACTCCACTCGTGGTAATCAAGAAACCTGATGGTAATGTTCGACTTTGTGGCGATTTTCGATCTACAGTCAACGCACAACTCGAAACCGATATCTTTCCTATTCCACGTCCAGAAGACTTATTCCGTCGTCTCTCTGGTGGACAATTCTTCTCTCGAGTTGATCTTAAAGAAGCATATCTCCAGCTACTTTTAGACGAAGAATCTAAGAAATTTCTCACACTCAACACTCCTCTCGGACTGCTCCAGCTCCAGCGGCTCCCCTTCGGTGTTTCATCCTCAGCGGCTATTTTTCAGCGCTATTTGGCTCAACTCACCGCCTCAATTCCCGGTTGTGCTAACTACCTGGATGATATTATTGTTACTGGAAAAGATCATCAGGAACATCTAACCAATCTCCGCCTTCTTCTCCAGAAATTGAAAGACAATGGCTTACGAGCGAATCTCGCTAAATGTACCTTCTTTCAGCCTCAAGTTCACTACCTCGGACATATACTTGATAAGAATGGAATTCGTCCTAGTATGCAGAATGTCTCAGCGATAGTAAACATGCCAGCACCTCAGAACCTCAAGCAGCTTCAGTCCTTCATAGGCAAAGCGAACTATTATAATAAGTTCATTCCACGCTTCGCTACAGTAGCAGCTCCATTAAACGCTCTACGTAAAAAAGGTGTTAAGTTTCAGTGGACTCCGCAATGCCAACAGGCATGGAAAACAATCAACAACGCCTTAATTCAAGCTATACAACTCACTCATTTTCAGCCCGACAAGATCATCACGCTAGCTACTGACGCTTCAGACTACGGTGTCGGTGCAGTTCTCTCCCAGAAGGATCGTTATGGACAAGAACGCCCCATCGCCTTCGCTTCGAAAACACTTAATGACCATCAACGTCGATACTCACAGATAGAGAAAGAAGCTTTAGCCATCATCTTTGGTATTCGCCGTTTCAATGAATATCTTTATGGCAACCATTTCCTGATCATTACCGATCATAAGCCTCTCGTACACTTATTCCATACTGGTAATAAGATCCCAGAGAATTCCCTCAGAAAGCTTCAAAGATGGTCCATGTTCCTTTCTGATTATTCCTATCAGATTGTATATCGAGCCACATCCCAGCATTGTAATGCTGATGCCCTCTCCCGCTTACCCGTTGGTCCTGATACTGCCTTCGATTCTCAAGAATCTGAATGTCTTCAGTTGGACATAGAACTTGAAGATACTGTATCCAGTTTTCCTATTGATGCTACCTGCATAGCTAAAGCTACGGATAAGGACAGTACACTTGCTACTGTACGTACTTACATCCGCAACGGTTGGCCTCTTCAGAGCACACTTCCTGCCCACCTGGCACCTTATCATCGTATGCAGCATCGTCTCACGACTCGTGCCGGAGTTGTACTACTAGAAGCAGGCACCATCTTCCGAGTGGTTATCCCACTTAGCCTACAGAAACAAGTTCTCGAATTATTACACCAAAGCCATTGGGGTATATCCAGAACAAAGCAACTCGCTCGTCAACACTGCTACTGGCCCGGTATTGATGCCGCCATCGAAAAGCTAATACGTCATTGTGAGCAATGTCAAACGAATCAGAACGCCCCGTCTTCTGATCTTGCTTCATGGCCTCCTGCTACCACTCCATGGGAACGAGTTCACATCGATTTCGCAGGTCCTTTCCTCAATTCCATGTGGTTAATAGTCATCGATTCACTGTCAAACTTTCCATATGTAGTGGATATGCATTCGACTACTACAACCGAAGCTACCATTCGTGCTCTCCAGAAAATCTTTACTACAGAAGGTTTACCGCAAGTACTCATTTCAGACAACGGACCTCAATTTACAGCTACTGCTTTTCAGAACTTTTGTACACATAATGGCATTCGTCATATCCTAGCACCACCTTTTCACCCTCAATCTAATGGTGAAGCTGAACGCTTCGTACAAACATTTAAAAGAAGTATGAAGAAAGCTGTCTCTTCAGGCTTAACTAAAGACCAAGCCTTGCTCCAACTCTTAAACACCTACAGAACTCTACCCGGCGCTGATAATATCACTCCTGCACAGAAGCTCCATGGACGACCTCACAGAACTTTACTTTCTCTGTTACAGCCTCTTCCGGCCCAGCATAAGACCTCACCAACGAAGTTCTCCCTCAACGACAAGGTCTACACCAGGACATTCAAATCCAACCCACTCTGGATACCTGGAGTCATCTGCAGATCTTTGGGTAATCGTCTCTACGAGATACAGACTACGGAGAAACGTATCTGCCGCCACCAAGATCAGATCCGTCTACGCTACCGTCCCTGTCCAGCTATTGATGCTATTGCTAAACCAGATAAATCTATTGCTGAAAGAGCTTTAGATCATTTAATAACAATGGGTTCCTTTCAGGACGAGACAGCGCCACTCCGCCCAGTTCCAGCTCCGGACAATACAACAGAGATATCAGCAGCTCCGCCCCAGCATCGCAGTCGCCGCCAGCGCCGCCGCCGTTTCACGCCGTACCGGCGTATTTAGGAGGGGAGGGTGTTGTATGTCCGGCGCTCCTTTCTCGCTCCACCAGCCAGCTGCACGCGCGCCTGTGTATCATTCTGCTAGCTTCGACGCGCAGCCCTCAGTGCGCGTGCCTGACCATCGAGTGTACTATAAATAGGAGCTCCCTTCCTGCTCACTGGCCCACTTGCCCCGGTGTCCAGCTCCAGAATACACCCTACGTCGAGCACGGAGGCTACTCCTCTTGAAAATGTGCTTCGACCAGGTGGACTGAATTTCTGGCAGTACGAGGTTTCACCTCTGGTCACCGCTCCTTTACCTGTTTCCGTTGCCTATGTTCCGTAATTCTTTTACAAGCCATTTTCATTCCCTAATTTATGCTAGCTCCCTTAGTTTCGCTAGGTGGAAATTCTTCAATCAATTGAACTTGCTTTTTAGGAATTCAGGCACTTCAACAAACAAGGACTCTCAAAGACATTTATGTTAGTGTGCCAGATAGTTCTCGACTATCAACGTGTCAATTCACAAAGACTATCTTTTCAAGATAGAAGTGTATATAAAGACTGTAAACCTGTACATATTGTATAAAGACAAACTTTTCTCAAGATTCAATATTCTTTTTTGCTTCAAAATAAATTTCAGTTATTTGTGTAAATATCATAAAGTGAAGCAATAAAAGTTGTGTTCTGTAAACTTCAACCTTGGTTACAACATAATATGTAAAATATATAATATTATTAAGAATATGTAGAATGAAATCCAGAACGACAATTCCACGACATTTCTCACTTTAAATTGTTTAAATAAAGGAATAGAATGCTTAATTACGTAAGAATATGTGTCCTACATATACTGAAGGAAATGGAAATTGCAACACCCAGAAGGAGTGATGCTACGTTCCTGCAATTGAACATGCAGGACGAGTGTTCGGTTGTGTTTCGATCATTACACTTTCAGGTCCCTCTGACCGCAAGTTCGGACAACAATCAATACAGGATGTGCCCACCACGAGCTGCAATACATTGATGAATTCGTCGGGGCATGGAGTCAATAAGGCCATGGATCGCTTCCTGAGGAATTGTGGCCCATGCTTGCTGCACTGCACGGGTCAGTTGTTCCAGAGTTGTGGGTGGCTGAGGACGGTTGGCCAGTTGTCGACCAACATGTCCCACACATGCTCAATAGGACTGAGGTCCGGGGATCTGGCAGGCCATTCTAAGGTTGTGATGTCGTGGAGAGCTTCTCTGGAGATGCGTGCATTGTGAACCCGGGCATTGTCCTGCTGAAACATCCCATTAGCAATGTTCGCCATCATAGGGACAACCACTGGATTGAGTACCCTATCAACGCACTGTCGAGCAGTCATAGTGCCCTCAACAAGCACTAATTGTGATTTCACATTAAAGCCAATAGCTCCCCAGACCATAATGCTTGGTGTTGGCCCTGTGTGTCTCTCGACAATAAGATCTGGGTGGCGTCTCTCCCCGGTACGTTGGCGCACATGATTCCGGAGATCACTGCGGGCAAGACAGAAGCGCGATTCATCACTAAAGACGACCCTTGCCATTCGTCGACCCACGTCGATCTTTCTGGACACCAGGCCAGCCTTATACGTCGCTGTTATGGGGTCAATGGAACACCTTCTGCAGGGACACGGGCTCGTAAGCCAGCTGCACGCAGGCGATTACCAACTGTTTGTTGTGTAACGTGGGGTGCCACAGGTGCTCGAATATGCGCTGCTGTTGCATGGGGTTCCATCCGGGCCATCCGAATGATGCGGCGATCCTCTCTCACAGTTGTCCGTCGCGCTGGGCCTGTGCCAGGTCTACGAGTGTGGGTACCTTCAGTTAACCACTGCTCCCATACACGTTGTACCGTAGATGCCTGTCGGCCAACACGTGCAGCGACAGTCTTTAGCGATAATCCAGCCTCACACAGCCCAATTATCCGAGCCCTCTCGAACGGCGACAGTTGTTGATAGGGTGCTCTTCTCTGTCGTCGAGGCATGTTTGACGGGGAACACTTCACTGCACAGACTGCAAGTCAACTACGCTACACCAGAGCCCTTATGCTGGAGTTGATTCCTCCGCGACCAATCACGTGGGGAGACCTGTAGCAATAATCCAATGGGTCTGCAACTTTGATCGTTTACATACTTACATGGCATCGTTCCACATCTTGAAAATCAATAGAAATGACTAATACCTTCATGAGGTTGCAATTTCCATTTTCTTAAGTGTATTATTATGCAGAAGAAGAATGACTTAAATCTGTTCCTTATTTGTCAGGAGCGGACAATACCTACCTGAAGATGAACGATATGTTCTAAAATCTTTCGAACAAAGCAGTAACAAATACTAAAGCTTGTGTTATCTGAAAGAACATTTCTGAGAACGTGACGCTAGTACACCATAGTACTTAAATTAATTGGAATTCAAATTCAAATGGTTGATTCTCCATTCTTTGGCCTTTCAATTGTGTCTCACTTTTGAGCACGCTGTAGCATGGGAGAACGAGCGAGTGAAAAGATTGACGGAGGCTTTAGACCAAGAGAGATTCTAACAAACAATTTTACGGATTATTTGTTCTGGCCGCTTTATTCCTACTCAGAGCTACAATTTACTGCCACGTTTTATTGGCATCAGAACGCTTATCATGTGAGCATTGCAGGAAATATCAACACAAAGTAGCAACTTTATTTCCGGTGCTAATATTGTCAGCTCGTCATTGACCATTCATCCTGACAAGTGCGCGCACCTTGACAGTTCACAATCTGAAATATATACGTTTTGCCACACTTCTTTTTCCCAGAAAGGCAGTTGCTTTAATTTTCCTACATGTGATCTGAGGGACAAGATAATCTAAATTACGGGTATTCAATTTATCTGTGGGTATATTTTCTCAAATACTTGCATGCATGTGTAAATGCATATTTCGAGGGTTATTGGCGTCATTGCATGTTACAAACGTAATAGGATAATTATAAGTTTGTAATTAAGGATCATTTCAGTAATCTAAAACAAATCCAGTTTTGCCTGTGTTTTGAACATCCTTTAGAGTTTCATTTCATGAGGAGAATATCGGTCAAAGAAAAAAATGATGAGGAAACTTGAAGTTGGTCACACTCATGTGTCCGTGAATCAATAGGGGTGTCTGAAAGTGTTACTATGTATCAGGATGGGAATTTCATCGATGGGCATGTCCTTTTTACTTTAAAAATCCATTGAGAATTTAGAATATATTGGTGCACTCCTTCATGACTAACTTGAACTCGTTGTACAATTATCTTCACTAAATGCTGCTCCAAGCGCCACTGGAGAGAAGATTAAATTAATGCAAGTTATAGAAACTATTACATTCGAGCTCAAAACTAAAAATGATCCAGCCAATCAGTGAGCACTTGGTTATATTAGCTATCTATGTCAGACGAATGTTCCGAGCTTTGGACACCAAACGTAGGGAGATTATTTTAATTCTACCCATAAACTCACTTTGTTTGAATTCGACTGCATATTTCTTTAATATTTAGTACACATTTTCCACATTTAGGTGTATATTGCATGCTTTTTAAAAACTTTTTAATGCTTAAAGATAAAAGTCCTCGTCGTAACACATGTCATTATCTCCTTACTCAACACGTTACACCAAACACTGTAAAATATTCCCTTCTCAGCTGTTCTTTAATGCGTGTAGATAGATCTAAACTGTTAACATTCCAACGCACTGCTCTCCCACGAATGAATTGTAAATATATTTAATGAAACGATCGAAATCAAGAGGCTATCATTAGTTCGTGCTCACAAAGGGGAATGAATATAGTACAAAAGGGTGAGCAGGACAGAACTTACCCATTCATAGAGTGCGCTGAAATAACGTAAATTGTTAGAATATCAACAAATTTGATGGCCAATGCTTTGCCTTATCTTTACTGTGTTTGTACTTTTTAACATTTTACAGTCACACTAATGTATACCGAATTATCAGTGACGTTCGGATACCGAAATTCTAGGACCGTGAAGTAGAAGTCATTGCCTTTATAAGAGTACACTCCCGGCACCTAACTTGTGTGCAAATGAGAAACCATGAAACATCATCTTGCAGTTGCTGATTGTAATGTTCAAATCCATCCTCTCCTAATACCAGCTTTTACAGTATACTTTGTCTTTTGCTATTGGCTACAATAAGCTTGTTACTTTCGTTGAACTATCGCAGTCTGGATCTCAGTTTCCTCTTGAGCTTCATCGTCAATACAGATTTCGCAGGAGGTAGCTGAACTTGTCGAAATCTATCTATGTCAGGCCTTTTCGTCTGGTGATCTCTTCCGTTTTATTGTCCCTTGCTAGTTTAACATTTAGCAGTCGAATACGTTTGCCTGGTTGCATTAATCTACAGGTATTCACGTTTCTAGAAATGTATATATATTTGTGGTATACAGCTCACTGCAGTAATACCAATCTGAAATACGACTTATTACATGATTACATGTCGCCTCTGTGGTGTAGTGGTTAGCGTGATTAGCTGCCACCCCCGGAGGCCCGGGTTCGATTTGCGGCTCTGCCACGAAATTTGAAAAGTGGTATGAGGGCTGGAACGGGGTCCACTCAGCCTCGGGAGGTCAACTGAGTAGAGGTGGGTTCGATTCCCACCTCAGCCATCCTGGAAGTGGTTTTCCGTGGTTTCCCACTTCTCCTCCAGGCGAATGCTGGGATGGTGATTCATTTCGAAAAAAAATCTGAGTAAAGTTTTCGTAATTAATTTAAGGTGGTTGTGTTTCTTTACACGGCATAAATACAGAATAATATTGCAGTTATTTCATCATTGTTTCAATATGACACAAATATTATAACTCTGCTCTCTTTACATAATTAAAACATAGATATGTGTCACACAGTATTATCTTAATCATGTCTGGGTAGTTATATAACACTCGAGGACTTTGTTACCAGATGGCAGCAAGTCGGCGAGATGGATAATTACCTCTGCTAATTACTCGTCTAATCATTAAGTACTTTGGTATCCTTTGGAGTTAGTTACATAGATTGCGTTTTTATCAGCACTGAAGTTAAGGATCTCAGTCCTCCCTTACAGTTAAACCCTTCATTAACGATTTACAACATGAAAAGTATACCATTACATAATACATACATACATATGTACATTATCATTATAGACTGTTATGCCTTTCAGCGTTCAGTCTGCAAGTTTCTGAGAATTTACTAAACGTCGCCACAATTCTCGATTTGCAACTAGTGTTGTGGCCTCATTTACTTCTATACCTCTTATCTTTAAATCGTTAGAAACCGAGTCTAACCATCGTCGTCTTGGTCTCCCTCTCCTTCTCTTACCCTCCATAACAGAGCCCATTATTCTCCTAGGTAACCTATCCTCCTCCATTCGCCTCACGTGACCCCACCACCGAAGCCGGTTTATGCGTACAGCTTCATCCATCGAGTTCGTTCCTAAATTAGCCTTTATCTCCTCATTCCGAGTACCCTCCTGCCATTGTTCCCACCTGTTTGTACGAACAATCATTCTTGGTACTTTCATGTCTGTTACTTCTAACTTATGAACAAGATATCCTGAGTCCACCCAGCTTTCGCTCCTGTAAAGCAAAGTTGGTCTGAAAACAGACCGATGTAAAGATAGTTTCGTCTGGGAGCTGACTTCCTTCTTACAGAATACTGCTGATCGCAACTGCGAGCTCACTGCATTAGCTTTACTACACCTTGATTCAATCTCACTTACTATATTACCATCCTGGGAGAACACACAACCTAAATACTTGAAATTATCGATCTGTTCTAGCTTTCTATCACCAATCTGACATTCGATTCTGTTGAATTTCTTACCTACTGACATCAATTTAGTCTTTGAAAGGCTAATTTTCATACCATACTAATTGCACCTATTTTCAAGTTCCAAGATATTAGACTGCAGGCTTTCGGCACAGTCTGCCATTAAGACCAAGTCGTCAGCATAGGCCAAACTGCTTACTACATTTCCACCTAACTGAATCCCTCCCTGCCATTTTATACCTTTCAGCAGATGATCCATGTAAACTACGAACAGCAAAGGTGAAGGTGAAGCCTTGTCTAACTCCTGTAAGTACCCTGAACCAAGAACTCATTCTACCATCAATTCTCACTGAAGCCCAATTGTCAACATAAATGCCTTTGATTGATTTTAATAATATACCTTTTAATTCCATAGTCCCCCAGTATGGCGAACACCTTTTCCCTCGGTACCCTGTCATATGAATTCTCTAGATCTACGAAACATAAACACAATTGCCTATTCCTCTCGTAGCATTTTTCAGTTACCTGGCGCATACTGAAAATCTGATCCTGACAGTCTCTCTGTGGTCTGAAACCACACTGGTTTTCATCCAACTTCCTCTCAACGACTGATCGCACCCTCCCTTCCAAGATGCCAGTGAATACTTCGCCTGGTATACTAATCAATGAGATACCTCGATAGTTGTTGCAATCCTTCCTGTTCCCTTGCTTATAGATAGGTGCAATTACTGCTTTTGTCCAATCTGAATGTACCTTACCAACACTCCACGCTAATTTTACTACTCTATGAAGCCATTTCATCCCTGCCTTCTCACTATACTTCACCATTTCAGGTCTAATTTCATCTATTCCTGCTGCCTTATGACAATGGAGTTTATTTACTATCCTTTCCACTTCCTCAAGTATAATTTCACCAACACTATTTTCCTCCTCCCCATGAGCTTGGCTGTTTGCAACACCACCATGATGATTTCCTTTTACATTGAGAAGATGTTCAAAATATTCCCTCCACCTCTCCAGTGATTCCATGGGATCTATTATGAGTTCACCTGAATTACTCAAAACACTGTTCATTTCCTTTTTCCCTACCTTCCTAAGATTCTTTATTACTGTCCAGAAAGGTTTCCGTGCTGCTTGACCTAGCCTTTCCAGGTTATTACCAAAATCTTCCCATGACTTCTTTTTGGATTCAACAACTATTTGTTTCGCTCTGTTTCTTTCATCTACGTACCAATCCCTGTCTGCCTCGGCCCTTGTTTGGAGCCATTTCTGATAAGCCTTCTTTTTACGTTTACAGGCTGCTCTCACTTCATCATTCCACCAAGATGTTCGCCTTTTCCCATCTTTACACAAAGTTGTTCCTAGGCATTCCCTTCCTGTTTCTACTACAGCATTCCTGTATGCCACCCATTCACATTCTATATCCTGAACCTGCTTACTGCCTACTGTTCGAAACTTCTCACTAATCATATCCATGTACTTCTGTCTAATTTCCTCGTCCTGGAGATTTTCTACACTTATTCGTTTGCAGACAGATTTCACTTTCTCTACCCTAGGCCTAGAGATACTTAGTTCACTACAGATCAGATAGTGGTCTGTATCATCGAAAAATCCGCGAAAAACTCGTACATTCCTAAAAGATTTCCTGAATTCAAAGTCTGTTAAGATATAGTCTATTATGGATCTGGTACCCCTAGCCTCCCATGTGTAGCGGTGAATAGCCTTATGCTTGAAGAATGTATTCGTAAGTGCTAAACCCACACTAGCACAGAAGTCCAGCAAACGCTTCTCATTCCCATTAGCTTCCATATCTTCCACACATTTACCAATCACCCTTTCGTATCCTTCAGTTCTATTCCCAACTCTCGCATTGAAATCGCCCATTAGCACTATTCTATCCTTGCTGTTGACCCTGACCACGATGTCACTCAATGCTTCATAAAATTTGTCAACTTCATCCTCATCTGCACCCTCACATGGTGAATACACGGACACAATTCTTGTCCTAATTCCTCCCACTGACAAATCTACCCACATCATTCGCTCATTTACGTGTCTAACGGAAACCATGTTGCGTGCAATGGTATTCCTGATAAAGAGCCCTGTCCCAGACTCTGCCCTTCCCTTCCTAAACCCGTCAAGTACACTTTATAATCACCTATCTCTTCCTCATTATCTCCCCTTACCCGAAAATCACTTACTCCTAGCACATCCAGATGCATCGTCTTTGCTGACTTAGCCAGTTCTACCTTCTTTCTTCCATAAGCCCCATTAATATTGATAGCTCTCCATCGAATTCCATTTCGTTCGCCAAGTTGTTTCAAAGGAGTCCCTCGCCTGTCAAATGGGAGTGGGACTCCATTACTCCCATAGGTCCGAGGCTTGCTTAAAGTGTTCTGAGCTCGGTAAATTCATGAAGCAGGATGCTGCCCTACTTGCACATAGTCCAAGTGAGGATCTCTCCTCTAACGGGTTATGGACCTCCTAGCCGCCTGAGCACAAGGAGGGCCACGACTCAGAATATGTCCGAGATGACCACTCCCATTCCACAGCAACTGGTATCCCGACTCTCAGGACCACCTACTAGGCCACTCAGCCGTTGCCCATGGTTCACGAACTAGGACGTGACTACAATAACTCTCAAACATGAACCATAATAACATAATAATAATAATAATAATAATAATAATAATAATAATAATAATAATAATAATAATAATAATAATAATAATAATAATAATAATAATAATAATAATAATTGCCTAGCATTTGCAGATGACTTTGCCATACTTTCAGAAAGCCTTACAGATGCAGCAATGCAAGTCAATCTCCTTGAAAAGACAGCTAACAAGACAGGCTTGAGAATCTCTGCCGAGAAAACAAAATTTTTGACGAATATAAAAAGTGCCCCAAAGTTTTCAGTAACGGATATTGGTCGAATAGAAAAGGTAAAGAAATTCAAATATTTGGGTGAGACAATTCAAGAAAATGGTTTAGAAAAATGTTCTAAAGAGGAGAGGATACAAAAGATGGATAGAGCTTACGGTATAACTAAGAATAATTATAACAAAAAGTGCTTATCAAGAAAACTTAAAATAAAGCACTACAACACAGTAGTGAAACCACAATGCCTTTATGCCAACGAATGTCTAGCACTGAACTACAAGCTCGATAAATTAGAAATATTAGAAAGAAGAATTATAAGGAAAATATTAGGTCCTCTAAGAATTGCAGAGTTTTGGAAATTAAGAAGTAAAAAAATTTACCAGAACATAGAAAACATATCAGAAACAATGAAAAAGAAAATTGCTATTTCTTGGACACATTTACAGAATGGATGACAATAGACTAACTAAACAAATCTTCAAGTACCGTTGGGAAAAGAAATCATCTACCACCTGGATTCAAGAAGTCAAGAAAGACCTGGAAAGGAACAATATACGAGAAGAAGAATTATTGGAAAGAAAGATTTTAGGCAGAAAGTCTTACAAATGGAAGGATTCCAAGGGAGGAAGGAAACGAAAACAGGCACAAAGTGGACTGAAGACAGGAAAAAGAAGCACAGTGAAACAATGAAAGAATACTGGAAGAAAAGGAAAGAACTAAGGAGGAAGAAATGAAATTGTAACGTGGTCCTTAGAAGGCCGGAACAAATAATAATGATAGTAATAATAATAATAATAATAATAATAATAATAATAATAATAATATCAAAACATGAAAAAATAAATTTCTCTTTATGTGAAATAAGGGACAGGAGAATTGAAATTAGGGGTATTCAGTATATTTGAGGGTATAATTTCTTAAATAGTTGCACACATATATAAATGCCAATTTCCAGGGTTATTGGCGTTATTGCATGTTCCAAACTTAACAGCATAATTATAAGTTTGAAATTTAGGATAATTTCAGTAATCTAGAACAAATTTTTTTGCCTGTTTTTCATACCAAAACGTAAGTATAGTAACAATAGAAGTAATGATAAACCACTACGAATTTACTGTATTTTACAACGTAAAAATATGAATAAAGGTAACAATGATTATAAAAATAACTGCGTTAATAGTAGAAAATGAGAATACTTCTTAATACATCTACATGTAGCGAATACATTTCTGTTTTAGAATATATGCTCATTCACACTTCACTCATCACACATGTCAGCTGGATGCAATGAACAAGTGATTTTGGCTGTCCATTACATTTTCTACGAGAACAAAAATCTGTACCGTTAAAACCATGACAGTTACTTCCT
This sequence comes from Anabrus simplex, assembly GCF_040414725.1. NCBI lineage: Eukaryota > Metazoa > Arthropoda > Insecta > Orthoptera > Tettigoniidae > Anabrus > Anabrus simplex. The sequence continues at coordinate 139,482,655 of NC_090267.1, forward strand.
TCTCCTAGCCATTTTTTATCGCATAGTCACCAGAAACTTACCTGAGTTGGCAATATTATGCTTATTGAAAATTACTGTAAAGTACTTCATGAAATTCATATTAGTATCTACCACGTGATCTCTTTGTTCTTCATTGTATTTTCCGACGTTCTACTATTAGAAGGTGAGAAGTAGAAGCCATTCTTTTCATTTTATACTTAACTAGCAGAAGTACCCGTTCTTCGTACGGGTTATCAGAAACTGGCTTTAGTTACTCATACTATCGGTGTGACTGACTTCATTAGATATGTATGTCGCTGTTGTATTTACTTAAGTACGTAGAAATTATTTGTCATGTTTGGAATTATTGTGTATCTTCTTCTTCTTTTCTTCATGGGGGGCCTCTAAATATTGGTTCCTAATTAGCGTCGACCTCTAAGATCTTTTGCTACCATGTTTTTCCTTCATTCCCACCTAGATATACCTGCTCCCTTCACAAAGCTGCAAGTTTAGTGTAAGTACACTTCCGCTAGATAGTACCACAAATATAAATATTATTGAATGTATTTGTTTGATCCGACATTTCGTAAGTATTACAAATGATCAAGGAAATTCGCGATGCATGAAAGAAGCTACTATAATTATCGAGAATTATAATTCTCAGGGCTTGTCACTCATTTCGTACATCATATAATGAATCTGAGTATAAATATTGAGAAGTTTTTCAAGCCATGGGCGCACCATCTTGACAATTGTGTACAGTATATAGGTTGTTTTCATGGTTACAATGATTGTAAAAGTGGACCAAAATATCGCAACTAATAACATCAGTGATCATACTACTCCATGTTTTGATAGAAACTAGTTTAAACTACAGGTAACCGACTCAGCAAAATGCTGAAACCTAAGCCAGTACGTAAAACCTGAGGCCCGTCGGCAACCGCTGGTCGCTGTACTACGATCTCCGGGGCTATTATTTTTATACCTCACTCCCTATCTATCCCCGCCCAAAGAAGTGCTATGAGCGTCTTACACAACAGTTCATTTTTTCCAGATAGTAAGACATATGTGAATCAATTTTGGTTGGCAGCTATGCATAATCTAGCTGTTGTAGAATCCTGGAGCTGACGTTGCCATGGTTACGGCTGTTCGTTTCTTTATCCGATTCCTAGAGCAGGGGTAGTGTGGTTCCAATATCTCCATAACGGTTGGTTTTAGGGCCTTAAAACATGGTTTTCGGGCCCGAAGGGTTTGCCGAGTTTTGTTCTTTGCGTCAAGGGGCTTAAAATGAACTTTGTTTCGTCCTTTACGACAAATTCGATTTAGCCTATATTAGCCTATTATTTCAATATTTGTATATATCCCCCGTCACCTCCCACCTCGGATTGTTTTGAAAATAAAATACAGCCCATGTTACTCATTTGCAATGTAGCTTTCTATAGGTGAAGCAATTTTTAAAATCGGTTCAGTAGTTTTTGAGTCTATCCCTAACAAACAAATGTACAAATTTTCCTCATTATAATATTAGTAAAAGGTGACGAGAATCTAATTGTGATGGGAGACTGGAATGCAGTGGTAGGCCAAGGAAGAGAAGGTAGTACAGTAGGAGAATTTGGATTGGGACAAAGGAGCGAAAGAGGAAGTCGGCTGGTTGAATTCTGCACTGATCATAATTTAGTCCTTGCCAATACTTGGTTCAAACACCACAAACGACGGCTGTATACGTTGAGGAGACCTGGAGACACTGGAAGGTATCAAATAGACTTCATTATGGTTAGGCAGAGATTAAGAAACCAGGTGGTGGATTGCAAAACTTTCGCAGGAGCAGACGTGGACACTGACCACAACTTGTTGGACATGAAATGCCATCTGAAGTTGAAGAAATTGAAGAAAGGAAGGAATGCAAAAAGATGGGATCTAGACAAGTTGAAAGAAAAGAGTTTGAGGGATTGTTTAAAGGAACATGTTGCACAAGGACTAAATGAAAAGGCTGAAGGAAACACTATTGAGGAAGAGTGGAGAGTCATGAAAAATGAAGTCAGTAGGGCTGCTGAAGAAATGTTAGGAAGGAAGAAAAGATCAACTAAGAATCAGTGGATAACTCAGGAGATACTAGACGTGATTGATGAACGACGAAAATACAAGAATGCTAGAAATGAAGAGGGCAGAAAGGAATACAGACGATTAAAGAATCAAGTGGATAGAAAGTGCAAGGTAGCTAAGGAAGAATGGCTGAAGGAGAAGTGCAATGATGTCGAAGGCTGTATGGTCCTGGGAAAGGTAGATGCTGCATACAGGAAAATCAAGGAAACCTTTGGAGAAAGGAAATCTAGGTGTATGAATATTAAGAGCTCAGATGAAAGCAACTTCTAGGGAAAGAAGACAAAGCAGAAAGATGGCAGGAGAATATCCAACAGTTGTATCAAGGTAAAGATGTAGATAATTTGGTTCTGGAACATGAAGAGGCTGTTGATGCTGATGAAATGGGAGACCCAATTTTGAGGTCAGAGTTTGACAGAGCTGAGAGTGACCTATATAGGAACAAGGCACCTGGAATTGATGACATTCCTTCTGAATTACTGACTGCCTAAGGAGAAACCAGCATGGCAAGGTTATTTCACTTAGTGTACAAGATGTATGAGGCATGAGAAGTCCCATCCGATTTTCGGCAGAATGTTGTTATACCTATTCCCAAGAAAGCCGATGCTGACAGGTGTGAAAACTACCGCACCATTAGTTTAGTCTCTCATGCCTGCAAAATTTCAACACGTATTATTTACAGAAGAATGGAAAAACAAGTTGAAGCTGAGTTGGGAGAAGATCAATTTGGATTTAGAAGAAATGTAGGAACACGTGAAGCAATCCTGACTTTACGTCTGATCTTAGAGGATCGAATCAAGAAGGACAAGCCCACGTACATGGCATTAGTAGATCTAGAAAAGGCATTCGATAATGTTGATTGGACCAAGCTATTTATAATTCTGAAGATGATAGGGATCAGATACCGAGAACGAAGAATTATCTACAATCTGTATACAAATCAGTCTGCAGTGATAAGAATCGAGGGCTTTGAAAAAGAAGCAGCAATCCAGAAAGGAGTGAGGCAAGGCTGCAGTTTGTCCCCTCTCCTTTTCAATGTTTACATAGAACAGGCAGTAAAGGAAATCAAAGAGAAATTTGGAAAGGGAATCACAGTCCAAGGAGAGGAAATAAAAACCTTGAGATTTGCCGATGATATTGTTATTTTATCTAATACTGCAGAAGGCCTCGAGAAGTTTCTGAATGGTATGGATGAAGTTTAGGGAAAGGAGTACAAGATTAAAATAAATAAGTCCAAAACAAAGGTAATGGAGTGCATTCAAACGATGGCAGGTGATGTAGGAAATATTAGATTAGGAAATGAAGTCTTAATGGAAGTAGATGAATATTGTTACTTGGGTAGTAAAATAACTAACGATGGCAGAAGTAAGGAGGACATAAAATGCAGACTAGCACAAGCAAGGAAGAGCTTTATTAAGAAAAGAATTTGCGTACTTCAAACATTGATATCGGAATTAGAAAGATGTTTTTGAAGACTTTCGTGTGGAGCGTGGCATTGTATGGAAGTGAAACATGGACGATAACTAGCTCAGAAAGGAAGAGAATAGAAGCTTTCGAAATGTGGTGTTACAGAAGAATGCTGAAGGTGAGATGGATAGATCGAATCACGAATGAAGAGATACTGAATCGAATTGGTGAGAGGAGATAGATTTGGCTAAATTTGAAGAGAAGAAGAGATAGAATGATAGGACACATTTTAAGACACCCAGGACTTGTTCAGGTGGTTTTTGAATCAAGTGTAGGTGGTAAGAACGATAGGAGTAGACCAAGGTATGAATATGACAAGCAGATTAGAGCAGATGTAGGATGCAATAGTTACGTAGAAATGAAAAGTTTAGCACACGATAGGGTGGCATGGTGAGCTGCGTCAAACCAGTCTATGGACTGATGACTCAAACAACAACAATAGTATAGAAGTATAGATTACATCCCTACACATACGGTTGCCGTCAGAAAAGGCATCCAGGCGTAAAACAGGGTCAAATCCACATGTGCGACACACTTCGGACCCGCAACACCACTGGTGTGGGTAAAGCGATAGAAGAAGATACTCATTTTAAAAATTCACCCGCTTTTTTATTCTTTCTCCCCCCTTAAGTCGATTTTCCAAAAAGAGTGTGTTCATTTTTAACGCAGATTCCAAGTACCAATTTTAAAGTCTGTAACATCTTCATTTTTTGAGATATATGTATCCTGATATAAATAATTCAACTCCTTCCTCACTTCTTTTCACCCCCCCCCCCCCGCTTGAGTGGATTTTCTGAAAACGAATATTTGTGTTCCTTTGTTAAATAATAATAATAATAGTTTTATTGCAGCCAAATGGCCATGTAAGTAAGTACATTAATTCTAACATTTCCACATAGGTCTCATTCTTCTGAACAGAATTTAGTCAATGATTTTCCTCTATTACGACATGTTAAGACGTGGTATCTATCACATTCACGATCGCACAATTTACACATGCATCCGAATTCAGGTTCATGAAATGTTTTGGTTTTGCAAAGCTTAAAGTGAAAGCCATGAACAGCCAATCTAATTACAATATGTCTTAATTCGTAGTTCGCTTCCATCCATCCCCGCGTTGTCATAGAATCTGTTGCATAGAAATCTAATCAAATGTCTTCTCTTTTCTGCTTCAGTTCCGTAAGTAGTCGATCGTAATTTGTCGTGGATGGTAGTGACATCTTGAAGCGTAGCTCTTCGATCAGGAAAGATTCCCTTGTCAGAACATACACAAGTCGAGATAGTGTTCCTTTATTTTTAAAGGGGGATTCCAAATATCAATTTTCTTGTCTGTAACGTGTTAGGTTCTTGTGATTTATTATAGATAATTTCGCTGCTGTAGAATCCTGGAGCTGACGTTGCCATGGTTACGGCAGTTTATTACTTTATCCGATTCCTAGAGCAGGGGTAATATGGTGCCAATATCTCCGTAACGGTTGGTTTTAGGGCCTTAAAACATGGTTTTCGGGCCCGTAGGGCTTACCGAGTTTTGTTCTTTGCGTCAAGAGGATTAAATTGATTTTTGTCTCGTCCTTATACGAGAAATTCGATATTTTGCCAATGTTAGCCTATTATTTTTATATCAACCCTCGTGCCCTCCACATCGAATTGTTTTGAAAATAAAATACAGCCCATGTTACTGACTGGCAATGCAGCTTTCTATAGGTGAAGTAATTTTTAAAATCGGTTCAGTACTTTTTGAGTCTATTCGTTACAAACAAACAAATTTTTCCTGTTTATAATATTAGTATAGATTATTATATACCTATAAGTATTTCCGTCTATCTAATCCAATTCAAGATTAAGAAAACAGTATAAAGTCTCCGGGAAATAAAAGTATTAACACCGGAATGACATGCTTCTTTCCTAGAAGAGCATCATTTTAAATTGTGGAGTCCTCAGTGGTAGACCTCTGCATAAATTCAGAGAATTTAGTACGAGAAGGATGTGTACTAACCCACAGTCCAGACTATCTTGCGTCAGCGTAACCTCCAATCGGAGTAATTAAAGCTAAAGCTTGAAAGGAGAGTGCATTTTAACAAAAAATTAAAATGCTGTCTTAAATTAGTAGCTATGAGGAGTGGACTTGAAGTAACTGGGCTGCACTAAGATAAGGTTACAGAATACGGTGACTACCAAACAAGAGTTTACGGTTGGGCCGATGACCTTAAATGTTAGGCCCCTTCAAAGAACAAGCAGGAAGAGTTTACGGCGAACTCAAGCGAGGCGCACATAGCGAGCAGACGGAGAGGACAAGCTGTATTCCCCCAGAACCCTACCGGTCATTCCGATGGAAACAACCGCAGTATTTCTCCAATTACAGATAATATAATAAATACAAATAATAACAGTACTACTATCATTAATTGTAATATAGCAAAGCAATGTACAATATATGAGTCTCTCTATATATAAATGTAATTGTATGTATGTGTGTATGTATTACATCTCCTCCTAAACCACTGCAAACAAACCTGGTACACTTACGACTTAGTATCAGGAGACAAACCGCGTTGGCGTAAGACACCCCAAGTACCCTTAGGGGCGGGGGGGGGGCGAGGGGGGCGACATATCAAAATATACGAAAATTGTGTCGAATCCATAGTTTTCGGATTCGTTGAGGTGAACAGTGATACCCCGGAAATTTTTAAAGTCCAAATTCAGCCCCCTTTTTGGTGGGGGGCGAGAGGGGAGTGATACATCAAAATAATAGCAAAAAGGGCCTAGTGTCGAGTTCATCCTTTCCTGGGTCGCTGAGATGAATAGTGACACTCCGGATTTCTTTCGACAAACCACATGATGGGTAAGACCTCCCATGTACCCATTGAGGCGGGGGGGGGGGGGGGTAGCGAGGGGAGTGACATATAAAATATTCGAAAATAGTGTCGAATCCATACTTTTCGTGGTCTCTGAGATGAATAGTGATATTGTGGATTTTTTTTAAAGTCCAAGTTCTGCCCCCTTTGGGGTGGGGGCCGAGGGGGGAGTGATATACCAAAATGACCGAAAATGGTGTCAAATCCATCCTTTACGAGGTCGCTGAGATGAATAGTGACACTCAGGATTTCTAGTGACAAACCGCATGATGGGTAAGACACCCCACGTACCCGTTGAGGCGGGAGGGGCGAAGGGGGGACATATAAAATATTCGAAAATAGTGTCGATCCATACTTTTCATGGTCGCTGAGATGAATAGTGGCACTCTGGAATTTTTAAAAGTCCAAGTTCATCCCCCTTTCGGGTGGGGGCGAGGGGAGAGTGATACATCAACATTATCGAAAATAGTGTCGAATCTATACTTTCCTGGGTTGCTAAGATTAATAGTGACACTCCGGATTTTTTTAAAGTCCAAGTTCAGCACCCTTTGGGGGGGTGAGGGGTAGTGATATATCAAAATGACCGAAAATAATGTCGAATCCATCCTCTTGGGGGTCGCTGAGATGAGTAGTGACACCACGGATATCTTTTGACAAACCGATTGGGGGTAAGACGTCCAAAGTACCCTTAGGAGCGGGGGGCGAGGGAGTGACGTATAACAATATACGAAAATAGTGTCGATTCCATAGTTTTCAGATTCGCTTTTCGGGGTCGCTCAGATCAATAGTAACACTCCGGATTTCTTGTGACAAACCGCATGTTGGGTAAGACACCCCACGCACCCATTGAGGCGATGTGGGGGGGGGGCGAGGGGGTGACATATGAAATATTCGAAGATAGTGTCGAATCCATACTTTTCGTGGTCGCAGAGATGAATAGTGACACTCTGAAATTTTTTTTAGTCCACGTTCAGCCCCCTCTGGGGTGGGGGACGAGGGGGCAGTGATATACGAACATTATCGAAAGTATTGTCGAATCCATCCTTTTCGGGGTCGCTGAGATGAATAGTGACATTCCGGATATCTTTTGACAAACCGTGTGGGGATAAGACACCCCATGTACCCGTTGGGGGGTAAGGGGGTGACAGATAAAATATTCGAAAATAGTGTCGATTCCATACCTTTCGTGGTCGCTCAGATGAATAGTGTCAATCTGAATATTTTTAAAGTCCAAGTTCAACCCCCTTTCAGGGGGGGGGGCGGAGGAGTGATATATAACATTAATCAAAAATAGTGTCGAATACTTAGTTTTCGGGGTCGCCAAGGTGAATAGTGGCACTCCGGATTTTTAGTATCAGGAGAAAAACCGCGTGTGTTTAAGGCACCCCAGGAACCGTTAGGGGCTGGGGCGAGTGGTGTGAGGTACAAATATAATCGAAAATAGTGTCGAATCCATACTTTCCGGGTTCGCTGAGATGAATAGTGACACTCCAGAATTTTTTAATGTCCACGTTTAGCCCCCTTCGGGGTGGGGGCGATGGGAGAGTGATATATATAAAAAATCGGAAATAGTGTCGAATCCACAGTTTTCGGGGTCGCTGAGATGAATAGTGACACTCCGGAATTTTTCTAAGTCCAAGGTCTGCCCCCTTTGGGGTGGTGACGAGGGGGGAGTGATATATCAAAATAACCGAAAATGGAGTCGAATCGATATTTTTCGTGGCCGCTGAGATGAATAGTGACACTCTGAATTTTTCTTAAAGTCCAAGTTCAGCCCCCTTTGGGATGGGGCGAGGGGAGAGTGATACAATAAAATGATCGAAAATAGTGTCGAATCCATACTTTTGGGGGTCGCTAAGATTAAGAGTGACACTCCGGATTTTTTAAAAGTCCAAGCTCAGCCCCCTTTGGGGTGGGGGCGAGAGGGGAGTGATATATCGAAATGACCAAAAATAGTATCGAACCCATACTTTTCGGAGTCACTGAGATGAGTAGTGACACTTCGGATTTCTTTTGACAAACCGCGTGGGGGTAAGACACCCCATGTACCCATTGGGGCCGGGGGACCGAGGGGGTGACATATAAAATATTCGAAAATAGTGTAAATTCTTACTTTGCGGGGTCGCTGAGATGAATAGTGACACTCCGGATTTCTTTTGACAAACCGCGTATGGGTAAGATACCCCAGGCACCATTAGGGGTGGGGATGGAGAGTGGGTTAGATATAAAAATTATCGAAAGTATTGTCGAATCCATACTTTTCGGGGTCACTGATATGAACAGTGACACTCCAGAATTTTATAAACCAAGTTCAGCGCCCTTCGGGGTGGGGGAGGGGCGAGGGAGGACATATATACAAAAATAATCAAAAATAGTGTCGAATCCATAGTTTTGGGGGTCGCTGAGATGAAGAGTAACACTCCGGAATTTAAGAAATACAAGTTCAGGGCCTATTGTGGTGGGGGTTCAGGGGGTGAGATATAAAAATTGATCGAAAATATTGTCGAATCCATACTTTTCGGGGTCACTGAGGTGATTAGTGACACTTCAGATTTTTAAAGTCCAAGTTCAGCCCCCTTCGAGGTGGGGAAGAGGGGTGAGCGACATATAAGCTAATCGAAAATAGTATCGAATCAGTAGTTTTCGTGGGCACTGAGATAATTAGTCTCACTCCGAATATTTTATAAGTCCAAGTTCAGTCCCCTTTTGGTGGGGCACGGAAGAAGTGATAAATAAAAATAATCGCAAATAGTGTCGAATCGATAATTTCGGTGTCGCTGAGTTTAATAAGGACACTCCGGTGTTTTATAAATCCTATTTCATCCCCCTTTGGCATAGGGGGAGAAGGAGTAAACCAGAAATTGTCAAAAATGACCAAAGTAATGGACGTAGCCTTTGCATTTTACAGCGTAGCTTTCAACCAAAATTGATAGAAGTACAACTTACTATCTGGAGAAAGTACTGTTTAGGATAAGACACCCCTGGAACCTCTAGAGGAGGAGTGATTTATATACGTAACTAAAAGCGAACAATAATAGTTTTCCGAACTACTGGAGCGATGCAAACAAAACCTGGTACACTTATGACTTTAAAAAAAATGCTATTTATTCAGGGCGTCGGCCTAAGAAGATCTTTTGCCTCTACTTTGCACGGTAAGTGTGAACCTGCGTGTATTTGAGAATGGCGGAAGTGAACGTGAGGAAAGGAACATTAAGGACGACACGAACACCCAGTCCCCAGGCCAGGGATATTAATCATTTACAATTAAAAACTCCTGACCCGGCCGGGAATCGACCCCGGTGTCGCCGGGTGACAGGCAGACGCGTTGCCCCCTACACCGCGGGGCCGTATCAACACTTATGACTTACTATCTGGATATAAACTGCGTGGGATTATGACAAATTAGCACCCCTAGGGGCAGATGTTGGGCGAGATATAAAAATAATCGAAAATAGGGTCACATCCAAAGTTTTCGGGGTCGCTGAAATGAATAGTAACACTCCGGTTGTCGTTTAAGTCCAAGTTGATCCCCAATTGGAAGGCGGGTGAGAAGGAGTGAAGAAAAGAAAATATCCAAATGACCGAGATTAAGGATGTTTGTGTGTACGTTCCTATATAACTGTCAGCTGAACTTGGTACAAATATTACCTACTATCTAAAAAAAAAAAAAAAAAAAAAATACTGTGGGGGTGAGACACTCCTAGAAGCCTTAGATAAGGGGGCGAAATATAATTATGACTAAGAGCGACCGATATTAGTGTTGAATCCATACTTTTCGGGACTACGGGAGCGATTTCAAACAAACTGTCACTTATGACATATTATCATTAGAAAAAGTGCGTGGAGATATGACAACCCTAACACACGTCCGAGGGGGTGAGATGTAGAAATAATCGAAAATAGTGTCGAATTCACTCTTTTCGGGGTCGCTGAGATGAATAATAACGCTCCGAATTCTTTAGAAGTCCAAAGTTCTGCCTCCTTTTGCATAGCGGTGAGAAGAAGTGAAAAACAAATTTCCAAAATGACCGAGATAATGAACGTGTATGTGTATATTCCAGCATAATTCTCAACGAAAACTGAACCCACTGTCTGGATACCCCTTTGGGGTAAGAGACCCCTAGCCTCTAAAGTAGAGGTGAAATGTAAACATTAACCGAAAACGACCGATATCTGTGTCTAATCCATAGTTTTCGGGATCGCTAAGATGAAGTGTGACATTCTGGATGCCGTTTAAGGTAAAGTTCAGTCCTAATCGGCAGGCGGGTGAGAACTGGTAAAGAAAAGAATATGTCCAAAGGGACACAGTTTAAAGACGTAAATGTGTATGTTCTAGCTTACTTCTCAACCAAATTTGGTATACACATGACTTACAATATAGAAAACATTACTGTGGGGGTCAGATACACTTAGCACGCCTAGAGGCGAGGGTGAATTATAAAAAACACAGGAAGACGGGTGAAATACAATAAGTAATAGATAACAACAAATATTCATGTACAGTCCATAATTCTCGAGGTCGCTGAGCTGAATAATGACACTCCGGATGTCGTTGTTCAGTCCTATAGGCATGGATATTAGAAGGGGGGAAAGGAAAATGTTCAAAATGACCGAAATTACGGATGTATGTGTTATTCATCCAGCATAGCCCTCATATAAAGTTGGTACACGTATGACTTACTATCTGAAAAAATACTGTTGGGGTAAAACACCCTTAGCACTCCTAGGGGAGATGGTGAAATATAAAAATAAACGAATTTGACTGATATTAATGTCTAATACATTCTTTACGAGGTCAAAAAGTTGAACTGTGACACTTTGGATGGTTAAATCATACTTCAGCCGCAATCAGTATGAAGGTTGAGGAGGGGTGAAAATGAATGTAAATATAACGGATATTATGCATGTACTGTATGTGGGTATGTTCGAGAATTGCTCTCAAAGAAACTTGGTACACATATGACTTACCATCTTAGAAAAAATAACTGTGGAGATGAAAACTCACAGCCTCCGCTGGGGGTGGGGAATGAGAGGGGCTAACGTGCAAAAATAATGGAAAATAACCAATATTAATGTCGAAATCCATTGTTAATGTGTGTATGATACGAACTGTAATGCTCTTGATATCGTTTAAGTCCACGTTCAGTCTCCATTGAGACAGGAGGTGAGAAGGGCTTAAAAGTGTACAGTATAAAATGACCGAGATTAGTGTTGAATACACCGCTTTTGGGGTCACTAGGCTGATTGTGACAGTCTCAAAGACTGCTGAAGTCATGTACATCATTATGTATAGTGCGACGGGTAAATGCATACGTATAATTATTACTTTTTTCTGAAGGAATTCAATACTTCCCAGTCAATTCCAGCTTCCACAAGGACAAAGTTTTACTCGAAAATTAAATAATCTTAAACTTGAAATCAGATACATCTAAATAACTCTAAAACTACATAATAGGTCGTAAAATCAATCAATCAATCAATCAATCAATCAATCAATCAATCAATCAATCAATCAATCAATCAATCAATCAATCAATCAATCAATCAATCAATCAATCAATCAATCAATCAATCAATCAATCAATCAATCAATCAATCAATCAATCAATCAATCAATCAATCAATCAATCAATCGTAATTCAATAAGCATCCACTTCACACTTAACTAACTGGTAGTACAAATACTAAAGGTAAACATTCAAAAACCGAGCTCGATAGCTGCAGTCGCTTAAGTGCGGCCAGTATCCAGTAATCGGGAGATAGTGGGTTCGAGCCCCACTGTCGGCAGCCCTGAAGATGGTTTTCCGTGGTTTCCCATTTTCACACCAGGCAAATGCCGGGGCTATACCTTACTTAAGGCCACGGCCGCTTCCTTCCAATTCCTAGGCCTTTCCTATCCCATCGTCGCCGTAAGACATATCTGTGTCGGTGCGACGTAAAGCAAAATAGCAAAAAAAAAAACATTCAAAAACTACCCGGACAACGCCGGGTACTACAGCTAGTATTTATAAAAATCGTACGAGAGAAGAGAACATGAACACAAGAAAGTGTGTGTTCGTTTGAAATGACCGATAGATAAAAGATGGAAATACGACTTTCAGCTACTAAATACGCCGAACATAATACCAGGAATTCCCTGTCTGTGATTCGTCGATAAAATGTCTACAAATTTCATTGGCTGGCGAGTGGAATACATTCCCACTAATATCATTCAGGTACCTTCGGGCCTGCATAAACCAAGAATTCCTGTGTGATTCACTTATGCACTTGGGTAAGTGGAAGGTGACAATCTAATGTGTGTTACGGGAAGGAATATGAATTGGTACTAACTGACGTAAATTAAAACACTCTGAGAAATTACCGATGAAACGTGCGTTCACATATCTGCGCCGACTTCTAACTGATTCAATATACATCTTGGTAGAAAACTGATTACAATATATTGATGACAGCTTCGTACACGAACACTTTGTATGGGTCCATTTTGGGAATCTTACATGCACAAGCTCAAAGGGAAGAGGTCTGCACCCCAGAGCGGTACTCTAGACTCAACCGTACGAGTGAAAAATACAGGGTTTTAATGTGACCATGGATTTAAAACTTCTGAAATTTTCTTTTCAGGAGGCTTAACTTCTTAACGATATTTAACACATGTTCATTGAAAGATAAACAGTTTTGTTTATTAAAAAGAACACCAAGGTCATTAATTTTGGCATCACGCTTCACTTCTTGACCCTGAAAATAATAGCTTTAATCATCACAATCTTCATGACCGTTATTTCCAGCTTACACGCAGAAAAACTTGAGTCCATCCAAAATTCACTCCCATACAGGAAAATCAATCGAAGCTTTGTCTTCGAACTGATTTTCTTCTTACAAAAGGAACGTTCATCGGAAATTTGAACTGTATTTGCTACAGCTTGGTTCGATTTCATTTCACTAATATGTTAGGAGGATATAACTGAAGTAATGTTCCATTATTTATTCCCTGTTCTCTATCTGGCATTCAATCCGCTCAGGTTTCTTTCCAATCGATATTATTAACTTTTGGAAATAGTCATGCTCTTATTCTTTAGCCAATTTTCTCACACCATCATAGGATCGTAGGTTCATTGGTGCAGCGTGCGTCACACGTGTGGACCTAATCTAGAATTACGGCTGGATGCCCTTCCTGTCGCGCTCCCAATGCGAAGGGATGTATACACTATTTCCTGTTTCTACGTTTGTGGTAGTTCGGTGAGTTGTGTGTGAATGAGGAATAATGCATTAATATGCACACAATCACTCTGACCCCGAGCCCGAGGAATTAGCTAGAAAGAATATAATTATCGATCTGGGAGGGAATCGAAACCAGGACCTCACGCCGAAGGAACCGAACTTCAAAGATCCAAAAGAATAATTTCCAATACTCCCCCCTCGCGCTTCACTTTTTGACCCTGAAAATAACAGCTCCAATCATCACAATCTGTCTACTATAGTTTCACCCAACTGAATTGAAACGTATAGCTGTTCGAGATAGCATATACATTCTGTGTTAAATTTCCGTCATAATTTTCACTTATTTAAATTAGGGACTAATGACTTCTCCGAATAATCCTATCTTATGTATTTCTTTTCTGAAATGCAATTACTGAAACAAAATTGTTAATCTCACAGCCTCCATGACTTCGTTCCTCATACTTAACCGCAATTTTCAGGAACAATGCACTCATACGTTTTGGTGTCACGGACAGCACTAACGAACAAAATCTTAATTTACTGTTACATTTAATGCCATGCCTCTTGCTTTTCACTGTGCACATATACGACAGCTCCTAGGAAGCAACTAGTGTAATAATCCATCCCTTAATGAGGTTTATGAACGTAATTACACATATTATTTTTCAAGATGTATGTTCGTATTATAAGGTTTATCACGCAAGCTAAACATTATGTGACCTAAACTAAATGAAACTAATCTAAACATCAAGCATGGACCATGCAAGTCGTATTTTACTTAGCTTTCTTAATCGGGATTGCCACTCGCCATTTCCACAGTTCATCATCAGATCGCATAAGTCTGTTCGTTCAAGAGTTGAAAATCAAACTTAAATGTACGGAGAACTTGTGCACCACGAAGTAACGCATTTTAAAATACAGTGAATACAAATATATGAAAATATACACCATAGGCGGGTTATTCGTGTCGTTTATTATGCCGGCTCTATAGTCTAGGGCGTGTGAGCCTGTATTTTGCACGGCGGACTTACGTTCAATTTCAGGCCAGGTCAGAGATTTTTACCTAGCTTTGAGGGCTGGTTGGAGGTTCACTCAGCCTACGTGAGAACAGGTGAGCAGCTATCTGATGATGAAGTACTGACTGCAGTCTAGAATGCCAAGAAAAATGGCCGAGGGGATTCGTCATGCTGACATTACCTCACCACGTAATCTGTAGGCCTTCGTGCCAGGCAGTGGTCCCTTGTTAGACGAAGGTTCATCTGAGCTCTCGCGTCATGTTATTTTTAAAGTGGCTTCTTAGTCGTATTATGAAGCCAGCGGTACAAGCAAGATTATGTGAGAATGCCGGGCCAGCAAGGCTTACTTAATTAATAGGAAAGATAAGCAAAATTCTCTTTCCCGTCTTATTTTCAATGTAATTTTCATAATACATTCATGCACTTCTTACCTCAATATCAGGTTACTCCTAATAATGAAATTTTAAAAAGTCAAAATAATTAGTACATTAATAAATCAATTTCTATAGGTTTATTTATTCCGGTGTCAGAAACATATTCATATAAGGCACAGTTCAAAAATTATATTCTTTGTGACCAGAACTTGGCTACTTCCAATGATTTACTGTGGAGTAATTAAGGTCTTCTTGAGTTCAGGAGGCTGGACACAGTTAGCATTGCAGCAAAATGTTGCACAGTCTGGACTTTTCCACATTCACACTGAATATCATTCTTATCAGAATATCCCCATCTTGCTAAATTAACCTTTGAACTGCCCACTCCAGATCTCAATCTATTCAGGTACTTCCAAGTCGGCAATTCCTCTTCATGACCAGGAGGCAAAGTTTCCGAAATTCTTTTTCCAACCAGTAGGAAGGTAGGTCGTAGTCTTTTTGAGAGTTGGTTCTAAGTTCTTTTGATGTTCTAAGGAAGCTCTTCATTGATTTTCAGTCGTTTTGGATGTTGTTCGTACTCATCCAAAAGATGAGTTCTTTCCTGATCCACTTTCATCCTTTCCTTATTCTTATTCCTTGAATATCTCTCCACATACTACAGTATAAACCATCTTAAACCAAAATCTTCATAGACACAAGTATGCGCTTTCCATTTGAGAGAAATTTCTATCAGTATCTTGTAAGTATTGTTCCAAAATTAGCATAAAATATCTCATAATACCTTAAAATCATTCAACTATACCTGACTTAAATCCTCAAAGTTTCTCCTTCTCACCAGTTGCTGCTATATACATTTCTGGTATCACTGGAAATCTTAAAAACGGGTGATCACACAAAATTGATTCTTTCCCATTGTGATTCGATTTCCAGTCACATATAAAAAATTATAAACATTTCTTTTGAAAAAGGTGCCGTTCCTACAGCTCTTAAAGTAGCGAAGGTTATTCCTGTTTTTGAAGAGGCGGGCGAGCTTGGTATGGGTAATTATCGACCCATATATGATTTTCGACCATTGCCAAAAATACTAGAAAGCTGTGAGAAGTCACGACTAACCAACTTATAAAATATACACAAACCTCTCTGTAGTCATCACTTCTGCTATACAAAACATTTCAATACTATAAACCACCGAATGATTTGGGTGATTTGGTCGTGCAGTTAGGGTCGCGCAGCTGTGAGATTAAATTCGGGAAAAAGTGGGTTCGAATTCAGCTGAAGGCAGCCCTCAATATGGTTTTCCGTGGTTTTCCATTGTACTGTAACTTATTTAAGGTCACGGTCGCTTCTTTCCTACTCCTAGCTTTTACCTATTCCGTCACCGATATGTGCTGGTGCGATGTAACGCAAATTGTAATAAACTACTAAATACCCGGCTCTGACGTCTTCACAGTGATATAGAGGGCGCTAGATAAAATCATTGTTACTGGATTACTTCCAGGCCTCAGAAAAGCCTTTGACTCCACTGACCACAGTTTATGTTTACACTGGCTCTATTACCCGACGCTGCCCGTCTACTTTATTGAATGTTTACTTCTAGGGTATTACCTGTTAATTATGTGTGAAGTGATTGTCTGCAAATTTATCAATTGTGACATTAATGTTATACGAACTATTTTGTAATTGTTACGTGTTTAATTTTCCCTACCGCTGCTAAGAGTGCCTTACTCCTACAGTATATTTTACAGATAGTAAGACGTATCTGTACCAAGTTTGGTTGAGAGCTGTTATGGAACATACACACATACATCCATAATATACGATAGTTTGGATATTGTCCTATTTCAACCATCCTCAACCCTCCCCCACATACCGATGGGGCTGAACGTCGACTTAAAAAGCATTCGGAATGTCACTATTCATCTGAGCGACGCAAAAAAATTATAAATTCGACACCAATATTGGTCACTTTCACCGATTACTTTAATGTGTCATCCCCCTCCCCTAGGGGTGCTAAGGGAGATATAACCCACGGCATGTTTTCCACATAGTAAGTTATATGTTTAACAAATTTGACTGATAGCTGTTCTGGAACACACATTCATCCATAATCTCAGTCATTTTGACCATTTTCTTTTTTCACACCTTCTCACCCCCATGCCGATAAGACATAAACAACACTAGCAGTGTCACTCTATATAGCGACCCCGAACACTATGGACACGACACTGATATTGGTCGTTTTCAATTATTTTACACGTCATCGTCTCTGTGTCCCAGGCCTAGGAGTGTTAGTGGTGTCTTTTTCCAGATCGTAAGTCATATGTTCGTCAGTTTTGGTTGAAAGCTATGCTGAAACACACACACATACAACCTCAGTCATTGTCCCCCTCCCCCGTTCTCTCTCTCCTACCGCTGGGGTTGAACGTTCATCTCAGCAACCCCGATAACAATGGATTCAACACTAGTTTCGATTATTGTTACATTTCAACCCTCCCCTAGGGATGACAGGGTTGCCTTACACCGAAAGTATTTTTCCAGATAGTAGGTAATATGAGTACTGAAATGTCATGAAATCGGTCTAGTGGTGCAGGAGGTGATGTGGAAAAAATCCGCATACATACATACATACATACATACATACATACATACATACATACATACATACATACATACATACATACTAAGACGCTTTTATACTTCAGACTATAGGTGCTAGGACATGGCAGACATACGGTACCATATCTTTGGAGTTATAGTGTAATCTATTCTATAATAACAAAATTCACATCTCTAAAGTAAACGGGTTGTAAACAAATATTGGGTGTTTCAATTACCAACGACAAACACGTAAATCTCAAATGAGAGGGTAACGCAGCAATTCTTACCACCAAAACATGTGGATGTTTTTTTCAGTTCAGAACACAGATATGCTGACTGTTCGAAACTTTTCTGTTGATTTTAAATGCTGACAGATTTTAATTTATGAACAGAGTAAGACAAGATCCGTCGATGAGTGTTTTAAACATAAACATGGCTTTAAGCGTTCGATATTACCCCTTACATATGCGCGTGCTGCCATCTTGCTCAAAAGCGCTAACTGGCGGTGGACAAGGAACTAATCGCTAACTTCTGGCGCGATCTGTTGGCCATCTTAGCATCAAAGAGTACCATACGAAATGGCCGTCAGGGTGCGTTCAACCCTGCATTTCCTTCTAGCCGTCAGAGCGCACCGTATCTGTCAAGACACGTGCAACCCTACTTTTCTTCTGCTATCAGAGCGCACTGTAAGTCTAGTCGTCCGAGTGAGCTGTAAAGTCTGTCCACGCATGCGCAACCCTACTTTTCCTCCTAGCCACCAGAGCGCTTTGTAATATCAGTCCGCGCATGCGCAGTGTGTAATCCCCTACGTTGCATACCTCTCATCAACGAGTACTAAAAAAACCGGATGGAGAGCCGTTCTCTGCGCCACTTTCCACTCGAGAAGCGGCCTTCCCAGGCTTCCTACCTCCCAAGAAGTCGGCAATATTTTTGGTCGGGGCGGGGAGGTGGCCCCTGGGAGAGTCCTCTCTCTCTCTCTCTCTCTCTCTCTCTCTCCCTCTTGCCTATTTTTAGTGACTTTGGGTGGTGAGATCAGGGAGAAAGGGAGAACTCTCCGTGGTGGGTAAGGTTAGGTTAAGACGTCATTATGACATCCTAACCTCACCTACGGGGACCTTGTGAGGCAAAATTTGCCCACGTAGGTAAGGTTTGACGTCATTATCACCTCAACTATGGGGTCAATAACCTTGACTGCACCAAAAAATACTTACTCAGCAAAAGGCGTAGGAAAATGCTGATTCAGCATACATTCTTCCAGAGCATACTTTCCTCTTACTACTGATATGCTTAAGTTCAGTCGTCAGCAAGTTCGATTTATGGTTTAGAGGCCGCATGCCGGTAAACACATAGAACTTCGCTGATGACAAAGGCGCGTATTTTCATAAAAACTACAGCCCTAAATTTCGTTTTTAATATCCCCATTATTGAAATTACCAGAAATGTCACAGGAAGCGGATGTAAGGTATTAGAAGTAGTGCCCTTCCGAACTTGGGACTGCCATGGCCTATGTGTGTTCGGATTGAATACCGCATGTAGTAGCTACCCATTACATAGAAACGTCCTGATCTTCAGAATATTACCTTGTCCTCCAGGATAACACAGCAGAATGTGCACGATAGCAACTCGAGCGCTGGGAATAGCGTCTACAGGAACATCCACCACATTCGCTGGAGCGACTTCCATGTGATTTTTGACCTAACTCCGAAAGCGAAGGGACTATTACATGGGAGATGGTTCCAGAAAAAAGAGAACATGAGTAGCGCTGTGAGACGTGAGACTTCCTGATTCATATTGGTTGAGGCGGATGGTATTTGGCAACTACATCGTTGGCAGGACGTTACAGACTTCCTGGGAAATGCTTTAGAGGTTCATACAGATCAGCTGTTCATCACTGTTTGGTATTGTAATATAACAACAAATATTTTCCGAAAAATAAACTGTATAACACGATTCTGTGGTTTGTGGATGTTTTAACTCGCTTCCTTTTACGGCACGGAAAACACATATATTCCACAAAACGATATACGGTCCAGCTCCAATTGTTTAGTTTCATTTTTATACTGGTTCGATGTTATGACTTAAAAATAAGAGTTGCCGTGGCTTACGCCCCCAGCCCTTGTTCCTCAATACGTTGGCGTGATATTGTGCCATACATTCACCTATGTGTGTCTTTGTGAATCTATTTGACTAATGACATCGTAACCATCGCCACAGGACGTACTGTTTTATGTGGTATGTGAGCCAACTGGATATATATTTTACTATTTTAGAAACCTCATAGCCTATAAATTAACTGGGATTAAGTCCGCGGCCACCTTGGTAAGACGTTAGTGAACGTGCCATTTGGCTATCATGTCCGCTGTATTTCTTTCTGTTCCAGATGCTCCTCTTTTTCATATTACTTATAATGTCCCTCACACTTTTTGTATCGTTCAGTTTAGTTCCGTGGGATATGGTTAGGGAATCGCTACTATTCCTTGTTTTGTTTCACTCTAGTAAGTTTTTGAATCATTTTGAATTTGATCAACCGTCCAAGGTAACTTGAAACTTTAAGTATTGATTGACTGAAATGTTCAGATAATTGGTATAAAACACTGAGAAGTATTATAGTTTTGCTCATTTCTTCTCATGTGTACTTGCAGCTAAGACCAGTGCTTTAACGCACTGAGCTAGGTCACAATTCAGTACAATTAATTTCTGGAATACTATAATTCCATGTGATCTAAATAATCTTTACTGTTGGATTTACCATCTTCAGAACTAAATATGTTACATCACGTTGGAGTTTCAAGCTTGGTTTAATGAGACCGCTATTAACCTGCGGGAAGTGTTAACAGGTGGATTACAGCGAGTCGTCCCCAACATTTCGCTCAAGGCGTGCGGGAGATGGAGTACGCCATCACATTTGATGTACCGGCTTAACAATTCCCCAAACTGGCCGTAAGCCACTTCGACTACTTTCCTCACTCGATACAAGAGCAGTTACTGCCCATTCGCCAAGTGACCTTAGAACAGGCCTCAAATTGCAGGGTTCACGTCGTCATTGGTACTGTTACAAGCGAGTAATTCAAAACAAACGTGCGCGGCAAGAAACGTTAATCTATATTATACTTCCACCTTTCGGTGTCCAGTTGGAAAATTCAGTAGCAGTCATATGATGTCAACCTCCTTCCATGTGGTTTATCGTTAGTTTATGAATTCTTAACAACCATATTTCTTTCCAATTATATTTTCGAAAATTAAAGAATACATGGAAATATCTCTAGCGTCCAATGACAATGATAATAGGGCTGCCAATGACTTAATATGCTTACTCTATATGTTTACTCTTTTCTTAGAGAATTAAATTCAATCTTTTAAATTAATTCACTGTTACTAAAATAGCACAAAGTATTGCCAGTATTTCGATGTAATCTAATTCCGTATCAATTTTCTAGCCTGGTGCAGCTCGCAAGGCCCGATGTGGGTGGGTGGCATCTGCCGTGTTACTATGTTGGAGGATGGTGTTGTGTGGGATGTATGAGTTGCAGGGATTTTAGGGACATTACAAACACCCAGCCGCTATGCCAACGGAATTAACCACTTAAGACTAAAACACCATCCCGACCTGGAATTGAACCCGGGGCCCTCCAACCGAAGAGCACTATGTTAGCCATTCAGCCAAGGAGCTGGCCGTATTTCGATATCCCAGAATCACATTCTTCTTCTGTTTTCGGAACCACCTCCTCTCAGAAATTTGGTGACCATCGTTGAGTAACTTTCCCTATTCTGCGGTTCCCGTTCTGTCAATGTCGAAACACTGTCGGACGTTCGCGTCCAGGATAAACTTCTTCGCCCACGTCCATGTTTGTTTTCTGTCCTGGTTTCTATCATCAGTTTTATCATGTTGTATTTTTCACTTGAGAGATGTGATAGAAACAGTCTCTTTTCCTGCAGTTTTTGACGGTTAACATGATTTCCTAGCCCGACGAAGTACCTCCTCGTTGTTGATGTCAACATTACGCGTTACATCCACATTTCAAGGGCTTGCGGTCAGTTCGTTGACAAAGCCTCAAGTGTCCCTCCTTCGACATTGCAAAGCAGTACTGTCAACTTGTAAACGAATTTCGAATCGGAGGTCACTCTTGCACACAACACGTTTTACCTTCAGAAATATCTATCTTGAAATGCTGATTCTGGTATTAATTTCTACATCCTGCTGCGTTACTTGCCTAGCTACTTGAAGTATTACGTTAGTCAAGACATTTCACTTACCTGGACACATCTGAAGAACTTTACAAAGAATGTAACATGTTTCAAGACACATCTTATGAATTCAAAACAATTACAGTTAATGTATCTTGAAATGGTTGAGGAAAAGTTCTTTTAAGAGCTGGAAAATTCATTATTGAATGAGATCTCTAGGTCTATATGAACCCATAATTCTACGGATAGAAAAATATTTTCATTTCTCAATATTTATTTGATATCAAGAAGCTACTTTTATGTTTGAGGGCAGCCATGTTGCGCTCCTAAGAGCCCCGATGTCGCGTGGGAAGGATCTCACTCACGGCAAGCTCGTGAAATACCGGGACACCTCGGCGGAACTCGAGTGCCCGACAATTCTTTAAATTCATGGAATACTATACAATGAGGGATTTTGGCAATACAGTAAATAAAGAAATAAATAAGTTAAATTATTCGTACACCCTACGTGAAGACAGAGCCCCCAGGGAAAAACATAAATGTAGTTAAGCCTAAGTACATGTCAGCATCAGATCAGTGAACTAGCTACACGTGCCAAGGTCAGGGGATGAAGAAAACGCGCGAAACGCACGGGCAGAAATAATTTATTTCCCCTGTTGTGAGTGTGGTAAAATTATAAGACTAACATCTAAAATAAGTGCAAGCCTGTCCGGAATTCTGGGACAAGTCTCATCAAAATCGGTCTATAGGACGCAAAATTGGCATATTACACAATCAAGCTTAATAGTGGGGATAGCGTCCCTCCTGATATTATAAAAGAAACCCACCACCGTATATTTTTCAGTGTCGATCTGGAACTTGAAGCCGCGGGAGCTAGTGCCCGTCGTCATTGGAAATTCGCGCCATATTGATCGACAAATAATTAAATACATGTCCGTGGCTAAGGTCCACATACTCGGTTAAGAAGAGAACGTGATTGGAAAAGTTCTGAACGTTTTCCGATGAACTAGGAAAGTGTAGGCGTTGGTTAAAATATACACAGCAGATTTTATTTATATCATCTCATGTACGTTTGAAAGTGAAGAGGGTTGGGGAAGCTATTCAGAGAAGTTCTGCTCCCTTTATCTGTTGAACACCTGTTTTATTGGAGTAACGGAGAGAGACAACTCTGGGAACGATCCAGACATTCGTAGAGGACTGCAGAACGAGGGAAGTTCGTGGTGCCAATTACAGAGAAAAGTGCGTGGTTTATGTGGTAATTTTAATATCGTGTGTGAGAAGGGTAGTGTTTGTAAGAGTGAGATGTTGTAAATGATAAGGTTCTTTGTGAAAATGTACGGCTAAGGAGTGAGGTCAGCTGGTGACGATGTAACCAGAATGCTGGGAATGTCACCATTGTGCAGGTCTGTCTATTTTTATATTATGTTGTAGTTAGTTCTACTGTTCTGTCCCAACAAATTTTTCCAGATGATTGTCGAGTTGATATTTATAATTATCAGGCGAAAGGTGTTGTAATTTTTGGTCAGCGTGTGAAACTTTCAGTGTGTAAATTTCATGTCAAGAAACGGTAAAATGCGACGCTTAAAATTTGGTGTTAATGTTCGATGAGATATTGTCCAAGCGTGGAATTTTGGGAAGTTATAAGTTATAAATTAGTCGTGGCGAATATCTAAATTTCAAATATCAGTTGAATTCGGAAATGTTTGTCGATAATAATAATAATAATAATAATAATAATAATAATAATAATAATAATAATATTAATATTAATAATAATAATAATAATGTCTACCGTGGGATAAAGAAATTTTTCTATGTTAAAAGTGCATTTAACCAGTATATTTTTACAAGGATCGCAGGCACATTTAGATAATTTCAGTGAAATTTGGTAGAGTTACAGTTATTAATGGGAAGGAAAATTTTGAGACATCGTGTATATCAATGATACGAAAAGTCGCGGTGTGCTCTTGGATTCTCGAGGTTTGAAAGTCGTAATAACAGTGAAGTAAGAGATGTGTTTTACAGTGGTTGTTGTTTTCACCAGGGGATTGATTTATGAAAAAGGGGTCTTGGAAATATGAGAAAAAGGGATTGAGAGCGACGAATTTATATGTATGTGGAGATAAGAGAGATGGATGAAATGAACCCTGGATTTTAAGTGATACCGCTGGAATAAAGCGAGGAGAATGAGTTTGAGACAGGCTATATTTTTGAAGAGGAAGTATTTAAGAAACCGGCTGTATTGAGGCAGGCTGTATTGTTTTCCGCTACCAATCCGAAATTTGAGACGACTACTGTGTGCAGCACCGTAGATTTCTAGTAAACTCCCAAGTGAAACGACTCTAGTAAAAGGTTAAAATCTGTTACTTAAAGCCCGTATGAATAGTAAGATAATGCGACCTCAAGGATAAAAGAGCATTTCGGACCCATGGTTGGGGTGTATTGAATTTGTTCACTGGATATGTCATTGATATAAAATGTTGGAATTGACGATAGGCGATTTTGAGTTTCGAATGCGGTAGTGATGATTATTATTTTGAAGGCATCCACTATGGTAAACGTGCGTTGGGAATTATCATTGCTTCCCTAAACTTCAGTGCACAGGCTGAGATTGTGTTTGAGGTGGAGATTTGTTCGTCACGGATATTTATTTTGAGTTCACGTATTGTAACGAGGTAGAGACTTAATGTATTTTTCGACTTGCATTCGTTTGATAGTAAGAGACGCGGTTCCGTCGTGTGTTGTTAGTTGGACCAGACTTAGTATTGAATGTCGGAGTTGTTTGAAATTGCTAGTTCGCCTGATATGTGAAGGGAGGCGTAGTACGACCCACTTTGACGCCCGACGATAGATTTAGGACGTCACATGTTATCCTTGGAGTCACTGATGATGAGACGTCCTAGTTCACGCCCGACGATAGAATTTGGAAGGTATCATGTATATAGTGATTAGTGTTAGGATGTACAGATTTCAAGTGAGCCCGACGATAGGTCCAGTCTCAGTTTAGATGTTTCCTTTGTTTTTTTGTTGAAGTGGCCTGGACGAAGGTAGCATCTACAGTATGATATGATTTATGAAGAGGGTCAATGCCTAGCTCTCCTTGAGATAACGGGACAGCTATCGGCGGCTGAGGGTTGCCCAAATGTTGGATATCAACCTGATCTAGATTAATTATATTTTACTGTAATTCTCCGCGCGTGTTGAGCTTTAATGACTTCGATATGTTAATTTATTTTACGGACTTTATTGTTTTATCGTTTTGACGTCCATTTCGTTTGATAGTGTGCATATTGACACTCAGTGTATTAGTGTGAGACTTGAGTTGCGAATGCGGTTTCGATTCGTCAGCCAGTAACAATATTTTATTTTCAATCTTGTCGTACTTTCATTTTATTCATAGTTGAAAGTAATTAAGTAATCACTTTATAAGTAGTGTGTTGGGACAGACAGTAAATAGATAGATCTGTACTGGTAGCATTGTTTTTCAAGGGAAAGAATTCCTTAAAGTTGTAGTAATTTTTAACGTGGACTGGTAATTTTATTAAGCATAACAAACCCATTTTTAACCTGAAAATCGGTTCGATAATAATACTTTTCAAGTGACTTTCCACTTTTTAATATTAACTTCAGTGTTTGGCATTTCTTCTAAATGCATGATGAATAAGTGTTTCCTGCATTTCGCAGTTTTGTTCCTTTAGAACGACATAACGTAAGATCCTCATGGATCATGTTGTTGTTGGTTCCTTCCGAACAGCTGTTTTGGGTGATGCACATTTAGCATCGGGATTACCTTATCACTTAAGGGTGTCATGAATGACAAATACATGGTGGAATTTTATTTCAATTGTGAATGATGCTGTTAATTCGTAGTGAACACCATGCTTTCCCATAATATTTCGCAACCTATCCAAAGCAACTGATAGTCAGTTTGGTTCGATTAAGGGTCCATTCGGCGGGTGTTCCGTATCCGAAAAGGGTATTCGACTGGTGGATAACCTTAATTGAGAGAAAATCAGGCGTTCTACTTGTTGAAAGTCAGATTTTCCACGGATCGTGTGGATTAACTCTCAGTTCTCGTTTGGAATAATAGGTGCCCGGTTTTCAGGTCTTCCCTTTTTCAGTTTTTCAGTTTCGCTGTCCACTAATATATTAACTTCTCCGAAACAACTCTTCGATATTGTAAGAAACAAATCAACGCTATGTAATGTGACTGTGTTTGAGACATTCAAAATCAATAATGTATAATTTTTTTATTTTTCAAGAATGCATATTAAATTAATAATGTTATCGTGCTATTTCAATTTAATAAAAGTTAGTAAGCACATCTTGCTCCTCATTTCAAGTAGTTAGGCTCTCTTCTGAACCCCATCGTTTGGTTAAGATCGTGACCGAATTTATTCCCGCAACGACCCATGATTTAAGAGTTCTAGATTGTTCTACTGTAGCAGCCGTGGCCGACCAACGATGGAATGATAAGTTCAAGGGTTCAGTAACATGTTTCAAGACACATCTTATGAATTCAAAACAATTACAGTTAATGTATCTCGAAAAGTTCTTTTAAGAGCTGGAAAATTCATTATTGAATCAGATCTCTAGGTCTACTTGGGAATCGTTTCACATAACTGAGCTACACAGCCTGTCGCTATATACTGTATACATAAAAACTGGCTGTCGTACTTGTCTTCTACTTGTTGGCCATGTAGGTGCTTCGGGTAAATTGAGGAAAGTAATATGATTCACTTCTGTAAACTCTCTATTCCTACCTCTATACTACGGAGCGAATAGCTCAAATACTTTGCAACCATTGTATCCGTACCAATAGTTATCACATCGTATGATCCAGAAGAATAACAAGATAAAAAACTAAGTTAATTAACTCTTCAGCTCCTCCTCACCAATATATTCAGAGCGAAGCTGTCCCATGCTGCGAGATAACTCCATACATTCAAGTGTCGGGACCGGTAACGTTTTTACTACGAAAAAGTATGAGACATGGAAAATGACTTCGGTAAAATTAAGATAACAACGATACGGTACAAGAAATAATACTATATAAATGAAATAAGAGTATTGTCTCTATCTTGGTCAGAATGGTTGAAATAATTATCTTTTTGTCTTGGTCATGGGTTGGAAATGCAATTTTCAATTTGTGTTATGTACTCGTATGTATGTACGTACGTACGTACAGGGCCGGATTAACGGGGGGGGGGGGGCTAAAGGGGCTGCAGCCCCGGGCCCCGCGTGGTAAGGGGCCCCGGCCCTTGGCCGAACCTAAAATTGTACAAAAAGGCCTGCTACTCCACCTTCGAGCATGTATATGGATATTTACGCTCGCAAAATATCGAACATGCACTCTTCCTTCCTTCCTTCCTTCCTTCCTTCCTTCTTATCAGCTGTCCGCGTTAGTATTTCATCACTGCTAGAATCAATTACCGTCCGGAGACACAAATACTCGCTACTTACGCACTGTAATCATTGTAAAGGTTATTGCTGATGAAAATTTAAATTTGGCAGCTTGCGAGTACGGGCAGAGGGGGAAGGGGTAAGAGGTCTAGGAAGTGAGCGGGAGTGGACAGGGAAAGCACGGTGGAATGCGCATGCTATACTATACCTTTGCATCAGGAAGAGAACTTCCAGTTCACCTTTGATTATTGAACCATTCATAAGTTACAACTGTAATGTTCTTGTAAAATGGATAGAAAATATTCTAGAGGTGCCAAAACACGTAAGTTCTGTTTTGTATGTCGATTTGATAGTGATGATGAGACAAATGGCATTATGAAATGTTAACATGAAAAATAGAGTTGTAGTCTATTTCAACACTTCCCTATTCATCAATTTAAGTGGAAGTAGTTCTATAACGACTTCAGTATGCTAGTCTTATGTGTTGTTACGAAGAAGGGGCCCCACATTTTTAAATAGCCCAGGGCCCCCAAACACCTTAATCCGGCACTGCGTACGTATGTATGTATGTATGTATGTATGTATGTATGTATGTATGTATGTATGTATGTATGTATGTATAAACGCGTTTCACGCATCACGCACGAGAAGACGGCCGAGTAAAATTTAACGGAAGACATCATTTAAGGTGAAAGGAGAAGGCACCAAAATTTAGGCTATAAAGAACTTTCTCATGGTGGGTGAAATAGTAAGGTAGTTCACGCGAATATTTAAATAATTGTCAAATGTCTCTGTTTATACTGCTCCCATCGATAAACGCTACATAAAATGTTGAAGAAAATTGGGTTTTCGATGTTATGCACAGCAAAAATATATCCTGCGACGAATAATGAAGGATATGTTTACACTTTTGTTATTTATTTTTCTTGTTTCCTAACCTTGTTAACGTTAATATTACCAAAGAATCCTTCGTGACAAAGAGACAGCACAACATACGTTACTTCACTTTTCTTCAAATATGCACCAGTGCCATCGCTTAAGATACCGGTATGAACTATATTAATTAACAAATTTGCACTTCCGTCTGCAACATGCACAAAAATTGGTCATTTCAACTAAATATAATCTCCTAAATACGAAAATGACAGTAAAATCTTCGTAACACGTAATATTTTCGTGTGACAGAATTGAGCTCGACGAAAGCGACAAAATATTTCACTATGTTAGCTTAGAGTTCTAATCTTGTCATTCATTTACTGCTTAAAATATTCACTCTGGTCATAAAATTTCTTTATTTTCAAATTATTAAATAAACTTCTTTATTATGTACTTTTTAAAATTTATGAACTAATTTAATTTCACCAATAAACTTGAGTAGACGAATAAGTTTGAGTGGCGTTTATAAAAGTAGGAAAGATCACAATATGAAGATAAAGTTGGAATTCAAGAGGACAAACTGGGGCAAATATTCATTTATAGGAAGGGGAGTTAGGGATAGGAATAACTTACCAAGGGAGATGTTAAATAAATTTCCAATTTCTTTGAAATCATTTAGGAAAAGGCTAGGATAACAAAACAACAGATAGGGAATCTGCCATCTGGGCGACTGCCCTAAATGCAGATCAGTATTGATTGATTGAAACTGGAGCCTAAAACAAAGTGCAGTAACATCAGAATGAAACGCGAACAGTAACTGCAATGGTAGAACTCTAAACTATACAGGTGTAATAAAGTATATCACAATTACGACAGTTATTTTACAACTTACAGTTTTACTTCCTTTTGCAGCATCCGTCACTTTCTCTAAAAAAAATAGTAATCGCCCATCATGTGTGTATCCCATCTACCTCGGTACCTCTGCTACATATGCTGAATCTCCTGAAGGAATCTCTCTCCGTGTTCGTCGCTCAGAGTTCCTAAATTCTCGGGGAAAAGTCCAGATGTGAATAGAGAACGTGAATTTTTCTGCTTTATTATTTCCCAAGAATCCACTCATTACTTCATGAAACGCCTTCCAAGCAACTAGTTCCTTAGCACTTAATTTCCTTTCGAAGTCCTTATCTTGTAAAAGCTTCCGAATTTGGGGGTCAACGAATATCTCTTCATTTACTTTTGCGTCGCTGAGTTTTCGAATCTGGTTTCTGAGGTATATAAAGGCGTCTCCATTCTTATCCATAGGCTTAAGGAATTTCTTTACTAGGCCTAATTTTATATGCAGTGGAGGTAGCAACACTTTGGTTGGTTTCACTAATGGGGCTTACTTGCCACTGTGTTGTCCTGGCATAAGAGTTTCCCTTAGCGGCCACTCTTTTAGAGTTAGTGTGATCCAGTATCCGCTACTGTCCAACACGAATAGAAAGCAACATCACTTTGTAAATACCTCTTGTAGTTAGTACTAATAAAATGGCAATGACCTTCAAATCTCCGCATATTTGCCAGCCGTACTTTCTGTAATTAATCATATATAACAGACCTGTCAAACATTCGTATGTTTCCATCATTTCTACCGAACGTGCTACTGTATTGATGGTGTAGTATTTACGTTGTGGAGCAACACAGATTTAAGGCTTAGCTTAGAAGAGTCGATAAACAACCTCTATTCTTTTGGGATGTGTTGAAATCCTAGCTTATTCGTTAAACCATGTATATCAGTGCACGCACAAAGAGAATTGCTCATAGCACAGTAACTGCAAAACTGTTCATGCATCATTCTACAAAACGATTTTCTGGTGCTGGGAGCATTTAAATCCCATTGTTGCAGCATTGATCCCACCACCTCGGCCTGCTATTTTGTGAGATTCATATTGCCCACTAAGTCATTTAATCTGGACTGATTGACCAGGAGGGGTTCACTTTCTGGTTTTGGGTTCCAAGTTAAAACTGAAACTGAACGTAAAATGTGAATGTGTTGGTCACGTCCTGCAGGTCTGGTGTCTAGAGCACTAAAGCCATAAATCACTCATCCCGTTTTCCTTAGCAAGTTCACACATATTTTAAAGTAGGTTTTTATATTAGGCTCTGAATCCCATTAACTGAAATGAGAAGAACTGTTCGTGAAAACTGGTTTTGATGATGCTTGTTGTTTTAAGGGACCTAACATCGAAGGTCATCGGCAATAAAACGGGATTTAGAGAACATCTGGTGCATTTCTAAAAGTCCAAGTTTCATTAACTTGATTGTTGCTTGTTTATAAACATATTTTCATGATTTACAAGAAAATGGCGGGTGATGGAACATTTTCGTGTTCATATCTGTTAACAGCCCATAAATCTTGACTTATTATACCCATTTTCATTTATGTGGCAAAAACCTTTTTGACTAGTAATTTTTCATTCATTAAATAACCAGGAGCTGAAAAACTGACCGAATGGCATCAATAAATTTCTCGTAAAATATGAATAACCGTCATATTGTATGAGAAAGTAATCCTTGAATCAAGTTCATTAGAATTCATAGTACCCTGGATATAGGGCCTATACAACCGAGTTACGGAATACTATCAGCTGTACACCTGTTGCAACAGTAGTGAAACATCCGTGCCGAAGTAGTTCGAGAGTAGATTATTTCATTTTCACTGGCGATATTCTGCTTCAAATCCTATCAAGACGGGATTATGGATTTCAATTAACGTTGAATGAAATCGTTATATTATCTGTTGTTCATTGTATCCGTATTTGTCAGACGATACGATGATAATTCAAAATTTAGAATGAATCCAATGATCTCAGGGCTCTGCTCATTGTTAGTGCAATGTTCAATGCTTACTACGTTGTACTGATCCCAAGCAATGAGGTGACATCTGTTAAAATGATAAGTGTGAAAGGAAACGGAAAATAAATCTATTGTGGCAGCAAGGTCAAAAATACTTACTGGGAAATTGAATCTAGCAAAGAAGTCACTAAAGTTAACATGATGGTAAGCATAATTGCCAGTCACACAAATTTTAGTGAAAAATGGAAGGTTGCGTATAGGTACTTTGAGGCAGAAACAGGTTCCAAGAAGGACATTCCAGAAATCATTAATGAACAAGGGGAGTGTGTATGCGAGGATCTTCAAAAGGCAGAAGTATTCAGTCAGCAGTATGTAAGATAGAGGAGGTGACTAACACTAAAGAAGTATTAAAATTTATCTATGATAACAATAACATTTACAATAAGGTTCAAAAGTTGAAAACTAGGAAAGCACCTGGAGTTGATTCCTGGGGATATACTGAAGACAATGGTTTGGGATATAGTACCATATGTGGAATACTTATTTGATTATTGTTTGCATGAATGAACTATACCAAATGAATGGAGAGTTGCTGCAGTAGCACATATGTATAAAATAAAGGGTGATAGATATATAGCTGAAAATTATAGGCCAGTCAGTTTGACACGCATTGCATGTATGCTTTGGGAAAGCATTCTTTCTGATTATATTAGACATGTTTGCGAAATTAATAACTGGTTCGATAGAAGGCAGTTGGGTTTAGGAAAGGTTATTCCACTGAAGCTCAACTTGTAGGATTCCAGAAAGTTATAACAGATATCTTGGATTCATTGGGTCAAATGGACTGTATCGCGATTGACCTGTCTAAGGCATTTGATATGATAGATCATGACACTACTGGCAAAAATGAGTGCAGCTGGACTAGACGAAAGAGTGAATGAATGGGTGGATATATTTCAAGGAAATAGATATCAGAGAAACAGAGTGGGCGAAGTTGATCCTGTAATAATTGAGCGGGGAATTCCTCAAGGCAGTATTATTGGACCTTTATGTGTTCCCATGTATATATGAGTAAAGAGGTAGAATCAGAAATAAGGCTTTTTGCGGATGGTGTTATTCTGTACAGAGTAATAAATAAGTTACAATATTGTGAACAACTGCAAAATGACCTCGATAATGTTATGAGATGGACAGCAGGCAATGGTATGATGATAAACGGGGTTAAAGTCAGATTGTGTGTTTCAAAGGTTCAAAGCCAACTTTCGCCTTGACATGAAACTTACATGATATTTACGGTGTACACACTCATTATGATAATATTATTCAGTGGCACGAGAAAGCCTAGAAATACCTAGGACAAGCTGAAGAAAGTTAGTTGAGGTCTTTAGGTGTATGGTCAGCGTACTGGCCTGTGGCTCAGAGTGGAAGTTAACTCCATATGGCTTAGATACTGGATGTAGTCTCTTCGTAGGCTAAGGTCTCAAAATTTGTACCTGCATTTGAATTGTACCGCTCGCATATCTAGTGATCAGTCCACGAAGTGGTGCTGCCTATTGGAAGGATTGTGTTTTAAAAGAAGTTGAGAAGGTAGGAATAGGTTGGCTTAATTTATCAAGAGAAATGTTCAATAAATTACGAAGTTCTTTGAAATGATGTAAGGAAAGACTACGTAAATTTGTAGGTAATCTGCCATCTGGGTGACAGCTCTAAACGCAGTTCAGTGATGATTGATAGCAGTAACCGACCGACAACTGTCTATCACCACAATTGTATCGGTTTAGTGATACAAACTTTCATTTCATCGGATCTACCTGCACTGGCAGTTACATAAATTCAGCCGAATAGCACAATGAAACATCTGTAGAAATGTCGTAAATTTAAACAGGATGTAACTGTGTTATTCCGATGAAGCCGCTACATTCGGAGGCTGCGGCCCAAACAGTTTAAACGCACCATTAGAACAGTTAATTCAGTTAAATTATAGTTTCAAAAAACAGCAGAGAGCTTCAGGACTTCTTAGTAGGAATCTTGCTTTAGATAACACAGACATAGCCCTCACTAACACAGCATTAGTTGCGTCCTGAAAGTAGTATCAGTGCTCGCGTCGTATCTGAGAGATACAACACATCAATTCAGTCCATCTATAATTAGTGGAACACAGAAACCAACATAAAATGCACTTTAAGGTTTATTTAAGAAATACCCATTAATACATTGATAAAGGACACTAGCATTTTTGAAAAACTAATTAGGCCTATCTGATTGTTCATTTCACAGTCTTCAGGATCCTGGGATCGTAATGTCAGCGATTGATCAAACAACTCATAGGACACAATACAATGGGTCATACGATTATTCACATTTTTGTTCTATAGAAATTGATTTATTTTGTTGTACAAGAGGCTCTAATAAATTTGATAGGATGAAATTTAAATATGAATTAGATAAACAATATTTATGACCCTGTAACAAACTGATAAACCCAGATTCAACTATGGAGGAATATTATATTATCCTGGTATGCGTTAGGGCAAATTTCTTACCTTTATTAGCTGTCTCGGAGTATCAATGGTACAGTGCCCGATTCATGATCCCTAATTTGTGGGCTCAAAAGGAGGTTGAGATTTTAAGGAAGCTAGGAGGGGAGATGCGCTTATAGCCTCAAGAATTTCAAATTACAGCAAATAATCTCCACCGTGCATCTCTCAGGTCACAAGCGACTAATGCAGTCTTAAGTACGCTTGACTACGTACGGGTAGGAAAAGGCAACTAAGTTGTGCTGGAAGAACAAGGTCTAACATCTCTTATACATGTTACATTGGATAAATCCATTTCCCAATGTGAAAATTTGTTCTAGGCGTGTTTCAACCATGAAACTTCGATGAAGCTAGAAGGAAGCTGGAGATCAATTACGATCTCATAAGCGCATATACATGAGGACAATTATCCACACTTCTCAGCAGTGAGTAGTTAGTTCAACACGGCAGTGAGGGCAAAGAACTCATACTGCGGGCTGACACAAATGCTCATGATATTCTGTGGGGGAGCACAGACGTCAACCAAAGGGGAGCACAACTTTGTAAGATAACAGTTGAACAATTTTCAATAAAGGTAACTAAAGCCTACTTTTGCCAATGTTCAAAGAAGGCAAATTATTGATATAACACTAGACACCAAGCTAAGTGGAGACCTAAAACAAAACTGTCATGCATTCAATGACAAATCGCTTATTAAAGATAGATATACAGGATGATTCCGAACTCCACCAAGAAACTTTCGGAGGTTGTTCAGGGATACCTTCTGAGTGTATTCGTGTAAGGGACCCGTGGTCTCCACTGGCACGTTACAGAGTAATTGTATTTCGTTTCGTTTGTTGCTCCGATTAGCTCTGAATATGTATTGCGCTGATTATGATGATGATAATGAGGATAATAGTAGTACACTTAAGAAAATGGAAATTGCAACACCTTAAAGGCATTGGTCGTTTGTGTTAATTTTCAAGATATGGAACGATGCCATGTAGGTATGTAAACGATCAAAGTTTCAGACCCATGGGATTGTTGCTACAGGTCTCCCCACGTGATTGGTCGCGGAGGAATCAACTCCAGTATACGGACTCTGGTGTAGCGTAGTTGACTTGCAGTCTGTGCAGTGAAGTATTCCCCGTCAAACATGCCTCGACGACCGAGAATCAACAACTCTCGCCGTTTGAGAGGGCTCGGATAATTGGGCTGTGTGAGGCTGGATTATCGCTAAGGACTGTCGCTGCACGTGTTGGCCGACAGTCATCTACGGTACAACGTGTATGGCAGCAGTGGTCAAATGAAGGTACCCACACTCGTAGACCTGGCACAGGCCCAGTGCGACAGAAAACTGTGAGAGAGGATCGCCGCATCATTCGGATGGCCCGGATGGAACCCCATGTAACAGCAGCGCAAATTCGAGCAGCTGTGGCACCCCACGTTACACAACAAACAATTGGTAATCGCCTGCGTGCAGCTGGCTTTCGAGCCCGTGTCCCTGCAGAAGGTGTTCCATTGACCCCACAACAGCGACATGTAAGGCTGGCCTGGTGTCAGAAAGATCGACGTGGGTCGACGAACGGCATAGGGTCATCTTTAGTGATGAATCGCGCTCCTGTCTTGCTCGCAGTGATCACCGAAATCGTGTGCGCCGACGTACCGGGGAGAGGGGCCACCCAGATCTTATTGTCGAGAGGCACACAGGGCCAACACCAAGCATTATGGTCTGGGGAGGTATTGGCTTTAATGTGAAATCAAAATTAATGCTTGTTGAGGGCACTATGGCAGCTCTACAGTACGTTGATAGGGTACTCAATCCAGTGGTTGTCCCTATGATGGCAAACATTGGTAATGGGATGTTTCAGCAGGACAATGCCTGGGTTCACACTGCACGCATCTCCAGAGAAGCTCTCCACGACATCACAACCTTAGAATGGCCCGCCAGATCCCCGGACCTCAGTCCTATTGAGCATTTGTGGGACATGATGGGTCGACAACTGGCCAACCGTCCTCAGCCACCCACAACTCTGGAATAACTGACCCGTGCAGTGCAGCAAGCATGGGCCATAATTCCTCAGGAAGCGATCCAAGGCCTTATTGACTCCATGCCTCGACGAATTCATCAATGTATTGCAGCTCATGGTGGGCACATCCTGTATTGATTGTTGTCCAAACTTGCGGTCAGGGGGACCTGAAAGTGTAATCATCGAATCACAATCGAACACCAGTCCTGCATGTTCATTTGCAGTAATGTAGCACCACTCCTTCTGGGTGCTGCAATTTCCATTTTCTTCAGTGTATTATAGCTATTGAACAAACGGTGATAAAAGTGCGCATATTTAGTCTGAGGGTTGTTGAATTACACTTTGTGTTGTACGTGTTGGATGTTGCATATTACAAGCTTCATCACTGTTGTGATAGGATTTTCACATAAAGAGGAATGACTGGTGTTAGAAACCGAATAAAACGTGATTAAATTATTACTCTGTAAGTAGCCACCAGCGACCACGGGGTCCTTATACTAATATACTCAGAATGTATACCTGAGCAACCTCGTAACGTTTGTCGGCGGATTTCGGCTTCATCCTGTATATGTTTCAAAATTGAATCACAGCCATATCAACGCGTGGTATTTCGAAACTCTAAACAAACTGTTGGGAAGGATACACACAAGACCTGTCAGCGTTGATAAATTTTATAAGAGGGAACATTCGGTACCAGACTTACAATTGGCTGTTGGAAATTGAAAGGAACTGGTGCTTTACTCGATAAGAAGAGAAGTATCAAAAATGTGTACTTAACGAGGAAAAAGTAAATGAAATCGCTGAAAAATTAGAACATACGCGTACAAAATCCCTAAGACGACTTGGACAAGGAGGCGCGGTTCCGAAGAGCTCAGCATGGCGGGCTACGAAAAAAATTGAAATATGTGAATGCAGGAGAACATTTCCAACATCTCCTTTCATAAGGTACGAGCTTATTTTCTTAATTCTTACTTCTTATGTTCTTAATTTTAATTATCTCATATAGTGCACGGATAAAGTAAGTGAAGTTCTGTCCTTCTTACTATGCCGTGGAGCGGGCAGTGATGAGTCAACGGGCCCACAGTATCATTTTAGTTTAATTTACTGTAGTAAAGAGAGAAAGGATTGATTGGCCAGCATTTGTACTAATCGTTGCTAAAGCCATGTTCATTAGTACTCCATGTAGCAATCAGTGCTTTAGTGAAACTTATGTCTGTGCTTTGTTTTCCTTCACACGATGTTAAAAATAGGTAAATGATTAATGTCGTATACTGTATCTCAGAAACGGTGGGTGATAGAAAAAAATGGATAGGATATTTTGAACCAATATGTTCCAGTTGTCTTAGAACGTGTGTTGGATACCAAGATATCAGCCGAAAGTTTTTTTTTGTTGATCAGTGTTATTTATCAGTAATAACTTTAATAATATAATACTTCACAGTACTTTACTTCAAACGTTTACTGCAAAACAACATTTTAAATATCAACCATGCAGTGTAGGCGGTCCACACAAAATATCTTGTTTCTTTTTTATATGTGCGGGGTTTTCTTTATTTACCTTAAAGTAGTCGTTTGAAACAGAGTTCAAAGTCAATAAAAAGGTTTCTTCCACTACTTTACACATATAAGTCTATACTGCCATGGTGAGCGATGTTCTCGCATGCCTGGACAGCCAACACACATGTTTGAAACACCAGGAAGCCATCGCATAGTTCCGATGGCCTTTTTATTCACTGGTCTGTACAAGCACGTAGAGAATTCTGAGCAGCTCTGGCAGTACGTCACACAGACACACACATTTACATATGAAGTGCGTTGTGTGGCGCACATACTGCCTACTTGGTCACGCACCAACAAACAGCAGGTAACAGAAGACTTTGAGTGGGTATGTTTTCCATCGCTATATTATATAAACGACAGTCTTATAAACACACTGGCATTCAACACTGCTTCGAAAATTCGATTTTAAATATACATCATCACAATTCGTCTTCTTTCCATTGCACGAAAAGTAGATTAAACTGATCACCATTATATTCTGAACGGCTCTTCAAATAAGGTTGACATTTTACGTATGAGTTTCTTTGCTTCTCACTGACAGCAGTTATAACTATTGCTGATTGCAGAGAAAGAACTATAGAGAAAATTTTGATCAATCAATCAATCAATCAATCAATCAATCAATCAATCAATCAATCAATCAATCAATCAATCAATCAATCAATCAATCAATCAATCAATCAATCAATCAATCAATCAATCAATCAATCAATCAATCAATCAATCAATCAATCAATCAATCAATCAATCAATCAATCAATCAATCAATCAATCAATCAATCAATCAATCAATCAATCAATCAATCAATCAATCAATCAATCAATCAATCAATCAATCAATCAATCAATCTGCATTTAGGGCAGTCGCCCAGGTGTCAGATATCCTATTTGTTTTCCTATCTTTTTCTTAAATGATTGCAAAGAATTTGGAAATTTAATGAACATCTCCCTTGGCAAATTATTCCGATCCCCAACTCCCCTACTTATAAACGAATATCTGCCCCAATTTGTTCTCTTGAATTCGAACTTTATCTTCATATTGTGGTCTTTCCTAATTTTTTTAAAGACACCACTCAAACTTATTCTCCACAAGGCCCTGTTCAGCATAGCAGGAGAGGCAGCCTGAGCTAGTTATCGGCCTTCCCCTCCAGTTGTGTTCCCGACCAAACGTCCCACACGCCAGACACTGCCCTTGAGTCGGTAGAGTTGGGATCCCTCACTGTGCCCTAGGGAAAAACCAACCCTGGGCGGTAAACGGATTACAGAATAATAATAATAATAATAATAATAATAATAATAATAATAATAATAATAATAATAATAATAATAATAATAATAACTCATAAAAAATACAAATTTTCTGATCAACTGAAAGGCAAGATACAGGATGGACGGAAGAACGCAAAAAGAAGCACAGCGAAAGGATGAAGACGAGAAAAAACGTTGTGTTAAATAAGTTCACACGCGCTCCTTAGTTGGGTATAAAATATAATAATACAGTAAATTCAAACTGACCAATTCGCTGCGTGCAGTTGTGCACTGGCATTAGTGATAGCAGCCTTCAGAAGCAGCCAGCATGCCGAGTAATAGTTGGTTACACGTAGCTCACTTAACAGTATACTTATAATTCATTTGTGTTCTTGACTCGCTGTGTTCCTCTGAGACATTGCTCTTTCTTTTCTTTAATTAATAATTAGTGCCTCCCTATCATAAACAAGGTAAGACAACAAGGATCTCAAAAAATTATACTTTGAGATTTAGAATGAATTTAGCCAAATATCTTAGAGTGGATTGACTGTGTAGGGCTGAGTCTGCCCTTTTGATCCCGAATTGGCGGATTTGAGCATGGATCAATCAGACTGTATTTGACAGTTTTCAAATACACCAGGGTGTAACTCGTACGGGACTATATTTCGTCACCTCAAAGTCCGGTTAATGGGGCGTAAAATTTAAATGAATATATTATTATTATTATTATTTTAAATGCGCAACGTATGTACCTCCCAGTGTACTTAAACCGCGCAATAGAATTGAAAAAATCTTTTGGTAAACGTGAATACGTTTCCAATCTTTCAAAAATAAACATTGCATCGGTGCCATTTTATTATTTTATCTCAGTTATATCAAATATTGCTTGGGATTAAGTCTAGGTTCTCTTCCTGATACCATTCTAAAATCTACTATGATTCGAGCCTCGACTGTCTTTATCGATGCCCTATTCACGTCCCAAAATTTTATAAGTTTGATAACAGTTTTTTATGTGATTGTACGTTCACACACATTCCTTCCCTCTAAATATTTTTTGTAATTTGGTAAGGAGATTTTGCAAAATATTTTCATAGTGAACAGTTTGTGCTCCTTTCGTTCAAGAAACAATGGCTAAAATATATTTAGTGTGCAAAAAAATTATCGAAAATGTCAGCAACATAGCCTACGCCGTATAAAGACTTATATACAATCCATAGATACTACTTCTACTTTTTAATACTCTGAGATATCAATGCTATATATCTTTCTGATTCAGTTGTTCTAACAGCTGATTGTCTCTGGTTTCGCATTATGAATATCAACAGCATTGATAAAATATTTGCTCCTTGGAGATTGAGTGATGATAAGTCGGATCGTCTTTCTGGGCCGCCACAGTTATATTCAGGGGAGGAAATTCTGTTCACTAAAATCTCTACGGCAGGGGTTCTCAAAGGGTGTGCCGCGGCATACTAGTGAGCCTTGAAATTGTTGGACTGTGCCGCGAAAATTTTGCTTGTCTTTCAATGAAAGTGAAAATGAAAACCTACAACCTGTTTTCCAGTCAGTGACCGGGTCAGGGATGTAATGAATGAATCATATATAGGCTGTTATTACGATGGGGTCGCCACTCCCAAAGTGATATATTAATGACTGATAGATGCTACGAAACGAGAATGGAGAGTGTTGCTGGAATGAAAGATGACAGGGAAAACCAGAGTACCCGGAGAAAAACCTGTCCCGCCTCTGCTTTGTCCAGCACAAATCTCACATGGAATGACCGGGATTTGAACCACGGTATCCAGCGGTGAGAGGCCGACGCGCTGCCGTCTGAGCCACGGAGGCTTTGCGTTTCAATATTTTAGGCTATTACAGAACGGCGTAAGCCTGCATGCAGTAAGAACTCATGCTCGGTCAATAACATTATACTATTGTTGCAGTTTAGTGGGAAATGTGGGTTTGTTTACTTTTGCACAACTGTTCGAAGCGTGGATGAATCGCAGAACACCACCCGTAATTATTGGTCTACAGAAAGAAGTCGCTCGCGTTTCTTATTTTTAATGCAGGTCAGTGCAGAAAATCTCTGTTCGTACATATATCTCGTTGAAAACTGTATTAATATAGATATGGCATTCACAGTTATAATCCTGTAACCCTCTGTTTCCGCAAACGTTTTCAACTCTCTATGCACTGCTTAGCCAGTTTGCCTTTTCCTCCGTAATTATCTCACAAAGAGTGACATTATCATTTATTTCAACATACAGTGAGTATGTTTGGCCGGCAGGCGCGCCCAGCTTCTCTGGCTCTAACTTCCCGTTACACAGCGCAGTGACAGCACAGGAATGCCCGCACTTCGCAGTTCATGTCCGTGCTTAGAACGTGTATCAAGTGTTGATCTGTCGCTCCAACTGTTCTCGAGTTGTGAAGTGTTACTTCGGGGTATAATTCCCACAATGCCTCCATATATGTACATGGTAGAGGAAAGGGAAATTTTTACGATAATTATGTGAAAACAAAGTCTTACAGGGAAGTCGTTAGGATTTTTTTTAAATATAGTTTCCAGGTGTACTCCCTCCACATAGACAGACCGTGCGGAAACTCGTAAAGAAATTGAGAGGAACTGGTGCTTTACTCGATAAGAAGTATCAAAAAATGTGTAGTTAACGAGGAAAAAGTAAATGAAATCGCGGAAAAATTAGAACATTCGCCTACAAAATCCCTAAGACGACTTGGACAAGGAGCCACGGTTCCGAAGAGCTCAGCATGGCGGGCTACGAAAAAAATTGAAATATGTGAATGCAGGAGGAGGACATTTCGAACATCTCCTTTCATAAGGTACGAGCTTATTTTCTTAATTCTTACTTCTTATGTTCTTAATTTTAATTATCTCATATCGTGCACGGATAAAGTAAGCTAAGTTCTGTCCTTCTTGCTATGCCGTGGAGCGGGCAGTGATGAGTCAACGGGAGACATATATGCTGGGCGCGCCTGCCGGCCCATAATATCATTTTCGTTTAATTTACTGTAGTAAAGAGAGAAAGGATTGATTGTCCAGCCACCTTTGTGACTTCTTCCATTTTGTGCTTATTATACAAGGTGAGTGGTAAGCGGCATTATGCAATCACCTTCAGGAGTGTTCAAGATTTCTCCTGCCAGTCATGAATATCGGTACTAATATACAGTACATACGTACAGCCAGGTCGAGTTGCCCAGACGGTTCAGCACTGGCTTTCTGAGCACAAATTGGCGGGTTCGATCGTGATATTTGAAGTTACTGAAATACGACTGCCTTGTGTCGGTGGATTTACTGCCAAGTAAAAGACACATTCTGGCAATTTGGCGTCTCCGAGAACCACGAAGTAGTTAGAAGGACTTAAAACTAATAACGTTACTACATAAATATATTCATACAAACATACTTACACGTAATACAAATATTATGCCTATAAATGGTCAGTATTCAAACTTCTGTGAATGAACTAATCCGTCCGCAACACTCCACACTCCTCTGTGAGCGGGGCAGTAGATTAGATCCATGGTATTCCATGTATCTCATGAGAGGCGACTGAAAGGGGACTCCACGTGCTCTCGAATTTGGAGCGTTGATTGGCGGCTACGGGCCCCGTAGCTGAGCCTGGATTTTATTTATTAATTTCTTTATTTATTTACACCTAGTTCCTCAATTTTATGATGCGATCTCTTGTTATTTTCTGAGCCCGACGGTATGAGGATAGTGAAGCCTACGTTGTCTTTCGTCTTCATACTGACCGTGGTCCTTCCACTGCATTTGCCGACTCCTCCTTCTTACTCTTCTGCTTAGTAATCATAATGGCGTATGAACTCCAGGGAAGTCTGGTGCAATTCTTTCGAATTGACATCAGTAGACGATATCCGTATTTTTGAGGGCGCTAGTTATGAGTTATAACGCGAGAGACGGTTACACACCCATTCCTCCAGCGAGAGGAATGATTTTTTTTTTTTTGCTAGTTGCTTTACGTCGCACCGACACAGATAGGTCTTATGGCGACGATGGGACAGGATAGGTCTAGGAGTGGGAAGGAAGCGGCCGTGGCCTTAACTGAAGTACAGCCCCAGCATTTTCCTGGTGTGAAAATGGGAAACCACGGAAAACCATTTTCAGGGAATGAACCAACTAAGTTTAAAACCACTGAACCATCCCGAAATCGAACCCTAGCCCGTTGAACCAAAGGTCATCAAGCTAACCATTTAGCCATGGAGTCGAATTTCTGATTAGTGTTAAGGGAGAATGGTTTCTCAGTCGTACTTCGTCTTAAAACAATAATGACCACTACCATGACAATGCTCAACATACAACTGCTAATTCGGCCTCG
Organism: Anabrus simplex; assembly: GCF_040414725.1. Classification (NCBI taxonomy): domain Eukaryota; kingdom Metazoa; phylum Arthropoda; class Insecta; order Orthoptera; family Tettigoniidae; genus Anabrus; species Anabrus simplex. Next base: position 139,525,264 of record NC_090267.1, read on the forward strand.
GCTAATTGAAATTATTAAAGAAAATATGATCATCGACGTATTGGTCTTCCTCTGTTTCACTTGCCCTCCATACTCAAGTCCATACTTGTCCATGTTAACGTATTCTCTTCCAATAGTCTGTCAAGTACGAAGAACATTAATTTGAATAGTTTACAAAGATAATACGATCTTGATACAAACAATTCTAGAGAGAGCCAGAAGGAATCAAATATACTAATACCTACTACTCGTCTTAAGAAAGAACGGAGCGTCCAATGTTGTCCCACTAAATGGGTTATTTTATGTGTCAGGGTAAATGTAATACCACGGATCGATCACGTTTTGAGCACATGAAACAGGGAGTTCTTACTAATGGTGAGCGACTGAATAATATAAGGGCTGGTCAAAAGTTTCCGTTCGACGACCGCCAATCGAGATGCCAATCGGGCAAGATCGCTGTGAGCATCCCAACGACGCACCAGGTTGAAAATCCCTGTGTTGTAAAACACCGTGTCTGTTGCGTGGAGAAGTCCGTAACCGCCTGCTTGTCCGACAGGAAGCGCCGACCCTTCAAGGACTTTTTGAGGAACCGAAGGTGTGATAATCGCATGGAGAGAGATGACGACTATAGGGCTGGTGCTCGAGTGTCTCCCACTTGAGTTGTTGTCCGTAATTGTAGAGGCTGGCCTCCCATATCGACCGGCGTATTGTGTCGAAACGCGACTCGCACGGAACTTGGTGCACCATTCCACAACGGTTGTTTTCGACAGACGTGCTGCCCCATATACAGTCTTCATTCTCCTATGGATGTCCACCGGTGTTTGTTCTTCGGCAGCCAAGAACAGAATAACAGCACGTTGGTCCTGTTTGGACGCATCTGGTAATAATGTCACCATAGTTCACCTGGCTGCATTTAACGCACGCACCTCGGCACGACACGACTGCCACACTAATCCCTTTGCCTACATGTCTTTGCTTAGATACATCCGCATCGGAGTCGCACTACATTGCATGTCACCTGCAGCAACGCCCTCAAATGGAAATTTTTTATCACGCCTTATATCAGGTACGTAGATGATACAGTTGTGTTCGCTAATTTCTTGGAAGGCCTACAACAGCTGATGATTAAGATATCAGAAGAAAGTGCATTGCACAATTTAAAAATCAACGTGAAAAAGACAAAATGTATTGTTATTGGCAAACAACGAAACATTTCGGGAAAATTATTTATAAATATTACAGAAATTGAGAAAATGTAGAGCTAGGGAGCTATGCAAATTCAGATTGAGACCAATCAGTCGAATTCAATGCCGAATAGAGTAGGCACGAAATGCCTTTGTCAAGATTAGTTCAATTCTGAAAAGTCACCATTTGAACATTAAGACTATACTTCGATCGGTGGCATGCTGATCCTTCACAGTCTTGCTATACAGTGTAGAAACATGGACACTGATTGCAAGCACTACAAATTATGTGCGTCCAGAGACGCATGTTAATAATCTCCTGGACAGATAACGTAACAGATCATGAAGTATTGTGGTCGGAAGCATAAATTATGAAAACTGTGAAGAAAAGAAGAATTGAATATCTGGAATATATAGTGAGACATCACGAGAGGTTTAAATTCTTTCAGTTTATACTTAAATGGAAAGTAGCTGGCAGTCATGGGCGTGGCAGACTTCCAATGATCTGGACAAAAAAAATGAGATTTGGCTCAATACTTCATCTACACAGCACGTTTACTTCAAATTGCAACCAAGAAAAGTACCACTGCCATGAGGGCCACCAAAATTCAGCAACGGTTCAGCGTTCTAAGAAGAAGAAGGAAATCCAATTACGATACTGTGTGGACCTAATCTTATAATCGTTCTCCGATTTTCGTCAGATAAAATTTTGAAATGATTTAATTTTTTGTAGTTCCTGTGTATATTCGTGACATAGAACAACTATACTTTTGCTGCATCGTGATTACGTGCCTGGTTTGTCTACACTTAAAACTTTCTTCAGGTTATCCGAGTTATCTCAGGGGTCGTTGGAGCCATCCAGGTTCATTATGCGTTTCGCCAGGAATTCAAGATTGGATGTCCTTTCTTCCTGATGTCACGTGATTCTTGAGATGAAGATATCAACCAAGCATTGACCGGGATTCGAACCTCAGTCTTCCGGACGGGAAGCCAGCAGCTAAGCCATTGAGCTAATCCCGCCTTCAACTTTCATGGTTTGTCTATTATCAGTTTTTCCCTTCAGCTTGTAAAACTTCGTTCGGTGGTCGCAATGGTCTTAAGACAATTTATTATGATGTAGGCCCACTCATCATTTCTAATCAAAATTCCGAACGGGTCTTTAGCTCCAAAGTCCGGATATGAGCACATGACTTTCGTACACCAAGGTTCGAAAATGTATAGTATAAGTTTTTATGTGTGGTCATCACTGTATTAGAGCATGTTACTGTATCCTTCTTTTTTTCTTCTTCTTTTGTTTTTCCCTCGGACTCAGCGAGGGATACCACCTCTGCCGCTTCAAGGGCAGTGACCTGGAGCTTCAGAGTCTGTGTCGGGGGATACGACTGGGGAGGATGACCAGTATCTCGCCCAGGCGGCCTCAACTGTGCGCTGAACAGGGGCCTTTCGGGGATGGGAAGATTGGAAGGGATAGACAAGAAAGAGGGAAGGAAGCAGCCGTGGCCTTAAGTTATGTACCATTCCAACATTTGCCTGGAGGAGAAGTGGGAAATCATGGAAAACCACTTCCAGGATGGCTGAGGTGGGAATCGAACCCACCTCTACTCACTTGACCTCCCGAGGCTGAGTGGACCCCGTTCCAGCCCTCGTACCACTTTTCAACTTTTGTGGCAGAGCCGGGAATCGAACCCGGGCCTCCGGGGATGGCAGCTAATCACACTAACCACTACACCACAGAGGCGGACATGTTACTGTATCCATCTGTCTCCAACAATGCACACACATTACCTCAATCTGTATAAATAAAGTTGTAGAGTTCCGCTGTCTGTAATTTTGTTAGTTTTGCCAATATTTCAGATATTTATCCGTTTTAGGTCAACTCAAGACCGAATCAGTGGTTCTTATTTTTCGTGTCTGTTTGTGTGTTTGTTCCATCACGGTGAAACGGCTCGATAGATCTCTACCAAACTTCGTATTTAGGAGTTTACTCGTCCCACGGAAGCTTTTGATATGCATACGATTTTAAAATCTCTGAATAGGCGAGGGTTTATAGGAAAACAAGAACAGTTTTCTTCCATTTTCTCTTATGCTATTGATTTTCTGTAAAGTCCGTGGTCTATACATGAAACCTACCTTCATTTTGAGCAACATTTGTTGTGTACATAATTTGGCTTTCTCTTGAAACGACGAAGAAAATTACTATTTTCTGCGGGTTTTGTGCCCTGCATTGAGTGACCGACTGGCCGCCAACGAACCTATAGGTTTCCATGGCAACGTCTCCAACTGCTTGCCAGCAGGAAAGTAACCTATTGCCATTTTCCTCATAATTTCTGTAAACTCGTGGTTGTTCCTTGGGTAGAACGCGAGAGAGACGTCAATCGGCCATTCTGCGGAAGATTGGCAGAATACCGTTGGAAGTTACAATCGTCTTCAATAGCACTAAGGGGCGCTGTTAATATTTGAACAGTACCGCGAAGTGTAGTCCATTATTTTACACCGTAAGGTGTTTTCTGGCATTTGGTATATTTTTTACTGTATTTCTGTTTTATTTCTATCTTCCGCTTTAATTTCTTGCCTCTGCCTTGCGCCATAAGTCATGTGCTTCTCTTTTTACCAAAGAATTCCCATTATAAGAATCCATGCTGCTAAGTTTCTCCTCTGTTACTGCCGTCTTATAACTGTATCTCATGCCATAACATTTTTTTTGCTAGTTGTTTTATGTCGCACCGACACAGATAGGTCTTACGGCGACGATGGGACAGGAAAGGGCTAGGAGTGGGAAGGAAGCGGCCGTGGCCTTAATTAAGGTACAGCCCCAGCATCTGCCTTGTGCGAAAATGGGAAACCACGGAAAACCATTTTCAGGGCTGCCGACAGTGGGGTTCGAACCTACTATCTCCCGAATACTGGATACTGGCCGCACTTAAGCGACTGCAGCTATCGAGCTCGGTCCATAACAATTTATTGAGGGGCATTTTAGTTTCCAAAACATCCAATTGGTATTTACGTATTTGTCCTATCCAACTGTCCTCTGTTATAATCCTATTTTATATTAATTTTAACTTTCCTAACTGTATTACTTTCTTCCTTACTTACACCGTATGTACGCGAGTGCTAATCGCGAAACCTGTACACTATTTTCTCTGAGGAAAAATTCCTAGCCCTTCAAATGTTTGGCCCCGGAGAGTATTTATGCATTTTAATGAGGGTAGTTGGTGGCTAAACGGTAAGTCGTGTTAGAAAATAGATAGCACATTCGCTGTTCAATCTGGAGAGATCTACCAACTTTGAACATCTGATTTTTTTGTCGTATCTCGATTGTTTTACGTTAGATAGCGCTGCATTTCTTGATTATAATCAAATATGTCTAACTCGACTGTGACTTGCAATAGAAATAGGGGCCTGTTTTCATAATGACATTTCTCCACCTATACAGTGAATGGTAGTTGCCAAGTGAGCCTGCCGTTATAGTAGAAATTCTCGAACTCGAATTTGATTGGTAGTAGGCAATGTGGCGTGCCATTATCAGCAATTCCTACCTTACATCGGAAACAACGTATGGCGTCCTCCCTGTTTTGTTTCTCGGATATCACTAAGAGACATGAAATTTAAGATAATCTTACTCACTGCCTTTACAGTAATTTACGGAGAAATCCGTATATAATGTAAAATACCGTAGCGAAGCACAGGCACATTTGCTAGTTGGAAGTAATAGGCCCACTGACAAGATTAACGTCAGGAGGTCGTCTCTCACATCTAGCCAGATTGATAAGAAACTTAAGTCAAGTTGTTTAGAGTTAAATGAAAGTGTGCAACTATTTGATAACAAATATATAAATATATATATGTTAAACGAAATGCTTTAAATAGAGACTGCCTAACCGAGGCAGTGAACGAGAGCTCAATTTACTCTGAGGGTCGACAGTTGATTTTCTGTTAGGAAGATGACGATTTAGAAACAAGATTTCCACTTCTGAATTAGTACATGCCCTGAGTTTCACTCGCCTACATAAAATGAGTACCGGATTAATGTTCTCGGGAGCCTACTGCAAGGTAAATATATTCCAGCAGGATTATTGAAATGGTAGTCCGAAAGAACTCTGAAGCTAATAATGTCCTGCAACGAGAAAAAAAAGGGACAAATGCTTGCTCTATATATGCCGTGTCACTACCCCTTAAAGCCGACATTCAGAGCTTTAAATATAGCGTTGGAGCAACAGTGATAAAGGGGTTCGAAAGAAGAACAATTGAGGAAGCTTTTAATGTTAAAATTGAAAATTTGACTTTTCGGTAAAAATTCTCTACATTTGAATCTTGACTCCCGTTAATAACCAGATTGTTTATAATAAGAAAACTAAACAAAATTTACGAAAAAACTACTGGAGCCATGATTGTACAGTATGTGAATTTAACATTAGTCAGAGATTGGTATTCATAGTAGCCATTGATGATTTCACGGCCCGTACTTATAGACATGGCTTTTGGGCCTATGCCGAGTCAATAAAATAAGGTGAAATTCTTTACGTTTCGCAGAGAACTGTGCTCTGCGTCATCAGAAGAAAATCTCGACTGTTCACGAGAAAGGCTTCGTAACCGATGAGCTTTTAAATTTAGACGATTTAATGGAAGTGGAAATGGTACGTTTATTCGTCACCAGATGGCTCCCCGGACGTGGTATAGCGCTAGCATTCGAAGCGGAAGCTGACGAACCCTTAGAACCAGTGTAAGAGGGTCAAATAACCTGTGTACGTAAGATATGACATTGGCAGGTGTATGACATTGACACAATCCTGGAATGAAACTTCTAGCGATGACGAACGTATGAATTTGGAAAACACCGAGACGAAATAACAAAAGTGAAGGGACAGGGTATTCCTAGTGTTGATCTGTAGTCAATGTATTGAGGGCAACTACATCTATATCGGCTGCTGTCAGCCTCTGGAACTAAATCTCGGAACTCCACGTCGTGCATCTGCGCAATTGACCACCCCATTAATGGAAAAATTTGGTTATATCTACAAAGTTTTATTCCTGTAAACGAGTTGGGCATATTTAGATTCCGTACAATATTTGAGGTAGCTGTGGACTCGCGCGCGATGAAGGCGTGCTGCCTGCAATACTGCATGAAATAACCCTCTTAAGTTTATGGCCACTCCCAAGCAACAAGCATCATGAATACGAGAAGCTGTGGACGACGTGCCTTGGACCACAAGACGTCACACAAAAAGCAGCTGTGTCATTAATATAGCGTCTGTGTTCGTGGCGGCGCCGGCTGCGGCAAGTCTGAAGTAAAAATTGTCCTACAAAACAGTGACTTTGCAACGCGAGATATTTTACACTCCATCCTTCGATGGTCTAGTGGCACAAGTTTGAATGCAAAGCATCAGAATGACGGGTGATGTTATAAAGGTGTAAATATTATCGGTTTTAAGGGGTTTAGAACAACAAAGACGACAAACTAGATTAAAATATGTACCTCGCCGGGTAGTTTTTGAAACTTAAAATAAATTTGTTTAATGTCAATCAGAAGTAGGACCTTCAATCGATCTAGCTGTTACTAACTACCATGAGTACTTGAATTTAATAATTTATTATCTTCTTCATTGCCTTTTTTAAATTTGGATTGGAACTAAATGTGAATTAAGCCCCATTTTACAGCCGAGTGCCTTTGCTGATGCCATCCCTATATGGAGGGATACAGGGTCTTTCATATAAACTAAGACCGTCGACGCGGTGTTGTTTACTCTCTGATACGCTAGCTGCAGTATGGGAGGCGCGGGCATAGTTCTCGACCTTGCAAGCAGCCTGCACGTGTTCGACCTGACAAGCATGAGTCGTTTGTCTGAATCTCAGCTGTTAACATGGTGAGGCAGTTATCATTGCAACACCGTATATTAGTGTGTAAAAGTTCTGGTATAATAGCCACACGAACAGTCATTTATCTCGCTATTGTTGTGCAGAAAATCCTAATATTGTTTATGAAGTCCCTCATTATGATAGGAAGATTGGTGTTTGGTATGCTGTTAGCGTAAGACCAATAATTCGTCTCTCTTTTTCGAGACGACAGTAGATGCAGAGAGGTACCAGGATGCCATTTTGACACCGTTAATCCATCAGTCAACGGAATAAGAGTGGATTCACTAAGATTCAGCCCCTGCTCATACAGTAGAAGATTTCCTTCTTACAATCTCGGAAGTGTTTGAAGACAGTGCGATCAGTGCTGGTCTATTTCTCCTTCGTTCTCCAGATCTAACAGTGTGTGATTTTTACTTGTGAGGTAAACTGAAAGAAGAATGTATCGAACAAATCCCCACACATTGGAGAAACCGAAAGAAAACATTACCAATGAAATCAGAAACATTACAGTGGCAGACCTCACTCGTGTAAGCCAGAATGTGGTTACCAGATACAATGACTAGAATCCAGGAAGGTCGACACTTCCACCATATTTTATAAGGTAGGATTTCATATAAGATTGTATACACGCTTAAAGCAGGGCGGCTGCGCTCGACGTAAGTTCGGCTGAGGCAGCTGCCGTAGCGCAGAGTACAAACACCGTGCGTTCGGCCTGAATTTATATTGGAGACCCTGTATATTCACTCTTGCGTGTTATTAGTATGATGTGTTATATGTGTGTGAAGAACAAAACATTCACCCTCGAGCAAGAGGAATTATCTAGACTCGAATAAGATCCTAGACCTGACCACAAATAGAAACTCGAACCCTGTGAACTGAAGGATAATCAGTTAGTGTAACATAATCTAAATATGAACTGGGAGGAAGTACACATAAAAATAAAGATACATCAACTGTAGTTGAAATCCGGAATAGCACTGAGCTAGAAGTTGCTAATACGTATCAGTCTGCCAACCCCATTAAAATTTCTATACCTAGTGATTCTACAAGCTATAGTTTCACAATTCCACTCCATTCATTGCAGGAACTAGCTGCTGTAAAGTTTAACGTTGCCGGGCTGAATGGCTCAGACGGTTGAGGCGCTGACCTTCTGAGCCCTACATGACAGGTTCGATCCTGGCTCAGTAAGGTTGTATTTGAAGGTGTTCAAATACGTCATCTTCGTATTGGTAGATTTATTGGCACGTAAGTACACTCCTGAGGGACTAAATTCAGGCACATCGGCGTCACCAAAAACCTTTAAAATGTAGTTAGAGGGACGTAAAGAAAATAACATTATTGAGATTGACGTTACTAGCATTGACCATACCTCAGTCAGTTTCTTATTGCAAAGCCAATTTCCAGCCTGAGACAAATCAATCAAAGTGGCATGCTTTCTGCAGCGCATACCGTACCAGAAGACACCAGAGTTGGACTTAGGCTCGGTGAAATAGTAAATATTTTGAAACTCCGAATTCTGCTGGTACAGATGGATTTTGCTATGCGAGCGGACAACTAATGCACCAATGATGCTTTTTATTGCAGCATGAGCTTTTTAACATATACAAACACGATCATATCAATGAATTTTAATGCGAATAATGAACACGACAAAATAGGGCAGAATTAACTTGTTCCATGGACTTAAAATCAAAATACAATTTTACATCATTTTAAACACCAACAAAAGTAGGTGGCATAGATGAATATAATGAAGTTCATTGTAAAGAACTTTAAATATATCTTGAATGTGGTAGAAATATGGGTAATAAAGTGTAAAGAGATTGCAATTTTATACCGTAATTTATTACGTTGGTAACAAGGACATAGTTGAGGTACTCAAGACTTAACTTCCTAGAACTGCTACTTAATAATCCACAGCCTGTTTCCAGTCATATGCGACGAGGATAAGAATTGTGCCGGCTGCCAAAGCCTGTCGCACTCCTCTGGGGCAATGATTAATGACTGAGAGATGAAATGAAATGTTAATGGAGAGTGTTTCTGGAATGAAATGTGACAGGGAAAACCGGAGTACCCGGAGAAAAGCCTGACCAACCCCCGCTTTGTCGAACACAAATATCACATGAAGTGACCGGGAATTGAACCACGGAACCTAGCGGTGATAGGCCGGTGCGCTGCCGTCTGAGCCTCGGAGGCACTACGCTACTTAATAATAATAATAATAATAATAATAATAATAATAATAATAATAATAATAACAATTGTAACGGGAGGTACACTCCAACGCCGCGCATTTAAATCTAGCGCCTAAAAGAACTCCTCTACTGGTGAAACCGTGAAATTGAAACTAGACCAACTCCGAAGATGTCACCACAGAAATATGATGTAGTTTTGTTATTGTGAAGTTTCCTGAACTGACTGTATTTCTACTTGTTTTGTTTGCCCTTCATCAAGAAGTTAGGACTTTCTTCCATAGATGTCACTACAAAAACTATGATCATGCACCTTGGTGCGAAATGAAAGAACTTTTGATTTAAAGGCTTTGTATTCATAAGTTTTTTTAATAGACTGATGTTCATTTATTTTTGGGTTGGAAATATTTATCTTTTCTTTCCGCCAGTTTTGAATCTAGCCAATCCCAAATTTCTGTAATTAATTTTCTACCAATCACTATCTTGTTCTTCGATCCTGAGAGTTACTTTTGAAATCTGCCAATAAAATTCTGTGGGTGTGTCTTGATTATTCATGAATGATATCGAACTTTCCCCGAGGGTTTATAAACTGCGGATTTTCTCGTCTCTTGGCCAATTTAAAAGTCATCTTACTGAGTGTGTGTGTCAAGCAGGTCAGCTGCTAGAACTTCTATAAGGTAATGGCCACATAACACCTTTCTTTCTTTCTTTCTTTCTTGCTAGCTCCGCAGTTTAACCCGAGGGGAAGGTCCGAAATCGTTAACCAGGTAACCTTCTTTTCTAAAAATGTAACTTTCTGCCGGCTAATGTAATTACTGTAATTACTTCATAAAATCTCCAACTGTAAATCGGGGAGAGGGAGTGCTGTACGCTCTCGAGCTCCCCTTCATCTTGGTTTGAGGTGCCAAGTTTTGTTTTCTGCAATGTATTAAAGTGATTGCTTTGCGTGCTACCTCAGTAGTTTGGGAATAGCCCCTGTTTCATCGGCCTAGTGCCCTTTAGGTTTTAAGAATTCATATCTAGGAGTGCAAGAACACGCCTCCATTCAATTTGTGTTTCGGGTCATTTACTTAACCTGTTCTTTTCTACAATGGCCCAATAGGTTGGGTACTAGATACCCCTGTTTCAAATTTGTAAGTTGTGCTTTGATGGCGAGTGTTTGTAATTTTCTGATATTGCCTTGAATAGGCTTGGAAATCTGAGAGCACGTCAGCTCTTTTCAAGTGCTGTAAAAGTGCCTCTGGGAGGCTTGATATTGTAAGTTGGGAGCAAGTGCTCCATGTATTGAGGGATTTCTGCCACTGAGTAAATTTGTGCTCTTTTGTAAATTTGAGCTAGGAGCTCAAGATTTGTAAAGCGAGGGGCTTGAAGCCCGGATTTTTAAACTGTCACTAAATTTTGAATGTTCTTGTCTTGTCTAAAATTGATCATCGTACCTGACATGTCATCGTTATGAAAAGTTGCTAAGGTTGAATTTCGAAAATATACCATTCAGTTTACCGTAAGTTCTAAATTTTTTCTTGATATTGTAGTTAGACTCATTCATCCCGAGACCTTCTTTCACCTCTGCGGTCCACAAATACCCCGGAACAATAATAATAATAATAATAATAATAATAATAATAATAATAATAATAATAATAATAATAATGGCGTATGGTCTCCACAAAAGCCAGGTGCAGGTCCTTCGCGTTGACACCTATGACGGCACCATGCCTAGCATGATATCCGATGTTGAAACCAGAGGAATTAACCAATAACCCTCAAAATCCTCGACCTGGTCGTGAACCGAACCAGTTAGTCATGGTTCGGGGCATTTAAAAAATAATGCTTAGTAAGTGCAAAAGCAACAAATATTACAAACTCACAGTATATTTACATTAAAAATAACTTCTTTATATGAGGATTATTTTGCTCATGTGAACTTGCAGACGTCCTAACTGCATCAGAACTATATTAGATACTGCAGGATAGACAATACCGCTACTCATCCTCTTAATATGAACACTATTTTATGAATTCCAGAAATTAGTATGTTAAGAAGTCGATCAACAGTAATTGAATGACTTGTAAAACCGAAAAACCGAAGAAAAGATGGCTGTTATTGTGAATACTAACTGAATAATTAAAGAATGGAGATGTGAAGGCTTATAAAAATATAATTAATCAATAGATGATGATGGACGAAATCTTCTATTATAAACGTAAACAAAGCCATATCGATACAGGTCATAAAGACGCTTGTAGGAGTGGAAGGTATTAAGTTTCACTGTTGTAACCTTGGGACGAAGTGGGGATGGATTAGTTAGCTCTACGCTCGACCGCCTTCCCCCCCCCCCCCCTGGAATTAACCTAGTAATCATTTTTGGAGTACGATAAGCGAACCTGAGGGACATGTGCCGTTTCGCAAGTTGAAATCTCTTTCTTAAAATTTTCGATTCCTTTACGGAGAATCGAACGCATGTCCTTCCAGGTGAAGTGAACACGCTTTCATATCGGCTAGGCAGCTGACTGTTCTATTAATAAAATATGTAGTTTGATCGAGGAAATTATTAATAACCAAAAGGAATACATTTCATTCATAACTTCTCTTTTTAGAAAGGCATTTCATATAAAAGGTAATTATATCGTATGTACGCCATCCTACACATAACCTAACTCTTGAAAAACCTTCAATTATTATGTTTAATATATTTTAATTATCTTTTATTAAATGCTAAGTAGGACTATGTCCTATAAATATATATTGTACATTTGTCTAATCTCAAATACGTATTGTGAATACTTCTAACCTCAAAGTCGGTGTAATCGAAAACTGTAGAAAACTCTGTAATATTTGTATGTTGGATATAATCCACTATCATTCTGATACATATGTAGGTTTCTGGAAACTTACTGTAATGATTTTTTTTTTTTGCTAGGGGCTTTACGTCGCACCGACACAGATAGGTCTTATGGCGACGATGGGATAGGAAAGGCCTAGGAGTTGGAAGGAAGCGGCCGTGGCCTTAATTAAGGTACAGCCCCAGCATTTGCCTGGTGTGAAAATGGGAAACCACGGAAAACCATTTTCAGGGCTGCCGATAGTGGGATTCGAACCTACTATCTCCCGGATGCAAGCTCACAGCCGCGCGCCTCTACGCGCACGGCCAACTCGCCCGGTAAATGATTTATTATCCAGATACATATAAACATTAGGAATGTTGTATACTTGTCCATATGTGTATATAAACCGTAATTGGGGTTTGATCTACTCCATTCGAGAGGCCGGTCGATCGATTGATTGGATTTGTTCCATTTAAAGTGTTGAAAAAAACATTTCCAGAAGTCGATATTTCTAGACAATTTGTCGAACAGTATAGGCCTATATATCGAGCTGATAGGCCGAGCAGTCATACAGTGAGAGACAGTGCAGTAAGATAATGTAGAGTGTGGGTTAAAGCGAGTGGTGTTACATTGAGTTGGGGGCTTGGTTGATATCTGTACTTTTCAGAATCGACTGTGTGATCGTGATTGGACGGTTGACGTCTGTACTTGTCAGAATCGGCAATAAATTGCTTCAGTTTGTTTCCTTAATAGTGGTGTGTATAGGTAATTGTGTATTAGTGTGTGTTGTTAAGGAGTAGACGTAGCGGCAATAAAGTGAACGTATCTCAGGTGATATTTATTTACACCAAAACAAAATCGCATTGAGAACGATAATTAACGGCCATTAAATCATAGAATGAAGAACGAATATATTATTTTTACTTAACACGACGTACGCTGCCGATACTAAACCAGGTATTTGTAAACTTTATAGAAAGTAAAATATGATTATTGGTGGAGAATAAAGAGAATGAGTAGGAGTGCAGTTTCAAATCATAAACGTGATAATAAGAGCAGATTTTCGCTATTCACCACGCCATTGAGAAATGATACGACGACAACAGACAGTTGATATAAAGTTCTTTATACCGTCTGAATCTGTTGCCCCTTATTTTTTAGTTACAAGCCATATACATTCTATAGTCGTCCTACAACCACTGAGCTCTGCGGGTGCGTAACAATGTGGACAGTGCTAGACCAGAAGGCTTCATGCCATGGATTGTGTAAAAATATTGCTCCTGAATGGGCGTAATAATCCATTGCTATCAAGAAACGAAATATTTGCCTATATGTACGTGTGCATTACGTTGACATCCAGCATACTGAATAAACTAATACCGAGCTTGAGTGCTCCCAGTATCCAGTATTCGGGAGATAGTGGGCTCGAACCCCACTGCTGGCAGTCGTGAAGATGGTTTTCCGTGGTTTCCCATCTTCACACCAGGCAAATGCCCGGGATGTTCCTTAATTAAGGGCACGGTCGCTTCCTTCCCACTCCTAGCCCTTTTATGTCTGATCGTCGCCGTAAGACCTATCTGTGTCGGTGCGACGTAAAACAATTGCAAAGAGGGGAAAGAAGGGAATAAACTAACATCCCCGTACCACGTGAGCTGTTAAGGTAAGTGGGAGCAGGTTCAAATTCCCAGTAGGAGTGTTTGCGTTTTATTTTCTGTCTCCCATAATGTTATGTGTTTGTTAGTTAGTTAATTAGTTAGTTTGGGTAAAGCTAAGACCATCAGCGCCATTTCATAACCAGGGTTGGACGAGGATAGAATGGTCAGGTGATCGGAATCCGGGTAACTGAGCACCGGTTTGCCAGTAAAATAAGTGTTTGAACTGATGGCCTTCATCATTAACGAACACCTGACCACGCCGTTTAGCTGACATGCTCGTTGGAACATGGCAGGCTGCCGTAGCGAGTTTCAGAAGTTTCTCAGGATCTTGCAGCTGCTGAGCACACACTACTTGATTCAAATGGCCCCACAGGTAGAAGTCCAATGGCGTTAAATCGGGTGATTTATGTCCTGCCTTTCCTGTCCATCGACCAGGATGTGTAGCATTCAGGTGGTTCCGACCAACTGCTAACATTTGCGGTGGAGCTCCGTCGTGTTGATACCAAATCGTTACACACTCGTCTAGGGCCACAGCCTCTAGCAGCAGTGGTGCTTGATTGCGGAGAAACTGTAGGTAATTTGATCATGTCACATGACTCTCAAAGAAATGCAGGCAAAGTAAATGGTCGCTGAATGCCAGTACACCACACAAAACATGTACTCCCTGTTTCCCCTACCCAGTGGGGATTATGAACACTCCAGCAGTGCCTGTTACGACGACTCACAGTGCCATTGTTATGAAAAGTGACTTTTCCGAGAACAAAATTTTTGACAAGAAGGTGCGATCGTTTGCTGAGCTTAGAAATCTCATCCGTGGATTTCCTGATCTAGCTGCAGAAGATAGGGGTGAAGGCGATTGGCATATAAGGTAAGTACGACAGACGACTGGGTTATGATGGCCTATTGTGCTACTTCCCACGAACCCGTGTGAGGATAGCCCTGGATAGCGTCCAAATCAATGCAACAGAGAGAATTCTGGAAAGTGACGCTATTGTACGCAAAAGTCGCTCCACTCTCCTAAACCTTTTTGCGCTTCGCTGTCTGTCTCTCGTGGTACAGACGTTCTGCTCGTTATGTCGATGTATTCTTCTGTTGAGTGCATAGCGAAATAATTGCCCTCACGGTTGTGGTCATACACCAACTTAGTCAGGGCAGTAAAAGCTGTGCGCTATTCGTCGAATGTGGCACGAGCGAATAAACTTATTTAGCTATTGTGAGATTCGAACCCTCATCTGAATGGTAAATATTTCAAGAAGTCTGCACTTCTTACACGACCCCACGCCGACAACTCTTACAAGTCCTCCAGAAACTGTGCACAGTGTACATCTACTTCCGTCTTATCAACTCACACCGGTTTTCTATCTCTGAATCATCATTTTCAGTATTCCTCTCATATCCTGCTAATCTGATCGTTCTACACGTCCTCTTTACATCGCCATATGACTGATCGATGTAGTATATAAGTACCTGATGCATACATGTTTTAAGATCGGACTTGCTGTGAAGCAGCGGCTTGTCGTTGCCTCTCGCCGGACATTATTTTGCTCTGTGAGGTGCCTACAATGTGCCTTTAAATTCTCAGGCAAAGGACTATCGACCTTCATGTCCTTAGCGTTTGAAGAATAGCTTTTCGTCGAGAAATAAGGGGCAGACGACTTCCCAGGTATCTAGAGAAGCTGCGAAACAGTTGTTTGCTGTTCTAAAGAATCATCTTAATACAAGTAGCTGAATCGGATAATCAAAGTGTTTATATCAATATTGATTTCGTGTGACCTTTGCTAGCCTGGTGAAGACCTATTAAGGCAGACCATCCGACGAAAAATGGGTGGTGTTTGCCGCGTATGGAAAACTGTGTGATTGTATCCGGGTGGATAGTCTTGTATATGATGTGAGAGTTACATGAATATTTGGGACAGTGCAAACATCCAGCCCCTCATTCAAGGGAACTGACACTTTTAGATTAAAATATCATGACTCGGCTGAGAATTAAACGCGGAGCCGAAAGAGTCCAAGACGCTGACCACTCCGTAATGGAACCGTAATTTATACTAACAATAACCATGCAATCAAAGGCGTGTAGAACGAGTTCTTAGTTTTAAAAAATGCATCAAGGGTCAGCCAATCGAAATAATTCAGAGATTATGTTCATTATTTACTGAAATTGCAGGGTAGTATTATGTTCGTGGGCTATTCACTAAGAAGACTGACTTGGCGCTATTGACCTGCGGGGTTAAATACTTTCAGTCGTGGAATGTGAATTGAAGTGCGATATACAGGGTGTAACAAAAATATAGGGTACAAACTGCAGGACACATTCCTCACACATAGACGAAGAAATTATGTTATATGAACATGGGTCCAGAAAGGTTTCGTTTCCATGTTACACCTCGTCTTCTCGACCTTATTCAACATGGGAAACACACGAGAACAGAACATTAGAATCATGGGGAACATGAAATCTTGGTGTCTGGTTATGGCGTCATTATCACAGGTGTACCGCCAGTGTTTTGTTTTGTTTTGTTTTACAAGTCCCTGTTGCCATGCGACTTATTTCATTGCTTGTTTACGAGTAACATCAACTCTTTCAGCGATCAGTACGATATTGCAAGCATGTATCAAAGCTCACGGAGGGCACATTGAACATCTCCTGTGAGAAAGAGTTTTATTTGGTTTGCTGGTGCGTTGTGTTCGGGTGTGTTTCCCATGATTAATGAGTTGGAGAAATGAGGTGATACATGGAAACAAAGCGTTTTCAGAACCATGTTCATATAACATAATTTCTTTGTCTATGTGTAAGGAATGTGTCCTGAAATTTGTGGCGTACATTTTTGTTACACCCTGTATTTGTTTGAAGATCAGCATTGTGACACTAAGATCAGAGAAATAAGATGACAGTGATTGTGAATATCGAACATCAGCAGGAAGCAATATTTGTTCTCCATTCCACATAAACAGAGAGTAAGATGATTTAAAAAAATAATAACGCAATGCGGTGCCTGTGGTTTTGTTATGAATTACGTTCCACCGAGAGTTACGTGATGATTAATGTTATATTGTAAATAATATTTAATTAGATCAGTAAGTTGCGGTAAATATTTCACTCATTAATCACAGGACAAAGTGGCTGGCTAGTTATCAAATATGCACACAAAATTAGTAAATTATCACTAGAATTAAGCTCCATCGAATGCTATGTAAACATGTATTATTTACATATAGGACTCCTAGTGGAGCCTACAGCCTTCGTTCAGTCAAAAGGGAGTGGTTTTGATTCCTCGTTAAGAGTTGAAATGTTAAGGGATGATATTCCACTTCAGTAATGAATAGACTACCCTGCCCGTAACGTGTGACCAAAATAGGCTGTTTGTTGCGTTTTGCAAGGTTTGAAAGTTCACATGATTTCCCAGTACGACGGAGTACTTACGCATTGGTAATGTGATCTTCCCTTGGGTCCTCCAATATTCTGTATGATAAAACCACACTTTTAGTAACAGGCGAAAATGTAAAGGTGAGGTCTAAAAGTTCCAGGCTGTTTTAATGGACAATGCAGGCTTTCAAAAAATAATATTACTCCTCTGTGTTTAAAGGTATGAAAGCGAACTTAATCAGAGAGTGAAAAATACAGTCATCTAAAGTCATGATATATTTCAGATAATTATGAAATTTATTCCTCACGTTGTTAATGAATTAGTAAAAATAATTTTTTCAGGAAAATATAATTTTGAATATTTTATTATTCATATTACCACACGCTTACAAAATAAGCATTAGGGGGCCTACATACACAATACAAGAACCAAGAAATGCATTGTTTTGTTTGAAATATATCTTTAGGGGTGTCAAAAACCCGATAATCATACAAGTATACACAATTAAATGATAACAGTCAAAATAAACAGCCGTATAGCTAATGATTTGCGAGTCAAGTGGTAACCTCTTGGACTTCGTGAAGAATGATTCCGATCTTGGTGACGATTCAAGTGCTGATTTTGCCTCAGACCTTAAAATAGTTCACCTGCATTTTTTACTGAGCGGACTTAAGTAATTCAGTTTATAAATAAAGTATTTTGTCTACATAAATATTATCACAACATTTTTTTATTATAATGTCATTTGTGATGTGATCGCATGGTACGTGTTTGCTTAGTTCGCTGGTTGGCCGACAGGATACATACGGTACGTCGCTCAGGTGACCGACAATATGCTCCCAAACTTCCTGCTCATATCTATGACTAATTTGACAAGAAGACATTTAGCTGTGTCTCGTTAATTGCATTCTTATAAATTTTTTACATCTCCAAGAATTACACTATCGGGCAACAAAATTGAAGCACCCAGAAGAAATGGTCGGATGTCAATGTAACTCCATACACGTACACACTATCGGCGGGTACGTAAATGGTTAGAGTTGCAATTCTCTGTATCAGGTATTACCAGAGTGCATTAGTGTTTTTCATGTTTGGTGTTGTTACTCGGCCTGGTTGCGTATATGAGGGGCTTGAAATATATCAGATGTTGAGTGATCACTGGGAAGGATACGGAGACAGCGTTATCAGCACCTGACAGAGTTTGAAAGGGACATCATAGTGGGTTTCCATTTGGCCGGATGGTCGAATCGTACAATACACAGATTTGTGGTGTATTTAGATGTGACAGTAGCCCGATTTTGGAAAGCATGTGAATGTCAGGGCAGGCGTACTCGTCGTCAAGTGTCCGGTCGACAACGTCTGACCACCACAAGGGAGAATCGGCGTATTGTGCACCAAGCACATGGTAACCCCTACACATCTGCTCCTGCCATCCGAGAATAACTAATGGACACTCTGCAACAACGTGTGTCATCCCGCACCATTAGTCGGAGACTCTTAGGAGCCGGACTAGGAAATTACCGTTCCATGCAAAGGCTGCCTTTAACATTACAACACAAACGGCTGAGTTTGGAGTGATGCCATGACAGGGAAGCGGTTCTGAACTTCCCCGGATGACCATCGCCTGAGAGTATGGTGGTGACCTGGGGGCAGGTCCCATTCTTCCAATGTTTTGGAGAGGCACAACAGTGTTACTCCTGGCGTCGTGGTGCGGGGAGCCATTGAGTATGACTTCAGATCACGATTCGTAAGCACTGAGGGAACTCTGACGGCACAAAGGTGCGTCACGGACATCCTGCGCCAGTCTCAAATCCAAAACACTGACAGTGAACATCAGTTCCGTCCGTAGTGATTCTTCTGAAGTTTCAAATTGGTAGTGCAATTGTGATTTTGTTACATATTTATTGTAAGTACTGAAAAATGAACAGTTCAATAATAAACACGCATCTCTTTCAGAGAGCTCGCACTGTTTATCACGACTAATATCCTGTGGATCAAAACAATCAGTAACCATCCCCAAACATTTACTCCGTTGCTAGGTTATTACACTGCATGTACACATACTATCTGCGTCTCACGAGACGTCGCGGCAGCTTGTAGGTACGGCACGAGTAACATATGCCACACTAAGCTACAAATATTAGTCGTGATAAACAGTGCGAGCTCTCTGAAAGAGATGCGTGTTTGTTATTGAACTGTTCATTTTGCAGTATGACAGTATCGTGTTGTCGTTTTTCAACTGGACATTGCTCTTCTACACACGCCACGTTTCTCTATGAGCTGTTGAGCTGCTCCCGTGGCCAGCAATATCGCCTGATTTGTCCCCGACAGAACATGCGTGAGATCAGCTCGGGCTTCAACTCCGTCCCAGCGCCAGTATCCAGGATATCAAGGACCACCTACAACAGTTGTGGGCCAGCTGGCCTCAGGAGGGGTTACAATGGCTTCACGGCACCCTTCACAACTGAATCAATTGCATGCATCCAGGCCAGATTGGGTGCAACGTGATCTTGATAAGTGGGCTCATACTGCCAACTTCTTTGTAAATTTGACACGATTTCGTAATCACTGAAATAACATCACATACCCATACCCTCTCAACAGATGAAATTACATTTCGTTTCCTTCTCCCTGGGTGCTTTAATTCTTTGGCAGGCGGTGTATTTCGTAAACTCCTTCCTGAGACTTGCTGCATACAGTTAAAATGTTATGTTTGTGCATTGCTCTTTTTCTGTAACTGCCGTGTAATCCCAAAATTTTGGAGTACGTGTATTTTAAAGTTTCCTTCGTGCTGTGGATCAAAACAATCAGTAACCAGCCCCAAATATTTACTCCTTTGCTAGGTTATTACTGCATGTACACATACTATCTGCGTCTCACGAGATGTCGCGGCAGCTTGTAGGTACGGCACGAGTAACATGCTACACTAAGCTACAAATATTATTCGTGATAAACAGTGCGAGCTCTCTGAAAGAGATGCGTGTTTATTATTGAACTGGTCATTTTGCAGTACTTACAATAAATGTGTAACAAAATCACAATTGCACTACCAATTTGAAACTTCAGAAGGATCACCGCGGACGGAACTGATCTTCACTGTCAGTGTTTTGGACTCGAGACCTACGCATGCCCAGGAGCCCTGCTTACCCTGCACACCCCTCATCCCGCATCCACGAGCTTTATCGTCAATCCTGTCTGTTGCGATGCACTTCTGGGAACTGCCATATAACTTTAACGGTAATTGTTTACTTTGTGTTATATAAAGAAACAATCACCGAGCAAGACCAACTGTAACCGAGTTCGACAGCTGCAGTCGCTTAAATGCGGCCAGTATCCAGTATTCGGGAGATAGTGGGTTCGAACCCCACTGTCGGCAGCCCTGAAGATGGTTTTCTGTGGTTTCCCATTTTCACACCAGGCAAATGCTGGGGCTGTATCCTAACTAAGACCACGGCCACCTCCTTCCCATTCCTAGCCCGTTCCAGTCCCATTGTCGCCATAAGACCTGTCTATTTCGGTGCGACGTAAAGCAACTTTAAAAAAAGAGCAACTGTTGGAATTCCTTCTTAAGGTTATTGCAACCAGAGAACGTAACCTTATTAGATTATTATGCGCTGTTTCCTGTACTTTATTCCATATCAATAAACATCATCATGACATTCGGTTGAAACTAGTCAAAAATATTACAAGAAAGTAGGAACGCAGTGCCAACTTTATTGCCGACGATTATCCTATTCCTATTAATAACTCTACTCAGTATGAAAATTTACTGTCTTGAGTGAGTGAGTGAGTGAGTGAGTGAGTGAGTGAGTGCGTGCGTGCGTGCGTGCGTGCGTGAGTGAGTGAGTGAGTTACGCTGTATTAGTCAAATATTTCCTATAGGGTATACAGAAATGATAACGCACGTTTTGCCTAGGATTGGAAAAACATATGCAATATTCCTTCCTCTGGCTATGTTGGTGTAGGTCAGTATAACACTGTGGAATTTAGCCCGATATCCATTTAATTTCAAACACCTGCTTCAAATGAACAGTAAAATTCAGAGCCAGATATGAACGAATGTCTGATACAAAAGTGTTTAATTACGAGTTTGAAGTTATACCAATGGCATGAACAGGCAATGGCGACTACGCTGCTACCAGATGGTCGTACAGTGCACAGTAAATTAAAGTTAACTTTAAAATTGCTTGAAATATGATTCATTTCTGAATATCAATAAAAACGCTTCACCTGACACCAAATCTGCATGGCTAATTATATGAGGTAAAGCTCCTATGGCCAGTGTATATGCATCACTGTGCGTTCAAGTACACTCCAGAGACCTTGTGAACAGTTGTACTCCCGGAAAAGTAATCATAGAAAAGATTTTATACAGATTTTGTAAGTACTGTTATATGACTCTAAACAAATGACTAAAAATTCAGGAGACATGCGTACTAAATTAGATTAATTAAAATTCTCTGATTTCTTACTTCAAATTGGTAATGGAAATTATTGTCACTTACACGATGAATCTCCGAAAATTTCCAACGTTATACATTTACCATCCAGAACATCCGTGGAAGAAGTCAAGTTTGCATAATTTGCTTCCAAGAATGAAAACTGCGTTGAAATCAATGAATACGTTTTCTAATTTATACGTTGAATCCCAAAGACACACATTAGTGCAAACAGTTTAGTAACTGAAGTAAAAGAAAACGTAATATCGTTTCCAATATATAATGTAAAAAAAAATTCCGAATTAAGTGATTTTTCCGCCACATACACTCACATACAAACCGGTGCTGCTGTGATTTTTATAAAGATATGTAAAAGCTATTCACGATTGTTTGAATGGGACATGTTTCTCCTGCTGCCACTATTCCCACACTGAGTTCACGTGTGTAAACTGTGCCCCACATGTACAGTATATCTGGACGGTTATTACGGTCAGATGCCTTTCCCGACGCCAACCCTATGTGGAAGGATCTCAGTAGGACAAAATTGTTTGTACGGAACATGTGTGAAAACTGTCTGGGATTGAAATCCTTGCTGGTTAAAGTATAGGTCCAGAATATCTGAATACAAGAGCCAGACTAACATTATCCGACAGAAAACATCCTTTCCGTAAAAAAACGACAATGTTTTATTCGCCAATTTTTTTCCTGTGACGATTAACTAAGCACAAGAGCAAACATTAGATCATGTTGGTTTCTCTGTCCCAGCTAATAATTACTATTGGCTAGTTATATTTTGCAATATTTCGAGTGCATTGCTCCAATAATTTGGAAGTGTAGGCAGCACCTAAAGGTATGAAGGAATGCTATAAAAATGGCATTTAATGAATACGAGATTTATTAATTTTCATTTACTGAAAAGAATTATTGATTACTTCTATAATTAAAATCATGGTGTATTGTTTATTTCTACAACATTCTTCAAAAAACATATTCATCGCATTTCGATGAGGTGAGTCTGGCATCATCACCATCTTCATCATCATCGATAACAACGGCGATGTCCCATCATTAATTTTACATATGTTACCAAGTTAGAATCGCGTGGCTTAATATTTTTTATTGTCAATCAGTTGATTCATTTCTGTGGCACAGAGACATAACTATTCTTTTGCTAGTGGCTTTACGTCGCACCGACACAGATAGGTCTTATGGCGACGATGGGATAGGAAAGGCCTCGGAGTTGGAAGGAAGCGGCAGTAGCTTTAATTAAGGAGCAGTTCCAGCATTTGCCTGGTGTGAAAATAGAAAACCACGGAAAACAATCTTCAGGGCTGCCGACAGTAGGATTCGAACCCACTATCTCACGGATACAATCTCACAGCCGCACGTCCCTAACCGCATGGTCAACTCGCCCGGTACATAACTATTAAACGGCAACATTTGGTGAGAAAATGTAAACCACGTCTGGATTTGGTGTCAAGGTCGAGTGTGATAGTCTAAAATACAGCATATTCGTTTAAACAGTACTCTGTGCTTAAGTGTGATATAATCCAACATGTGAGTAATTTAAAGCAGTATACTTGCTCGCATTTTATTCTCACATGTACCGTTTAGCATCTCTTTAACACAGATAAAATTTGTTCCGTGCGCCTCTAGAGGGAATACCGTGAGTCAGTGTTCACTTATTCAATAAGATAACGCAGATTACGCGATATCTTTCATTTGGTGCCCGGTGGTTTGTTCCATTGCGGACATTGAGTAATATATTAGGTCAGTGATGAAGACGCTAGACCAGGGCCTCTCAGGGTGCATGCGCTTGGTGCATGCACCGTGCACGGTGCAAAAGACGAATTCGCTTGGTTGACCAGAGTGCAGACCCCCCACTCCTCGACTTGGAGCAATAGCGCTTACTCTCTCTCTTTCCTCACGCCTGTCTTGCTCGCTCCCCCTGTCTCCCTGTTCCAAACTTGCTCCGTAGTGCTCCAAATCCGAGCTGAGTTGCGCCGAGTAGAGCTGAACTTAGCCGAGCTTAGCCGAGTAGCCCAGAGACAAAGCGTTGGTCCGAGCGAAGCCGAGCGCAACCGATGCACAGTGCACGGAGCTCTTGCGCCTCCATTTGCACGCGTGAGATTTTGGGCGTTTGAGAGGCCTTGCGCTAGACCAATGTTCTGAAGTTATGAATTTTATTTTCATTATTGGAACCTAATTTATGAAAATATTACACATTAAACAGGGTCTTATTAAAAACTGACAACCGTCGAATTATTCCGATGAAACATGTGTGCAATAATACGGAAGTATATATAATTCTGCCTTGTTGGTGAGATATAGTGTTTACAGTGCACTAAGCCTTCTGGTATGGGCTAGAACTAATTTTCTACTTTCAATCATCTGTCTCAGTCTCAACCTTGGCTTCGACAACACGAAAGTGCCTGAGGTATGAGTGATGTTAGTAATACCATTCAGTATGCAGCCAGTCCCTGCTGTGAACGGTATGAATATGCCACTCAATCGGTCTGTTGGTGCTTGCATTTTAGTGGGCTTTGCAGACTGATATGTAATAGTAACTGCTAGCTCGGCGAGGAAACAAAGCGAAACTACTTCACTCCCCATTTCCTTAAAAATCTTCTTCGATGATGCCTAGGACATGTATGACAGCTGACGGTACTCAGCATATCATTTCTCCTCAATTTTCCTTTCCAATGAGTGATTCGTGGTGCGGGTTTTGATAGTAACGTTCTGGATCGCGAATCATGCGCTACGGCTGAGTGGCCTAGTAAATGGCCCTAGGAGGCAGCATATTAGTTGCCATACAATAAGAATGGCCAACTCAGATATATTCTGAGTCATGACGTTCCTAGCGTTCAAGCGGCTAGAACAAATCAATGGTCTCTATTGTCACGGTCACCAAATTAGGCGGATCAGAGAAATTAAGCTGTTGATAAGGTTATACTGTATAACAACTGGCGAAAATATGTTTATTGAACACATTATTTTGGAACGCGAGGCAGTTTGCTCTCTCCCAAGCTCAGGTTGTTGCCTTCTATAATATTGCAAAACAAATTGTACTACACGCTTCAGGAAATATTGCTGATTTCAGCGGTATACTATTTTCCACATAAACCAATTAAAATAATTATTAATAATAAAAACCTCAACATGTAAATTTAAATCCGTGAAGTCGTGTAATAAAATTTTCAGTAAGCGGCCACGTTTTTGCGTTTTCACCCATTAAAATGTTGTCTGCAGGAAAAATATAGAGAATTTTCTTAAATTTATTATCTGAAAGATGTTTCCATTGCTCTTTTCGGTTTCATGGAAAATGGACCGGAAAAAGACCTTATAAATGTCACTGGTCGAGTTCGTTGAGGTCGCGCCCGCCAGCGCAGGGCACAGGACACGGTAGATACTTTAGGATTACGTATTAATCTATATACATTTTATAGAAATATTTGTTTATGGTTTTACAAAATAACTGTAAATACTTGAATACTATACATTCGACTTTGTAATATAGAAAAGAGAACTACTTTAAAAAATACGTGGACCTCGAGCGGATCGGCTTCGGCTAGACAGCACTGCACGATCAGCGTGCCAATCCGTGCTTAGAGGTAAGTAACTGTCGACCAGCTGTCGCTGAACACAGCGCAGCTTTTCTCGCCCGCCTATTTCTGTGGCCGCAGGTATAAATCGTAAGAATTAAAACTTCTCACTAGGACCATGATGGCGATTCGTCATGCTAGGACTGTGTGTAAGTAAAGCCAGTTCCCTGCTTCACAGATCTCTTGGTTTACGCTCCCAGTTTCTTTAGCAAGCATCGCTCTTTGGCCTTAATTCATAGCATGAATCATAGAGACTGAACCGTGAAATAAGTAACAATCTACAACGGCGTATGCGAAATGTAAAAATCTTCCAGAGAAATCAAGAATAATACTTATATGAATGAAGTAGAAGCTTTTCCTGTAAATGAGTCAGAATTTTTACAAATTGGCATTTTCTGTCCACTTCCTTAACGTCGCACAAACACATCGAAGGTTTTCGGAGACAGAAGAATGGGAAAGGCCTAGTATTGGGAAGGTATTGGCCGTGATCATAAGTGTGGTGACAAATTGGGAAACCACGGGAAACCACCTCTAGAGCTGCCGGATGTGGGATTCAAACCCACTATCTCCCGAATGCAAGCTCACAGCTGCACGGCGAGCTCACTCGGTAAAAGAAATTGTATTTCTGCAACGGCCATGTCCACAATAAGAAGAAAATGCCATTTTTAAATTTCCGTCAAGCCTGCCTGTTTCTAATGTCCGTGTTCTATGAGAAAACGGCTAACATAATTTAATAAAAATCGATATTTCAGTATATTCATTGAATAAGTAACGGCAGTGTAGGCTATACATGTGTTTTATTCCAACATGGGTATAACAGCAAAGCAAAGCAAAGTCACCTCCGTACAGGCCATGACGGCCCTTGAAGGAGTGGAATGTAAAGGCTTCCGCCATTGTTAACCTCGGCACGTGATGGGGTAGAGTGGTTAGCTCTACGCCCGTCCGCCTTTGTCCCCAGGAATTAACCTGGTACTCATTTTTGGTGTAGGCTGAGTGAACCTCAGGGCCATATGCACCTCCGGAAGTGGAAATCTCGTTTCTTAAATTTTACGACTTCATGACGGGGATTCGAACCCACGTCCTTCCGGGCGAACCGAGCACGTCTTTACCGCCTCGGCCAGGCAGCCCCTAACATGGGTATAATAGTAAACCTAAAAATACATTTTCAAATATCTCCGTTATTGCTGGTTCCACTGATAAATGCTTCATAGTAAACGTTATAGAAGATTTTTTCGCTCTATATTTACGTACTTTACTTATTTCCTGCATCCTTCTGTTGTTTAGTACGTTAATTTTATCGAAGAATTCTTTGAGGAGAAATAAAAAGTTCTGAATTTCCATGCTTCATAAATTTTATTGTAGTATAAATAATACCGGCCGCCTCTGTGGTGTAGTGGTTAGCGTGATTAGCTGCCACCCCCGGAGGTCCGGGTTCGATTCCCGGCTCAGCCACGAAATTTGAAAAGTGGTACGAGGGCTGGAACGGGGTCCACTCAGCCTCGGGAGGTCAAGTGAGTAGAGGTGGGTTCGATTCCCACCTCAGCCATCCTCGAAGTGGTTTTCCGTGGTTTCCCACTTCACCTCCAGGCGAATGCCGGGATGGTACCTAACTTAAGGCCACGGCCGCTTCGTTCCCTCATCCTTGCCTATCCCTTCCAATCTTCCCATCCCCCTACAAGGCCCCTGTTCACCATAGCAGGTGAGGCCGCCTGGGCGAGGTACTGGTCATACTCCCCAGTTGTATCCCCGACCAAGAGTCTGAAGCTCCAGGACACTGCCCTTGAGGCGGTAGAGGTGGGATCCCTCGCTGAGTCCGAGGGAAAAGCCGAACCTGGAGGGTAAACAGATGATGATGATGATGATAAATAATACCGAATCCAATGCTTAAATGACCCAAAGCGGGCCGTGGGCGGTTTTGTCCATAATGCGCTATCTAGAGGAGTTACCTCGCCGCGCCGACTGGAACAGCCTCTGTCCGGTGAGGAGGAGCCGGGGGCGCACAAGACAGTGCCGGTGCCAACTGTAACAAGTAGGACGAGAGCTGATGAAGGAAAGACCTGAATGAGGAAATCTACTTATAGCCATCCATTGCGAAGCTTTTTCTCAACCAACATACGCGTGCAACTTGGCGATCAGGGAGAAGAGATATTCAGTCAGATACAACTTAAAATTTGAAATTGAACATTAAAGAGCTCTGGTGATAATATTATCACTTCTGTAACAATGGCTAACACCGTTCATTCTCAGGATAACTTAATTGGCAGTGTTTCTCAGGACATTCGCAATATTCATGGTTCTCGAAATGTGAGGTTTCATCAACGGGCTATTTTGACTGCAAAAAGATGAGCAGGTCTCGGAACTAAATGCGGAAAACCTGGTGCGAATCCCAGGTGAAGAATGAAAATACGTGTTACTTAAGTCAGTGAACATCGACTATGCAGTTCCTCATCCATTTGAGTTTCTCAATTCAATTTCTGCACGTGGCGTACCAGTACATGAAATAGGAGTGCTGAGCATGCCCTTAAGGATCCTAAGCGCACCGAAATTGGGCAAAGGTACTCGCCTAAGAGTATTATACAAAATATCGTTGAGGTCGATATTTTAACAGGCACGGGAAGGCGTGAAAATTTAATTTTGTGCATTGCTTTATCTCGAGGCCCATCCTTTAATCATTTCTTGTGAATGTAACTATTGGTGAGATCCAAACCCTGTCCAATAGAAAGGTTTCCCTTCCATTAATGGAACATATTTAAGCTAATCAGTAACACCTTCAATGAATCAACTACTCTCAATGTTAGTTTAATAGTTTACTTACTAAGGAGCTTGTCCTTCTATTGACAGAGTATCATATTCATACTTTCACTCGTGCTGCGAATCACACTTCCTTTGTTCATATACCTGAAACACCTAATTGGCCAACGTTCACCATACAAACATACATAGAAATTTTATTCTAAGTCTTCCGATAACAGGTATTAGGATTTTCTCATACCTATGTGTCAGTGTAGTATGGGTAAACATACTAACTCGCTACTTGTAATTGTTATCAATAAATTGAATTTTCATATGAGTGAAGTAGATCAGGAGAAATTCTGTGTACGTAACTAAGTCTAATCATTAAAAGATAAGAATTCCATAATTGGTCCGTATTGAACTGATAATTACAATAAAATGAGTTATATTTTGGGTTGTGATGTAGTGTAATTTGATTAACAAAGCAGTATTGTATTGAAAAGGTGGAACCTAAAATACATATACCTTTTTATTGTAAGTCTAATCAGGCAAGAATAAATTGTAATTACTATACCTCGGATTTTTAGGTGGGAATAGGTTAGAATGCAAAGTAATTTTGTTTGTAGGAAGTGTCATGCAACCCGTTGTACCATGGTGTAGGAAGAGTAGCATAAATTCAAGGAGTTCTATAGGCTGTACTCCTAATATCTATGCAAATCTCGTAGCATAACCGTTGTACAGCGTAGGGTATAGTTGTTACTGGCTAAAGTATGTTTGCATTCTAACCTATCACTACCTAATAGTCCGGACTCTAGTAATTACCAATTCATGATATATGGCTCTGTGGACGACAGGTCAACGTGAATTATTAAATCCCACTGGTTAGAGACTGGGTCTTCATGCTGTCCCCAACTTTCCTACAACTTACACACTGCGCTCATCATCATCGTCCACCATACAAACACGTCGCACTTGGCTATTAATAGCCCATTCCAAATTTATTTTAACTTCATGTTACAGGCTCATGAAATCGTGATCAACACCCACATACGCACGGTGTACGAAATGTACACATGATAACTTAAACCCTATGTTCAAGAATGATCATCGGTGAGTGACTTAAGGCAGCATGACCACTAATTTCTAAATTCCGATTGTACTGCTTTCTAGCAGCAAAAGTGGTATTTTAGTGAACGGTTCATATGAATGAGTTATTATTTTTCCGGGTGACGCGAAGTGTGCCACCAGAGATCTTCAATATGCCAACAACAATGACATGGAGTGGCAATACTTTTGACTGGTCCTCAAAAATCGACTACTCCAGCCGGAACGCAACCCACGTACACTCGGACACTGTTCCACTGGTCGATTGAAGCAGCTGAATTATGAGGTGACTTGTTATTAATTCATAATAAGGCTATATGGGAAATAGTAGTTTTCACTAAAACTCTTCTTAACTAACGAATTGGTTTTAACCTTTTTCCCTTACCCCAATCTAAGTAATTAAAATTAGGTAATTACTGTTTGCATGAGTTACTATCAGTAAATATGTCAGGATTCAGAATTAATTTGTTTATTGCTATACGACTAATGAACAAAAGATCTGAAATCATCATTTTCCATTACTTCCTCGGGAAGATATAGTAGGTTAACTTACTTGCTATCGTCAATATCAACCAACCGTATTCAAGTAAAATCTACCAAACAACATAAAAGCATACGTACAATAAGAGGAGTAGGAATGTTAATTAAATTTCTCCTTATACAGGATGTGGAAGAACTTTCTTCCCCGTAAATTA
Source organism: Anabrus simplex (assembly GCF_040414725.1). Classification (NCBI taxonomy): domain Eukaryota; kingdom Metazoa; phylum Arthropoda; class Insecta; order Orthoptera; family Tettigoniidae; genus Anabrus; species Anabrus simplex. The sequence goes on from NC_090267.1 coordinate 139,554,894, forward strand.
AAGAAACCCTAGGTCTGCGGTGAGAGATTCAGCTGCCTACTTCAATGACGCTCGTGCGTAAACGAGCATCTCTGTTCTTGTTCGGGCGCTGCCCGTGCGACTTTCCTTCTGTATTCCCTGTGTTTCCGGAAAGCACCGGTAATTTCCCAAAGAATACGTGAATCAGTTTTGCGTCGATTGGAGTTGTGTTACCAATTTGGAGGGAGATATCGAACATCTGCTCTGAGGTACTGTTCGTTTGTCCCTTTGCATTGGTTTCAGTTAATTGTAAACAAAGAAACATACAGTTTGGCAAGTTTACGATTGAGAGTCTGGGAGGTGGGCTGCCAAAACAAATCCCTGCAGACCTATCATGGCTCCTATGTTCACAATACAGTAGGGCCGCGATAGTCAGGCACGAATCAGAAACCTATTTTTTCCCGTATCATGGGGGATTTAGAGCTTGACACAGTTGGCAGTGCAGTCGGAAGCGTTCGGGAGATATGGGAACCGTTCGGCGTTTCGTCAGTCACGTGTCTGCCTCACTGTGCGAGTATACTATCGGTGGCATCAGCCAGTCACCGTCTTGGCTTCGTGACAGTATCACTACAATTCTTCGTTCAAGTAGACTTAAGTTACAGTACTTACATTTGCATTTTTGCGGTACGGGTTTCCTGAACAGTTTAATAAATGTATTGCACTGTATCAAAGTTTACCTGTGTGTACGGCTGTTAAATAGACTACAGCACAGTAAAAAGCTCGTACGTACAGTGAATATATTTCTAAACCAAACATCTCATGACCTGAGTCTTTGCAAGCCTTGAACACCTTTGCGAAATTCTCAAAAAGGAAGCCAGCAATACGACGTTTCTGATATTATGCACCTCCACATTATACAAAATATTTTTTGTTAAAAAAGAGCTCAATCCAAGAAATAATTAAATATCCCTACACTTTTTCGGCAGTTGCATTACGTCGCTCCGACACAGATAGGTCTTATGGCGACGATGGGACAGGAAATGGCTATGAATGGGAAGGAAGCGCTCGTGGTCTTAATTAAAGTACAGCCCCAGCATTTTCCTGGTGTGAAAATGGGAATCCACGGAAAACCATCTTCAGGGCTGAAGACAGTGGGGTTCGAACCCACTATCTCCCGAATACTGGATACTGGCCGCACTTACGCGACTATAGCTATCGAGCTCGGTCCTACACTGTTTTAAGGGGTCTCAGAAAGAAATTCAAGCTATCCCATCAGTCCGTCAGGTTCCACGCCCTCGACATCATCAAATACCTATGCTAGGCCTATAGACAATGATTTAGTTTGAACTGTGCCAAATTCTTTGTATTTAACATTTTTCATTTTATTAAAATTAACATATTCTTTTTCTCAAAGCCATGGTGCGTTTTAACTTCGCAATAAGTCTACAACAGTTATTTATATTGAACTCTTCTGGGCTTTGAGCCTTAAACTGATTGAACTGTGTAGTACGACTTGATTTTTGACTGATTTTGATTGATTTTCGATTGATTTTTAATTCAATTTTTTTTTACAGTACAACACTTCATACTTTTAATCTCTTTGTACTGTAATATATTCTGTTGTGCTTAATAAATAATTATTATTTGCTTTTGTACGTTAAAACTCTAGTGGTCATGTATATCCCCTTTTTTAAACCAGGCTTTTGAAAATGATCTTGACAATCCGGCATTGACAGATTATCAAACGTTGGATTATCGCGGTCCTACTCCACTTGCATTTGAATCTTCTAATATTCCTTCAATTTAGGAAACAAATTTTTTCCGCACCCGGAATGTTCACAGATATTTAATTTTAGCACACATTGATCGACAAGTTCACGATACCAATTAGCACTTCAGCTCCATGAATTTTTGAAAACCATCAGGACAGCAGAGAGTCGTCTCTCAGTTTATAAGTAGATCACAGTTACGTACTTGGAGACTAGGGTTACGTACCTGAGTTTGTGAGAGACAGATACACTCTGGAGGGCAGGTCGTCACACCAACGCCATGGACGGGGACCGCGATAGCCGCCATCACCAACAGACATAGCCACATGGTTCCCTGCCCAGCATCTGCAACCCACAACACACACAACTCGTACAGTCACAGGCGCTGCTGGTGGTGATCATTGTCTCACAAATGGTGCAGCATCAGGTGAGAAAAATACAAAGCATATTAGAAAAAAAGGTGTGGAATATTTTCAAGATTCTGCCTAACGTTTTTTTGGTAGTTTGAGACTACACACGATGGGAGTCTCGTATTCAGATGGAGACAACGTTTAACCCTAGAACTGGCAATGTTAATTCTTGTGGTGGCAGCCATATCTGGAAGCTTTTACTTGTATAAATAAAATACAAAATATCCGTATAATTTGAAAGAAATATATGAAGTTTTATTTATCCACGTAACAGCTAGTACACTAAGGATTGTCGTGTTGAAACGAAATTACATAAATGTTTTGACTAGAAAAATACACAGTTCAAATACTCTGTTCAAAAAGTGTAATTCCTAAATTCAAAATAACAATAACATTTTCGATCATAATTATGTACACAAAACTGGAACATGACACAGATAAACTGAAATATACAAGTTGTTAATCATGTATCTGTAATGCAGTAGCAAAACTTTCATAAATTGAGAGGCATATTCTTGAAATTATTAGGGAAAATGTGTTGGCATGCAATCATTTTGAGGCGTTCCCTTAGACCACGTTGTTATAATAGGTGTGTCATCACTTTCACTCTCCGATATTTGATGACAAGTAATAGCTGATAAACATTCCAGATCTGACTCTCAATGTATTGCTTCATTCTCAACAACTTCAAAGTCAGAAGTGTCACTTCCATCTTCCAACAAATTCCGCACTACTTCATTACTAATTTTTCATAATGAAGTGAAGATGCCATATGTACACAGACACTGTACTAAATAAAACAAATAACAATATATATACAGATGTGAATAACTCGCACGGAACGGAAAACTGCGAAATAAAATGAAATAGAATAGCAAATCAGAGCCCGAAAGCAACAGAAAAGACGCTCAGACAGATCGTCGGAAAACTGCACTCATTTATTTCTGTGAAATTGCGCCCATAGAGGTTATAAATATGAATGTAACTGAACTCAAGGCTGCTGTGGGCATCGAGAACGACAAGAAGTAGACTGTCACGATATCTCTTGAAGTAATTAGGAAATTACGACAAGAAATACCAACATGTCGAATATTCGTTATTGCCACTACAGCAAGGACCAAAGTGTCGAATATTCGACATTTTCCCTTTCTGGGGTTAAACCGATGCAGTTGCTAAATAAGTGAAATATACGACTGAAAGCGATAGTGTACCACAAGACAGTAATAATGTATAGTGTACATATCGTTTGCTTACTAAGAAACACTCGTATCTCCCAATGCTCTTCCTAGCCATTATTTCCCTAAAGACTGGTCACGCCTCCTAGCCACATATAGATATGCAGTTCATCAGAACAATTTTGCCGTACCGTACTATAGTAATGTATGTTTGGGGATGTTATTCTGTACAGAGATATAAATAATTTACAAGATTTTGAGCAACTGCAAAATGACCTCGATAATGTTGTGAGATAGACAGTAGGCAATGGTATGTTGATAAACGGGGCTGAAACTCAGGTTCTGAGTTTCACAAATAGGAAAAGTCCTCTCAGTTTTAATTACTGCGTTGATGGGGTGAAGGTTCCTTTTGGGAATCATTATAAGTAGGCTACATAGGTGTTAATATAAAGAAAGATCTTCATTAGGGTAATCATATAAATATGATTGTAAATAAAAGGTCCAGATCTCTGCACATGGCTATGTGGGTATTTAGGGTTTATAGTAAGGATGTAAAGAACAGGGCATATAAGTCTGTTTCCAGTCATTCAACCGGGTCAGGGATGGAATGAATGAAGCCTCCATCTAGTGGGGAGTATAGGAGTTGTGCCGGCTGCCGAAGCCTGTCGCACTCTTCTGGGGTAATGATTAATGACTGACAGATGAAATGAAATGATATTGGAGAGTGTTGCTGGAATGAAACATGACATGGAAAACCGGAGTACCGGAAGAAAAGCCTGTCCCGCTTCCACTTTGTCCACCACAAATCTCACATGGAGTGACCGGGATTTGAACCGCGGAAACTAGCGGTGAGAGGCCCGGCGCGCTCCCGCCTCAGCCACGGAGACTCGTATTTATTAATTGTGCACATACATGCTCCTTGATAGACACTCTATCTATTGGTGGAAACTTGAATAAAATCTATTCAATACTTCCTGAGAGCGATTTTAAACAGACAGGGAAAACGGACCGACCTCACTTTATACCATCTATAGATTAATGGCTTGATGAAAACCTACAACCTGTGCTCCAGTCATTGACCGGGTCAGGGAATGAATGAATGAATGAATGAATGAATGAATGAATGAATGAATGAATCATATATAGGCTATTAGTACGATAGGGTCGCCACTCCCAAACAGATTTATTAATGACTGATAAATGCAATGAAATGAGAATGGAGAGTGTTGCTGGAACGAAATATGTCAGGGAAAACCGGAGTACCCGGAGAAAAACCTGTCCTGCCTCCGATTTGTCCAGCACAAATCTCACATGGAGTGACCGGGATTTGAACCACGGTATCCAGCGGTGAGAGGCCGACGCGCTGCCGTCTGAGGTACGGAGGCTCTAATGGCTTGATAACGTTATTATTTGACAGTGTATTAACGTTTTATCTAGCCTATATACCTATTTCCAACAATTACTATGCTATTCCTTGTGACAAACTGGACAATTGAGCATTTCTATCTTCTTCTTCTTCTCCTCCTCCTCATCATCATCGTCATCATCATCATCATCATCATCATACTCTTCTTCTTCTTCTTCTACTTGTTCTAGTCCTTTTCCCCTATTTATTGCCATCATCACTTGTTGTGGATTTGATCCAGTTTTACGTCGGGATGTTCTTCCTGACACCAACTGTATATGAAAGGACGTATAACATTGAGCATTTCTACAGTAGGAAGTAAATGGCAAAATTACAATATGCCTGTGTATATACGAGTACATATATTCAGATCTGAAGGACTGGAATAAAACATCGTACTATTACAACCAGTTTACTGTACTCATTTCCTCTTGCACGTTGAGTGAACCATCGTGCCGTGAAAATACACTGAAGTGAAAGTCTCGTTTCTTGACGACTTGACCTCATGATAGAGATTTGAACGAATGTCGTTGAACCTCGCATAGACAACACGCGTCCCGACTGCATATCTGTACAGTTTAACATTTCTTATGCTTATAAAATAAACATGGAAGATTTGAAGCCTGGTTGAGTGACTCAGGCAATACGCCCAAGGTTGTGGGTTCGACCTCAGCGGAGTTCGGTTGTATTTCAAAGTACTCAAATACATGGAGCCTCGATTTGGTATACTGTATTTACCGGCATACAAAGAATTCCTGCGAGATAAAATTCCGGCACCTCTGCGTTTCCGAAACCGTAAGAATTGTTTAGTTGGTCGTGTAACCAAGAATAATAATTATTAGAACATCGTGTAGACTGAAACGCAACACTTTTAATTAGAGGCTCAATCGTGTTTCTATCGAAATGGTGTGAGTATCGTGCAGGTTTGTTTATACCGTTCCCTTTTGTGAATTAACCTGCAATTAATTTTAATTCTTCATTGCAAACAAACGAAACCATTTATATTCTGTTCTACATGCGCTGTGGTAACGATGAAGCAAATGTGAATGAGCTTACTATGAATTTGTCTCCAAATAGTGTGCTCCGAGATGTACTTTGTAACAAGATCTATCGGTGAACTCAACTGAATGCAAAGTCTACATATCAAACAAATATTGAGGTAATAGCGTGTGCTCCCACTCCAAGTAAAGTAAAGGTTCATGTCGATACTATTTTCAAATGTTGAGGTAGCGGTAATACACCATCACTCGTCAAAGCTCTACTTTCATATTAGAACTATATGGGAGTGAAATATTTCTAAGAAGAAATGTTATGAACTAAAGGACGCAGAAAAATAATGCAACCTGGTTATGACCTCGCTGACTCTCATGGAGTTCTCTAAACTTTCCGCGCGTTGCAAGAGTCTCGACTGCACAAATTGATGCACAAAATGAAATACATTTTAGGTAAACTGAACAAATGGAGTTAGTGACTGATCTGATTTCCAACGTTTGTTCGCAAATCGTTGCTATCAACGATTGCATATCCGCATGATCTTGTAGCTAATTTGGATGGAAGATTTTCTTGCAACGGTTAAAATTCTTAACCAGATAAATTCAAGACTGCTGACTCCTTCAGCACGTTTTGTTCTGGGAATATTAGTAAATGAGTTATTAATATAACGAATACTTTTGAAGATATTTAGACTGCCAGCGTGTCAATTTTGTTGTTCTGTTTTGCTCTACCAGATATTAGAAAAAAAGAAATTCTGTTAGGTGACTTATGGCTGAAATTTAATTTTGTCGAATAAAACACCGAATGTGTCTCCAGATTCTTTGATATGCCGACATCGTACGATGTAGCTGCTGAATGAAGTCTTTTCCATCCTTAAAAAATCTCAGCTATCTCTGCCAGGTTTAGAACTGCGATATTGGAAGCCGAATCTCCTCGGCTGACCCACTGAGGGAGCTGGTATATGGAGTGAAAGGAAAGCAGGTATAAAGAATGAATTTCTAAATATTAATATTCCAATAAACTCTTTAGTATGTTAAATTTGATAATGTGTTATTCATTTTATATAATTGGTTTCTACAGATTTAAGTATTTTTCCTTACCGACACAACATTTGTTGCAAATAACAAGAAATCGGACGACAGAATTCTCTACAGTCCAATTGTGTATCCCAAACACTTATCCGGAAAAACTTTCCTTTTATGCCCCCTTATGCTTCAGTATCACAGGCATAAAACTGCTCTCGTCATTCTACGCAATTACACGTGGATTACTTTCAGTTTTATACACACTGCTCAAAAAATTAGAGAATGAGATTTTGAACACATCATTTTGTAATACAAGTTAAGTGTTACCAGACAATTCAAACTTTCATCTAACAGGAATACATTGTATGTGGCAAATGGAAATTTAACATATTGTGACAAATCAAACTGGAATTATCATTCAATATTGTCACATAAAAGAAGACTGAGACTCTTCTGTATCTGATAGGGCCTGCATCCGCCTGTATGACTGTCGCACATTTACGCCGAATAGCCTACTTCTGATCACTTGTTGCACTTTCTCCTGGAAAATATTCCACCATTCTTGGACCAGAGCATCTGCAAGTTGTTGCAGTGTCTGAGGGGCTCTGGTGTGCTGCCGAAATTGATCATCTAGCTTGCCCAGTAAGTGCTCGATGGGACTGAGGTCGGGACTCATAGCGGTTCCATGGTTTGAATTTGGAGTTCCATGAGGGCAACCTGGTGGTGGCTGCTATATGCATCCTTACATTGTCAGTAGATATCTAACATTCCTAACAGACCAAGCGCTGATTGGCTGTTGCCGGTCACGTGACTGTGGCGTCACAGCGCGGAAACTCCAAAAAGTGGTCTTTCGAGGTAGGAGCTGCGCAACGTGGCGGATGATGCTACCTGGCAGGCGATGTGAAAAGTAGGGCCTGGCTGGCTACGTGAGCAGGCTTTTAACCTTACAACGGTTCTAACATTATAGACCCAAGTTCGAGTGTACGTGTAACCTAATAGGCTTCGATTCGACTCTAGGCTTAACCTCACAGGGTTGCTAACCTTACCGACTAGACGATTATTATTATTATTATTATTATTATTATTATTATTATTATTATTATTATTTCTTCGTTATGCCCGTTTACAGAGAGCGTTGGAACTTGTTAGCTTGTTGATAGTTTTCCTTTCTTCTTCTCCTTCCAAAATCTCTTCGTGTACTCGCTATGCTGTTTCTTGCGTTCTTCCGTCCATTGTTTCCTTGTGGTTCTTTTAGCCTTTTCCGTGAACGTGTGCTTTGCAACCAGAGTTCCGAAAGCCTTGCGATCCCTGATGGTATCTTTTATGATGTTCATTTCTTTTAATCCTGCTTTATTTCCTTCAACCAGTTGATTTTGACCTTCTTTGAATTAATTATACCAAAGAGGTTTCTTTTTGCATATCTAGTGTCGTCCATTCTCCAGATGTGGCCATAGAATTTCAATCGTCTACTGCGTACGGTATCGGTGAACTTAACGGTTGCTTTTTACAAATCTACAGTTTTTCTTTTGATCCATGTACCATTTACATGAACGGGGGCATATATTGATGATGATGATGATGCTTGTTGTTTTAAGGGGCCTAACATCGAAGGTCATCGGCCCCTAATGGTACGAAATGAAATAACAAAAAGAATTTCAAAGGCATCCACTGACCAAAATAAAAATAAAATATGTCATGAAGAATGAATGGATGGACAGGAACCCAACAAAACAAAAAAAGAAAACAAACAAAAACCAGTGGATCAGACTCAAAACAGATCGAAAATAACATTATTACCGACCAAGGAACCACTTATAAAGCACAATGATGCTTGGTGTCTAAAGGGGGTGCAAAATCCACGTCTAAGGCCCCACAGAATGGTACATATCGCGAGTAAAATAGAACCATGGTATGTGTCATGTTGGGGTATTAATCAGAAGTAGCGAAGACTTGCGGTGTTCTACAAAAGATGGTACTACTCACAAGTATTGCAATACGTACAAGTAACGCAGACCTATGGTGTGTCTCACACAATGGCGCAACTCATAGCCAACGCAAACCGAGAAGGTTCCCCACCTAGGTGTACTAAACACGGGCGCCGGTATTCCCGTGGTGTTCCTCACATAGTGGGTACTAATCACAGGCAACGCCGACCCACGGTGCTGCTCATATAGTGGTACAACTCACAGGCTACGCCCAGACCCGCGGTGTTGCTCACATGGGTAAGACGCACGGGTACTGGAATCCACCAGGCCAGGCTTTTACTGCTACTAATCACAAACCTATTTCGTACCGAATTTATTGGTACTACTTGCAAGTACAGGCAACCCATGGTGTTCCCCGCGTGATGGTACGATTCAAAATTAGTTTCATGGTTCTAATTCAGTCAGCCCTTGGTCGCCCCTTTTAGTCGCCTCTTACGACAGGCAGGGGATATCGCGGGTGTATTCTACATGTGCGTCCCCCACCCGCAGGGGGGGCATATATTTTCCTAAGAAGTTTTCGTTCTTGTCTTTCAATTTCATCAATTTTAGTGTGACGTCCTAGAGATGTGGTTTCTGAGACATACAAAGCTTCCGGAAGAACAACAGTCCTGTAATGCCGAAGTTTTGCGTTTCGTGACACCACTCTTATTGTAGTGATTCCGTGTTATTTGGTATGCTCTCAGGAGTTTGGTGGCTCTTCCTAAATTAGCTTTCCTGTCCAATCCGGATGATACAATAATTTCTCCTAGATATTTTAAGGAAGGGACCTGTGTGATTATTCCATAATTTGTCTGTAGTGGGGATCTTTGGGTATTTTGGTGCCCATTGGCCATGATATGAGACTTATAATACGATATTAGAAGGCCTGTCTTTGATGCTATCTCATGAAAGTTCTCTGTGGCATACCTGGTTTTTTCACTAGTCTTGATAAAGGTAGATAGATCATCAGCAAAATCTAGGCACTTCACGTTAATTCTTTGTCCCCGAGTACCTATGTTTATACCTTCGATTTCTTTTCCCCATTCCCTGAATACTTTGTCTAACACTTAAAAAGGATCGAGGAGAGGCCATCTCCTTGTCGAACTCCTGTATGCACTTCAAAAGGCTTTGATAGTTCACCTAGAAACTTCAATTGAGAAGTTGTGTCTGTGAGAGTCTGGCGGATTAATTCGGTGGTGTTCTTGTCTACACTTAGCTCTCCCAGGATGTCCACAACAGTTCGTCTGTCAATTGAGTCATACACCTAATTAAAGTCCACAAAGATGACAAATGTGGTGGTACTGCGGCGTGTCCTTAATATCGTCTTCAGACTCCAAATTTGCTCAGAACACGATCTACCTTTCCTGAAGTCTGCTTGGTATTCACCAATCAAATGATCTTTTAGTTGTTCAACTCTGAATGATAGCGCTTTATATAGAACCTTGTATATACACTAACTGATAAAAGGGATATGCCTCTATAGTTGTTGGGGTCCGCTCGATCGCCTTTCTTATGTAAAGGATGGATAATGGCATCCTTCCAGTCCATCGGAATCATCATGGTCCCCCATATTTCTCTGAAGAGTGTATGAATTATTCAGATGATGTCATCTCCTCCTATTTTCAGCATCTCTGTAATTTTGCCATCGTTTCCAGGGGCTTTATTATTTTTTAAATGGACATGGATTAATAAATTACCTCCAGAAACAACTCACTCGATCACTATACACCTTTCTTGAATTCTATGCTCATATTCTTGGAAGTTTCTGCTTGTATCCGCTTCGTGTAAAATGGGAATGGCTTTTAGTACTGGGAGTGTCCAGAGGACAAGTTCGGCTAGCCAGATGCAGGTCTTTTGATTTGACTTCCGTAGACGACCAGAGCGTCGTTATGAGGATGAAATGATGATGAAGACGACACATACACCCAGTCCCCGTGCCAGCGAAATTAACCAATTTTGGTTAAAATTCCCGACCCTGCCGGGAATCGAACCCGGAACCCCTGTGACCAAAGGCCAGCACGCTAACCATTTAGCCATGGAGCCGGACTCCGCTTCCTGTATTAACTTCCTTTGACGTGACAATGTGTCTTCTCCTCTAATACTATTCCTGACCGCTAGAGGGCAACAAGGCTCCAATCTCTTGTATGATTTAATTTTCTTATCTTTATTATGATTATGTTATCTTTGTCGACTTGTTGGTGTGTCCATCTCGTTTAAGATGGAGGGTTCGTCTAGGCGTGTGGTTTTCTACTTCTATTTTCAAATATTTTCGCGTTTTAAAACGCGTTTACGTGAAGGCTACCACGAACTACCAGACTTCGGGTGTGTATATAGGGCGGCAATCTCGTATGTTTCGTTATAGGGTACATCCTGTGCTTCGTTTTATTTATCTGTCGTGACGTAGTTAATTGATATTTTGTATTAACACGAGCTGATTTGGTCCCTGCGTTTGCATATAATTGCATTTCCCTTCAGCTCGTATTATGCTTTGCCTCCCCAACTAGTGGCACACGAATTACTTTTGTGTATCTGTAGGTATGTTTACGTGTTTGTGTGAACCTATAATTTACTATGATTTCTCTCCGTCGGGTACGTTTGTATTTAAGCTGTTCAAGGCCCATGTTTTTGATTGCTTCTCAATCCAAGTTTATATAAGATTGGTTTGGTGCTATTTGCAACTGTTTGCTTGCCGCAGTATTCTGCGGTAATGTATGTAATGGTGACGTCTGGCACGGTAAGTGTTGATGATGGTAATGTGTTTTGGAAGGAAATGGTCTATGAAATATGAGGTGGGTAAACAGACATATAGATCTCGAGTGGCAATGAGCTGCAGGATTCTGAAGTCGGAAGCGTGCGGCCGCAGCCATCTTACGTCACTACACTACCCCGATGTATTAATGTAAAATAGTAGGCGAAACGGGAATATTGGACAGGAGATAATTTAAATAATTAAAAGCACATCGAAATAATAACAACAACACTGATTAATTAGACCTATTAGGTCCTTCATTTTACTGTTACATAAAAAAACAGTGGTACGGTATATCAATTTACGATTGCTTAAAAATAGCCAACTTCTTTTAGACCGATTTATTGTCAAATACTTTCCCATTCAACTCTCTTACAGCACGATTTACACGTGTTTTCAGGTTTGTTTGTTTGTCCAACCCTTGTTCCGTTTTTGTACAGGGTCGGATATAAAGTGAAAAGAATCTGTCGTGGCGAGTTTTTATGACCGGATGACCTTCCTGACATCAACCTCAACAGAGGAGTTAATAAGATGAAATGAATGACGTGATATATGATAGTAGGAAGGGAGAGGGTGAAATCCGATGCCGGCACATAGCCTACTCCTGTCGAATAGCACCAAAGGGTCTGCTCGCGGCTAATCTCCCCATCCGACGGACGATTCACCATCAACAGCGTTATATGCCCTCACTCCATTTGGGCACTGCGGAGTGGTTAAGGAATTTAATCCAGGCTTTTGGTACGCTATCTAATGATTGGATATTGTATACCACCAATAACTACAACAATAACAATAACTACTTCTGTTTTCTGAGACGCCGAGGTGCCGGAATTTTGTCCCGCAGCTCTCTTACGTGCCAGTAAATGTACGGACACGAGACTGGCGTGTTTGAATACCTTCAAATACCACCGGACTGAGCCAGGATCGAACCTGCCAAGTTGGGGTCAAAAGGCCAGCGCCTCAACCGTCTGAGCCACTCAGTCCAGCTAAGAATTTTCTTGTTGTACAATAGCTTCCTTGCAAGTATCACATGGTAGGTAATAACTGACTAACATCTTTACCAGCAAATCCTGATATATATATATACAGTAATATTCTGTGATAATAAACATAACAACTATTTTGATTGTTACAAGCTTACCAATCCTTCCACTCTAATTTTAACAGTAATTTTGATATCCGTATAATGTATTTTTAAAGAACAGAAGAGATCGAGGCCACTATTATTCCATTACTAACACCACCGCAACAAAACTTAAGTTATAAGCCAATGTATTTATTATTATTATTATTATTATTATTATTATTATTATTATTATTATTATTATTATTATTATTATTTAGCCGCACTCCATCACGAGGGGCTGACGCCGACACATATACACCGGGAGGAAGTGAATTAGGCATTGTTAATAGTGAATATGCAACAGGTGTACATGAGCACATGTACGCCACTTACCGGTGTATTGATACTAGTATTCCTTCCTTACCCAAACACCACTCAGATATTCACCATTCTGCCACACAGTAGTTTGCCGAAGCATTGTTGTGAAATGTGCATTAAAACAGCATAAAACAAAACTGCACGTAACACAGTAACATGCATGTTTACAGTGGCTCTGTAGTGACGTAAGATGGCGGCGGCCACAAGCTTCCGGCTTCACTTGCACCAATGCTACGAGATAGGGCGCTGCCAGTTTATGGGTTATTCGTTTTATGTAGTGTTCCTGGATAATGGTGTTCTGCTCAGCTCATGATGTGATTAATTCTATTGCACTTTTCCCTTGATATTGCTGGCTCTTGGTGAGTGCGAGTAGTGCCCATGATCGGTAATTCGTATTTTACTGCTGTTTTGAGAGGGAGATTATTTGTTTAATGTTTTTGCATTTATGTGTCTCATTTTAATGTCTTCATTTTTAAATCCGTGTTACGTGTTAATTGCATGTGTTTCTTTCAATCAGACTGCATCCATGTTCAATTCTTGGCGCTGGGCATTGCCTTTCCTTGTTGACCTGTGGGTCACTGTTACGTTACGTTATCACTGTCGCTCCTTTGCTTTCTTCTGGGGATTCCGTGACCTTTTTGTTATGCGTGGGTGGATTTATCTTAGTGGACTTACGAAAAGTTTTATGTGAATTGTTTTATGATTCGACTTATTTTATTAAACCCCGCATGTTGGTGGTTTACATTACAGCGAGATGGAGCTTTATTGTCACCTATCACTCTCATACACGGATTCATTATGTGTTCTGAAGAGTCTTAAATGCATGTTTACCAGAGTTTATCTAAGCCAAATCCCTTTTGACGCTGTACAAACCTGAATCCACTTCAGACCTGCTTGAATATTTTACCATTTGATTTTAATTAGTAAACTTCACGTTTTTCTCTTACCGTCTTATTCAGTAGATTGAATCCTCTGGTATTTAAGTTTGACATCGGGCTCAACTTCAAACGGGTTGTATGTTTGTTTTGGGCGAATCCACGGGCCGTTGGCACTTTCTTCGACTGCTACCACTGCCGAAATGTATGCATCTCTGCTAATTTTCGTATACTTCAGCTAGATTACGTTGTTGTTGTTGTTGTTGTTGTTGTTGTTGTGTTCACTGGGTACTGGGGTAGCGGTACAATCCTTATACTGTATCTGTCTGTAAAATAAAATTTCTCCGTGTGAGTAATTGTTAACCTATTTTTTGAAGCTACTTTCCAATACGAAATATTGGTCATCTGTATACAGCGTGCAGAAAAGCGTTGCTTCCTAAATTAAACGAGTGTTAGATGGTACGTATTGTGAACATCATAGGTCTACGGTGGTTATATCCGGAGCTACGGACGCTTGAAGGTCTCAATTCGACTACCAGCCTCCCAAGTGTTCGAGCGTAAAAGTGGCACACTGTTTGCTTTTGGCTTACATTTTTGCTGCACGCACTGAAAATGGACAAACAAACAGTACCTTCGATTAGATGTCCGAAATGTCACTCTCCAACATGGTGGCACAGTTCACATAGATACAACAATGATTCGCGTATTTCTTGGAAATTTCCCAGCACTTCTCGGATGCGATGTGCAGGAGTGCTGACGAAGAGACGGCAGGACACAAGGAATATAGAAGGAAGGTCACGCGGACAGCGTCCCAGCCTAAAGGATGCCTCGTTAACACCCGAGCATCTGGGAAGTAGGCAGCCGGAACTAATCATCGCGCACCTATGGTTACTACGTTCACAGTATTTGTATAATGTAACACTCTCTTAATGTACGAAAGAAAGCCTTTCTGCACTCTACATAAACGTGCATGCCATGAATTTAACCCTGTATTGTCCACCTCCGCAGCGTAACGGTTAGCGCTATTAGCTGCCGTCCTCGGTGGCCCGGGTTCGATTCCCCTGTAATGCCAGAAATTTAAGAATGGCTGGAGGGTTGGCTGGTGTGTGATGAAAATGGCATATGCAGCTCTCCTCCAATGGGAGGGGTGTCTGAAAAGAGCCGCACTGCCACGGGACGAGAACACGAGTTTACTTAGCCCTTTATTAGTACAAACGAGGATATTTCTGGATTCCTGCTCAGAATGACTCATTTTGTCATGCTTCGGATAGCATATATAGCAATGGAAGGCATACAGTGACGTTCTCACGTCTTCATTGATCATCACACCAAGTTCCATTGCTGTCAGCGCTTTCTATATACCACGTCCCACTTAAAAATTCACCATGAAATAACCATTTCAATTACCTACATATTTTTTCTAGTGCAGAATCGCAGTTACCATCAGGTTTATGATTCTTAATTCATCATCCTACCAAGTTTTACAGTGATCGGCGTGGTCTGACACAGAAGGTTTTCTTGTAAATTGGGTAGAGTGGTTAGCTCCATACCCGGCAAACTTTGCCCCAGGAATTAACCAGGTAATCGATTTTGGTGTAAACTGAATCATCTTTAGGGTCATGAATCCCTCCAGAAGTGGAAATTTCGTTTTTAAATTTTCAGACTTCTGGACAGCGAATCGAACCCACGTCCTTCCTAGTGAACAGAGTACGCCTTTAGAACCTTGGCTAGATGGCTCCTACGAATTGCATATGCGAATTTATAGTAAATTGACTTCAAATACTCTAACATTCCGGAAGTTATATATTATGGCAAGCCCCGTGGTGTATGGGTAGAATGCCTTCTTTTTACCCAGAGGCACCGGTTTCGACTCCCGGTCAGGTCATGGAATTTTTTCCTTTACCTGAGTGCTAGTTTGAGGTTCACTCAATCTACATAATTTTAATTGAGGACCTATCTGACAGTGAGATAGCAACATCGGTCTAGAAAGACAAGAGAACTACCGGGAGAGTTCGTCGTACTGACCACGCATCACCTCGTAATCTGCAGACCTCCGGACTGAACAGGGGCCGCTTCGTAGGCGAAAGGCCCCCTGAGTCCGATATTGCCTGGGGTCCTTTCCGTTTAGTTCTTGAAATAACATACATACATACACACATTATCCTTATAGACTGTTATGCCTTTCAGCGTTCAGTCTGCAAGCCTCAGTGAATGTACAATACGTCGCCACAATCTTCTATTTGCCACTAGTGCTGTGGCCTCATTTAGTTCTGTAACTCTGTAAATCGTTATAAACTGAGTCTAACCATCGTCGTCTTGGTCTACCTCTACTTCTCTTACCCTCCATAACAGAGTCCATTATTCTCCTCAGTAACCTACCCTCCTCTATTCGTCGCACATGACCTCACCACCGAAGCCGGTTTATGCGTACAGCTTCATCCATCGAGTTCATTCCTAAATTAAACTTTATCTCCTCATCCCGATTACCCTCCTGCCATTGTTCCCACCTGTTTGTACCAGAAATAATTCTCGCTACTTTCATGTCTGTTACTACTAACTTATGAATAAGATATCCCGAGTCCACCCAGCTTTCGCTCCCGTAAAGCAAAGTTGGTCTGAAAACAGACCGATGTAAAGATAGCTTCGTCTGGGAGCTGACTTCCTTCTTACAGAATACTGTTGATCGCAACAGCGAGCTCACTGCACTAGCTTTACTACACTTTGATTCAATCTCACTTACTAAATTACCATCCTGGGAGAACACACAACCTAAATACTTGAAACTATCAACCTGTTCTAGTTTTATATCACCAATCTGACATACAATTCTGTTGAATTTCTTACCTACTGACATCAATTTAATCTTCGAATGGTTAATTTTCATACCATACTCATTGCACCTATTTTCAAGTTCCAAGATATTAGACTGCAGGATATCGGCACAATCTGCCATTAAGACCAAGTCGTCAGCATAGGCCAGACTGCTTACTACATTTCCACCTAACTGAACCCCTCCCTGCACCTTTATACCTTTCAGCAGATGATCCATGTAAACTACGAACAGCAAAGGTGAAAGATTACAGCCTTGTCTAACCCCTGTAAGTACCCTGAACCGAGAACTCATTCTACCATCAATTCTCACTGAAGCCCAATTGTCAACACAAATGCCTTTGATTGATTTTAATTATCTACCTTTAATTCCATAGTCCCCCAGTATGGCGAACATCTTTTACCTCGGTACCCTGTCATTTGCCCTCTCTAGATCTACGAAACATAAACACAACTGCCTATTCCTCTCGTAGCATTCTTCAATTACTTGCGCATACTGAAAATCTGATACTGACAGCCTCTCTGTGGTCTGAAACCACCCTCGCTCTCATCCAACTTCCTCTCAACTACTGATCGCACCCTCCCTTCCAAGATGTCAGTGAATTCTTTGCCTGGTACACTAATCAATGAGATACCTCGATAGTTATTGCAATCCTTCCTGTTCCCTTGCTTATAGATACAGCAGGTGCAATTACTGCTTTTGTCCAATCTGAAGGTACTTTATCAACACTCCATGCTAATCTTACTATTCTATGAAGCCTTTTCATCCCTGCCTTCCCACTATACTTCACCATTTCAGGTCTAATTTCATCTATTCCTGCTGCTTTATGACAATGGAGTTATTTACCATCCTCCTCAAGCGTAATTTCACGAACATCATTTTCCTCCTCCCCATGAGCTTGGCTGTTCGCAACACCACCAGGATGATTTCCTTTTACATTGAGAAGATGTTCAAAATATTCCCTCCACCTCTCCAGTGAGTCCCTGGGATCAATTATGAGTTCACCTGAATTACTCAAAACACTGTTCATTTCCTTTTCTCCTCCCTTCATAAGAATCTTTATTACTGTCCAGAAAGGTTTCCCTGCTGCTTGACCTAGCCTTTCCAGGTTATTACCAAAGTCTTCCCACGACTTCCTTTTTGATTCAACAACTATTTGTTTCGCTCTGTTTCTTTCATCTACGTATAAATCCCTGACTGCCTCGGCCCTTGTTTGGAGCCATTTCTGATAAGCCTTCTTTTTACGTTTACAAAATTCTCTCACTTCATCATTTCACCAAGATGTTCGCCTTTTCCCATCTTTACACAAAGTTGTTCCTAGGCATTCCCTTGTTTTCCCTACTACAGCATCCCTGTATGCCACCCATTCTCTTTCTATATCCTGAACCTGCTTACTGTCTACTTCTCGAAACTTCTCACTAATCATATCAATGTACTTCTGTCTAATATTCTCGTCCTGGAGGTTTTCTACGCTATTCGTTTGCAGACAGATTTCACTTTCTCTGCCCTAAGCCTGGAGATACTTAGTTCACTACAGATCAGATAGTGGTCTGTATCATCGAAAAATCCCCGGAAAACTCGTACATTACTAACAATTTTCCTGAATTCGAAGTCGGTTAAGATATAGTCTATTAAGAATCTGGTGCCGCTAGCTTCCCATGTGTAGCAGTGAATAGCCTTATGCTTGAAGAATGTATTCGTAAGTGCTAAACCCATACCAGCACAGTAGTCCAGCAAACACTTCCTATTCCCATTAGCTTCCATATCTTCCCCACATTTACCAATCACCCATTCGTATCCTTCAGTTATATTTCCAATTCCCGCACTGAAATCGCCTATTAGCACTATTCTATCCTTGCTGTTGAACCTGACCACGATGTCACTAAATGCTTCATAAAACTTGTCAACTTCATCCTCATCTGCACTCTCACATGGTGAAAACACTAAGACAATTCTCGTCGTAATTCCTCCAACTGACAAATCTACCCACTTCATTCGCTCATTTACGTGCCTAACAGAAACTATGGTGCGTGCAAAGGTATTCCTGATAAACAGCCCTAACCCAGACTCTGCCCTTCCCTTCCTAACACCCGTGAAGTACACTTTATATTCTCCTATCTCTTCCTCGTTATCTCCCCTTACCCGAATATCACTTACTCCTAGCACATCCAGATGCATCCTCTTTGCTGATTCAGCCAGTTCTACTTTCTTTCTTCCATAAGCCCCATTAATATTGATAGCTCCCCATCGAATTCCATT
Source organism: Anabrus simplex (assembly GCF_040414725.1). Classification (NCBI taxonomy): domain Eukaryota; kingdom Metazoa; phylum Arthropoda; class Insecta; order Orthoptera; family Tettigoniidae; genus Anabrus; species Anabrus simplex. Next base: position 139,573,750 of record NC_090267.1, read on the forward strand.
TCGTTCGCCAAGTTGTTTCCAAGGAGTCCCTTGCCTGTCAAATGGGAGTGGGATTCCGTTACTCCCATAGGTCCGAGGCTTGCTTAAAATGTTCTGAAGCAGGTTGCTACCATACTTACACATAGTCCAAGTGAGGATCTCTCCTGTAACAGGTTATGAACCACCGGTGGATTGTATAGTCCTAGCTGCCTGAGCACAACGAGGGCCATGACTCAGAATATGTCCGAAATGCTCACTCCTATTCCATAGCAACTGGTATCCCGACTCTAAGGACCACTTACTAGGCCACTCAGCCGATCCCCATGATTCACGAACTAGGACGTGACTACAGTAACCCACACCAAGAACCACTCTTGAAATAATAATAATAATAATAATAATAATAATAATAATAATAATAATAATAATAATAATAATAATAATAATAATAATTGTACCGGGCGGTACACCCCTACGCCGTAATTTTAAATCTTGCGCCAATAAATCCTCCTCTACTGGAGAAACTCTGAACTTTAAAAACTGGATTAACTCATAAGTTTCTCAGAAGATGTCACTACAATAAAATTTTGTGATTACCAAGTTGTCAATATTGTGTGGATTTCAACGTATTTTCTTTTCTATTGATCAAGAAGTGTGGACTTTCTCTTATAGATGTCTCTACTAAAAAACTATGACCATGCACCCTGGTGGGAAGTGAAGGAACTTTATTTGAAGAAATTTTGTATTCATAAGTTTTTCTCTTTACTAAATTTCGTTCTTTCATTTGTGGGTTGGCAGTATTAATATTTTCTTTCTGCCGGTTTTGATTTTAACCAATCAAGAATTTCCTACCAATCGTGTGTTTCTTCTCCGTTTTTGTGTGTAACTTTTGATGTTAGCCAATAAAAGACGGTGGGTGTGTCTTGTTTATTCATGAAAGGTCTCGAAACTTCCCCGAGGGTTTAAAAACTGCTGATTTTCACGGCTCTTCGCCACTTCTTCTACATCTAGCTTAGTGTATGGACGTGTAGCAGGAGGCGGGTAGCGCCTCTTCGTTCAGGCAGTCGCTCTTCAACAAGGTAGTGCCGTTTAACATCTTTATTCCTTGCTAGCTCAGCAGTTTAAGCCGCGGGGCAGGTCCGAAACCTTTAATATGTAACCTATCTCTTAAAATATGTAATATTCTTCCGTCCTTGTAAAACTTCATATATCTTTAACTGTAATCCGGGGATAGAGAGTGCTTTACCCTCTCGAGCTCCCCTTCATTTTTGATTTGAGGTGACTACGTTTTCATAACAGATTTTCTTCTCTTCCTTAATGTGTTAAAATGTTTTCTTATACGAGTCACCTCTCTAGCTTGGGAATAGCCCCTGTGTCATCGGCCTACTGCCTCTTAGGTTTTGAAATGTGTATTTAGGAGTGCTAATTCACGCCTCCTTCCCTTTTTTGCATTTAGGGCCATTTAAATTAACCTATTATTTTTCTTTTAAGGCCCTGTAGGCTGGGTACGAGATACTCCTGTTTAATTCTTGTAAGTTGTGCCTTGATGGCAAGTGATTGTAAAGTATGGTATTGCCTTGAATAAGCTTGAAACATTGAGAGCGGGTCAGCTCTTTCTGGTGTTTTGAAAGTGCCTCTAGGAGGCTTGACATTACTAGGTGGAAGCATGTGCTCCATGTAATTAGGGGTTTTCTGCCCTTTGGTAATTGGTGGTTGTGAGCTGAGAGCTCAGGAATTATAGAACTTGGGGCTCGAAGCCCAGATTGTTAAATCGTCTTAAATCTTGGCTTTTCCTGGTCTTGTACCTGATTTGTTGGCCTGTTGTTATTTGTTGAAATTCTATGTGAAATTTGTTATGTTTTGAAAATATAACCTTTATTGAAATTTTAATTCATCTTTCGGCCTTGTAGTTAGACCCATTCCAGCACGCACCTTCTTTCACCTCTGCCTTCCACGGGTAAATCCGTAATAATAATAATAATAATAATAATAATAATAATAATAATAATAATAATAACAATAATAATAGTTATGGTGGTGCTCCCTCTCCCTAGTTTCGCCCGAAAATGGTGCTCACAGAGACAAGCGGAAATCAACTATCTCCACGTAATACTGGTTCATCATAAGATGTCACTACTGTTGTGTTTTCTTGGTTGAGAACTGTTTCTGTATTAGGTGGGACATACTGGACGAGTGTATTTTGTTTCTAAGTTGGCACTACTGTCTTGTGATGCCATTATCAACCAATCAGTTTTCTTCCTTATGATGTCATGATCAATCAATCATCCTACTGCCCGTTTACGTCATTTTCTACCAAACAGCACCCAGTCCATCCCTTTATATACAGTGAGTTTGAACTTAATATGACAGTCAAGATCTGTACATGGAGAGTGCAACATAAAGTGAGGTCTCTTCCTGAGAGACTACTGACAGGGATGGGGTAGCGGCAGCAAAATCGTGGCAGCAAGGTAGGCAGAACATTTCCAAAAACTTAAACTTATCTACGTGAAGCGAAGATACCAGCGTTCCCTTGTGGAATGTAACAGTTAGAGGGTGCTGCGATTACATTGAATATTAATGTAGGGTTCTTAAGTTAGCATTTCGTAGGTTTTCTAGACTGTCTACAGACGTTGTGTAAACCCCTCATGGGGAATATGTACATTTAAGGACGTACGAGTGTGTACCTTCGTTTCCCATATTCACGCTGCTTTCTGGTGACTAACAAGGGAATGGTGCGTACCGGGAAATCACAAATATTCCACAAATATTTCACACACGTTAAATGAGCCACGAATAACCCAACTGCCAAAACATTTCTTTCGGAAATTAATTTATGTGACCTACAGAAAGCGTTAAATTTCGCATGCTGGGTTCACTCGTCGAGCGATCACGATACTGAGTTTCTTTCTTATTCCGTTAGTAATTGCATAACATGTCGCGAAGGTGATGTAGCAGCATTAAGCTAAATAATTTAATTTCTGCATTGATTTTGTATCCTATAATGGCAATAGATCAAATTGTTATGGTGAAAACAAAGGTTAATCAGTATAACAAAGTACGTTACACACGAAAGGACGTTTCTCCTTATAGTTTCTGCAACAATGATGCTCGTGATAGAAATATTTAAAGCACAAAGCGGTTCTCGACGAACCACACTTAACGAAGCGAGGATAAGGGCAAGTGAAATATTTCATGTCACTGCTGTCAAGACAATGTTGCATAGGATCCCGGATTTTTGGACAACTACTGGGTTCGATACCAAGCGTATTGCCACATGGGAAGAAAACGAGGAGACGACAGCTGGTGGTATGTCAGAGACTGAATTTTCAACATGGTGTTTCTGTGCGCCTAAACGATATACAAATTCAATAATCAAACTGTGTTAGATAATCCATACTCTAAACCCGTAGGCCTACATCTAGCGATTGCCCAGTAATCTGTAGCACCAGGAAGGATTATCATCAGCTGTACGGGATCTTCATTTTGTGTAGATTTATGGCCAGAAATGTAATACAAAATGAGCGCAATTTTACCGGACGGTGTATTTTACTTGAATACGTCATTAAACCATTTGTTACCTTGCATATATCCCATTTTTTGGATTTAGTGCAACCAACATAAATATTTTCATGCGAAAACGTGCTCTTTTTCAACGCCTTACGAAACGCACCTCTCAAACTCTCTTAAAGTGGTGCATAAAGGCCCGAAAATTTCCCCACTTGCGGTAACTCTCGGAATTATGATGTAACTGTGGGTGGTGGACACTACAGATTGCATTGCGGCAGTAACTGATTTTTTGTACTTTTAAAGTCACACCTCCAGGCTGAACCCACTCTGATTACTGCTACACACGTTTTCGGGGCCGTAAGATTCTATAACAGATTTAACTTCTTCTAGAAACATTTCTGCTGCTGCAATAGTTCCTACTTCTTTGCTGGTTTGCTTGTTCTTCGCTATAGATGTTACTTTTCGCGACACAATACAATAACGCTTCTACGTACCCACGTGTAGCAATCTTTAAACCCTCGCGCTTTGTTCTTCATGAACAACTTGCATAGCCCACTTCTGAACGGTCACATCGTGAATTATATAATTATTTTCATGGACAAAATCGATTTATTTTCTCACAGTACGTGCTATTTCTCTTAATTTGTCGCTTCGCGTCCCACTGTTCTTCACATGCTTTTCCCAGAAATATGAATCTTTCTTGCTTTTGACACGATGGAACTTTTGTTTTACGGACGAAAACGCAACCGGGCTCCGCGCACCACTTCCCAATATTGAACAGCCTTCCTTTTTTAAGCGTATGTCAGCATGGCCTCAAAACAGCTGTTGGACAGTGCGAGTTGCGGGTAGGGTATGGAGTAGCGGTCCGTCGACGAGTGAACCCAGCACGCGGTGCAGTACTGCGTAGCTGAGCGCGCCAATTCAAACTTACGAAATTTAACGCTTTCTGTAGGTCGCACGAATTAATTTCCGAAAGGAGTATTTAATCCATTGTGTTATTCTTGGCTCATTCAACGTGTGTGCAAAATTTACGTAAGATCGGCGATTCCTCGTTATTACGCTTCCCTTGTAAGTTTCCTAACTCATCAATTTTTATCCCGTGTTTCAGGCTTTAACTTCCTTCTGGTCTTAGCCATTTTGTAGTATGCCTTATCCTCTGTGTCACCGGGCCTTGTTTGGCTGTATAGTAGGAGCTTCGGTTCCTGTGTTTCAGGGTCTTTCGATCGGTTACTTGGTGTGGCTCCTCTATGGAATAAGGGTAGCGAGAAAAAAGCTGATTGGCGTGATTATCCGCGATTACCTTATGTTTCTCTGCCATCAGATCTAGAATGTCTTTATGTATTAATCTGTAATGGTATTCCTTGGCCTCGTGTATCCGGGTCTATACCTTTTCTTCCTACCTTGTTTTGAATTTTATGGCAAGTTCTTCCCTCATTTTTGGGGCTGTCCCTTGCTTCGTGTATTACGTACTACTTAATCATCATTTACATCCCCATACTAAGATTTTAAATGTATTATCATTTTTGTTTTCCCCCTCTTGCTTTGCTTGATTTTTCACGGATCTTAAATTCTATTTCGATTCTTCTTATCAGTGGTTTTACTTATTAACGTTTTACTTCATTATTTCTTATTGGGTTATGCAACCTTAATTGCCCTTATGGTACTATATTTGAGTTTGTCTTAATTATTTAAATTAAGTTTCCTTTGGTCTATTTGGAATTTTTAGGCTAATTTTATCGATTCAACCTTGTTATTTAGTATGATATCTTGGTACATACTGTAACCTGTACGGTTCAGCAAAAAGAGGGATTTCTGTTAGGCCTATTTACGATTGTAATTGAGTATGGATTTGTAATAGATTCTGTTGGAGCGTTGACAAGTTTAAATTCGTTTTACAGGGTCTAACATTGTTGCTTCTGCTCTACGTTGATTTGTTCGTGCGTGTTTCCGTTGTTACTTCTGGTTCCCCGATTTTGACGTTCGTTTTTATTATTTGGGGCTGTAGCGGTTTTTTTTTTGTGGGGGGGATTATTAATGTTCTGGGGAATGGTAAAGATGGATTTGTAATTTGCTGCATGAATCATTATTAACTTCTCTGTCCATGTGATGTATTGTTAATAGATATCAGTTGGTTCTGATGTAATATTTTTCTCTGTGAATTTGATTTGTTGATTTCTCCATAATTATGAGATTTCTTTGTCGTTTCCTATGGTGTATGTCTCATTTACGTGGTAAGATCTTGCAACCTTACTTCAGTGGCGTATTCTTGGATCAAGACGTGGGCTACCACTAGACTTAGGTTACCCCGTTTCGATAGTCGGTTTGGTGAATGTCAATTCCTAAGCGTTCTGAGCTGCAGTCAAAAGCCAACAGAGTAGCCAATCAACCTGATCAGTGTAGATAATAGCCTAAGTTTTAGCAAATTAAATTCCGACTTTGTGGCGAAATGGACAGAATGCTTGCCTTTGGTCCGATGGGCCCGGTTCAAATCTCATCCCCTCATGCTCCTTAATTACCCTGGCTTGGGAACTGGGTGTTTATGACTTCTTCGCCATTCATTTTATACAGATGCCATCCAAAATTTTGAATTTTACAGCATTGCCAGCTGTGGTACCCATCGGTCACTGGTTTATTAGCTCTCTTCTCGGGAGATCAGGGGTGGTTTCCGACCCATGATCACAGGTTCGATTCCAACCAACCAAAAAGAACACTAAACCTGAAAGATTGCATTTCATTTTAGCAGATCTACCAGAAAAAAGAAAATTGTATTACTCTTTTAACAGTAGGCCTGCAGTGTCTTTCTACAAGGATGTGGGAGCAAAAGGGAGTGAATACCAGCACTCTGTTATCTGAGCATGAGGTGAGGAAGTATATACGATGAGGAACGCATGTGTCAATTCGGAAACTTCCGGAGAACTCCAAGTCTTTGAGCTATCTCTCCGTTAGCAGTAGCGATCTGACAGACCGAAGCCTAGCACACTTATTCTCCGCCGGTCGCCGCTCCTGTCAGGCGTTTAGCTGCAAGCCGTGTGAGGTGATCGAGGGGAGAGGGACGGAGTGCCTGGGCTGCGATATCTTTCTCCGATGCCTTGCACTCAGAAATATGAGCGACGTTTTATCTCATTGCGTTCAAGATTTGTAAATGGAACAATGTGGCAGATGCTTACATTGCAATGTGATCTAGATTTTCATCGTTCTCATTTCAGGTTAGGGCTTCACCGATAGCCTTGGTAGCCCTCAGCATACGCCACTGCCCTACTTAGTTTTTCTGTTTCTTTTCGGTTTACACTTATTGTGATATTATTTCTTGTGTTAATTCCTCCACTGGGAATGACAAATTCTCGCGCGACATTCATCCAAATTTGATGTTTTTCATTGTGATTTGGCTTCACGAATTTTGTGATCATGTTCTTAAAAGAAATCCATTCGGGATCCTGTTGTTAAGTTTGTTAAATAGAATTCTCTCTGTTAAGTTTTACAATTTAAAAAAATATAATGTCCTTATTTACCTCAACCTTATTTACGTTTGTTAAGAACACACTTTCTTACATTATACTATTTATACTAAGGAATATGTGTATTATTTAGTATTAAATACTGCACTCCAAGTGGGTCATTACCTTTCTTTTTTATGTGAGTGGGTTTTAGTTCGTTTGCTTGACGAACTTTCTTGTTTCTTTGGATAAGTTTATTTCATTTTTCCTGTGTATTTTCTGTTCTCTTTGTTTATTTTGATTTACCCTGTCCATCATTATTATTCGTAACCCCTATGGCATATGTTTTGAACGTAGAGACATGAAAAAGAGGAAGGAAGGTACGTTGCATGCTTTTAGGAATAATAAGAGGTGTTTCGATGTAAACTCTTAAATGTAATATGGGGAATCTGATATGTATTTTCTCTTTACTTTTTTTTTGCTTTACGTCGCACCGACACAGATATGTCTTTTAGTGACGATGGGACATGAAAGGCCTAGAAGTGGGAAGGAAGTGGCCGTGGCGTTGATTAAGGTACAGCCCCAGCATTTGCCTGGTGTGAAAATGGGAAACCACAGAAAACCATCTTCAAGGCTGCCGACAGTGGAGCTCGAACCCACTATCTCCCGGATGGAAGCTCACAGCTGCGTGACCCTAACCCCACGGCCAACTCGCCCGCTGATGTGTATTCTTGGACCATTGAGCCGCTGAAAACTGACATTGAGGTTCAAGCTTTGAGACACTTCTGATATGTAACTTTGAAGTTGAGGGTTCGATTCCCCTTTTGGAAACCTTGTTCTGGAAGCATCTGATTCTTTCTTAATTTGAACAAAGTCAGTTTGGATATCGCCTCTGCGCAGGATATTCATTTTTAAAGGCTAAAGCCGGGTTCAGTGGCTCAGAAGGTTAAGGCGCTGGCCTTCTTAACCCACCTTGGCAGGTTCGATCCTGGCTCAGTTAGATGGTATTTGAAAGTGTTTGAATACGTCGGTCTCGCGTCAGTACATTTACTGGTACGTAAAAGAACTTCTGCGGGACTAAATTCCGGCGCCACGGTGTCTCCGAAAACCGTAAAAGTAGGTAGTGGGCCGTAAAACCGATATTATTGTTATTAATAGTGTGATTGTAAAGGCTAAAGCGTCATTGTTCTCCTTCCTATACCACAGATACTAGATATGTATTAAACTATCGGTTAAGTAAGACTTATAAAGTCTTGGGAGTCTTTTTCTCCCCGGCTGTGTACTAATCCGAGATTCAAAGACTGACATTTATTTTTTGTTATCACTTTCAAAATTTACTACATGTTGGAAACTTACTATTGTTGTTGTTGTTGTTGTTTTGTTTGGAAAGATATCTACCAAAGAAAAGTAAAGAGAAAGTGTTTCAGTAAGTATGCATTTCAGTATTTCATATTTTCTACATGTTTTGTCCAGCTATTTAACTTTCACGCTCCTTCCCCCTCTGACCAATGGAAACAACCGTAATAATAATAATAATAATAATAATAATAATAATAATAATAATAATAATAATAATAATAATAATACAAATACACCCTTCCCCATTAGATTGTGTCAGGAAGGGCAACCCGCCGTAAAAATGGCCAACTCCACACGTGCGACATAGTTCTTCCCCGCAATCACTCAGGGTATGGGAAAAGCGGTAGAAGAAGATTAAGACGATTTTGTTGTTGATATAAAAAATTAATATCATTCAATATATTTTTGTAATCAATTGAAGTTATGAAACTGTATAAACCTGCATCAGTAGTTGCGAGGGAGGGGGAGGGGGTAAGAGAATCACACGGAGAAGTACACGATGCCACTCGAATTTACAATTAAAAACTCATTAAACCACTTTTAGGACAGTCGGGAGAAGAATTTCAAGATGATTATCTGTTCTTCTATGCATCTCAGACTGACTGCTCTTCCAGCCAGCTGCTCAAACCAGGATGTTCATGAAAGAGCGAGGAACCGAACTCAAGCAAATGTAGGTGGAAGTTCTTCAGGAGGTGAAGTAGTCGGACTTTAGAGGCTGCAGAAATCAAAGAAAGCAATGAAACTCATGTATACTTTGCAATGTCCTATTTGTTACAGACTTGAAAATACTTTACAACTTTTATAAATTTGGTAGCACTTGTAATAATAATAATAATAATAATAATAATAATAATAATAATAATAATAATAATAATAGTAATAATGACATCATGAAAGCAACATGAACATTTACAAGGAATTTGGGACCTTCTTTTCTTTCAGGAAGGTTAGGTTTGCTGTTAAGTCGTGGCAAACTCTTTCTTGTGTGTTTCCCTCAGAATAATTTTAAATTCAGTTTCCATCTGAATGTTATTCGTTTGAACATATTTTCTAGCTGGATGAAGCCAGAGGGAGATTTTCGCCGTGGCAACGTATTCCATTAAAGATGTTACAGCATTTTAACAATGGGAAAAGTAAATCCAATTTGATCCACCTATCAACCTTTTATGAGACGAATTTCATGGAGATATTTTTCCCAATTGGGGGCTTCGCTTCCTTAGAGGATGGGGTGAAGTGCAGTACATTATCTTTAACAATCAATCGAGGCCGACTCGTTGGCTGAATGGTCAGCGTACTGGCCTTCGGTTCAGAGTGTGCCGGGTTCGATTCCCGGCCTGGTCGGGTATTTTAACCTTCATTGATTAATTCCAATGGCCCGGGGCTGGGTGTTTGTGCTGTCCCCAATATCCCTGCAACTCACACACCACACATAACACTATCATCCACCACAATAACACGCCGTTTTCTACACATTGCAGATGCCACACACCCTCATCGGTGGGTCCACCTTTCAATTGCTGCACTCGGATAGAAATAGCCACACACAATTTTTATTTAACGAACAATCGAAATATGAATTCCAAATTATGAAGTTTCCTGCTTGACCTTGAAACATATCATGGAATTATATTCTGTAGCCATTCTTAGGATCACTAAATACCTGGGTACATTCATAAAGATATCTAATTCTCAATTAAGCTTCTTTTCCTGTGCATCAGCGGAAAATGGTCTTCGGATCCCGATATTACAGCCAGATACATTTGAGTGTGTGAAGGGAGGAAATACGGTCATTAGAACTCCACGTCGTATGAAGGATATCTGGTGAAACATGCGGTGTTAAAACGGTAAAATTAATTGGTTGCCCAATGAAGTACCTTCTTCTCTCATATCAGCCACAAGCACGTGAAATTAGTATCTGATACGTTGCTACTACTGATAAAGTATTAGACCATTATCCTTATACGGACTGTTTATAATTTACAGTTTCCATAATTTGTGTACCTACTGTAGATAAAATACTTGTTCACGTAAGATGAACGGAATCGAGATAAAGATGTTTGTGTATAAATGTTGCTGAATTTTTACTACACGATTTGTAGTATATGAGATTACTTTAAATCAAACCTTTTCACATGCCAAGGTCTCAACAGTAGTAGATTAACGCAATGTCCCGTTCTTCGCAAGAGGAATTCTTGTTTAAAAAGAATGTTTCTCTTTTACATACTACCATATAAGGAAACATCCTTTTTTCCTGTATGTCCAGAGAAATATCACAGGGAAAGACAGCTAAAACCTCCCCTGACAGACGTAAAATTGTGTGGAACCGCTACCTCCAATAAACACATATTTTACAACAATATTTAAATAATAAATTATCACTCTTTCTGTGTCATCAAACACGTTTATCTCTCAATTTTAGCCAACAGAACGAAACGAGAAGCAGAGTCGCCAACTGCTGTTCTGCTTGTTATAACACAGATAAAAATCACGGTAAGAGATATACCGCAAGTACTCGTCGTTGACGGGTTAGTTTTGTACAGTTGTAGCAGTACGGTCATCTGGCAGATATATGTGGCAGAAGTAGAGACAGAACGTACTTCAAGTAACAATATTAAGTCGTCACTGTAGTATTATTGTTCTGCAACGCGTTCTTTATCATCTACAAGCGTAATTTCCTGGAAAACCATTAGAGTTAAAAGAAAATTCATATGATCCTTTTTGTATAAAACTGAATTATAAATACACACCCGGGTTTTATTGTATGATAGAACTAAACATTTTCCTATCATTTCCAGTTTTATGTGGATGAAATATGCGCTAATTCAGTAAATATCTACATATTAATGGCTGACACTAAAAAAAATTATTTATTGGAACATAAGTATAGTCCTGTGTTCGAAATGATATCTAATTTATATTTCTGCCAAATTTCAGCTTAATTGATCTGTATTTTAGGAGTGATTGAGCGTCAAAGTAAACAAGTACTACCTCTTTTGAAACTATTCCTAAATTCTTCTTGCTAATAATTTCCTAAATAATAGATTATCAGGTCCATATTTTGAAATAAAGCATAGACATATGGCAGTTCTCTTTGAGAATGTTTATTCAAACTATCCAGAAGTTACACCCTGTAGTTGAGACAGACGGGCGTCATTTCACTTTTGTAGAGATAAATAGGTGGGCAGATATATGACGTGAAGTATTGCTGCTTTGAGAAGTATTCCAATCATTAACAAGTTTTTATTGGTGCAAAATCAACTGCATACTGATTTTACGTTATACTAGAAGTTATCAATTAAATTTGGTGCATTCAAGTACGACTTGCCTAATTAATAATAACAACAACCAAATCAACAACCGATAACTACCCAGCTGAAAAACATGGATAATATCATAGGTGACCTTATACTTTAAGTTAGGGAAAGGCAGTGGTTTAGAAGGTAATTATTGAAAGGGGAAATCAAAGATTTGAAATACAATCATAAAAATCTTGCTTGAGTTTCTTGTAGAGATACACGTCGAATTATTGGGCTGAAAAATTCATTCGGTTCTTTGTGCGAGTATTCTACGTGCACACCACAAGTTAAGTCAGAAAATCTACCGATTTCTTTACATCTACATTGTATGCGTGAGCAGTGTCAGCGCATGCTTCTTTCTAGCTGATTAAACGATGGAGAGTATCAGGTCATGGACAAATTTGATATACTTGATGATGTGTTGTATATGGAAAGTCGCTTCACAAGCATGAATGAAGATTTGTGCATCTTATAGATGAAGTGTCAAAAGTGGTTTGCCATATATCAGTCCACGACTTTCAACCCAAACTGTACTCCTAATTCTGCGGCTAGTAATAGGAAATTAATTGAAGGTCTTGAAAAGAAATTATTAATTTAGTGTAATACTGTATCGAGGTTAAGTGAAGATGATACTCGTTGAAGACGAAAGCACTGAAGGAGTAATCTTCCATGACGAGGATACCAGATGATCTAGTTCTGTAACAAAAGATCAAAGGTCAATGGTTGACTGTTACTTATTTATAATCATTATCCACCCACCTTATGCCCTCCAGACTATGGCACCATCAGGTACCCACAGAATTGTTTAAGGAAAACGCTGAACATTTTTCAATGAATGAAAAATTAACCTTGATTGGTATATCAGTCAAAGGACGTGAGATGTTCTAGACATTATATACAAGGTAGTAATTTTCTTTGAAGTATGTCACATGCATGGTTGACACGATAAGGGTTAGGAATTATACAGTGAGGAGAAAATACTAGTTGCTTGTAATCCACGGGGAAAGGCAAAGCCATGACCAAACACACAGCCCTTGCTACGAGCACACTACCGTCGCTAAGTGATCCGAGTATTGAGGACTAATGCATGCTAACTGATGCTGGATTCTTTTCGAATCCCTAATTATTTATATTAATATTCTAATTAACACATTTAAATCTATGAACAGTTGGAATTGAGAATAATTTTGTACCCCGTATTCAAGACAACGTACTGCGCTCGCAAGAATGCGCCACATATCTTTATATATACATACATAAATACACACAAAATATAGTGCTATCATCTTCATTTCTGCATAACTATTGCATCCTACATCTACCCTAACGTATTCGTATTCATGTCTAGGTCTGCACGTACCATTCGTACACCTCCACTTACATTCAAAACCAGACCATGCGTTACTGATCAAATTCCTTCACCAAAGCATCTTCCTCTCACCAACTTGGTTAAATATCACTTCACTTGTAACACAGTTTACCCATTTTATATTTGGCATTCTTAAACAATAATGTGTTTAAAATCGTATATGCTATTCTCTTTTGTGCATCCGTTATTGACCATGGTTCACTTCTATACAGTGTCAAACTCTACACAAATACAGATTATTCATATCTATTTTTGAAGTGAGAAATCTTATTATTTCAAGTGAGGATTTACTTGTTTGAGAAATTCTCTACTTGATACCATCGTTACCTGTGCCATCATTGGTTACTTTACCACCCCACTAATAATATTCAACAAATAGCTAATGTAAGAGATGTTTTGATATTTCCTATATCACCTGACTTCAGTCGATTTAATATTTATTCACTTCCATTTCGTACTCCTTCTCCAATTTTGTGCCCAATAACTCCTTCAGATCCTGTACAGACTTGTTCCTTCATATTGACATTCACCTGTATCCGAGTTTAATATATAAGGTTTTGTTTATGAATAAAGCACCTCGTTAATCTAACAGGGGATGAACATTTCTCTTATTACGCCACCGAATCTCTTACATTAACCAATGATGGCACAAGTAAGGAAGGTATCAAATATATAATATCTCAAACATCTCATAGCTCTTCCTTTACATCATTTACCCTCCATGGCTGAGGCCACTTGCCTCCTAATCAGTTACATACTGTAATTCTCTCATAACCCCAAAACCAAAGCCGCTTTGTATTGTACCGGGATTGACCGTACATTACGTATTTCTTAAATTAAATACGTCATAAATAATGTATAAGGTATTAGCGAGGGTACTTTCAGTGCCAATAATAACAAAGTTTCACAGGAACACATACAGTACTCAACCCGCCACAACGATGCCTTCTTCATCGCACAACCAGCACGGGGTCAAGGACAGGTCGCGCCATAAGATCTGGAGACGTCCATGCAAGAAATTCTCTATGTTCTAAACCAATAGAGGTATCGATTCAGAAACAACGCCATGTTACAGAACGCATTTCAAACGTCCGCACATGTTAATTTCATTAAGATCCATCCAGGGATAGGAGAGATATTACAGGTAATAAAAACATCGGTCATACGATGACGCAAGGACGTTGAAGGTATAAAAGCCGGCAGCTCGAGCCATAGGTAGTCGGTAGATGAAGAGTGGATGTTGGCCCTCAAGTGGCTACGGCTGGTCCGTGGTCCAACAGCTCTGCACTCTGACCGGCCAAGCGAGCAGAGGAGGGCTGGACACGGCTCTACGTGGCTCTACGGCTCTGCATTCGGGAGACGGGACAGGGCTGGACCCCATGGCTGGCTCCAACCGTCGGCTGTCCTGAGAATGGTTTTCCGTGGTTTTCCATTCTCCCGCACTGAGATGAATGCCGGGAAAGTTCCTAGTATAGGCCAAGGCCGCCAAACCCCTCACTTTCTCCGTGCATCTCCTTCACCGCAGCATATTTCCCGGTATTACCGTCTAAGAGGCCCGCCTCCCCCTTCAGACGGGGGGGGGGGAATGAAAACGTTTCAATAGAAGTAGGCCATAGGTACTTGAGAGGACGAGCTTGGCAGTCACAGCGAGAGGATGTACGTGCTTCCCGCTGACTCATTCCTCCTCGTCAGGCGACCTATACCCTCCAAGTACTAGTCAGGCAGCTGTACTTGTTGGTACACTTTCGAAAGAGCTTTGTCTAAGCTGAAGCACTTCTCAGTGCTCACCTTCTCTTTCAGGAGATTTATTTCAGGAGGATCGGGATGAATATGGCGGACAACGGCCAGGGCAGCCAGGAGGAAACGATGACGCCCGAAGAAGATGCGATGAAGTTCAGGCGCTTATTCCGAAACCTCTTCATGCGACCCACACCAGCACTGGAGGAAAACACGGACCCGGAGACGCCAGCACCAGAGCCGTAGCTGGAACAGGAGGCGCAGGAGATCGAGGTGGAGACGGAGCCGTACAGGGACGGGTGTAACCCCCTAACGGCTTTTTCTTCTCCGAGGGCTACACAGAGCCGGAGTGCGATGCGCTACTCGTCTACTATAGGCCGGGGCGCCCTGTACCTTTTGAACGGGGCCTAGTCCTGGACAGAATGCGGCGCCTTCTCCATGGAGGCAAGAGGATCTCTACGACCGTGTCTGTCGAGAGCTTCCTACCAGGAGGTCTCATCAGCAGGCATCACGACCAGAAGCGGATGCGTGACGTGGGGAAGGAGCTTTCTAAACTGTTTCAGGTTATCTCGACCAGAAGCGGATGCGTGACGTGGGGAAGGAGCTTTCTAAACTGTTTCAGGTTATCTCGACCAGAAGCGGATGCGTGACGTGGGGAAGGAGCTTTCTAAACTGTTTCAGGTTATCCGACTACCAGGGAGGGACGGCGTGCCAGAGATGAACAGCGGCGCCCTCAGGAGGAGGGCCGAGACGGAGACAAGGGAGGCCATCACCTAGACGCCGAGGAGACTACGGCATAAGGCGGTTAACACCGACTTAGTCCAAGCCACCCAGCCGGAGACCAACGATGCCACCACTCAGGTGGTGTGCGCCACCCTGCTGAGCCGTGACGTTGCGACCCAGCCTAGTGGTTCGGCTCTGCCAGGTGGACACAGACTGAGGTCCCGAGGCCCACTACGGTGAAGTGGACGCAGACCAAGGCCAACCAGGAAGGGCCTATTACCCGGGCGAAATCCAGGAAAACACCCCAGACGGCGGTCGGCAGTACAGCCGTGGAGGAGGACGCCCCTTGGCATTCGGAGGCTGCTATCCAGGCCCGGCCTGCCAGTGTGTCTGTCGGGGTGCAGACATCGATGTGCACCCCACAGGATAGGGAACGCAGTCGGGTGTCAGCATCGACCGACACTACCACCGGCAGCCAGGACGAGGGAGAAGCCATCTCTACAGCGGGACCACCCACTACCACAGGATCACCAGGCTCACCAGGCCGGGAGGAGGGCCACCGGGACGAGGCCCCTTCCCCTGCCGAGAAGAAACCCCCACCGCCGGGAAGAAGTCACCGTCCCCGGACCAGGATAAAGAAGACGATGCTGGCCCACTCCTGGTGGGCCGCAGCCCAGGAATGCTCCCAGGACAGCAGTCAACCGATGAGCCAATCAGGAGAGAACCTCAGCGGGTAGCGGCAGTCAGGTGAGACCTAAACGTACGCCTCGGCAGCTTTTGCAGTGTTTCCGCTGCCTGAGGTGGGGCCACCGGCAGGATAGGTGTGGGTTCATAGTAAAGAGCAACCGTTGTGGGGGTGATCTCTACTACACGGCCTGCGCGGCACTTAAGGTGGAGCCGGTGTGCGCCAACTGTGCGGAGAGCCACCCAGCCTCTCATCGCAATTGTCTTGTTTACCGGGTCGTGGCGCGAGCAGAGAGGAAGGAAGCCCGGCGTCATATCCCACCCCCATCCAGGAGACCCCCGCCTTAGCGGGCTTGGCCTCATTCTCCGGCCGGGAGGCCAATGAGGTGGAGAGGTGTGGCAGGCCCTAGTGGCTATTGATGCATGGCAACGCAACCGGCAAGGCCCGCGCTTGTCACAGCAGTGACAAGACGGACTGATCTCCTTATAACTAGACTGGCGAGTATATGGCTAATGACATGTGCATGACACCTATTCTCAACTAACACTGTCACGTGGACCTATCCAGAAACCGCATTCGTGAATGTGCCTACAAAATTTGTCAGGTTTTACATCTAGGCTCTTTCTTCTTCCGCCTATGTGGTTTCTCCCTGACCCTTAATACCACGCCTCAACACTACCTTACCAACACAAGCCTTGCCAGGTAACGCGTCTGTCGTGCAAACAGGCAGGCACTCCTGTAGTGCATTTCCCACTACTCCCTGCTATCTCTTTTCTCCTTAGAAATTAATAGCATGTCGGAGGCAATGCAGATTAGTGTCGATTGCCACGTGCGGCACTTACGGAGGCGCCAGTGTGCGCCAAATGTGCGGGGGGCCACCCGACCTCTCATCGCGATTGCCCTGTTTACCGGGCCATGGCGCAGGTAGAGAGGAAGGAGACCCGGCATCATGTCCCACCCCCAACC
Source organism: Anabrus simplex (assembly GCF_040414725.1). Classification (NCBI taxonomy): domain Eukaryota; kingdom Metazoa; phylum Arthropoda; class Insecta; order Orthoptera; family Tettigoniidae; genus Anabrus; species Anabrus simplex. The sequence goes on from NC_090267.1 coordinate 139,590,805, forward strand.
AGGAGGCCCCCGACTTGGCGGGCTTGGCCTCATTCTCCGGGAGCGGATAATGGGTACGAGGAACCCCAAGGAGGCGGAGAGGTGTGGCAGGCCCCCGAAAGAAACATAGGTACTTCAGCGATCACCGGGAGATCGGCTACGCTGGCTCGCCGGGTAAAACGTCGCGATTGTCAGAGAACAAAACTCTGCCCGAAGTAAGTATTACATTAACTTCAAAGCGAACTGTGAATATCACTTGTGACGATGAACTTGTGTTTTTCGTGAACAAATTTAACTTCGGAACTTATACATTACACATATAAGAGTCGACGACGGACTTGTATTTTCGTGAGTGAACTTGATTTTGATCTTGTAAATTTTACGAGTGAAACTTGTCTCCGAAATTGTACTTTTTCTATACAGAGTCGAACTTGTACTCACATCCTCGTGTGTTCTGTCATAACTTTAGTCAAGTTTTAATTATTTTAAATTCTGATGAACTTTGACTTTGATCAGTGCACGAGTAATAGACTCGGCATTCCAAACGGAGTAGTTTGGAATTCTTCAGTAAAGGTGAATATCGTCTATAGGCCTATATACACTGACTGACAGAGCAAATGCAACACCAAGAAGGAGTGGTTCGAAAGGGATGAAAGTTGGGGAAAAAACCGAGACGGCACGGACGAATAATTGATGTTTATTTCAAACCTATATGCAGGTTACACAATGCGCACGGCATCGACTCAGTAGGATGTAGGACCACCGCGAGCGGCGATGCACGCAGAAACACGTCGAGGTACAGAGTCAATAAGAGTGCGGATGGTGTCCTGAGGGATGGTTCTCCATTCTCTGTCAACCATTTGCCACAGTTGGTCGTCCGTACGAGGCTGGGGCAGAGTATGCAAACGGCGTCCAATGAGATCCCACACGTGTTCGATTGGTGAGAGATCCGGAGAGTACGCTGGCCACGGAAGCATCTGTACACCTAGTAGAGCCTGTTGGGAGATGCGAGCAGTGTGTGGGCGGGCATTATCCTGCTGAAACAAAGCATTGGGCAGCCCCTGAAGGTACGGGAGTGCCACCGGCCGCAGCACATGCTGCACGTAGCGGTGGGCATTTAACGTGCCTTGAATACGCACTAGAGGTGACGTGGAATAATACGCAATAGCGCCCCAAACCATGATGCCGCGTTGTCTAGCGGTAGGGCGCTCCACAGTTACTGCCGGATTTGACCTTTCTCCACGCCGACGCTACACTCGTCTGCGGTGACTATCACTGACAGAACAAAAGCGTGACTCATCGGAGAACACGACGTTCCGCCATTCCCTCATCCAAGTCGCTCTAGCCCGGCACCATGCCAGGCGTGCACGTCTATGCTGTGGAGTCAATGGTAGTCTTGTGAGCGGGCGCCTGGAGTGCAGGCCTCCTTCAACCAACCGACGGGAAATTGTTCTGGTCGATATTGGAACAGCCAGGGTGTCTTGCACATGCTGAAGAATGGCGGTTGACGTGGCGTGCGGGGCTGCCACCGCTTGGCAGCGGATGCGCCGATCCTCGCGTGCTGACGTCACTCGGGCTGCGCCTGGACCCCTCGCACGTGCCACATGTCCCTGCGCCAACCATCTTCGCCACAGGCGCTGCACCGTGGACACATCCCTATGGGTATCGGCTGCGATTTGACGAAGTGACCAACCTGCCCTTCTCAGCCCGATCACCATACCCTTCGTAAAGTCGTCTGTCTGATGGAAATACCTCCGTTGACGGCGGCCTGGCATTCTTAGCTATACACGTGTCCTGTGGCACACGACAACACGTTCTACAATGACTGTCGGCTGAGAAATCACGGTACGAAGTGGGCCATTCGCCAACGCCGTGTCCCATTTATCGTTCGCTACGTGCGCAGCACAGCGGCGCATTTCACATCATGAGCATACCTCAGTGACGTCAGTCTACCCTGCAATTGGCATAAAGTTCTGACCACTCCTTCTTGGTGTTGCATTTGCTCTGTCAGTCAGTGTATAAAATAAGAGTTTTGTCTGTACATTGCTCAGAATTTGAAAATAATGGTATTTCTGTATCGGTCGTGTCCATAGTAACAAGAAAATGCACTTTTTACTTTTCCGTAATGTCTGTCTGTCTGTCTGTCTGTCTGTCTGTCTGTCTGTCTGTCTGTCTGTCTGTCTGTCTGTCTGTCTGTACACGCATCACGAGAAAACGGTTGAAGAGAATTTAATGAAAATCGGTATGTGAAGTCGGGGGATGAGCCTCTACAATCTAGGCTATAGATCATTTTACTCACGCTGAATGAAATGGTAGTTCAGGGGAAGGCCTAAAATTGAATTTTCAACTATTTATGTTATTAGTGGTCTAATGAAAATCGGTATGTGAAGTCGCAGGATGATCCTCTACAATATAGGCTATAAATCATTTTACTGCCGCTGAGTGAAATGGTAGTTTAGGGGAAAGCCTAAAATTGAATTCTCAACTATTTATGTTATTAGTGGTCGTATTTTAAAGAAAATGGGTATGCAAAGTTAGGGAATAAGTTGCTACAATCTAGGCTATCAATAATTGTATTCACGCTGAGAAAAAAGGTTGTTTAGGGGAAGGCCTAAAATTTAATTCTCAAATATTGTTGTTATTAGTAGTCCTATCTTGATGAAAATCGGTATGCAAAGTCATGAAATAAGTCGCTATAGTCTAGGCTGTAAATTATTTTATTCACGCTGAGTGAAATGGTAGTTTAGGGGAAGGCCTAAAATGTAATTCTCAAATATTTCTTATTAGAGGTGCAATCGATGAATGCTACATAACTAAGGTTATCTAGTATTAAATTTTCTATTATTACATTGTTACCGTACTGGCTTTGATCACAAACATGTTCATGAATTTGGATTTTTGTTACCAAGTCCATATCAGCGCCGAGTAACGAGAAGACGGGTAAACAGTATTTAATGGAAATCGCTATGTAAGTCGGAGAATAAGAAACTACAGTTTATGTTATACAATATTTTACAAATCACAGAGTCGAAAGAAAACTAAATGTCAAGGCCTACAATATAGAAAGCTGTTAATATTGATCAACAATAACATTACATTGACCATTGTTTGTCGTGATGTGCTTTGTCTTCTGTTGCCCCTCATCCCCGGTAGATAGGACTACTGCTGCGTACAGAGTATTTTTTATTTGATTTACGTCACACCGACATAGATAGCTTTTATGGCGACGATGGGATAGGAAAGGGCTAGAGTGCCTTAGGCCTTAATTAAGGTACAGGCCCAGCATTTGATTGGTGTGAAATTAGGAAATCACGGAATACCATCTTCAGCGCTGCCGACAATGGGGTTCAAATCCACTATCTCTCGGATGCAAGCTCACAGCTGCGCACCGCTAACCACACGGCCAAATCGCCCGGTCGTACAGAATGTAACAGCCTGCCTGAATATTGATGGGAAGTACCTGGGGAGTTAGATAACTTTCTTCTTTAGCATGCCATTCCCCTGGTTTATATACTTTCTGATACTACTGATACGTAACACACTGGATCATCATAGCATTCGGGCTATTCAATCTCTACTCTGAGGCACTGATTGGAATGAACAGTGTGCATATTTAGCGGAATAATGGCATATGAGTGTTCATGGCAATCTGAGGCCTGGTCATCCCAGCTCTGGAACTTTGGGCTATTAGATTGGCACCGCAATCTAACCGCAGCACTGTCCGTTAAAAGTGATAAAACGTGCGGCTTTCCATTTGATCGAGTATTTTATATGGTAGCATTGCTTTTAATCGCTACATTGATATTTGCGTTTTTGTAATGATCTATGTTGATTTCAGTTAAGAAAACCACAAAGTCAGTCTTTCTGAGAATCCCGTAGCGAAGCACGGGTACATCGGCTAGTTTAGAAATAAACTTGAACATTTCCAAGGAAGTGACTTTAAATTCTTTCGTGAAGTGAATAGCAGTTATGAATCAAACTCTTATCATAGACATTGGCCATCAGTGAGTGCAGTAGTACAGTAGGATTACTTCGGACATTTAACTTAAAGCCGACGTAAAGTTGTAGAGTATTTTATAAGGAACTTTGGTGTTAATAACTTCATCGGACACACAAAAACCAAGTCCAACGTGCGCATTAGATCATTTATTATTTCAGGCAAGTAGATTGTATAAATCTCATAAATTGCGTTATACCACACAAATGCAATTCGTGTGACTATAATCATATGCAAATTCATTCTAGTGTTCGGGGGACTGCTAATATCAGACACTCGCGCAAAGTATAACAGTGAGTGATTATCCCGCTGTGCGACCTTCCAGAACGAGCGGTTGGAGTATGGTACCTTGGTGATGGCTGCCGGCTAGGAAACGTGGTGTCATAGAGAGGATGCTTTAAACTATTACTGAATAAATTCAGTTCACAAAAAAGACTTCATAATTTAGTCATAACCTCTCACTCTGTACATTGCTCTAGCCTGTTATATATCATGCCCTGCCAAGACAAGAATTCGCTCTGCCGCAATAAATTCAGTGATTGAAAGTTCATAAATTGGTCGGGAATTTCCTGGTATAGTAGGCTATATGCAGCTTCATATAATCAGTTAATCTATTAGCAATAAATAACTACGAGTATCTTCATTACATAGCTTCATCTTGTTTGGTTGAAAGTGAAACTTACGTATAAGTGTTCGTGAAACTGTTACGTTCTTCAAAACTTTACTAGCTCGATGTAAGAACACCGGAATATATGATCGATTTGTTTATGAGCAAAATACCGAAAAATGCCGTAAATTAATTAACAGACGTGATTAAGAGTATTAATTATTAAGGGGATAGAATTAAAATTTACAGAAAAGAGGAGGAGAATATTTTTCGCAGAAAAAAGACTGTGAATAAATTACTGAATATTGAGAGGAAGGAGCAATATTAGCATACGTCTATGAGGCTGAGAAAACTAATCTCTCTTCAAGGATGCCTAAAGAAATTCAGAGGCAATAAATACAATAGTAGTCTTAGTGTACAAGGGAAAGGGTGACAAACATAAAGAGGATAATTCGTCGCTGTTCGGGCAAAAGGTCATATCTCCCAATGTTCTTCCTATCTGTTATTTTCCGTAAGACTGGTAACGCCTCCCAGCCACTTATGGATATCTAGTTCATCAGAAAAATATTCGTTGTGTTCATTTTCCTATGCTTAGGTGTAAAGGAAAATGAACCTTACAGTACCGCACTCTAGAAACGTATGTTTGCATTACTTATTTGAGCACTTCTACAGTATAATTTACTTAATGTTCATATTCCTTTTAACATTAGCATAAGAAAATGAACACAACGAAAATTGTTTTGATGAACTGCATATCCATATGTGGCTGGGAGGCGTGACCAGTCTTAAGGAAAACAATGGCTACCAAGAACATTGTTAGATATGAACTTTTGCCCGAACAGCGACGAATTTCTGGCTGGTCAGCTTGAGATATGCTGTCTGTATGCTCTGGAAAAGCATTCTTTCTGATTATATTAGACACGTTTGTGAAATTAATAACTGGTTCGATAGAAGGCAGTTCGGGTTTACGAAAGGTTATTCCACTGAAACTCAACTTGTAGGATTCCAGGAAGATATAGCACATATGTTAGATTTAGGAGGTCAAATGGACTGTATTGCTATTGAACTAGCCAAGACTTTTGATAGGGTCGATTATGGGAGAATCTGACGAAAATGAGGGCCATTGGACTAGACAAAGTGGTTGAATGGGTGGCTACATTTCTAGAAAATAGAAGTCAGAGAATTAGAGTAGGTGAAGCGTTATCTTATCCCGTAATTATTAGTGGGGGGTCCCGCAGGGCAGTATTATTGGACCTATATATTTTATTATATATATATATAAATTATATGAGTAAAGAACTGGAGTCACGAATAAGGCTATTTGCGGATGATGTTATAGTGTATGGAGTAGTGAATGTGTTACAGGATTGTGAGCGACTGCAGGGGAACTTAAACAATGTAGTGAGATGGACAGCAGACAATGGTATGAATGTAAATGGGATGAAAAGTCAAGTTATAAGTGTTAGGATGGCATTAACCTCAGATAGTATGGACTCGGAAGGTGATGAACTGTCGACCGGTTCGTGGGTCTCGACGTCGTTAGAAAACATACGGCTGAGTCCATCAGCAACAACATTTTCGGTACCTCTGATATGTCTAACATCAAACTGGAAGGCGGAAATACGGATGGCCCAGCGGGCTATACGACCAGTACGACGCGGCCTACCTAAGACCCAGCTTAAGGCTTGATTATCTGTCTCCAGGTCGAATTTGACATGTTCCAGATAGAGACGGAACTTCTCTAAGGCGAATAAGACTGCCAAACCTTCGAGCTCATAGATGGAGTACTTGGCTTCTTGAGCCGACAAGGTCCTAGACGCATAGGCGATGGGGCGCCTCCCTAGTTCAGTCTCTTGAAGAAGGACTGCAGCTACCGCTGACGACGATGCGTCGGTTTGGACAATGAATTTCTTCGAGAAATCAGGCATAGAAAGTACAGGGGCATTACAAAGAGCTAATTTAAGGTCTTCAAAAGCGGCTTGTTGAGAAGGTCCCCACTAGAATTTGACGCCTTTCCTACGAAGAAGGTTTAAGGGCGCTGCTCTATTAGCGAAGTTAGGAATAAACTTCCTGAAGAAATTCACCATACCAATGAACCTGGCGATACCTTTAATGTCCTTGGGAGGTTTAAAATCACGGATGGCCTGTGTTCTAGAATGATCGACTGCTACACCATCCGGTGACACAATATGCCCTAGGAAAGACATAGAGGGCTTAGCAAAGGCAACCTTGGACAATTTAACCGTTAACCCAGCCTTACGAAGGCGATCGAGAACTTCTCGCAGATGATCTAGATGTTCTTCAAAAGTCTCTGAAAATACGACGACATCGTCCAAGTAGTGATATAAGTACTCAAATTTGATGTCGGAGAAGACCCTATCTAGTAGCCTAGTGAGTACAGCTGCTCCCGTGGGGAGCCCGAAAGGCACGCGGTTGTATTCGTATAAATTCCAGTCCGTGGCAAACGCTGTAAGATGTTTAGACTCTTCGGCAAGGGGAATTTGATTATAGGCCTGATTCAAGTCCAAGATAGTAAAGAACTTGGCCTTACGAAACCATGAAAAACAAGAATGAAGGTCGGGAAGGGGCACAGATTGTAACACCACCTTCCGATTGAGAGCCCTGTAATCAATGACAGGCCTGAAGCCTCCTTGGGGTTTCGGGACTAAAAAAATAGGCGAAGAATACGCTGACTTAGAGGGCCTAATAATACCGTCCTTCAACATCTGATCGATGATTTCTTTTAGAGCCTTCATTTTAGGTGGAGATAGCCTATAAGGTGGAAAACGGACAGGAATCGAATCCGTGACCTCAATTTTGTATTCAATAAGGTCAGTAACACCAAGAGTATCAGAGAACACCTCGGGAAACGACTGACACAATTTGCGAATACTATCAGCCTGCTCCTCAGGTAGATGTCTAAGGTCTAACAACATCTCATCCTGGGTAGGCGAAATAGAAGAACATGATGCAGAATTACACTTTAATAGAGGGATATTACAATTAGAGGCAAATTTGAAAGTGCAAGACCTACTCTGAAAATCGAGCACAAGACCAGTGTGAGAAATAAAGTCCGCTCCCAATATAATGGGGCAAGACAAATGCTTGGCCACAAACAATTTAACTTTCCATGTGAATTGAAAAATACGAATTTTGACATATAAGGAACCGAGAATTTCTAATGGAGAGGAATTAGCCGAAACATATTGGATCGCCGACAAACAATAGTTAGGAAGCTTACAAACAGATTTCAATTTTGAATACCAATCAGCCGAAATAATAGAACAAACACTACCTGAATCTAAGAGAGCTGTTATAGGCTCGTTATTTAACTCAATTTTGAGAAAGGGGACCGGTGCGGGGGAATCCGCCGCAATCCTAAGACACTCTTTGGGACCTTCAAAAGATGAATTTGAAAATTGCTCGTTCCTTGAATTTACAACCTGTTTACCCGGGGCTGAGTCTCGGGAAGATGGATTAGTCGACTCAGCCGAAGCCACTAGTCACTTTTTATTATAGGTGGAATTTGCACCAGAAGTTGAGCAGGAGGGGGTGCTATTCGAATTGGGACAATTCTTGGCGATATGTGAGAAAGCCCCACATTTAAAACAGCCTTGTGATGACCCGGCTCCATTCCTTGTCCCACTTGACTTGATCAGTGGACACTTGTTGCGCAGATGGTCAGGCGACCCGCAAGCATAACATTTACGGGGATTGACTGGTCGGCGAGGTGGAGGCCGAGTATTACTAAAGGAAGGCGGGGGTTCTTTCGCGACACGCAAAGAATCGGCGTATCTAACTCCTTCCGCTGAGACGGCCAATGCTTCAAGTTCAGAGAAAGTTTGCGGGCACGCCGCGAAACACAAATATGACCTGTAGGGTGGTGAAATCCCTTCCACAATAGCTTGTACAATCTGATCCTCAGGGAAATGAAGAGCAAACACCCTAGTATAAAACTTAATGTCCTGTATGAAATCAGCCAAGTTTTCATCCAAGCGTTGTACACGGTAATAGTACTTCTGAATAAGGGAGGACCTGGCCCTAGCCGGGATGAAGTTAGCTAGCAAATGGGCATGGAAATCCTCAATAGATGATTGCTCAGCAATGGCTCTTACGATTTTATCTGAGAGAATACCAATAGCATACGGATAGATAATTTGCAAAATTTGACATGGAGAAAGAGAAAACACAAGGGCATGATCCTGAAATTCAACTAGAAATCTTAAAAAAGAAATTACATCACTGGTGGTATTAACGGAAAACTTAGAGATACCTCTGAGCAACATTGCCAATGGATGAGGCAAGCTGCTAAACCCGGGTGACATAGTAGGTAAAGGTTTCAATGGCAAGGAAGTTAATTCAGAACGGATGTTACTCAATGATGCACGACGTTCAGATTCGTTGTCCAATGGGGCAGGGATAGCTTGAGCAGCAACGGTTATCCTATTAACTTCTCCCTTGGGAGGCGCTTCCTCACTACCTGCATTCACTGTGGTGGGTAGATCGCTTTCGGGAGGAACCTCCCCTGTTAACAATTGAGTGACCTTGCTAGATAATTCAGACATATTTTCAAGCAGCGTACTAGCTTCCTTCTTCTGAACGTCATTCAACTTTAGAGACAACAGATCGTTAACCCTATTCGAAAAATGATATAGCCTAGCTTGCACACGCTTAATTTGATTAGGAGAAGGATCATTTTCATCAAAAAAACTAACTACAGAAGCTAGCCCAGTAATATTCTCCGTGATCGTGGAAAGAGAGTCGTCAATTTCTTTCTCTCCCAAATTGGGGATGGAAATGGGCAAATCAAGGGACTCTCTAAGCTTGTTTGTGTCTACTGCAACCGTGCCTCCAGATTGTACATTTCTAATAGTCAATTCATAGATAAGCTCCTCCTTGCGCAAATAGTTAAGATGGAGAACATCGCGAGGGCCGGGCATGGTGACAGAACAATTTTGAAAAACTCAAAAAATTCCAGCAACTGGGAAAATAGTTAGAGTTCGGAACAAACAATGTTTAGCCGTCAAAAGGGGCTAAATTGAGACCCATTCAACCACGCTCTGCTACCACTTGTTACGGAGTTTTCCGTGGTAGGTAGAGGTGAAAGAAGGTGCGGGTGTGAATAGGTCTCCAGCTACGAAAGCAAAATTAATTTAAAATTTAACAAGGTTATATTTTCTTTTCAAAAACAAAGAAATAACAAGCCTGGCAGGTACAAAGTAGCAAGTCAAAAAGGGTAGTTACAATATTTACAGGAATTGGGCTTCGCGCCCTGATTTTACACTGCTTGGGCAATCAGCTCAGTTTTACCCCAAACACGAGTTTTAACAGAGGGGCAGAAAACCCCATTCATACCTAGGAGCCCTTGCTCCAAATTACACAGAAAAGCCTCCACGAGGCATACAACCCTCAATTTTCAAAAGAGCCACTCGCTCTCAAAATTTAAGCCTCTCCCAGGCCAAACCAAACTCCACCTTCAAGTTGTCCTCACTGGACATAGACACCGGGGTAAAATACCCAACTTACTGAGGTCTGTTAAAAAAAAAGGGCAATTACATGACCTCTAAAATAACAATTTGAGAGGAGGCGATCTTGCACTCCTAATACACTTGTTTTTAAAAAAACCTAATCTGGCTCTAGGCCACTAATGCAAGGGCTAATCCCATACTACCGAGGTGACTTTAGAAAAGAGCAATTTGTTTTACATTAACGAAGAATAGGTTGAGAAAATAAGTTCACCTCAAGACAATGTGAGTGGGAGCTCGAGAGGGTAAAACTCTCTATCCCAATATGCAGCTTAAAAGAGAATAGAAGAAAAGATCGTTACATTTTAGGAAAAGGTTACATGGAGGAACGCTTCGCACCCGCCCCGAGAGTTAAACTGCTGAGCTAGCAAAGAAGAATTTATTAATCGGCCATTACCTTATTGATGACCGCTGCCGAGGAAAGGGGCGCTTCCCGCCTCCTGCTATGTACTTTATACACTGAAAGATGGAACAGAAGTGGCCCGGAGACCCTAAAATCAGCAGTTTATATCCTCTCGCGGAAGGTTCTAGGCGTTAGGGGAATGAAAACACCCTCCCACAAACTTTTTATTGGCTCGGGTACAGAAACATATCCAAGTTGGGGGAAGATACATCGGATTGGTCGGAAATAACTCAAAGAAATTCAGGATTGGTTAAATGCAAAACAAGGGGAAGGAGAGGGGTATACAGCCAACTTAAACAATAACTGAAAAAAAAATTAGCAAAGACAAACATTTGAAATAAATATTTATCCAACAAAATAGTTCTTTGACTTCGCACTAGGGTGCACTATTGTTGATCTTCAGTAGTGTCCTCTAGAAGAGAAAGTTCACACTTCTTACTTCAAGCAAAACAAAAACACATCACAAATGACACAGTTCAAAAACTCAAAATTTTCCACGTGGTGACATCTTCTGAGAAAGTAGAGAATTAATAGCGTAGATAAAGTTCAGACTTCCTCCAGCAGAGGAGTTTCAACTGGCGCAAATTTTAAATTAGCGGAGTGGAGGTGTACCGCCCGGTACAATAAGTTTCACCAACAGGTAAAGTCTTCTCAGTTTTAATTATTGTGTTGACGGGGTGATGGTAACTCATGGGGAAAACTGTAAGTGAATGAAAATCCACAGCCTGTTTCCAGTCATTCGATCGGATCAGGAATGGAATAAATGAAGCCCCATCTAGCGGCGAGTATAGGAATTCTGCCGGCTGCCGAAGCCTGTCGCATTCCTCTGGGGCATTGATTAATGAATGACACATGAGATGAAATGAAATTATATTGGAGAGTGTTGCTGGAATTAAAGATATCAGGAAAAAACGGAGTACCCGGAGAAATACCTGTCCCGCCGCCGCTTTGTTCAGCACAAATCTGGCATGGAGTGACCGGGATTTGAAGCACAGAACCCAGCTGTGAGAGGCCGGCGCGCTGCCGCCTGAGCCATGGAGGCTCTATCCACGGAGGCTCTGTAAGTACTAAGTATTAATATAGGGAAAGATCTTCATTGGGGTAGTCACACAAATGGGGTTGTAAATAAAGGGTACAGATCTGTGCACATGGTTATGAGGGTGTTTAGTAGTAGTAAGGATATAAAGGAGAGGGCATACAAGTCTCTGGTATGATCCCAAACAGAGTTTGGTTGCAGTGTATATGAGTCTCAGCAGGATTACTTGATTCAAGAACTGAAAGAATCCAAAGAAAAACAGCTCGATTTGTTCTGGTTGATTTCCGACAAGAGAGTAGCGTTACAAAATTGTTGCAAAGTTTGGGCTTGGAAGACCTGGGAGTAAGGAGAAGAGATGGTCGACTATGTTGTCAGTGGTGAGTTGGTGTGGAATAACATTAGGAGACGAATAAGCTTGAGTCGAGCTTTTAAAACTAGAAAATAGCTGCATAGCTGGAATTCAAGGACAAAATGGGGCAAATATTCATTTATAGGACGAGGAGTAAAGGATTGGAATAAATTATCAAGGGAAATGTTCTATAAATTTAGAAGTTCCTTGAAAATGTTCAAAAAGCAGGACATGTGCCTCCTGAGTAGCAGACCTAAATACAGATCAGCAATGACTGATTGCATATGGTTATATACAAGTGTGGGCGTGAATACTGGTGGAACCGAGACGGGCAAAAAGTGTATAACAAGATCTAAGGACACGAGAAAGCTGATCATGGCAGCCAGCATCATCAATATAGGACTAATAGCATTGTATACATTTGAGAGCTTGAGCTTTATAGAGGCAGAGAATTAGTAGACATTGTTAAAATGCATACAATCTTTACGCTGCGTTTTACTCTATCTACTTTAGTTGTGATTTCTTTCCCGTGATGGCAACACTTTAAATACATAACCATCTCTCGGGACACACATTTTGTATATCAAAAAACTGGTGTAACTCATACGATATAGCAGAAGTTAGTGAGATGAAGCCCCAACGGAGTCGGGCCGGAAATCCGGGCGTTTCCCTGAAACGTCGGGGCTCTTTTCCTTCGGGGTAGCGGTGTGGTGTGGGAGTCGTAGAGGCACGGCGTGTACTGTCTATCCCTTTCTAGACACGCTCTCTGTTCCTCTCGCATCCTCTGAACACACCTCGCCACTGACCTAACACATTATTAAGCAACAGATGTTCTTGCTTATGGTGTGCCCAACAACTTCTACGGAAACGAATTCCATGTCCCCAATAAACATGACCTCACCTGAAAATCTGAAGAGAGCTACATTACTTTTCTAACATCGTTTTCAAAACGCTCTTCCTCTTCTTGATAAATTTTCATGTTTTCTGATATTGCCTGTATATGCACACACGCACACTGACTCAAACACAAAAGAAAATACTGCTACTGTATACTGAAAACTATTTACACAACTTTAAAAATGAATTTTATTTATATCTAATTATTCTCACTAGTTAAATTGTTCGACTCGTTGCCTGTATGGTTAACGTACTGGCCTTCGATTCTGAGGGGCCGGGGTTCGATTCCCGACCGGGCCGGGATTTTAGTCACTTCTGATTAATTCTTCTAGCTCGGGGACTGGGTGTGTGTGTCCGTCTCAACACTCTCCTAGTCATATTCAAACAACATACTACACTACCAACCACCACAGAAACACGCAAGAGTGATTACATCCCTCCATATAGGATTGGCCTCAGAAAGGGCATTCGGTCGTAAAACAGGGCCAAATCCACATGTACGACGCATTTCGCACCAGCGACCCCACAGGTGAGGGAAAAGCGGTAGGAAAAGAAGAAGAATACACTAGTTAAATTTGCACGTTTTGGAATCTATAATTGCTCGAATGCAGGCAAAGAAATAGACGAAAATCCAGCTACTGTGTACTAACAACCAACTCACATAGATATTAAGAAGTAATTTATATCTATCAAGTCGTTTCCTTCTTGTTAAATATTCAATTTGAGATCAATATTTGCGGACACACACATATAAAAGAGACAACATGTAATCCTATTCTTTATACGGAACTACTGAGGTACTACAGACATAAATCTTATACGATGTGTTTTATATGCGTACAACTCTCTTCTTATTAAACTGTCATGTTTTCGAGTCCATATATGTGCACAAACGGACACAAAAATAAGAATACATCTACTGTATACTAGAAAAATAAGGCACCTATTACAGCTACACAGGTGTTCAGATGGACTTTATTCATCCAAACAATCCTAACGGCGCTATAGTCCTGATGGGTACTTGGACTACCAAGCGACCGCTGCTCAGTCAGAAGGCTTGCAGGTTTCGAGGTGACTCTTGGGCAACGCAACGCAATTTTTCGGCCATTATTCTTGCCTTTGTAGACCACGGATGCTACCTCACCGTCAGGTAGTGCCTTAATTGTAATTAGGTAGGCTGAGTGGACATCATACCAGCTCTAAGGTCGAGGTAAAATTTCCTGACCCGTCCGGGAATCCAATCTGGGTCCTCCGGGCGATAGGCATGCAAACCACCCCTAGACAGCCGGGCTGGTGGATCTTACTCATACTCAAGATGATAGGCCCAAAGAAAATAATAATATTAAAAATTATATAATAATGAATATAATATTAACTAGCAAATGTACCCGTGCTTCGCTACGGCATTCTACATTGTATTCGAATATCGAAGTAAATACTGTACATACAGTAAATAAGATTGTTTTAAAACGGCATGTCTCTTAGCGTTATCCGAGAAACAGCATAGGGAGGTTCCCAATACGGTGTTTCCAATGTAAAGTGCTTGTTACGGATTTGTGATGATAACGGCAGGCTCACTTGCCTACTGCCATTCACAATCGAGTTGGGAAGTTTTCATTATAATTGCAGGCCCCATCGCCTACTGCGCGGTCACAATCGATTTGGGAGTTTTCGTTACAATGGCAGGCCCCCTTTCCTACTTCCAGACAGATTACAGTTTTCATTAGAATGTTTGGCAACTTCTCTACTACCAGTCGAAATTGAGTTGTGCAGTTATAATTATAATGACAGGCCCCTTTTTCTACAGCCAGCCAGCTTACTACCAGTCACACAAAGATGGTGAGTTTCCATCAAAATAGCAGGCCACTATGCCTAATACCAGTCACATTTTAGATGGATACATTTGTTTATAAGGGCGGGTACCCTTGCCTAAAGTCAAACGCAATCGGGTAGGGGACTTTTAAACAACAATGCATGCTCCCTTGCCTTCTGCAAGTCAAATCGAGAAGTGAATTATTCACTACAATGGTAGGCCTTCGTTACTAATGCCAGTTACACAGGAGTTGGAGAAGGACCCCATTCCTACTGCCAGTCAAAGTCGGTGTGGGGAGTACTGATTACAATAGCAGACACACCCTTTCTCGATCGCTACAAGACGACATCAGTGAATATATATAGATCGACATACGAAAGTATATGCATGCTTAAAATATACCTTCATTTACAGATTGACTGCTGCAAAACGGTACGTCATATCGACAAAAGATTGTACCATAAGACGTCAGATTTAGCGGCCTAAATGGCTGGTCGTATGATATCTGATCTATTCATGGGTCAGATTTAGAAACGTTGAGTAGGGTAAAATTATGTAAGATTATCTCACATTGCATTACTTTTCAGATAATTATGTGATAGCTACATACATAGCATTTGGCTCACATATGGCTACTGGGTGGGCCAATTTTCGTGTAGGGTTTGATGATTCTATATTTCTTATAAGTGATTGAAAGTATGAATTATGCATGTGAAAAGTCCAAATTTACTTAACATCGAGAAATAGACAAAAATCAAACGTAAAAGGGATACAGATACAACAAAATGTCATAAAACCAAGGTTGTAGATCACTCCAAATTGAACGGAGATTGTGCCTTCCCTTATGTGATAGGACTTCGCGAAGATCTGCACCATCATTAAAATTGCCTCCATATTTCGATGTTCTTCGGGGAAAAAAAGTGAAAAATTTAAAGCTCTTGGAAACGTTCTGTCCGTTACAGGCTAAAACGTATAATTTTGCCAAATTTCTGTTTTTTTGTTCGTCTGGCAGATTATGCCGCAATGTGGATTTTGGGCGAGGAGGGTTAAAATTAGGAGTTTCAGGAAACTAAACCAAAAAATTATGCAGATGGGTGTTATTATTGCCCCTTAAACGCGTAGCTGTGCGAACATTTCGCCAAAATAGTCAATGTAATGAGCCGTATCCTGCCGGCCCATAATAATAGTTAGAATATTATTTGACCCGATATGTGAAATTTATTCATAAAAGTTACAGTCTAACATGTTAAAGCATCGTATCCCAAGATAGTTGATACCGGATGTTGAGCAAGACAGTGGTTCGCTGGATATTGCTTCATATTTCCGTATGACCGTGAGAAAGGATAGCGTACCCAAGCGCTGGCAAGGATCGACACGTGTATTAGATGCTGACCAAGCAAGATATTTCAGCCAATGGGAACTTGAGGATTTGGCAAACCTGGAGGCCAAATCTTAATTCCAGGATGACCAACGTGCTCAGTTGATAAAGTCAGTTTCTCTAGGTAATCGGTTTTCCACAGTTTCAGAAGTCAGATATATTTGGAAACGTATTATAAAAATTGGTGGAAGAGATTTGCTAGTGTTTGAGCTGTGTTTTGTAAATATATCACAATAAGTATTGTGTCATCATATATGCCGAACTCTCTGATTGGTGGTTGGTTCAGACACCCGGGAACCCCAGCATTAATGGCGTCACCGAAGCCTCCTCAGTAACCTTAGCTGTGAAGAGCGTCACTCTGTGTTAAATACTTGGATAGTGCGGAAGCATCAACTCTGTAACTCTGTGTTAAATGCTTGGATAGTGCGGAAGCACAAACTTTGATTGGTGATCGTGATTAACGTGGTGTTATTCCAGTAATAGTAACTGGTTCTCATTGATACTTTAAATTGTGCAGTTGCAATATTTTACTGTACTTGAGTAAATGGAATAGTATAATTTTGGCAGAGTTTACTTTCAATTGATAAAGACGGTGTTTAGTGACCGCTGAGTAACAAGTGTAGTGGAAACGTGCTATTGTTTCACTATTCCGCGACGGGCGCGTTTCGCGATGAACTTACGTAGCGAACCGTGTGCTGCTTTTTAAACTGTATTTTTACCCTTTAAGTGAAGTGTGCAATATATATGTGAATCAGTGTGTTGAGCTGATCTTGTAAAGAGAAAGGGTATTTCGGCTCGGAGCATTAAGCAGCGAAGATATTATCAACTATAGTCTTCTGTGTTCCAGTGGATTATTTTCCAGCAAGATGATGGATACGCCTGCAGAGGAAGGAAGTGCATTCCCACATGTTAATGCTGTGATTAACTTGGTGTAGATCCCTAAATTAGTGGGGATGTAAGCTGCTATCCTGGTATCTCGAGAGTCGTCATG
Source organism: Anabrus simplex (assembly GCF_040414725.1). Lineage (NCBI taxonomy): Eukaryota > Metazoa > Arthropoda > Insecta > Orthoptera > Tettigoniidae > Anabrus > Anabrus simplex. The sequence continues at coordinate 139,607,780 of NC_090267.1, forward strand.
TAAAATACAATAAGGCGCATGTGTTATTTATGGCATGATATGTAAGTTATGTTAAGGTACTAGGGCAGTGTAGATAGAATTTTAATTTTCATGTAAAGTAAGCCTGACGGCATGTGTTTGTTTAATTTTGTTACTATGATAGATTCGGATACGAGAATAATGCATGTTTATTTTATTTTCATTTTGCTTTATGATTAGATGTTTGGGAAAATGAGGGATTGATAGGATCAGTTGTTGTTTATTTGTGTATGTTACTTAGCGTAGGATATTCCGAGTTTTCCTTAAATATATGCTAGAAGGGCTAATTTGACAGGTTCATTTTTATACAACGTTAAACACGTATTAGTTTATTTTATTTCGGTTATTCAGAGAGACAGGTATAGCTATTCTGCATGATGCATGGTTTTACAGAAGCTAATTGAAGGAGCTGCAGAACGTCGTTGTTAAAATAAGATCTTTGAAGTTAAGTTGGATTGTGTTTGCCTGATGGTCTGCCAAGGACACGAACTGCCTCTCATTATGTGGAAAGGCCAGTGGGATTCATGAGAAATAATGAGATAAAAATTGCATGCTGAATTATAATGTATTGGTGCAGGCTGATTGTATGCCTGACAAGATAAAGTGTATTGTGCAGATGTGTGTACCTGCCTAGTGTCTTCTGAGTGTATTGTGATCAGAATGGTCAGTGTTAATTCCAGACTATTGAGTCTGATGTTGTTAAATGGCCCAATCATGCTAAGAAGGAATGAATATACGTGAGTTTCCGTGTAGCCGATGAAAGGCGTTATCTCATGGCAAGCTGATTTCTGGCCTGTGTAAGTGTGAAGGAGACAGTATTTCCTTGTGGCGGCCTCGGGAGACAAAATCCAATCTTTAGCATAGTGGAGTTCAACATTTCTTTTCAGCCCGTAATCTACCCGGAAGTACATGACGGATGACCGCGCTGTTGAGCGCTCAAACGCAGCAGAAGGAGGCAATGTTGCCCATTGCTTTCTTCATGATATCAAGGGTTATTTATATGTTTTTCCCTTACAGGATGATATTTTACATTGTTATTTGTGATTGTATACCTTGTCTCGTTGTTTTAAAAGGGAACAGCCCGAGTGCTGAAGTATTGTTGGTTTATCTAGTTCTGTCTAGATCTGTTGCAGTGAACCGGGATTCACATTAGAAGCAGTGTAGCATTTAAGATTTTACTCGATATCCGATGTATATATATGTTTAGTTTGATTATTTGAATTGTTGTAAATATAGTGTAGGATATGCCCCTAGTATTTTGCATAACTTACATAGCGTCCATTGCGTCTTAATTATTTTTCTTTCCGTCGTAATTTTTCTTTATAATGTAACTTTTATTTTACGGAAATAGTTTGACGACTCTCGGGAGTAACTTAACTTTTGAAACCGTACCGTTGTGATGCGATAGTGTGAAACTCCATACGGAAATACCACATGTCAGTGTTTGCGTACACTTGTTGCCATACATTATAAACATTGGACTATAAGAAGAAACTCAGTTTTGATTTATATAAATGTTCTTTGTTGGACTTTTTTTATGTCAAATTTGGTATGATCATTCAATTAACGTTTCTAATTTCGACTTATTTCTAATACTTTGAGTTCATTTTTTTACAAATTATTATTTTTCTTGATTTAATTATTTTCATGTGATATGATCGGGGATATTTATTAATAAATCCATCTTACCCCCTATGATTGTTTCTCATTCGTGTTATACCTCCATTTCCTGTAATTGATTGCTATTTTAGTGTAGAACTTCGACTTTTTATCCTGTCCCAACCGACAACCAACCCACACTCTGCCCAACCCTGAGTTAGTCGGATGTTCATACAGGAATGGAGGCATCGTCCTAGAAGGTATTTACCCATGGGTACGGTGTAGTACAGGCACACAGTCCTTAAGATTTTACTTATTATAGAAAAGGAATCTGCTCCACGTACAACACCTTTTGGTCTATGTCCGCTGGACTTACCCTGCAAAACCGACCATTCATGATATCTCCCTTATTAATCTTTCTGTCGAAAAAATACACATGAAAAAAAAGTTTTAGAAATGGATTTCCAATAAATTTGGTCGATTTGCAGTCAGGTTGGTCATGTACTGTATATATTGTGGAAGAGTAAATTCACCATTTCGGTTCCCTATAAACCGCCAGTCCATTCCAGGAACAGGAAATGTTATTGACCACTAAAATCTACCTTTGGAAAGGTGGATGCTAAATATAAAGTTTGGTTCAAATATCTTCAATAGTTTTCAAGTTGTAAGAAATACGCTAACACGCGCCCGTTCTTAAGTTAAGTCCGGTTAATGATATCTACCTTATAAATCCTCTTACCGAAATGTTGCACATGAGAAAAAAGGTTTAAAAATTAATTTCCATTAAGGCACGTAGATTTCTATTAAGTTTGGTTGTGTATATCTTGTGGGAGTGCAAAATCACGGTTTCGGTTTCGTATAAACCCCCCAGTCATTTCATGGATGTAGAAAAATATTTGCCCTGAAACCTACCCAAGGACAGGAGGATTCTAAATATCAATTTTGGTGGAAATATATCCAGTAGTTTCCAAGTTATAGACAAACAGACAAACAGAAAAACAGACACCAAAGCTAAATATATGCAGATGGTCATTATTACACCTGAAACGGATAACTGTACAGAAATGTCGCCAAAATAGTCAATGACACACACACTCTAGAAGTCCAGACCTTTATTTCGAGAGTTACTGCTTTGAAACTCTGCGACATATCTGCAAACGGACCTCACCATCAGACGCCTCTTTCAGTGTTCTACATGGTTGGTCCCATGACATCTTCTCGTATCTCCTATATTTATGAGTTAGATTGAGTTAGAATCATTGGGTGTGAAATTTTGTACAGTTTTCGCATACTACCTTATATTTGTGATACTCATGTGACAGATAGAATCATAAAATTTGGCTATCACATTGCCACTGGTCATGCCAATGTACATGCCGAATGTCATGATTCTATCTTTCCTATGTTGTTGTTTGAGTCATCAGTCCATAGACTGGTTTGATGCAGCCCTCCATGCCACCCTATCCTGTGCTAACCTTTTCATTTCTACGTAGCTATTGCATCCTACATCTGCTCTAATCTGTTTGTCATATTCATACCTTGGTCTACCCCTACCGTTCTTGCCACCTACACTTCCTTCAAAAACCAACTGAACGAGTCCTGGGTGTCTTAAGATGTGTCCTATCATTCTATCTCTTCTTCTCGTCAAATTTAGCCAAATTGATCTCCTCTCACCAATTCGATTCAGTATCTCTTCATTCGTGATTCGATCTATCCATCTCACCTTCAGCATTCTTCTGTAACACCACATTTCAAAAGCTATTCTCTTTCTTTCTGAGCTAGTTATCGTCCATGTTTCACTTCCATACAATGCCACGCTCCACACAAAAGTCTTCAAAAACATCTTTCTAATTCCGATATCAATGTTTGAAGTGAGCAAATTTCTTTTCTTAAGAAAGCTCTTCCTTGCTTGTGCTAGTCTGCATTTTATGTCCTCCTTACTTCTGCCATCGTTGGTTATTTTACTACCCAAGTAACAATATTCATCTACTTCCTTTAAGACTTCGTTTCCTAATCTAATATTCCCTACATCACCTGCCTTCGTTCGACTGCACTCCATTACTTTTGTTTTGGACTTATTTATTTTCATCTTGTACTCCTTACCTAAGACTTCATCCATACCATTCAGCAACTTCTCGAGATCTTCTGCAGTCTCAGATAAAATAACAATATCATCGGCAAATCTCAAGGTTTTGATTTCCTCTCCTTGGACTGTGATTCCCTTTCCAAATTTCTCTTTGATTTCCTTTACTGCCTGTTCTATGTAAACATTGAAAAGGAGAGGGGACAAACTGCAGCCTTGCCTCACTCCTTTCTGGATTGCTGCTTCTTTTTCAAAGCCCTCGATTCTTATCACTGCAGACTGATTTTTATACAGGTTGTAGATAATTCTTCGTTCTCGGTATCTGATCCCTATCATCTTCAGAATCATAAATAGCCTGGTCCAATCAACATTATCGAATGCCTTTTCTAGATCTACGAATGCCATGTACGTGGGCTTGTCCTTCTTGATTCGATCCTCTAAGATCAGACGTAAAGTCAGGATTGCTTCACGTGTTCCTACATTTCTTCTGAAGCCAAATTGATCTTCCCCCAACTCAGCTTCAACTTTTTTTTCCATTCTTCTGTAAATAATACGTGTTAAAATTTTGCAGGCATGAGATACTAAACTAATAGTGCGGTAGTTTTCACACCTGTCAGCACCGGCTTTCTTGGGAATAGGTATAACAACATTCTGCTGAAAATCAGATGGGACTTCTCCTGTCTCATACATCTTGCACACTAAATGAAATAACCTTACCATGCTGGTTTCTCCTAAGGCAGTCAGTAATTCAGCGGGAATATCATCAATTCCAGGTGCCTTGTTCCTATTTAGGTCACTCACAGCTCTGTCAAACTCTGACCTCAAAATTGGGTCTCCCATTTCATCAGCATCAACAGCCTCTTCATGTTCCAAAACGAAATTATCTACATCGTTACCTTGATACAACTGTTGGATATGCTCCTGCCATCTTTCTGCTTTGTCTTCTTTCCCTAGAAGTGGCTTTCCATCTGAGCTCTTAATATTCATGCACCTAGATTTCCTTTCTCCAAAGGTTTCCTTGATTTTCCTGTATGCAGCATCTACCTTTCCCAGGACCATACAGCCTTCGACATCCTTGCACTTCTCCTTCAGCCATTCTTCCTTAGCTACCTTGCACTTTCTATCCACTTCATTCTTTAATCGCCTGTATTCTTTTCTGCCCTCTTCATTTCTAGCATTCTTGTATTTTCGTCGTTCATCAATCAGGTCTAGTATCTCCTGAGTTATCCACTGATTCTTAGTTGATCTTTTCTTCCTTCCTAACATTTCTTCAGCAGCCCTACTGACTTCATTTTTCATGACTCTCCACTCTTCCTCTACTGTGTTTCCTTCGGCCTTTTCATTTAGTCCTTGTGCAACATGTTCCTTGAAACAATCCATCACACTCTTTTCTTTCAACTTGTCTAGATCCCATCTTTTTGCATTCTTTCCTTTCTTCAATTTCTTCAATTTCAGCTGGCATTTCATGACCAACAAGTTGTGGTCAGAGTCCACGTCTGCTCCTGGGAAAGTTTTGCAATCCAACACCTGGTTTCTGAATCTCTGCCTAATCATAATGAAGTCTATTTGATACCTTCCAGTGTCTCCAGGTCTCGTCCACGTATACAGCCGTCGTTTGTGGTGTTTGAACCAAGTATTGGCGAGGACTAAATTATGGTCAGTGCAGAATTCAACCAGTCGACTTCCTCTTTCGTTCCTTTGTCCCAATCCAAATTCTCCTACTGTGCTACCTTCTCTTCCTTGGCCTACCACTGCGTTCCAGTCTCCCATCACAATTAGATTCTCGTCACCTTTGACATATTGTATTAAATCTTCTATCTCCTCATATATTCTTTCAATTTCTTCATCATCCGCTGAACTAGTAGGCATATAGACCTGCACTATTGTGGTGGGCATTGGTTTGGTGTCTATCTTGGCGACAATAATTCTTTCACTATGCTGGTAGTAGTAGCTTATCCGCTGCCCTATTTTCTTATTCATTATTAAACCAACTCCTGCATTACCCCTGTTTGATTTCGTGTTGATAATTCGGTAGTCGCCTGACCAAAAATCCTGTTCTTCCTGCCAACGTACTTCACTTATACCAACTACATCTAACTTTAGCCTATCCATCTCCCTTTTCAGATTCTCTAACCTACCACAACGATTCAAACTTCTAACATTCCACGCTCCGACTCGCAGAATGTCAGTATCCATCTTCCTGATGATCGCCCCCTCTCGTGTAGTCCCCACCCGGAGATCCGAATGGGGGACTAGTTTACCTCCGGAATATTTTACCCGGGAGGAAGCCATCATCAGTACATCATTCATACAGAGAGAGCTGCATGTCCTCGGGAGGTGGTTACGGCTGTAGTTTCCCGTTGCTTTCAGCCGTGTAGCAGTATCAACACAGCTAAGCCATGTTGAGTATTATTACAAGGCCGTATCAGTCAATCATCTAGGCTGCCGCCCTTGCAACTACCGAAAGGCTGCTACCCCCTTTTCGATGAACCATTCGTTAGTCTGGTCTCTCAACAGATACCCATCCGATATGGTTGCACCTGCGGTTCGGCTATCTGCATCATTGGGACACGCAAGCCTCCCCACCGCGGCAAGGTCACATGGTTCGCAGAGGAGGATCTTTCCTATAAGTGTGCCAAATTAATGTTAACATATACGTGTGAAATTACAAAATTAACTTGAAATATGAGAAATACAGCTCTAACGTGTAAGGAATAGAAATACGATAAAAAGTCATAGGACCAAAGTTGTAGATCTCTCCAAAATGAAAGGCGATTGTGCTTTTTGATTTGTGATAAGACTTACAGATTAACCAGCAATTATCCCGAAACGAAAGTGTGCACCGTCGTTAACATTGCATCCATATTTCGATATTTTCCGGGGCCGAAAGTTATACATTTGCATAGCTTAGAATATTTCCTCAAAGGAAAGAGTATCAAGCTTTCGGGATTAGCACTCGCATACATACGGTGTAATTAAGGAAGAAAATAATTCAGTAAAGAAAGTTGAAATTAATAGAAAATGGATTAAAACTGAGGACAGCCGGATGACGACAAATATGTAAATACCAAGTGAATGTATTGGAAAATCAAATGCCCCTCAAATTGTGCTGGTGTGAGTTATGGATATAAGAAAGAGGTAACAGAGGAGAAATTTAGGTGCAGGCATTCTTAGGTCAACAGATAAGATGACTAATGGTGTTATTACTTAAGCTATTCGAGGACGGTTATAAACTCCAACGATATTCCGCCAATATCCCGCAGAATGGTCGATTGACGGCCTCTCTTGCCTTCTACCCAAGGAACAACCATGAATTTATAGGTATGATGAGGAAAATGGCAATACGTTACTTCCCTGCTGGCAAGCAGTCAGAGACGTTGCCATGTTAACCTGTAGGTTCGTTGTCGCTCTGTCGGTCACACACGCAGAACATGATATCCGCAAAAAATAGTAAATTTCTCCGTCATTTGAATAGTAAGGTAAATTATGAACATAACGAAAGTTGTTTATAATGAAGAGACGTTTCACATACGGTCCACGGAGTTTAAAGGAAATCAATAGTATAAGAGAAAATGCCCCGTCTAATCAAAGATTTTAAAATGAAATGCATATAGAAACCTTCCTCGGGGTGTACTCCAAATATGAAGTTTGGTTGAAATCTATCCAGCCGTTTTGCCGTGATGGTAGAACAAACAAACAAACAAACAAACAAACAAACAAACAAACAAACAAACAAACAAACAAACAAACAAACAAACAGACACGAAAAGTAAAAACCACAATTCGGTCTTGAGTTGACCTAAAACGGATAAATATCTGAACAATTGGCAAAACAAACGAAATTTCAGACAGCGGACCCCCTACAACTTTATTTATAATAATATATTAATTAATAATTATTTATTAGTAATACAGATTATTATACATACATTCGGTTTTTAATTTCAGCGTTCAATCTGCAAGCCTGTGTGAATTTTTTGAACGCTTTCTTGTATCTATCTCTGTGGCCCATTTAGTTCCATACATCTTAGCATTAGAAAGCGAGTCTAATCATCGTCATATTGCTCTCCCTCAACTTCTCTTGTAATACAAATAAAATACTCGCGTTACGGTTGGGCCTAAAATAAATGGAATTATTAACTGAATATCAGGAATGTGGGCACCAGAGTTCACCTAAACTGAGCCCTCAAATGTTGATAGAGCATGATAATCCTCCCACCCGGTGCGTGTCTATAAAGCTGTGTACCGGTACATCTGTTTCGGGCCTTACCTAGCCCTCTTAAAATGATTAAACAGGTGGGAACTGCGCCTAGGTTTTCCACCTACTTGTCCACTGATTATAACTACCTATATTCTGACTTGTATCAGCGCATGAGCATTTGATCGGTACACAAAAACATGCACTTAAAAAAACTTTAACATTTGCTGGAAGACGCCCTATGTACAGCGAATAATTCTAGAACTAAAGCAGTGGGAAACGACAGCGAGGATTGCAATGCCATTTGTAATGAGCCTGATGACCAATAGTTACAGTGTATATACACGTAGCTCTTCACTGTTTTGTGTGTCGACACAAATTGCCGGCTCTCATCATCAACGCACGGTACCGCATACACTTTTGATACCGTAACTCTTTAACCACTGACACTAACACTTGGTTTTAGAAACACTTTCACTTGCACAAACATATGCTGTCGGTCTATGCCTTGAAACTAGGCCGTTGATTACCGAAATTCGCCATGAGATATCGAAGATCAAGTACATGTTCTAGATCAGTACACTAGCACGAGAGTTGTATAAGTATTGGTGAATTCTTCAAAAGTAAATTGTTATTTGTCTGTCCAATCATGAACGAGAGATTTCCCGCGTGATGGTACCTACGTGGCTGTTTACCGACCACACCCGAAGCTTTCACTTTTGGGTCCGTAGCTAGCTAAAGGGATGACTTCAGTATATCCATGTCTCAGACTTGGATTCTTCGTATGATTCACTAAAACTTTCCCTGATTGTATTTCCGAACCTGAAAATAGCTGTGTTTCTCCAAATGCATGTACAAAATAAACTACTAGTATCTAACATGGAGACCTTCCAGCTTCAAATATTTTAGATTAATACAATAATAATAATAATAATAATAATAATAATAATAATAATAATAATAATAATAATAATAATAATAATAATAATAATAATAATGGCATGTGGTCCCCGAAGAGCAGTTGTGCAGTTGTTTCAAGTTGATGCCGTGTGTGCGACCTGCGCGGCTGTGAGGATGGGGCCCTACCTAAGATGGATTTTATGCTGAAGATGGCATTTTTTCCCCGAGTCATAGGAATTAACGAATGGAAATTAAAATCCCGGACCCCGAAGGTAGAAGTTGAACAGGTAAATAGTGTAAATAAGTGTGTAGTGAAAGTAGATTTAATAGAACACTGTGACAGTGAGATATTTTAAGCAATGACATAGTCATATTTAATAAAGTAATTAATGGTAGTAGTAAGATAGACGTAAGAAGTGATCTATCAAGATATGTAAGTTAAGAAAGGGGAAAATTGGACGAATTCAGTTTGGGTGACAGGGTACTACTCAGGGTTCCATTTCCTTCATCAGCTGAGGCGGGAAATGTGTCTAAAGTCTTTCTTTTGTATCAGGGGTATTTCACCATTGTGAACCGTATCGGGGAGTTTGCACATTCCTTACTAGATCAGGAAGGGCATATTGTCGGTACTTATAATATCAGAAATTAAAAGAAGTACGTCACGTGAGAGTTGTTGAGATATTAATAAGATGATTGTCTTTTGTAAGAAGCTGGCATAAAAAACACTGTAACTTGTGAGTATTTGCGGGTGAATCAAGTGTCGTATTGGTGCACTGAACTCCAGTACATGGAAAAATAAGTGCTATATTGTTGTGAATTGTATGATAAGGAGAGAAAGGGACACTGAAGAGTCATCTATGATGACAATATCTGAGAAAAAGTTCTCATGTAAGTGATATATTATAAAATGTATTGATGTGCTAAAAAGTTGTATACTCATTTAAAACTGTATGTGTCAATCTTAGTGTTATATATTATGTTGTTCATAAATCAACTGATTCTTTATCCTTCGAATTATTTACGAGGGAGGCGAATTGTAACGGTTCGAATCCCGTTACAAATATTTCTCTGTATTATTATTATTATTATTATTATTATTATTACTATTGTTTGACTCAATTCTATAATCTGATTTCGCTATGTATTAATTATCGCTTGCTTTATTGTACTTAACGTATTGTATATATATATATATATGTGTGTGTGTGAATGTTAGCATTAAAATCATGTAGAGTGATTCTTACTGCCTAATTTCAGATATAGATATATTATTTGTGATACTACTTTTAAAACATTACAACGTATGGTGTAATACTGTCACAGTAACTGTCGAGTCATCGCTCTGCCATTGGTAAAGATTGTTGGTTTCAAGGATAATGTCGAGATAGAGGAGGAGACTAAGGCCAAAGAAGTAATAAAATTTACATATGATAACAATGACATTTACAATAAGATACAAAAGTTGAAAACTAGAAAAGCGGCTGGAATTGATCGGATTTCTGGGGATATACTAAAGACAATGGGTTGGAATATAGTACCATATCTGAAGTACTTATTTGATTATTGTTTGGTCGGAGGAGCTATACTAGATGAATGGAGAGTTGCTATAGTAGCCCCTGTGTATAAAGGAAAGGGTGATAGACATAAAGCTGAAAATTACAGGCCGGTAAGTTTGACATGCATTGTATGTAAGCTTTGGGAAGGCATTCTTTCTGATTATATTAGACATGTTTGTGAAATTAATAACTGGTTCGATAGAAGGCAATTAGGTTTTAGGAAAGATTATTCCACTGAAGCTCAACTTGTAGGATTCCAGCAAGATATAGCAGATATCTTGGATTCTGGAGGTGAAGTTTTGTCTGACCTTGTAATAGTTGAGAGGGGAGTTCCTCAGGGCAGTGTTATCGGACCTTTATGTTTTCTTATATATATATAAATGATATGAATAAAGGAGTGGAATCGGAGGTAAGGCTTTTTGCAAATAATGTTATTCTCTATAGAGTGATAAACAAGTTACAAGATTGTGAGCAACTGCAACGTGACCTCGAAAATGTTGTGAGATGGACAGCAGGCAATGGTATGTTGATAAACGGGGTTAAAAGTCAGGTTGTGAGTTTCACAAATAGGAAAAGTCCTCTCAGTTTTAATTACTGCGTTGATGGGGTGAAAGTTCCTTTGGGGGATCATTGTAAGTATCTAGGTGTTAATATAAGGAAAGATCTTCATTGGGGTAATCACATAAATGGGATTGTAAATAAAGGGTACCGATCTCTGCACATGGTTATGAGGGTGTTTAGGGGTTGTAGTAAGGATGTAAAGGAGAGGGCATATAAGTCTCTGGTAAGACCCCAAATAGAGTATGGTTCCAGTGTATGGGACCCTCACCAGGATTACCTGATTCAAGAACTGGACAAAATCCAAAGAAAAGCAGCTCGATTTGTTCTGAGTGATTTCCGACAAAAGAGTAGCGTTACAAAAATGTTGCAATGTTTGGGTTGGGAAGAATTGAGAGAAAGAAGAAGAGCTGCTCGACTAAGTGGTATGTTCCGAGCTGTCAGCGGAGAGATGGCGTGGAATGACATTAGTAGACGAATAAGTTTGAAAGGCGTTTATACAAGTAGGAAAGATCACAATATGAAGATAAAGTTGTAATTCAAGAGGACAAACTGGGGCAAATATTCATTTATAGGAAGGGGAGTTAGGGATTAGAATAACTTACCGAGGGAGATGTTCAATAAATTTCCAATTTCTTTGAAATCATTTCGGAAAAGGCTAGGAAAGCAACAGATAGGGAATCTGCCACCTGGGCGACTGCCCTAAATGCAGATCAGTATTGATTGATTGATTGATTGATTGATTGATTGATTGATTGATTGATTGATTGATTGATTGATTGATTGTATGCATTTAGCAATGAGATAATATTTAGGGAGTTCGTACTTTGCCTGAGGCTATTTCATCACAGTTTGTAACACTTTGGAGCGGGGTGGGAGTGAGATCATGTGTGTTTTTAGCTCCGACGTGGGTGTGACAACTTGTATATATATAGGGCTGTATCCTATAGCAGAGAATCAGTTGGTTTGAAGGAGAGTGAGGCAACAGTGAATTGGAGTCAATTGGAAGGAGACGTATGGTGAACAGTGAGATAGTCAGCCGTATGGAGAGTGAGGCCATAGTTGGTCAGTCCGTCAATTGAAGACAGAGCAGTGATATGGATACATAATCGTCAGTGACCAAATGGATTATATGTTCGGAGTGTGTTTCGTGTATCTGTTCGTTCGGGTTCTTATGTCAGTTCGGTGACAACCGAATATTGAGTCGTCGTAATGCAGACTAACAATCAAGACTAACAGTAAAGTTGATTGTGAAGTGTGAATATAATTTCAAGCCATGTTTTATATCGTTTGTGAAACTAAAAGGTTACATCACCAAATTAGGTTTGAGATACCTACAGCTGATACCAACTCAAAGGAATACGTCGTAATAAAACTCAAAGTGTTGAAGGTACTGTTAAGTGAACCAGTGAGGGATAAATTTCTTGTAGAACTTCTAAATGTCCGGTCAAGAGGATTTCAAATTAATGCCCAGAGTTTCTTTCAGTTATAATATCACACTTTTATATTAACTTTTGAATTATCGTAGCAGGTCTCACCCGTTAAAGTCAGCATTTAAAGAATAAATTGTTAAGTAACAAATACAATTTATTGTTTTATTTCAATGGTAGATTAGATAACCTCAAATTTTAGTGGGGAAACCATACTCCAATGTCCTTTTCCCAGAACCTATTTATGTTATGCTGTCAATGTAAGCTTATTACCTCCACCCTAGAGATATTGCCAACGGCCGTAGCCGAGTTAAAACACCGGATCCCGTGAGATCTCCGAAGTTAAGCAACATTGGGCGTGGTCAGGAGTTGGATGGGTTGCCACGCGCTGTTGGTGGGGGGTAAGGGAATGGAGGAGCGGAAAGGAACTGGCCACCCTACCGCACGTAAACTCCGGCTCAGGAACACCTCTGCGGATGTTCGGACCTGCCTTCGGGCAGAATAACCCTTACCTTACCTAGAGATATTCAAGATTCTCATTCTATTATCGTTACATTTATTTGTAGCTGGCGCCCATCAACAATTGTATGTGTAAGTAATCAGGTAAGTACTAAGTGTGAGTACATAGTTCGATGATTTAAAATATTCATGAAGTAAAATATTCATTCTGTTTCATTTTAATAAATCAATGATGAAGGACAAGACCTCAGTTTCATTTAGTGGTTCCAGCACGTATTTTCGCATTCCAGTTTCTTAGCAGTCTCGTTTCCGAAATAAGGCGGTTCCTAGTGCACCGTTTCCGAAGCGCCCCCCCTCTCACTTTCTTTTTTACAATTTGTTTCACGTTGCACCCACACAGATAGGACTTATTGCGACGATTGGATAGGAAAACCCTGGGAGTGGGAAGGAAGCAACCATGGCCTTAATTAAGATACAGTCCCAGCATTTGCCGGGTGTGAAAATGGGAAACCACAGAAAAATATTTTTAGGGATGCCGACAGTGGGGTTCGAACCCACTATCTCCCGGATGCAAGATCAGAGCTGCGCGCCCCTAACCGCACGGCGAACTCACTCGGTAAAAATAACTGAAGCCATATTTTCAAAAATCAATATCCCGGTTTCAAAAATCCAAAATTTAGAAAGAAAACTGATTCCAAACTTCAGATATTAAAACAGACCTATACACGATTTTTGTTTAATCCACTGTGTTCCAAGTTACCTTAGTTACATATTCAATTGTTAAAAATCTCAAGTGAAAAACTTCGACTTCAAATATTACATTGTCTGTGGCATCGAAAACTCATTCTAGCAACCAAAGAGGAAACATGCTGGTGATGGAGGGATATGTTTATCATAATTCACATGCGGGACTGCGGGGTTGGAGTATTGGCAATATATATATATATATATATATATATATATATATTGTTATTTGCTGTACGTCGCACCGACACAGGCTGGTTTTATGGTGACGATGGGAGAGGAAAGGCCTAGGAATGGGAAGGAAGCGGCCGTCGCCTTAATTAAGGTACAGCCCCAGCATTTGCCTTGTCTGAAAATGGGGAAACCACGGAAAACCATCTTCAGGGCTGCCGACAGTGGGGTTCGAACCCACTATCTCCCGGATGCGAGCTCACAGCTGTGTGTTCCTAACCGCACGGCCAACTCGCCCGGTGTATTGCGTAAACGAGTATACTCTTCGAGTAATCAGCACTGTGGGTGGTAGAAATGTTGCAGTCACAAAAGGCCCTTCCAAGCACAAACACCCTCCCAATAGAGAGGAGGTGGAACGTAAAATTATAAAAGACTGAAGCGGAAAGTAGATTATCCCGAGCACCGTCCATCCCAAATATTACGCACCGAAGTGCAACGTGTTCCGTCGGGGATGCTGGTAACCTTCCCAGAAAAATATAATTTTAATAAGGCGATGAGAAGGGAAGGACAACGCGACGCGAAGAAAAGCGTAAGTTAGGAGCGCAGTGCCCCAGCGTTACCCTATATAGTGATGGAAGCAGCACGAGGTTACAATACATAGAAAACATCGAACCAACAATCTAAGTGCGGGCTTCGACCACCATTTTCCATTGTTTTTTGGTAAAGAACACCTGAGCTTTTACTTCACCCAACAAGATAGTTTATTTTACAAGTTGCTTTACGTCGCACCGATGCAGATAGGTCTTATAGCGACAATGGGATAGAAAAGGGCTAGGAGTGGGAAGGAAGCGGCCGCGGCCTTAATACTCTTTTTGCTATTGGTTTTACGTCGCACCGACACATTCGCGGCCTTAATTAAGGTAGAGCATTTGCATAGTGTGAAAATGGGAAGCTACGGAAAACCATCCTCAGCTCTGCTGACAGTGGGGTTTGAACCCACTATCTCCCGAATGCAAGCACACAGCTACGCACCCATAACCGCACAGCCAACTCGCTCGGTAACAAGATCTAAAGAAGTAGTAGCAACACAGGAAAACCATTTTATGGAGTTACAAACTGGGAGGAGTGTGCAGATACAACTGAAAAAGACATGGCTTCGCGTACAAGCCACAATTCGGAAGACCATCCTTCAAAATTCCACGTACAAGGTACAAGGACGCCGCTTGAGGTGAGATTTCACTGGGTTCTTTAAATTAGAAATCATTTGAAAGGATATACATATTGTTTCATTTCTGAAGTATTATGTAATGCATGGAATGATGGTTTTCGGTACTGGCGAATTTGGGACAAGAGTTTCTTTTTAATTTAGGAAATTAGTCCTTCGGAATATGTGTGTTCGGAAGAGAGACCTTCCGGAATTCTTACTTTTCGGTAATTAAACAGTTCGGAAATTCATATCTGGAATACGATGGGGACATATTATTGCACTTAGAAAATTGACCGCTATGAAATCTAAAAAGTGATCTTTTCTCTGCAAGGTATTTTGCTCTGGAAAATCAAATTCTGTAAGCAATGTCTTCACATCATATATACTGGTTAGAATGGTAAACTTATTCAGGAGTTAATTTGAGGACAGAGGACTTGCTCCTGTTCGGAATTATAAAGGTGACAGACTTGCGCAACAGCAATGCTAATGTTTGTGGAGTTCATTACCAACTTACTGATAATTCACTCTTCCACTCAACATCAGTGAATTCCCGTAAGAGCTCAATCTACTAATTACCAAACTCGAAAAGGTCACTCAATGTTTCTCTGTAGAACTCTCTAGAACCAGAATACTTAAGATATCTACCGCCGTGAGAAAATGGAATGCAGAAATTTAGATCATATCTGCGTAGCATGTATCTTCGTCGATTTAACGGATCAAAGAGTCATCTGACAGTTCTCTACCAAGGGAAATATATCGTGGGGTGAATACCGATTGTGTGATCGACAAGGGTAATGAAGCAATACCTATTAGGAAATTCTCTTGAATAGGTTTATAATTTCGAGATTTTTACGTTCTAATTTTCAAACATGAGTTATGAGCCATCATTAAATCCGGCATCATACATAGAAGCGTTTTCTTAGCATAGTGGTCTGGATGCTTGCTCCATTATGTAAGTGTGGACATATTCGAGTCCCTATCATGCATTTTGTTCTTAATTCTTTGAAAATTATTTTACACCGTGCTGTTGTTTCTAACAGTACGTATTTGTTCAAACGTCCATTTAATAATTTATTTACACTTAAAAGTTGAGAACTAGGACAGAAGATATTTTATGGAAATAGACTCGACAAAGGTAAGAGGAAGGATCGATAGCGAAGCAAATGGAGCCAGCGGCATCACCTGTTATGCTGAACAGGGGCCTTGTGGGGGGAATGCGAAAATCGGAAAGGATGGACCAAGAAGAGGAAAAGAAACGGCCGTGGCCTTAAGTTAAATACCATCCCGGCATTTGCCTGGAGGAAAGCGAGAAACCACGAAAAACCACTTCGAGGATGGCTGAGGTGGGAATCGAACCTACCTCTACTCAGTCGATGTCCTGAGTCCGACTGGACCACGTTCCAGCCCTCGTACCACTTTTCAAATTTCGTGGCTGAGCCAGGAATCGAACCCAGGCCTCCGGGGGGGTGGCAGCTAGTCACGCTAACCACTACACCACAGAGGTGGACAAATATGAATTTTGTCTGTACGTAGGCCAGAATTAAAAGGAAATGATATTTATATGTCGGTCATGTCCAGAATAGGAAGGCAGTTTAAAATATCCATCATGTCTGTCTGTCCACTGTATGTATGTAAATATGTACCCAAATAAGAAGAAATCGACCGAACGAGTTGGCCGAGCGATTAGAGGTGCACAGCTGTGAGCTTGCATTCAGGAGATAGTGGGTTCGAACCCCCCTGTCGGCAGCCCTGAAAATGTTTTTCCGTGGTTTCCCATTTTTACACCAGTAAATGCTGGTCTTTATTGAGGCCACGGACACTTCCTTTCCTATCCCATCGTCACCATATACCTACTTGTGTCGGTACGACGCAAAACAATTTGTGTAAATGAGAAATCGGATAAAAATAATTAAAATTGATATTTAAGACCAGAGGAGAAATCACAACAAATTGCGCTATAAATAATGTTATTGATGGGTGAAACAGTAGTTTATGGGACGGTATAAAAATTAATTCTCAAATATTCACGTTAATATTGGTCCTATCGATAAATGCTAAATAACAAGATTTTTAGAAAGTAAAATTTCTGATCTTTTGCTTAAAAAAATTGATCCTAGGATGAACGCTAATGGAAATATTTGTTTCTTGCTTCCTACCTTTGTTCTTACCGAATATTTTTTGTTACAAAGAGAGGAGGAATAGTAAATTTTGATCTTCCATGCCTTATACAGTTGTATCGAATAAACTGTTTACCTATCCCGATTTGTTAACTGTATTGTTTGTGCAAGGGTGGGCGGTGAGCGTACGTCTACTTAATTTAACACGCCAAAAGGTACAGCCTATATCTGGTGAGGACTAGCTGGGGACGTGGAAGACTTCTGTCAGGCACTGCCACTTGTACCAGTTGAAACGTGAGCAGCAAACTTCAGTGAAGAAATCATCCTCGTGGCCACCGATTGAAAGACGTTTTCTTACAATCAACATGCATGTGCATTTTGGCGGTCAGAGTGAAGGGGAATTTAAAACTGGACAACTAAATTTGGAAGTTGAATATTACAGGGTGGCCCCGTGTGATGTCCCATTGAGATCCCGAGCGTTTTCAGAGCGGCTCAATCTGGCCACCGCATAGCCCCGATCTCAATCCCTGCGACTTCATCCTGTGGGGATATTTGAAGGAGACAATCTACCGCAATAAACCAGAAAATGTACAGCAATTGCAAGCGGCCATTGTGACTTTCTTCCGAGGCTTGAGTGAGGACTTGTGTCGTAAAAGTGATCGCGAACATGCAGGTTCGTCTCGAAGCTGTTGTAACACCGAAAAGGTGGACATATTGAACATGTCCTGCACACGGACTAACCATGCACATGTCAGTGAATGTTGTAAAGCCATTTTGTATTCAATATGTTGTATATTATTTTCTATAAACAATTTCCAGTGTATGACATTTCGTGCGCCACCCTGTAGCTAACATCGTTCAGCCTCAGGATGACTTAACTGATAGTGTTTTGTTTCCGAAGACAATATCCATGGCGATCGAAATGCGTGGCCTCGTGAACTGTCTATTTCGACTAGAAACACATAATAGGTCGTAGAAATAATTGAGGAAAACAAGTCGCAAATTCCTAGCAAATAAAGGAAATACCTCTCAGTTAATTCGGTCGTGAACAATGACCATGCAGGTCATTCTGCCGTTGATTTCCTAAACTGCATGTGTATACGTGGCCTGCCTGTACATGACATTACCTTAAAAGAACGCTCTTGAGAAACGTAAATGCTCTGGAATTGTACAATAGTACGAACAAGAATATCATTGAGGCCGATATTTTAACAGGTATTGGAATGGGTGAAACTGTACTTATGCCACGTGTTCCCCTAACTCTTAGCCGTTACCTCTTCAAATTTAAGTGACTACAGTTTCTCACAAAACCAGCGAGCTGGTCGCAAGTTTCGGGTTGCGTAGCTATGAGTTTGCATTGGGAAGTATATGGGTTCGAATTCCGTAGTCGGCAGCACTGAGAATGGTTTTCGCTTGTTTCTCATTTTCACACGATGCAAATACCGGAGCTGTACTTCAGCTAATGCCATGATCACTACCTTCCCAATTCCTGCCCTTCTACGGCACCATGTGTTAGTGCGATGTCAAGCGCTCATTACCACTGGGAGAGATTGGAACATTAGGATGTTTCTTGCACGGCCAATTGCCCAAGCAATCCCTGCCTCGATTCCCGAACGGGTAGGGAATTTCAACTTACATCAGTTAAATTCTCTGCACCGAGCGAGTTGGTCGTGCGATTGGGGTCGCACGGCTGTGAGCTTGCATTCGGGAGATAATGGGTTCGACTCCCACCGTTGGCAGCCATGTAGGTGGTTTTTCCGTGGTTTCCCATTTTCACATCAAGCAAATTCTTGGCTTGTACCATAATTAATGCCACGACCGCTACCTTCCCAATCCTAGCCATTTCCCATCCTTCCGTTACCGAGAACCTTCGATGTGTTAGTGCGACGTTAAACAATTAACGGAATTCTGGCTCACAGATGCACATGTCGCTCATACGGCGGCAAGTAGAAAGACCTGTACCAAGCCTCTCCGGAGGCCACATGCCATTTATTTTATTTATTATTTTTTGGCACAGACGATGATACCGAAAATATTGCCTATACTGAGGATCGCCTATGAATAAAGTTACTTAGTAGCACCGACAACGTATTTCACACCTTCTACACTGTTGTCACTTTTAGGTTAGTTTTCAGTGCGGTTAGGGGTGCGAAACTGTGAGCTTGCATCCGAGAGATAGTGGGTTTGGGCCCCACAGTCGGCAGCCCTGAAGATGGCTTTCCGTGGTTTCCCCTTTTTCACACCAGGCCTTAATTAAGGCCAAGGTAGCTTCCTCCCACTCCTAAGTCGTTCCTATCACATCCTTGCCATAAGACCTACCTGCGTCGAAACAACGTAAAACAAATTGTAATGAAAATAAAAAGTAGGTTGTTTTTCTCCATTTACCCGAACTACCTAGACGGCTGACATGTCTTACACGGATACAATACCTAGTACTGACAGTAACTCGCTACATTTCTTTTGCCCGTATACGAAATGTGTCAAAACTATGGCAGAATTTCAGGAATGGATTCCTCATATACAGAGATATAATAGGCTATTATAACGGTCGCAGGGTTTTGAGGTTACTAGAAATTGATCACGATGTATTCACAACGACAGCTAACCTCCAACTGAACCCCATCGTATAACAGAGTATGCGTAAGACGTCGCATATTTAGCACACATTTTTCGTTAAAACTAAGTTTCAGGTTTTGATTAATTTTTTTACAGGTGTTACTGTTGTGTGTGTCCTCCGCGCCTACAATCTCCGCAGCCCGCCCGACACATGGATGTTTCCAGAGACCACGAGGCAGACTGCAGTGCGCTGACGTGATCATCGGGGACGTCAGCCAGCGCTATAAAAGGAGCAACGTTTCTCGCCTCTCCAGGACTCATACAGTGTCCAACGACCAGACTACACCGCAAGTCAGACACGGAGGTATCCTCTTAAAAATGTGTTCTGAATAGGTGGACTGATTCCTGGCCGTGAGGTTTCACCTCTGGACATTGCCTCATTCATCCTGCATCCCGTAGCCACGTCGAGCACCCATCCAAGCATTCTGCTACTCACTCAAGTCCACTACAGTGCTCCGACTCCAATCATAGCATTCTGCTATATATGAACACTAGACGCAAGTTCCTTGCAAGTTATACGCCTCCTGTTAGCATTCTGCTAATACGAACTCTCTCTACAAGTTCCACTTGTTATTATGAATGACCGATAATTTGCGACTATCAAGAACATTCTCTCGTTTGAACAGATTGTCTCATCAAGACAAGATTGAATGTATATAGGAATCTCCATTTGTACCTGTGTAAATAATACTCAGGCCTTATATTAACATTAAACGTGTGCAACTCAACAAGCTTCAAGAAAAGTTTCCTTCTATTTCATGTATATATTGCATAAATATGTGTTGAAGCAATAAACTTTTATGTTGTGCCTTGTATACCAAGTTCCTTGTATACAACAGTCGCCTTTTTTAATCTCTCAATTGAGACATTAATAATAATCGGAATTGAAATACTCTCGGTGATATAAATGTCCGGCTCCATGGCTAAATGGTTAGCGTGCTGGACTTTGGTCACAGAAGTCCCGGGTTCAATTCCTGGCAGGGTCGGGAAAGTTAAGCATAATTGGTTAATTTCGCTGGCACGGGAGCTGGGTGTACGTGACGTCTTCATCATCATTTCATCCTCATCACGACGAGCAGGTCGCCTACGTGTGTCAAATGAAAGACCTGCATCCGGCGAGCCGAACTTGTCCTCGGACACTCCCGGCACTAAAAGCCATACGCCATTTTATTTCATTTCCCAAACACTAGAAGCGTCTTAAATTTTTTCTTTCCATGTACCCATTGTAGAGGAACGTAATTCTACGTTAAAAAGAGTGTGGATCAGGAAATGTGGCGGCCAAGAAATTAGTCCACCTCTACTTACTCAGTATCCAGGATAATAGGCATTAAGATGCCTGCGGGCAAAAAGACAGAAATTTGCGAAAGGACCATCATGCATGAAGTACAGCTGCTAGAGGTATGTCTTCTAAGTAATCAGGCAAGGTAGTACACAGGAAACCTATGTAGTTCTGTCGCCGAAGCCGGTCCGGAAGAACGCAGGGTCGCATCAAATTATCACCAAGAACTGGAGAGGGCAGGATATCAAGTGCAGAGGCCTAGAAGTAGGTCAGACCAACATCAAATTGATTCACGATGCAAGGATTTCACGCACTCAGTAAATGCAGGCTCGTAAAATTCTGAAATTGTGCATTTTCGGACCCTTCGTTGTAATATCCCCCTCCCCCAAATTATTTTTTTCCTTCTCTCCATATGAGGCATTCATTCTTGAAATTTTGCCCTTGAGTTTTGATACACCCTGTATACCTGCACTTTGTCATGTTAGAGCAGCAAATAAAAAAGCAATAGCTAACATATATCACGCCTGCAGTAAGAATAAAGGCTGCTTCTTTTAGAGGATGGCGATATGTTTACCTACCTTCTGTAATTACTGACTTGTTGATCTGATGTTAGAATCACATTGCTACCTCTGTTCTCCGAGGAATAAGCCGGATATTGCGTGGGACTGGTGGGCACTTCATTTCCCGTGTACTGGCTACCTTTTTTATTTTCTCTGTGCACGTATTTCTGCTGAATGCTTGTGGTAGTTGGTAACTTGGGACCGCGTTATGATTTACATAATGTAATTAAACATGACAAAAATATGTGAAGTGTTGGAACAAAATTAATGTTTTAAAAGTATTTTTACTACTGCCCACTACATCATTGTGCAAATATAATGGTATTAGAGAATAATATTGCATAGCGGAGAATACACAACTGTTGAATTACGTTGTTAGGCTACTCATTCCTTCTCATCTCAATAGACAAACAATTCTGTGGTGTGTGGATCTCAAAGAACAGAACTTCCTCACCCGAAATGCCGGTACAGCAATTATACGTTAAAGTTACGAAGTATTTCAGCGCGTGATTACACATCGGCTGTCTACTCAGGACGACGTAGAGCACATGACGTAGGCCCCGCCACTTCCGGCCAAGGTTGGAACACGTCACCCAGATCGCCTGATATAATATCCTATTGTATATTGTAACCGTACGACAGGGGCAGAGATTTCATTCCGCATTTGTTATTATTAACATTAATTGACCCGATTCATGTCCGACTCGTTGGCTGAATGGTCAGCGTACTGGCCTTCGGTTCAGAGGGTCCCGGGTTCGATCCGCGGCCGGGTCGGGGATTTTAACCTTAATTGGTTAATTCCAATGGCCCGGGGGCTGGGTGTTCGTGATGTCCCCAACATGCCTGCAACTCACACACCACACGTAACACTATCCTCCACCACAATAACACGCAGTTACCTATACATGGCAGATGCCGCCCACCCTAATCGCAGGGTCTGCCTTACAAGGGCTGCAATCAGCTAGTAATAGCCACACGAAATTATTATTATTATACCCGATTCATTAGATTTTATATTCCGATTTTCATAATTTAGACTGTAATATAAGTAGGCATCACGCATATTATGTCATTTAACCCTTAAATGCATAGCATTGCATATGTGCAAAGGAGAAAATACTTGGTTGTTATATCCGCTTTATGATTTTACAAAACGTGTCCATTTACTTCTGCCTTGCAAATGAACTTACTAGGGGTCGCTGGTGTAATTAAAATGAACAATCTTATATTTTATGACTTTTCTTGCTAATCAGCCGAAGTGGTGTAAACTTTACACAGTTAAGGTAAAACAAATAAAATCCTGTTTACCTCAGAGAATTCCTGAGCCAGGACATCCCTAAGACTGAAGAGTGGCAGTAACTACAGTAATCGTACAGCTTTGCATATACCGGCACGTAAAACATTCAGAAATCATAACATTTTGACTGATCCAAATAAATATATTAATTTTGACAAATATTTTCAAAAATAATTTTCCGGTAACAATCTATTATTTTTGGAATGAAAAGCCATCAAATTTAAAAGAAAAATTTAATTGTGCATTTAAGGGTTAATCATAGGATAAGGGAATTTTTTAAATAATTATTCTGTACATAAATAAGTCAGATTTGTTGATTTGAAATGGTCATTCTGTGACTTGTAACTGTGGCATGATATTTTCCAACCGAGGCTATGTTTAACCGAGGCTCTATTAGGCAAGTAAATTTTCCGCTGACACATCTATGTAGTCATCGTTTGTACGCGTGGGGAAGCTATTCAGACACATGACTACTTTTGTATAGTGCGTGGCAACGTGGTTTCTGTATTCGCTAGCTACCATGTGTCGGTGTGGAAGGGATGACGGAGTGGAACGGATCTGAGTGGTCATCACGAGTTTTTATAAGCCGATGCAAGGATAGTTGTGCCATCTAAGAGGTGTTCTAAGAGTGGTGGTCAGAGCTAAGAGGTGGTCTAAGAATCTTCGACGAGGTGTAAGGGTGTGTTCTGAGCTGAGTAGAGACTTTACTTGGCAGAGAGTGAAGCAGCAGGTGGAACTTCGCAATACAAGTTTATTTCAGTAGATTCACTAGAGATTTAGTGCCGTGGTCTGCAGGGGTATAGGAAATATATTTATACATATATATTGAATTTAACCGATGTATGCAGTTAACAGTCGTCATGGTACTTCGAATTTTTTATTTAATTTCACTATGTAATTCGCGAACTTTGTTCGAGAACTGAATCTAACGTAGATACATCTAACATCGCATAGACCTGTTGTATTTATTTCAACAGTCTCTATATTAGCTATCAGGGCATGTTTAACCAGATAGTATGCCTGAATATTACGGGTTTTTCAGTAAAGTTTTCCAATTTCTAACAATAAATATTGAGTGGACATAATCACGTTGGAGCTTACTACGCTCGGACATAGAATGTAGGTCAGCTCCAGGTTACATAAGAAGATAAGATAACAGCAGATGGCTTTCGACTTCAACCCAGTGGTTTATCCAGGAATTTCAAGTTCAATAGTGGTGTGTGCAGGTATCAGGTATCCCCCTGTGGGTGGGGCGGTTATAATAACACCAACGGTATCCCCTGCCTGTCGTAAGAGGCGAATAAAAGGGGCCTCAAGGGCTCTGAACTTTGGAGCATGCGTTGGCCACTACGGGGCCCTCAGCTGAGTCCTGGCATTGGTTCCACTTACTTGTGCCAGGCTCCTCACTTTCATCTATCCTATACGACCTCCCTTGGTCAACTCTTGTTCTTTTCATACCCCAACGGTATTACGGAAATAGAGGCCTAGGGAGTCTTTCATTTTCATGCCCTTCGTGGCCCTTGTCTTCCTTGGGCCGGTACCTTCATATTTCGAAGTGTCGGACCCTTTCCATTTTTTATCTGTGATTAGTGTTATATAGAGGATGGTTGTCTAGTTGTACTTCCTCTAACAATAATCATCACCACCACCAGACATCAGATAATTGCAGCATCAGACATGTTATGCATAAATAACATGTAAAAAAAACCGTGTGGCTATTTGTAGCCGACTGCAGCCCTTGTAATGCAGACCCTTCGATGAGGGTGGGCGGCATCTGCCATGTGTAGGTAACTGCGTGTTGACGTGGTGGAGGATAGTGTTATGTGTGGTGTGTGAGTTGCAGGTATGTTGGGGACAGCACAAACATCCAGCCCCCGGGCCACTGGAATTAAGCAATGAGGGTTAAAATCCCCGACCCGGGCGGGAATCGAACCCGGGACCCTCTGAACCGAAGGCCAGTACGCTGACCATTCAGCCACCGAGTCAAGAAGTATGTAATCAGCGGCGATATCATAGTTCAATTCAAGTTCATGCCAATAGCTTTCTTTATTTAGATCAATTTTTCTGTAGAATATATGTAACAACAAATCTCACTGGGTATTTGTAATAGTATTAAATGAAAGTACGGCAATGCTAGTTCATTGTGACGTGAACTATAGTCAAGAAATCCGTACCATGCTCTACTCCTGAAATTTTCAACATTCTGGGACACATACAGATTAATATGATTGAATTGTTAATAAGGACTGGTCGTTCTAGAGTTAGGATCTTACCTCCTGAGCTGGACAACGAGAACTTCGAGTCCTAATTACAGCGTCATCACTTCCGGCGCAGTTCCCAGTCCATTTGTACCGTCAGTATCTGAACATCGTTGTGTGCGTTAGTGCATTCATAAACTTGATACTGGGCTGTGACATTACTATCCATTTAATATTAATGTCGCCGGACGGAGTGGCTCACTCGGTTGAGGCGCTGGCTTTCTGACCCCTACTTGACAGGTTCGATCCTGGCTCAGTCCGGTGGTATTTGAAGGTGCTCAAATACGTCAGCCTCGTGTCGATAGATTTACTGGTACGTAAAAGAACTCCTGCAGGACAAATTTCTGGCACCTCGGCATCTCCAAAAACCGTAAAAGAGTAGTTAGTGGGACTTAAAGCCAATCATGTTGTAGACAATACTTTAAAAACGGGAAATTAAAACGTTATAAATCGAAATTGTAGAATCGCGATCAAAGTAGTCAATATTTTACCATTTTATGAAGAACGAAGTTGTTCGTTCATTATTATATTCATATATTTATATATAGCGTATATATGTTAATAAGCCCATTAAGACTGCGCAAAGTACTTAGAAGCGTACACTTGCCTTGCTTTGTGCCCATATTTCTTTCATTCTTTTACTGTGGCCTTCCTTTATGTCTTCAGACCAGGTTGTTCCAGTCTTCTTCTATGGTCGTTCCTCTTGGTCAATATGCCATTTGTAAATTTTGGATCTGAAGATTGCCCTGCTTCGGACATCTGCTGGTGTAATTCCTGCCTGTTTCTAATCGGTTTTGATTTCGCCAATCCATTTCATTGTGTCTCTTTTAGATTTACTCCTGTTTTTATAGAATTCGACTATTTGATTAGTAAGTCTGTCTGGATGCATTCTTTTAATATCTCCATGGAATCTTAACCTGCGTTTTCTAATGTCACTATGAATATTTGTGTATTGTTTGATTTTCTGTCTGCCTCTAAGTTGGTATTGTGCATTGGTTAGTTTTGGGACTAGAATTTTTCTTATGATTTTGCGTTCCTTTTTTCTCAATGATCCAATGTCTGATTTCCTGTTCAAAATTAGCATTTATTATTATTATTATTATTATTATTATTATTATTATTATTTTGAATAGACCTACTTGGGACCCCATTTGTTTAACAGTTTTGCTTTGACCTTTACCCAGTATTGTCGGATCTCCTCCTCATTCACCTCCTTTGTTTCCTTCAACCAGTGGGTATCTTCCTTTTTCACTGGTATTTCTTGAAAATCACGGACTTTCTTCAGGATGTGTCGGTCAGTTCCAGTTCCTTTTTATCTCTCTCAGTCTTCATCAGCCATGTGATAGAAAACTACGGGCATAGGAAACTTTTAAGAATTCTTCTCTCTCAGATTTTCAATCAAGTCTTACCTCGATGGTTATAGGGATTCCGAACTGATGACTTGTGTAGCGTTTCAGATTCATAGTTCGTGATAAGCATCGCTTGTTTTACGTGTTTCGAGTCAGTCAGAAGGTCAGTTCCAGCTTTTGAACTCTCGCGGAGAGGGCAGCTTTCTCTGACAAGTTGAGTTCAATCCAGTCCCCGACGAATTTCAATTTCTCCACCCCACGCTTCAGTTTACCCTGTTCTTGTGACATCCTACTCTTAGCCTCTCTGATGTTGGTGGAGTATAGTCTTCTCCAGTGATACGAGTTCCACTTTGGCCGCATTTCTTCTGAGGCAACTGATCTGGAACGCCGCTACCAGAAGCGAACAAGACCTCGGAGGAATATGTATGTTATCTACCCCATATTTGTGTTATTTCAACTGCATTGGATCATCTAAACAACCAGTAAAATGTGGACAGAAATTGTTGATTGTTGTTTTGACTGATCTGTGCTTTTCATTTTTCAGTCAATGTTGAATAAGAGATTACCATTAATTTGTTCCTAAAAGGGGGTATAGTGCGCATTGGTATCACCTAAATATCACTATAAAATTTGTCACAAATGAAACATAATAATTACTTTTACACATATCAAGTGAAAAATCCCTGGCAAATTAAGAAATACATGTTTTTTGGAGAATATTAATACGTACTTTACTACTTTACAAGTACATTTGGTGTTGCGCTCACAGTGACACACGTATGTCTTTTGTCTTACACTTAGAACAATTTCGTGTGTGATATCTGTGTTCACTGAAGTTCTTTGCTTTCGTTTCATTCTTCACTTGTCAATGACATCATTTCATGAATTGTATCGCGATATGCAATATTTAACAGGCGACAAAATGATATGGCCAATGTATATAAGAAAAATTCAGTGGACTAGTGATTTCGTTCGAACAGAAATAAAAATATTTATTGGTCCAGGGATCATGCTATTTTTCTTTTGACCTCCATTTTGCTGTTTGTACTGGCCAAAGATAATGAGAATCTACAGACATAGCACTCCCATTCCACGGTGCTAGCCCTGGACCTGAAGAAAATAACAAAAGACGGCACCAGCAGCGTAGTACGACATAAACCAGTCCTGTCTACAAGCCTTAAATATGTTTTCATATTTCTCAAATAACGACGGTATTTCTTAATTTGCCAGGGATTTTTCACTTGATATGTGTAAAAGCAATTATGTTCCATTTGTGACAAATTTTATAGTGATATTTGGGTGATACCTTTGCGCATCATACCCCCTAAAAGGGTTTTGTTCTGAAAAATATCATGATCTTACCATAACTTGTGCTCCAAATTAGGGCCGAGGCAGACAAGGATTTGTACGTAGATGAAAGAAATAGAACGAAACAAATAATTGTTGAATCCAAAAAGAAGTCGTGGGAAGACTTTGGTAACAACTTGGAAAGGCTAGGGCAAGCGGCAGAGAAACCTTTCTGGACAGTAATAAAGAATCTTAGGAAGGGAGGGAAAAAATGAACAGTGTTTTGAGTAATTCAAGTGAACTCATAATAGATCCCAGGGAATCACTGGAGAGGTGGAGGTAATATTTTGAACATCTTCTCAACGTAAAAGGAAATCTTTCTGGTGGTGTTGCAAACAGCCAAGCTCATGAGGAGGAGGAAAATGATGTTGGTGAAATTACGCTTGAGGAGGATGGTAAATAACTCCATTGTCATAAAGCAGCAGGAATAGATGAAATTAGACCTGAAATGGTAAAGTATAGTGGGAAGGCAGGGATGAAATGGCTTCATAGAATAGTAAGATTAGCATGGAGTGTTGGTAAAGTACCTTCAGATTGGACAAAAGCAGTAATTGCACCTGCTGTATCTATAAGCAAGGGAACAGGAAGGATCGCAACAACTATCGAGGTATCTCATTGATTAGTATACCAGGCAAAGTATTCACTGGTATCTTGGAAGGGAGGATGCGATCAGTCGTTGAGAGGAAGTTGGATGAAAACCAGTGTAGTTTCAGACCACAGAGAGGCTGTCAGGATCAGATTTTCAGTATGCGCCAGGTAATTGAAAAATGCTACGAGAGGAATAGGAAGTTGTGGTTATGCTTCGTAGATCTAGAGAAAGCATATGACAAGGTACCGAGGAAAAAGATGTTCACTATACTGGGGCACTGTGAAACTAAAGGTAGAATATTAAAATCAATCAAAGGCATTTATGTTAACAATTGGGCTTCAGCGAGAATTGATGGTAGAATGAGTTCTTGGTTCAGGGTACTTACGGGGGTTAGAGAAGGCTGTAATCTTTCACCTTTGTTGTTCGTAGTTTACATGGATTATCTGCTGAAAGGTATAAAGTGGCATTGAGGGATTCAGTTAGGTGGAAATGTAGTAGGCAGTCTGGTCTATGCTGACGACTTGGTATTAATGGCAGATTGTGCCGAAAGCCTGCAGCCTAATATCTTGGAACTTGAAAATAGGTGCAATGAGTATGGTATGAAAATTAACCTTTCGAAGACTAAATTGATGTCAGTGGGTAAGAAATTTAACAGAACTGAATGTCAGATTGGTGATACAAAGCTAGATCTGGTCGATAATTTCAAGTATTTAGGTTGTGCGTTCTCCCAGGATGGTAATATAGTAAGTGAAGGGTACAGGGAAAAAAGCAGGTAAGTCACTTTTATCATGAAACCCAGGAAACAGTTTTTTAATTTGAAAACGTAATAAGTGTTACCAAAACAAAGTAATTATTTGAATCAAAGTGCAATATTGAAGTCTCAGGTGTAGCGAACCAAGTAAAATGGTGCTTAGTGCCCTGAATGTCAAGAGTATCAAACAAAGCCAAATATTTCACTCATACACCACTTTCTTCAGGGAAAAAACCAGGTAACTCACCTGAAACAGAAAGAAAACCAGGCATGTCAGCCCCTATAATTTTGTGTGTAAGACTGTAAGACGATATAATTACTATTATTTTACTGGAATCCAATAATAATAATAATAATAATAATAATAATAATAATAATAATAATAATAATATAATAATGTTATTTGTTTTACGTCCCACTAACTACTTTTTAAGGTCTTTGGAGACGCCGAGGTGCCAGAATTTAGTCCCGCAGGAGTTCTTTTACGTGCCAGTAAATCTACCGACACGGGACTGTCGTATTTGAGCACCTTCAAATACCACCGGACTGAGCCAGGATCGAACCTGCCAAGTTGGGGTTAGAGGGCCAGCGCCTTAACCGTCTGAGCCACTCAGCCCGGCAATAATAATAATAATAATAATAATAATAATAATAATAATAATAATAATAATAATAATAATAATAATAAAGCCATGGTAACTCACAGTTTATCATTCATGTGCCAATCCCTGGAAAAAATTCACTGCTGGCTGACCACAAAATTTCATGAGGCTCATTATATCTTGGTACTTAGCTTTGGAAATACGAAGAGGACCTGAGGGCAATTGAAAGATTTGTTACACATTTTCCACGCAACTAGTTTTAACGGGGAATTTAAAGGAGAGAATTAGATAAATATATCAACAATTTTACCTAAATAGGCCAAAGAAGGTAGCTCAAATCCTCCATTCTTCCGTGTTGAAATACCTTTGGCAGCCTTTTTTATGATGCTGGATTCAGAAGAGCCATTATAAGAAGCTCGCCAGTGCAGTAGTCGAGGGTGGTTGGATGAGACCGCAAGTTCCCTGACGGGTTGGGTCTTAAACGGACATTTATGTACATATTTCTGATCTAAAAAATCTTTCCAAGCAAATAGCATTTCCTTGCAGACTTTCACCACAGTGAAGGGCGATGGTTTCAATCTTGAGTTTTCAGTCATGCTTATGAAGTCGTTTGGAGTTTCCATCCTTTTTTCCATACTCCACAGCCCAACGTCCTTATCAAATTCATTGTATGATTGACCTCGTTCTGGAAATATGATCTTCAAGTTTGTTAAGCCATGGATTAGATTATCAACAACATAGTGCATGAAGCGAAAAATGATGAAATTCTTGTTTTGCCCTCCAGGAGAGTCACAAAATACTTGAAGCTCTTCAACTTCATCATCAAGGTAGTTCATAATGAAATGAAAGACGAAGGAGGCAACCTCGTTGGGCCCTTTCTTCCCAATACCCTCATGGTACACATAGAAAACCGACTTGCCAGCAGAGAGAATGTGGATGTTGAATGAATACATTGATTGCTGACGCTTGTAGACATCGTTGGTACTTATATTATTGGAACATTTTTGGCGAAATCCATACAAATTGCTTCCATCTTCTTTGATTTCATAGATTTGTTTTTTGTATCTCTTTTACGTTGGTAGAATGATTCAGCCTTTTTTTGTGAAGAATATTCAAGGTTATCAGCTCTTTAATTTTTTTTAATCCTCTTCTGGGGACAGCGCTTTTAGTTTGGCTGAAAATTCGTCACAACGAATGCATGTGTCACTACGAGGGTATCCAAATGATATGTTACAAAGTATTGGAATAATAACTTGCACTAATAAACAGAATGCAAAAACACAACCGACTCACATGAGATACTCGCGGAAAATTTCAGCGATCACACTGTTCTCTATTGGGAGGCAGATGACTTGCCTGGTTTTTTCACTGTAACAGTTGAGTTACCTGCTTCTTTTCCTGTACGCCAAATCTTTGAAGGTAAATAAACCCATGACTAACCTGTTTCTTTGCCTGTTTCATATGTCTAACAGATAGTCCTTCCCATGGAGAATCCAATGGCACCTCAAACTAAATTTCGATTAAAAAGCGACTTACCTGGTATCTACCCTGTACCCTTCAAGTGAGATTGAATCAAGTTGTAGTAAAGCTAATGCAGTGAGCTCGCAGTTGCGATCAACAGTATTCTGTAAGAAGAAAGTCAGCTTCCAGACGAAACAAACTTTACGTCGGTCTGTTTTCAGACCAACTTTGCTTTACGGGAGCGAAAGCTGGGTTGACTCAGGATATCTTATTCATAAGTTAGAAGTAACAGACGTGAAAGTAGCGAGAATGATTGCTGGTAGAAACAGGTGGGAACAATGGCAGGAGGATACTCGGAATGAGGAGATAAAGGCTAATTTATTAATGAAATCGATGGATGAAGCTGTACGCATAAATCGGCTTCGATGGTGGTGTCATGTGAGGCAAATGGAGATGGATAGGTTACCTAGAAGAATAATGGTAACAGAAGTATAGGTAGACCAAGACGACGATGGTTAGACTCAGTTTCTAACGATTTAAAGACAAGAGGCATAGAACTAAATGAGGTCAAAGCACTAGTTGCAAATAGAGGATTGTGGCGACGTTTAGTAAATTCACAGAGGCTTGCATACTGAACGCTGAAAGGTATAATAGTCTATAATGATAACGTACAGTATGTATGTGTGTATGTACCATAACTTGTAATCCTAATTGGATACACTCCATGAACTGTTGGCGTGATTGAGCCTTAATTTATCGCTACGATTCTTCTCCCTTCTCACTATTTTTAAATGTATCGCAATGATTTTCCTAGTACTAAATAGCAAAACTTACATGTATCCTGTATTTGTGCCTGAGAAGTGGAAACTTTTGTTATTAAATCCATTATCCATAATTTTAAGATTAACCTCGGACCCTTACATCGTCACCACCGATGACGGACAGTTTGACTCGTTACCTTGAAATAAATAAAAACTGTGCACTTTATTTCATTGCGGCTTCAGGACATGAACATGTGTAATGTGCAACAAATAATTATAAGTATATGAGAGCACTGCAGCTTCAGGACATGAACATGTGTAATGTGCAACAAATAATTATAAGTATATGACAGCATTACGGCTTCAGGACATGAACATGTGTAATGTGCAACAAATAATTATAAGTATATGACAGCATTACGGCTTCAGGACATGAACATGTGTAATGTGCAACAAATAATTATAAGTATATGACAGCATTGCGGCTTCAGGACATGAACATGTGTAATGTGCAACAAATAATTATAAGTATATGAGAGCACTGCAGCTTCAGGACATGAACATGTGTAATGTGCAACAAATAATTATAAGTATATGACAGCACTGCAGCTTCAGGACATGAACATGTGTAATGTGCAACAAATAATTATAAGTATATGTCAGCACTGCAGCTTCAGGACATGAACATGTGTAATGCGCAACAAATAATTATAAGTATATGACAGCACTGCAGCTTCAGGACATGAACATGTGTAATGTGCAACAAATAATTATAAGTATATGACAGCACTGCGGCTTCAGGACATGAACATGTGTAATGTGCAACAAATAATTATAAGTATATGTCAGCACTGCAGCTTCAGGACATGAACATGTGTAATGCGCAACAAATAATTATAAGTATATGACAGCACTGCAGCTTCAGGACATGAACATATGTAATGTGCAACAAATAATTATAAATATATGACAGCACTGCAGCTTCAGGACATGAACATGTGTAATGTGCAACAAATAATTATAAGTATATGACAGCGTTGCGGCTTCAGGACATGAACATGTGTAATGTGCAACAAATAATTATAAGTATATGACAGCATTGCGGCTTCAGGACATGAACATGTGTAATGTGCAACAAATAATTATATGACAGCACTGCAGCTTCAGGACATGAACATGTGTAATGTGCAACAAATAATTATAAGTATATGACAGCACTGCGGCTTCAGGACATGAACATGTGTAATGTAGCAACAAATAATTATATGACAGCACTGCAGCTTCAGGACATGAACATGTGTAATGTGCAACAAATAATTATAAGTATATGACAGCACTGCAGCTTCAGGACATGAACATGTGTAATGTGCAACAAATAATTATAAGTATATGACAGCGTTGCGGCTTCAGGACATGAACATGTGTAATGTGCAACAAATAATTATAAGTATATGACAGCATTGCGGCTTCAGGACATGAACATGTGTAATGTGCAACAAATAATTATAAGTATATGACAGCATTGCAGCTTCAGGTAATATGCATGTATACGTTTTATGAAAACCTCCTACGTACAAGAAGCAAACGTTTATACACTGGAAAATATTGTAATGTATGTCAGCAAAGGGAGAAGTCTTTCATAATTAAATACTACCTGGGTTACAGATATAAAATTTTCAACATTTTTAAAAATAGGGTATGTTTACTAATCTCCCAACCACACTGTTTATTTTAGCTACTAAGTTCGCCGATTAAAAAACCCATAATAACATAATTATTGTTATCTGTAGTTGGTTGACCTGATGAAACTTAATAGCTAAAAGCATGATTGTTTTGCGTTACTGATGAACGCTACAAAAACCATTTTGAAGCGATTTTGAAATATCCTAATGAATTACATGATTCTGGTTAAGAAATTAGTGATTTTGTTTTCGCGAATTACAGCGAATTAAAGCTACCAGTCCAGTTTAAAGTGAAATTTACTTATTTTGTGATAACTGTGAACAGGCAACGAAATTCATGGAAAATGAAATTGTATTCCAATATCACATGTGTGAAGGGAAACAGAAGACAGAATAAGGATTTCTCATTTCGAGGAAAGTATCTCTTCGTATTAATATTCTACAAAATCCTTTAATGGTGTGGCCATATAGGGTGCAAGCTATGACCATGTAGAGTGAAAGGGTAATTTGTCATATAATCTTGACTACGGCTATATTAGAGTTCTAACCAGGATTATATAAGGAGTAATGAATAATCGTCAATATTGATTCTCTTTATTTTATCTTTTTCATAAACAATTCAGTCCGCCTCCGTAGCGTAACGGTTGGTGTTATTCACTGACGTCCTCGGGGATCCGGGTTCGATTCCCGGTACTGCCAGAAATTTAAGAATGGCAGGAGGGCTGGTATGTGGTTCAAATGGTACATGCAGCTCACCTCCATTGGGATATGTCTGAAAAGAGTTGCACCACCTCGGTATGAGGATACGAGTTTACTTTTATAAATAATTAATAAATGTCATGAATTAAATTTTTTAAATAACTTTACGAAAGGATTAAAGCGAAATTAAAGAGATGGGGTCAGCCCTATTTCGCGAAGTAACGCTAAATATTATCTCCTTTTCGTGAAATCGAGCATAAATTAATGCTCAAAAGTCATGGATGGCTTTAATAATGGCAAAACCGAGCTCGATAGCTGCAGTCGCTTAAGTGCGGCCAGTATCCAGTAATCGGGAGATAATGGGTTCGAGCCCCACTGTCGGCAGCCCTGAAGATGGTTTTCCGTGGTTTCCCACTTTCACAACAGGCAAATGCCTGGGCTGTACCTTAATTAAGGCCACGGTCGCTTCCTTCCAATTTCCAGGTCTTTCCTATCTCATAGTCGCCGTAAAACATATCTGTGTCGGTGCGACGTAAAGCAAATAGCAAAAAAAGAATTTTTAAAAAAATGGCAAAAGGAAGAAGAAGGTGTCTCGAAATAGAAATCGTTTCGTACAATAAATGATGTTAATACTTTTATGTCCCACTAACTACTTTTTGTGGTACCCGAAGACACTGAATAGCCAGAATTCTGTCCTTCAGGAGCTCGTCTAGTAAAGAAAGGGAAGGTCATCTCCGTACAGGCCATGAAGGTCCTTGGAGGGGTGGAAGGTAATGGCTTTCAGTATCCGCAACCTCGCCACTTGGTAGGGTACAGTACAGTAGTTAGCTCTACGCCCGGCCGCCTTCCCAAGAATTAATGTGGTAGTAATTTTTGGTGAACGCTGAGTGAACCTCAGGGCAATGTGCACCTCTAGAAGTGGAAATTTCGTTTTTAAAAAACATTCGACTTCCTTACGGGGAATCGAAACCTACGTCCTTTCAGGTGAGCCGAGCCGCCCTTACCACCTGGGGCAGGCAGCCCTTCAGGAGCTCGTTTACTTTCCGGTATATCAACCGACATGAGGTTGGCGCCTTCAAATACCACGAGACTGAGCTTGAGTCGAATCCGAGAGGTTGAGGTCAGAAGGTCAGCATTTTATCGTCTGAGCAATTAAGATCGGCAAGCTACCCAGCCCCCCCCCCCTCCTACACACACACATACGGTACACTGAACGTTCTCTAATTACTACAGAAAGTGCGCCAGGTACTTTTGAACGATTACCATTAAAGTAAAACTGATCAACTTCATATGTGGGTGCCAAGTTGTATCCTCTTGTTTCGTCGAGTGGAGCTCAGCAGACTTAAAATATTGAGCCGATTTGCCTTCATTGCGTGTGACCAGTGCAAATACGATAATCCGATTTATTTTTCCAACAGTCACTACATTGGCCCTCATATTTCATGGGCCACGTGTGCGCTGACATTTGATATTTATGACAACAACTACTGAAATTGCCTGCGTATTTCACCACGAGCTCCTACCTGACCTGCAGTTATTTTTCAACTACATCAGCTTTCAGCTTCATTAGGTAAGCCAGAGGTTGAATTCACAGTAGACAGGGCGTGTGGTAATTATCCGCACCCGTGAAACTGTTCTCCTTTCAAAGACAAACCTGTGCAAAGAGACATTCAAGCTACACATATAATGTACTACACATATTGTTTTTAGTAATCTGACTTCAATCATAAGTGATAAAAATTAACCCAATAGCAACAATAAATGATAAATTGTGAGGGTTGATCAAATGAAAACGTAATATTTTTAAAATTAATTTCCGAAGTTATAAAAGCACTTGACCGACTGTTTCACCAAATAGTGAATACTCTATTCATAGAACCCTTTGGCTGAGATTAGAAATAGTTGCTAACATGAAAAAAAAAATGAAAAGGCGTGTGGCTTTGGTAGTGTCCGGGCACATGTTCGGCTCGCCAGGTGCAGGTCGTTCGATTTGACTCCTGCAGGTGACGTGCGGATCGTGAAGAGGATGAAGTGATGATGAAGAAAACACATACACCCAGCCCCCGTACCAGCGAAATTAACCAATGATGGTTAAAACTCCCGACCCTGCCGTGAACCGAATCCGGGACCCCTGTGGGCAAAGGCCAGCACGCTAACCATTCGGCCATGGAGCCGGACAATTGCGAACAATGTCTGACTAGAAGCTCCGGCAATTTAGTATTGTTTTCAACAGACTAAATGTATCGAAGTCAAATTGTGATAGATCAGGGTTATACGGTGGATTGTCAGTTGAAAAAGGCATTAAAGGATCGGCGCTTCTACCCGGACAGTAAATTCATGGATAATCTTCGCAAATAGTTCTTATTTCAGGCAAATAGTTCTACGAGAAGAGTATTCAGCGCTCGGTGAACAAGACCTACGCACAAGGTTCGTCAAGCGCAAATGTTACGGTGCACAACTGTTGCGTCCACTCCCGCGGTAAAATCATCAAATGTTACCTGCCAACAATATTGGAAATTAAGTGACAATGTATTGACCAAATTAAAGCAAACGAATAAAATTCTCTTCATTTTACTACAGACATTCGTTGTATTATAGCGTGAAATAATATTACAGGTTATCCTTTGGAACTCAACCTGAGGAATTTTGACAATTTCACAACACACTGCATCTTTTAGTTCTTCTATTGTGTGTACCTTGTGCTTTAAAATACACTCACGAGAAAAAGCCAGCCGATGGGGACTATGCTAATTGTTCGTTCCTCGTTTGTCTGTCGTGCAAAAAACTAAACTCCTTCAGAGTCAAATCAGTAGAAAGGTCGGTATTCATTGTTTATTGAAAGGAAATCATTCTTTGTTGCACTACAATAATAATGATTGCAATTTCGTGTGGCTATTTCTAACCTGGTGCAACTCTTGTTAGGCAGACCCTCCGACGAGAATGGGCGGTGTCTGCCGTGTATAGGATACTGCATGTTACTGTGTGTGAGTTACAGGGATGTTAGAGACAACAGAAACACCCAGTCCCCGGGCAAATTAATCATTTAAGGTTAAAATCTCCGACCCAGCCCGCAATTGAAACCAGGGCCCTCCGAACCGAAGACCGGGATTATAGCCTCAGTCGTCTGCTTAGAAACTCATTTCTTTGGTCAGTGGTAAAACGTCCCTCCAATTTTCAGTACCGATGGATAGGAAAAGGGTAGGAAGGGGAATAAACCGTCCGTGACTTCATTTAAGCATGTGCTTGTTGTAAACATGGGAGACTATGAAAGGTCGACCAGACCAGACCGTCTACTCACCGAGTCAAAAGCTTTCTCTAAGTTGTTTTCCGTAATGCACAGTTTGCCTCTTATCTTCTTCATGCATTTATCCATTATTGTTTTAACAACTATTATGTTATCAGTTGTACTCATTCCTTTTCTAAATTCTGATTGGAGTCTCGATAGGATTGAGCACCCCTCTGCGCAATTCATTAGTCTCCAGGTCCATTTTCGTCATTTTCTCCCAGCTATTCAATCTTCTTAGGTTTCTCCCTAATATTAGACAAAGGGCCAATGACCTAGATGTTAGGCCCCTATAAACAACAAGCATCCACATCACTATTAGACAACACAGCATGTTCCAGTACGTTACAGTACGGGTTATATCTCCCTCCACCCTGTCTGATACACAACCAAGTCATCAGCATAAATGAAACTGCTCACAAGATTCTTATCCTCTGGATCCACCAGTTTATTTCAGTGTACGATTAATATAATCTATGAATGTTAACTCAGCCCAAAGTCTGACTAGATCACTGACAGCTCCATCATTATATACAGCCCAGGTATCGCCGAAGGGGCGTATTAGGGAAATGATGAATGACGTTGTTACCCGTTGCTTTCTCTGCTGGGCCGTAAGTTGCTATTGTGTATGTCCTTCTTACAAGCTCGCTGAAATCTACACACAAACCGATCTTTTGAGTAACAAGTTATCATAATCTCAGCCTTCCATATTGCTACTCAAGGAGGTGGATGAGACAGGTCAGTGAACGTAACACATAGCACAGTGTACTGGAAATACTATGCCTCATCAGAAATAGACCTGGCCTTAAACACAAACTTTCACCTTAAAAACAT
Source organism: Anabrus simplex (assembly GCF_040414725.1). Taxonomy (NCBI): domain Eukaryota; kingdom Metazoa; phylum Arthropoda; class Insecta; order Orthoptera; family Tettigoniidae; genus Anabrus; species Anabrus simplex. The sequence goes on from NC_090267.1 coordinate 139,646,188, forward strand.
TCCAATACAGACGGTATTTTAACTGACAACGCACAGAAATATTGGACAATTTATAAATATATTGTGCATTGCCATCTTTGTTTGATGAACAGACTAAGACTGTTATCAAAACTAGTCTTGTCAGTCACTGAATTTGCCTCTCATTCATCAGGGGCTGTTAACTGAATTGTTCTTCTTTCCTCGACTAACATATTAACTCTCGTATTATAAAATGTGTCCTTTTACTTCAATATTAGTGTGCAGTAATATAGACTACGTCCGGCTCCATGGCTAAATGGTTAGCATGCTGGCCTTTGGACACAGGGGTCCCGGGTTCGATTCCCGGCAGGGTCGGGAATTTTAACCATAATTGGTTAATTTCGCTGGCACGGGGGCTGGGTGTGTGTGTCGTCTTCATCATCATTTCATCCTCATCTCGACGCGCAGGTCGCCTACGGAAGTCAAATCAAAAGACCTGCATCTAGCGAGCCGAACTTGTCCTCGAACAGTCCCGGCACTAAAAGCCACACGCCATTTCAATATAGAATGTTAATATCAAAATACTTTCTTACGAGCAAGGTTTGAGAATTATACAGACTTTACTAAAGGTCAATGCAATATTAATTAGGATTGAATCCAAACATAAATTCTAAATAACAATACTCAAACTTACATTCGCAATCAGTACAGTTTTGCTTCATCCTCTGTGGATCCGTGGTAGAGTGTCGGCCTCCGGATCCCAAGATAGCGGGTTCAAACCCGGCAGAGGTAGTCGGATTTTTGAAGGGCGGAAAAAAGTCCAATCGACACTCCATGTCGTACGATGTCGGCATGTAAAAGATCTCTGGTGATACATTTGGTATTTACCCGACAAAATTAATTAAATCTCAGCCATAGACGCCCAAGAGAGATCCGGTTTACTCTAGGTCCGCTAGATGGCAGACAGAGTAAACCGGAACGTCGAAATTGACGAGCAGACAGCCAGATGGCGTCAAATCGAAATGTCTGCAAACGGTAGCTGAGGCCATACGATTATTATTATTATTATTATTATTATTATTATTATTATCCTCAAAATATTGCTTCCAGTAGGCCTGTCTACAATAGGACATGATGTCCACGTATGAGTATACGTAAAAATGGGAGACTCCCTGCTAGCACATCTACTGTACTTACAATACCAAGAGAAGTAGGATGGGAAACATGAAATTGAGGAAAATGGCATATGTAAGCTGAAGCAAGGGCACTATGATCCCGAACACTACCTAACCCCAAACCTATATGAGAACATTTGATGAATCGTTACATATAATTCATTCCTTACGACAAGCTGGGGTACAGTGGATGATGCTATTCCCAACGAACCAACTACTAATAACACGAAATAGGCCTTCTGTGCCCGAGGTGGGGTCCAGTGGTATTTCAGTGTGTTCATACACACCTGTTTTGTGTCGGAAGATTTAGCGGCATGCAAAAGCACTCCTGCGAGACAAAATTCCAGCACCTCACAGTCTTCCAAAACCGTATCAGTAGTTAGTGGGACGAAAGATTAACAAAATTATTATTACACTGCAATATAAACATACTACCATGATGTTACAATATATTCTAAAATAGTCTTCTCTTTATACTTCTTTAGCGTTTGTCCCGCCTGGTGACAGGGTCCGCCGTGTGGATTCGTTGTCAACATTTAGTTAGATCTCGGGCCATGTCTGGATGGAGATTTATAGCATTCAGGTCGTTGTGCATTGTATCGGCCCATCCCTATCTTGGTCGTTCCTTGGACCTGTTTTCAGTGATTTCCGAAGTATACACTGACATTGCCAATGTGTTGTTCTCCGCACGCAACACGTGCTAAACCAGCGCAGACGGCTTTCCTGCTTTTTTTTCTGGATCGGTGCAACGTTAAAATGTTTTCTAGTAACATCGTTTGAAATGTGATCCAGTCTAGTGATGCCAGCTGTCCACGTTAGTATCCTTGTCTCTATGACGCTTAGTCGGCGTTCTACCTCCATTGTAGCTGGCCAACACTCGGTGCCGCAGAGAGCGACAAGGACGGATAACAGTCCGGTAGATCTTAGATTTCAAATGGTCCTTCATCCGACGGTCGCAGGTGACGTCTGTTGTCATTCACCACTTCAGGCAGGCTGCGTGTATCCTTATGTCGACATGATATTCTAGAAGACAATATTGTTGTAGTTACATTTTTTTTTTTTTTTTTTTTGCTATTTGCTTTACGTCGCACCGACACAGAGAGGTCTTATGGCGACGATGGGACAGGAAAGTAGTAGGAATGGGAAGGAGGTACAGCCCCGGCATTTGCATGGCATGAAAAAGGGAAACCACGGAAAAAACATCTTCAGGGCTGCCGACAGTGGGATTCCAACCCAATATCTCCCGGATGCGAGCTCACAGCTGCGCGCCCCTAACCGCACGGCCAGCTCGCCCGGTACATTTTTTATAAGATAGCGTTTAAATAATATAAACGACGACTCCACATATTTAACAGATAGTGCCGTTGATTTTATATTGAGAAATACAAAGTTTAAATACTCCAGGGTACCTTACAACATACCGAGTCAGGTTAAAACTGTTCTAAATATCGTTAGAAAGAAAGAAACAAAACACACACACACATCACATAAGCTTAGTGCTAGTAGTATAGTAGTATAGTTTCACTGAAATATACCAACATAATCTGTTTCCTAGGAGTGGCGTTGTGATTATTGTCCATCGTCAGTGTTTAGTAATGGCAGTATTTTTGTAACCTCCCATTTTTCCACTAGCTTCGACGTAATTAAGAGGGATTATCTTTGGTGATCGTTCGACAGGGGCAGTTTCAACAGGTGTCATGGGGAATGAGAGAGGAAATTCGAGTTAAATACACCTTTACAGTATTTCAACACGTCAGTGATGATCTGTGCTAGGCGAGTCCAAAATTTGTCGGATCCGTCTCTCGTCTCTGGACCGTATGCTTGAGGATATTTTTTACACAGGCAGTTCCTCAGTTTACTGTATCTACTCAGAACAGATACGATTCTGAATGCTAAAATAATTAGCAAAAGATTCAAAAAATTTGCTTACTAGTGGTTTAACATCGCACTCACTTTTAAAGCTTTTCAGCGACCTGGGGTATGAAAGCGATGCGTTGCCATGATTAAGGTACAGTGTAGTGTGGAAATAGGTGTAGTTAAACCCATCATCTCCCGAATCCACATTTACAGCTACACGACTCGAATCACGCAACTAACATGCTCAATAACTTCTAAAATGTATAGAATTTTCCGTTAATGGCACTATCTATTATCATTTCCATACACTCTAGCTGATGAGGTGAATGTGGACTTGTATGATCGATGCACGCCCTAGTATATGCTAATTAACTACTAATTAATTATTTAATGAATTTCGTGAACTATTAACTATTTCATTAATTTAATGAATTCCATGCCGTATATATGCTGACGGTGATGGAGACCGATAAACCCCCACTTGTTGACTATGCAGGAATTCCAACGGTGAGCATCTCACAATGAACGCTTCACACTCAGAGCTGTTATTGGATAGCATTATCACTGTTCAAAAGGACGTAAGACATCATCTCTCAGATATACTGCATGTGATAACTCCTGGAGAACATTTCGTGCCAGATAAGCACACATTGCAAGAAGAGTACGATGTTCACTGATGCCTTTATTTTCGGAACTCTGCTTGGGCCGGTGACTGCTAAAGAAAACAAATTAATTTATGGATAATACGTGCGACGATAGAGTTCAGTATCTCACTGCAGAGAGAAGGATCACACCACAGGTAGCACTTCATCGGGTGATGTAATTAGCGCTACCATCTTGAGGTACTGGAGCCTCCGTGGCTCAGACGGCAGCGCGTCGGCCTCTCACCGCTGGATACCGTGGTTCAAATCCCGGTCAGTCCATGTGAGATTTGTGCTGGACAAAGCGTAGGCGGGACAGGTTTTTCTCCGGGTACTCCGGTTTTCCCTGTCGTCTTTCATTCCAGCAACACTCTCCACTATCATTTCATAGCATCCATTACTCATTAATATAAATCACTTTGGGAGTGGCGACCCCATCGTAATAACAGCCTATATCTGATTCATTCATTACATCCCTGACCCGGTCAAAGACTGGAAAACAGGTTGTAGGTTTTCATTTTTTTTCATTTTCATCTTGAGGTACTAAAATCACCATGCCGTGCTGCTAACAATTAGTGTAGCTCCGAACTCCGGCGCGGTAGCACATCTTGTAAGGCGTTTGACGCATCTCCCAAGGACGCACCATGCCCTGTAGAGATGAAAGGATACGTATAATGGTTTAAATTGATACGTGTACAGTGAAGGGTGCCAAATAACCCCCCTTTCAGAGATATTTACGATAGTTGTAAATGGTGCATCAAGTAGGCATTATCGTACGAAACGATGTGCCAGTGCCTCACGACATCTCAGTGTTTAGGTGCGAGAATCGTATTTTACGGACTGAACTTCGAAAACCGTTGAGCACGAAAGTTTTTGTATATAATTACTGTATTTACTCTTTTTTATATGTTTTTGTTTCACAATTAATACTCCTCAAGTTTATTTTATAATGGCCGTTTTATTATTCTTGCCGTTAAATGCACGTTCTTTTTCTTTTTATTCTTCTTCTTCTACTTCCTCTTCCTCCGCTTTCCCACACCATGGCGGTTTGCGGGTATTAACTGTGTCGAACATGTGGACTTGACCCTGTTTTACGACCCGAAGCCTTTGCTGGCACCAACCTAATGTGGAGAGATTTATTCACTATTGCGTGGTAGTGTGGTGTGTTGAGTATGTCAGGACGGACCGAAACACTCATTCCTCCAGTCGGGAATCGAATCCGGCACGAATTAAGTTACGACAAACCTTCACACACGATAGTTCAGTGGTGCTATACATTTTTATTTGGAATTTGATGCAATACTGTACTTTTTCGAGGTTTGATTGATGGTGTAATAAGAATGAAGAGCTAGGGTGATGAACGACGAGGATCTGGAAGGTATTTGAAGCCGATTGGTTACGACGGGTTTATAATTGTCGACGTTTCGCTAGATGTGTGGTAATGTAGGAAAATGAGTGCTGGTCCCGTAGTGTTTCTGATATGAAGATTTCGGATACGATTTATGGCTTGTCCGGGGAGTTTACTCCATGTCTAAGGGATGAAATTACTTTCATTTAACCTCATGGGCTGTCTGATATAAGAGGCAGCGGAACCGATCACGAAAGGTAAGGGGTATGGCTCTCTGATTACGTGCAGTCCAATTTGTACAAGCTATAAGGCTTGACAATAGTCCTACTGACACACCAAGACTGTTAATGAGCTGTGCCGTAAGGTTAGTTTGTTATTTGTAAGTATTCTGTTTGGACGACGATGCGTAGTATGGAAGCGAGTGGGTAAATGGATGGCATTTGAACTACTTGGCGTTCCAAGGAAAGGAAGGATTTGCTTATGTTGTGATTAATGTTAGCGATAGCCACCTTTACTTTGGGTCCGTATATGATTGTGGAAACAATATGGATTGCAGGACCTTGAATGGGATCATAACATAAGGTTATTAAAAGAAAATGATCTTGAGGTACATAATCAATTTCATCCCCCGTTTGAGATGAATGGCTTCACGTCCACTCTCTAGCAGGTGTAGAAAAGGGACATGGCGGCGAGGGAGATGGCAGTTGTAGTCATTAAAGAAGAAAAATGAAAGAAATATGAAACATTATCTCCCTCTGAAAAAATTAAACACAGTTCCTTACTTATCCAAGTCTAGAGGTCTGCGAGTGAAGGTATGTCCATTACCCTGCTCGCTCTCATTATGGGATGAGTTCGTCCTCATGCAGGCCGCTACTTCACAGATGTAGGATGAAATGCGCTGAGAGAGAGCGAGAGAGAGAGAGAGCGAGACTAGCACAGGAAACAGGATGGGTTGTATGAGCAGAACTGACACTAGGTTACGTGTCTATGAAACATTTTATGGTGGTTTTGACAACATAAGGGATAGTCATCAAGCTTCACGAAGGTACCCGTTTTCAAACAATATTCAAAGAGCTTTCTGCTTTCAGATGATGGCACAGATGACAGAATATTAATTTTTTCTAGTTCTTTAGCTCAGGAAATGTTACAAGAAAGAACGATATTTTACCTTGACGGTACGTCTAAGAGAAGTCAGTTCGGCCAACTGCACACGATGCATGTGGACCTGGAAAGTAGTGAAAGTAATACTAACAACTACTACTACTAAAATGTTTTTATTCCTACCCTGAAGAGGGAGGCGGGCCTCTTAGACGGCGACGCCGTCTCTTAGGCCAGGAGATTTGTTACGGTGAAGGAGATGGTCGTAAAAGGTGAGGGGGTTGGCAGCCGTGGCCTATACTAGGATCTGCCCGGCATTCGCTTGAGTGCAAGAGAGTGAAAAACCACGGAAAACAATTATCAAGACAGCCGACGGTTGGAGGTATCCGTGAGGTCCAGCCCTGTCCCGTCTCCCGATAGCAGAGGCGTAGAGGCACGGTAGAGCCGTGGCCACCCATCCTCTGCTTGGTTGGCCGGTCAGAGTGCAGAGCTCTTGGACCACGGACCAGCCATGACCACTTATGGGCGGAGACCCACTCTGCATCTACAGTATCGAACTGATACTAACAAGAAAAAGGAAACTTATATTCGGATGGTCGAAAACATTATGCAAGCCGTTCCAGAATGAAAACTCGACAAATTCACATTAGACTTTGAGACTGGTGCAAATTTCCTCAGTTTCAGATTCAGGGATAATGTTTACGTTTCACGCAATGTCTGGGGACGAAGGTTCAGGAAATAGGAATGAGGATTCTTTATAAGAAAAACGAAGTAATCAGACAAAATGTAAGGAAATGCGCTGCACTTGCTTTCCTGAAGCATAAATATGAAGATAGTGGCTGGATTCGTATTCACAGTCAAGTTCTATCGGATGTGAAATAAACAGAATTCGTGCACTATTTCGTTGAGCAATGACTGCAGAATTAGTCTATCGCGCTGGAGATTTCAACGTTAGACGCACAACAAGCAATACCACTGAAGGGTGGAATCACAAAATCAATAGTAGAATTGAAAGGTTTCATCCAAGAATGAAAGGTTTCATCCAAGAATGAAAGGTCTCATCACCTGTCTAGCGCAGAATTTAGATCATACAGTTATGCGGATGGACTTACATTTTGAAGGAACTAAACGAAAAAGGAAGTGCTGTAAACTGGATGAAAGAATTGTTCGAAGGACGAGGAAGTACAATGAAGCTGGCTAATTGGAAAGGTTTTTGGACGTAATGTGATTTGTCCTCGGAATATAGTAAGCATAAGTGTCATTCGTTCAAAAACGTATGTTGTAAATTTATTTATTCGTGTCAGAGGTACAATTATATAAAAGATTCAATTCAAATTCAATTCAAAAATTAAATAATAAAAATATGAAGTATGTTAATCACTCAAAATGAAAGACATATGAACAAATTAATTGTAAAAATAAAAAAGGAGAAAGGAAATATTACATGGAAATATCTACACTATATATAGCCTACATTATTTACATAAGTTGTGACCAGTATTTGGCTACATTGATGGCATTGATTCCAGTCAGTGCCAATTCCAACCCTGTACATGAATCTGGGCATAGGCGACAGTGCAAGAGGTGCCTAGAAGTCTGTTCCTCTCCACATTCGCATAATGAGTCCCCACCATGCACGATGCCCCATTTCACAAGATTGTCCTTAGATCTTGCAACGCCGGTCCGCGGTCTGTTTAACGACTTCCATATACACCATCGCTCTTCGTGACCAGGTGGCAACATTTCTTCAATTTCAACACGTTCCGGATGATCTTGGTACCTTTGCTTCCATAACTTAAGCCTGGCCTTTTTTGGGCCAGAATCAAGTGGAGCAGAAGATTGTACAAAACTCTTCCTGGACTTCAGTCGAGCTGGTGATGGCTGATGTTCATGAAGGGGATGGGCTGAGATGCTGCAAACCTTTTGTCTCTCGATATTAGCGGCCACCTCACGTCTAATATCAGGTGGAGCTATACCTGCAAGTGAATACAACTTCTGTGTGGGTGTAGGTTTTAAACAGCCTGTGATTAGCCTGCAGGTTTCATTCAAGGCAATGTCGACTTTCTTTGCGGGAGCTGATTTATACCACACGGGACTAGCATATTCAGCATCAGAGTGGCGGAGTGCTAGGTAAGTTTTCCTTACTGTCTGGGGATGGGCACCCCATCCACAACCAGTTACCTTACGCAATAGGCAGTTTCGTGATGAAACTTTTGCCTTGAGTTTGGTGCAGTTTGTGGTGAAGGTCAGCGAACGATCCAGGGTAACACCAAGGTAGAGTATTGCTGTGTTCCAGCTCCATTCCTTTCCAATTCACTCGCAGCTTCCGCAGGGCTTCTTTGTTCTTTAAATGAAAGGCGCACACATTAGTTTTCGATGGGTTTGGCTTGAGGTGATTTTCCTCATAATAATCTGAGAATATCTTCAAAGCATCAGTAAGGTTTTGTTCCACTTGCTTGAAGTTTTTACTCTGAGTTGCCAGGGCCAGGTCATCTGCGAACAGGAAGCTCCTTGTGTGAGGTGAAGGAGGTTGGTCGTTGGTATATGTGTTAAATATGTTGTAAATAAGAGTGATGATAAGCAGTATGTATTTAAAATATGACGAAATAATAAATAAACTTAAATTAATATGTAAATAATTAGTAATAAAAACGATAAACTTCTAAAGAAACAGTTAAACAGTTATTCTGACAAGGCGAAAGAAAGCTAATTATTGGACTATGTGTTTGTTATTTTAAAGAACGAGTACTGTTAACCGTGCGGGTTCATAGCGTCCTTGGGTTTTCCGACCCCCTGCCGTTAACTTCTTGTGCGGAGCCACACAGCAGGTCTACCTCGAAAATAAGCGAGGTGCTCTAAAGAGAAACAGGGCACGCAGTCCCGGTTGGCGCTAACAATGAACCTTACAAACTTGCACTAGTAATTTCACGAAGGCTTATCTGTAGGAAATAGTGTCTGAAATCGAGGCGCATCGAGGCTCCGTGATAGAGACTGTCCGCAAAAGACGCAAACAAAAGCGGAAATCCTAGAACGAGTGGCACTCTTCCAAAATATTTTGGGTCCACAATCGAGACTGTTCGCAATCGAGACACAAACTTCGATCATACCTCTAAACCTAATCCACTTTCGGGCCACTAGCCCTCCCCATTTTTCAGGTGGGGAATGCGATATTATAGATAGATAGATAGATAGATAGATAGATAGATAGATAGATAGATAGATAGATAGATAGATAGATAGATAGATAGATAGATAGATAGATAGATAGATAGATAGATAGATAGATAGATATACTCTAACAAAATACAAGGCGTCTCAAGAGCCTTGAATCATGGGTTAACTAAAGGTAATTCTAATGGGTTTCAATCTTAATGATCACATCAACATACGCTCTTAATGTTCTCTGAAAATTCTCATTTTCATTATTGGCTTAAAAGAGCACGAAACTTTATTTTACTACTGGTCAACGCGGTGATGTACACAAGTATGGAACGCAGTGGAAAAATACAGTAGTTGTATGCATTACTTACTATTACGGTATTTAACTGTCTGGAAGAAAGAAGAATCTCGCTTGCAAATATTTTATGAACCAGTAACCATGTCCGGTCATAGACTCAATAGATAAATTAAAACCTGATGAACCATTTCACTTCCAAAGTCTATCAGACAGAGAAGCTGATGGAATATAGAAATGTCTTGTGCTGTTTCGTATCTTCTCTGTATACCATCTGCACTTTTAACTGAACAGTTCTTTATGGACTAGACATGATAGCCTACTTTCTAGAAGTCAAGACCACGGGCATCTAGGTGTTTAAGTAGACTCCAAACGGTTGGAATCAGATATTCGGAAACGTTGGATGAAAATCACACGAGGCAGTGAGAGAAACTAGACAATAAGGACTAAGATAGAATCTGCAGATGAGATGGTTTGGGAATCTCCATCGTATTGAGGACGATATACCTCAGAAAGTATGACAACTTAGACGAGGAGCAAGGATCCCAAAGGGAAGACACAGATAAACATCGGAAGACACTGTAGAGACTTCACAAACGGGGAGAGGATTTTATATGAACAGGGCAAAATTGTCCTCCCATAGATCATGTTTGTGTAGATTAAGGAATTCTGTGTACTATTTCTACATCCGGCAGTAGAACAGGATTGCCAATCAAATAAGTACGTAAGTAAGTAGGTAGGATATAAAACAATTAACATTCCTCATTATTATAATAATTATTAGCCTAATTGTATATATAAAATTAGTATTATCCTCCGTTACTTGAGCTATAAATTTCGAGAACAAACTTACGTTCTGCTCTTCCCTTTTCGTGCATGAGTGAACTGACTACGGCCGTGGCCATAATTATGGAAATGTGTAATGAAGAGGTTTAAATAAGAGTTTACTTGTCAATAACGCCCAGTAACTTCTCGTTATCGACTGTTGTTCTGCGGCTCCTCCAAGTTGCGGGACACCAACAAGTAGCTCCAGTTTGACGGGAGGTCTTGCGGGAAGTGATGACGCTAGTCTAATGAAATTCCCTTTAGCCATCAAATAGTTGAATCTTGTACAGAAAGTCGGAGACGTCTTTCGCACTGATTTACGGAGCAACCTACAACGGCTCTGTCAAACGGCGGGAACTATTGCGTGTTGTGCACTGTTGATTGTTGTTTTAATTGTTGTTATTGTTATTAGTGTTTTTGTCATTAGATTGTTATAATGGAATACTGTGTAGGAGGGATACTGACTGGAGGGTGATTGGGGATTTAAATGAGACTATGGAGTGGGTATGTGGGAAACTGGGAGTGAAATTTCTAGATCCTAATGGGTGGGTAGGAGATAGGGATCTGCGCTCAAATGGCCTTCACTTAAACCGCAGTGGTACGTATAAGTTAGGAAATTTGTTTGGAAGGGTAATAGGGAGGTACTTTCAGGGAAACGGGGTGGCTAGGGAGCGGTGATAAGGGAACAGGGAACTGGAAATCAAGTAGGGATGACATAAAATTATTAGTGTTGAACTGTAGAAGTATTGTAAAAACAGGAATAGAATTGAGTAATTTAATAGATATTACCAGATATTGTAATAGGAGTTGAATCATGGTTGAGAAATGATATAATGGATGCAGAAATTTTTACACGGAACTGAAGTGTGTATCGTAGAGATAGGATAGGAATGGTGAGAGGGGGAGTATTCATTCTGATGAAAGAAGAATTTGTAAGCTACGAAAAAGTTAAAGATGAAAAACATGACATTTTAGGTGTAAGGCTCATTTCTAAAGATAATAGGCAACTTGATATATTTGGAGTATACAGATCGGGAAAGGGTAGCACTGACACGGATTCAGAATTATTTGATAAGATAAATAGCTATGTAGGAAACGCCATGGAAAGAAATGTGATTGTAGCGGGAGATCTGAATTTACCAGATGTCAATTGGGAAGGAAATGCGAACGACAGGAAGCATGACCAACAAATAGCAAACAAGTTAATATGGGAAGAACAGTTGACACAGAAAGTGATGGAACCAACCAGAGGGAGAAATATCCCGGATGTGGTGCTGATAAAACCAGATGAGCTCTATAGGGAAACTGAAGTATTAGATGGTATTAGTGATCATGAAGCTGTTTTTGTCGTAGTTAAAAATAAATGTGATAGAAAGGAAGGTCTTGAAAGTAGGACTATTAGGCAGTACCATATGGCTGATAAAGCAGGCATGAGGCAGTTTCTAAAAAGTAAATATGATCAGTGGAAAACGGTAAACAAAAATGTAAACAGACTCTGGGATGGGTTTAAAGAAATTGTTGAGGAATGCGAAAACAGGTTTGTACCCGTAAGGGAGGTAAGGAATGGTAAAGACTCACCTTATTATAATAGAGAAATAAAGAGAGTAAGAAGGAGGTGCACACTGGAAAGAAATAGAGTTAGAAATGGCTGTGGAAGTAAGGAAAAATTGAAGGAACTTACTAGAAAATTGAATCTAGCGAAGAAGGCAGCTAAGGATAACATGATGGCAAGCATAATTGGGAGTCATACAAATTTTTGTGAAAAATAGAAGAGTATATATAGGTATTTTAAGGCAGAAACAGGTTCCAAGAAGGACATTCCAGGTATAATTAATGAACAAGGGGAGTGTGTATGTGAGGATCTTCAAAAGGCAGAAGTATTCAGTCAGCAGTATGTAAAGATTGTTGGTTACAAGGATAATGTCCAGATAGAGGAGGAGACTAAGGCTAAAGAAGTATTAAAATTTACATATGATAACAATGACATTTACAATAAGATACAAAAGTTGAAAACTAGAAAAGCAGCTGGAATTGATAATATTTCTGGGGATATACTAAAGACAATGGGTTGGGATATAGTACCATATCTGAAGTACTTATTTGATTATTGTTTGGTCGGAGGAGCTATACCATATGAATGGACAGTTGCTATAGTAGCCCGTGTGTATAAAGGAAAGGGTGATAGACATAAAGCTGGAAATTACAGGCCAGTAAGTTCGACATGCATTGTATGTAAGCTTTGGAAAGGCATTCTTTCTGATTATATTAGACATGTTTGTGAAATTAATAACTGGTTCGATAGAAGGCAGTTCAGTTTTAGGAAAGGTTATTCCACTGAATCTCAACTTGTTGGATTCCAGCAAGATATAGCAGATAACTTGGATTCAGGAGGTCAAATGGACTGTATCGCGATTGACCTGTCTAAAGCATTTGATAGGGTGGATCATGGGAGACTACTGGCAAAAATGAGTGCATTTGGACTAGACCAGTGGTTCCCAACCTGGGGGCGATCGCCCCCAAGTGGGCGATTTGTGTTATCAGGCGGGCAATAAATAAGTTGGGGGCGATGTGGGGGCGATGAGTATTCAAAGCGGGAAAGTTAAAATAGTACTGTGCAGTAGAATTTGCCGCGTGTCCGACTCGTTGGCTGAATGGTCAGCATACTGGCCTTCCGTTCAGTTATATGGACTTGGTGCAGCTTATTGCGCCTGCCATTCGACAGCGAAATACAAATATGAGGGAATGTGTGAGTTCAGGTAAGAAAGGTAAGAAAAGTGAACTTTGATTTTTGCTGTTTGCTTTACGTCGCACCGACACAGATAGGTCTAATGGCGTCGATGAGACAGGGAAGGGCTAGGAGGGGGTGGGAAGCGTCCGTGGCCTTAATTAAGGTACAGCCCCAGCATTTGCCTGGTGAGAAAATGGAAAACCTGAAAACCATTTTCAGGGCTGCCGACAGTGTGGTTCGAACCTACTGTCTCCCGAATACTGGATACCGGCCGCACTTAAGCGACTGTAGCCATCGAGCTCGAAATGTGATCTTTATTTTTACAAAAAAAATTAAAAAGCTTAGTAAATAATTCCATTCTCCGTAATGTCCTTTCTTGCGTGATCCTTCAGCGTACAATTGTACGGGGTGTTTTTTAATTTCTCCCACTAACTTTATGTTGAAAACTAGTTCACTCGCCATCGTAAAAAGGCACTTGTTCACTGGGAACTGAGAAACTAAACTCGCCGGTGACTGGCTCCGCGAGACGCCTGTAACTGATTACAAACTAGTTATTAACAGATTACTAACTGGTAGCGCCGTGTGTGGCTTTCCATTGAAATACACAGGAAGTGACACTCAAGTAATCGGCCGGAAACTTCAGTTACCAATCAATTACTAATGAGTAGCTCTGTGTGTAGATGGCCTTACAGTACATTCGTCTTCAGTCTTAACTAGCCTTTGTGTGCTTCACCATAAGTTTTTGTGCGTGACTTTTCTGTTTTTGTACATTTGTTTTGAAGTGTAGAAGTTGATGCACAATGGATTCAAAGAAGAAGTGTCGTCAGCACTCAGCTGAGTATTTAAAATTTGGCTTTATTGCGTCACCGCAAAATGTGCAGTTTTCACATTGTCTTTTGTGCGATAAAACATTTAATAGTAACGAAGCCATGAAGCCTTCGCGAATGAAAGATCATTTATCAAGAGTGCACAGTGATAAAGTGTTAGTTATTTTCAACACCTCAAAGCTAAAACTGACAAACGGCCTAATGTGAGTGAACTATTTAAGAAACGAGCAACCGATCTTGACAAAGGTCTTCTTGCTTCTTACGAGGTGTCTTTATTGATCGCTAAATGTGGTAAACCTCACACAATTGGCGAAACTCTTGTTTTACCGGCTACCAAAAAAATTGTCGAAATCATGTTAGGCGAGGGCCCTAGTAATAATATAAGTCAATCGGTTCCTTTGAGCAACAATACTGTTTCCAGGCGAATTGACGAAATGGCCACGGACGTTGAATCCAAACTCACCAGTTTGTTGAAAAAAAGTAAATTTGCCTTGCAGATTGATGAATCAACTGTGATTGATAACAAAGCAATTTTATTAGCTTATGTGAGGTTTATCAATGAACAAAAGGAAATTACCGAGGAAATGTTGCTTGCTAGAACTTTGATCACTGATACGAAGGGATCGTCAATTCTTAAAGTGGTGCAAGATTATTTTGAGGAAAAAGAGATTCCCCTGACAAACGTGTGCGCTTGCACAACAGACGGTGCTCCTGCCATGTCAGGACGTTATGCTGGGTTTCTAGCCCACCTTAAGAAAGAAGTGCCAGAGGTCATCACTATTCACTGTGTCATTCATCGTCAACATTTAGCTGCGAAAACGTTGAGTGGCGTCCTGCATGAAAACCTACAACTGGTTATTACTGGTGTCAACAATATCAAAGCTAATTCCCTCAATGACCGTCTGTTCCGACAACTTTGCCATGAAAATGATGAGGAATTCGAACGCTTGCTTCTACATACGGCCCTGAGGTGGCTCTCCAAAGGAAACTGTTTGCGCCGTTTCTTCGAATTATTTGATACGGTTACTGAGTTTCTCGACACGTCTGATCCTGTCTTAAGTGAGAATTTGAAGCAACGCAAGTTGGAACTTGCTTACCTTACAGATATTTTTGAAAAAATGAACGAAGTCAATATAAGGCTTCAAGGAAACAAGATGAACCTTATCAAAGCCAAAGGAATTATTTCATCATTCATCGCCAAGTTTGATATTTACAAGGTAAATATTGGCCGTTTCTGACCCTTAAACAGTGTTCAGTGTCACATAACGAGACACCTGAACTCCCTGAAGACAAAATCCTAATTTTTACTGATCACCTTGACCAGTTAAAACTGACATGGAATCCAGATTTGAAGATTTGACCAAGTTACAAATTCCGGATTGCATTCTAGATCCATTCTCGATTGAAGCTGTGGATGAGCTTGATAACTCTTTGCAGACGGAGTTTCTAGATCTGAAGTATGACTGTGAGGCGAATATCATTTTCAAGCAGAGCGGTTACGAGTTAGCCTGGGTGAAGCTTATGGACACTTATCCACAACTGTGGGGGAAAACTGAACCATTTCTCATCTCGTTCCCGTCAACATATTTAGTTGAAAAAGGATTTAATTCTGTTGTCCAGCTCCTCACCAAACAAAGAAATAAGTTGGACATTTGCCTCAAAGGAGACTTGCGCCTGAACTTGACGAACAAAAGCCGAATATTCAAGCTTTAATTGCAATCCACCAAGGACAATGCAGCCATTGAAATGGTAAAATAAAACAATAACAAAGTTTTCAAATCTTCATTTATTTTTTCAAATTTTAACTGTCAACTTTCTCAACTTTACCAGATTCCAATTTAAAAATGAAAACATGTACTCCTGTTTTTTCAAATGTTCGTCAATGATCTTAGATACCGTAATAATTACACTTCTTTGTTCTTAAAATATCTGTAAAAAATGTACATTTTAATATTTTCTATTTTATTTAAGAGTGACCGGATAAAACTGCTGTGGTTGTTTTTATATACAGTAATAAAATTGTTTAAAATAATAAAACTGCTTTATTATTTACACATTAGTTCAATATATATATATTTTTTTTTTGCTAGTTGCTTTACGTCCCACCGACACAGATAGGTCTTATGGCGACGATGGGACAGGAAAGGGCTAGGAGTGGGAAGGAAGCGGCCGTGGCCTTAATTAAGGTACAGCCCCAGCATTTGCCTGGTGTGAAAATGGGAAACCACGGAAAACCATTTTCAGGGCTGCCGACAGTGGGGTTCGAACCTACTATCTCCCGAATACTGGATACTGGCCGCACTTAAGCGACTGCAGCTATCGAGCTCGGTCAAATTAAAATTAGGCATACAATGAAAATGACAAGGGGGCGAAAGTAGGTATTAGCCAACCTACAGAAAGGGGCGATGGGCCACAAAAGGTTGGGAACCACTGGACTAGACAAACGAGTGACTGAATGGGTTGCTATATTTCTAAAAAGTAGATCTCAGAGAATTAGAGTAGGTGAAGCTTTATCTGACCCTGTAATAATTAAGAGGGAAATTCCTCAAGGCAGTATTATCGGACCTATATGTTTTCTTATACACTGACTGACAGAGCAAATGCAACACCAAAAAGGAGTGGTTCGAAAGGGATGAAAGTTGGGGAAAAAACAGAGACGGCACGGACGAATAATTGATGTTTATTTCAAACCGATATGCAGGTTACACAATGCGCACGGCATGGACTCAGTAGGATGTAGGACCAGCGCGAGCGGCGATGCACGCAGAAACACGTCGAGGTACAGAGTCAATAAGAGTGCGGATGGTGTCCTGAGGAATGGTTCTCCATTCTCTGTCAACCATTTGCCACAGTTGGTCGTCCGTACGAGGCTGGGGCAGAGTTTGTAAACGGCGTCCAATGAGATCCCACACGTGTTCGATTGTTGAGAGATCCGGAGAGTACGCTGGCCACGGAAGCATCTGTACACCTCGTAGAGCCTGTTGGGAGATGCGAGCAGTGTGTGGGCGGGCATTATCCCGCTGAAACAGAGCATTGGCCAGCCCCTGAAGGTACGGGATTGCCACCAGCCGCAGCACATGCTGCACGTAGCGGTGGGCATTTAACGTGCCTTGAATACGCACTAGAGGTGACGTGGAATCATACGCAATAGCGCCCCAAACCATGATGCCGCGTTGTCTAGCGGTAGGGCGCTCCACAGTTACTGCCGGATTTGACCTTTCTCCACGCCGACGCCACACTCGTCTGCGGTGACTATCACTGACAGAACAGAAGCGTGACTCATCGGAGAACACGACGTTCCGCCATTCCCTCATCCAAGTCGCTCTAGCCCGGTACCATGCCAGGCGTGCACGTCTATGCTGTGGAGTCAATGGTAGTCTTCTGAGTGCAGGCCTCCTTCAACCAATCGACGGGAAATTGTTCTGGTCGATATTGGAACAGCCAGGGTGTCTTACACATGCTGAAGAATGGCGGTTGAGGTGGCGTGCGGGGCTGCCACCGCTTGGCGGCGGATGCGCCGATCCTCGCGTGCTGACGTCACTCGGGCTGCGCCTGGACCCCTCGCACGTGCCACATGTCCCTGCGCCAACCATTTTCGCCACAGGCGCTGCACCGTGGACACATCCCTATGGGTATCGGCTGCGATTTGACGAAGCGACCAATCTGCCCTTCTCAGCCCGATCACCATACCCCTCGTAAAGTCGTCTGTCTGCTGGAAATGCCTCCGTTGACGGCGGCCTGGCATTCTTAGCTATACACGTGTCCTGTGGCACACGACAACACGTTCTACAATGACTGTCGACTGAGAAATCACGGTACGAAGTGGGCCATTCGCCAACGCCGTGTCCCATTTATCGTTCGCTACGTGCGCAGCACAGCGGCGCATTTCACATCATGAGCATACCTCAGTGACGTCAGTCTACTCTGCAATTGGCATGAAGTTCTGACCACTCTTTCTTGGTGTTGCATTTGCTCTGTCAGTCAATGTATATATAAATGATATGATTAAAGGAGTAGAATCAGAGGTAAGGCTTTTTGTGGATGATTTTATTCACTATAGAGTAATAAATAAGTTACAAGATTGTGAGCAACTGCAACGTGACCTCGAAAATGTTGTGAGACGGGGTTTAAAGTCAGGTGGTGAGTTTCACAAATAGGAAAAGTCCTTTCAGTTTTAATTACTGCGTTAATGGGGTAAAAGTTCCTTTTGGGGATCATTGTAAGTATCTAGGTGTTAATATAAGGAAAGATCTTCATTGGGGTAATCACATAAATGGGATTGTAAATAAAGGGTAAGATCTCTGCACATGGTTATGAGGGTGTTTAGGGGTTGTAGTAAGGATGTAAAGGAGAGGGCATATAAGTCTCTGGTAAGACCCCAACTAGAGTATGGTTCCAGTGTATGGGACCCTTACCAGGATTATCTGATTCAAGAATTGGAAAAAATCCTAAGGAAAGCAGCTCGATTTGTTCTGGGTGATTTCCGACAAAAGAGTAGCGTTACAGAAATGTTGCAAAGTTTGGGCTGGGAAGAATTGAGAGAAAGAAGAAGAGCTGATCAACTAAGTGTTATGTTCCGAGCTGTCAGTGGAGAGATGGCGTGGAATGACATTTGTAGGCGAATAAGTTTGAGTGGCGTTTATAAAAGTAAGAAAGATCACAATGTGAAGATAAAGTTGAAATTAAAGAGGACAAACTGGGGCAAATATTCATTTATAGGAGGGGTTCTTAGGGATTGGAATAACTTACCAAGAGAGATGTTCAATAAATTTCCATTTTCTTTGAAATCATTTAGGAAAAGGCTTGGAAAACAGCAGATAGGGAATCTGCCACCTGGGCGACTGCCCTAAATGCAGATCAGTATTGATTGATTGATTGATTGATTGATTGATTGATTGATTGATTGATTGATTGATTGATTGATTGATTGATTGATTGATTGATTGATTGATTGATTGATTGATTGATTGATTGATTGATTGATTGATTGTGATTCCCACTGTTTAACACTAGCAATACCAACGGATGGAGGTGGTATTTTGTGCCACACCACTTCAATTTGTGCCCTGTATTTAGGGTATATTTTTGTACGTTTACTGGAGGGAAATGGTTCATAGTGTGCGTTACGGTAGTCACGTCCTAGTTCGTGAATACGGGCTACGGCTGTGTGGCCCAGTAAGTGGTCCTGTGAGTCGAGATACCAGTTGCTATGAAGCGGGAGTGGCCTACTTGGACATATTCTGAGTCGTGGCCCTCCATGTGCTATAGCGACTAGGACTATACAATCCACCAGTGGTCCCTAACCCGTTAAAGAAGAGATCCTCAATGGGACTATGTGTAAGTAGGTAGCATCCTGCTTCTCACAACTTTTACCGAGCAACCTCAGGTCGTTTTAAGCAAGCCTAGAATCTGTATGAGTAACGGAGTCCCCTTGTATTTGACAGGCGAGGGACTCCTTGGAAATAATTTGGCGAACGCAAATGGAATTCTATGGGGAGCTATCAATATTAATGAAGCTTATATAAGAAGGAAAGTAGAACTGGTTGAGTTAGCAACGAGAATGAGTTTGGATGTGTTAGCAGTTAATGATATTCGGGTAGGGGAAGATAACGAGGAAGAGATAGGAGATTATAAATTGTACATCTCCGGTATTGAAAAGACAAGGGCAGAGAGTGGGGTAGGACTGTTCATCAAGAATACTATTGCACACAATATAGTTTCTGTTAGGCACGAGAATGATCGAATGATGTGGGTAGTTTTGCAGTTGGAAGTGTAAGGACGAGAATCCTCTCAGGGTGCAGACGAGGATGAAGTTGACAAGTTTTATGAAACACCGAGTGACTTCGTAGTCAGAGTCAACAGCTCCAATCCCTACTGCATTAGGTTTTCGAGACCTGGGGAGTCTCATTTCCAAGCCTTTCATGGACCTCCCCTTTCTTTTACCCATACCTTTAATTTTCAACCTACGTTATTACTATTTCCATGTTTACTACTAGTACCAGTACATTTTTAATTGGTTTCTGGTTTGTTGTAATGTTTACTGTTAGTACTGCGTATTTGTACAATTTTAAATACAAGGCTGAGTGACCTAGAGGCTTGAGACGCTTGCCTCCTCTCCCCAACTTTGCAGGTCCGATCCTGGTTCAGTGCGGTGTCATTTGAAGGCACTCAAATACGACAGCCTCGTGTCGGTAGATTTATTGGCACGTAATAGAACACCTGCGGAAAAAAACTCTGGGACCTCGGCAACTCCTAAAACCGTGAAAAAATAGTTGGTGGGAAAAGAATAACATTAATTATTATAATTTTAATGTTGTGATTAAGTGTAAAAGAACCTCAATTTCGCCACGAAAATGATAAATTACTTGCTTACCTACTTACTTACACGTTCCTTTTGACTAGTTTTATGGGAAGATGGTTGCCCAGTTGTACTTTCTCTGATAACTACATAATCGCCACACACACACACACACACACACACAAAAAGGCATTGGCAATATGCGTTTACCGGTGAACTTTATTCTTAAGACGCAATGGGAGTTCTATGAATGGCGAAGCACATACGAACTGTACTTGTAATATTTGTATATTTCCTTTGAAAATACATGTTAACTTCCTTTATTATTAGTACTCATTAATTTGAATAATACAAATTTTCACTAACACATTTGAACGTAAAATCTCCACTGACCACTATATGCACGCCTTGCTGCAATGCATTATTTAATTAGCTCATTCCTCTGTCCGTTATTGGTTGTTTCTTGGTTGCACCTCTGTTGTTTGTGGTAACTGGAATCACAGCTGCAAAGCCTTGGCTATGCATTCGCATTTGTAATGTATCAGTGAACCGTTGAGTTTTACTGTGATAAATCGTATGTAAAGCGCCACGCTCTTCTATTTTGGAATTGTAATGTAACTGATAAATTTCCATGACAGGTTACAAAACTGCACTGAATATATTTATACACGTTGAATTACGAGCATTGTAAATTCCGTTGTTTAATCACGAAGGAAATGCAATTTAAAGAAAATACGGGATTTCATACATGTTTGGCATAACGATAAATGCACCTGATGTGATCAACCACATAATGAGGCAATACGATACCATATTTGACTTATTATTATTATTATTATTATTATTATTATTATTATTATTATTATTATTATTATTATTATTATTATTATTATTTATTATTATTAAATTAAATATAATAATAATAACCCAAACCATACCAAACCCCATGGCGCAACAGCCCCGAAGGACCATGGCCTACCAAGCGACCGCTGCTCAGCCCGAAGGCCTGCAGATTATGAGAAGTCGTGTGGTCAGCACGACGAAACCCCTCGGCTGATGAAATGAAATGGCGTATGGCTTTTAGTGCCGGGAGTGTCCGAGGACAAGTTCGGCTCGCCAGATGCAGGTCTTTTGATTTGACTCCCGTAGGCGACCTGCGCGTCGTGATGAGGATGGAATGATGATGAAGACGACATATACACCCAGCCCCCGTGCCAGTGAAATTAACCAATTAAGGTTAAAATTCTCGACCCTGCCGGGAATCGAACCCGGGACCCCTGTGACCAAAGGACAGCACGCTAACCATTTAGCCATGGAGCCGGACCTCTCGGCTGATATTCTTGGCTTACTATACCAAGATCACCTTGTCATCGTCAGATAGCTCCTCAACTGTAATCACGTAGGCTGAGTAGACATCAAACGAACCCTCAGATCCAGGCAAAAATACCTGACCTGGTCGGGAATCGAACCTGAGTCCTCCGGTTAAGAGGCAGGCACGCTACCCACACACCGCAGGGCTGGCAATAATAATAGTCATAATAATAATAATGGACTTACATCCCACTAACTACTTTATGGTTTTTGGAAACGCCGATATGCTGGAATTATGCCCCACAGTATTTTTAAGTGCCAGTAAATCCATCGGCGTGGGTCTGGCATATTCGAACACCATCAAATACTACTATATTGAGACGAAATCAAACCAGATAACTAGGTCACAGGAAACCAGAGCTGTATTGTCTGAAGCAGTCAGCTCCACACAAAAATTCCTGGAATAAATTACATGGAAGAAAAGAGAAAGCAAACAAAATTAACAGTGACTAATGAATGAAGCAAAATGTGTGTAAACTAGCAATGTACCCATGCACTTAGCTGCACCTAGAAATCGCAGTATGTTTTAAGAAACAAGTACAACCGAAATGCACATTACCTATGTTGGAATCCATGGTAGATATAAAGGGTGAGCCGATTATGTCATTCCCGTGCGTGTGGAGGGCACTACATGGGCCAAGCAGCCTGTACACATGGCAGGATGGTAAAACGATCACCAAACTACAACTTTAATATTACAAAGCAGAGATCCGGCTCCATGGCTTCATGGTTAGCGTGTTGGCGTTTGTTTCTAAAGGTTAAGGGTTCGATTCCCAACCTGGCTGGGGATTTCAACCTTCATTCGTTAATTATGATGGCTCGTAGGCTGGGTAGTGTGCCGTCTTCTGCATTAGAATTCAGTATAGTAAGGCTCCATCTTCACACACACGCAGGTCGCCTATAAGGTGTCAACACGAAAGACCTGAAAAAGGACGCCATTATTACAAAGAAAGAAAATAATCACTTAAAAAGTCATATTTCTTGGCGGACGATCGACTTCAGTTCCTCTCAAGTGTGTAGGTTTGTCTCCTGAACTCTTTATGTTCTATTCAGCCACAGAGGCAATAGATAGATCGGGAAAGCATGCGAGCCAAACGATAATGTTATCTTCAAACACCATCTCAATTGCTCGCATTGAAACGTTGTTTGTATGAGCTTAGCACACAACTGTACACGTGCTGTTTAGCTCAGACTGATGACGCACTTACAGTTCTCACGAAGCTCATGGTACCCAGTGTGTCGAACGTGGCTTTGGCAGACATCACAGCTGAAATGAGGACTCCGCACGCTAAACGTCGTATTCTTCAAAATAAAGTACCAAAATCCATTTATATATCTGTATTTATTTCCTGTATATTTATTTATTTGTATGGTTTAAACCGTAGAAATATTGTAAAAGAACAAATATAATTAAGCAATTAATTATATAGTTACCAGATTGTATTAGATGGATCATGGCCGACAAGTGATATTACAGATGTGAAAATTTTCCCACAGCAGCTACGAGAAAGTAAAGCATGAGAAAAATTGAATGGGTGAAAACCATTACGGTATAAGTAGCATTTTGGTCATTCAGAGAAAAAGGCATTCAAACATCTTCAACACTCATATAAAGCATGGTATTTGTAGTTATGCCACCCATCACTAGAGCGCAGAATATTACCGCTATCACTTGTATCTCTTTGTTGCGAAAGGATACATCCTCCTGGAGTTACATCCTGCCCTTACTAATTTTTTTAAAAAATGTCACTTATACCGTTATGGTTTTCACCCATTCAATTCTAGTTGCAATGCCCATCTCATCTCTAAAGATAACAGGCAACTTGATGCTTTTGGGATGTGCTTTCCTGGAAAGGGTGGTGACACTAATGCGGATTTCTTTAATAAAAAGAGCTATGAGCGAAACGACAAGAGAAGGAACGTGATAATAGCGGATGATCTAAATTTATCAAGAGTCAATTGGAAAAGTAATTCGAATGACAGGGAAGAAGACCAATAAATGGTAAATGAGTTGATCTGGAAAGCACAGCTGGATCAGAAGGTGTTGGAACCAACAAGAGGGAAGAATATTCTGGACATGGTGCTGGTAAAACCAAATGAGCTCTAATAAGGAAGCAGAAGTAGTAGATGGTCTCAGCGATCACGAAGTTGTTTTCGCCGTAGTTGTAATAGATGGGATAGAAAGGAAAGGTAGTAAAAGTAGCACGATTAGAGAGTACCATATATGGCGGGCATGAGGGAGCTTTAATGAAAGTAGTTTTAATAAGGGGAAAATGGTAAATAAAACCGTAAATAATTTGTGGGATGGGTTTTAAGGAATCGTCGAGGAATATAAAAAAAAAGTATACACCTCTCAAACTGGTAATAAATGAAAGAAGAAAGAAACCACTACGTTAATAAAGCATTATAGCTTACTGATGCTCTTGCAGTGCTTATTAAACGTATCAAAATAAAAATTGCCGGGCCGAGTGGCTTATACGGTTAACACTGGCTTCCTGGGCAGGCTTGATCCTAGCTCAGTCCGATGATATTTACAGGTACTCAAATACATCCGCTTCCTATGGGATTTACTGGCGGGAAAAATTCAGACATATCACGCCTCCAATGGGATGTGAACAATTATTATTATTATTATTATTATTATTATTAGTCTATTACTACTATTACTATTAGTGTTAACCGCCACAATCAAATTTCGTAGCTCTTAATCTGTTAAATAAAATAAGGAACTGTCAAGCAGTCTGAATATTAATCTTATAACTCTGGACATGTCCCCTGAAATTACTGGAACATGTACCTGAACGTCCAAAGTTACTGTTCTCTTAGTTCATAGGAAATGCTCGAAAAGCCTCCCGTTAGCTTGACAACAAGCTTCCATGCGGTGACACCACGAAGCCCTCATACGCCTCCATTCCTCCACAATTCCACGTCAGCTCTCACAGATGCGGCGGCATCCCAGATATATTGTAGTAGAGTTGCTTCATCGGTAATTTCCACTTCATACCCAAGTCTTTCAGGTGCCCCCAGAAAAAGAGTCAAGTGGATTTAAATCGGGAGACCTCTATGGCCAGCTTACGGGACTAAACAGTGTGTTGAGGTTAGTGGAACGTAATAAAGTAATCTACACACATGGTTTAAAGACACGTATCCTCGTAGACACAGGCGCATCAATCAGTGTTATTTCTCAAGCATTGCTGTCAGAAATAAAGATTAGAACACGAGTTCCTTCCATTCCTATCGCTAAGCTGAAAGTCAGAGGGATCGTACCAGATAAGACAACTGTATGCAAGGAACAAGTCTTAGTGGACATTGAAATAGGCAGATCAGTCATATCTCACCCGTGTGTAGTGCTCATGAAAATGGAGTATAACCTGATATTAGGAGCAGATTTTCTTCGTGAACATCAGGCAAATATTGACATGGGTAACAATGTTATTAGATTACACTTAAGTCCGATACCCGAAGAAGTTAAGATGAATCAGAATGAGGATTATCACCAGGAGGAAAGAATCTGGCTAACTGCAGCAGAAGATGGGAACATGAGTGAATATGAGGACAGGCCAGCGTTCGAATGCGAGGATTATAAAGGGATTTTTCAGAAGTGTGAGATTATGGTAGCCCACTTAGAGGACGAAACAGAGAGAGAAAATTTCGAGGCGATAAAGCCACAGAAAATCGCGGAAGCTAAAATTGGGGAGGAAGACAAGAAGAGATTACAAGATATCTTGGAGCGGCATGCGACAGTTTTTGGCTCGAAGCCAGGAAGAATTCCTAACTTTCAATACCGTTTGAACGTAACAAATTGGGAACCATATAAGCAGAAACCATATCCCATACCGGAAAAATTCTTTTCCCAAGTCAAAGTTATAATAGAGGACATGGAGAGAAACGGCATAATATCAAAGGCGGCCACGCCGTTCCTGAACCCCATCTGTACGGTTCCTAAGGCCAACGGTTCGATACGCCTGTGTTTGGATGCGCGTATATTAAATGGCCGCTTAGTGCCCGAATATGAGTGTGCCCCGGCCATAAAGGACTTATTGACAAAATTCGGTGATATGGAGTACTTTAGTACGTTCGATTTGACCTCGTCGTTCTTCCATATTGTCTTAGACCCTGCAACAAGCATGCTGACGGGCTTCATGTTCGATAACCAGACATATCGCTTTAATTGTCTCCCATTCGGGTTAAAAAACTCAAATTCCGCTCTTATCCGTGCTCTGGAAGCGAACCTAAGCCCGGAAGTAAAGGCGTTTACTCTCAAATATGTGGATGATTTAATAATAGGTTCAAAGACCCTGGATGAGCACTTAAAGAAGATAGACATGCTATTGGAAGACCTCAAAGGGAGCAACTTTAAGATAAACTTCGAGAAGTCTCATTTCTGTCAGAGAAGTGTTTTATTTTTGGGCCATGTAGTGGATGGAACAGGTGTAAGGCCTAACCCCACGAAGATAGCCGCGATACAGAATTTTCCCACACCTACTCGTGTGAAGCATATTAGACAGTTCTTGGGTATATGTCTCTTTTTCGCGAATCATTGTCCAGGTTACACGGAAACGGTCGCTCCACTACAAGACCTATTGAAAGTAAATAATCGTTGGAAATGGGATAAGATACATGAACAAGCATTTCAGAATACTAAACGACTGCTGGCAAAGTCTGTGAAACTAGGATATCCCGATTACACTCGCAAATTCGTAATACAGACAGATGCATCAGAAGTGGGAATAGGTGCTGTACTATATCAAGAAACCCCCGAGAAAGAAAACTCAATAACATATCTCTCCTTCATGAGCCGAAAATTACGGTCTCATGAAATAAAGTACACCACGACAGAGCTAGAGATGTTGTCAATAGTCACTGCTCTAAATTATTGGAGGAAATATATTTATGGTTTTCCTGTCATAATCCGAACAGACCATAAGGCTCTTACTTTTGTATTAAAAACAAAGTTAGCGAGTGGGCGCGTTACTAGATGGGCGCTTTATGTCCAGCAATTTGACTTAACCTTTGAGCACTGCCCGGGAAAAATGAATGTACTGGCAGATGCGTTGAGCCGTAATCCGAATCCGGCAGAAGTCTCAATAAACTTGACAACACTGGGACAGGAAGATCAAGAAGTCTTAGACCAGCTGCGAAACATAGGGCATGAGCAATTAGAAGACCCTGCCACTAGTCTCATGGTGAAGTATTTTAAGAAAGAATTGCAACAAGGAACCCCAGAATACATTGAGGCAGAGAAGAAGGCTGCATCCTACCATTTCCTTAATGGCATGTTGCACAAATTTGTGGACGAAGAGCACACCCGGCTACGGATAGTGGTACCTTCGAATTTACAGAGAGGATTAATTTGGCTTACACATCATGCCACAGGACATGCTGGTATTGATAAGGTTACTGCGACGCTACAAGAAACCTTCGTTTGGCCTAAGTTGAGAACTACAGTTCAACAGTTACTTAAGACCTGCGATATATGCCAGCGGGTGAAACCAAACCCCTACCTATTAAAGCAAAGACCGAAACCGTTACTCCCTACGGAGCCAAGAAAACTTTTCGCAATAGATTGGTATGGGCCAATTCCTGCAGCGAGCAGAGGCTTGAAATACATATTAGTATGCATGGATGTTTTCAGTAAGTACGTAACGCTGTGTCCAGTACGGAAGGCGAATACCCGGACGGCGCTAAATCAGTTGAAAAACAAGATAATTCCTTCCATGGGGAAACCTGAGAGTTTGTTATCGGACCACGGTGCGCAGTTCACTTCTGAGATTTTTAAAAGAGAATTGGAACGCCTGGGAATCAAACACGTGCTATCCAGCATACGGCATCCTGAAGCAAACCCAAGTGAAAGAATAATGCGAGAGATTGCTAAGTACTGTCGTATCTACTGTCCGCGAGAATATTATAAATGGTTAAGTGTGATACCTATCATAACCGAGTCCATCAATTCGACACGACACGAATCCACGGCACAAATTCCTTCAGTTTTGCATCACAACATCTTCCCTTGTCGCCCGTGGCAAAGTGTTATACCGTGCCCCACCGACACAAGAATGTCACAAGAGATGTGTGTGAGGAGGGCGGCCGAACAGCTGAGGGCGCAGGCGGAACGTAGATTGAGGCGAACCAGAAAGAGGCGTTTCCACCGCCCATTGCGAGTGAATGAATTAGTGCTCATTCGTCGCCCTGCTCCCAGTCAACCGTCAGCTAGATTTTATCACAAGTTTGCCGAACTATATGTGGGACCTTATCGTATAATTCAGTGTTACGATAACAATGCATACAGGGTACGAAGCTTGGACGGTAGGACTGAGAGGGTATTCAATGCAGCCAATATTAAAATTTATATTCCCAGAGGACAAATGCCAATAGAGGACAACATCGAGAATGAAGAGATGGAGGGAGAAGAGGACGAAGAAGAAGAAGAAGAGGAAGAAGACGTGGGAGGTGCAGACGAAGTACCGGAGATGCAAGACGATGAAAGTGAAAACCTTGATCACAATCCGAATGAAGTATCCCTAAACGTAGGAATGGTAGACGAAGTTTCGCCGCAGAGCAGCGCAATATTAGAAATGGCTGCAGTGGAGTGCACTGAATGCTCGGGAAATAATAGAAAATTCTTGGCTTTGTTGGATACATACTATAGAATTCGAAAGGAGCGTGAGGAGCTACTGGAACAAGTTCGGAAAATGCCACAGGATGGCTCTGAATGAAAGAAATACCCACGCGAGCGTCAAATATCAGACGCAAAGAAAAATACAAAAAAATATGATTTTTTCATATTTTTCTTTAGTGTGTGGGGAAGCAAATGTACCATTCTGTTGGTTATAAGAATGGATATTTAACGCTGATAAAAGAATGCGCAACAGGACGCTAACTGTGAGGGCGTGATGCTATATGGAGAGCGGGAATCGAGAAGGGGATTCCCGAGGCAAGGCGTGGTCGTGTGCGATAAAGAAAGAATATAGGAGGAAGAAAGAAAGAGAGATGGGTGTTGTCTGGGGGAGAGACGTGCCACCTTAACAGAGAATTTCAGCGGGAACTGACAGGCTCACCACGCTATGGAAATTGAGTCATAACTCCTATATTTGAAGGTTTTACAAGAAAGTAATAGGTTGGGAATCGGTGACAGAATTTTCTGAAGCCATAGACACCTCAAAGTCTATCAATATATAGTTGAATAAAGAACTACGTGGGAGGCCGACTGCCGTGAGAAAATGTTTCGAGGCCACATGCCAATCTCAAGTTGTTTCCCGGGACTTCCCAGCGAGTCGCGTGGGTTCCTGGATTCTATAAGAGCAAGGAAGGTGGAAGGAGGTGATCAGTCCATGATAAGATCGCTGTCCGTGTGTGTCGCGTTCTGCTGATGCTCGCGCCAGAAACCTTTGTTTATGACAAAGATGGTGATTACTTTAATACGGTTGTGCTAATGTTTATTCAGTGAATCGGTGATTCATAAACTTTCCAGTAACTATTCAATCGCATGATTGTATTTAGACGCTTTACAAGTGAGGTCGCAAGTGCCTAATTAACTGACTGTAGACGATGCCGTACGTGTAGACTTCATCATGAAGAGGTATGGGTAACCACGCAAATATAGTGTGAGGTGCAGAAGAAGTGCAAGTATAAACTAAAGTCATTTGTGCTATTCCTGCTATACGTATGGGTATGAATCAGTCAAGCATGAGATAGTGACAATGTGTTTGACTGATTAAGTTGTTGATTTCAGATAGTAGATATCGCCTATATACATTCGTGCGCGATTAAGTAGATGAAGGGGAACGATGACTTTAACGTCGCGGATCGCCAGTACTGATTTTTGCATCGAAAATTAAATAAAAGCACCGGGAATGCTGTGCTGTTAATAAATTAGGCATTTCATTCCAGTGAAGACTCGTGCTGTGTTTCGAGAGACGTGTGATACGAGACCTGCCGACCACAACCTCAAGAAGAAGGCCTCATGAACGAGCCATCCCTCAAGAAGACGGCTTCATGAACGAGCAACCCATGGAGACTGGACGCAGAGGATCGACCCAGGACCACATCGCTACCATGATGGGCTGAGCAGGCATTGCTTAACCCTGACGGAGGAAGAAAGAGGTCTCCAAGATGATAGATAAGTGAACAATAATTAATATATATGTGTAGGGTTGGGGGGTTGTTATGCAGAAATACGGTGATTAATTTGTAAAAATAGTAAGGAGTAGGATTACGGCACATTAGGCCATTTATTAAGATATTTCCTTTATATAATTTAGGTTAGGTATGCACAATTGTATTTTTTTATTGTCTATACGTAAGCAAGGATTAAGGTAGCATATGATAGTATGACGGTACACATAGTCGTAGGGAAACTTAGGCACGAGCTTAGATCAATGTTTCTTAGTGCCCGGCATCTGTCGATATCTGCTTGTATTTATAGGTTAATCATGATAGAGTACCCTTTTGCTGGGAGGGGAATACGTCTGCACAATGTAGAGCACGTATGCGGCCTGGATTTAATTGTTTACGCCATGTTTATATGGTGTTGGATTGAATGTGAGGGTAATGGGTATAACCCGTAGGCGATGTCACATATATTTGCGACCCTTTGTACTATGTCAAGTTAGGGCTTGAACCCATGACTTGAGGGTTATCTGGAACACGTCGCATTAGGCGGACGGCGAGAGGGATATGTATAACATGTGTAATACTCCTGGTGGTCGAATCGAGACCCAGGGCGGTCTGTCACGGACGTTGGATAGTGCAGACACGTATGTTGATTTCCTCACTCATTTATTGTGGCGATTTTCGTCATGTGTTGAGACAAGTTTAAGGTAGAGTAGAGCTCTGCATGTTTGAAACTGGGTTATGTTTTTGTTTTGTTTGTGTGAGGGTGCTTCACGGCCCAGGCCTTGGAGGTCGTTTACCTGGCCTGCACAGTGGGGAGGCTCGCAGCCATTTTTAAAATACAAGACGAGGGCTGGAATTCCTTCCCGCAGGCGAGACAAGCATGTGCGAGGGTACATTCATTCATCCCCTCTTTCTCTCATACTTTATTTAACTTTGTTTATAATGGTAGGGCGGTAGATGGAAACGAGGCACTAAGAAAACTTGTTTAAGCCGTAAATTTTGTAAATATAATGTTTGTTTGAATGGACCTTGGTTCATATCCACAAAGGAGTGATATTTCATGCGAGATTAGAACGATTATGTCTGTAGTCGTAGGTTCAAACTTATTATCTTGTGTGGGCATTTTCCCAAATATATGTGGGGATCTTTTAGTGGCGTTATTTCTGCATGACAAGTTCTCACCCTAGCATCATATACTTCATGTGCAGGTACAGCGTGGCTGTTCCGTATAAGAGCACATTTGTTTCTTGAGTTCACTTATATAGTCTCCACACGACAAACCAACCAGATAGCGAATAATTTTCTTTGTTTGATGTTTATCTTATTCATGATATGAGCCTGTTGGGCATCCATTTTAGCACGATTGGTGCAATAAATTGTAATATAAAGGAAAAGAAATGTTGAGTTAAGAATACACAACTTGTGCTCAAAATGTCAGTAGGTGCGTTTGTGTTCCTCATTTCGTAGTTTAATGTAGTATTGAGTTCCCCATGATCCTCTCGTCATATGAACCCAAATTATCGACCCTTCTCTGCCGATGGTAGCTGAGTTGGTGCCCGTATGCAAGAACAGAAGAACAGGTAGGTATCATCCTGCAGTATTAATGTGCCCTATACCTACCTGTTCTTCTGTTCTTGCATACGGGCTCCAGCTCAGCTACAATCGGCAGAAAAGGGTCGATAATTTGGGTTCATATGACGAGAGGATCATGGGTGACTCAATACTACATTAAACTACGAAATGAGGAACACAAACGCACCTACTGACATTTTGAGCACAAGTTGTGTATTCTTAACTCAACATTTCTTTTCCTTTATATTACAATTTATTGCACCAATCGTGCTAAAATGGATGCCCAACAGGCTCATATCATGAATAAGATAAACATCAAACAAAGAAAATTATTCGCTATCTGGTTGGTTTGTCGTGTGGAGACTATATAAGTGAACTCAAGAAAAAAATGTGCTCTTATACGGAACAGCCACGCTGTACCTGCACATGAAGTATATGATGCTAGGGTGAGAACTTGTCATGCAGAAATAACGCCACTAAAAGATCCCCACATATATTTGGGAAAATGCCCACACAAGATAATAAGTTTGAACCTACGACTACAGACATAATCTTTCTAATCTCGCATGAAATATCACTCCTTTGTGGATATGAACCAAGGTCCATTCAAACAAACATTATATTTACAAAATTTACGGCTTAAACACGTTTTCCCAGTGCCTCGTTTCCATCTACCGCCCTACCATTATAAACAAAGTTAAATAAAGTATGAGAGAAAGAGGGGATGAATGAATGTACCCTCGCACATGCTTGTCTCGCCTGCGGGAAGGAATTCCAGCCCTCGTCTTGTATTTTAAAAATGGCTGCGAGCCTCCCCACTGTGCAGGCAAGGTAAACGACCTCTAAGGCCTGGGCCGTGAAGCACCCTCACACAAACAAAACAAAAACATAACCCAGTTTCAAACATGCAGAGCTCTACTCTACCTTAACCTTGTCTCAACACATGACGAAAATCGCCACAATAAATGAGTGAGGAAATCAACATACGTGTCTGCACTATCCAACGTCCGTGACAGACCGCCCTGGGTCTCGATTCGACCACCTGGAGTATTACACATGTTATACATATCCATCTCGCCGTCCGCCTAAGCGACGTGTTCCAGTTAACCCTCAAGTCATGGGTTCAAGCCCTAATTTGACATAGTACAAAGGGTCGCAAATATATGTGACATCGCCTACGGGTTATACCCATTACCCTCACATTCAATCCAACACAATCTAACCATGGAGAAGACAATTAAATCCTGGCCGCATACGTGCTCTACATTGGGCAGACGTATTCCCCTCCCAGCATAAGGGTACTCTATCATGATTAACCTATAAATACAAGCAGATATCGACAGATGCCGGGCACTAAGAAACATTGATCTAAGCTCGTGCCTAAGCTTCCCTACGACTATGTGTACCGTCATACTATCATATGCTACCTTAATCCTTGCTTACCTATAGACAATAAAATTACAATTGTGTATACCTAACCTAAATTATATAAAGGAAACATCTTAATAAATGGCCTAATGGGCCGTAATCCTACTCCTTACTATTTTTACAAACTAATCACCGTATTTCTGCATAACAACCCCCCAACCCTACACATATATATTAATTATTGTTCACTTATCTATCATCTTGGAGACCTCTTTCTTCCTCCGTCAGGGTTAAGCAATGCCTGCTCAGCCCATCATGGTAGCGATGTGGTCCTGGGTCGATCCTCTGCGTCCAGTCTCCATGGGTTGCTCGTTCATGAAGCCGTCTTCTTGAGGGATGACTCGTTCATGAGGCCTTCTTCTTGAGGTTGTGGTCGGCAGGTCTCGTATCACACGTCTCTCGAAACACAGCACGAGTCTTCACTGGAATGAAATGCCTAATTTATTAACAGCACAGCATTCCCGGTACTTTTCTTTAATTTTCGATGCAAAAATCAGTACTGGCGATCCGCGACGTTAAAGTCATCGTTCCCCTTCAACTACGTAATCGCGCACGAATGTATATAGGCAATATCTACTATCTGAAATCAACAACTTAATCAGTCAAACAAATTGTCACTATCTCATGCTTGACTGATTCATACCCATACGTATAGCAGGAATAGCATAAATGACTTTAGTTTATACTTGCACTTCTTCTGCACCTCACACTATATTTGCGTGGTTACCCGTACCTCTTCATGATGAAGTCTACACGTACGGCATCGTCTACAGTCAGTTAATTAGGCACTTGCGACCTCACTTGTAAAGCGTCTAAATACAATCATGCGATTGAATAGTTACTGGAAAGTTTATGAATCACCGATTCACTGAATAAACATTAGCACAACCGTATTAAAGTAATCACCATCTTTGTCATAAACAAAGGTTTCTGGCGCGAGCATCAGCAGAACGCGACACACACGGACAGCGATCTTATCATGGACTGATCACCTCCTTCCACCTTCCTTGCTCTTATAGAATCCAGGAACCCACGCGACTCGCTGGGAAGTCCCGGGAAACAACTTGAGATTGGCATGTGGCCTCGAAACATTTTCTCACGGCAGTCGGCCTCCCACGTAGTTCTTTATTCAACTATATATTGATAGACTTTGAGGTGTCTATGGCTTCAGAAAATTCTGTCACCGATTCCCAACCTATTACTTTCTTGTAAAACCTTCAAATATAGGAGTTATGCCTCAATTTCCATAGCGTGGTGAGCCTGTCGGTTCCCGCTGAAATTCTCTGTTAAGGTGGCACGTCTCTCCCCCAGACAACACCCATCTCTCTTTCTTTCTTCCTCCTATATTCTTTCTTTATCGCACACGACCACGCCTTGCCTCGGGAATCCCCTTCTCGATTCCCGCTCTCCATATAGCATCACGCCCTCACAGTTAGCGTCCTGTTGCGCATTCTTTTATCAGCGTTAAATATCCATTCTTATAACCAACAGAATGGTACATTTGCTTCCCCACACACTAAAGAAAAATATGAAAAAATCATATTTTTTTGTATTTTTCTTTGCGTCTGATATTTAACGCTCGCGTGGGTATTTCTTTCATTCAGAGCCATCCTGTGGCATTTTCCGAACTTGTTCCAGTAGCTCCTCACGCTCCTTTCGAATTCTATAGTATGTATCCAACAAAGCCAAAAATTTTCTATTATTTCCCGAGCATTCAGTGCACTCCACTGCAGCCATTTCTAATATTGCGCTGCTCTGCGGCGAAACTTCGTCTACCATTCCTACGTTTAGGGATACTTCATTCGGATTGTGATCAAGGTTTTCACTTTCATCGTCTTGCATCTCCGGTACTTCGTCTGCACCTCCCACGTCTTCTTCCTCTTCTTCTTCTTCTTCGTCCTCTTCTCCCTCCATCTCTTCATTCTCGATGTTGTCCTCTATTGGCATTTGTCCTCTGGGAATATAAATTTTAATATTGGCTGCATTGAATACCTTCTCAGTCCTACCGTCCAAGCTTCGTACCCTGTATGCATTGTTATCGTAACACTGAATTATACGATAAGGTCCCACATATAGTTCGGCAAACTTGTGATAAAATCTAGCTGACGGTTGACTGGGAGCAGGGCGACGAATGAGCACTAATTCATTCACTCGCAATGGGCGGTGGAAACGCCTCTTTCTGGTTCGCCTCAATCTACGTTCCGCCTGCGCCCTCAGCTGTTCGGCCGCCCTCCTCACACACATCTCTTGTGACATTCTTGTGTCGGTGGGGCACGGTATAACACTTTGCCACGGGCGACAAGGGAAGATGTTGTGATGCAAAACTGAAGGAATTTGTGCCGTGGATTCGTGTCGTGTCGAATTGATGGACTCGGTTATGATAGGTATCACACTTAACAATTTATAATGTTCTCGCGGACAGTAGATACGACAGTACTTAGCAATCTCTCGCATTATTCTTTCACTTGGGTTTGCTTCAGGATGCCGTATGCTGGATAGCACGTGTTTGATTCCCAGGCGTTCCAATTCTCTTTTAAAAATCTCAGAAGTGAACTGCGCACCGTGGTCCGATAACAAACTCTCAGGTTTCCCCATGGAAGGAATTATCTTGTTTTTCAACTGATTTAGCGCCGTCCGGGTATTCGCCTTCCGTACTGGACATAGTGTTACGTACTTACTGAAAACATCCATGCATACTAATATGTATTTCAAGCCTCTGCTCGCTGCAGGAATTGGCCCATACCAATCTATTGCGAAAAGTTTTCTTGGCTCCGTAGGGAGTAACGGTTTCGGTCTTTGCTTTAATAGGTAGGGGTTTGGTTTCACCCGCTGGCATATATCGCAGGTCTTAAGTAACTGTTGAACTGTAGTTCTCAACTTAGGCCAAACGAAGGTTTCTTGTAGCGTCGCAGTAACCTTATCAATACCAGCATGTCCTGTGGCATGATGTGTAAGCCAAATTAATCCTCTCTGTAAATTCGAAGGTACCACTATCCGTAGCCGGGTGTGCTCTTCGTCCACAAATTTGTGCAACATGCCATTAAGGAAATGGTAGGATGCAGCCTTCTTCTCTGCCTCAATGTATTCTGGGGTTCCTTGTTGCAATTCTTTCTTAAAATACTTCACCATGAGACTAGTGGCAGGGTCCTCTAATTGCTCATGCCCTATGTTTCGCAGCTGGTCTAAGACTTCTTGATCTTCCTGTCCCAGTGTTGTCAAGTTTATTGAGACTTCTGCCGGATTCGGATTACGGCTCAACGCATCTGCCAGTACATTCATTTTTCCCGGGCAGTGCTCAAAGGTTAAGTCAAATTGCTGGACATAAAGCGCCCATCTAGTAACGCGCCCACTCGCTAACTTTGTTTTTAATACAAAAGTAAGAGCCTTATGGTCTGTTCGGATTATGACAGGAAAACCATAAATATATTTCCTCCAATAATTTAGAGCAGTGACTATTGACAACATCTCTAGCTCTGTCGTGGTGTACTTTATTTCATGAGACCGTAATTTTCGGCTCATGAAGGAGAGATATGTTATTGAGTTTTCTTTCTCGGGGGTTTCTTGATATAGTACAGCACCTATTCCCACTTCTGATGCATCTGTCTGTATTACGAATTTGCGAGTGTAATCGGGATATCCTAGTTTCACAGACTTTGCCAGCAGTCGTTTAGTATTCTGAAATGCTTGTTCATGTATCTTATCCCATTTCCAACGATTATTTACTTTCAATAGGTCTTGTAGTGGAGCGACCGTTTCCGTGTAACCTGGACAATGATTCGCGAAAAAGAGACATATACCCAAGAACTGTCTAATATGCTTCACACGAGTAGGTGTGGGAAAATTCTGTATCGCGGCTATCTTCGTGGGGTTAGGCCTTACACCTGTTCCATCCACTACATGGCCCAAAAATAAAACACTTCTCTGACAGAAATGAGACTTCTCGAAGTTTATCTTAAAGTTGCTCTTATTGAGGTCTTCCAATAGCATGTCTATCTTCTTTAGGTGCTCATCCAGGGTCTTTGAACCTATTATTAAATCATCCACATATTTGAGAGTAAACGCCTTTACTTCCGGGCTTAGGTTCGCTTCCAGAGCACGGATAAGAGCGGAATTTGAGGTTTTTAACCCGAATGGGAGACAATTAAAGCGATACGTCTGGTTATCGAACATGAAGCCCGTCAGCATGCTTGTTGCAGGGTCTAAGACAATATGGAAGAACGACGAGGTCAAATCGAACGTACTAAAGTACTCCATATCACCGAATTTTGTCAATAAGTCCTTTATGGCCGGGGCACACTCATATTCGGGCACTAAGCGGCCATTTAATATACGCGCATCCAAACACAGGCGTATCGAACCGTTGGCCTTAGGAACCGTACAGATGGGGTTCAGGAACGGCGTGGCCGCCTTTGATATTATGCCGTTTCTCTCCATGTCCTCTATTATAACTTTGACTTGGGAAAAGAATTTTTCCGGTATGGGATATGGTTTCTGCTTATATGGTTCCCAATTTGTTACGTTCAAACGGTATTGAAAGTTAGGAATTCTTCCTGGCTTCGAGCCAAAAACTGTCGCATGCCGCTCCAAGATATCTTGTAATCTCTTCTTGTCTTCCTCCCCAATTTTAGCTTCCGCGATTTTCTGTGGCTTTATCGCCTCGAAATTTTCTCTCTCTGTTTCGTCCTCTAAGTGGGCTACCATAATCTCACACTTCTGAAAAATCCCTTTATAATCCTCGCATTCGAACGCTGGCCTGTCCTCATATTCACTCATGTTCCCATCTTCTGCTGCAGTTAGCCAGATTCTTTCCTCCTGGTGATAATCCTCATTCTGATTCATCTTAACTTCTTCGGGTATCGGACTTAAGTGTAATCTAATAACATTGTTACCCATGTCAATATTTGCCTGATGTTCACGAAGAAAATCTGCTCCTAATATCAGGTTATACTCCATTTTCATGAGCACTACACACGGGTGAGATATGACTGATCTGCCTATTTCAATGTCCACTAAGACTTGTTCCTTGCATACAGTTGTCTTATCTGGTACGATCCCTCTGACTTTCAGCTTAGCGATAGGAATGGAAGGAACTCGTGTTCTAATCTTTATTTCTGACAGCAATGCTTGAGAAATAACACTGATTGATGCGCCTGTGTCTACGAGGATACGTGTCTTTAAACCATGTATACGTGCATATATTATTGGTAATTCTTTAACTGTCTTGACGTCAATTTTAATGTGGTCGTCTAATAAGTCCTCAGGTTTTATTACCCAACTGTCTACTGTCACCGTCATCCATCCTTCTTCACTGTTCTCTCCTTCATGGTTTAGGCTATCTCCATTTGTGGACCTTGTAGTTTTTTTTTAGCTCCCGCGCTCCCCCTGCTATATTCAGGCGCGTGAGGGTTCAAGTTACACCCTCGGTTTTCGTTAATGTGTTGTTGCATTTCCAGACTCTGGGCACCGCACTGTATCGGACTCGCCTGCTGAATGGCATTCCTCCAGTTCTCTGAATTGTTACGTTCTTGCTCTAGCTTTTTCACATACTGCCTATGTTCTCTCTCACGTTCCGACTCACAAGGTCTGTAATCATTTCTGTGCTGTTGGTAGTCCCGCCTTCGATTCTGGTTCCAGTCAGAGTAAGGTTTTCTCGCCACGTTCCTTCCCTCGTACCGTGGACGATATTGTCTCTCTGGCAGGAATAGCATAAATGACTTTAGTTTATACTTGCACTTCTTCTGCACCTCACACTATATTTGCGTGGTTACCCGTACCTCTTCATGATGAAGTCTACACGTACGGCATCGTCTACAGTCAGTTAATTAGGCACTTGCGACCTCACTTGTAAAGCGTCTAAATACAATCATGCGATTGAATAGTTACTGGAAAGTTTATGAATCACCGATTCACTGAATAAACATTAGCACAACCGTATTAAAGTAATCACCATCTTTGTCATAAACAAAGGTTTCTGGCGCGAGCATCAGCAGAACGCGACACACACGGACAGCGATCTTATCATGGACTGATCACCTCCTTCCACCTTCCTTGCTCTTATAGAATCCAGGAACCCACGCGACTCGCTGGGAAGTCCCGGGAAACAACTTGAGATTGGCATGTGGCCTCGAAACATTTTCTCACGGCAGTCGGCCTCCCACGTAGTTCTTTATTCAACTATATATTGATAGACTTTGAGGTGTCTATGGCTTCAGAAAATTCTGTCACCGATTCCCAACCTATTACTTTCTTGTAAAACCTTCAAATATAGGAGTTATGCCTCAATTTCCATAGCGTGGTGAGCCTGTCGGTTCCCGCTGAAATTCTCTGTTAAGGTGGCACGTCTCTCCCCCAGACAACACCCATCTCTCTTTCTTTCTTCCTCCTATATTCTTTCTTTATCGCACACGACCACGCCTTGCCTCGGGAATCCCCTTCTCGATTCCCGCTCTCCATATAGCATCACGCCCTCACAGTTAGCGTCCTGTTGCGCATTCTTTTATCAGCGTTAAATATCCATTCTTATAACCAACAGAATGGTACATTTGCTTCCCCACACACTAAAGAAAAATATGAAAAAATCATATTTTTTTGTATTTTTCTTTGCGTCTGATATTTAACGCTCGCGTGGGTATTTCTTTCATTCAGAGCCATCCTGTGGCATTTTCCGAACTTGTTCCAGTAGCTCCTCACGCTCCTTTCGAATTCTATAGTATGTATCCAACAAAGCCAAAAATTTTCTATTATTTCCCGAGCATTCAGTGCACTCCACTGCAGCCATTTCTAATATTGCGCTGCTCTGCGGCGAAACTTCGTCTACCATTCCTACGTTTAGGGATACTTCATTCGGATTGTGATCAAGGTTTTCACTTTCATCGTCTTGCATCTCCGGTACTTCGTCTGCACCTCCCACGTCTTCTTCCTCTTCTTCTTCTTCTTCGTCCTCTTCTCCCTCCATCTCTTCATTCTCGATGTTGTCCTCTATTGGCATTTGTCCTCTGGGAATATAAATTTTAATATTGGCTGCATTGAATACCTTCTCAGTCCTACCGTCCAAGCTTCGTACCCTGTATGCATTGTTATCGTAACACTGAATTATACGATAAGGTCCCACATATAGTTCGGCAAACTTGTGATAAAATCTAGCTGACGGTTGACTGGGAGCAGGGCGACGAATGAGCACTAATTCATTCACTCGCAATGGGCGGTGGAAACGCCTCTTTCTGGTTCGCCTCAATCTACGTTCCGCCTGCGCCCTCAGCTGTTCGGCCGCCCTCCTCACACACATCTCTTGTGACATTCTTGTGTCGGTGGGGCACGGTATAACACTTTGCCACGGGCGACAAGGGAAGATGTTGTGATGCAAAACTGAAGGAATTTGTGCCGTGGATTCGTGTCGTGTCGAATTGATGGACTCGGTTATGATAGGTATCACACTTAACCATTTATAATGTTCTCGCGGACAGTAGATACGACAGTACTTAGCAATCTCTCGCATTATTCTTTCACTTGGGTTTGCTTCAGGATGCCGTATGCTGGATAGCACGTGTTTGATTCCCAGGCGTTCCAATTCTCTTTTAAAAATCTCAGAAGTGAACTGCGCACCGTGGTCCGATAACAAACTCTCAGGTTTCCCCATGGAAGGAATTATCTTGTTTTTCAACTGATTTAGCGCCGTCCGGGTATTCGCCTTCCGTACTGGACATAGTGTTACGTACTTACTGAAAACATCCATGCATACTAATATGTATTTCAAGCCTCTACTCGCTGCAGGAATTGGCCCATACCAATCTATTGCGAAAAGTTTTCTTGGCTCCGTAGGGAGTAACGGTTTCGGTTTTTGCTTTAATAGGTAGGGGTTTGGTTTCACCCGCTGGCATATATCGCAGGTCTTAAGTAGCTGCTGAACTGTAGTTCTCAACTTAGGCCAAACGAAGGTCTCTTGTAGCATCGCAGTAACCTTATCTATACCGGCATGTCCTGTGGCATGATGTGTAAGCCAAATTAATCCTGTCTGTAAATTGGAAGGTACCACTATCCGTAGCCGGGTGTGCTCTTCGTCCACAAATTTGTGTAACATGCCATTAAGGAAATGGTGGGATGCAGCCTTCTTCTCTGCCTCAATGTATTCTGGGGTTCCTTGTTGCCGTTCTTTCTTAAAATACTTCACCATGAGACTAGTGGCAGGGTCTTCTAATTGCTCATGCCCTATGTTTCGCAGCTGGTCTAAGACTTCCTGACCTTCCTGTCCCAGTGTTGTCAAGTTTATTGAGACTTCTGCCGGATTCGGATTACGGCTCAACGCATCTGCCAGTACATTCATTTTCCCCGGGCAGTGCTCAAAGGTTAAGTCAAATTGCTGGACATAAAGCGCCCATCTAGTAACGCGCCCACTCGCTAACTTTGTTTTTAATACAAAAGTAAGAGCCTTATGGTCTGTTCGGATTATGACAGGAAAACCATAAATATATTTCCTCCAATAATTTAGAGCAGTGACTATTGACAACATCTCTAGCTCTGTCGTGGTGTACTTTATTTCATGAGACCGTAATTTTCGGCTCATGAAGGAGAGATATGTTATTGAGTTTTCTTTCTCGGGGGTTTCTTGATATAGTACAGCACCTATTCCCACTTCTGATGCATCTGTCTGTATTACGAATTTGCGAGTGTAATCGGGATATCCTAGTTTCACAGACTTTGCCAGCAGTCGTTTAGTATTCTGAAATGCTTGTTCATGTATCTTATCCCATTTCCAACGATTATTTACTTTCAATAGGTCTTGTAGTGGAGCGACCGTTTCCGTGTAACCTGGACAATGATTCGCGAAAAAGAGACATATACCCAAGAACTGTCTAATATGCTTCACACGAGTAGGTGTGGGAAAATTCTGTATCGCGGCTATCTTCGTGGGGTTAGGCCTTACACCTGTTCCATCCACTACATGGCCCAAAAATAAAACACTTCTCTGACAGAAATGAGACTTCTCGAAGTTTATCTTAAAGTTGCTCTTATTGAGGTCTTCCAATAGCATGTCTATCTTCTTTAAGTGCTCATCCAGGGTCTTTGAACCTATTATTAAATCATCCACATATTTGAGAGTAAACGCCTTTACTTCCGGGCTTAGGTTCGCTTCCAGAGCACGGATAAGAGCGGAATTTGAGGTTTTTAACCCGAATGGGAGACAATTAAAGCGATACGTCTGGTTATCGAACATGAAGCCCGTCAACATGCTTGTTGCAGGGTCTAAGACAATATGGAAGAACGACGAGGTCAAATCGAACGTACTAAAGTACTCCATATCACCGAATTTTGTCAATAAGTCCTTTATGGCCGGGGCACACTCATATTCGGGCACTAAGCGGCCATTTAATATACGCGCATCCAAACACAGGCGTATCGAACCGTTGGCCTTAGGAACCGTACAGATGGGGTTCAGGAACGGCGTGGCCGCCTTTGATATTATGCCGTTTCTCTCCATGTCCTCTATTATAACTTTGACTTGGGAAAAGAATTTTTCCGGTATGGGATATGGTTTCTGCTTATATGGTTCCCAATTTGTTACGTTCAAA
Source organism: Anabrus simplex (assembly GCF_040414725.1). Taxonomy (NCBI): domain Eukaryota; kingdom Metazoa; phylum Arthropoda; class Insecta; order Orthoptera; family Tettigoniidae; genus Anabrus; species Anabrus simplex. Next base: position 139,688,449 of record NC_090267.1, read on the forward strand.
CGGTATTGAAAGTTAGGAATTCTTCCTGGCTTCGAACCAAAAACTGTCGCATGCCGCTCCAAGATATCTTGTAATCTCTTCTTGTCTTCCTCCCCAATTTTAGCTTCCGCGATTTTCTGTGGCTTTATCGCCTCGAAATTTTCTCTCTCTGTTTCGTCCTCTAAGTGGGCTACCATAATCTCACATTTCTGAAAAATCCCTTTATAATCCTCGCATTCGAACGCTGGCCTGTCCTCATATTCACTCATGTTCCCGTCCTCTGCTGCAGTTAGCCAGATTCTTTCCTCCTGGTGATAATCCTCATTCTGATTCATCTTAACTTCTTCGGGTATCGGACTTAAGTGTAATCTAATAACATTGTTACCCATGTCAATATTTGCCTGATGTTCACGAAGAAAATCTGCTCCTAATATCAGGTTATACTCCATTTTCATGAGCACTACACACGGGTGAGATATGACTGATCTGCCTATTTCAATGTCCACTAAGACTTGTTCCTTGCATACAGTTGTCTTATCTGGTACGATCCCTCTGACTTTCAGCTTAGCGATAGGAATGGAAGGAACTCGTGTTCTAATCTTTATTTCTGACAGCAATGCTTGAGAAATAACACTGATTGATGCGCCTGTGTCTACGAGGATACGTGTCTTTAAACCATGTATACGTGCATATATTATTGGTAATTCTTTAACTGTCTTGACGTCAATTTTAATGTGGTCGTCTAATAAGTCCTCAGGTTTTATTACCCAACTGTCTACTGTCACCGTCATCCATCCTTCTTCACTGTTCTCTCCTTCATGGTTTAGGCTATCTCCATTTGTGGACCTTGTAGTTTTTTTTTAGCTCCCGCGCTCCCCCTGCTATATTCAGGCGCGTGAGGGTTCAAGTTACACCCTCGGTTTTCGTTAATGTGTTGTTGCATTTCCAGACTCTGGGCACCGCACTGTATCGGACTCGCCTGCTGAATGGCATTCCTCCAGTTCTCTGAATTGTTACGTTCTTGCTCTAGCTTGTTCACATACTGCCTATGTTCTCTCTCACGTTCCGACTCACAAGGTCTGTAATCATTTCTGTGCTGTTGGTAGTCCCGCCTTCGATTCTGGTTCCAGTCAGAGTAAGGTTTTCTCGCCACGTTCCTTCCCTCGTACCGTGGACGATATTGTCTCTCTGGCAGTCCAGGGTTATGACCTGCTGGCGAAACGTCTCTCCTTTCTTTGTAGTTTCTATATCTTTGCTGATTATTCCTATACCAGGGTCTTCCATTCGATCCCCTTTGCTGCCGGTTTTGTCCTTCCTCTCTCATCCATCTTGATGTCTGGGTACCCGAGTCCTGAATTTCTTGCCGGCTATTTCTTCCGTGTGTGTGTTCTTCAGGCATCACCTCCAGCGTGTTTATCGCTTCAGTATGCCGAATACGAGGCTGATTCTGTACCGAAGTTTGATCTAATTGCCTTAAAATCGTTTCAGCCTCACTGGCTGTATCGACGTTGGCGGCGAATAAGATTCTTTGCACCTCGACCGGTAGCTGTTTCATGATGGTTGTAATAACTTCTTTCTCTGGAGGTGGGTGGTCTAGTTCCCGCATTTTAATTAGCTGTGAAATAAAAAAATCATTAAAGCGCGTGGGCAGCGTGCTGGCATATCGTCTAGCGTATAGCTCCAGTCTTAAATTCTGTTGGACCGAGAGGCTCCAGTATCTCCTGAGAAAGGCTTCCTTAAAGTCCTCATAAGACTGGAAGGTGTTCTTGAAAGCAGTCATCCACTGAGATACAGTCCCTCCTAAAAACCTCTCTACTGTTCTAAGTCTTTTCTCTTTAGGTATCCGACAATCTTCCATATACTCTTCAATCTCCCTGAGAAATGAACGGGGAGTGCATTCGCCATTAGCTAAGAACTTCTTAGGTTTGTCCTCGTTTGATCTCACTATATTATACACGGGAATGATATTGCCATTCTCCGGCATTGAACTCGGTCTCATTGGCTTCTGTATATTCAAGGATTCGTTAACCGCCGCTGGCTCACTTAGGGGATTGCCCTCTACCTTAATTTCTACCGGCACCTTTATTTCGTTTGATGACATCAGCACCCCTTCTCCTTTTCCTCCTTGATACTCATAAGAATTTTTCTGTTCTAGTTGCTGCTTCATTTGTCCTACTTGAAGTTCTAACCCTGACATTCGGGCAATCACTTTCGTCTCGGTTTGTTCTACACGATCTTCAAGACTAATCATTTTTGCCTTCGTCTTTTCTTCAATTCGTTCCATCCTGTCAGCTACCTTCTCATTTACTGCTCCTATCCTAGAATCCATCTTCTTTTCCAACAATACCAGGCCAGAGCTAGTTTCATCTATCTCCCTCTTTATTTCATCTATGTCCACAGTGTATGCTTTTAACTTCTTCTCTACCAGAACTTCATTATTAAGGGTCCTTTCCTCTAGCGTCCCCACTACTTTTTTTAATGTAGCAATTTGTTCCCCTGTTACGTTTTCCATGTTTGACACCTGCCTCCTCAATTCCTCTGTGGTTTCCAGGCAGCACATGCGCACGCTTTCTATTTTCTCATCTAATTCCCCGAGCCGTGTCTGCGTCTGCTGATTGTCCGCCATTAACCGGTCCAATTTAGCATTCGTGTGCTCTTCTAAAGCCGTTAATTGTTCTTTCGTACGAGCTTCTAGTCCTATTAACTGCTCCTCAGTTTTATTTATCTGTTTTTCACTTACGTCAATAACCTGTGATTTTATCGCAGCTATCTGCGCCCTGATTTCGGACATCTGTGTCTCTAATCCTGCCTTCAATAGCTCGCTTATCTCCTCTAATGTCAACGACATTTTATTACAATGAAAATATGCCAACCCTTCCGGAGAGAAATCTGAGGTCTTTCTCCGCACGACACCATAACACCAAGTTTCATTAAATTTCTATCCATCAACTTATGCTCTGTCACTATACATATGAACCACAAAATTGACAAATTTTGACCAAATGCAAATAATATGTTGTTTACTTTGACCGAAATAAAGGTGTAATCTGATAAAAATGGTTTATCTGAAAGAAAATCATCCTCACAAAGACCAATAAAACCTATCATTTTTTGACAACAATCTCCTGTACCTATATTCGCCATTATTACATATGCGCTAAGATTCGGACAGATTCAATGCCAAACTCTAGCTTCTCTGTCCTGGTTCCTCATTTACCAAAGAAAACTCATAATTAATGATCTACTCATTCAGCCACGTTTTGTATCCTAACTTGGATATTCGTAGCGTCAGCATCTTATACACTCATCACACACACCTAAAGCAAATTAGTACATTATCGGCGATATTGTTAACCTCCCTCATGATACTCTCGCCACACGCCTTTGGGGGCCATTTTATATGTACCCTATAGGGCACATTAATACTGCAGGATGATACCTACCTGTTCTTCTGTTCTTGCATACGGGCACCAGCTCAGCTACCATCGGCAGAGAAGGGTCGATAATTTGGTTCATATGACGAGAGGATCATGGGGAACTCAATACTACATTAAACTACGAAATGAGGAACACAAACGCACCTACTGACGTTTTGAGCACAAGTTGTGTATTCTTAACTCAACATTTCTTTTCCTTTATATTACAATTTATTGCACCAATCGTGCTAAAATGGATGCCCAACAGGCTCATATCATGAATAAGATAAACATCAAACAAAGAAAATTATTCGCTATCTGGTTGGTTTGTCGTGTGGAGACTATATAAGTGAACTCAAGAAACAAATGTGCTCTTATACGGAACAGCCACGCCGTTCCTGAACCCCATCTGTACGGTTCCTAAGGCCAACGGTTCGATACGCCTGTGTTTGGATGCGCGTATATTAAATTGCCGCTTAGTGCCCGAATATGAGTGTGCCCCGGCCATAAAGGACTTATTGACAAAATTCGGTGATATGGAGTACTTTAGTACGTTCGATTTGACCTCGTCGTTCTTCCATATTGTCTTAGACCCTGCAACAAGCATGCTGACGGGCTTCATGTTCGATAACCAGACGTATCGCTTTAATTGTCTCCCATTCGGGTTAAAAACCTCAAATTCCGCTCTTATCCGTGCTCTGGAAGCGAACCTAAGCCCGGAAGTAAAGGCGTTTACTCTCAAATATGTGGATGATTTAATAATAGGTTCAAAGACCCTGGATGAGCACTTAAAGAAGATAGACATGCTATTGGAAGACCTCAATAAGAGCAACTTTAAGATAAACTTCGAGAAGTCTCATTTCTGTCAGAGAAGTGTTTTATTTTTGGGCCATGTAGTGGATGGAACAGGTGTAAGGCCTAACCCCACGAAGATAGCCGCGATACAGAATATTCCCACACCTACTCGTGTGAAGCATATTAGACAGTTCTTGGGTATATGTCTCTTTTTCGCGAATCATTGTCCAGGTTACACGGAAACGGTCGCTCCACTACAAGACCTATTGAAAGTAAATAATCGTTGGAAATGGGATAAGATACATGAACAAGCATTTCAGAATACTAAACGACTGCTGGCAAAGTCTGTGAAACTAGGATATCCCGATTACACTCGCAAATTCGTAATACAGACAGATGCATCAGAAGTGGGAATAGGTGCTGTACTATATCAAGAAACCCCCGAGAAAGAAAACTCAATAACATATCTCTCCTTCAAACAGTGGATAATATAATGATAGTAAAGACTATTTTAGAAAAGTATAGGAATATGAATAGAAGTACGGTTTATGTAGCAGCAATAGATTTTGAGAAAGCTTTTGATAAGGTAAATAGAGAGGCCCTACGAGAGAAATTAGGTAGGCTAGGGATTTCAGAGAAGATGTTGAGGGCAGTGGAAGGAATATACAGGGACGTCAGGTTTTGTGTAAAATTGGGAGAAGAGAGAATGAGTGGACCATTGGAGTCCAAGGTGGGTTTAAAACAAGGTTGCAAGTTATCGCCCATACTGTTTATTTTATTTATAAACGATATTTTAGAGGGGTTTGGGGCAGGAAATTGGGCTGTACCGGTAATTAATGGTTTGGAAGTGCCAGGACTGATATTTGCGGATGATGTGTTATTGATGACGTTAACTTCAGGGGCGATGAATAGGGCCTTAGAGTCAGTGATGCTATTTGCGAGGAAATGGGGATTGAAAATTAATGGAAATAAGTCTAAAATATTGATAGTACAGGTGAACAAAAGAAGAAAGATGGAAGGGAATTGGGTAATACAGGGAGAAAGATTGGAACAGGTAAGGAAGTTGGAATATCTAGGAGTTATTTTTAATGATAAAGGAACTTGGAGTGACCAGATCAAAAGAATGAAATATAGAGGCTTGGCAGCCTTAGCCTCAGTCAGAAATTTGCTACTCAAGTTCCCGGGGATCAGTTATAAAACACTGAGACTCGTGTTCAGGTCGGTAATAGTGGGGAGGGTATTATACGGAGCAGAAGTTTGGGGGCTGGATGAAAAAAGAGAGGAACTAAGAAAGATTGTTAGTAGTTTTGCTAAGTTAGTGATGGGCTTACCGAGGTGTACAGCAAATGTAGGGGCGGAATTAAGGTGTGGGGAGGATTTGGAATCAGGGGGTGTGAAAAGAATAGTTAGATATTGGATGAATTTAAAAAGACAGGAAGGTGGGAGAGTTTTACAGGCTGCATATGTACAGCAATTTAAGAGCATGTATAAGGGTGGATGGTTAGAAAAATTAAAAGGATATTTAGAGAGGATAGGATTAGGGCACCTGTGGGGGGAGGTTTGGTCAAAGACAGAAGTGAGAGGGATGAAAATACTAGAAAGGAGAATTAGGGATATCCATAGGCAGAAATTATTGGGGGAAAGCAGACTAAGAAATTCGCTGATTGTTTTGACGAAAATAGAGGAGATAGCAGGGTTGAATATTAGATACGTTGATAGGTCAAATCGATATGGGATGATGTGGTGGCTTTTAGGTCTGTCAAGGAATAAGGGCTGGTTACAGGGCAGGGATAAGACAAGGTGTGTACTTTGTGGAGATGTGAATGATGAGTTTCACTTGCTAAGAGACTGTGAGGGAACGAGGGGGTTAAGACATAGATTATTGAGTGCCGAGAATCGGGAAGTACTGGGGAGAGGGGATGAGAACGCAATACTGAGATGGATTCTTAAACAATGGGAAAAAGGGGGTGAATTGAACAGGTATTTTTGTGCGACAAAAAAGGCCTGCGAGAGTAAAATGAAGGAGAGTGAGTTAGAGGGTGGGCAGGGGAATAGGGGGGTAGAATAGTTATCTGTATAAGGGAAGGAGATAGTAGGTTAAAATTTTAATGGTTTAGTGTATATAGGGACTGAGTATTTAGTTAGGGGAGTTGGGTAAGAGGACAGGATGGCATGGTCTGTTTGTTTTATGATATGTCAGTAATTGTTATTCATTGTAATTTTATTAGGCTAGGATGGTAACTATTTGTGAAGGCTGAAATATGGTAAATAATTTGTGAAGGCTGAGACGTGGTAAGGGTGAAGTGATATATTTATTGTGATATTTGGAGTTGACGCTGATTGGTAAGTCTTACGATATGTCAGTAATTGTTATTCACTGTAAATTTATTAGGTTATGATGGTAATTATTTGTGAAGGCCGAAATGTGGCAATGCTGAAGTGGTATATTTATTGTTGATGTATATAAGAGAGAGGATAGCATGATAGTGTGGTATGAGATTGAGAGGTGGTATATGAAGAGATGTGTGGGTATTGAAGGGTAGCTGTATTAGCTTTTGGTTGGGTAGGAGGTTTATTTAATGCTAACTAAGTGAGTGTTAAGAGGGACAAGAGTTTTGGATGGTAGAGATTGGAATGTGGTGTTGGTGAAGAGAGGGTATATGAGTGTTTGGTATTTTAAGGTGAAGATGGCCTGGTATCTAGATACGATTAAGGTAAGATGTGTCATATTGCTGAAATGAGGTGTTGGAGAAGTGGTGGTATAAAATGGTAGCAGTTATTGAGGACTATGGTTGAAATATGGTGAGAAGCGGTGTTAAGCGGTGTTATTTTGTAAATATGAGATGTTGTAAATTTAGATTTAGTGGTGTATTGTGGAAGGTATATGAGGTGGATCTGGAATGGAAATTGTGGATAAGAGGTGGTATCTGAATCCGGGAGTTGGTATGTAGATGGTTTATTTATTGCTGAATTAGTTTAGATTTATCGAGAAAAAAAAAATGTGGTGTGGGAGAAGTGTTGGTATAGGCGAAGATGGTTTGGTAATGAGATGGTTTAATTTATTGCTGAAACTTTTGGAGTTGGAGAGATGATTGTATTAAGTGCGGGTTGGTAAATGTAGTGTATGATGGATTGAAGGGCAATTGCGGAATGTTGGTTGTTATGGTTTGGACAGAGAGTAAGTTAGAGGACAATGAAGATGACGTATGTGCTGAATCCACAAGGACACGGAATGAGTGGTGGTTGCGATAGCAAATGTAATGCTGAGCATGGCTTGGGTTTTAAAATGAGATCAAGCATGGCTAAATAATGGTCAAGTTGCAACATGAGAGGTAGCAAGGCATTGAAATAAAAGTGGTATTTAAGGTAAGTGTGGAGGGAGACCAGTGTTGAAATTTGATTGTAAGTTATTATGATTTTCTGCTGGGTTAGGATTGTGTTATTTATTGTTGTGAACGTGGAGGACTTTTGTTTGTGTTATGGCTGGTTAGAATGTAAGTGCTGACTGTCGATGTTTTGGTATTGATCGGGAGTAGGTCAGGGAAAAGGAATGTGACGAAAGTTGCTGTAGACATAAGGACAAGTGATGAGTTTGCTGGATCCTCGAGCCGAGGACTGCTACAGAATTGTTATCATTTTTGTTATTATTTATTCCTATTATCTCTATTATCATTATTTTATTTTTATGTATTATATTATTATTAGCATTATTTTATTATTATTTTTATTATTATTATAATTATTTTTTTTTAATTATAATTATTAATATTGTGTCTTATTGCTTTGTGAACATGTAATGGGGCGGAAAGCCTGTTTGTTCATAAATAAATACAAATACAAATATCTCTCCTTCATGAGCCGAAAATTACGGTCTCATGAAATAAAGTACACCACGACAGAGCTAGAGATGTTGTCAATAGTCACTGCTCTAAATTATTGGAGGAAATATATTTATGGTTTTCCTGTCATAATCCGAACAGACCATAAGGCTCTTACTTTTGTATTAAAAACAAAGTTAGCGAGTGGGCGCGTTACTAGATGGGCGCTTTATGTCCAGCAATTTGACTTAACCTTTGAGCACTGCCCGGGAAAAATGAATGTACTGGCAGATGCGTTGAGCCGTAATCCGAATCCGGCAGAAGTCTCAATAAACTTGACAACACTGGGACAGGAAGATCAAGAAGTCTTAGACCAGCTGCGAAACATAGGGCATGAGCAATTAGAAGACCCTGCCACTAGTCTCATGGTGAAGTATTTTAAGAAAGAATTGCAACAAGGAACCCCAGAATACATTGAGGCAGAGAAGAAGGCTGCATCCTACCATTTCCTTAATGGCATGTTGCACAAATTTGTGGACGAAGAGCACACCCGGCTACGGATAGTGGTACCTTCGAATTTACAGAGAGGATTAATTTGGCTTACACATCATGCCACAGGACATGCTGGTATTGATAAGGTTACTGCGACGCTACAAGAAACCTTCGTTTGGCCTAAGTTGAGAACTACAGTTCAACAGTTACTTAAGACCTGCGATATATGCCAGCGGGTGAAACCAAACCCCTACCTATTAAAGCAAAGACCGAAACCGTTACTCCCTACGGAGCCAAGAAAACTTTTCGCAATAGATTGGTATGGGCCAATTCCTGCAGCGAGCAGAGGCTTGAAATACATATTAGTATGCATGGATGTTTTCAGTAAGTACGTAACGCTGTGTCCAGTACGGAAGGCGAATACCAGGACGGCGCTAAATCAGCTGAAAAACAAGATAATTCCTTCCATGGGGAAACCTGAGAGTTTGTTATCGGACCACGGTGCGCAGTTCACTTCTGAGATTTTTAAAAGAGAATTGGAACGCCTGGGAATCAAACATGTGCTATCCAGCATACGGCATCCTGAAGCAAACCCAAGTGAAAGAATAATGCGAGAGATTGCTAAGTACTGTCGTATCTACTGTCCGCGAGAACATTATAAATGGTTAAGTGTGATACCTATCATAACCGAGTCCATCAATTCGACACGACACGAATCCACGGCACAAATTCCTTCAGTTTTGCATCACAACATCTTCCCTTGTCGCCCGTGGCAAAGTGTTATACCGTGCCCCACCGACACAAGAATGTCACAAGAGATGTGTGTGAGGAGGGCGGCCGAACAGCTGAGGGCGCAGGCGGAACATAGATTGAGGGGAACCAGAAAGAGGCGTTTCCACCGCCCATTGCGAGTGAATGAATTAGTGCTCATTCGTCGCCCTGCTCCCAGTCAACCGTCAGCTAGATTTTATCACAAGTTTGCCGAACTATATGTGGGACCTTATCGTATAATTCAGTGTTACGATAACAATGCATACAGGGTACGAAGCCTGGACGGTAGGACTGAGAAGGTATTCAATGCAGCCAATATTAAAATTTATATTCCCAGAGGACAAATGCCAATAGAGGACAACATCGAGAATGAAGAGATGGAGGGAGAAGAGGACGAAGAAGAAGAAGAAGAGGAAGAAGACGTGGGAGGTGCAGACGAAGTACCGGAGATGCAAGACGATGAAAGTGAAAACCTTGATCACAATCCGAATGAAGTATCCCTAAACGTAGGAATGGTAGACGAAGTTTCGCCGCAGAGCAGCGCAATATTAGAAATGGCTGCAGTGGAGTGCACTGAATGCTCGGGAAATAATAGAAAATTCTTGGCTTTGTTGGATACATACTATAGAATTCGAAAGGAGCGTGAGGAGCTACTGGAACAAGTTCGGAAAATGCCACAGGATGGCTCTGAATGAAAGAAATACCCACGCGAGCGTTAAATATCAGACGCAAAGAAAAATACAAAAAAATATGATTTTTTCATATTTTTCTTTAGTGTGTGGGGAAGCAAATGTACCATTCTGTTGGTTATAAGAATGGATATTTAACGCTGATAAAAGAATGCGCAACAGGACGCTAACTGTGAGGGCGTGATGCTATATGGAGAGCGGGAATCGAGAAGGGGATTCCCGAGGCAAGGCGTGGTCGTGTGCGATAAAGAAAGAATATAGGAGGAAGAAAGAAAGAGAGATGGGTGTTGTCTGGGGGAGAGACGTGCCACCTTAACAGAGAATTTCAGCGGGAACTGACAGGCTCACCACGCTATGGAAATTGAGGCATAACTCCTATATTTGAAGGTTTTACAAGAAAGTAATAGGTTGGGAATCGGTGACAGAATTTTCTGAAGCCATAGACACCTCAAAGTCTATCAATATATAGTTGAATAAAGAACTACGTGGGAGGCCGACTGCCGTGAGAAAATGTTTCGAGGCCACATGCCAATCTCAAGTTGTTTCCCGGGACTTCCCAGCGAGTCGCGTGGGTTCCTGGATTCTATAAGAGCAAGGAAGGTGGAAGGAGGTGATCAGTCCATGATAAGATCGCTGTCCGTGTGTGTCGCGTTCTGCTGATGCTCGCGCCAGAAACCTTTGTTTATGACAAAGATGGTGATTACTTTAATACGGTTGTGCTAATGTTTATTCAGTGAATCGGTGATTCATAAACTTTCCAGTAACTATTCAATCGCATGATTGTATTTAGACGCTTTACAAGTGAGGTCGCAAGTGCCTAATTAACTGACTGTAGACGATGCCGTACGTGTAGACTTCATCATGAAGAGGTACGGGTAACCACGCAAATATAGTGTGAGGTGCAGAAGAAGTGCAAGTATAAACTAAAGTCATTTATGCTATTCCTGCTATACGTATGGGTATGAATCAGTCAAGCATGAGATAGTGACAATTTGTTTGACTGATTAAGTTGTTGATTTCAGATAGTAGATATTGCCTATATACATTCGTGCGCGATTAAGTAGTTGAAGGGGAACGATGACTTTAACGTCGCGGATCGCCAGTACTGATTTTTGCATCGAAAATTAAAGAAAAGTACCGGGAATGCTGTGCTGTTAATAAATTAGGCATTTCATTCCAGTGAAGACTCGTGCTGTGTTTCGAGAGACGTGTGATACGAGACCTGCCGACCACAACCTCAAGAAGAAGGCCTCATGAACGAGTCATCCCTCAAGAAGACGGCTTCATGAACGAGCAACCCATGGAGACTGGACGCAGAGGATCGACCCAGGACCACATCGCTACCATGATGGGCTGAGCAGGCATTGCTTAACCCTGACGGAGGAAGAAAGAGGTCTCCAAGATGATAGATAAGTGAACAATAATTAATATATATGTGTAGGGTTGGGGGGTTGTTATGCAGAAATACGGTGATTAATTTGTAAAAATAGTAAGGAGTAGGATTACGGCCCATTAGGCCATTTATTAAGATATTTCCTTTATATAATTTAGGTTAGGTATACACAATTGTATTTTTTATTGTCTATAGGTAAGCAAGGATTAAGGTAGCATATGATAGTAGTCGTAGGGAAGCTTAGGCACGAGCTTAGATCAATGTTTCTTAGTGCCCGGCATCTGTCGATATCTGCTTGTATTTATAGGTTAATCATGATAGAGTACCCTTATGCTGGGAGGGGAATACGTCTGCACAATGTAGAGCACGTATGCGGCCTGGATTTAATTGTTTACTCCGTGTTTATATGGTGTTGGATTGAATGTGAGGGTAAAGGGTATAACCCGTAGGCGATGTCACATATATTTGCGACCCTTTGTACTATGTCAAGTTAGGGCTTGAACCCATGACTTGAGGGTTAACTGGAACACGTCGCATTAGGCGGACGGCGAGATGGATATGTATAACATGTGTAATACTCCAGGTGGTCGAATCGAGACCCAGGGCGGTCTGTCACGGACGTTGGATAGTGCAGACACGTATGTTGATTTCCTCACTCATTTATTGTGGCGATTTTCGTCATGTGTTGAGACAAGGTTAAGGTAGAGTAGAGCTCTGCATGTTTGAAACTGGGTTATGTTTTTGTTTGTTTGTGTGAGGGTGCTTCACGGCCCAGGCCTTGGAGGTCGTTTACCTTGCCTGCACAGTGGGGAGGCTAGCAGCCATTTTTAAAATACAAGACGAGGGCTGGAATTCCTTCCCGCAGGCGAGACAAGCATGTGCGAGGGTACATTCATTCATCCCCTCTTTCTCTCATACTTTATTTAACTTTGTTTATAATGGTAGGGCGGTAGATGGAAACGAGGCACTAAGAAAACTTGTTTAAGCCGTAAATTGTGTAAATATAATGTTCGTTTGAATGGACCTTGGTTCATATCCACAAAGGAGTGATATTTCATGCGAGATTAGAAAGATTATGTCTGTAGTCGTAGGTTCAAACTTATTATCTTGTGTGGGCATTTTTCCCAAATATACGTGGGGATCTTTTAGTGGCGTTATTTCTGCATGACAAGTTCTCACCCTAGCATCATATACTTCATGTGCAGGTACAGCGTGGCTGTTCCGTATAAGAGCACATTTGTTTCTTGAGTTCACCTATATAGTCTCCACACGACAAACCAACCAGATAGCGAATAATTTTCTTTGTTTGATGTTTATCTTATTCATGTTATGAGCCTGTTGGGCATCCATTTTAGCACGATTGGTGCAATAAATTGTAATATAAAGGAAAAGAAATGTTGAGTTAAGAATACACAACTTGTGCTCAAAATGTCAGTAGGTGCGTTTGTGTTCCTCATTTCGTAGTTTAATGTAGTATTGAGTCACCCATGATCCTCTCGTCATATGAACCCAAATTATCGACCCTTCTCTGCCGATGGTAGCTGAGCTGGTGCCCGTATGCAAGAACAGAAGAACAGGTAGGTATCATCCTGCAGTATTAATGTGCCCTATAGGGTACATATAAAATGGCCCCCAAAGGCGTGTGGCGAGAGTATCATGAGGGAGGTTAACAATATCGCCGATAATGTACTAATTTGCTTTAGTTGTGTGTGATGAGAGTATAAGATGCAGACGCTACGAATATCCAAGTTAGGATACAAAACGTGGCTGAATGAGTAGATCATTAATTATGAGTTTTCTTTGGTAAATGAGGAACCAGGACAGAGAAGCTAGAGTTTGGCATTGAATCTGTCCGAATCTTAGCGCATATGTAATAATGGCGAATATAGGTACAGGAGATTGTTGTCAAAAATAATGATAGGTTTTATTGATCTTTGTGAGGATGATTTTCTTTCAGATAAACCATTTTTATCAGATTACACCTTTATTTCGGTCAAAGTAAACAACATATTATTTGCATTTGGTCAAAATTTGTCAATTTTGTGGTTCATATGTATAGTGACAGAGCATAAGTTGATGGATAGAAATTTAATGAAACTTGGAGTCATGGTGTCGTGCGGAGAAAGACCTCAGATTTCTCTCCGGAAGGGTTGGCGTATTCTCATTGTAATAGAAATGTCGCTGACATTTGAAAATTTTCGGGAGTTATTGATGGAGGAGTTAGGACAAGTCAAAGCGCAGATCGCTGAAGTCAGGGAGGAGCAAAAGGTTGAGTTAGAGACTCAGATAGCTGCGATAAAATCACAGGTTAGTGACGTAAGTGAAAAACAGATAAATAAAACTGAGGAGCAGTTAATAGGACTAGAAGCCCGTACGAAAGAACAATTAACGGCTTTAGAAGAGCACACGAATGCTAAATTAGACCGGTTAATGGCGGACAATCAGCAGACGCAGACGCGGCTCGGAAAATTGAATGAGAAATTAGAGAATGTACGCATTTGCTGTCGGAAAAATACAGAGGAGTTGAAAAGGCAAGTGTCAAACTTGAAAGAGGAAACTGGAGAGCAAGTCGTTGCACTGAAGAAGGCAGTTGAAGTGTTAGAAGAAAGGACGGTGAATAATGAGAGTGCAACTGAAGGGACTAAAGCAGAGGTGGATAGTTTGAAAGCTCGGGTAGAACAATTAGACTCGATAACGGTCGGTAATCAGCAGACACTCGTTAGTATGGTAGAAGCAGGTCAGAAAGTTGAAAATACACACCCCAGCTACACAGCAAGTGTGAGGAATGTTGAGGACACAGTGGAGGTAGAAAGGCAAGGCGAAGCGACCCTAGCTTCTCAGATAACCAACGAGGGGGAGAACAGCGCCAGTATGTCTGAGGCGACTAATGCTGCAACGATGACAGATGAAGGTGACAGCCTCCACGGAGCAGAGTTGGAAGGGAAGTTCAAGGCCGACAGAGTTAATTTGAGGCGTGAAAGAAGTCCAGCTGAACAGCGTACCCAACAAATGACGGCAGGCTTTAAAGCAAATCCAAAACAACCCACACTACACAAAAATGCTAGACGACGGAAGAAAAGGAAGAAAGGTCTGCAACGTACGATGAAAGAATGTTACTCTAAATCGTACCGAGGCACGAGTAAGAAGATGAGACGACGAAGAAGAGGAAACCGGCGGTATAGAAGAAGAACGAGATGGCTACTGGCACCACGCGTGAAATATAGGACTAAATTACGGAACAAGAAAGACCGGTATTATTATGGGAATTCCGGTAGAAAGCGGAAGAAGAAAGAGGGAACTGTGAACTCCAAGATCAAGGAAAAGAAGCACTGGATGTTAAACTATAGCCCGTGTCATGAAGTGATAAAGGATAAATGGAAGATAAACTAGACCAAGAGTACTGGGATCAAGGCTAGCGTGTATCATATGTAAATGTAATGTTACCATAGGTATAATTACCTGTAAATACTTTATGAGTGGAAGCAAGAAACTTAGATATTACTCCAACACGAGACTGCTAGTAGGGATGGAGAAGAAGAAGAAGAAGAAGAAGAAGACGACATGGTAGGTGCAGACGAAGTACCGGAGATGCAAGACGATGAAAGTGAAAACCTTGATCACAATCCGAATGAAGTATCCCTAAACGTAGGAATGGTAGACGAAGTTTCGCCGCAGAGCAGCGCAATATTAGAAATGGCTGCAGTGGAGTGCACTGAATGCTCGGGAAATAATAGAAAATTCTTGGCTTTGTTGGATACATACTATAGAATTCGAAAGGAGCGTGAGGAGCTACTGGAACAAGTTCGGAAAATGCCACAGGATGGCTCTGAATGAAAGAAATACCCACGCGAGCGTTAAATATCAGACGCAAAGAAAAATACAAAAAAATATGATTTTTTCATATTTTTCTTTAGTGTGTGGGGAAGCAAATGTACCATTCTGTTGGTTATAAGAATGGATATTTAACGCTGATAAAAGAATGCGCAACAGGACGCTAACTGTGAGGGCGTGATGCTATATGGAGAGCGGGAATCGAGAAGGGGATTCCCGAGGCAAGGCGTGGTCGTGTGCGATAAAGAAAGAATATAGGAGGAAGAAAGAAAGAGAGATGGGTGTTGTCTGGGGGAGAGACGTGCCACCTTAACAGAGAATTTCAGCGGGAACTGACAGGCTCACCACGCTATGGAAATTGAGGCATAACTCCTATATTTGAAGGTTTTACAAGAAAGTAATAGGTTGGGAATCGGTGACAGAATTTTCTGAAGCCATAGACACCTCAAAGTCTATCAATATATAGTTGAATAAAGAACTACGTGGGAGGCCGACTGCCGTGAGAAAATGTTTCGAGGCCACATGCCAATCTCAAGTTGTTTCCCGGGACTTCCCAGCGAGTCGCGTGGGTTCCTGGATTCTATAAGAGCAAGGAAGGTGGAAGGAGGTGATCAGTCCATGATAAGATCGCTGTCCGTGTGTGTCGCGTTCTGCTGATGCTCGCGCCAGAAACCTTTGTTTATGACAAAGATGGTGATTACTTTAATACGGTTGTGTTAATGTTTTTTCAGTGAATCGGTGATTCATAAACTTTCCAGTAACTATTCAATCGCATGATTGTATTTAGACGCTTTACAAGTGAGGTCGCAAGTGCCTAATTAACTGACTGTAGACGATGCCGTACGTGTAGACTTCATCATGAAGAGGTACGGGTAACCACGCAAATATAGTGTGAGGTGCAGAAGAAGTGCAAGTATAAACTAAAGTCATTTATGCTATTCCTGCTATACGTATGGGTATGAATCAGTCAAGCATGAGATAGTGACAATTTGTTTGACTGATTAAGTTGTTGATTTCAGACAGTAGATATTGCCTATATACATTCGTGCGCGATTAAGTAGTTGAAGGGGAACGATGACTTTAACGTCGCGGATCGCCAGTACTGATTTTTGCATCGAAAATTAAAGAAAAGTACCGGGAATGCTGTGCTGTTAATAAATTAGGCATTTCATTCCAGTGAAGACTCGTGCTGTGTTTCGAGAGACGTGTGATACGAGACCTGCCGACCACAACCTCAAGAAGAAGGCCTCATGAACGAGTCATCCCTCAAGAAGACGGCTTCATGAACGAGCAACCCATGGAGACTGGACGCAGAGGATCGACCCAGGACCACATCGCTACCATGATGGGCTGAGCAGGCATTGCTTAACCCTGACGGAGGAAGAAAGAGGTCTCCAAGATGATAGATAAGTGAACAATAATTAATATATATGTGTAGGGTTGGGGGGTTGTTATGCAGAAATACGGTGATTAATTTGTAAAAATAGTAAGGAGTAGGATTACGGCCCATTAGGCCATTTATTAAGATATTTCCTTTATATAATTTAGGTTAGGTATACACAATTGTATTTTTTATTGTCTATAGGTAAGCAAGGATTAAGGTAGCATATGATAGTAGTCGTAGGGAAGCTTAGGCACGAGCTTAGATCAATGTTTCTTAGTGCCCGGCATCTGTCGATATCTGCTTGTATTTATAGGTTAATCATGATAGAGTACCCTTATGCTGGGAGGGGAATACGTCTGCACAATGTAGAGCACGTATGCGGCCTGGATTTAATTGTTTACTCCATGTTTATATGGTGTTGGATTGAATGTGAGGGTAATGGGTATAACCCGTAGGCGATGTCACATATATTTGCGACCCTTTGTACTATGTCAAGTTAGGGCTTGAACCCATGACTTGAGGGTTAACTGGAACACGTCGCATTAGGCGGACGGCGAGATGGATATGTATAACATGTGTAATACTCCAGGTGGTCGAATCGAGACCCAGGGCGGTCTGTCACGGAATGAAATGCCTAATTTATTAACAGCACAGCATTCCCGGTACTTTTCTTTAATTTTCGATGCAAAAATCAGTACTGGCGATCCGCGACGTTAAAGTCATCGTTCCCCTTCAACTACTTAATCGCGCACGAATGTATATAGGCAATATCTACTATCTGAAATCAACAACTTAATCAGTCAAACAAATTGTCACTATCTCATGCTTGACTGATTCATACCCATACGTATAGCAGGAATAGCATAAATGACTTTAGTTTATACTTGCACTTCTTCTGCACCTCACACTATATTTGCGTGGTTACCCGTACCTCTTCATGATGAAGTCTACACGTACGGCATCGTCTACAGTCAGTTAATTAGGCACTTGCGACCTCACTTGTAAAGCGTCTAAATACAATCATGCGATTGAATAGTTACTGGAAAGTTTATGAATCACCGATTCTCTGAATAAACATTAGCACAACCGTATTAAAGTAATCACCATCTTTGTCATAAACAAAGGTTTCTGGCGCGAGCATCAGCAGAACGCGACACACACGGACAGCGATCTTATCATGGACTGATCACCTCCTTCCACCTTCCTTGCTCTTATAGAATCCAGGAACCCACGCGACTCGCTGGGAAGTCCCGGGAAACAACTTGAGATTGGCATGTGGCCTCGAAACATTTTCTCACGGCAGTCGGCCTCCCACGTAGTTCTTTATTCAACTATATATTGATAGACTTTGAGGTGTCTATGGCTTCAGAAAATTCTGTCACCGATTCCCAACCTATTACTTTCTTGTAAAACCTTCAAATATAGGAGTTATGCCACAATTTCCATAGCGTGGTGAGCCTGTCAGTTCCCGCTGAAATTCTCTGTTAAGGTGGCACGTCTCTCCCCCAGACAACACCCATCTCTCTTTCTTTCTTCCTCCTATATTCTTTCTTTATCGCACACGACCACGCCTTGCCTCGGGAATCCCCTTCTCGATTCCCGCTCTCCATATAGCATCACGCCCTCACAGTTAGCGTCCTGTTGCCCATTCTTTTATCAGCGTTAAATATCTCGGCATACTGAAGCGATAAATACGCTGGAGGTGATGCCTGAAGAACACACACACGGAAGAAATAGCCGGCAAGAAATTCAGGACTCGGGTACCCAGACATCAAGATGGATGAGAGAGGAAGGACAAAACCGGCAGCAAAGGGGATCGAATGGAAGACCCTGGTATAGGAATAATCAGCAAAGATATAGAAATTACAAAGAAAGGAGAGACGTTTCGCCAGCAGGTCATAACCCTGGACTGCCAGAGAGACAATATCGTCCACGGTACGAGGGAAGGAACGTGGCGAGAAAACCTTACTCTGACTGGAACCAGAATCGAAGGCGGGACTATCAACAGCACAGAAATGATTACAGATATTGTGAGTCGGAACGTGAGAGAGAACATAGGCAGTATGTGAACAAGCTAGAGCAAGAACGTGACAATTCAGAGAAATGGAGGAATGCCATTCAGCAGGCGAGTCCGATACAGTGCGGTGCCCAGAGTCTGGAAATGCAACAACACATTAACGAAAACCGAGGGTGTAACTTGAACCCTCACGCGCCTGAATATAGCAGGGGGAGCGCGGGAGCTAAAAAAAAACTACAAGGTCCACAAATGGAGATAGCCTAAACCATGAAGGAGAGAACAGTGAAGAAGGATGGATGACGGTGACAGTAGACAGTTGGGTAATAAAACCTGAGGACTTATTAGACGACCACATTAAAATTGACGTCAAGACAGTTAAAGAATTACCAATAATATATGCACGTATACATGGTTTAAAGACACGTATCCTCGTAGACACAGGCGCATCAATCAGTGTTATTTCTCAAGCATTGCTGTCAGAAATAAAGATTAGAACACGAGTTCCTTCCATTCCTATCGCTAAGCTGAAAGTCAGAGGGATCGTACCAGATAAGACAACTGTATGCAAGGAACAAGTCTTAGTGGACATTGAAATAGGCAGATCAGTCATATCTCACCCGTGTGTAGTGCTCATGAAAATGGAGTATAACCTGATATTAGGAGCAGATTTTCTTCGTGAACATCAGGCAAATATTGACATGGGTAACAATGTTATTAGATTACACTTAAGTCCGATACCCGAAGAAGTTAAGATGAATCAGAATGAGGATTATCACCAGGAGGAAAGAATCTGGCTAACTGCAGCAGAAGATGGGAACATGAGTGAATATGAGGACAGGCCAGCGTTCGAATGCGAGGATTATAAAGGGATTTTTCAGAAGTGTGAGATTATGGTAGCCCACTTAGAGGACGAAACAGAGAGAGAAAATTTCGAGGCAATAAAGCCACAGAAAATCGCGGAAGCTAAAATTGGGGAGGAAGACAAGAAGAGATTACAAGATATCTTGGAGCGGCATGCGACAGTTTTTGGCTCGAAGCCAGGAAGAATTCCTAACTTTCAATACCGTTTGAACGTAACAAATTGGGAACCATATAAGCAGAAACCATATCCCATACCGGAAAAATTCTTTTCCCAAGTCAAAGTTATAATAGAGGACATGGAGAGAAACGGCATAATATCAAAGGCGGCCACGCCGTTCCTGAACCCCATCTGTACGGTTCCTAAGGCCAACGGTTCGATACGCCTGTGTTTGGATGCGCGTATATTAAATGGCCGCTTAGTGCCCGAATATGAGTGTGCCCCGGCCATAAAGGACTTATTGACAAAATTCGGTGATATGGAGTACTTTAGTACGTTCGATTTGACCTCGTCGTTCTTCCATATTGTCTTAGACCCTGCAACAAGCATGCTGACGGGCTTCATGTTCGATAACCAGACGTATCGCTTTAATTGTCTCCCATTCGGGTTAAAAACCTCAAATTCCGCTCTTATCCGTGCTCTGGAAGCGAACCTAAGCCCGGAAGTAAAGGCGTTTACTCTCAAATATGTGGATGATTTAATAATAGGTTCAAAGACCCTGGATGAGCACTTAAAGAAGATAGACATGCTATTGGAAGACCTCAATAAGAGCAACTTTAAGATAAACTTCGAGAAGTCTCATTTCTGTCAGAGAAGTGTTTTATTTTTGGGCCATGTAGTGGATGGAACAGGTGTAAGGCCTAACCCCACGAAGATAGCCGCGATACAGAATTTTCCCACACCTACTCGTGTGAAGCATATTAGACAGTTCTTGGGTATATGTCTCTTTTTCGCGAATCATTGTCCAGGTTACACGGAAACGGTCGCTCCACTACAAGACCTATTGAAAGTAAATAATCGTTGGAAATGGGATAAGATACATGAACAAGCATTTCAGAATACTAAACGACTGCTGGCAAAGTCTGTGAAACTAGGATATCCCGATTACACTCGCAAATTCGTAATACAGACAGATGCATCAGAAGTGGGAATAGGTGCTGTACTATATCAAGAAACCCCCGAGAAAGAAAACTCAATAACATATCTCTCCTTCATGAGCCGAAAATTACGGTCTCATGAAATAAAGTACACCACGACAGAGCTAGAGATGTTGTCAATAGTCACTGCTCTAAATTATTGGAGGAAATATATTTATGGTTTTCCTGTCATAATCCGAACAGACCATAAGGCTCTTACTTTTGTATTAAAAACAAAGTTAGCGAGTGGGCGCGTTACTAGATGGGCGCTTTATGTCCAGCAATTTGACTTAACCTTTGAGCACTGCCCGGGAAAAATGAATGTACTGGCAGATGCGTTGAGCCGTAATCCGAATCCGGCAGAAGTCTCAATAAACTTGACAACACTGGGACAGGAAGATCAAGAAGTCTTAGACCAGCTGCGAAACATAGGGCATGAGCAATTAGAAGACCCTGCCACTAGTCTCATGGTGAAGTATTTTAAGAAAGAATTGCAACAAGGAACCCCAGAATACATTGAGGCAGAGAAGAAGGCTGCATCCTACCATTTCCTTAATGGCATGTTGCACAAATTTGTGGACGAAGAGCACACCCGGCTACGGATAGTGGTACCTTCGAATTTACAGAGAGGATTAATTTGGCTTACACATCATGCCACAGGACATGCTGGTATTGATAAGGTTACTGCGACGCTACAAGAAACCTTCGTTTGGCCTAAGTTGAGAACTACAGTTCAACAGTTACTTAAGACCTGCGATATATGCCAGCGGGTGAAACCAAACCCCTACCTATTAAAGCAAAGACCGAAACCGTTACTCCCTACGGAGCCAAGAAAACTTTTCGCAATAGATTGGTATGGGCCAATTCCTGCAGCGAGCAGAGGCTTGAAATACATATTAGTATGCATGGATGTTTTCAGTAAGTACGTAACGCTGTGTCCAGTACGGAAGGCGAATACCCGGACGGCGCTAAATCAGTTGAAAAACAAGATAATTCCTTCCATGGGGAAACCTGAGAGTTTGTTATCGGACCACGGTGCGCAGTTCACTTCTGAGATTTTTAAAAGAGAATTGGAACGCCTGGGAATCAAACACGTGCTATCCAGCATACGGCATCCTGAAGCAAACCCAAGTGAAAGAATAATGCGAGAGATTGCTAAGTACTGTCGTATCTACTGTCCGCGAGAACATTATAAATGGTTAAGTGTGATACCTATCATAACCGAGTCCATCAATTCGACACGACACGAATCCACGGCACAAATTCCTTCAGTTTTGCATCACAACATCTTCCCTTGTCGCCCGTGGCAAAGTGTTATACCGTGCCCCACCGACACAAGAATGTCACAAGAGATGTGTGTGAGGAGGGCGGCCGAACAGCTGAGGGCGCAGGCGGAATGTAGATTGAGGCGAACCAGAAAGAGGCGTTTCCACCGCCCATTGCGAGTGAATGAATTAGTGCTCATTCGTCGCCCTGCTCCCAGTCAACCGTCAGCTAGATTTTATCACAAGTTTGCCGAACTATATGTGGGACCTTATCGTATAATTCAGTGTTACGATAACAATGCATACAGGGTACGAAGCTTGGACGGTAGGACTGAGAGGGTATTCAATGCAGCCAATATTAAAATTTATATTCCCAGAGGACAAATGCCAATAGAGGACAACATCGAGAATGAAGAGATGGAGGGAGAAGAGGACGAAGAAGAAGAAGAAGAGGAAGAAGACGTGGGAGGTGCAGACGAAGTACCGGAGATGCAAGACGATGAAAGTGAAAACCTTGATCACAATCCGAATGAAGTATCCCTAAACGTAGGAATGGTAGACGAAGTTTCGCCGCAGAGCAGCGCAATATTAGAAATGGCTGCAGTGGAGTGCACTGAATGCTCGGGAAATAATAGAAAATTCTTGGCTTTGTTGGATACATACTATAGAATTCGAAAGGAGCGTGAGGAGCTACTGGAACAAGTTCGGAAAATGCCACAGGATGGCTCTGAATGAAAGAAATACCCACGCGAGCGTTAAATATCAGACGCAAAGAAAAATACAAAAAAATATGATTTTTTCATATTTTTCTTTAGTGTGTGGGGAAGCAAATGTACCATTCTGTTGGTTATAAGAATGGATATTTAACGCTGATAAAAGAATGCGCAACAGGACGCTAACTGTGAGGGCGTGATGCTATATGGAGAGCGGGAATCGAGAAGGGGATTCCCGAGGCAAGGCGTGGTCGTGTGCGATAAAGAAAGAATATAGGAGGAAGAAAGAAAGAGAGATGGGTGTTGTCTGGGGGAGAGACGTGCCACCTTAACAGAGAATTTCAGCGGGAACTGACAGGCTCACCACGCTATGGAAATTGAGGCATAACTCCTATATTTGAAGGTTTTACAAGAAAGTAATAGGTTGGGAATCGGTGACAGAATTTTCTGAAGCCATAGACACCTCAAAGTCTATCAATATATAGTTGAATAAAGAACTACGTGGGAGGCCGACTGCCGTGAGAAAATGTTTCGAGGCCACATGCCAATCTCAAGTTGTTTCCCGGGACTTCCCAGCGAGTCGCGTGGGTTCCTGGATTCTATAAGAGCAAGGAAGGTGGAAGGAGGTGAGCAGTCCATGATAAGATCGCTGTCCGTGTGTGTCGCGTTCTGCTGATGCTCGCGCCAGAAACCTTTGTTTATGACAAAGATGGTGATTACTTTAATACGGTTGTGCTAAGGTTTATTCAGTGAATCGGTGATTCATAAACTTTCCAGTAACCATTCAATCGCATGATTGTATTTAGACGCTTTACAAGTGAGGTCGCAAGTGCCTAATTAACCGACTGTAGACAATGCCGTACGTGTAGACTTCATCATGAAAAGGTACGGGTAACCATGTAAATAGTGTGAGGTGCGGAAGAAGTGCAAGTATAAACTAAAGTCATTTGTGCTATTCCTGCTATACGTATGGGTATGAATCAGTCAAGCATGAGATAGTGACAATGTGTTTGACTGATTAAGTTGTTGATTTCAGATAGTAGATATCGCCTATATACATTCGTGCGCGATTAAGTAGATGAAGGGGAACGATGACTTTAACGTCGCGGATCGCCAGTACTGATTTTTGCATCGAAAATTAAATAAAAGCACCGGGAATGCTGTGCTGTTAATAAATTAGGCATTTCATTCCAGTGAAGACTCGTGTTGTGTTTCGAGAGACGTGTGATACGAGACCTGCCGACCACAACCTCAAGAAGAAGGCCTCATGAACGAGCCATCCCTCAAGAAGACGGCTTCATGAACGAGCAACCCATGGAGACTGGACGCAGAGGATCGACCCAGGACCACATCGCTACCATGATGGGCTGAGCAGGCATTGCTTAACCCTGACGGAGGAAGAAAGAGGTCTCCAAGATGATAGATAAGTGAACAATAATTAATATATATGTGTAGGGTTGGGGGGTTGTTATGCAGAAATACGGTGATTAGTTTGTAAAAATAGTAAGGAGTAGGATTACGGCCCATTAGGCCATTTATTAAGATGTTTCCTTTATATAATTTAGGTTAGGTATACACAATTGTATTTTTTATTGTCTATAGGTAAGCAAGGATTAAGGTAGCATATGATAGTAGTCGTAGGGAAGCTTAGGCACGAGCTTAGATCAATGTTTCTTAGTGCCCGGCATCTGTCGATATCTGCTTGTATTTATAGGTTAATCATGATAGAGTACCCTTATGCTGGGAGGGGAATACGTCTGCACAATGTAGAGCACGTATGCGGCCTGGATTTAATTGATTACTCCATGTTTATATGGTGTTGGATTGAATGTGAGGGTAATGGGTATAACCCGTAGGCGATGTCACATATATTTGCGAGCCTTTGTACTATGTCAAGTTAGGGCTTGAACCCATGACTTGAGGGTTAACTGGAACACGTCGCATTAGGCGGACGGCGAGATGGATATGTATTACATGTGTAATACTCCAGGTGGTCGAATCGAGACCCAGGGCGGTCTGTCACGGACGTTGGATAGTGCAGACACGTATGTTGATTTCCTCACTCATTTATTGTGGCGATTTTCGTCATGTGTTGAGACAAGGTTAAGGTAGAGTAGAGCTCTGCATGTTTGAAACTGGGTTATGTTTTTGTTTTGTTTGTGTGAGGGTGCTTCACGGCCCAGGCCTTGGAGGTCGTTTACCTTGCCTGCACAGTGGGGAGGCTCGCAGCCATTTTTAAAATACAAGACGAGGGCTGGAATTCCTTCCCGCAGGCGAGACAAGCATGTGCGAGGGTACATTCATTCATCCCCTCTTTCTCTCATACTTTATTTAACTTTGTTTATAATGGTAGGGCGGTAGATGGAAACGAGGCACTAAGAAAACTTGTTTAAGCCGTAAATTTTGTAAATATAATGTTTGTTTGAATGGACCTTGGTTCATATCCACAAAGGAGTGATATTTCATGCGAGATTAGAAAGATTATGTCTGTAGTCGTAGGTTCAAACTTATTATCTTGTGTGGGCATCCTCCCAAATATATGTGGGGATCTTTAGTGGCGTTATTTCTGCATGACAAGTTCTCACCCTAGCATCATATACTTCATGTGCAGGTACAGCGTGGCTGTTCCGTATAAGAGCACATTTGTTTCTTGAGTTCACTTATATAGTCTCCACACGACAAACCAACCAGATAGCGAATAATTTTCTTTGTTTGATGTTTATCTTATTCATGATATGAGCCTGTTGGGCATCCATTTTAGCACGATTGGTGCAATAAATTGTAATATAAAGGAAAAGAAATGTTGAGTTAAGAATACACAACTTGTGCTCAAAATGTCAGTAGGTGCGTTTGTGTTCCTCATTTCGTAGTTTAATGTAGTATTGAGTTCCCCATGATCCTCTCGTCATATGAACCCAAATTATCGACCCTTCTCTGCCGATGGTAGCTGAGCTGGTGCCCGTATGCAAGAACTGAAGAACAGGTAGGTATCATCCTGCAGTATTAATGTGCCCTATAGGGTACATATAAAATGGCCCCCAAAGGCGTGTGGCGAGAGTATCATGAGGGAGGTTAACAATATCGCCGATAATGTACTAATTTGCTTTAGTTGTGTGTGATGAGAGTATAAGATGCAGACGCTACGAATATCCAAGTTAGGATACAAAACGTGGCTGAATGAGTAGATCATTAATTATGAGTTTTCTTTGGTAAATGAGGAACCAGGACAGAGAAGCTAGAGTTTGGCATTGAATCTGTCCGAATCTTAGCGCATATGTAATAATGGCGAATATAGGTACAGGAGATTGTTGTCAAAAATAATGATAGGTTTTATTGATCTTTGTGAGGATGATTTTCTTTCAGATAAACCATTTTTATCAGATTACACCTTTATTTCGGTCAAAGTAAACAACATATTATTTGCATTTGGTCAAAATTTGTCAATTTTGTGGTTCATATGTATAGTGACAGAGCATAAGTTGATGGATAGAAATTTAATGAAACTTGGAGTCATGGTGTCGTGCGGAGAAAGACCTCAGATTTCTCTCCGGAAGGGTTGGCGTATTCTCATTGTAATAGAAATGTCGCTGACATTTGAAAGTTTTCGGGAGTTATTGATGGAGGAGTTAGGACAAGTCAAAGCGCAGATCGCTGAAGTCAGGGAGGAGCAAAAGGTTGAGTTAGAGACTCAGATAGCTGCGATAAAATCACAGGTTAGTGACGTAAGTGAAAAACAGATAAATAAAACTGAGGAGCAGTTAATAGGACTAGAAGCCCGTACGAAAGAACAATTAACGGCTTTAGAAGAGCACACGAATGCTAAATTAGACCGGTTAATGGCGGACAATCAGCAGACGCAGACGCGGCTCGGAAAATTGAATGAGAAATTAGAGAATGTACGCATTTGCTGTCGGAAAAATACAGAGGAGTTGAAAAGGCAAGTGTCAAACTTGAAAGAGGAAACTGGAGAGCAAGTCGTTGCACTGAAGAAGGCAGTTGAAGTGTTAGAAGAAAGGACGGTGAATAATGAGAGTGCAACTGAAGGGACTAAAGCAGAGGTGGATAGTTTGAAAGCTCGGGTAGAACAATTAGACTCGATAACGGTCGGTAATCAGCAGACACTCGTTAGTATGGTAGAAGCAGGTCAGAAAGTTGAAAATACACACCCCAGCTACATAGCAAGTGTGAGGAATGTTGAGGACACAGTGGAGGTAGAAAGGCAAGGCGAAGCGACCCTAGCTTCTCAGATAACCAACGAGGGGGAGAACAGCGCCAGTATGTCTGAGGCGACTAATGCTGCAACGATGACAGATGAAGGTGACAGCCTCCACGGAGCAGAGTTGGAAGGGAAGTTCAAGGCCGACAGAGTTAATTTGAGGCGTGAAAGAAGTCCAGCTGAACAGCGTACCCAACAAATGACGGCAGGCTTTAAAGCAAATCCAAAACAACCCACACTACACAAAAATGCTAGACGACGGAAGAAAAGGAAGAAAGGTCTGCAACGTACGATGAAAGAATGTTACTCTAAATCGTACCGAGGCACGAGTAAGAAGATGAGACGACGAAGAAGAGGAAACCGGCGGTATAGAAGAAGAACGAGATGGCTACTGGCACCACGCGTGAAATATAGGACTAAATTACGGAACAAGAAAGACCGGTATTATTATGGGAATTCCGGTAGAAAGCGGAAGAAGAAAGAGGGAACTGTGAACTCCAAGATCAAGGAAAGGAAGCACTGGATGTTAAACTATAGCCCGTGTCATGAAGTGATAAAGGATAAATGGAAGATAAACTAGACCAAGAGTACTGGGATCAAGGCTAGCGTGTATCATATGTAAATGTAATGTTACCATAGGTATAATTACCTGTAAATACTTTATGAGTGGAAGCAAGAAACTTAGATATTACTCCAACACGAGACTGCTAGTAGGGATGGAGAAGAAGAAGAAGAAGAAGAAGAAGAAGACGACATGGTAGGTGCAGACGAAGTACCGGAGATGCAAGACGATGAAAGTGAAAACCTTGATCACAATCCGAATGAAGTATCCCTAAACGTAGGAATGGTAGACGAAGTTTCGCCGCAGAGCAGCGCAATATTAGAAATGGCTGCAGTGGAGTGCACTGAATGCTCGGGAAATAATAGAAAATTCTTGGCTTTGTTGGATACATACTATAGAATTCGAAAGGAGCGTGAGGAGCTACTGGAACAAGTTCGGAAAATGCCACAGGATGGCTCTGAATGAAAGAAATACCCACGCGAGCGTTAAATATCAGACGCAAAGAAAAATACAAAAAAATATGATTTTTTCATATTTTTCTTTAGTGTGTGGGGAAGCAAATGTACCATTCTGTTGGTTATAAGAATGGATATTTAACGCTGATAAAAGAATGCGCAACAGGACGCTAACTGTGAGGGCGTGATGCTATATGGAGAGCGGGAATCGAGAAGGGGATTCCCGAGGCAAGGCGTGGTCGTGTGCGATAAAGAAAGAATATAGGAGGAAGAAAGAAAGAGAGATGGGTGTTGTCTGGGGGAGAGACGTGCCACCTTAACAGAGAATTTCAGCGGGAACTGACAGGCTCACCACGCTATGGAAATTGAGGCATAACTCCTATATTTGAAGGTTTTACAAGAAAGTAATAGGTTGGGAATCGGTGACAGAATTTTCTGAAGCCATAGACACCTCAAAGTCTATCAATATATAGTTGAATAAAGAACTACGTGGGAGGCCGACTGCCGTGAGAAAATGTTTCGAGGCCACATGCCAATCTCAAGTTGTTTCCCGGGACTTCCCAGCGAGTCGCGTGGGTTCCTGGATTCTATAAGAGCAAGGAAGGTGGAAGGAGGTGATCAGTCCATGATAAGATCGCTGTCCGTGTGTGTCGCGTTCTGCTGATGCTCGCGCCAGAAACCTTTGTTTATGACAAAGATGGTGATTACTTTAATACGGTTGTGCTAATGTTTATTCAGTGAATCGGTGATTCATAAACTTTCCAGTAACTATTCAATCGCATGATTGTATTTAGACGCTTTACAAGTGAGGTCGCAAGTGCCTAATTAACTGACTGTAGACGATGCCGTACGTGTAGACTTCATCATGAAGAGGTACGGGTAACCACGCAAATATAGTGTGAGGTGCAGAAGAAGTGCAAGTATAAACTAAAGTCATTTATGCTATTCCTGCTATACGTATGGGTATGAATCAGTCAAGCATGAGATAGTGACAATTTGTTTGACTGATTAAGTTGTTGATTTCAGATAGTAGATATTGCCTATATACATTCGTGCGCGATTAAGTAGTTGAAGGGGAACGATGACTTTAACGTCGCGGATCGCCAGTACTGATTTTTGCATCGAAAATTAAAGAAAAGTACCGGGAATGCTGTGCTGTTAATAAATTAGGCATTTCATTCCAGTGAAGACTCGTGCTGTGTTTCGAGAGACGTGTGATACGAGACCTGCCGACCACAACCTCAAGAAGAAGGCCTCATGAACGAGTCATCCCTCAAGAAGACGGCTTCATGAACGAGCAACCCATGGAGACTGGACGCAGAGGATCGACCCAGGACCACATCGCTACCATGATGGGCTGAGCAGGCATTGCTTAACCCTGACGGAGGAAGAAAGAGGTTTCCAAGATGATAGATAAGTGAACAATAATTAATATATATGTGTAGGGTTGGGGGGTTGTTATGCAGAAATACGGTGATTAATTTGTAAAAATAGTAAGGAGTAGGATTACGGCCCATTAGGCCATTTATTAAGATATTTCCTTTATATAATTTAGGTTAGGTATACACAATTGTATTTTTTATTGTCTATAGGTAAGCAAGGATTAAGGTAGCATATGATAGTAGTCGTAGGGAAGCTTAGGCACGAGCTTAGATCAATGTTTCTTAGTGCCCGGCATCTGTCGATATCTGCTTGTATTTATAGGTTAATCATGATAGAGTACCCTTATGCTGGGAGGGGAATACGTCTGCACAATGTAGAGCACGTATGCGGCCTGGATTTAATTGTTTACTCCATGTTTATATGGTGTTGGATTGAATGTGAGGGTAATGGGTATAACCCGTAGGCGATGTCACATATATTTGCGACCCTTTGTACTATGTCAAGTTAGGGCTTGAACCCATGACCTGAGGGTTAACTGGAACACGTCGCATTAGGCGGACGGCGAGATGGATATGTATAACATGTGTAATACTCCAGGTGGTCGAATCGAGACCCAGGGCGGTCTGTCACGGACGTTGGATAGTGCAGACACGTATGTTGATTTCCTCACTCATTTATTGTGGCGATTTTCGTCATGTGTTGAGACAAGGTTAAGGTAGAGTAGAGCTCTGCATGTTTGAAACTGGGTTATGTTTTTGTTTTGTTTGTGTGAGGGTGCTTCACGGCCCAGGCCTTGGAGGTCGTTTACCTTGCCTGCACAGTGGGGAGGCTCGCAGCCATTTTTAAAATACAAGACGAGGGCTGGAATTCCTTCCCGCAGGCGAGACAAGCATGTGCGAGGGTACATTCATTCATCCCCTCTTTCTCTCATACGTTATTTAACTTTGTTTATAATGGTAGGGCGGTAGATGGAAACGAGGCACTAAGAAAACTTGTTTAAGCCGTAAATTTTGTAAATATAATGTTTGTTTGAATGGACCTTGGTTCATATCCACAAAGGAGTGATATTTCATGCGAGATTAGAAAGATTATGTCTTTAGTCGTAGGTTCAAACTTATTATCTTGTGTGGGCATCCTCCCAAATATATGTGGGGATCTTTTAGTGGCGTTATTTCTGCATGACAAGTTCTCACCCTAGCATCATATACTTCATGTGCAGGTACAGCGTGGCTGTTCCGTATAAGAGCACATTTGTTTCTTGAGTTCACTTATATAGTCTCCACACGACAAACCAACCAGATAGCGAATAATTTTCTTTGTTTGATGTTTATCTTATTCATGATATGAGCCTGTTGGGCATCCATTTTAGCACGATTGGTGCAATAAATTGTAATATAAAGGAAAAGAAATGTTGAGTTAAGAATACACAACTTGTGCTCAAAATGTCAGTAGGTGCGTTTGTGTTCCTCATTTCGTAGTTTAATGTAGTATTGAGTTCCCCATGATCCTCTCGTCATATGAACCCAAATTATCGACCCTTCTCTGCCGATGGTAGCTGAGCTGGTGCCCGTATGCAAGAACTGAAGAACAGGTAGGTATCATCCTGCAGTATTAATGTGCCCTATAGGGTACATATAAAATGGCCCCCAAAGGCGTGTGGCGAGAGTATCATGAGGGAGGTTAACAATATCGCCGATAATGTACTAATTTGCTTTAGTTGTGTGTGATGAGAGTATAAGATGCAGACGCTACGAATATCCAAGTTAGGATACAAAACGTGGCTGAATGAGTAGATCATTAATTATGAGTTTTCTTTGGTAAATGAGGAACCAGGACAGAGAAGCTAGAGTTTGGCATTGAATCTGTCCGAATCTTAGCGCATATGTAATAATGGCGAATATAGGTACAGGAGATTGTTGTCAAAAATAATGATAGGTTTTATTGATCTTTGTGAGGATGATTTTCTTTCAGATAAACCATTTTTATCAGATTACACCTTTATTTCGGTCAAAGTAAACAACATATTATTTGCATTTGGTCAAAATTTGTCAATTTTGTGGTTCATATGTATAGTGACAGAGCATAAGTTGATGGATAGAAATTTAATGAAACTTGGAGTCATGGTGTCGTGCGGAGAAAGACCTCAGATTTCTCTCCGGAAGGGTTGGCGTATTCTCATTGTAATAGAAATGTCGCTGACATTTGAAAGTTTTCGGGAGTTATTGATGGAGGAGTTAGGACAAGTCAAAGCGCAGATCGCTGAAGTCAGGGAGGAGCAAAAGGTTGAGTTAGAGACTCAGATAGCTGCGATAAAATCACAGGTTAGTGACGTAAGTGAAAAACAGATAAATAAAACTGAGGAGCAGTTAATAGGACTAGAAGCCCGTACGAAAGAACAATTAACGGCTTTAGAAGAGCACACGAATGCTAAATTAGACCGGTTAATGGCGGACAATCAGCAGACGCAGACGCGGCTCGGAAAATTGAATGAGAAATTAGAGAATGTACGCATTTGCTGTCGGAAAAATACAGAGGAGTTGAAAAGGCAAGTGTCAAACTTGAAAGAGGAAACTGGAGAGCAAGTCGTTGCACTGAAGAAGGCAGTTGAAGTGTTAGAAGAAAGGACGGTGAATAATGAGAGTGCAACTGAAGGGACTAAAGCAGAGGTGGATAGTTTGAAAGCTCGGGTAGAACAATTAGACTCGATAACGGTCGGTAATCAGCAGACACTCGTTAGTATGGTAGAAGCAGGTCAGAAAGTTGAAAATACACACCCCAGCTACATAGCAAGTGTGAGGAATGTTGAGGACACAGTGGAGGTAGAAAGGCAAGGCGAAGCGACCCTAGCTTCTCAGATAACCAACGAGGGGGAGAACAGCGCCAGTATGTCTGAGGCGACTAATGCTGCAACGATGACAGATGAAGGTGACAGCCTCCACGGAGCAGAGTTGGAAGGGAAGTTCAAGGCCGACAGAGTTAATTTGAGGCGTGAAAGAAGTCCAGCTGAACAGCGTACCCAACAAATGACGGCAGGCTTTAAAGCAAATCCAAAACAACCCACACTACACAAAAATGCTAGACGACGGAAGAAAAGGAAGAAAGGTCTGCAACGTACGATGAAAGAATGTTACTCTAAATCGTACCGAGGCACGAGTAAGAAGATGAGACGACGAAGAAGAGGAAACCGGCGGTATAGAAGAAGAACGAGATGGCTACTGGCACCACGCGTGAAATATAGGACTAAATTACGGAACAAGAAAGACCGGTATTATTATGGGAATTCCGGTAGAAAGCGGAAGAAGAAAGAGGGAACTGTGAACTCCAAGATCAAGGAAAGGAAGCACTGGATGTTAAACTATAGCCCGTGTCATGAAGTGATAAAGGATAAATGGAAGATAAACTAGACCAAGAGTACTGGGATCAAGGCTAGCGTGTATCATATGTAAATGTAATGTTACCATAGGTATAATTACCTGTAAATACTTTATGAGTGGAAGCAAGAAACTTAGATATTACTCCAACACGAGACTGCTAGTAGGGATGGAGAAGAAGAAGAAGAAGAAGAAGAAGACGACATGGTAGGTGCAGACGAAGTACCGGAGATGCAAGACGATGAAAGTGAAAACCTTGATCACAATCCGAATGAAGTATCCCTAAACGTAGGAATGGTAGACGAAGTTTCGCCGCAGAGCAGCGCAATATTAGAAATGGCTGCAGTGGAGTGCACTGAATGCTCGGGAAATAATAGAAAATTCTTGGCTTTGTTGGATACATACTATAGAATTCGAAAGGAGCGTGAGGAGCTACTGGAACAAGTTCGGAAAATGCCACAGGATGGCTCTGAATGAAA
This sequence comes from Anabrus simplex, assembly GCF_040414725.1. Classification (NCBI taxonomy): domain Eukaryota; kingdom Metazoa; phylum Arthropoda; class Insecta; order Orthoptera; family Tettigoniidae; genus Anabrus; species Anabrus simplex. The sequence goes on from NC_090267.1 coordinate 139,721,473, forward strand.
GAAATACCCACGCGAGCGTTAAATATCAGACGCAAAGAAAAATACAAAAAAATATGATTTTTTCATATTTTTCTTTAGTGTGTGGGGAAGCAAATGTACCATTCTGTTGGTTATAAGAATGGATATTTAACGCTGATAAAAGAATGCGCAACAGGACGCTAACTGTGAGGGCGTGATGCTATATGGAGAGCGGGAATCGAGAAGGGGATTCCCGAGGCAAGGCGTGGTCGTGTGCGATAAAGAAAGAATATAGGAGGAAGAAAGAAAGAGAGATGGGTGTTGTCTGGGGGAGAGACGTGCCACCTTAACAGAGAATTTCAGCGGGAACTGACAGGCTCACCACGCTATGGAAATTGAGGCATAACTCCTATATTTGAAGGTTTTACAAGAAAGTAATAGGTTGGGAATCGGTGACAGAATTTTCTGAAGCCATAGACACCTCAAAGTCTATCAATATATAGTTGAATAAAGAACTACGTGGGAGGCCGACTGCCGTGAGAAAATGTTTCGAGGCCACATGCCAATCTCAAGTTGTTTCCCGGGACTTCCCAGCGAGTCGCGTGGGTTCCTGGATTCTATAAGAGCAAGGAAGGTGGAAGGAGGTGATCAGCCCATGATAAGATCGCTGTCCGTGTGTGTCGCGTTCTGCTGATGCTCGCGCCAGAAACCTTTGTTTATGACAAAGATGGTGATTACTTTAATACGGTTGTGCTAATGTTTATTCAGTGAATCGGTGATTCATAAACTTTCCAGTAACTATTCAATCGCATGATTGTATTTAGACGCTTTACAAGTGAGGTCGCAAGTGCCTAATTAACTGACTGTAGACGATGCCGTACGTGTAGACTTCATCATGAAGAGGTACGGGTAACCACGCAAATATAGTGTGAGGTGCAGAAGAAGTGCAAGTATAAACTAAAGTCATTTATGCTATTCCTGCTATACGTATGGGTATGAATCAGTCAAGCATGAGATAGTGACAATTTGTTTGACTGATTAAGTTGTTGATTTCAGATAGTAGATATTGCCTATATACATTCGTGCGCGATTAAGTAGTTGAAGGGGAACGATGACTTTAACGTCGCGGATCGCCAGTACTGATTTTTGCATCGAAAATTAAAGAAAAGTACCGGGAATGCTGTGCTGTTAATAAATTAGGCATTTCATTCCAGTGAAGACTCGTGCTGTGTTTCGAGAGACGTGTGATACGAGACCTGCCGACCACAACCTCAAGAAGAAGGCCTCATGAACGAGTCATCCCTCAAGAAGACGGCTTCATGAACGAGCAACCCATGGAGACTGGACGCAGAGGATCGACCCAGGACCACATCGCTACCATGATGGGCTGTGCAGGCATTGCTTAACCCTGACGGAGGAAGAAAGAGGTCTCCAAGATGATAGATAAGTGAACAATAATTAATATATATGTGTAGGGTTGGGGGGTTGTTATGCAGAAATACGGTGATTAATTTGTAAAAATAGTAAGGAGTAGGATTACGGCCCATTAGGCCATTTATTAAGATATTTCCTTTATATAATTTAGGTTAGGTATACACAATTGTATTTTTTATTGTCTATAGGTAAGCAAGGATTAAGGTAGCATATGATAGTAGTCGTAGGGAAGCTTAGGCACGAGCTTAGATCAATGTTTCTTAGTGCCCGGCATCTGTCGATATCTGCTTGTATTTATAGGTTAATCATGATAGAGTACCCTTATGCTGGGAGGGGAATACGTCTGCACAATGTAGAGCACGTATGCGGCCTGGATTTAATTGTTTACTCCGTGTTTATATGGTGTTGGATTGAATGTGAGGGTAAAGGGTATAACCCGTAGGCGATGTCACATATATTTGCGACCCTTTGTACTATGTCAAGTTAGGGCTTGAACCCATGACTTGAGGGTTAACTGGAACACGTCGCATTAGGCGGACGGCGAGATGGATATGTATTACATGTGTAATACTCCAGGTGGTCGAATCGAGACCCAGGGCGGTCTGTCACGGACGTTGGATAGTGCAGACACGTATGTTGATTTCCTCACTCATTTATTGTGGCGATTTTCGTCATGTGTTGAGACAAGGTTAAGGTAGAGTAGAGCTCTGCATGTTTGAAACTGGGTTATGTTTTTGTTTGTTTGTGGGAGGGTGCTTCACGGCCCAGGCCTTGGAGGTCGTTTACCTTGCCTGCACAGTGGGGAGGCTAGCAGCCATTTTTAAAATACAAGACGAGGGCTGGAATTCCTTCCCGCAGGCGAGACAAGCATGTGCGAGGGTACATTCATTCATCCCCTCTTTCTCTCATACTTTATTTAACTTTGTTTATAATGGTAGGGCGGTAGATGGAAACGAGGCACTAAGAAAACTTGTTTAAGCCGTAAATTTTGTAAATATAATGTTTGTTTGAATGGACCTTGGTTCATATCCACAAAGGAGTGATATTTCATGCGAGATTAGAAAGATTATGTCTGTAGTCGTAGGTTCAAACTTATTATCTTGTGTGGGCATCCTCCCAAATATATGTGGGGATCTTTAGTGGCGTTATTTCTGCATGACAAGTTCTCACCCTAGCATCATATACTTCATGTGCAGGTACAGCGTGGCTGTTCCGTATAAGAGCACATTTGTTTCTTGAGTTCACTTATATAGTCTCCACACGACAAACCAACCAGATAGCGAATAATTTTCTTTGTTTGATGTTTATCTTATTCATGATATGAGCCTGTTGGGCATCCATTTTAGCACGATTGGTGCAATAAATTGTAATATAAAGGAAAAGAAATGTTGAGTTAAGAATACACAACTTGTGCTCAAAATGTCAGTAGGTGCGTTTGTGTTCCTCATTTCGTAGTTTAATGTAGTATTGAGTTCCCCATGATCCTCTCGTCATATGAACCCAAATTATCGACCCTTCTCTGCCGATGGTAGCTGAGCTGGTGCCCGTATGCAAGAACTGAAGAACAGGTAGGTATCATCCTGCAGTATTAATGTGCCCTATAGGGTACATATAAAATGGCCCCCAAAGGCGTGTGGCGAGAGTATCATGAGGGAGGTTAACAATATCGCCGATAATGTACTAATTTGCTTTAGTTGTGTGTGATGAGAGTATAAGATGCAGACGCTACGAATATCCAAGTTAGGATACAAAACGTGGCTGAATGAGTAGATCATTAATTATGAGTTTTCTTTGGTAAATGAGGAACCAGGACAGAGAAGCTAGAGTTTGGCATTGAATCTGTCCGAATCTTAGCGCATATGTAATAATGGCGAATATAGGTACAGGAGATTGTTGTCAAAAATAATGATAGGTTTTATTGATCTTTGTGAGGATGATTTTCTTTCAGATAAACCATTTTTATCAGATTACACCTTTATTTCGGTCAAAGTAAACAACATATTATTTGCATTTGGTCAAAATTTGTCAATTTTGTGGTTCATATGTATAGTGACAGAGCATAAGTTGATGGATAGAAATTTAATGAAACTTGGAGTCATGGTGTCGTGCGGAGAAAGACCTCAGATTTCTCTCCGGAAGGGTTGGCGTATTCTCATTGTAATAGAAATGTCGCTGACATTTGAAAGTTTTCGGGAGTTATTGATGGAGGAGTTAGGACAAGTCAAAGCGCAGATAGCTGAAGTCAGGGAGGAGCAAAAGGTTGAGTTAGAGACTCAGATAGCTGCGATAAAATCACAGGTTAGTGACGTAAGTGAAAAACAGATAAATAAAACTGAGGAGCAGTTAATAGGACTAGAAGCCCGTACGAAAGAACAATTAACGGCTTTAGAAGAGCACACGAATGCTAAATTAGACCGGTTAATGGCGGACAATCAGCAGACGCAGACGCGGCTCGGAAAATTGAATGAGAAATTAGAGAATGTACGCATTTGCTGTCGGAAAAATACAGAGGAGTTGAAAAGGCAAGTGTCAAACTTGAAAGAGGAAACTGGAGAGCAAGTCGTTGCACTGAAGAAGGCAGTTGAAGTGTTAGAAGAAAGGACGGTGAATAATGAGAGTGCAACTGAAGGGACTAAAGCAGAGGTGGATAGTTTGAAAGCTCGGGTAGAACAATTAGACTCGATAACGGTCGGTAATCAGCAGACACTCGTTAGTATGGTAGAAGCAGGTCAGAAAGTTGAAAATACACACCCCAGCTACATAGCAAGTGTGAGGAATGTTGAGGACACAGTGGAGGTAGAAAGGCAAGGCGAAGCGACCCTAGCTTCTCAGATAACCAACGAGGGGGAGAACAGCGCCAGTATGTCTGAGGCGACTAATGCTGCAACGATGACAGATGAAGGTGACAGCCTCTACGGAGCAGAGTTGGAAGGGAAGTTCAAGGCCGACAGAGTTAATTTGAGGCGTGAAAGAAGTCCAGCTGAACAGCGTACCCAACAAATGACGGCAGGCTTTAAAGCAAATCCAAAACAACCCACACTACACAAAAATGCTAGACGACGGAAGAAAAGGAAGAAAGGTCTGCAACGTACGATGAAAGAATGTTACTCTAAATCGTACCGAGGCACGAGTAAGAAGATGAGACGACGAAGAAGAGGAAACCGGCGGTATAGAAGAAGAACGAGATGGCTACTGGCACCACGCGTGAAATATAGGACTAAATTACGGAACAAGAAAGACCGGTATTATTATGGGAATTCCGGTAGAAAGCGGAAGAAGAAAGAGGGAACTGTGAACTCCAAGATCAAGGAAAAGAAGCACTGGATGTTAAACTATAGCCCGTGTCATGAAGTGATAAAGGATAAATGGAAGATAAACTAGACCAAGAGTACTGGGATCAAGGCTAGCGTGTATCATATGTAAATGTAATGTTACCATAGGTATAATTACCTGTAAATACTTTATGAGTGGAAGCAAGAAACTTAGATATTACTCCAACACGAGACTGCTAGTAGGGATGGAGAAGAAGAAGAAGAAGAAGAAGAAGAAGACGACATGGTAGGTGCAGACGAAGTACCGGAGATGCAAGACGATGAAAGTGAAAACCTTGATCACAATCCGAATGAAGTATCCCTAAACGTAGGAATGGTAGACGAAGTTTCGCCGCAGAGCAGCGCAATATTAGAAATGGCTGCAGTGGAGTGCACTGAATGCTCGGGAAATAATAGAAAATTCTTGGCTTTGTTGGATACATACTATAGAATTCGAAAGGAGCGTGAGGAGCTACTGGAACAAGTTCGGAAAATGCCACAGGATGGCTCTGAATGAAAGAAATACCCACGCGAGCGTTAAATATCAGACGCAAAGAAAAATACAAAAAAATATGATTTTTTCATATTTTTCTTTAGTGTGTGGGGAAGCAAATGTACCATTCTGTTGGTTATAAGAATGGATATTTAACGCTGATAAAAGAATGCGCAACAGGACGCTAACTGTGAGGGCGTGATGCTATATGGAGAGCGGGAATCGAGAAGGGGATTCCCGAGGCAAGGCGTGGTCGTGTGCGATAAAGAAAGAATATAGGAGGAAGAAAGAAAGAGAGATGGGTGTTGTCTGGGGGAGAGACGTGCCACCTTAACAGAGAATTTCAGCGGGAACTGACAGGCTCACCACGCTATGGAAATTGAGGCATAACTCCTATATTTGAAGGTTTTACAAGAAAGTAATAGGTTGGGAATCGGTGACAGAATTTTCTGAAGCCATAGACACCTCAAAGTCTATCAATATATAGTTGAATAAAGAACTACGTGGGAGGCCGACTGCCGTGAGAAAATGTTTCGAGGCCACATGCCAATCTCAAGTTGTTTCCCGGGACTTCCCAGCGAGTCGCGTGGGTTCCTGGATTCTATAAGAGCAAGGAAGGTGGAAGGAGGTGATCAGTCCATGATAAGATCGCTGTCCGTGTGTGTCGCGTTCTGCTGATGCTCGCGCCAGAAACCTTTGTTTATGACAAAGATGGTGATTACTTTAATACGGTTGTGCTAATGTTTATTCAGTGAATCGGTGATTCATAAACTTTCCAGTAACTATTCAATCGCATGATTGTATTTAGACGCTTTACAAGTGAGGTCGCAAGTGCCTAATTAACTGACTGTAGACGATGCCGTACGTGTAGACTTCATCATGAAGAGGTACGGGTAACCACGCAAATATAGTGTGAGGTGCAGAAGAAGTGCAAGTATAAACTAAAGTCATTTATGCTATTCCTGCTATACGTATGGGTATGAATCAGTCAAGCATGAGATAGTGACAATTTGTTTGACTGATTAAGTTGTTGATTTCAGATAGTAGATATTGCCTATATACATTCGTGCGCGATTAAGTAGTTGAAGGGGAACGATGACTTTAACGTCGCGGATCGCCAGTACTGATTTTTGCATCGAAAATTAAAGAAAAGTACCGGGAATGCTGTGCTGTTAATAAATTAGGCATTTCATTCCAGTGAAGACTCGTGCTGTGTTTCGAGAGACGTGTGATACGAGACCTGCCGACCACAACCTCAAGAAGAAGGCCTCATGAACGAGTCATCCCTCAAGAAGACGGCTTCATGAACGAGCAACCCATGGAGACTGGACGCAGAGGATCGACCCAGGACCACATCGCTACCATGATGGGCTGAGCAGGCATTGCTTAACCCTGACGGAGGAAGAAAGAGGTTTCCAAGATGATAGATAAGTGAACAATAATTAATATATATGTGTAGGGTTGGGGGGTTGTTATGCAGAAATACGGTGATTAATTTGTAAAAATAGTAAGGAGTAGGATTACGGCCCATTAGGCCATTTATTAAGATATTTCCTTTATATAATTTAGGTTAGGTATACACAATTGTATTTTTTATTGTCTATAGGTAAGCAAGGATTAAGGTAGCATATGATAGTAGTCGTAGGGAAGCTTAGGCACGAGCTTAGATCAATGTTTCTTAGTGCCCGGCATCTGTCGATATCTGCTTGTATTTATAGGTTAATCATGATAGAGTACCCTTATGCTGGGAGGGGAATACGTCTGCACAATGTAGAGCACGTATGCGGCCTGGATTTAATTGTTTACTCCATGTTTATATGGTGTTGGATTGAATGTGAGGGTAATGGGTATAACCCGTAGGCGATGTCACATATATTTGCGACCCTTTGTACTATGTCAAGTTAGGGCTTGAACCCATGACCTGAGGGTTAACTGGAACACGTCGCATTAGGCGGACGGCGAGATGGATATGTATAACATGTGTAATACTCCAGGTGGTCGAATCGAGACCCAGGGCGGTCTGTCACGGACGTTGGATAGTGCAGACACGTATGTTGATTTCCTCACTCATTTATTGTGGCGATTTTCGTCATGTGTTGAGACAAGGTTAAGGTAGAGTAGAGCTCTGCATGTTTGAAACTGGGTTATGTTTTTGTTTTGTTTGTGTGAGGGTGCTTCACGGCCCAGGCCTTGGAGGTCGTTTACCTTGCCTGCACAGTGGGGAGGCTCGCAGCCATTTTTAAAATACAAGACGAGGGCTGGAATTCCTTCCCGCAGGCGAGACAAGCATGTGCGAGGGTACATTCATTCATCCCCTCTTTCTCTCATACGTTATTTAACTTTGTTTATAATGGTAGGGCGGTAGATGGAAACGAGGCACTAAGAAAACTTGTTTAAGCCGTAAATTTTGTAAATATAATGTTTGTTTGAATGGACCTTGGTTCATATCCACAAAGGAGTGATATTTCATGCGAGATTAGAAAGATTATGTCTTTAGTCGTAGGTTCAAACTTATTATCTTGTGTGGGCATCCTCCCAAATATATGTGGGGATCTTTTAGTGGCGTTATTTCTGCATGACAAGTTCTCACCCTAGCATCATATACTTCATGTGCAGGTACAGCGTGGCTGTTCCGTATAAGAGCACATTTGTTTCTTGAGTTCACTTATATAGTCTCCACACGACAAACCAACCAGATAGCGAATAATTTTCTTTGTTTGATGTTTATCTTATTCATGATATGAGCCTGTTGGGCATCCATTTTAGCACGATTGGTGCAATAAATTGTAATATAAAGGAAAAGAAATGTTGAGTTAAGAATACACAACTTGTGCTCAAAATGTCAGTAGGTGCGTTTGTGTTCCTCATTTCGTAGTTTAATGTAGTATTGAGTTCCCCATGATCCTCTCGTCATATGAACCCAAATTATCGACCCTTCTCTGCCGATGGTAGCTGAGCTGGTGCCCGTATGCAAGAACTGAAGAACAGGTAGGTATCATCCTGCAGTATTAATGTGCCCTATAGGGTACATATAAAATGGCCCCCAAAGGCGTGTGGCGAGAGTATCATGAGGGAGGTTAACAATATCGCCGATAATGTACTAATTTGCTTTAGTTGTGTGTGATGAGAGTATAAGATGCAGACGCTACGAATATCCAAGTTAGGATACAAAACGTGGCTGAATGAGTAGATCATTAATTATGAGTTTTCTTTGGTAAATGAGGAACCAGGACAGAGAAGCTAGAGTTTGGCATTGAATCTGTCCGAATCTTAGCGCATATGTAATAATGGCGAATATAGGTACAGGAGATTGTTGTCAAAAATAATGATAGGTTTTATTGATCTTTGTGAGGATGATTTTCTTTCAGATAAACCATTTTTATCAGATTACACCTTTATTTCGGTCAAAGTAAACAACATATTATTTGCATTTGGTCAAAATTTGTCAATTTTGTGGTTCATATGTATAGTGACAGAGCATAAGTTGATGGATAGAAATTTAATGAAACTTGGAGTCATGGTGTCGTGCGGAGAAAGACCTCAGATTTCTCTCCGGAAGGGTTGGCGTATTCTCATTGTAATAGAAATGTCGCTGACATTTGAAAGTTTTCGGGAGTTATTGATGGAGGAGTTAGGACAAGTCAAAGCGCAGATCGCTGAAGTCAGGGAGGAGCAAAAGGTTGAGTTAGAGACTCAGATAGCTGCGATAAAATCACAGGTTAGTGACGTAAGTGAAAAACAGATAAATAAAACTGAGGAGCAGTTAATAGGACTAGAAGCCCGTACGAAAGAACAATTAACGGCTTTAGAAGAGCACACGAATGCTAAATTAGACCGGTTAATGGCGGACAATCAGCAGACGCAGACGCGGCTCGGAAAATTGAATGAGAAATTAGAGAATGTACGCATTTGCTGTCGGAAAAATACAGAGGAGTTGAAAAGGCAAGTGTCAAACTTGAAAGAGGAAACTGGAGAGCAAGTCGTTGCACTGAAGAAGGCAGTTGAAGTGTTAGAAGAAAGGACGGTGAATAATGAGAGTGCAACTGAAGGGACTAAAGCAGAGGTGGATAGTTTGAAAGCTCGGGTAGAACAATTAGACTCGATAACGGTCGGTAATCAGCAGACACTCGTTAGTATGGTAGAAGCAGGTCAGAAAGTTGAAAATACACACCCCAGCTACATAGCAAGTGTGAGGAATGTTGAGGACACAGTGGAGGTAGAAAGGCAAGGCGAAGCGACCCTAGCTTCTCAGATAACCAACGAGGGGGAGAACAGCGCCAGTATGTCTGAGGCGACTAATGCTGCAACGATGACAGATGAAGGTGACAGCCTCCACGGAGCAGAGTTGGAAGGGAAGTTCAAGGCCGACAGAGTTAATTTGAGGCGTGAAAGAAGTCCAGCTGAACAGCGTACCCAACAAATGACGGCAGGCTTTAAAGCAAATCCAAAACAACCCACACTACACAAAAATGCTAGACGACGGAAGAAAAGGAAGAAAGGTCTGCAACGTACGATGAAAGAATGTTACTCTAAATCGTACCGAGGCACGAGTAAGAAGATGAGACGACGAAGAAGAGGAAACCGGCGGTATAGAAGAAGAACGAGATGGCTACTGGCACCACGCGTGAAATATAGGACTAAATTACGGAACAAGAAAGACCGGTATTATTATGGGAATTCCGGTAGAAAGCGGAAGAAGAAAGAGGGAACTGTGAACTCCAAGATCAAGGAAAGGAAGCACTGGATGTTAAACTATAGCCCGTGTCATTAAGTGATAAAGGATAAATGGAAGATAAACTAGACCAAGAGTACTGGGATCAAGGCTAGCGTGTATCATATGTAAATGTAATGTTACCATAGGTATAATTACCTGTAAATACTTTATGAGTGGAAGCAAGAAACTTAGATATTACTCCAACACGAGACTGCTAGTAGGGATGGAGAAGAAGAAGAAGAAGAAGAAGAAGAAGACGACATGGTAGGTGCAGACGAAGTACCGGAGATGCAAGACGATGAAAGTGAAAACCTTGATCACAATCCGAATGAAGTATCCCTAAACGTAGGAATGGTAGACGAAGTTTCGCCGCAGAGCAGCGCAATATTAGAAATGGCTGCAGTGGAGTGCACTGAATGCTCGGGAAATAATAGAAAATTCTTGGCTTTGTTGGATACATACTATAGAATTCGAAAGGAGCGTGAGGAGCTACTGGAACAAGTTCGGAAAATGCCACAGGATGGCTCTGAATGAAAGAAATACCCACGCGAGCGTTAAATATCAGACGCAAAGAAAAATACAAAAAAATATGATTTTTTCATATTTTTCTTTAGTGTGTGGGGAAGCAAATGTACCATTCTGTTGGTTATAAGAATGGATATTTAACGCTGATAAAAGAATGCGCAACAGGACGCTAACTGTGAGGGCGTGATGCTATATGGAGAGCGGGAATCGAGAAGGGGATTCCCGAGGCAAGGCGTGGTCGTGTGCGATAAAGAAAGAATATAGGAGGAAGAAAGAAAGAGAGATGGGTGTTGTCTGGGGGAGAGACGTGCCACCTTAACAGAGAATTTCAGCGGGAACTGACAGGCTCACCACGCTATGGAAATTGAGGCATAACTCCTATATTTGAAGGTTTTACAAGAAAGTAATAGGTTGGGAATCGGTGACAGAATTTTCTGAAGCCATAGACACCTCAAAGTCTATCAATATATAGTTGAATAAAGAACTACGTGGGAGGCCGACTGCCGTGAGAAAATGTTTCGAGGCCACATGCCAATCTCAAGTTGTTTCCCGGGACTTCCCAGCGAGTCGCGTGGGTTCCTGGATTCTATAAGAGCAAGGAAGGTGGAAGGAGGTGATCAGCCCATGATAAGATCGCTGTCCGTGTGTGTCGCGTTCTGCTGATGCTCGCGCCAGAAACCTTTGTTTATGACAAAGATGGTGATTACTTTAATACGGTTGTGCTAATGTTTATTCAGTGAATCGGTGATTCATAAACTTTCCAGTAACTATTCAATCGCATGATTGTATTTAGACGCTTTACAAGTGAGGTCGCAAGTGCCTAATTAACTGACTGTAGACGATGCCGTACGTGTAGACTTCATCATGAAGAGGTACGGGTAACCACGCAAATATAGTGTGAGGTGCAGAAGAAGTGCAAGTATAAACTAAAGTCATTTATGCTATTCCTGCTATACGTATGGGTATGAATCAGTCAAGCATGAGATAGTGACAATTTGTTTGACTGATTAAGTTGTTGATTTCAGATAGTAGATATTGCCTATATACATTCGTGCGCGATTAAGTAGTTGAAGGGGAACGATGACTTTAACGTCGCGGATCGCCAGTACTGATTTTTGCATCGAAAATTAAAGAAAAGTACCGGGAATGCTGTGCTGTTAATAAATTAGGCATTTCATTCCAGTGAAGACTCGTGCTGTGTTTCGAGAGACGTGTGATACGAGACCTGCCGACCACAACCTCAAGAAGAAGGCCTCATGAACGAGTCATCCCTCAAGAAGACGGCTTCATGAACGAGCAACCCATGGAGACTGGACGCAGAGGATCGACCCAGGACCACATCGCTACCATGATGGGCTGTGCAGGCATTGCTTAACCCTGACGGAGGAAGAAAGAGGTCTCCAAGATGATAGATAAGTGAACAATAATTAATATATATGTGTAGGGTTGGGGGGTTGTTATGCAGAAATACGGTGATTAATTTGTAAAAATAGTAAGGAGTAGGATTACGGCCCATTAGGCCATTTATTAAGATATTTCCTTTATATAATTTAGGTTAGGTATACACAATTGTATTTTTTATTGTCTATAGGTAAGCAAGGATTAAGGTAGCATATGATAGTAGTCGTAGGGAAGCTTAGGCACGAGCTTAGATCAATGTTTCTTAGTGCCCGGCATCTGTCGATATCTGCTTGTATTTATAGGTTAATCATGATAGAGTACCCTTATGCTGGGAGGGGAATACGTCTGCACAATGTAGAGCACGTATGCGGCCTGGATTTAATTGTTTACTCCGTGTTTATATGGTGTTGGATTGAATGTGAGGGTAAAGGGTATAACCCGTAGGCGATGTCACATATATTTGCGACCCTTTGTACTATGTCAAGTTAGGGCTTGAACCCATGACTTGAGGGTTAACTGGAACACGTCGCATTAGGCGGACGGCGAGATGGATATGTATTACATGTGTAATACTCCAGGTGGTCGAATCGAGACCCAGGGCGGTCTGTCACGGACGTTGGATAGTGCAGACACGTATGTTGATTTCCTCACTCATTTATTGTGGCGATTTTCGTCATGTGTTGAGACAAGGTTAAGGTAGAGTAGAGCTCTGCATGTTTGAAACTGGGTTATGTTTTTGTTTGTTTGTGGGAGGGTGCTTCACGGCCCAGGCCTTGGAGGTCGTTTACCTTGCCTGCACAGTGGGGAGGCTAGCAGCCATTTTTAAAATACAAGACGAGGGCTGGAATTCCTTCCCGCAGGCGAGACAAGCATGTGCGAGGGTACATTCATTCATCCCCTCTTTCTCTCATACTTTATTTAACTTTGTTTATAATGGTAGGGCGGTAGATGGAAACGAGGCACTAAGAAAACTTGTTTAAGCCGTAAATTGTGTAAATATAATGTTTGTTTGAATGGACCTTGGTTCATATCCACAAAGGAGTGATATTTCATGCGAGATTAGAAAGATTATGTCTGTAGTCGTAGGTTCAAACTTATTATCTTGTGTGGGCATTTTTCCCAAATATACGTGGGAATCTTTTAGTGGCGTTATTTCTGCATGACAAGTTCTCACCCTAGCATCATATACTTCATGTGCAGGTACAGCGTAGCTGTTCCGTATAAGAGCACATTTGTTTCTTGAGTTCACCTATATAGTCTCCACACGACAAACCAACCAGATAGCGAATAATTTTCTTTGTTTGATGTTTATCTTATTCATGTTATGAGCCTGTTGGGCATCCATTTTAGCACGATTGGTGCAATAAATTGTAATATAAAGGAAAAGAAATGTTGAGTTAAGAATACACAACTTGTGCTCAAAATGTCAGTAGGTGCGTTTGTGTTCCTCATTTCGTAGTTTAATGTAGTATTGAGTCACCCATGATCCTCTCGTCATATGAACCCAAATTATCGACCCTTCTCTGCCGATGGTAGCTGAGCTGGTGCCCGTATGCAAGAACTGAAGAACAGGTAGGTATCATCCTGCAGTATTAATGTGCCCTATAGGGTACATATAAAATGGCCCCCAAAGGCGTGTGGCGAGAGTATCATGAGGGAGGTTAACAATATCGCCGATAATGTACTAATTTGCTTTAGTTGTGTGTGATGAGAGTATAAGATGCAGACGCTACGAATATCCAAGTTAGGATACAAAACGTGGCTGAATGAGTAGATCATTAATTATGAGTTTTCTTTGGTAAATGAGGAACCAGGACAGAGAAGCTAGAGTTTGGCATTGAATCTGTCCGAATCTTAGCGCATATGTAATAATGGCGAATATAGGTACAGGAGATTGTTGTCAAAAATAATGATAGGTTTTATTGATCTTTGTGAGGATGATTTTCTTTCAGATAAACCATTTTTATCAGATTACACCTTTATTTCGGTCAAAGTAAACAACATATTATTTGCATTTGGTCAAAATTTGTCAATTTTGTGGTTCATATGTATAGTGACAGAGCATAAGTTGATGGATAGAAATTTAATGAAACTTGGAGTCATGGTGTCGTGCGGAGAAAGACCTCAGATTTCTCTCCGGAAGGGTTGGCGTATTCTCATTGTAATAGAAATGTCGCTGACATTTGAAAGTTTTCGGGAGTTATTGATGGAGGAGTTAGGACAAGTCAAAGCGCAGATCGTTGAAGTCAGGGAGGAGCAAAAGGTTGAGTTAGAGACTCAGATAGCTGCGATAAAATCACAGGTTAGTGACGTAAGTGAAAAACAGATAAATAAAACTGAGGAGCAGTTAATAGGACTAGAAGCCCGTACGAAAGAACAATTAACGGCTTTAGAAGAGCACACGAATGCTAAATTAGACCGGTTAATGGCGGACAATCAGCAGACGCAGACGCGGCTCGGAAAATTGAATGAGAAATTAGAGAATGTACGCATTTGCTGTCGGAAAAATACAGAGGAGTTGAAAAGGCAAGTGTCAAACTTGAAAGAGGAAACTGGAGAGCAAGTCGTTGCACTGAAGAAGGCAGTTGAAGTGTTAGAAGAAAGGACGGTGAATAATGAGAGTGCAACTGAAGGGACTAAAGCAGAGGTGGATAGTTTGAAAGCTCGGGTAGAACAATTAGACTCGATAACGGTCGGTAATCAGCAGACACTCGTTAGTATGGTAGAAGCAGGTCAGAAAGTTGAAAATACACACCCCAGCTACATAGCAAGTGTGAGGAATGTTGAGGATACAGTGGAGGTAGAAAGGCAAGGCGAAGCGATCCTAGCTTCTCAGATAACCAACGAGGGGGAGAACAGCGCCAGTATGTCTGAGGCGACTAATGCTGCAACGATGACAGATGAAGGTGACAGCCTCCACGGAGCAGAGTTGGAAGGGAAGTTCAAGGCCGACAGAGTTAATTTGAGGCGTGAAAGAAGTCCAGCTGAACAGCGTACCCAACAAATGACGGCAGGCTTTAAAGCAAATCCAAAACAACCCACACTACACAAAAATGCTAGACGACGGAAGAAAAGGAAGAAAGGTCTGCAACGTACGATGAAAGAATGTTACTCTAAATCGTACCGAGGCACGAGTAAGAAGATGAGACGACGAAGAAGAGGAAACCGGCGGTATAGAAGAAGAACGAGATGGCTACTGGCACCACGCGTGAAATATAGGACTAAATTACGGAACAAGAAAGACCGGTATTATTATGGGAATTCCGGTAGAAAGCGGAAGAAGAAAGAGGGAACTGTGAACTCCAAGATCAAGGAAAAGAAGCACTGGATGTTAAACTATAGCCCGTGTCATGAAGTGATAAAGGATAAATGGAAGATAAACTAGACCAAGAGTACTGGGATCAAGGCTAGCGTGTATCATATGTAAATGTAATGTTACCATAGGTATAATTACCTGTAAATACTTTATGAGTGGAAGCAAGAAACTTAGATATTACTCCAACACGAGACTGCTAGTAGGGATGGAGAAGAAGAAGAAGAAGAAGAAGAAGAAGACGACATGGTAGGTGCAGACGAAGTACCGGAGATGCAAGACGATGAAAGTGAAAACCTTGATCACAATCCGAATGAAGTATCCCTAAACGTAGGAATGGTAGACGAAGTTTCGCCGCAGAGCAGCGCAATATTAGAAATGGCTGCAGTGGAGTGCACTGAATGCTCGGGAAATAATAGAAAATTCTTGGCTTTGTTGGATACATACTATAGAATTCGAAAGGAGCGTGAGGAGCTACTGGAACAAGTTCGGAAAATGCCACAGGATGGCTCTGAATGAAAGAAATACCCACGCGAGCGTCAAATATCAGACGCAAAGAAAAATACAAAAAAATATGATTTTTTCATATTTTTCTTTAGTGTGTGGGGAAGCAAATGTACCATTCTGTTGGTTATAAGAATGGATATTTAACGCTGATAAAAGAATGCGCAACAGGACGCTAACTGTGAGGGCGTGATGCTATATGGAGAGCGGGAATCGAGAAGGGGATTCCCGAGGCAAGGCGTGGTCGTGTGCGATAAAGAAAGAATATAGGAGGAAGAAAGAAAGAGAGATGGGTGTTGTCTGGGGGAGAGACGTGCCACCTTAACAGAGAATTTCAGCGGGAACTGACAGGCTCACCACGCTATGGAAATTGAGGCATAACTCCTATATTTGAAGGTTTTACAAGAAAGTAATAGGTTGGGAATCGGTGACAGAATTTTCTGAAGCCATAGACACCTCAAAGTCTATCAATATATAGTTGAATAAAGAACTACGTGGGAGGCCGACTGCCGTGAGAAAATGTTTCGAGGCCACATGCCAATCTCAAGTTGTTTCCCGGGACTTCCCAGCGAGTCGCGTGGGTTCCTGGATTCTATAAGAGCAAGGAAGGTGGAAGGAGGTGATCAGTCCATGATAAGATCGCTGTCCGTGTGTGTCGCGTTCTGCTGATGCTCGCGCCAGAAACCTTTGTTTATGACAAAGATGGTGATTACTTTAATACGGTTGTGCTAATGTTTATTCAGTGAATCGGTGATTCATAAACTTTCCAGTAACTATTCAATCGCATGATTGTATTTAGACGCTTTACAAGTGAGGTCGCAAGTGCCTAATTAACTGACTGTAGACGATGCCGTACGTGTAGACTTCATCATGAAGAGGTACGGGTAACCACGCAAATATAGTGTGAGGTGCAGAAGAAGTGCAAGTATAAACTAAAGTCATTTATGCTATTCCTGCTATACGTATGGGTATGAATCAGTCAAGCATGAGATAGTGACAATTTGTTTGACTGATTAAGTTGTTGATTTCAGATAGTAGATATTGCCTATATACATTCGTGCGCGATTAAGTAGTTGAAGGGGAACGATGACTTTAACGTCGCGGATCGCCAGTACTGATTTTTGCATCGAAAATTAAAGAAAAGTACCGGGAATGCTGTGCTGTTAATAAATTAGGCATTTCATTCCAGTGAAGACTCGTGCTGTGTTTCGAGAGACGTGTGATACGAGACCTGCCGACCACAACCTCAAGAAGAAGGCCTCATGAACGAGTCATCCCTCAAGAAGACGGCTTCATGAACGAGCAACCCATGGAGACTGGACGCAGAGGATCGACCCAGGACCACATCGCTACCATGATGGGCTGAGCAGGCATTGCTTAACCCTGACGGAGGAAGAAAGAGGTCTCCAAGATGATAGATAAGTGAACAATAATTAATATATATGTGTAGGGTTGGGGGGTTGTTATGCAGAAATACGGTGATTAATTTGTAAAAATAGTAAGGAGTAGGATTACGGCCCATTAGGCCATTTATTAAGATATTTCCTTTATATAATTTAGGTTAGGTATACACAATTGTATTTTTTATTGTCTATAGGTAAGCAAGGATTAAGGTAGCATATGATAGTAGTCGTAGGGAAGCTTAGGCACGAGCTTAGATCAATGTTTCTTAGTGCCCGGCATCTGTCGATATCTGCTTGTATTTATAGGTTAATCATGATAGAGTACCCTTATGCTGGGAGGGGAATACGTCTGCACAATGTAGAGCACGTATGCGGCCTGGATTTAATTGTTTACTCCATGTTTATATGGTGTTGGATTGAATGTGAGGGTAATGGGTATAACCCGTAGGCGATGTCACAGATATTTGCGACCCTTTGTACTATGTCAAATTAGGGCTTGAACCCATGACTTGAGGGTTAACTGGAACACGTCGCTTAGGCGGACGGCGAGATGGATATGTATAACATGTGTAATACTCCAGGTGGTCGAATCGAGACCCAGGGCGGTCTGTCACGGACGTTGGATAGTGCAGACACGTATGTTGATTTCCTCACTCATTTATTGTGGCGATTTTCGTCATGTGTTGAGACAAGGTTAAGGTAGAGTAGAGCTCTGCATGTTTGAAACTGGGTTATGTTTTTGTTTTGTTTGTGTGAGGGTGCTTCACGGCCCAGGCCTTGGAGGTCGTTTACCTTGCCTGCACAGTGGGGAGGCTCGCAGCCATTTTTAAAATACAAGACGAGGGCTGGAATTCCTTCCCGCAGGCGAGACAAGCATGTGCGAGGGTACATTCATTCATCCCCTCTTTCTCTCATACTTTATTTAACTTTGTTTATAATGGTAGGGCGGTAGATGGAAACGAGGCACTAAGAAAACTTGTTTAAGCCGTAAATTTTGTAAATATAATGTTTGTTTGAATGGACCTTGGTTCATATCCACAAAGGAGTGATATTTCATGCGAGATTAGAAAGATTATGTCTGTAGTCGTAGGTTCAAACTTATTATCTTGTGTGGGCATCCTCCCAAATATATGTGGGGATCTTTTAGTGGCGTTATTTCTGCATGACAAGTTCTCACCCTAGCATCATATACTTCATGTGCAGGTACAGCGTGGCTGTTCCGTATAAGAGCACATTTGTTTCTTGAGTTCACTTATATAGTCTCCACACGACAAACCAACCAGATAGCGAATAATTTTCTTTGTTTGATGTTTATCTTATTCATGATATGAGCCTGTTGGGCATCCATTTTAGCACGATTGGTGCAATAAATTGTAATATAAAGGAAAAGAAATGTTGAGTTAAGAATACACAACTTGTGCTCAAAATGTCAGTAGGTGCGTTTGTGTTCCTCATTTCGTAGTTTAATGTAGTATTGAGTTCCCCATGATCCTCTCGTCATATGAACCCAAATTATCGACCCTTCTCTGCCGATGGTAGCTGAGCTGGTGCCCGTATGCAAGAACTGAAGAACAGGTAGGTATCATCCTGCAGTATTAATGTGCCCTATAGGGGAATAAAGAACTACGTGGGAGGCCGACTGCCGTGAGAAAATGTTTCGAGGCCACATGCCAATCTCAAGTTGTTTCCCGGGACTTCCCAGCGAGTCGCGTGGGTTCCTGGATTCTATAAGAGCAAGGAAGGTGGAAGGAGGTGATCAGTCCATGATAAGATCGCTGTCCGTGTGTGTCGCGTTCTGCTGATGCTCGCGCCAGAAACCTTTGTTTATGACAAAGATGGTGATTACTTTAATACGGTTGTGCTAAGGTTTATTCAGTGAATCGGTGATTCATAAACTTTCCAGTAACCATTCAATCGCATGATTGTATTTAGAAGCTTTACAAGTGAGGTCGCAAGTGCCTAATTAACCGACTGTAGACAATGCCGTACGTGTAGACTTCATCATGAAAAGGTACGGGTAACCATGTAAATAGTGTGAGGTGCGGAAGAAGTGCAAGTATAAACTAAAGTCATTTGTGCTATTCCTGCTATACGTATGGGTATGAATCAGTCAAGCATGAGATAGTGACAATGTGTTTGACTGATTAAGTTGTTGATTTCAGATAGTAGATATCGCCTATATACATTCGTGCGCGATTAAGTAGATGAAGGGGAACGATGACTTTAACGTCGCGGATCGCCAGTACTGATTTTTGCATCGAAAATTAAATAAAAGCACCGGGGATGCTGTGCTGTTAATAAATTAGGCATTTCATTCCAGTGAAGACTCGTGCTGTGTTTCGAGAGACGTGTGATACGAGACCTGCCGACCACAACCTCAAGAAGAAGGCCTCATGAACGAGCCATCCCTCAAGAAGACGGCTTCATGAACGAGCAACCCATGGAGACTGGACGCAGAGGATCGACCCAGGACCACATCGCTACCATGATGGGCTGAGCAGGCATTGCTTAACCCTGACGGAGGAAGAAAGAGGTCTCCAAGATGATAGATAAGTGAACAATAATTAATATATATGTGTAGGGTTGGGGGGTTGTTATGCAGAAATACGGTGATTAGTTTGTAAAAATAGTAAGGAGTAGGATTACGGCCCATTAGGCCATTTATTAAGATGTTTCCTTTATATAATTTAGGTTAGGTATACACAATTGTAATTTATTGTCTATAGGTAAGCAAGGATTAGGGTAGCATATGATAGTATGACCGTACACATAGTCGTAGGGAAGCTTAGGCACGAGCTTAGATCAATGTTTCTTAGTGCCCGGCATCTGTCGATATCTGCTTGTATTTATAGGTTAATCATGATAGAGTACCCTTATGCTGGGAGGGGAATACGTCTGCACAATGTAGAGCACGTATGCGGCCAGGATTTAATTGTTTACTCCATGTTTAGATTGTGTTGGATTGAATGTGAGGGTAATGGGTATAACCCGTAGGCGATGTCACAGATATTTGCGACCCTTTGTACTATGTCAAGTTAGGGCTTGAACCCATGACCTGAGGGTTAACTGGAACACGTCGCATTAGGCGGACGGCGAGATGGATATGTATAACATGTGTAATACTCCAGGTGGTCGAATCGAGACCCAGGGCGGTCTGTCACGGACGTTGGACAGTGCAGACACGTATGTTGATTTCCTCACTCATTTATTGTGGCGATTTTCGTCATGTGTTGAGACAAGTTTAAGGTAGAGTAGAGCTCTGCATGTTTGAAACTGGGTTATGTTTTTGTTTTGTTTGTGTGAGGGTGCTTCACGGCCCAGGCCTTGGAGGTCGTTTACCTTGCCTGCACAGTGGGGAGGCTCGCAGCCATTTTTAAAATACAAGACGAGGGCTGGAATTCCTTCCCGCAGGCGAGACAAGCATGTGCGAGGGTACATTCATTCATCCCCTCTTTCTCTCATACTTTATTTAACTTTGTTTATAATGGTAGGGCGGTAGATGGAAACGAGGCACTAAGAAAACTTGTTTAAGCCGTAAATTTTGTAAATATAATGTTTGTTTGAATGGACCTTGGTTCATATCCACAAAGGAGTGATATTTCATGCGAGATTAGAAAGATTATGTCTGTAGTCGTAGGTTCAAACTTATTATCTTGTGTGGGCATCCTCCCAAATATATGTGGGGATCTTTTAGTGGCGTTATTTCTGCATGACAAGTTCTCACCCTAGCATCATATACTTCATGTGCAGGTACAGCGTGGCTGTTCCGTATAAGAGCACATTTGTTTCTTGAGTTCACTTATATAGTCTCCACACGACAAACCAACCAGATAGCGAATAATTTTCTTTGTTTGATGTTTATCTTATTCATGATATGAGCCTGTTGGGCATCCATTTTAGCACGATTGGTGCAATAAATTGTAATATAAAGGAAAAGAAATGTTGAGTTAAGAATACACAACTTGTGCTCAAAATGTCAGTAGGTGCGTTTGTGTTCCTCATTTCGTAGTTTAATGTAGTATTGAGTCACCCATGATCCTCTCGTCATATGAACCCAAATTATCGACCCTTTTCTGCCGATTGTAGCTGAGCTGGAGCCCGTATGCAAGAACAGAAGAACAGGTAGGTATCATCCTGCAGTATTAATGTGCCCTATAGGGTACATATAAAATGGCCCCCAAAGGCGTGTGGCGAGAGTATCATGAGGGAGGTTAACAATATCGCCGATAATGTACTAATTTGCTTTAGTTGTGTGTGATGAGAGTATAAGATGCAGACGCTACGAATATCCAAGTTAGGATACAAAACGTGGCTGAATGAGTAGATCATTAATTATGAGTTTTCTTTGGTAAGTGAGGAACCAGGACAGAGAAGCTGGAGTTTGGCATTGAATCTGTCCGAATCTTAGCGCATATGTAATAATGGCGAATATAGGTACAGGAGATTGTTGTCAAAAATAATGATAGGTTTTATTGATCTTTGTGAGGATGATTTTCTTTCAGATAAACCATTTTTATCAGATTACACCTTTATTTCGGTCAAAGTAAACAACATATTATTTGCATTTGGTCAAAATTTTTCAATTTTGTGGTTCATATGTACAGTGACAGAGCATAAGTTGATGGATAGAAATTTAATGAAACTTGGTGTTATGGTGTCGTGCGGAGAAAGACCTCAGATTTCTCTCCGGAAGGGTTGGCATATTTTCATTGTAATAAAATGTCGTTGACATTAGAGGAGATAAGCGAGCTATTGAAGGCAGGATTAGAGACACAGATGTCCGAAATCAGGGCGCAGATAGCTGCCGTAAAATCACAGGTTAACGATGTAAGTGAAAAACAGATGAGTAAAATTGAGGAGCAGAAAGTCGAGTTAGAGACTCAGGTAGCTGCGATAAAATCACAGGTTATTGACGTAAGTGAAAAACAGATAAATAAAACTGAGGAGCAGTTAATAGGACTAGAAGCCCGTACGAAAGAACAATTAACGGCTTTAGAAGAGCACACGAATGCTAAATTAGACCGGTTAATGGCGGACAATCAGCAGACGCAGACGCGGCTCGGGGAATTAGATGAGAAAATAGAAAGCGTGCGCATGTGCTGCCTGGAAACCACAGAGGAATTGAGGAGGCAGGTGTCAAACATGGAAAACGTAACAGGGGAACAAATTGCTACATTGAAAAAAGTAGTGGGGACGCTAGAGGAAAGGACCCTTAATAATGAAGTTCTGGTAGAGAAGAAGTTAAAAGCATACACTGTGGACATAGATGAAATGAAGAGGGAGATAGATGAAACTAGCTCTGGCCTGGTATTGTTGGAAAAGAAGATGGATTCTAGGATAGGAGCAGTAAATGAGAAGGTAGCTGACAGGATGGAACGAATTGAAGAAAAGACGAAGGCAAAAATGATTAGTCTTGAAGATCGAGTAGAACAAACCGAGACGAAAGTGATTGCCCGAATGTCAGGGTTAGAACTTCAAGTAGGACAAATGAAGCAGCAACTAGAACAGAAAAACTCTTATGAGTATCAAGGAGGAAAAGGAGAAGGGGCGCTGATGTCATCAAACGAAATAAAGGTGCCGGTAGAGATTAAGGTAGAGGGCAATCCCCTAAGTGAGCCAGCGGCGGTTAACGAATCCTTGAATATACAGAAGCCAATGAGACCGAGTTCAATGCCGGAGAATGGCAATATCATTCCCGTGTATAATATAGTGAGATCAAACGAGGACAAACCTAAGAAGTTCTTAGCTAATGGCGAATGCACTCCCCGTTCATTTCTCAGGGAGATTGAAGAGTATATGGAAGATTGTCGGATACCGAAAGAGAAAAGACTTAGAACAGTAGAGAGGTTTTTAGGAGGGACTGTATCTCAGTGGATGACTGCTTTCAAGAACACCTTCCAGTCTTATGATGACTTTAAGGAAGCCTTTCTCAGGAGATACTGGAGCCTCTCGGTCCAACAGAATTTAAGACTGGAGCTATACGCTAGACGATATGCCAGCACGCTGCCCACGCGCTTTAATGATTTTTTTATTTCACAGCTAATTAAAATGCGGGAACTAGACCACCCACCTCCAGAGAAAGAAGTTATTACAACCATCATGAAACAGCTACCGGTCGAGGTGCAAAGAATCTTGATCGCCGCCAACGTCGATACAGCCAGTGAGGCTGAAACGATTTTAAGGCAATTAGATCAAACTTCGGTACAGAATCAGCCTCGTATTCGGCATACTGAAGCGATAAATACGCTGGAGGTGATGCCTGAAGAACACACACACGGAAGAAATAGCCGGCAAGAAATTCAGGACTCGGGTACCCAGACATCAAGATGGATGAGAGAGGAAGGACAAAACCGGCAGCAAAGGGGATCGAATGGAAGACCCTGGTATAGGAATAATCAGCAAAGATATAGAAATTACAAAGAAAGGAGAGACGTTTCGCCAGCAGGTCATAACCCTGGACTGCCAGAGAGACAATATCGTCCACGGTACGAGGGAAGGAACGTGGCGAGAAAACCTTACTCTGACTGGAACCAGAATCGAAGGCGGGACTACCAACAGCACAGAAATGATTACAGACCTTGTGAGTCGGAACGTGAGAGAGAACATAGGCAGTATGTGAACAAGCTAGAGCAAGAACGTAACAATTCAGAGAACTGGAGGAATGCCATTCAGCAGGCGAGTCCGATACAGTGCGGTGCCCAGAGTCTGGAAATGCAACAACACATTAACGAAAACCGAGGGTGTAACTTGAACCCTCACGCGCCTGAATATAGCAGGGGGAGCGCGGGAGCTAAAAAAAAACTACAAGGTCCACAAATGGAGATAGCCTAAACCATGAAGGAGAGAACAGTGAAGAAGGATGGATGACGGTGACAGTAGACAGTTGGGTAATAAAACCTGAGGACTTATTAGACGACCACATTAAAATTGACGTCAAGACAGTTAAAGAATTACCAATAATATATGCACGTATACATGGTTTAAAGACACGTATCCTCGTAGACACAGGCGCATCAATCAGTGTTATTTCTCAAGCATTGCTGTCAGAAATAAAGATTAGAACACGAGTTCCTTCCATTCCTATCGCTAAGCTGAAAGTCAGAGGGATCGTACCAGATAAGACAACTGTATGCAAGGAACAAGTCTTAGTGGACATTGAAATGGGCAGATCAGTCATATCTCACCCGTGTGTAGTGCTCATGAAAATGGAGTATAACCTGATATTAGGAGCAGATTTTCTTCGTGAACATCAGGCAAATATTGACATGGGTAACAATGTTATTAGATTACACTTAAGTCCGATACCCGAAGAAGTTAAGATGAATCAGAATGAGGATTATCACCAGGAGGAAAGAATCTGGCTAACTGCAGCAGAAGATGGGAACATGAGTGAATATGAGGACAGGCCAGCGTTCGAATGCGAGGATTATAAAGGGATTTTTCAGAAGTGTGAGATTATGGTAGCCCACTTAGAGGACGAAACAGAGAGAGAAAATTTCGAGGCGATAAAGCCACAGAAAATCGCGGAAGCTAAAATTGGGGAGGAAGACAAGAAGAGATTACAAGATATCTTGGAGCGGCATGCGACAGTTTTTGGCTCGAAGCCAGGAAGAATTCCTAACTTTCAATACCGTTTGAACGTAACAAATTGGGAACCATATAAGCAGAAACCATATCCCATACCGGAAAAATTCTTTTCCCAAGTCAAAGTTATAATAGAGGACATGGAGAGAAACGGCATAATATCAAAGGCGGCCACGCCGTTCCTGAACCCCATCTGTACGGTTCCTAAGGCCAACGGTTCGATACGCCTGTGTTTGGATGCGCGTATATTAAATGGCCGCTTAGTGCCCGAATATGAGTGTGCCCCGGCCATAAAGGACTTATTGACAAAATTCGGTGATATGGAGTACTTTAGTACGTTCGATTTGACCTCGTCGTTCTTCCATATTGTCTTAGACCCTGCAACAAGCATGCTGACGGGCTTCATGTTCGATAACCAGACATATCGCTTTAATTGTCTCCCATTCGGGTTAAAAACCTCAAATTCCGCTCTTATCCGTGCTCTGGAAGCGAACCTAAGCCCGGAAGTAAAGGCGTTTACTCTCAAATATGTGGATGATTTAATAATAGGTTCAAAGACCCTGGATGAGCACTTAAAGAAGATAGACATGCTATTGGAAGACCTCAAAGGGAGCAACTTTAAGATAAACTTCGAGAAGTCTCATTTCTGTCAGAGAAGTGTTTTATTTTTGGGCCATGTAGTGGATGGAACAGGTGTAAGGCCTAACCCCACGAAGATAGCCGCGATACAGAATTTTCCCACACCTACTCGTGTGAAGCATATTAGACAGTTCTTGGGTATATGTCTCTTTTTCGCGAATCATTGTCCAGGTTACACGGAAACGGTCGCTCCACTACAAGACCTATTGAAAGTAAATAATCGTTGGAAATGGGATAAGATACATGAACAAGCATTTCAGAATACTAAACGACTGCTGGCAAAGTCTGTGAAACTAGGATATCCCGATTACACTCGCAAATTCGTAATACAGACAGATGCATCAGAAGTGGGAATAGGTGCTGTACTATATCAAGAAACCCCCGAGAAAGAAAACTCAATAACATATCTCTCCTTCATGAGCCGAAAATTACGGTCTCATGAAATAAAGTACACCACGACAGAGCTAGAGATGTTGTCAATAGTCACTGCTCTAAATTATTGGAGGAAATATATTTATGGTTTTCCTGTCATAATCCGAACAGACCATAAGGCTCTTACTTTTGTATTAAAAACAAAGTTAGCGAGTGGGCGCGTTACTAGATGGGCGCTTTATGTCCAGCAATTTGACTTAACCTTTGAGCACTGCCCGGGAAAAATGAATGTACTGGCAGATGCGTTGAGCCGTAATCCGAATCCGGCAGAAGTCTCAATAAACTTGACAACACTGGGACAGGAAGATCAAGAAGTCTTAGACCAGCTGCGAAACATAGGGCATGAGCAATTAGAAGACCCTGCCACTAGTCTCATGGTGAAGTATTTTAAGAAAGAATTGCAACAAGGAACCCCAGAATACATTGAGGCAGAGAAGAAGGCTGCATCCTACCATTTCCTTAATGGCATGTTGCACAAATTTGTGGACGAAGAGCACACCCGGCTACGGATAGTGGTACCTTCCAATTTACAGAGAGGATTAATTTGGCTTACACATCATGCCACAGGACATGCTGGTATTGATAAGGTTACTGCGACGCTACAAGAAACCTTCGTTTGGCCTAAGTTGAGAACTACAGTTCAACAGTTACTTAAGACCTGCGATATATGCCAGCGGGTGAAACCAAACCCCTACCTATTAAAGCAAAGACCGAAACCGTTACTCCCTACGGAGCCAAGAAAACTTTTCGCAATAGATTGGTATGGGCCAATTCCTGCAGCGAGCAGAGGCTTGAAATACATATTAGTATGCATGGATGTTTTCAGTAAGTACGTAACGCTGTGTCCAGTACGGAAGGCGAATACCCGGACGGCGCTAAATCAGTTGAAAAACAAGATAATTCCTTCCATGGGGAAACCTGAGAGTTTGTTATCGGACCACGGTGCGCAGTTCACTTCTGAGATTTTTAAAAGAGAATTGGAACGCCTGGGAATCAAACACGTGCTATCCAGCATACGGCATCCTGAAGCAAACCCAAGTGAAAGAATAATGCGAGAGATTGCTAAGTACTGTCGTATCTACTGTCCGCGAGAACATTATAAATGGTTAAGTGTGATACCTATCATAACCGAGTCCATCAATTCGACACGACACGAATCCACGGCACAAATTCCTTCAGTTTTGCATCACAACATCTTCCCTTGTCGCCCGTGGCAAAGTGTTATACCGTGCCCCACCGACACAAGAATGTCACAAGAGATGTGTGTGAGGAGGGCGGCCGAACAGCTGAGGGCGCAGGCGGAACGTAGATTGAGGCGAACCAGAAAGAGGCGTTTCCACCGCCCATTGCGAGTGAATGAATTAGTGCTCATTCGTCGCCCTGCTCCCAGTCAACCGTCAGCTAGATTTTATCACAAGTTTGCCGAACTATATGTGGGACCTTATCGTATAATTCAGTGTTACGATAACAATGCATACAGGGTACGAAGCTTGGACGGTAGGACTGAGAGGGTATTCAATGCAGCCAATATTAAAATTTATATTCCCAGAGGACAAATGCCAATAGAGGACAACATCGAGAATGAAGAGATGGAGGGAGAAGAGGACGAAGAAGAAGAAGAAGAGGAAGAAGACGTGGGAGGTGCAGACGAAGTACCGGAGATGCAAGACGATGAAAGTGAAAACCTTGATCACAATCCGAATGAAGTATCCCTAAACGTAGGAATGGTAGACGAAGTTTCGCCGCAGAGCAGCGCAATATTAGAAATGGCTGCAGTGGAGTGCACTGAATGCTCGGGAAATAATAGAAAATTCTTGGCTTTGTTGGATACATACTATAGAATTCGAAAGGAGCGTGAGGAGCTACTGGAACAAGTTCGGAAAATGCCACAGGATGGCTCTGAATGAAAGAAATACCCACGCGAGCGTCAAATATCAGACGCAAAGAAAAATACAAAAAAATATGATTTTTTCATATTTTTCTTTAGTGTGTGGGGAAGCAAATGTACCATTCTGTTGGTTATAAGAATGGATATTTAACGCTGATAAAAGAATGCGCAACAGGACGCTAACTGTGAGGGCGTGATGCTATATGGAGAGCGGGAATCGAGAAGGGGATTCCCGAGGCAAGGCGTGGTCGTGTGCGATAAAGAAAGAATATAGGAGGAAGAAAGAAAGAGAGATGGGTGTTGTCTGGGGGAGAGACGTGCCACCTTAACAGAGAATTTCAGCGGGAACTGACAGGCTCACCACGCTATGGAAATTGAGTCATAACTCCTATATTTGAAGGTTTTACAAGAAAGTAATAGGTTGGGAATCGGTGACAGAATTTTCTGAAGCCATAGACACCTCAAAGTCTATCAATATATAGTTGAATAAAGAACTACGTGGGAGGCCGACTGCCGTGAGAAAATGTTTCGAGGCCACATGCCAATCTCAAGTTGTTTCCCGGGACTTCCCAGCGAGTCGCGTGGGTTCCTGGATTCTATAAGAGCAAGGAAGGTGGAAGGAGGTGATCAGTCCATGATAAGATCGCTGTCCGTGTGTGTCGCGTTCTGCTGATGCTCGCGCCAGAAACCTTTGTTTATGACAAAGATGGTGATTACTTTAATACGGTTGTGCTAATGTTTATTCAGTGAATCGGTGATTCATAAACTTTCCAGTAACTATTCAATCGCATGATTGTATTTAGACGCTTTACAAGTGAGGTCGCAAGTGCCTAATTAACTGACTGTAGACGATGCCGTACGTGTAGACTTCATCATGAAGAGGTACGGGTAACCACGCAAATATAGTGTGAGGTGCAGAAGAAGTGCAAGTATAAACTAAAGTCATTTGTGCTATTCCTGCTATACGTATGGGTATGAATCAGTCAAGCATGAGATAGTGACAATGTGTTTGACTGATTAAGTTGTTGATTTCAGATAGTAGATATCGCCTATATACATTCGTGCGCGATTAAGTAGATGAAGGGGAACGATGACTTTAACGTCGCGGATCGCCAGTACTGATTTTTGCATCGAAAATTAAATAAAAGCACCGGGAATGCTGTGCTGTTAATAAATTAGGCATTTCATTCCAGTGAAGACTCGTGCTGTGTTTCGAGAGACGTGTGATACGAGACCTGCCGACCACAACCTCAAGAAGAAGGCCTCATGAACGAGTCATCCCTCAAGAAGACGGCTTCATGAACGAGCAACCCATGGAGACTGGACGCAGAGGATCGACCCAGGACCACATCGCTACCATGATGGGCTGAGCAGGCATTGCTTAACCCTGACGGAGGAAGAAAGAGGTCTCCAAGATGATAGATAAGTGAACAATAATTAATATATATGTGTAGGGTTGGGGGGTTGTTATGCAGAAATACGGTGATTAATTTGTAAAAATAGTAAGGAGTAGGATTACGGCACATTAGGCCATTTATTAAGATATTTCCTTTATATAATTTAGGTTAGGTATACACAATTGTATGTTTTATTGTCTATAGGTAAGCAAGGATTAAGGTAGCATATGATAGTAGTCGTAGGGAAGCTTAGGCACGAGCTTAGATCAATGTTTCTTAGTGCCCGGCATCTGTCGATATCTGCTTGTATTTATAGGTTAATCATGATAGAGTACCCTTATGCTGGGAGGGGAATACGTCTGCACAATGTAGAGCACGTATGCGGCCTGGATTTAATTGTTTACTCCATGTTTATATGGTGTTGGATTGAATGTGAGGGTAATGGGTATAACCCGTAGGCGATGTCACAGATATTTGCGACCCTTTGTACTATGTCAAATTAGGGCTTGAACCCATGACTTGAGGGTTAACTGGAACACGTCGCATTAGGCGGACGGCGAGATGGATATGTATAACAATATGTAATACTCCAGGTGGTCGAATCGAGACGCAGGGCGGTCTGTCACGGACGTTGGATAGTGCAGACACGTATGTTGATTTCCTCACTCATTTATTGTGGCGATTTTCGTCATGTGTTGAGACAAGGTTAAGGTAGAGTAGAGCTCTGCATGTTTGAAACTGGGTTATGTTTTTGTTTTGTTTGTGTGAGGGTGCTTCACGGCCCAGGCCTTGGAGGTCGTTTACCTTGCCTGCACAGTGGGGAGGCTCGCAGCCATTTTTAAAATACAAGACGAGGGCTGGAATTCCTTCCCGCAGGCGAGACAAGCATGTGCGAGGGTACATTCATTCATCCCCTCTTTCTCTCATACTTTATTTAACTTTGTTTGTAATGGTAGGGCGGTAGATGGAAACGAGGCACTAAGAAAACTTGTTTAAGCCGTAAATTGTGTAAATATAATGTTTGTTTGAATGGACCTTGGTTCATATCCACAAAGGAGTGATATTTCATGCGAGATTAGAAAGATTATGTCTGTAGTCGTAGGTTCAAACTTATTATCTTGTGTGGGCATTTTTCCCAAATATACGTGGGGATCTTTTAGTGGCGTTATTTCTGCATGACAAGTTCTCACCCTAGCATCATATACTTCATGTGCAGGTACAGCGTGGCTGTTCCGTATAAGAGCACATTTGTTTCTTGAGTTCACCTATATAGTCTCCACACGACAAACCAACCAGATAGCGAATAATTTTCTTTGTTTGATGTTTATCTTATTCATGTTATGAGCCTGTTGGGCATCCATTTTAGCACGATTGGTGCAATAAATTGTAATATAAAGGAAAAGAAATGTTGAGTTAAGAATACACAACTTGTGCTCAAAATGTCAGTAGGTGCGTTTGTGTTCCTCATTTCGTAGTTTAATGTAGTATTGAGTTCCCCATGATCCTCTCGTCATATGAACCCAAATTATCGACCCTTCTCTGCCGATGGTAGCTGAGCTGGTGCCCGTATGCAAGAACTGAAGAACAGGTAGGTATCATCCTGCAGTATTAATGTGCCCTATAGGGTACATATAAAATGGCCCCCAAAGGCGTGTGGCGAGAGTATCATGAGGGAGGTTAACAATATCGCCGATAATGTACTAATTTGCTTTAGTTGTGTGTGATGAGAGTATAAGATGCAGACGCTACGAATATCCAAGTTAGGATACAAAACGTGGCTGAATGAGTAGATCATTAATTATGAGTTTTCTTTGGTAAATGAGGAACCAGGACAGAGAAGCTAGAGTTTGGCATTGAATCTGTCCGAATCTTAGCGCATATGTAATAATGGCGAATATAGGTACAGGAGATTGTTGTCAAAAATAATGATAGGTTTTATTGATCTTTGTGAGGATGATTTTCTTTCAGATAAACCATTTTTATCAGATTACACCTTTATTTCGGTCAAAGTAAACAACATATTATTTGCATTTGGTCAAAATTTGTCAATTTTGTGGTTCATATGTATAGTGACAGAGCATAAGTTGATGGATAGAAATTTAATGAAACTTGGAGTCATGGTGTCGTGCGGAGAAAGACCTCAGATTTCTCTCCGGAAGGGTTGGCGTATTCTCATTGTAATAGAAATGTCGCTGACATTTGAAAGTTTTCGGGAGTTATTGATGGAGGAGTTAGGACAAGTCAAAGCGCAGATCGCTGAAGTCAGGGAGGAGCAAAATGTTGAGTTAGAGACTCAGATAGCTGCGATAAAATCACAGGTTAGTGACGTAAGTGAAAAACAGATAAATAAAACTGAGGAGCAGTTAATAGGACTAGAAGCCCGTACGAAAGAACAATTAACGGCTTTAGAAGAGCACACGAATGCTAAATTAGACCGGTTAATGGCGGACAATCAGCAGACGCAGACGCGGCTCGGAAAATTGAATGAGAAATTAGAGAATGTACGCATTTGCTGTCGGAAAAATACAGAGGAGTTGAAAAGGCAAGTGTCAAACTTGAAAGAGGAAACTGGAGAGCAAGTCGTTGCACTGAAGAAGGCAGTTGAAGTGTTAGAAGAAAGGACGGTGAATAATGAGAGTGCAACTGAAGGGACTAAAGCAGAGGTGGATAGTTTGAAAGCTCGGGTAGAACAATTAGACTCGATAACGGTCGGTAATCAGCAGACACTCGTTAGTATGGTAGAAGCAGGTCAGAAAGTTGAAAATACACACCTCAGCTACATAGCAAGTGTGAGGAATGTTGAGGACACAGTGGAGGTAGAAAGGCAAGGCGAAGCGACCCTAGCTTCTCAGATAACCAACGAGGGGGAGAACAGCGCCAGTATGTCTGAGGCGACTAATGCTGCAACGATGACAGATGAAGGTGACAGCCTCCACGGAGCAGAGTTGGAAGGGAAGTTCAAGGCCGACAGAGTTAATTTGAGGCGTGAAAGAAGTCCAGCTGAACAGCGTACCCAACAAATGACGGCAGGCTTTAAAGCAAATCCAAAACAACCCACACTACACAAAAATGCTAGACGACGGAAGAAAAGGAAGAAAGGTCTGCAACGTACGATGAAAGAATGTTACTCTAAATCGTACCGAGGCACGAGTAAGAAGATGAGACGACGAAGAAGAGGAAACCGGCGGTATAGAAGAAGAACGAGATGGCTACTGGCACCACGCGTGAAATATAGGACTAAATTACGGAACAAGAAAGACCGGTATTATTATGGGAATTCCGGTAGAAAGCGGAAGAAGAAAGAGGGAACTGTGAACTCCAAGATCAAGGAAAAGAAGCACTGGATGTTAAACTATAGCCCGTGTCATGAAGTGATAAAGGATAAATGGAAGATAAACTAGACCAAGAGTACTGGGATCAAGGCTAGCGTGTATCATATGTAAATGTAATGTTACCATAGGTATAATTACCTGTAAATACTTTATGAGTGGAAGCAAGAAACTTAGATATTACTCCAACACGAGACTGCTAGTAGGGATGGAGAAGAAGAAGAAGAAGAAGAAGAAGAAGACGACATGGTAGGTGCAGACGAAGTACCGGAGATGCAAGACGATGAAAGTGAAAACCTTGATCACAATCCGAATGAAGTATCCCTAAACGTAGGAATGGTAGACGAAGTTTCGCCGCAGAGCAGCGCAATATTAGAAATGGCTGCAGTGGAGTGCACTGAATGCTCGGGAAATAATAGAAAATTCTTGGCTTTGTTGGATACATACTATAGAATTCGAAAGGAGCGTGAGGAGCTACTGGAACAAGTTCGGAAAATGCCACAGGATGGCTCTGAATGAAAGAAATACCCACGCGAGCGTTAAATATCAGACGCAAAGAAAAATACAAAAAAATATGATTTTTTCATATTTTTCTTTAGTGTGTGGGGAAGCAAATGTACCATTCTGTTGGTTATAAGAATGGATATTTAACGCTGATAAAAGAATGCGCAACAGGACGCTAACTGTGAGGGCGTGATGCTATATGGAGAGCGGGAATCGAGAAGGGGATTCCCGAGGCAAGGCGTGGTCGTGTGCGATAAAGAAAGAATATAGGAGGAAGAAAGAAAGAGAGATGGGTGTTGTCTGGGGGAGAGACGTGCCACCTTAACAGAGAATTTCAGCGGGAACTGACAGGCTCACCACGCTATGGAAATTGAGTCATAACTCCTATATTTGAAGGTTTTACAAGAAAGTAATAGGTTGGGAATCGGTGACAGAATTTTCTGAAGCCATAGACACCTCAAAGTCTATCAATATATAGTTGAATAAAGAACTACGTGGGAGGCCGACTGCCGTGAGAAAATGTTTCGAGGCCACATGCCAATCTCAAGTTGTTTCCCGGGACTTCCCAGCGAGTCGCGTGGGTTCCTGGATTCTATAAGAGCAAGGAAGGTGGAAGGAGGTGATCAGTCCATGATAAGATCGCTGTCCGTGTGTGTCGCGTTCTGCTGATGCTCGCGCCAGAAACCTTTGTTTATGACAAAGATGGTGATTACTTTAATACGGTTGTGCTAATGTTTATTCAGTGAATCGGTGATTCATAAACTTTCCAGTAACTATTCAATCGCATGATTGTATTTAGACGCTTTACAAGTGAGGTCGCAAGTGCCTAATTAACTGACTGTAGACGATGCCGTACGTGTAGACTTCATCATGAAGAGGTACGGGTAACCACGCAAATATAGTGTGAGGTGCAGAAGAAGTGCAAGTATAAACTAAAGTCATTTATGCTATTCCTGCTATACGTATGGGTATGAATCAGTCAAGCATGAGATAGTGACAATTTGTTTGACTGATTAAGTTGTTGATTTCAGATAGTAGATATTGCCTATATACATTCGTGCGCGATTAAGTAGTTGAAGGGGAACGATGACTTTAACGTCGCGGATCGCCAGTACTGATTTTTGCATCGAAAATTAAAGAAAAGTACCGGGAATGCTGTGCTGTTAATAAATTAGGCATTTCATTCCAGTGAAGACTCGTGCTGTGTTTCGAGAGACGTGTGATACGAGACCTGCCGACCACAACCTCAAGAAGAAGGCCTCATGAACGAGTCATCCCTCAAGAAGACGGCTTCATGAACGAGCAACCCATGGAGACTGGACGCAGAGGATCGACCCAGGACCACATCGCTACCATGATGGGCTGAGCAGGCATTGCTTAACCCTGACGGAGGAAGAAAGAGGTCTCCAAGATGATAGATAAGTGAACAATAATTAATATATATGTGTAGGGTTGGGGGGTTGTTATGCAGAAATACGGTGATTAATTTGTAAAAATAGTAAGGAGTAGGATTACGGCCCATTAGGCCATTTATTAAGATATTTCCTTTATATAATTTAGGTTAGGTATACACAATTGTATTTTTTATTGTCTATAGGTAAGCAAGGATTAAGGTAGCATATGATAGTAGTCGTAGGGAAGCTTAGGCACGAGCTTAGATCAATGTTTCTTAGTGCCCGGCATCTGTCGATATCTGCTTGTATTTATAGGTTAATCATGATAGAGTACCCTTATGCTGGGAGGGGAATACGTCTGCACAATGTAGAGCACGTATGCGGCCTGGATTTAATTGTTTACTCCATGTTTATATGGTGTTGGATTGAATGTGAGGGTAATGGGTATAACCCGTAGGCGATGTCACATATATTTGCGACCCTTTGTACTATGTCAAGTTAGGGCTTGAACCCATGACTTGAGGGTTAACTGGAACACGTCGCATTAGGCGGACGGCGAGATGGATATGTATAACATGTGTAATACTCCAGGTGGTCGAATCGAGACCCAGGGCGGTCTGTCACGGACGTTGGATAGTGCAGACACGTATGTTGATTTCCTCACTCATTTATTGTGGCGATTTTCGTCATGTGTTGAGACAAGGTTAAGGTAGAGTAGAGCTCTGCATGTTTGAAACTGGGTTATGTTTTTGTTTTGTTTGTGTGAGGGTGCTTCACGGCCCAGGCCTTGGAGGTCGTTTACCTTGCCTGCACAGTGGGGAGGCTCGCAGCCATTTTTAAAATACAAGACGAGGGCTGGAATTCCTTCCCGCAGGCGAGACAAGCATGTGCGAGGGTACATTCATTCATCCCCTCTTTCTCTCATACTTTATTTAACTTTGTTTATAATGGTAGGGCGGTAGATGGAAACGAGGCACTAAGAAAACTTGTTTAAGCCGTAAATTTTGTAAATATAATGTTTGTTTGAATGGACCTTGGTTCATATCCACAAAGGAGTGATATTTCATGCGAGATTAGAAAGATTATGTCTGTAGTCGTAGGTTCAAACTTATTATCTTGTGTGGGCATCCTCCCAAATATATGTGGGGATCTTTTAGTGGCGTTATTTCTGCATGACAAGTTCTCACCCTAGCATCATATACTTCATGTGCAGGTACAGCGTGGCTGTTCCGTATAAGAGCACATTTGTTTCTTGAGTTCACTTATATGGTCTCCACACGACAAACCAACCAGATAGCGAATAATTTTCTTTGTTTGATGTTTATCTTATTCATGATATGAGCCTGTTGGGCATCCATTTTAGCACGATTGGTGCAATAAATTGTAATATAAAGGAAAAGAAATGTTGAGATAAGAATACACAACTTGTGCTCAAAATGTCAGTAGGTGCGTTTGTGTTCCTCATTTCGTAGTTTAATGTAGTATTGAGTCACCCATGATCCTCTCGTCATAGAACCCAAAATTAACGACCCTTTCTGCCGATTGTAGCTGAGCTGGAGCCCGTATGCAAGAACAAGAAGAGCAGGTAGGTATCATCCTGCAGTATTAATGTGCCCTATAGGGTACATATAAAATGGCCCCCAAAGGCGTGTGGCGAGAGTATCATGAGGGAGGTTAACAATATCGCCGATAATGTACTAATTTGCTTTAGTTGTGTGTGATGAGAGTATAAGATGCAGACGCTACGAATATCCAAGTTAGGATACAAAACGTGGCTGAATGAGTAGATCATTAATTATGAGTTTTCTTTGGTAAGTGAGGAACCAGGACAGAGAAGCTAGAGTTTGGCATTGAATCTGTCCGAATCTTAGCGCATATGTAATAATGGCGAATATAGGTACAGGAGATTGTTGTCAAAAATAATGATAGGTTTTATTGATCTTTGTGAGGATGATTTTCTTTCAGATAAACCATTTTTATCAGATTACACCTTTATTTCGGTCAAAGTAAACAACATATTATTTGCATTTGGTCAAAATTTGTCAATTTTGTGGTTCATATGTACAGTGACAGAGCATAAGTTGATGGATAGAAATTTAATGAAACTTGGTGTTATGGTGTCGTGCGGAGAAAGACCTCAGATTTCTCTCCGGAAGGGTTGGCATATTTTCATTGTAATAAAATGTCGTTGACATTAGAGGAGATAAGCGAGCTATTGAAGGCAGGATTAGAGACACAGATGTCCGAAATCAGGGCGCAGATAGCTGCCGTAAAATCACAGGTTAACGATGTAAGTGAAAAACAGATGAGTAAAATTGAGGAGCAGAAATTCGAGTTAGAGACTCAGGTAGCTGCGATAAAATCACAGGTTATTGACGTAAGTGAAAAACAGATAAATAAAACTGAGGAGCAGTTAATAGGACTAGAAGCCCGTACGAAAGAACAATTAACGGCTTTAGAAGAGCACACGAATGCTAAATTAGACCGGTTAATGGCGGACAATCAGCAGACGCAGACGCGGCTCGGGGAATTAGATGAGAAAATAGAAAGCGTGCGCATGTGCTGCCTGGAAACCACAGAGGAATTGAGGAGGCAGGTGTCAAACATGGAAAACGTAACAGGGGAACAAATTGCTACATTGAAAAAAGTAGTGGGGACGCTAGAGGAAAGGACCCTTAATAATGAAGTTCTGGTAGAGAAGAAGTTAAAAGCATACACTGTGGACATAGATGAAATAAAGAGGGAGATAGATGAAACTAGCTCTGGCCTGGTATTGTTGGAAAAGAAGATGGATTCTAGGATAGGAGCAGTAAATGAGAAGGTAGCTGACAGGATGGAACGAATTGAAGAAAAGACGAAGGCAAAAATGATTAGTCTTGAAGATCGAGTAGAACAAACCGAGACGAAAGTGATTGCCCGAATGTCAGGGTTAGAACTTCAAGTAGGACAAATGAAGCAGCAACTAGAACAGAAAAATTCTTATGAGTATCAAGGAGGAAAAGGAGAAGGGGCGCTGATGTCATCAAACGAAATAAAGGTGCCGGTAGAGATTAAGGTAGAGGGCAATCCCCTAAGTGAGCCAGCGGCGGTTAACGAATCCTTGAATATACAGAAGCCAATGAGACCGAGTTCAATGCCGGAGAATGGCAATATCATTCCCGTGTATAATATAGTGAGATCAAACGAGGACAAACCTAAGAAGTTCTTAGCTAATGGCGAATGCACTCCCCGTTCATTTCTCAGGGAGATTGAAGAGTATATGGAAGATTGTCGGATACCTAAAGAGAAAAGACTTAGAACAGTAGAGAGGTTCTTAGGAGGGACTGTATCTCAGTGGATGACTGCTTTCAAGAACACCTTCCAGTCTTATGAGGACTTTAAGGAAGCCTTTCTCAGGAGATACTGGAGCCTCTCGGTCCAACAGAATTTAAGACTGGAGCTATACGCTAGACGATATGCCAGCACGCTGCCCACGCGCTTTAATGATTTTTTTATTTCACAGCTAATTAAAATGCGGGAACTAGACCACCCACCTCCAGAGAAAGAAGTTATTACAACCATCATGAAACAGCTACCGGTCGAGGTGCAAAGAATCTTGATCGCCGCCAACGTCGATACAGCCAGTGAGGCTGAAACGATTTTAAGGCAATTAGATCAAACTTCGGTACAGAATCAGCCTCGTATTCGGCATACTGAAGCGATAAATACGCTGGAGGTGATGCCTGAAGAACACACACACGGAAGAAATAGCCGGCAAGAAATTCAGGACTCGGGTACCCAGACATCAAGATGGATGAGAGAGGAAGGACAAAACCGGCAGCAAAGGGGATCGAATGGAAGACCCTGGTATAGGAATAATCAGCAAAGATATAGAAATTACAAAGAAAGGAGAGACGTTTCGCCAGCAGGTCATAACCCTGGACTGCCAGAGAGACAATATCGTCCACGGTACGAGGGAAGGAACGTGGCGAGAAAACCTTACTCTGACTGGAACCAGAATCGAAGGCGGGACTACCAACAGCACATAAATGATTACAGACCTTGTGAGTCGGAACGTGAGAGAGAACATAGGCAGTATGTGAACAAGCTAGAGCAAGAACGTAACAATTCAGAGAACTGGAGGAATGCCATTCAGCAGGCGAGTCCGATACAGTGCGGTGCCCAGAGTCTGGAAATGCAACAACACATTAACGAAAACCGAGGGTGTAACTTGAACCCTCACGCGCCTGAATATAGCAGGGGGAGCGCGGGAGCTAAAAAAAAACTACAAGGTCCACAAATGGAGATAGCCTAAACCATGAAGGAGAGAACAGTGAAGAAGGATGGATGACGGTGACAGTAGACAGTTGGGTAATAAAACCTGAGGACTTATTAGACGACCACATTAAAATTGACGTCAAGACAGTTAAAGAATTACCAATAATATATGCACGTATACATGGTTTAAAGACACGTATCCTCGTAGACACAGGCGCATCAATCAGTGTTATTTCTCAAGCATTGCTGTCAGAAATAAAGATTAGAACACGAGTTCCTTCCATTCCTATCGCTAAGCTGAAAGTCAGAGGGATCGTACCAGATAAGACAACTGTATGCAAGGAACAAGTCTTAGTGGACATTGAAATAGGCAGATCAGTCATATCTCACCCGTGTGTAGTGCTCATGAAAATGGAGTATAACCTGATATTAGGAGCAGATTTTCTTCGTGAACATCAGGCAAATATTGACATGGGTAACAATGTTATTAGATTACACTTAAGTCCGATACCCGAAGAAGTTAAGATGAATCAGAATGAGGATTATCACCAGGAGGAAAGAATCTGGCTAACTGCAGCAGAAGATGGGAACATGAGTGAATATGAGGACAGGCCAGCGTTCGAATGCGAGGATTATAAAGGGATTTTTCAGAAGTGTGAGATTATGGTAGCCCACTTAGAGGACGAAACAGAGAGAGAAAATTTCGAGGCGATAAAGCCACAGAAAATCGCGGAAGCTAAAATTGGGGAGGAAGACAAGAAGAGATTACAAGATATCTTGGAGCGGCATGCGACAGTTTTTGGCTCGAAGCCAGGAAGAATTCCTAACTTTCAATACCGTTTGAACGTAACAAATTGGGAACCATATAAGCAGAAACCATATCCCATACCGGAAAAATTCTTTTCCCAAGTCAAAGTTATAATAGAGGACATGGAGAGAAACGGCATAATATCAAAGGCGGCCACGCCGTTCCTGAACCCCATCTGTACGGTTCCTAAGGCCAACGGTTCGATACGCCTGTGTTTGGATGCGCGTATATTAAATGGCCGCTTAGTGCCCGAATATGAGTGTGCCCCGGCCATAAAGGACTTATTGACAAAATTCGGTGATATGGAGTACTTTAGTACGTTCGATTTGACCTCGTCGTTCTTCCATATTGTCTTAGACCCTGCAACAAGCATGCTGACGGGCTTCATGTTCGATAACCAGACGTATCGCTTTAATTGTCTCCCATTCGGGTTAAAAACCTCAAATTCCGCTCTTATCCGTGCTCTGGAAGCGAACCTAAGCCCGGAAGTAAAGGCGTTTACTCTCAAATATGTGGATGATTTAATAATAGGTTCAAAGACCCTGGATGAGCACTTAAAGAAGATAGCCATGCTATTGGAAGACCTCCATAAGAGCAACTTTAAGATAAACTTCGAGAAGTCTCATTTCTGTCAGAGAAGTGTTTTATTTTTGGGCCATGTAGTGGATGGAACAGGTGTAAGGCCTAACCCCACGAAGATAGCCGCGATACAGAATTTTCCCACACCTACTCGTGTGAAGCATATTAGACAGTTCTTGGGTATATGTCTCTTTTTCGCGAATCATTGTCCAGGTTACACGGAAACGGTCGCTCCACTACAAGACCTATTGAAAGTAAATAATCGTTGGAAATGGGATAAGATACATGAACAAGCATTTCAGAATACTAAACGACTGCTGGCAAAGTCTGTGAAACTAGGATATCCCGATTACACTCGCAAATTCGTAATACAGACAGATGCATCAGAAGTGGGAATAGGTGCTGTACTATATCAAGAAACCCCCGAGAAAGAAAACTCAATAACATATCTCTCCTTCATGAGCCGAAAATTACGGTCTCATGAAATAAAGTACACCACGACAGAGCTAGAGATGTTGTCAATAGTCACTGCTCTAAACTATTGGAGGAAATATATTTATGGTTTTCCTGTCATAATCCGAACAGACCATAAGGCTCTTACTTTTGTATTAAAAACAAAGTTAGCGAGTGGGCGCGTTACTAGATGGGCGCTTTATGTCCAGCAATTTGACTTAACCTTTGAGCACTGCCCGGGAAAAATGAATGTACTGGCAGATGCGTTGAGCCGTAATCCGAATCCGGCAGAAGTCTCAATAAACTTGACAACACTGGGACAGGAAGATCAAGAAGTCTTAGACCAGCTGCGAAACATAGGGCATGAGCAATTAGAAGACCCTGCCACTAGTCTCATGGTGAAGTATTTTAAGAAAGAATTGCAACAAGGAACCCCAGAATACATTGAGGCAGAGAAGAAGGCTGCATCCTACCATTTCCTTAATGGCATGTTGCACAAATTTGTGGACGAAGAGCACACCCGGCTACGGATAGTGGTACCTTCCAATTTACAGAGAGGATTAATTTGGCTTACACATCATGCCACAGGACATGCTGGTATTGATAAGGTTACTGCGACGCTACAAGAAACCTTCGTTTGGCCTAAGTTGAGAACTACAGTTCAACAGTTACTTAAGACCTGCGATATATGCCAGCGGGTGAAACCAAACCCCTACCTATTAAAGCAAAGACCGAAACCGTTACTCCCTACGGAGCCAAGAAAACTTTTCGCAATAGATTGGTATGGGCCAATTCCTGCAGCGAGCAGAGGCTTGAAATACATATTAGTATGCATGGATGTTTTCAGTAAGTACGTAACGCTGTGTCCAGTACGGAAGGCGAATACCCGGACGGCGCTAAATCAGTTGAAAAACAAGATAATTCCTTCCATGGGGAAACCTGAGAGTTTGTTATCGGACCACGGTGCGCAGTTCACTTCTGAGATTTTTAAAAGAGAATTGGAACGCCTGGGAATCAAACACGTGCTATCCAGCATACGGCATCCTGAAGCAAACCCAAGTGAAAGAATAATGCGAGAGATTGCTAAGTACTGTCGTATCTACTGTCCGCGAGAACATTATAAATGGTTAAGTGTGATACCTATCATAACCGAGTCCATCAATTCGACACGACACGAATCCACGGCACAAATTCCTTCAGTTTTGCATCACAACATCTTCCCTTGTCGCCCGTGGCAAAGTGTTATACCGTGCCCCACCGACACAAGAATGTCACAAGAGATGTGTGTGAGGAGGGCGGCCGAACAGCTGAGGGCGCAGGCGGAATGTAGATTGAGGCGAACCAGAAAGAGGCGTTTCCACCGCCCATTGCGAGTGAATGAATTAGTGCTCATTCGTCGCCCTGCTCCCAGTCAACCGTCAGCTAGATTTTATCACAAGTTTGCCGAACTATATGTGGGACCTTATCGTATAATTCAGTGTTACGATAACAATGCATACAGGGTACGAAGCTTGGACGGTAGGACTGAGAGGGTATTCAATGCAGCCAATATTAAAATTTATATTCCCAGAGGACAAATGCCAATAGAGGACAACATCGAGAATGAAGAGATGGAGGGAGAAGAGGACGAAGAAGAAGAAGAAGAGGAAGAAGACGTGGGAGGTGCAGACGAAGTACCGGAGATGCAAGACGATGAAAGTGAAAACCTTGATCACAATCCGAATGAAGTATCCCTAAACGTAGGAATGGTAGACGAAGTTTCGCCGCAGAGCAGCGCAATATTAGAAATGGCTGCAGTGGAGTGCACTGAATGCTCGGGAAATAATAGAAAATTCTTGGCTTTGTTGGATACATACTATAGAATTCGAAAGGAGCGTGAGGAGCTACTGGAACAAGTTCGGAAAATGCCACAGGATGGCTCTGAATGAAAGAAATACCCACGCGAGCGTCAAATATCAGACGCAAAGAAAAATACAAAAAAATATGATTTTTTCATATTTTTCTTTAGTGTGTGGGGAAGCAAATGTACCATTCTGTTGGTTATAAGAATGGATATTTAACGCTGATAAAAGAATGCGCAACAGGACGCTAACTGTGAGGGCGTGATGCTATATGGAGAGCGGGAATCGAGAAGGGGATTCCCGAGGCAAGGCGTGGTCGTGTGCGATAAAGAAAGAATATAGGAGGAAGAAAGAAAGAGAGATGGGTGTTGTCTGGGGGAGAGACGTGCCACCTTAACAGAGAATTTCAGCGGGAACTGACAGGCTCACCACGCTATGGAAATTGAGTCATAACTCCTATATTTGAAGGTTTTACAAGAAAGTAATAGGTTGGGAATCGGTGACAGAATTTTCTGAAGCCATAGACACCTCAAAGTCTATCAATATATAGTTGAATAAAGAACTACGTGGGAGGCCGACTGCCGTGAGAAAATGTTTCGAGGCCACATGCCAATCTCAAGTTGTTTCCCGGGACTTCCCAGCGAGTCGCGTGGGTTCCTGGATTCTATAAGAGCAAGGAAGGTGGAAGGAGGTGATCAGTCCATGATAAGATCGCTGTCCGTGTGTGTCGCGTTCTGCTGATGCTCGCGCCAGAAACCTTTGTTTATGACAAAGATGGTGATTACTTTAATACGGTTGTGCTAAGGTTTATTCAGTGAATCGGTGATTCATAAACTTTCCAGTAACCATTCAATCGCATGATTGTATTTAGACGCTTTACAAGTGAGGTCGCAAGTGCCTAATTAACCGACTGTAGACAATGCCGTACGTGTAGACTTCATCATGAAAAGGTACGGGTAACCATGTAAATAGTGTGAGGTGCGGAAGAAGTGCAAGTATAAACTAAAGTCATTTGTGCTATTCCTGCTATACGTATGGGTATGAATCAGTCAAGCATGAGATAGTGACAATGTGTTTGACTGATTAAGTTGTTGATTTCAGATAGTAGATATCGCCTATATACATTCGTGCGCGATTAAGTAGTTGAAGGGGAACGATGACTATAACGTCGCGGATCGCCAGTACTGATTTTTGCATCGAAAATTAAATAAAAGTACCGGGAATGCTGTGCTGTTAATAAATTAGGCATTTCATTCCAGTGAAGACTCGTGCTGTGTTTCGCGAGACGTGTGATACGAGACCTGCCGACCACAACCTCAAG
This sequence comes from Anabrus simplex, assembly GCF_040414725.1. Taxonomy (NCBI): domain Eukaryota; kingdom Metazoa; phylum Arthropoda; class Insecta; order Orthoptera; family Tettigoniidae; genus Anabrus; species Anabrus simplex. The sequence goes on from NC_090267.1 coordinate 139,764,955, forward strand.
AAGAAGGCCTCATGAACGAGTCATCCCTCAAGAAGACGGCTTCATGAACGAGCAACCCATGGAGACTGGACGCAGAGGATCGACCCAGGACCACATCGCTACCATGATGGGCTGAGCAGGCATTGCTTAACCCTGACGGAGGAAGAAAGAGGTCTCCAAGATGATAGATAAGTGAACAATAATTAATATATATGTGTAGGGTTGGGGGGTTGTTATGCAGAAATACGGTGATTAGTTTGTAAAAATAGTAAGGAGTAGGATTACGGCCCATTAGGCCATTTATTAAGATGTTTCCTTTATATAATTTAGGTTAGGTATACACAATTGTAATTTTATTGTCTATAGGTAAGCAAGGATTAAGGTAGCATATGATAGTATGACGGTACACATAGTCGTAGGGAAGCTTAGGCACGAGCTTAGATCAATGTTTCTTAGTGCCCGGCATCTGTCGATATCTGCTTGTATTTATAGGTTAATCATGATAGAGTACCCTTATGCTGGGAGGGGAATACGTCTGCCCAATGTAGAGCACGTATGCGGCCAGGATTTAATTGTCTACTCCATGGTTAGATTGTGTTGGATTGAATGTGAGGGTAATGGGTATAACCCGTAGGCGATGTCACATATATTTGCGACCCTTTGTACTATGTCAAATTAGGGCTTGAACCCATGACTTGAGGGTTAACTGGAACACGTCGCTTAGGCGGACGGCGAGATGGATATGTATAACATGTGTAATACTCCAGGTGGTCGAATCGAGTCCCAGGGCGGTCTGTCACGGACGTTGGATAGTGCAGACACGTATGTTGATTTCCTCACTCATTTATTGTGGCGATTTTCGTCATGTGTTGAGACAAGGTTAAGGTAGAGTAGAGCTCTGCATGTTTGAAACTGGGTTATGTTTTTGTTTTGTTTGTGTGAGGGTGCTTCACGGCCCAGGCCTTAGAGGTCGTTTACCTTGCCTGCACAGTGGGGAGGCTCGCAGCCATTTTTAAAATACAAGACGAGGGCTGGAATTCCTTCCCGCAGGCGAGACAAGCATGTGCGAGGGTACATTCATTCATCCCCTCTTTCTCTCATACTTTATTTAACTTTGTTTATAATGGTAGGGCGGTAGATGGAAACGAGGCACTGGGAAAACGTGTTTAAGCCGTAAATTTTGTAAATATAATGTTTGTTTGAATGGACCTTGGTTCATATCCACAAAGGAGTGATATTTCATGCGAGATTAGAAAGATTATGTCTGTAGTCGTAGGTTCAAACTTATTATCTTGTGTGGGCATTTTCCCAAATATATGTGGGAATCTTTTAGTGGCGTTATTTCTGCATGACAAGTTCTCACCCTAGCATCATATACTTCATGTGCAGGTACAGCGTGGCTGTTCCGTATAAGAGCACATTTGTTTCTTGAGTTCACTTATATAGTCTCCACACGACAAACCAACCAGATAGCGAATAATTTTCTTTGTTTGATGTTTATCTTATTCATGATATGAGCCTGTTGGGCATCCATTTTAGCACGATTGGTGCAATAAAGTGTAATATAAAGGAAAAGAAATGTTGAGTTAAGAATACACAACTTGTGCTCAAAACGTCAGTAGGTGCGTTTGTGTTCCTCATTTCGTAGTTTAATGTAGTATTGAGTTCCCCATGATCCTCTCGTCATATGAACCCAAATTATCGACCCTTCTCTGCCGATGGTAGCTGAGCTGGTGCCCGTATGCAAGAACAGAAGAACAGGTAGGTATCATCCTGCAGTATTAATGTGCCCTATAGGGTACATATAAAATGGCCCCCAAAGGCGTGTGGCGAGAGTATCATGAGGGAGGTTAACAATATCGCCGATAATGTACTAATTTGCTTTAGGTGTGTGTGATGAGTGTATAAGATGCTGACGCTACGAATATCCAAGTTAGGATACAAAACGTGGCTGAATGAGTAGATCATTAATTATGAGTTTTCTTTGGTAAATGAGGAACCAGGACAGAGAAGCTAGAGTTTGGCATTGAATCTGACCGAATCTTAGCGCATATGTAATAATGGCGAATATAGGTACAGGAGATTGTTGTCAAAAAATGATAGGTTTTATTGGTCTTTGTGAGGATGATTTTCTTTCAGATAAACCATTTTTATCAGATTACACCTTTATTTCGGTCAAAGTAAACAACATATTATTTGCATTTGGTCAAAATTTGTCAATTTTGTGGTTCATATGTATAGTGACAGAGCATAAGTTGATGGATAGAAATTTAATGAAACTTGGTGTTATGGTGTCGTGCGGAGAAAGACCTCAGATTTCTCTCCGGAAGGGTTGGCATATTTTCATTGTAATAAAATGTCGTTGACATTAGAGGAGATAAGCGAGCTATTGAAGGCAGGATTAGAGACACAGCTGTCCGAAATCAGGGCGCAGATAGCTGCGATAAAATCACAGGTTATTGACGTAAGTGAAAAACAGATAAATAAAACTGAGGAGCAGTTAATAGGACTAGAAGCTCGTACGAAAGAACAATTAACGGCTTTAGAAGAGCACACGAATGCTAAATTGGACCGGTTAATGGCGGACAATCAGCAGACGCAGACACGGCTCGGGGAATTAGATGAGAAAATAGAAAGCGTGCGCATGTGCTGCCTGGAAACCACAGAGGAATTGAGGAGGCAGGTGTCAAACATGGAAAACGTAACAGGGGAACAAATTGCTACATTAAAAAAAGTAGTGGGGACGCTAGAGGAAAGGACCCTTAATAATGAAGTTCTGGTAGAGAAGAAGTTAAAAGCATACACTGTGGACATAGATGAAATAAAGAGGGAGATAGATGAAACTAGCTCTGGCCTGGTATTGTTGGAAAAGAAGATGGATTCTAGGATAGGAGCAGTAAATGAGAAGGTAGCTGACAGGATGGAACGAATTGAAGAAAAGACGAAGGCAAAAATGATTAGTCTTGAAGATCGAGTAGAACAAACCGAGACGAAAGTGATTGCCCGAATGTCAGGGTTAGAACTTCAAGTAGGACAAATGAAGCAGCAACTAGAACAGAAAAATTCTTATGAGTATCAAGGAGGAAAAGGAGAAGGGGTGCTGATGTCATCAAACGAAATAAAGGTGCCGGTAGAAATTAAGGTAGAGGGCAATCCCCTAAGTGAGCCAGCGGCGGTTAACGAATCCTTGAATATACAGCAGCCAATGAGACCGAGTTCAATGCCGGAGAATGGCAATATCATTCCCGTGTATAATATAGTGAGATCAAACGAGGACAAACCTAAGAAGTTCTTAGCTAATGGCGAATGCACTCCCCGTTCATTTCTCAGGGAGATTGAAGAGTATATGGAAGATTGTCGGATACCTAAAGAGAAAAGACTTAGAACAGTAGAGAGGTTTTTAGGAGGGACTGTATCTCAGTGGATGACTGCTTTCAAGAACACCTTCCAGTCTTATGAGGACTTTAAGGAAGCCTTTCTCAGGAGATACTGGAGCCTCTCGGTCCAACAGAATTTAAGACTGGAGCTATACGCTAGACGATATGCCAGCACGCTGCCCACGCGCTTTAATGATTTTTTTATTTCACAGCTAATTAAAATGCGGGAACTAGACCACCCACCTCCAGAGAAAGAAGTTATTACAACCATCATGAAACAGCTACCGGTCGAGGTGCAAAGAATCTTGATCGCCGCCAACGTCGATACAGCCAGTGAGGCTGAAACGATTTTAAGGCAATTAGATCAAACTTCGGTACAGAATCAGCCTCGTATTCGGCATACTGAAGCGATAAACACGCTGGAGGTGATGCCTGAAGAACACACACACGGAAGAAATAGCCGGCAAGAAATTCAGGACTCGGGTACCCAGACATCAAGATGGATGAGAGAGGAAGGACAAAACCGGCAGCAAAGGGGATCGAATGGAAGACCCTGGTATAGGAATAATCAGCAAAGATATAGAAACTACAAAGAAAGGAGAGACGTTTCGCCAGCAGGTCATAACCCTGGACTGCCAGAGAGACAATATCGTCCACGGTACGAGGGAAGGAACGTGGCGAGAAAACCTTACTCTGACTGGAACCAGAATCGAAGGCGGGACTACCAACAGCACAGAAATGATTACAGACCTTGTGAGTCGGAACGTGAGAGAGAACATAGGCAGTATGTGAACAAGCTAGAGCAAGAACGTAACAATTCAGAGAACTGGAGGAATGCCATTCAGCAGGCGAGTCCGATACAGTGCGGTGCCCAGAGTCTGGAAATGCAACAACACATTAACGAAAACCGAGGGTGTAACTTGAACCCTCACGCGCCTGAATATAGCAGGGGGAGCGCGGGAGCTAAAAAAAAACTACAAGGTCCACAAATGGAGATAGCCTAAACCATGAAGGAGAGAACAGTGAAGAAGGATGGATGACGGTGACAGTAGACAGTTGGGTAATAAAACCTGAGGACTTATTAGACGACCACATTAAAATTGACGTCAAGACAGTTAAAGAATTACCAATAATATATGCACGTATACATGGTTTAAAGACACGTATCCTCGTAGACACAGGCGCATCAATCAGTGTTATTTCTCAAGCATTGCTGTCAGAAATAAAGATTAGAACACGAGTTCCTTCCATTCCTATCGCTAAGCTGAAAGTCAGAGGGATCGTACCAGATAAGACAACTGTATGCAAGGAACAAGTCTTAGTGGACATTGAAATAGGCAGATCAGTCATATCTCACCCGTGTGTAGTGCTCATGAAAATGGAGTATAACCTGATATTAGGAGCAGATTTTCTTCGTGAACATCAGGCAAATATTGACATGGGTAACAATGTTATTAGATTACACTTAAGTCCGATACCCGAAGAAGTTAAGATGAATCAGAATGAGGATTACCACCAGGAGGAAAGAATCTGGCTAACTGCAGCAGAGGACGGGAACATGAGTGAATATGAGGACAGGCCAGCGTTCGAATGCGAGGATTATAAAGGGATTTTTCAGAAATGTGAGATTATGGTAGCCCACTTAGAGGACGAAACAGAGAGAGAAAATTTCGAGGCGATAAAGCCACAGAAAATCGCGGAAGCTAAAATTGGGGAGGAAGACAAGAAGAGATTACAAGATATCTTGGAGCGGCATGCGACAGTTTTTGGTTCGAAGCCAGGAAGAATTCCTAACTTTCAATACCGTTTGAACGTAACAAATTGGGAACCATATAAGCAGAAACCATATCCCATACCGGAAAAATTCTTTTCCCAAGTCAAAGTTATAATAGAGGACATGGAGAGAAACGGCATAATATCAAAGGCGGCCACGCCGTTCCTGAACCCCATCTGTACGGTTCCTAAGGCCAACGGTTCGATACGCCTGTGTTTGGATGCGCGTATATTAAATGGCCGCTTAGTGCCCGAATATGAGTGTGCCCCGGCCATAAAGGACTTATTGACAAAATTCGGTGATATGGAGTACTTTAGTACGTTCGATTTGACCTCGTCGTTCTTCCATATTGTCTTAGACCCTGCAACAAGCATGTTGACGGGCTTCATGTTCGATAACCAGACGTATCGCTTTAATTGTCTCCCATTCGGGTTAAAAACCTCAAATTCCGCTCTTATCCGTGCTCTGGAAGCGAACCTAAGCCCGGAAGTAAAGGCGTTTACTCTCAAATATGTGGATGATTTAATAATAGGTTCAAAGACCCTGGATGAGCACTTAAAGAAGATAGACATGCTATTGGAAGACCTCAATAAGAGCAACTTTAAGATAAACTTCGAGAAGTCTCATTTCTGTCAGAGAAGTGTTTTATTTTTGGGCCATGTAGTGGATGGAACAGGTGTAAGGCCTAACCCCACGAAGATAGCCGCGATACAGAATTTTCCCACACCTACTCGTGTGAAGCATATTAGACAGTTCTTGGGTATATGTCTCTTTTTCGCGAATCATTGTCCAGGTTACACGGAAACGGTCGCTCCACTACAAGACCTATTGAAAGTAAATAATCGTTGGAAATGGGATAAGATACATGAACAAGCATTTCAGAATACTAAACGACTGCTGGCAAAGTCTGTGAAACTAGGATATCCCGATTACACTCGCAAATTCGTAATACAGACAGATGCATCAGAAGTGGGAATAGGTGCTGTACTATATCAAGAAACCCCCGAGAAAGAAAACTCAATAACATATCTCTCCTTCATGAGCCGAAAATTACGGTCTCATGAAATAAAGTACACCACGACAGAGCTAGAGATGTTGTCAATAGTCACTGCTCTAAATTATTGGAGGAAATATATTCATGGTTTTCCTGTCATAATCCGAACAGACCATAAGGCTCTTACTTTTGTATTAAAAACAAAGTTAGCGAGTGGGCGCGTTACTAGATGGGCGCTTTATGTCCAGCAATTTGACTTAACCTTTGAGCACTGCCCGGGGAAAATGAATGTACTGGCAGATGCGTTGAGCCGTAATCCGAATCCGGCAGAAGTCTCAATAAACTTGACAACACTGGGACAGGAAGATCAGGAAGTCTTAGACCAGCTGCGAAACATAGGGCATGAGCAATTAGAAGACCCTGCCACTAGTCTCATGGTGAAGTATTTTAAGAAAGAACGGCAACAAGGAACCCCAGAATACATTGAAGCAGAGAAGAAGGCTGCATCCCACCATTTCCTTAATGGCATGTTACACAAATTTGTGGACGAAGAGCACACCCGGCTACGGATAGTGGTACCTTCCAATTTACAGACAGGATTAATTTGGCTTACACATCATGCCACAGGACATGCCGGTATAGATAAGGTTACTGCGACGCTACAAGAGACCTTCGTTTGGCCTAAGTTGAAAACTACAGTTCAGCAGCTACTTAAGACCTGCGATATATGCCAGCGGGTGAAACCAAACCCCTACCTATTAAAGCAAAAACCGAAACCGTTACTCCCTACGGAGCCAAGAAAACTTTTCGCAATAGATTGGTATGGGCCAATTCCTGCAGCGAGTAGAGGCTTGAAATACATATTAGTATGCATGGATGTTTTCAGTAAGTACGTAACACTATGTCCAGTACGGAAGGCGAATACCCGGACGGCGCTAAATCAGTTGAAAAACAAGATAATTCCTTCCATGGGGAAACCTGAGAGTTTGTTATCGGACCACGGTGCGCAGTTCACTTCTGAGATTTTTAAAAGAGAATTGGAACGCCTGGGAATCAAACACGTGCTATCCAGCATACGGCATCCTGAAGCAAACCCAAGTGAAAGAATAATGCGAGAGATTGCTAAGTACTGTCGTATCTACTGTCCGCGAGAACATTATAAATGGTTAAGTGTGATACCTATCATAACCGAGTCCATCAATTCGACACGACACGAATCCACGGCACAAATTCCTTCAGTTTTGCATCACAACATCTTCCCTTGTCGCCCGTGGCAAAGTGTTATACCGTGCCCCACCGACACAAGAATGTCACAAGAGATGTGTGTGAGGAGGGCGGCCGAACAGCTGAGGGCGCAGGCGGAACGTAGATTGAGGCGAACCAGAAAGAGGCGTTTCCACCGCCCATTGCGAGTGAATGAATTAGTGCTCATTCGTCGCCCTGCTCCCAGTCAACCGTCAGCTAGATTTTATCACAAGTTTGCCGAACTATATGTGGGACCTTATCGTATAATTCAGTGTTACGATAACAATGCATACAGGGTACGAAGCTTGGACGGTAGGACTGAGAAGGTATTCAATGCAGCCAATATTAAAATTTATATTCCCAGAGGACAAATGCCAATAGAGGACAACATCGAGAATGAAGAGATGGAGGGAGAAGAGGACGAAGAAGAAGAAGAAGAGGAAGAAGACGTGGGAGGTGCAGACGAAGTACCGGAGATGCAAGACGATGAAAGTGAAAACCTTGATCACAATCCGAATGAAGTATCCCTAAACGTAGGAATGGTAGACGAAGTTTCGCCGCAGAGCAGCGCAATATTAGAAATGGCTGCAGTGGAGTGCACTGAATGCTCGGGAAATAATAGAAAATTTTTGGCTTTGTTGGATACATACTATAGAATTCGAAAGGAGCGTGAGGAGCTACTGGAACAAGTTCGGAAAATGCCACAGGATGGCTCTGAATGAAAGAAATACCCACGCGAGCGTTAAATATCAGACGCAAAGAAAAATACAAAAAAATATGATTTTTTCATATTTTTCTTTAGTGTGTGGGGAAGCAAATGTACCATTCTGTTGGTTATAAGAATGGATATTTAACGCTGATAAAAGAATGCGCAACAGGACGCTAACTGTGAGGGCGTGATGCTATATGGAGAGCGGGAATCGAGAAGGGGATTCCCGAGGCAAGGCGTGGTCGTGTGCGATAAAGAAAGAATATAGGAGGAAGAAAGAAAGAGAGATGGGTGTTGTCTGGGGGAGAGACGTGCCACCTTAACAGAGAATTTTAGCGGGAACCGACAGGCTCACCACGCTATGGAAATTGAGGCATAACTCCTATATTTGAAGGTTTTACAAGAAAGTAATAGGTTGGGAATCGGTGACAGAATTTTCTGAAGCCATAGACACCTCAAAGTCTATCAATATATAGTTGAATAAAGAACTACGTGGGAGGCCGACTGCCGTGAGAAAATGTTTCGAGGCCACATGCCAATCTCAAGTTTTTTCCCGGGACTTCCCAGCGAGTCGCGTGGGTTCCTGGATTCTATAAGAGCAAGGAAGGTGGAAGGAGGTGATCAGTCCATGATAAGATCGCTGTCCGTGTGTGTCGCGTTCTGCTGATGCTCGCGCCAGAAACCTTTGTTTATGACAAAGATGGTGATTACTTTAATACGGTTGTGCTAATGTTTATTCAGTGAATCGGTGATTCATAAACTTTCCAGTAACTATTCAATCGCATGATTGTATTTAGACGCTTTACAAGTGAGGTCGCAAGTGCCTAATTAACTGACTGTAGACGATGCCGTACGTGTAGACTTCATCATGAAGAGGTACGGGTAACCACGCAAATATAGTGTGAGGTGCAGAAGAAGTGCAAGTATAAACTAAAGTCATTTATGCTATTCCTGCTATACGTATGGGTATGAATCAGTCAAGCATGAGATAGTGACAATTTGTTTGACTGATTAAGTTGTTGATTTCAGATAGTAGATATTGCCTATATACATTCGTGCGCGATTACGTAGTTGAAGGGGAACGATGACTTTAACGTCGCGGATCGCCAGTACTGATTTTTGCATCGAAAATTAAAGAAAAGTACCGGGAATGCTGTGCTGTTAATAAATTAGGCATTTCATTCCAGTGAAGACTCGTGCTGTGTTTCGAGAGACGTGTGATACGAGACCTGCCGACCACAACCTCAAGAAGAAGGCCTCATGAACGAGTCATCCCTCAAGAAGACGGCTTCATGAACGAGCAACCCATGGAGACTGGACGCAGAGGATCGACCCAGGACCACATCGCTACCATGATGGGCTGAGCAGGCATTGCTTAACCCTGACGGAGGAAGAAAGAGGTCTCCAAGATGATAGATAAGTGAACAATAATTAATATATATGTGTAGGGTTGGGGGGTTGTTATGCAGAAATACGGTGATTAGTTTGTAAAAATAGTAAGGAGTAGGATTACGGCCCATTAGGCCATTTATTAAGATGTTTCCTTTATATAATTTAGGTTAGGTATACACAATTGTAATTTTATTGTCTATAGGTAAGCAAGGATTAAGGTAGCATATGATAGTAGTCGTAGGGAAGCTTAGGCACGAGCTTAGATCAATGTTTCTTAGTGCCCGGCATCTGTCGATATCTGCTTGTATTTATAGGTTAATCATGATAGAGTACCCTTATGCTGGGAGGGGAATACGTCTGCCCAATGTAGAGCACGTATGCGGCCAGGATTTAATTGTCTACTCCATGGTTAGATTGTGTTGGATTGAATGTGAGGGTAATGGGTATAACCCGTAGGCGATGTCACATATATTTGCGACCCTTTGTACTATGTCAAATTAGGGCTTGAACCCATGACTTGAGGGTTAACTGGAACACGTCGCATTAGGCGGACGGCGAGATGGATATGTATAACAATATGTAATACTCCAGGTGGTCGAATCGAGACCCAGGGCGGTCTGTCACGGACGTTGGATAGTGCAGACACGTATGTTGATTTCCTCACTCATTTATTGTGGCGATTTTCGTCATGTGTTGAGACAAGGTTAAGGTAGAGTAGAGCTCTGCATGTTTGAAACTGGGTTATGTTTTTGTTTTGTTTGTGTGAGGGTGCTTCACGGCCCAGGCCTTGGAGGTCGTTTACCTTGCCTGCACAGTGGGGAGGCTCGCAGCCATTTTTAAAATACAAGACGAGGGCTGGAATTCCTTCCCGCAGGCGAGACAAGCATGTGCGAGGGTACATTCATTCATCCCCTCTTTCTCTCATACTTTATTTAACTTTGTTTATAATGGTAGGGCGGTAGATGGAAACGAGGCACTAAGAAAACTTGTTTAAGCCGTAAATTTTGTAAATATAATGTTTGTTTGAATGGACCTTGGTTCATATCCACAAAGGAGTGATATTTCATGCGAGATTAGAAAGATTATGTCTGTAGTCGTAGGTTCAAACTTATTATCTTGTGTGGGCATTTTCCCAAATATATGTGGGGATCTTTTAGTGGCGTTATTTCTGCATGACAAGTTCTCACCCTAGCATCATATACTTCATGTGCAGGTACAGCGTGGCTGTTCCGTATAAGAGCACATTTGTTTCTTGAGTTCACTTATATAGTCTCCACACGACAAACCAACCAGATAGCGAATAATTTTCTTTGTTTGATGTTTATCTTATTCATGATATGAGCCTGTTGGGCATCCATTTTAGCACGATTGGTGCAATAAATTGTAATATAAAGGAAAAGAAATGTTGAGTTAAGAATACACAACTTGTGCTCAAAATGTCAGTAGGTGCGTTTGTGTTCCTCATTTCGTAGTTTAATGTAGTATTGAGTCACCCATGATCCTCTCGTCATAGAACCCAAAATTAACGACCCTTTCTGCCGATTGTAGCTGAGCTGGTGCCCGTATGCAAGAACAGAAGAACAGGTAGGTATCATCCTGCAGTATTAATGTGCCCTATAGGGTACAGTACATTAGGCAACAAGCCTATAATGGCAATAATTAAGACAGGATTGCCCGCTAGTAAATCCCATAGGAAGCGGATGTATTTGAGTGCCTGTAAATATCACCGGACTGAGCCAGGATCAAGCCTGCCCAGTTGAGACCAGGAAGCCAGTGTTAACCGTATAAGCCACTCGGCCTGGCAACTTTTATTTTGATACGTTTAATAATACAGCTTCGCTCGTTTTATAATTTCCTTACGAATGTCTTAATTACCTTTATAGGCGAGTTGCATACGACTGTTTATTCTCGACGATAATTACAACTCTATTTCTTTCTTAACATTCATACATTTCTGTCAATATGTTGCTTGACAGTTGAGTTTACTGACCAGAGCGCATGCGCTGGGTTATTGATTGAGAATGTCATATGTTTTCAAAGCTTTGATAGAAGGTTACCATAACCTAAATTTATTTTAAGTACAAATTGTTTATTGTGCAGTCGGTGAAGTGAATTTGAGGGAATGTGCCGAGTGGTTGTGGAATATTGGAAGTAGAAGGTGCATTGGTGTTAAAATTTGTGTCACCGAGCTCGATAGCTGCAGTCGCTTAAGTGCGGCCAGTATCCAGTATTCGGGAGATAGTAGGTTCGAACCCCACTGTCGGCAGCCCTGAAAATGGTTTTCCGTGGTTTCCCATTTTCACACCAGGCAAATGCTTGGGCTGTACCTTAATTAAGGCCACGGCCGCTTCCTTCCCACTCCTAGCCCTTTCCTGTCCCATCGTCTCCATAAGACCTATCTGTGTCGGTGCGACGTAAAGCAACTAGCAAAAAAAAATTGTGTCCTACATGTTTGGTTTTAGAAACAAGTGCGAAGCTAGTGCGTTGAGCGCAGGTGCAGTGCTTTCCTTACCGAATTGGTTAAACAGTTGCATCATAATGAAATCTGAACTGTGATTGGTGGAGAACCTGTATCTTAATGCAACTTGAACTATAATGAACCTCATTAAGATTCAGTTTTCTGGCATATAATATTTATATTTCGGCATCGTCGAGCATTAAACCATTATTTTTGTTATTATTAATACGGATTCTCTAATTAAACGGGCAAATTACAGTCAACATTTTATCTATTGGCATTTACTGTCCAATAATATGCCTTCTATTACAAATACGTGGCGGCACTTTTATAATAGCTCCTTTTCCTTTTTATCATTCAAAAGCATGCGAGCAACTACGGTGTTTTGTGTCATCAATAAAAATTTCACTGAATTTACGGATAGTCATTTTTCAGTTTCCTCCGTTCTTTTATTGGCCTGAAAATATTATGAAAATAGCATAGCCAACTCGCATAGTCTATTGTCAGAAATTCAATGTAGACTGACACAATGAATAAACTGAAATGGTGCATGCGCTGTTCATTAATTCTTTAACTATTTCCATTCATTTTGGTCAGCTTGGATCACTGAGTAATGTCGTTGACGTCTTATAAATCACACAGAACTGTAAAACACTTGATTCGCATGCGTGTGCTTGTACGGACATTCGACGTGACATACTGTACACGAGTACAAAATAGCATTTAGTGGCAATATGGGAAGGTACAGGAGTGGATACCTCGGTAAGGATTGCGTGTAATTCACGGAGTACCCTAGAACGGTTCTTGGGTATAGCAAGTCATCTCGCACGTGCGTTCTGCCTCCCCTACTTGTCAAGCAACTAAGGGAAGAGCAGAGCAACATCAGTGGGCCTGCGATAGCTAACAAGTTCAACAACTCCTATACTTTGCTACTGTACTTTAGCATGTAACTCCACTACACGAAGACAGTATGACATGAGCGGCATTTCTTACTACAGCCATTCAAAACATATTAGGTCCTGAAATATTTGGCTCATATATAGGGAAGCCTATAGGACAAGGTAAAACGTTCATAGCATATGTTCTGAAGTGTATTTTGCTATACCGACTAGCAAAATATCCGCACAACCTCTGTATATGACATGAGTAAAACATTGGAATCATAGAATAGACTGTTTGTGGCAATGCTATGATGGTAAACGGGATGAAAATTCAGGTTGAAAGTTTCACAAAGGGAATGCCCTCTAATTTTTTACTTACTACATTGATGTAGTGAATCTTTCTCATTGGGATCACTGTAAGTACGTAGCTGGTAATATAAGGAAACATATTCATTGGGGTAATCGCATAATGTTCATTGTAAAGAAAGGTTACAAATCTGTTCATATGGTTGTGAGGGTATTTAGGAGTAATAGTAGTAAGAATGTAAAGGAGAGGGCGTATAAAACTCAGGTAAGAACAGAATTAGTCCGCCTCTGTGGTGTAGTGTTTAGCGTGATGAGCTGCCACCCCCGGAGGCCCGGGTTCGATTCCCGGCTATGCCACGAAATTTGAAAAGTGGTATGAGGGCTGGAACGACGTCCACTCAGCCTCGGGAGGTCAACTGAGTAGCGGTGGGTTCGATTCCCACCTCAGCCATCCTGAAAGTGGTTTTCCGTGGTTTCCCACTTCTCCTCCAGGCGAATGCCGGGATGATACCTAACATAAGGCCACGGCCGGTTCCTTCCCTCTTCCTTGCCTATCCCTTCCAATCTTCCCATCCCTCCACAAGGCCCCTGTTCAGCATAGCAGGTGAGGCCGCCTGGGCGAGGTACTGGTCATTCTCCCCAGTTGTATCCCCGACCAAGAGTCTGAAGCTCCAGGACACTGTCCTTGAGGCGGTAGAGGTGGGATCCCTCGCTGTGTTCGAGGGAAAAGCCGACCCTGGAGGGTAAAAAGATGATGATGATGATGATGAAGAACATAATTACCTAATGGTTCTATTATATTACACCCTTACCTGGATTACTTTATTCGAGAATTCCTGACGTAATCCCTGTATTAAAAGAGTTTACTAAAACAGGCCAACGTCCGTAGACGTGTTGAAACACCGGATCCCGTGAGATCTCCGAAGTTAAGCAACATTGGGCGTGGTCAAGATTTGGATGGGTTGCCACACGCTGTTGGTGGGGGTAAGGAAATGGAGGAGCGGAAACGAACTGGCCACCCTACCGTACGTAAACTCCGGCTCAGGCACACCTCTGCGGAGGTTCGAACCTGACTTCGGGCGGAATACCCTTACCTTACCTTACTAAAAACAGGGTTGGTAAATACGTTCGTCCGTTTACTGGACCAATTTGCTTCATTTTTGTTTTATTTCTCCGAAATTACCTGCCGGCGAATTATGAAACATTCGACTTTGAGTAATTCTAAAATCGAATCATTAAATGATCACTGCCATAACTGCAGCCGAAGGCTTACCCTCAACCGCAATAAATTCTGTACTTAACAGGTTGCTAAGGGACTAACACATTGCTCAATATTCTATATACAGGGTTATTCACCTAACATGTTACACAGAAATAACTTCTAACCCATTAAAGATATCGGAATTCTGTTTTCATATTCGTAAATGGTACCCAGGGCCTTGTAAAAGAATGTGCTTCTTAGTCTCATGGGGTGATTAATAACCGAGATATTGATACTAACTCCATATTTTTAAATGGAACACCGAGCTCGATAGCTGCAGTCGCTTAAGTGTGGCCAGTATCCAGTAATCGAGAGATCGTGGGTTCGAGCCCCACTGTCGGCAGATTTGAAGATGGTTTTCCGTGGCTTCCCATTTCCACACCAGGAAAATGCTGGGGCTGTACCTTAATTAAGACCATGGCCGCTTCCTTCCAATTCCTAGGCCTTTCCTATCCCATCGTCGCCGTAAGACATATCTGTGTCGGTGCGACGTAAAGCAAATAGCAAAAAAATAAAATAATGGAACGGCACAAATTAATACAGCTGACCTAAAAGATCAACTGCGTACAAGTTCAAATATGTAAGTATTTTCAAAATCTGAAAATTACTTTTTGAGATATAAATAAGAACAGCATGCGCGGTTTTGCTGCCGCATCAGACGGCGTGAAGTCGGGCAAGGACATATTGAGGTGCAAGCTGCTTCCTGGCCTTGATTCCAGGTACAGAACGGATACCAGGCATGTACTGTAAACATAATGTGATGTACTGTAACATACCCTGGGTGTGCAACGTTATTGTATGACTGGCGAACACACAACGGGGAAGGTAGATTAAAGTTGTACTGTTTTGTTTTGACATGTAATAGGTTGCGCTCAGTTTAGCGTTGGCGAACACACAACGGGGAAGGTAGATTAAAGTGGTATTGTTTTGTTTTAGCATGTAATAGATTGCGCTCAGTTTAGCGTTTTTTCTCACGGATGGGAATGGGAAGGATTAGGAAAGGAAGTCGGCCGTGGCATATCACAAGGGTACCTACCCGGTATTTGCCTGGTGTTGAACATGGGACACTATGGAAATCACTTTTAGGTTGGGCGAGGCAGGACTCGAACCTACGCTCTCCCGAATGCACGCTACTAGAGTCGCGTTGGAGCTCTGCGGAGATTAATGAGTGTAAAATAAAACATAAATAATAGTGTTGCTGCCATCTCACCACGATCAGCTCTGACCGTTTGTCTAGAATGAGTTCTTCCGGTGTTTTGTTTTGTGTTATGTTTATTTCTTAACTCATATGCCCGGTTTCTGGAATGGTGAGATATCTATCCGAGAGCTGTTGCTGTGTTACAGCTGTCGACTCGATAAATATTCGCTGCGTTGCACAGCGTAATAGCTGCTAACTTATCGAACTGTCAACTATTGGCCCATTGATCAAGTTTCATTAATACACACTAGATGCCAACCCCTCGTACTGCTTTCCTTTTGTGCATTAGATTTGTTCCCTAGATTCCCGGGCGCATGCGCACAAGTAATGCATCACATTTGAGCTTTTTGTGCAGCTCCCATTATCTCCTCTGTGTCATGCAGCGAGAAATTTGTATTCGACTGCATAGTTGTTCCAGACATGGGTGACAGTTTCGTAGTGTTTAAGGACTGTCAGAAGAATTTGACATTGTTTGAGGATTTCTAGTGAAATATGCACAACAGTAGCACGTGCCACGCGCGATCCTGTTTGCACTGAGCCTTATAAGTATACCGTACCGATGCCTCTTCCTTCCTGTTCCAAGCCATAAACCGCTCAGTCCAACCCTACCTCAATACCTTCCTAGAATGGTGCGACCGGTGGCACCTAAAACTAAATCCCGAAAAGACCCAGTCCATCCTCTTCAGACGTAGACTGGGAAAAACCAGCGTATCCCGCAATCCCGAGAACATCCAACTCCAGATCCGTAGATCCCACATCCGTACACAGCCCACCCTAAAATACCTTAGCATCCTTTTTGACCAACACCTCACCTTCCGCCCTCACTTCCAATCCCTAAAAGCCAAGACTGCCACCCGAGCCCGGTTAGTGCGCCGCATGGCCGGGACCCGGTGGGGTCTAAAATCCTCACTGCTCCTCCACATCTATAAATCCTTTGTACGACCTCAAATCACCTACGGCCTCATCACTTGGGCGGCTGTTGCCAACTCCCATCCGAACCTATACCAACCCCTACTCTCCATCGAACGCCGCACCGTCCGCCATGCACTCCGACTCCCCTTCCGATACCCCACCGCCGACCTACTGGAAATATTCCCCTTCCCACCACTTGACACCTACGTCCTCACCCAATTCCAACGATCCTACCGCCGAGCCCCCGATAGGGATAACCCATCCCTCAACCTACTACTCCGCGGAGACCCTCCCCCCCAATCCTCACTTCATCCAAACTCCATACCATCTTTACCGATCACTCCCCCCACCCGATGGGGGTGACGCATAGAGGAACAAGCTATGACGCCCAAAACCTCACCCAAGTCACTACAACCCCCTAAATCCCAAAACCCACACCAACCAAGTAACACACCAATAAAACCCAGTAAGCCCCCACCGAGCTCCTCCCTCTTCCTCCAGACAGCAGAAATTTAAAACAATTTAACTAACTTGAACTACCTATGTTTCAGAAGGAGGGAACAGCAGCATCGCAAGACCCCTTTGAACATAAGGGCAAGAATACAAGCCATTGAATACAACAATAGAATCATAACTAAATCTACAAAATTGTTAACAAAATCTTAACAACAATATTGTAAAAATTGTAAATATCATAACTGCAAACTGTACATACTGTAACTGTAAAATGTTCTGTACATAATGTAAAGTCGCAAATTTTCTGTTGTAAATATCCTAACTAATAACACACATTGTAAATATCCTAATAACCCCCAATAAAAAAGAGAGTGAACGGGGGTTAAGGATATCCACATACACACAAATCCACATTGTAACCAGCAATATCAAAACAGACAATCATCCCAGAAGAACAAGAAGAAGACGAAAAACATAAAACAATCACTATTGTAAAAACAGAACGGAAAATTCCAAATTGTAAACATTTCATATTGTACATAACTGTATATAATGGAAGATTAATAAATACTTAGCCGAGAGGTCGAGACCCCCTCCCAACTCCTTCACCAACACAAATCTCCGTCCCTCTCTTCCAACTCCAGCAATCCTCCAAACCCGCCGAATCTCCTGGCCAGAGAGAAGGCGTTACCTTCTAGGTGGCCCGCCCCTTCCCTTCGGGAAGGGAAATGAAAACTTCCCCCTTGGTCCTTGGTCTTCCTGTTATTCCAAACTATGGACATTGTGTGACCGCAGTATAACTATATATATCGGATAATTAACATAATTATATAACCTGTAAGTTCCTTGTAATGTAATATCGTTAATTAAAAACAATCCCGCGATAAAAGTATATGCTCACTGTCAATGCAAGTAAGGCTGCTACGATAAATGTGTAATTATCTGTTATGGTACTCAGTTACTGGTACCTGTGCTTTTATGAACACGAATGCAGTCACAGATACAAATCTGATAAGACTCAGTAGTACTGAGTCTTAAAGGGTATCGTAATTAATATTTGATCAACAGGGTACAAATGAAAATTATCACAGGACGCAAGTTGTCGCCTGTAACCTCTACCAAACCTATGCCAGTATATTTGTTTAGCCTCAATCTGTCTTTGAATTTTATTTTCACTATACTTCATTAGAACATTAGGCCGACGATGATATAATTGTGGTCGTTCTACAATGTTGACCCTTTCTACAATGTCTTCGTCGTAAGAAGATGAGAAAGCCATAGAAAATTTTAATAAACACAATGTTAGTCGCTGATACTGAAGTACTGCGCACGCGTTACCAAGTTAACATAGATATCTCCTGCTCAGGGCCCTCTAAGTTAGCAGGAGATTTATGGAATCGATAGATGTATCTTACGTTCGTGCAACGCCAAAACACGAGTTAACCATTCGATACCGCTATAGGTTCGATATCTCACGTTCCAGAAACCGGGCAATAGAGTAGTATGAACTGTACACTAAAACCAGTGACAATTATAGCTTTCGTTACGTTCCTTTCAAGGCAAAGTACTTATTTTATTCCCTTTAAACACATCAACCCTTTTTGTCCTGTCATTTGTTCGTCTGTGATACACACTTTACAAACCATCACATGTGTACGAGGTGCTTACATGCCTGGTATCCATTCTGTGGCTGAACTCACTCCCAGGAAACTGCTTGCGCCTCAATATGTCCTTGCCCGACTTCACGCCGTCTAATGCGGCATGCAAAACAGCACATGCTGTTCTTACTTATATCTCAAAAAGTAATTGTCCGATTTTGAAAATACTCACATACTTGAACTTGTACGCAGATTAACTTTTAAATCAGCTGTATGAATTTGTGCCGTTCCATTTGAAATTATGGAGTTAGTATCAATATCTCGGTTGTTAATCACCCCATGAGACAAAGTAGCACGTTATTTTACAAGACCCAGCGTACCATTTACGAATATGAAAACAGAATGCAGAAAACGGAATCTTTAATGGTTTAGAAGTTATTTTCGTGTAACATGTTAGGTGAATAACCCTGTATATGATTTTTATCGTTAGTAATGTCATTTCATGCAGCCATGTTTGATTACTACCTGTCAAGCCAGAGAGTACACACTTCCTCTGTCATGCAAGAATACTATTCTCTGCTATATACTCTTTGATTCTTTGATCTTCCCCAGCTTCTACATGTACTCAACAGATAGCAGAAGGACCCTAAAACTTACATGGTGCTTGGAGAAAACAGTCTACGTACGCACAGAAGGGAAGGTATCGAGTCGACTAGCCTTCTGTATGACCACAAATAAAGCGCTGGGATAAGTGCTTGAAAAAGTGGGCAGTCTCTTTAACCGAACCAGTATCCAGTCACGACTAATTGTATGTTGCACTATCTCGGGCAGAATCGTCTGAAAATGATAAGACCCAGATACGCCCGAATGGTGGAAGCACAGAGAATACTGCAAGGGAAGAAGTGTTCTAAACTACATTACCGGTCTTAAATGTTCATAAAACTACTGAAAAGGGCAGAGAGAGAAATACAGGCATATCAAGCATATCAGGACTTTACTGTGGAGGAGCACGGGTCCACTAGTAATAGTATCAAAATAATGTTGCGAACTTTGGGCTGGGATACCTTCGAAGAAGGTACCTGACTAAGCATTATGTACCGAACCTTCTGTGGGAATGATATTCGTAGATGAGTAAGTTAGAGTGGTTGTTTTGAATGTAGAAAAGATCACAATATCAACATAAAGCTGGAATTCATGAAGGCAATTAGTGGCAAATATTCGTTTACAGGAAGGGGAGTTAGGGACTTGCATAATTTACCAAAGGAGATGTTCGCGAAATTTCAAACTTCTTTGAAATTATTTAAGAAAATATTAGGTAAACAATAACTGATAGGGAATCTGCCACCAGGGAGTCTGCCATAAATAAGATCTTTAGTGATTGTTGATTGATGGAATTGTGAATACAGATGCTTTTCCTAAGCACTGTTTCAGTGTAACATGCAACCTTTGTAAAAGAGCATCTAACTGAGTGAAAATTTGCTTACGGTTGCGTACTAAATTATGGTTTGCTTCTGAGCCCCAATTTTAAATCCACAGCTCTGTTCTTTTTGAAAATTTTGGAAATTTATGATTTTAATTAGTGATCTTGGGGGTATCAGGATGTCTGATTCAACTTGTAAGTGTTTAGTTTGTCTGTAAGTGCTTCATCACCACACGGCGATTTTCATTTTTACTTTTTTCTCCATACCTCGCTGAACCTCGACATTCTTTCAGTCCTTAGTATAGATTATATCCGTATATTTCTAGAAAATTTCCCTCAAATATATTTCTGGGTTTAATGTTAGAAGTTAATTTGGATTTTCAGGAAACTTGTAGCTAAAATAGTGCTAACGGTTGTGTACTTAAGATATTTTGTTTCTGAGTACCAATTGTGAACACCACCCACACTCCAAGCCCGCAGCGTTTCTTTATAATTTTACATTTTTCTAGGCACCTTTGGGATCTGGAAGTCCCGGGTACCGAGTTTTTAAGTTTCTGGAATGCCTTGGTGTGTTTCTAGATTTCATCAATATTTTTATTTCTATACTTATCTCTATACATCACTACACTTCGACTTCGATATGCTTCTCTATTTACCGGGCAAGATGGCTGTTGGGTTAGGGGCGTGTAGCTGTGAGCTTTCATCCGCGAGATAGTGGTTTCAAACCCTACTGTCGGCCGCTCTGAAGATGGTTCTCAACGGTTTGCTGTTTTCACACAAGATAAATGCTGAGTCTGTACTTTAATTAAGGCCACGGCCGCTTCCTTCCCACTCCTAGGTCTTTCCTATCCCATCGTCGCCATAAGACCTATCTATGTCGGTGCGACTTAAGGAAAGTTGTAGAAACTTTTATGTTTGATAGGAGAGGATGACAATCGATAACATGAGTGCTGTAGAAAGTACTTTCCTTTGTTAAAAAGAAATACATAGTTTTCAGTATCCACTCAGTTAATGTAACTTTTCAGTCTGTCGAAAACACTATTTATAACACATGTAATATACCGTACCTATAAATAGACGTACAGACTGGTTTTATTAGCATGTGTGTTTCTTATTATTTAAATAAATTAAAATGAAACAAGCAGTGATGGTGAATACGATTCACAGTGTAATATACAAAAAGATACATTTTCTTCCACTTAACAAAACAGTGACACTCTAGTAGTACAGCATAAAAGGAAATCATTTACGTCTATATACGTCATTACAGTTGATTGGTTTAGATAGGGATGAAATGTTATTACGTTCTTTTGCGTTTGCTTCCGCCTACCTAAAACCCAAAAAAAATATTTAAATGTAAATAGTGTTTTGTTTTTGAAGAGCGTAATTTGCCTTAGCGAATGTTCTAATCTTCTACTACTGACCTAACTAATATGATATTTTAAGAGTCCCAGAAAAATTAAAATGATTAATGCGTCCATTTATCATTTTGTAGGGAAATTTCATGGTATCGTTCTCCTTTCGAATTCCTAGGCTGCTCAATTCAAATTTATAAGAAATTAGTAGTATGATATCATAAGCGGGTAGGAGTCTATTTGAAATGTAATACTCCGAGAAATAACTCCGGTGTTCTTCCAAATTCTTATCTGAGCCTTCATGCAAAGCTTGCATATTTTCATTTTGGTCTCACACGAGCATTGTACAAACCCCATGGCACTACAGCCCTTGAAGGGCCTTCGCTTACCAAGCGACCACTGCTCAGCCCGAAGGCCTGCATATTACGAGGTGTCGTGTGGTCAGCACGACGAATCCTATCGGCCATTATTCTTGGCTTTCTAGACCGGGACCGCTATCTCACTGTCAGATAGCTCCTCTATTCTAATCACGTAGGCTGAGTGGACCTCGAACCAGCCCCCAGGTCAAGGTAAAAGTCCCTGACCTGGCCGGGAATCGAACCGGAGGCCTCCGGGTAAGAGGCAGGCAAGCTACCCCTACAACACGAGGTCGGCCGAGCACTGTACAAGCAATGCTGATAAAAATATATGAGTATTCCTCATTTAGTTCCTGGTACCTGCACTGCATTTGTGCCCTCTGTCATGAAGAAGAAATATTTTGATCACTCGTTAGCTTGACCTTAGCGCGTTTTAGTCGCGTTCCCATTTGTGTCCTCAGTGTCATAACTTCATGCAAATGGCGCAGGGCCAGCAACACCTGCAAACTACGGCTTCTGTTGAGCTCCATACTTATGAATATTTCCAGCCATTTACTTCGATGGTTTACCGTTATATGAACGACTCGTTGCTTTATGGGCCACTAATCATAGTCAGGTGATTTTAAAGGGGATATACTGCAGAAGTTAAGCGTCTGCCTACATGTTATTAGTGAACCAGACCACAACTCATTCCATAATTCGGTTATATTTAACGTCTTAATACACGTGTGGCGATAAAAGAAGAGTACATGTTGTTTTAGAGTGTTTAAAAATAACCTTCCTCCCAATACATATGGATATCCTCAGTACTAATAATAATGTTATTTTATTTTACATCCCACTAACTACTTTTACGGTTTTAGGAGAAACCGAGATGCCGGAATTTGGTCCCACAGGAGCTATTTTACGTGCCAGTCAATCTGCTGACACGAGGATGACATATTTGAGCACCTTCAAATACCACTGGACTGAGCGAGGATCGAACCTGCCAAGTTGGCAACCTCAGTGATGTAGACGTTATGTGTTTGGAATTCTCTTCCTAACACAGTGAGTTACGGACCTGACAGAGTTAGTGGCATTGAGAGTGTTTAGGTTAGAAAAAAAAAATCTCGTACGTAAAGAACTCCTATCTGTGAAGATCTTCAGTAGTTCCAAAGGATGTGAGCTCGCATCCGGCAGATAGTGGGTACGAACTCCACTGTCGGCAGCCCTGAAGATGGTTTTCCGTGGTTTTCCATTTTTACACCAGACAAATGCTGGAGCTGTACCTTAGTTAAGGCCCCGGCCGCTTCACTCACATTCCTAGGCCTTTCCCGTCCCATCGTCGCCATAAGACTTATCTCTGTCAGTGCGACGTAAAGCAAAATAGCAAAAAAAGTTCCAAAGGAAGTTAAACAAGTAACATTTCATGTAATCGAAATCGACTTTCAACCTATTAGGTCGAGTTATACGTGCATAGTAGTACATGTTGAACAGATGTTAAGTACAGAGCAAAAGTGGCCAACCGGACGCCAATGGGGATCCGAACCCACAACCTCCCGATTTCACGTCGGTTGGTCATTTGTTCATTTCCTATTCCTCTTCTTCGTCTGCCGCCACTTTTCTCACACCCGTGTGAGGTCGCGGTGAGAACTGTGTCACACACAGGGCTCTGTTTACCAGCTTCCTGATGACGACCCTATTGGAGAGATGTATTTTCTAGATTGTGTTTCTGTGGTGATTGGTAATGTGGTGTGTTGTATGTATTTGAGGAATTTTGAGACAAACGCAAACACCAAATTCCCGAGCTAGACGAATTAACCAGACGTGACTAAAATCCTCGGCCGGCTCGGAATCGAACTTGGTATATCAAGAACTGAGAGTCGCTATGCTGATCATTCAGTCACGGGCCAACATTACACTTCCAATATTTAAATTGAAAATATTACGAAACTTTTAGTAAACAAAAATTTTATTCTTCTCTCAAATTCAGTGGAATTTATTCAATAGCATATTTGGTGTAAATTGTTTATTTATTTTACAATAATAATAATAATAATAATAATAATAATAATAATAATAATAATAATAATAATAATAATAATAATAATAATAATTGTTCCGGGGATACCGTGGAACGTAGAGGTGAAAGAAGGTGACAGCATGAATTGGTGGATATTGTGCCCTTTTGACCATATTGGGTACAATATATAAAGAATAGAAGATTAATTTAAAACTTAAAAATTTATATTTGTTCCTTATGTCTTTTGTTTCTTTTCAAAATTTAAACAAGATTAGAACATAACAGTTGATGATGATGCTTGTTGTTTATTTTTATTTTTTACTTTTTTGCTAGTTGCTTTTACGTCGCACCGACACAGATAGCTCTTATGGCGACGATGGGACAGGGAATGGCTAGGAGTGGGAAGGAAGCGGCCGTGGCCTTGATTAAGGTAGAGCCCCAGGATTTGCCTGGTGCGAAAATGGGAAAATACGGAAAACCATCTTCAGGGCTGCCGACAGTGGGATTCGAACCTACTATTTCCCGAATGCTGGATACCGGCCGCACTTAAGCGACTGCAGCTATCGATCTCGGTGCTTGTTGTTTAAAGGGGCCTAACATCTAGGTCATCGGCCACTAATGGTACGAAATGTAATGACAAATTCAAAGTCCAAAATCCTCCACTGACCAGAATTCAAAAAACGTGAGGACGAAGAATGAATGGATGGATATGAATTTAAAACTATCAGTGGATCCGACCCGCAGTGCCTCACATTCACAGGAAGCGACGTAAAACAATAGTATTACTGACAAAGGGACTGCTTCTGCTTCTAAAGCACAATACTGAATCGATGATGCTTGCAGTTTATAGGGGTCCAAGATCCAAGTCATCGACCCGTCATAATGGTACTTATCTCTAGGAATGTAATGGTATTTGTCATGGTGCGGTACTAATCAAAAGTAGCGTAGACTCGCGGTATTCCACACATTATGATACTACTCACAGGTAATGAAATTCGCACATGTAATACAGACCTACGGTGTTTTGCACATTGCGGCGCCATTAACAGGCAACGCAAACCTATGGTGTTCAGCACATAAGTGTACTAAGCACAAGGACTCGTACTACACCGTTGTGTACCTCATACAGTGGGTACTGATCATAGGCAAGCCAGAACCATGGTGTCGCTCACCCATGGTGTTGTTCATATAGTGATACTAATCACAGGTACTGTAAAAGCCGACAGTGCACTCTAAGTGGGGGCTGACCGCACGGTGCTCCTGTGTGCTACTAGTCACAAACGATATTGGTACCTAACGTAGTGGTACTACGCGCAAGTAAAAGCGACCAATGGTGTTCCCCGGTGGTGATACTAATCACAAGTAGTTTCATGGTTCTAATATAATCATCCCTTCGTTGTCCCTTTTAGTCGCCTCTTACGACAGGCAGGGGATACCGTGGGTGTATTCTTCGTCTGCGTCCCCCACCCACAGGGGGTTGCGTGTTTGTTCCGCGAGAGGTTTATTTCCCTCAAGTCCGCCGGCAAGCAGGTTAGGACCCCCTATCCGCCACTTGGGACGCGTCACGTGGGAGCATCACCTCTCCCCCTGCTACGCCAGCGTAGTAGGTTCGTAGAAAATAATAATTAATCAAGTACAATAATTTAGCTCGAAGGTTGAGTAACAATTTTAGAGAGGTCTAGAATCGGAGCTTGCTCATCTTAAGGTTGATAACTTTTGATAGTCAGATATGGAAAAGTTTTTTAGTAAAAGAATTCCACCGCCCAACTCCTTAAGGATGGAGAGGACTACATCGGATTCGGAACGCGACTATTTTGAGGGTGGATGTGGTTCTGTTCAGGTGTACGCTGTGTAATGCGGCATCGAGTCTTACACAAAGAGTCGTGAGGGTGCCTATACTCCAGGCGTCAAGTATCAGAACTTAATGACTGTACTACGTAAAATAAGAATAATATTATCAATAATAATATAAATAATGTCATGCAGCCTCTGGAGAGGCCTGGTGAAGTTCTTTCAAGTTTAACGCCCATTGTCGACCTGCGCGTCTATGAGGATGGGACGCTATCTAGAATGAAATCTCTTGCTGAAGACTGCAGAAACACCAAATTCCTGAGCCAGAGAAAACAACCCGATCAGAAAATGAACTCGGGACCCTTTGGACCAGAGGCTGGCGTGTTAGCATTCAGGTTATCAAAGTCATACATCGCACTCTCTAAATACATAGCCATGAACACACAGATGACCTAAGCTCTCTTACACGAAGGAATAGTAACTAAATGAACATCAGAAATCGTACAATTAACATCCTCAATGTTGACTTTATTTTCGTACACAAATTCCTGTTATGTGGGCAACCAACGCTGTGACCGAATTTTCATACATTCTGTTCTGAAGTTGGAGCGAACAGAGGAAGGAAAACGGAGTGGAATAATGAGACAGTAAGTTTTCTGAATATCACTCGCGGAAGGCATACCAATGACAACACGGCAGGGAAACTTTAGCATGACTCAATTTGCCTCTGTGCTCCCAAGTCATAGAAGGGGGCCTAGAAAGTTTTGTTCTCAGCCGAGAAACATGCTCTCCTGCTTTCCTTCCTCATAAATTGTATATACACCTCCTTATTCGCTCTCCCCACTCTTTCTTTATCGTTTCATCTGTAGATAGCGTTTTATTTATAACTTTCTAGCATATTACGGCACTGAAAAACGGTTGGAAGTTCTTACACGCAATTTCATGATCGATTTGAAAAAAATATTTGAGCTTTCTGTCTTCAGAAGGCTGTCAATGAACTAAGCTCCTTACGTCTATTCGTAGCTGATAATATAGTCTCTTCTCCTATTGGAGCCATTGTCATGCATATACTATTGAACAGGAAACAGCGAGATATATAACATCTGGATGTTCAGTACTGGTATCCAAGGGTTATAAGGAGAGATACGATCTTATTAGTAAGATCATACATAGTGCAGTTACTATCAGATATGGTTTGGTCTGAACACCAATGGAACCATACAACTCGTACACGCCGGCCAATCTGCTAGAAAACTATAGATGCAACTTCAACTGGAAATTGAACATCCTGATTGACAGAAATATGATGCATAACAGATGGCACTGCCAAACATGGTTGGATGGTCGATTTTGCAGAATTATATGCAAGTTCCTCAACGATAATTTATCGAGCAGTTACGGTACAGCAATTCGTGCTTTTGAAACATGATTTTCCTTGACAACTACTTATCCATACAATTTTAAAAATGTAACAAATTGGGAGTCTGTGACTAATAAAATAATAATGAAAATAATAATAGAAGACTTTAGCTCACAAATTGAGAGCGAAAGAGCTTTTCGTTAAGCCGTTGGAAAACATCCTGCTCACAGAAGAAGAAACAAAAATGGAGAAAGATTAATTCACTTTTGTAAAGCACTATTTTAAAATTTATGTCCTAGCAAGCGCTGATTGGCTGTTGCTGACAGGTGTTCTGGCTCCTGACTGGTGTGGCGTTACAGCGCGAGAGATTTGAAAATGTGTCCAGGGGCGATTCGAAAGGGGCGTGGCTATTTTGTTGTTGTGTTGGCTAGGTGTGGATGCTTAAACTCACAAGACAACATAACCTAACATTGGCTACGTGTGAAAGCTGAACAGGCTTATATTCGAATACTGACTTAAAAACACAGGGGTGCCAACCTTACATACCCAAGTTTGATGCCCAGGCTATGTGCATAGGAGTGTAAACCTAACATTACAGGCTTGAATTTGACCCCAGGATTTATTTATTTATTTATTTATTTATTTATTTATTTATTTATGTATTTATTTATTTATTTATTTATTTATTTATTTATTTATTTATTCAGGATCAGCAACAGCATAACGCCGAATTACAACGATCTGAGCTATGTACAATAGATATGAATCTAAAATGAAAGATATATAAATACTTACAAAGGACACGAATATACACAATAAAAACTGTACAATCATATATAATACATATTTACATAAACAACGTTAACAAAGAAAAATACATTTACAGTAAATACAGGAGCAGAACGGGAAAGAATAAGAAGGAAAATTAAGTTATATGATAAATATCATGACAGAAGAAAGGAAACGTTACGAAGAGATCTAGGTTGTTGTTGATAGATAATGTATTAAACATTGCTGGAATACGTACCGAAAGGGACCTTTGGGTGAGAGAAAGCCGGGAGTAACATAACTGTCCTAAACTGGGCAATATGTTTGCTATACATTACTCTTATGGAGGTCTACACCAAGGTCCCAGAGCTGACGCAGGTCTATAGGCCTCTTCTTGGGCGCTACGGGGTTTCATTTGGACATTATGGGACCTGTTTTAGGCACTTGACTTTTAACTCTTTTATCACATAAATATACTAACATTTTCAAGAGACAAAATAACACACCCTATATAATACTTTTGAAATTATATCAAGATTTGAGACAACAATCGACATTATATCTGAATGACGAGTGAATGCGCCTCTAAAGTTCATTATGAAAAGATAAAAAGTAATGTTATTTCTATTTAAGAACAGATTAACGAGAACTCCGCTGCTGGCAATGTAGTATTGCGCTTCACCGATTGTAATCGCCGGTAAAACATCAGTGTGTTAAACACTCACACGATAGGCCTACATTTTTTTTCTCGGATACATAAAACGTGGTTTATAAAAGCGGATATAATTTAGAAATACGGATTAATAATAATATATAAACCCTAGATAACAGTAGAAAGTTAAACCTGCATTTATGTTATAAGCAAGCTCGCAAGATTGTATTCCTTTATGAAATAACAGAATCAATTCTATGATTTCTATTATTATCTACACAGTATTTAAATTAACATTTAACTATAATATACTAATATTATTTATAATATTTACGATTTGACCCTAATTCAGTTATCACTTATCAATATTACTGAAATAATATTATAACTACGTTCAGAAAAATAATATTATTCGGTGCAGATTCAGCCCGATTTTCTCGTTAAAAACTAAAAAATAAGTAGTTATAAATATAGTTTTGCAATATATTTAGCCTATGTAGAACAAAAATGAAACTTTGTTTCAACACTAACATCAGATTAAAGAAAAATATGAGTTTAGAACTCTTCAAGAAGAATCAGAAATTGTTTGTTGAAAATAAGTACGGGTATAAATATTCGTACATTTTATAATTTATTTTCCAAATAGAAACAAAAGTTGTACTTTTTTTACGATTTACTTGCGTTAAATCGTTCGAATTTCCCCAAGAAAGTAATATTTACAGTAATATCTGAGCATTCATTTTATTACTTTCAATACATTATTTGTAACATTAATTTAAATAGCATATGATTCCACATAGTTCATAATTAAATGTAATTTTCGTAGTTTTTAGTATTTTTCAGAATTTTTCAACGCTACAGAATTTTTATTTTGAATGTGGTGCCAAATATTGTGAAAAATATTTTTGGGTACAATTATTATTTTATTGTCCGCCTCTGTGGTGTAGTGGTTAGCGTGATTAGCTGCCACCCCCGGAGGTCCGGGTTCGATTCCCGGCTCTGCCACGAAATTTGAAAAGTGGTACGGGGGCTGGACCGGGGTCCACTCAGCTTCGGGAGGTCAACTGAGTAGAGGTGGGTTCGATTCCCACCTCAGCCATCCTGGAAGTGGTTTTCCGTGGTTTCCCACTTCTCCTCCAGGCGAATGCCGGGATGGTTCCTAACTTAAGGCCACGGCCGCTTCCTTCCCTCTTCCTTGCCTATCCCTTCCAATCTTCCCATCCCTCCACAAGGCCCCTGTTCAGCATAGCAGGTGAGGCCGCCTGGGCGAGGTACTGGTCATACTCCCCAGTTGTATCCCCCGACCAAGAGTATGACGCTCCAGGACACTGCCCTTGAGGCTGTAGAGGTGGGATCCCTCGCTCAGTCCGAGGGAAAACCGAACCTGGAGGGTAAACAGATGATGATGATGATGATTATTATTAATATTATTTTATTACTTTTAATTTACATATGAAAGAAATTCTTCTTAATATCAATTGATAAGCACAGAACAATTCTTCACTTAAATCACGTCTTTCAGCAATATTCAAGTACTCAGACGACATTACACTCAGGGGCAATTTTGACCCTCTTACCCGGCTAAAGCTTTGTGAGAAGAATAAACACGTTCTCTCTTACTTCCTTATACAAAAATCGTGACTGAACAGATGCTAATAAGTACAAAGGGATCTCCTTACTACCTATAATATACAGAATTGAGGACCAAATATGTAAAAGTGTGAAAGTGCTGAAATATAAAAAATGCGGGGTTTTCTTTGTAATACGTGGATGTATTAGCCATGCCGTATATGGTGGTAAATTTTGCATGTGCCTGAGGTTATTAGTTTACTTCGTAGGAAGTTCAACAGGTAGAGCTACAGTCCAATGTGCCCAGCTGAGTTTGGTGGGGAAGGGTGAATGTGCCAGCGTCTCGCGCTGCAGTTCTTCTGTACTGTCCATTGTGTCAGTGTGCTATCACTCATGTAATTTCTAATTTATGAGCCACTTAATTAAAGAAATTACACTTATGGAAGTTAGATATTGTTATGCAATTATCCGAAATGTATTGGATGTAGTATACTTGCAATAACAATCAACAATTAACAATAACAATTAATTCCTGTTCTCCTTTGGTAGAGAGGGGTGACAGTCCCATTGTGCTCGGGAATATTATTGGCGTTTACTCCAAAAAAATGTTTCGGGTACTTTCACCCTTTTCCATATTTGGTCCTCAATTATGTCCAATACACATTAGAAAGACAAGTTGACAGTCAGTTTGGAGAATATCAAGCTGAGGTGCAAAACAGTTCGAAATCTTAAATTAATCATCAGAAAAAGCTGTCTTAGAAACAAAAGTCTGATAATAACCTTCGTAGACTTCAAGAAATCATACGACTGTTGACAAGTTACACTCTTCAATTCGCTGGAAAGATTTGAGCAATAATTAAGCGGATATTAGCAAGCCCCAAAATCTAAATGCAGTTTCTCGGGGGTATCTCAAAACTTAAAAAAAAATTGGTGTTAAATAAGGTGATAGTCTTTCTATAATACTGTATGATTC
This sequence comes from Anabrus simplex, assembly GCF_040414725.1. Taxonomy (NCBI): domain Eukaryota; kingdom Metazoa; phylum Arthropoda; class Insecta; order Orthoptera; family Tettigoniidae; genus Anabrus; species Anabrus simplex. The sequence continues at coordinate 139,795,741 of NC_090267.1, forward strand.
TGTTTTAGAGAAAGTAATCAGAGACTGTAAAACCAAACTCCAAAGAAAGGATATGCAGGAAATATGAATTGGTTACAAGAACTCTGATACTAAATTGAACTGTTTAGTCTTAGCAGCTGATTTGGCTTTTCTACTGGACAATACATATACTGCAACGGAACTAACTGACCTTTTGCAATAGACATCAGAAAAAGCAGAGCTACAATTTTATTTCGACAAGATGGAATTGATGGCAAATATTAAAGATATTATAAAATATCTTAATATGAAATATGGAAAAAAGTAAAAATGTAGGAGAATGAATGTACCTAGAAGAAATAGTTCAGCCTATTGTTCTTTATAAATAAGCAAACACAACTAGACCACAAAAATGTAAGTAACTTTTCAATTAACTAAATATATTTACAAAAAAATCAATGTAAATAATAGCAATATGAAAACAGCATCGTTACAACACTGTCATAAAACCGGAGTGCCTGTATGGAACTGAATGTTTGGTCTTAAACAGAAAAGGAGAAAGTGGTGATTTAGAAAAGAAGGAAAGGTTAATGTGAAAAATTATTGGTCCAAAGAAAAATGCGAATGAATGGATGAAAGGGAACTATAAATTTATTTGAAGACTGAAAACGTCCAGACAGTGTCAGAAGAAATGAGGACTATATTTATTGCCATTAGGTCCGGATGAATCCAGAGAGGTTAACGACAGGAATATTTGAGAAGGTTAATCGAAGTTAAACAGCATATGGCTGAGCTGGGTATCACAAGAAACAAGATATGAGTTACAGCTTTCAGAAAGAAGGATTAACGAGTTTTGGGGTTTCCAGGAGAAAGAAAAGAGACAAAGGAAATCTGCCTAGATGGAGGAAAGTAGGAGGCATCACAGTGAAAGAATGGAATAATAACTGGAAAGACAGAAAGGCAAGGGGAGGAAGGAGAGCCAAAAAATCTTGAAGTTGCTTCACACTACCCACAGCTAGCGAAGATGGAAGTAATAATAACACTTATAATAACAGCATTAGTAAGGCCTGTCGCTAGTGGTATGTAACACTTTAACACCTGAGGGCGGTAAAAATGGCATAAATACGCTGAAATTTCTAAAGAGTACTTGATTGTCAAGTTTATTAATGGATGTCACTACTTTTGATTTTGGACTGCCACCTATGGGCTTGGAATGTGTGTACTTTAATTGAGTATTGTACCTGTTTAGGGTATGGCACAAGAATGCTTACATCTTCTACTTCTAAGTTGTTACTATCGAGACTTCAAATTAAATCAATTTATAATCGCCCATCTGGCACTTATAAATTGGGGTAATCTTGAAATTATATGGATCGGATTGTGGAAGAGAGCTACGAGGTTCTCCTCACAAGATACTGCCGACGAACTGGGGCAGTTCTAAAGTAGGCGGCTGCATTTTATTCTATCATTAGAACTTACTTGCGTGTGGCGATGGGAAGAAACCAGCGTTCGCCTCTAACAGTTAGGGTTGAGCCGCGATTACCTTATTTTAATGTAGGCTATCTTAATTTATTTAATGTATCCAGGCTGTCTTCGGTCGTTGTGTAACCACCCAAGTGGGTGTTCGGGGGGTAATATTTGAAGCCATCTGTTTAAAGTTTCGACTGAGTTATAAATTAACTGTCAGGTTCTTCAGTCTTATGGCGACGATGAGATAGGAAAGGGCTAGGTGTGGGAATGAATTGGCCACGGCCGTAATTAAGCTCCAGTCGCAGCATTTACCAGGCGTGAAAATGGGAAAACACGGAAAAAATGTATAAAATACCTGAGAAGGGGAACATGTGGTAACAGTATTATATTTGAAAAAGAAATAAATAAATTAAAATGGAATGACATGCTTCGTTCTTGAAAGAACAGCATCAGATTCTATCAATTCACACTCAAATATTTAGAAATGTATGTGTATTTATGTTCATTTCTGTTTAAATATATAATAATTTGAAATCCGGAACTTATCTTAATGAAGTACTCTCTTCTCTCAACTCTAGCATAGAATGCGTGGTGTTTCAAGACCGTTGCTCTGTCATTGGCGCGAGTCCACCTGGGTAGCCAGTCTGTTGACTTTCCGCCACGCCACACCCCCTGCCCTGGGTAGGTCAGTGACACGCTTTGTTTTACTTTTTGAAGTTTTAATTTAGTGTTCATATTGTTATTATTTTCCAGTTTAATATTTATATTCACATTACATTTGTGTTGTGAAATATGCAGTGCTTCTTAATGGGCAACTAATGGGCTGCCTATTATACCGGTAGGTTTCCGTTATATCATTTACGCTTACATGAACTCTTTCAGAACTGTATAACGATAATAATAAAACAATGAAATTGGTAGCTTAATTTGAATGGACTCAGATGTTAAGTAACAAACTGCAAAGCCACATATACAAGCCAAGCAAAACTAAATGTCCACGCCAGATATAAATAAATAAATAAATAAATAAATAAATAAATAAATAAATAAATAAATAAATAAATAAATAAGTAAATAAATAAATAAATAAATAAAGCATGATAATAATAAACTGCAAGTACAGCTGCAAAAGGTTTGATGTATAGGGAAATGACACAAAGAAAAATTACCGGTATAATAGGCAGCTCCTCTCCCCAGTAGGTGGTTATACGTGACGGGGTAAGATACTTTTTATGCATGTGTGAATTAAGTTCATTCATTCACTCCTGCATTCATGCATTCACAGTTCACTCAATCAGTCATGCATTAGTCCACATGGAATGATCCCACCTTATCTGCTGGAGTTCCGTAGATGTATGTTGAGAGCATTCGACTCATCAAATCATTCAATCATTTATTCATTCATCATTCATTCGTTATTGAATGGTTTCTCTCCAGTTGGTGGCTATCCGTGACTGGGAAGCAGGAGTGTTCATCCACTCTTGAAATTCAACCCAATTAGGCAATTCATTCATTCATTCATTCAATATAATCCAATTAGGCATATCATCCATGTAATAATTCATTCAGTCATGCATTCGCTCGTCCATTGTAAACTAAGTTAAACATTGTTCAGAGTAGTGACAGAATTAAATACTTGCACTAACACGAATTTATAGGGTAAGATACATGTTGTACTAGACTAAATAACAACTTTAACGCCTAGGGCAAAGATTAACATCTTAGAAACCACTCTTTAGAGGTCGAGAGTAATTAGTGAGTAGGCGTAATTTTATTATTTAAATTAGTAATGGATGAAAAAATTGTAAGGAAATCATGCATGTATCATATAATTTTGATTGCAATAAATGATTATTCCTCCCCAGTTCCTGGCGATCCGGAACTAGGGGATGAGAGTATTCTATTCTGTTCTAAAAGGCAGCCCATTTGATACTCATTAAAACCCCTACATATTTTACAAGTCAAATTTAATATGAAACTAATAATAATAATAATAATAATAATAATAATAATAATAATAATAATAATAATAATCTTAAGGAAAATTTTAGCACCACAGAAAAATGCTGATGGGGAGTGTAGGAATAGAAAAAATGATGACCTCTATAAATACACCGAAAAAATCACTGTCACCATGCGAAAGCGAATGCTAAAATTCTATGGGCATCTAGAAAGAATGGACGAGAAACGGCTAACTAAGAAAATATTCAAGTACATCACTGTACTAAAAGCTTCGACGAAGTGGGTGGAAGAGGTAAAAAGAGATGCAATAGAAAGTGGACTTACAGTGGATATGGTTCACAACAGAAAATAATTTAGAAATCGAGTGGACAGCATCAAAACATGCCAGGAGAAACCACCAAAATGTAGACCCCAACTGGTCATATCTGAGAAAGAAAGGAAGATCAGAAGTGAAAGAATGAAGAGGTTCTGGGAGAAGAAAAGAAGAAGAGAAAGCCGTAAGTTCAATGCGGTCCACAGGCGGCCAAATTCGGAAACAACAACAACAACAACAATAATAATAATAATAATAATAATAATAATAATAATAATAATAATAATAATAATAATAATAATAATAATAATAATAAGCTAGAACTGGAACATTTATTGAATATAACAGGCGACTTCGCCCCTATACATGTTCACATACAGAGTAAAATAAATAATAGAGAATAATAACAATAATAATAATAATAATAATAATGGACAACTCATATATCCCCTGGGCATGCCATGAGGTTCCTTGGATACTCCGGAAACGTATCAGTCATCCTCAGAACCTCGTGCCATGCCCCTTATTCCGTTGAATTAAAACCCCAGAATCCAGAGAGAAATAATGATAAAGATAATAATAATAATATAAATATGATAGTATTATTCCTAGCAGTCATGTTCAAACATGCTCATCAAGTGTCCTTATTGCGCTCTGCACTTGCGTTACATTATTGTTCCTAACCTACACATAATCAATACTCCAAACAACAACACTCAGCATTTCAGCACTTGCATTCCAACCAACTCTAACACAAACAGAAAGACGTTGCGTTCATGCAATCCCATATCATTACCCAACTCCACATACTTAACTAAGACTCGACTCCTATATTCTCTAACCCATTAGAATTTTATCATACTATCCCCTTCCCTTATATACATAACTATTCCACCCCCTACCCCCTTGTCGAACCCTCTAACTCACCCTCCTGCATTTTACTCTCGCAGGCCTTTTTTGCCGCACATAAATACCTGTTCAATTCACCCCCTTTTTCCCACTGTTTAATAATCCATCTCAAGATTGATTTCTCATCCCCTCTCCCCAATATTTTCCGATGCTCGGCACTCAATAATCCATGTCTTATCTCCCTCGTTTCCTCACAGTCTCTTAGCAAATGAAATTCATCATTCACAGCTCCACAAAGTATACACCTTGTCTTATTCCTCCCCTGCAGCCACCCTGTATTCATTTGCAATCCTAACAGCCACCACATCATCCCATACCGTTTTGACCTATCAACGTATCTAATATTCAACCCTGCTATCTCCTCTATTTTCGTCAAAACATTCAGCGAGCTTCTCAGTCTGCTTTCCCCCAATAATTTCTGCCTATGGATATCTCTAATTCTCCTTTCAAGTATCTTCATCCCTCTCACTTCTGTCTTCGACCAGTCCTCCCCCCACAGGTGTCCTAATCCTATCCTCTCCAAATATCCCTTTATTTTTTCTAGCCATCCACCCCTATACATACTCCTACATTGCCGTTCATACGCTGCCTGTAATACCCTCCCAACTTCCTGTCTTTTTAAATTCATCCAGTATCTAACTATTCTTTTCACACCCTCTGATTCCAAATCCTCCCCACACATTAATTCCGTCCCTGCATTTGCTGTGCACCTCGGTAAGCCCATTACTAACTTAGCAAAACTACTAACAATCCTTCTTAGTTCCTCTCTTTTCTCATCCAGCACCCAAACTTCTGCGCCGTACAATACCCTCCCAAAAATTACCGACCTTAACACTAGCCTCAGTGTTTTATAACTGATACCCGGGTATTTGGCTAGCAAATTTCTGACTGAGGCTAGGGATGCCAATCCTCTGTTTTTCACCCTTTTGATCTGGTCGTTCCACGTTCCTTTGTCATTAAAAATAACTCCTAGATATTCCAACTTCCTTACCTCTTCCAATCTTTCTCCCTGAATTACCCATTTACCTTCTATCTTTCTTCTTTTGTCTACCTGGACTACTAATATTTTAGACTTATTTCCATTAATTCTCAATCCCCATTTCCTCGCAAATAGCGTCACTGAATTTAACGCTCTATTCATCCCCCCTGAAGTTAGCGTCATCAATAACACATCATCCGCAAATATCAGTCCTGATACCTCTAAACCATTAATTACTGGCACAGCCCAATTTTCTGCCCCAAACCCCTCTAAAATATCGTTGATAAATAAAATAAACAGTATTGGCGATAACTTGCACCCTTGTTTTAAACCCACCTTGGACTCTAAGGGTCCACTCAGTCTCTCTTCTCCCAATTTTACACAAAACCTGACAACCCTATACATTCCTTCCACTGCCCTCAACATCTTTTCCGAAATCCCTAGCCTGCCTAATTTCTCTAATAGGGCCTCTCTATTCACCTTGTCAAAAGCTTTCTCAAAATCTATTGCTGCTACATAAACCGTACTTCTAGCCATATTCTTATAGTTTTCTAGAATAGTCTTTACTATCATTATATTATCCACTGTTCTTTTCTTTTTCCTAAATCCCCCTTGGTAATCTGTCAAAATTTCATTTTCTTCCGCCCACCCGCTTATTCTGTATATAGGGCATATAATTTCTGTTTCCCATTCCTTCGGGTACTTACCTCCCTCAAATATTGAATAGTTTAACTATATGCCCTCTATCATTATCTCATTTTTGCTAATTTCCTTCCAAAACTTGTTATTTATACCATTACATCCCCCGGCCGACTTCGCTCTGACTCTGCTTATCACTCTCAGGATTTCCTTCCTTGTGATTTCTTTATCCAGATCATAAACTGCCACTCTCCTATTCCTCCAAATTACCTCTTTCCCCATCCCTCTCCATCCTTCTTCCCCCTTTTCTCCTAGTAATTCATCAAAGTGTCTGACCCATTGCACTCCCTCAATACTGGTTTTCTCTATATTCCTTCCGCCCTTAATAATTTTTAATAATAATAAGCGTTTTTAAACTTCAAGAAGTAAAATGCAGCGTGTCATTGAAGTACCCAGGCCAGGGGGCGTGGTGTGGCGGAAGGTCAACTGACTCGCTAGCCAGTTGGACTTGCTCAATGACAAAACAACGGTTTTGGAACACCTGGCATTCTGTGCTAGTGCGGATAAGATTGGGATACATTCTAGATTTCAAGGTTTTATGTATTTAAAGGGAAATAAAGATAAATGTTCATACATTTCTAAATAGTTGAGTGTGATTTGACAGTATCTGATGATGTTTCTTCAAAAATGAAACATGCCATTCTATTTTAATAAATCATTCCTTTGTCAAATATAGTACTGTTACCGTATGTTTTATTTTTCAGGTATTTTATAAATTTTATTCAAAATTAGTTTCGGCAGACTGAAGAATCTAACAGTTATTAAAAATTCCAAGTGGATGTCATTTAATGCCTTAGGGATGTACGGGCGTGGCCCCTGGTTTCCTTTGTTCACTTTGTTTTTCTTTTCTCTTTTTAGTGACAAATTTCGCTATTTTCAAAAATTTTCATCTTGCACATCGGTTAGTAGTTCTTTTTCCCGTCTTAATCACCAACATAGTAAAGCTTATCCTCTGTGTACTAGGCCTTCTACCCATTTGATTTTATGACAAGTCATGTCACGGGATTGATTGAGTAGGTTCAGCATCACATTCTATTTTGTTTTCAGTCTTTCCTGTTTTCCTTTATTGATGTCATTCCCGGTCGTGTAGTGTGAACTTCTGATCCTGAATTTGTGGGTCCTTCCGATCCCAAAATTTTTGTTGTTGTTTCCTCTTAAAGTAAGAGCAGCGGGTGTCTAATTAGGTAGAGCTGATAAGCTTTCAAGTGTGATAAGTGGTACCTGGATGTGACTTCTAGGCTCTTTCGACAATTGAGAGTTCGATACCAGTGTAAAGTGTAACATGTCGTCTTGGTAGCTCAATCTTCTTCATTGTATTGTATACCAGAAATTCTATTACCAAAGATGTTTATAAACTCAGTAGTCTTGGAGACTGGGGTGTTTATTCTCCCGATCGTTTTATGAAGCTTCAAAACTCCCATTATTATGTTTTTCGTGTACCTACTTATTAATACAAATCCTGGTTGAAAACTGTTATTTTTCAAAATTGTTCTTGTTGCTAACTTTCTAAAGAAAATAGAAAAGTAAAGAAAGAAAGAAAGAAAGAAAGAAAGAAAGAAAGAAAGAAAGAAAAGAAAAAGGTAATTTCATAATTCTATTCAAATACAGCTTTGTGGTCATTTGACAAGTAGCCTACGCCCGATGCATATTCCTCACTACTACCCTTTTACCCTCATTAATAATAATAATAATAATAATAATAATAATAATAATAATAATAATAATAATAATAAACCGGCTGGAAACTTCTGATCAACAATGAAGTCTACAAAAAGGTGGAGAAAATTTCAGAGATCATAAAAAGGAGGAGGTTATCATTCCTCGAGCATTCGTACAGAATGCACAAAACTAGACAAACCAAAGAGTTATTCAACTATCTGTGGAACAAGAAGACAACAACTGCATGGCTTAAGGAGGTTCGTAAAGATCCAAAGAACTCCAACATCCAAGATGTTCAGATGTTAGGCATGAAACATTTCGGACCACGATTCAACATTTGTAAGGGATTCAAGTCGAAATAACTGCAAAGACGGGAAGAGTCTGGACGGATGTACAGAAGAAAGAGCATAACTCTCATATGAAGGAGTAGTGGAGGAAGAGTAAACTTCATACAAAGAAAATATAAAATTTTAGTGTGATCCTAAGTGGTCAAATCGCAAATAATAATAATGATAATAATCATCATAATAAAAATAAATATATAGTTTATGTTGTGGCTTACTGTAATCACGTGCTAGTTCGTGAACTATGGGCAACGGCTCAGTGGCCTAGTAAGTGGTCCTGAGTGTCGGGATACCAGTTGGTACGGAATGGGAGTGGACATCTCGGACATATTCTGAGTCATGGTCCTCCTTGTGCTCAGGCGGCTAGGACTATACAATTCATCGGTGGTCCATAGTAGACTACACCTTAACCGATTTCGAACTCAGGAAATCTGCTAGGAATGTGCGGGTTTTCCGGGGATTTTTCGATGATACAGGCCACTATCTCATCTGTAGTGAACTAACTATCTCTAGGCCTAGGATAGAGAAAGTTCAAAATGCCTGCAAACGAATAAGAGTAGAAAATCTCCAGGACGAGGAAATTAGACAGAAGTTGATCGATCGATCGAAGGGCAGAGTGTTTAAAGGGGCCTAACATCGAGGTCATCGGCCCCTAATGGTACGAAATGAGACGAAGTGAGATGAGAAATTAAAAACCCAATATCCTCCACTGACAAGAATTCAAAGCGTAAGGACGAAGAATGAATGGATGGATGGATATGAATTTAAAACTATCAAATGGATCCGACCCACAGTGACTCACATGCACAGAATCTCACACAAAACAATAGTATTACGGACCAAGGGACTGATTCTAAAGCACGATGCTGAACCGATTATGCTTGTTGTCGAAACGGGTTAAAAATCCAGGTTATCGTCCCCTCATCATGGTATTTATCGTTAGAAAAGTAGAACCGTGGTATTTGTCATGTTGTGTTACTAATCAAGAGTAGCGTAGACTCGCGGTATTCCACACATTATGGTACTACTCACAGGTAATGAAATTCGCACATGTATTACAGACCTACTCTGTTTCGCACATTGCGGCAACAGGCAACGCAAACCTATGGTGTTCATCACCTACGTGTACTAACCACAGGGACTCGTACTATCCCGTGGTGTTCCTCATATAGTGGGTACTAATCATAGGCAAACCAGAACCATGGGTTCCGTCGTCGTATGGTGTTGCTCATATAGTGCTACTAATCACAGGTAGGCTACTGTAAAAGCCGTCGCGCTGTCGTTTGCTACTAATCACAAACCTATTTCGTACCTAACATAGTGGTACAGCGCGCAAGGAAAAGCGACCCATGGTGTTCCCCGCGTGGTGGTACTAATCACGAGTAGTTTCATGGTTCTAATTTGATCATCCCTTGGTTGCCCCTTTTAGTCGCCTCTTTCGACAGGCAGGGGATACTGTGGGTGTATTCTTCATATGCGTCCCCCACCCACAGGGATTTTAGACAGAAGTACATGGATATGATTAGTGAGAAGTTCCGAACAGTGGACAGTAAGCAGGTTCAGGATATAGAAAGAGAATGGGTGGCATACAGACATGATGTTATAGAATCAGCAAGGGAATGCCTGGGAAAAACTGTGTGTAACGATGGGAAAAAGGGAACATCTTGGTGGAATGATGAAGTGAGAGCAGCTTGTAAACGTCAAAAGAAGGCTTATCATAAATGGCTCCAAACAAGGGGTGATGCAGAGAGCGAATTGTACGTAGATGAAAGGAACAGAGCGAAACAAATAGCTGTTAAATCCAATAAGAAGTCGTGGGAATATTTTCGTAATAACCTGTAAATGCTAGGTGAAGCAGCAGGGAAACCTCTGGACAGTAATAAGGAATCCTAGGAAGGGAGGGAAAAATTAAATGAACCGCCTTTTAGGTAATTCAGGTGAACTCATAATAGATCCCAGGGAATCACTGGATAGGTGGAGGGAATATTTTGAAAATCTTCTCAACGTAAACGAAAATCTTCCTGGTGGTGTCGCGAACAACCGAGCTCATGGGGAGGAGGAAAATTATGTTGGTGAAATTACGCTTGAGGAAGTGGAGGGGCTGGTAAATAAACTCCATTGTCGTAAAGCAGCAGGAATAGATGATGATGATGATGATGCTTGTTGTTTAAAGGGGCCTAACATCGAAGGTCATCGGCCCAGGAATAGATGAAATTAGACCTGAAAGGGTGAAGTGTAGTGGGAAGGCAGGGAATAAATGGCTTCATAGAGTAGTAAGAATAGCATTGAGTGTTGGTAAGGTACCTTCGGATTGAAAAAAAGCAGTAATTGCACATATCTATAAGCAAGGGAACAGGAAGGATTGGAATAGATATCGAGGTATCTCATTGATTTGTATACCAGGCAAAGTATTCACTGAAATCTTGGAAGAGAGAGTGCGGTCAATGGTTGAGAGGATGTTGGATAAAAACCAGTGTGGTTTCAGACCACAGAGGGGCTGTCAGAATCAGATTTTTGGTAATGGCCAGGTAATTGAAAAATGCTACGAGAAGAATAGACAGTTGTGTTTATGTTTCGTAAATCTAGAGAAAGCATATGACAGGGCACGGAGGGAAAAGATGTATACACCATACTGGGGGACTATGGGATTAAGGGTAGATTATTAAAATCAATCAAAGGCATTTATGTTGACAATTGGGCTTCAGTAAGAATTGATGGCAGAATGAGTTCTTGGTTCTGGGTATTTACAAGGCTGTAAACTTTCACCTTTGTTGTTCGTAGTTTACATGGATCATCTGCTGAAAGGTATAAAGTGGCAGGGAGGGATTTAGTTAGGTGGAAGTGCAGTAAGCAGTCTGGCCTATGCTGACGACATGGTCTTAATTGCAGATTGTGCCGAAAACCTGCGGTCTAATATCTTGTCACTTGAAAATAGGTGCAATGTGTATGGTATGAAAATTAGCCTTTGGAGACTGAAATGATGTCAGTAGGTAAGAAATTCAACAGAATGGAATGTCAGATTGGTAATACAATGCTGGAGCAGGTTCTCCCAAGATGGTAATATAATGAGAGTGAATCGTGGTGCTGTAAAGCTAATTCAATGAGCTTGCAGTTGCGATCAGCAGTATTCTGTAAGAAGGAAGTCAGCTTCCGAACCAAACTACAGTAGCTTTACATCGGTCTGTTTTCAGACCAACTGAATGGACTCAGGATATCTTATTCATAAGTTAGAAGTAATAGACATAAAAGTAGCGAGAATGATTGCTGTTACAAACAGGTGGGTACAGTGGCAGGAGGGTACTCGGAATGAAGAGCTAAAGGCTAAGTTAGGAATGAATTCGATGGATGAAGCTGTACTCATAAACCGGATTCGGTGGTGGGGTCATGTGAGGTGAATGAAGGAGGATGTGTTACCTGGGAGGATAATGGACTCTGTTATGGGGGTTAAGAGAAATAGAGGGAGACCAAGACGACGATGGTTAGACTCGCTTTCTAATGGTTAAAGATAAGAGGTGTAGAACTAAATGAGGCCACAGCACTAGATACAAATAGAGGATTGTGGCGACGTTTAGTAAATTCATAGAGGCTTGCAGACTGAACGCTGAAAGGCAGAACGGTCTATAATAATGATGTATGTGTAATAAAAATTCGACTTCTCCGGTGACGTTGTGCTTGGTCTGTAAATATCGTCCTCTCTCTGTATTTCAAGGACGACAACGAGAAACTTTCAGGAAAGATTCTATTTGTTTAATTTCAAGTAGTGAATCATGTCTAAAGTTATTTTGTCCTTGCAGATACCGTTTAACGATATATCGACCTGCTCCGTCTCTGTTTGCATCTGGTGCAATTAGGCCGCAGCCATGCGTTAAATTTAACGTGTTGCAGAGGCCGGGTGTTTAATATGAGGACATCGTTACCTGCTGCTACAGAAAAGAGAGCGCGTCTTTACGACATGCATCTTCTACATCTACTGTACTATGCTGAAGCGAACAGCTTTCGACTAGATCAGGGGTACTTTACGCGGGTTGAGAGTTGGTTTTTAGTAGTGCATAGTAATAATTATAATGCATCACATTTAAACGGTAAACATTTGCGCCTGCATCTATTGCATATGAGTTTGACACACACTAATTCTTAACCACCAGACTGTTGTTTATAAATGCGTGAAATTTGAATCTTGCAGAGTCTTAGAGAAGTAGGGCTGGAAGAATTGTACGCTCTTCTGGTAAAGAAAGAAATGGTGCTGTGATTCCGTTCACACTACGTACCTTTGTCAAGCAGGGTTTCCAGCAATTATTTCTAACAAAACAAAAACTCGAAATCGACGAAGTTGTGACACTTGTATGGAGACACACTTGCACGGAGATGGAATGTGTTGACATTTGCACGGAATCTCAAACATTCCAGGAAATTATCAAGCATGGGTATGCAAACTACGACACCTGCATGGACGACCAAGGAGGATTGGAATGCAGAAGCATGTGAGGGGAAGTTTCACCCGGTAAAAAAGATAGATAGATAGATAATAAAAATGTTATTTGTTTTACGTCCCACTAACTACTCTTTTACGGTTTTTGGAGACGCTGAGGTGCCGGAATTTAGTCCCGCAGGAGTTCTTTTACGTGCCAGTAAATCTACCGACACGAGGCTGACGTATTTGAGCACCTTCAAATACCACCGGACTGAGCCAGTTGGGGTCAGTAGGCCAGCGCCTCAACCGTCTGAGCCACTCAGCCCGGCGATAGATAGATAGATAGATAGATATAATCGTTTAGAGTTCACAGGTACAGTCGATACCTGGTGATAACTTGCCTTCCGTGTTGAACTGATGATAATATTTTTCTGCAGTTATGATTTACAATGGACGTCAGTACATTGCGTACTATACCAAGAAATATCAACTGACTTATTAGAGGTGCGTAGAATTCAAGGAAAATTAATGTAAAGGAAGAATAACAAGAACATTTAATGTAGTTTTAGGCGAGGCAAGTCGTGCTTGCATTCCGGATGAAGTAGCGAATTAAGTGGGAAAAAAATGCAGTGAAAGAAAGACAACGTGCAAGGGAGACACAGCGTACGATTTCAAAAATGTATAAGGAAGAGGTACGCAAGCTCTTCAGTCGAGGCTATGAGAAATACGGTACGTGTGTATCAGTACCGGAGTATATGAAAATCGAGACTAAGTGCTTGTGTCACTCCGTGCAAATATCACAATCCTACTTCTGACTCAACAAGTACTGTTAAACAGAGTGAATGGCTCCGTGCAAATATCACTCCATGCAAGTGTTCCAACCCCGAAGTCGATTGGATGCCAGAAAAGACATGAATGTTACATTGTAAATGTCCAGTAGAGAGTTTCGTTTTCTTACTTGTGCTACGCAACAACAACTTTCTCGTTCAAATGAACTTTAAATCTGAATTAAGATTTGTTCTGTTTTGTTCAATTTGCACTTGATTTTATTTAATTAATGTACGGAATTGTTGTAAATTTTTGCGTGATGAAGACTAAAAATCATAATTATTCGGTTGTGTCCCCTATTTCTACGTTGTGCGTGCCATTAACTGTAGGATGCAATCAGTTTTCATTAAATTAAAGTATATTATTGTCTGAAAATTTTTGTTCATATACGTTTATGCTCATTTTTAAAGCGGAGAGCTACATAAAGTTTCACCAGAGTTTCAAAGGAGTCCGTGACGTAGAAAAGATCAAGAACCCCTGGACTAGATCATATGCATTTAGTTCGTTTGATTATAAATAGGAGTTTATATCAGAACCTTCACCTAACATACAGGCATAAGTAACAGGCAAGCAGTAAAGTCCGGTGTACGGAAAATGCAGTGGGATTTAGAAGAACAAATTATCGACAATTTCTTTAGGCCTAATTGAAAACAAAAAATACGCAAATGATTGTAAGTTTTCCTATAACAATGAGATGTAAATCAGGTTTAAGCATTTTTATTCTATTCTTGCAATTTTAAAGTAATTTACATGATTTATATAATTGTTTCCTAGCTCATTAAATTGAAGCGCATGCAAATCAATCCTCCCCTAACCTCTGTTACCATTTGTCAGCGGAACCGGGCATCACGAATGCCATGCCTAGTGATGTCAGATATTTGTAGCTCAACATCATATGATAATGATGTAACAGGAGGGTATTAGGAAAATAATGTTGGCAGTGTAGTTTCAGCTATGCTCACAGAATAATAGCCGCGCACAAACCATTCAATTCCTCCATTATTTTCAAAATAAACAAAATAGTTTACTCGATAAATTTTCTTTGAAACGCGGGGGGTTCGAGCCTGCTGAGGTGGGTGCAATTTTGAGGTTGTCAAAATGTGACAACTTAGTATTGTACTGTATGATCTCATTATGCTAGAGAATATAATTCCGACACTGTGGCGTCTGTTGAGACTGTTAGCCACTAGAATGGATATAAATGAAATGAAGGAAGAGGAGACAATAAATAGCACCAAAAAAATACTAAATCATTAAAATTTTATGGTGCAGATGTCCTATCTGAAATGAATGACCAGTGAATTATTATTCATTAAAATTTTACCGGGCGAGTAGGCCGAGCAGTTAGGGGCGCGCGGCTGTGAGCTCACATCCGGGAGATATTGAGTTCGAATCCCACTGTCGGAAACCCTGAAGATGGTTTTCCGTGGTTTCCCATTTTCACACCAGGCAAATGCTGGGGCTGTACCTTAATTAAGCCCACGGCCGCTTCCTTCAAACTCCTAGGCCTTTCCTATCCCATCGTCGCCATAAGACCTATCTGTGTCGGTGCGACGTAAAGCCACTTGAATTAAAATTTACGAAGATGTAGACTCTTTTTATACTGGACTGTGTTAATTTAATTTTATAACGTGACACTTTTTTCCTTGCTACTGTTAACATTGTATTAACACATCGAAGGCCTTAATTAAGGTACAGCCCCAGCATTTCTCTGATGTGAAAATCAGAAACCATGGAAAGCCATCTTTAGGGCTACCGATTGTGGGATTCGAAGCCACAATCTCCCGAATGCAAGCTCACCGCACGGCCAACTCAGCTAGGTAACGTACACTGACATAGACATCTTTAACATCACGAGTGTCAACATTTCCGACCATCCTTAGAATGTTGACTGACAGTCGTGATCGAACCTGCAATCTTGGGATCATGGGTCAGACATTCCACCACTGCACACTGAGGCAGCTCACTACGGCTGTGTAGAATTATAAACGCCATCCTCATCATATCTACAATGTATTGCCAACATTCTCAGTAATTCGCCGATCTATAAAACCCTAACTTACAATAAAATGACCTTCTAACCCTAATGCTTGTAATGGACAGCAAGTGATCTGTGTGGAGGGTTGGTTCCTATTCTAGGCAGGGTCGTTCTATTGCAAGAGAGCAACGCTATCTCCACACAGGTGATGAAGGACCTTGGAGGCGTGGCAAGTAAATACTTTCACTATTCGTAACTTGAACCGTAAATGGGATAGAGTAGTTGCTCCTATGTCCAGTTGCCTTTGCCCCAAAGTAACTAGCATCGATGGGAAACGGTAAATAAAAATGTAAACATTC
Organism: Anabrus simplex; assembly: GCF_040414725.1. Taxonomy (NCBI): domain Eukaryota; kingdom Metazoa; phylum Arthropoda; class Insecta; order Orthoptera; family Tettigoniidae; genus Anabrus; species Anabrus simplex. Next base: position 139,811,610 of record NC_090267.1, read on the forward strand.
TCTGGGGTGGGTTTAAAGCAATTGTTGAGGAATGTGAAAACAGGTTTGCAACTATAAAGGTGGTAAGGAATGGTAATAACCCACTATGTTATAACAGAGAACTAAAGAAACTAAGAAAGAGGTGCAGGTTGGAAAGAAATAGTCAGAAATGGCTGTGGAAGTAAGGAGAAGTTGAAGGAACTTACTAGGAAATTCAATCTAGCGAAGAAGTCAGCTAAGGATAACATGATAGCAAAACTGGAGTTTTTAGTGAAAAATGGAGAGTATGTATAGGTACTTTAAGGTAGAAACAGGTTTCAAGAACGACATTCCATGAATCATTAATGAACAAGGGGAGTGTGTATGCGAGGATCTTCAAAAGGCAGAAGTATTCAGTCAGTAGATGTAAATATTGTTGGTTACAAGGATAATGTCCAGATAGAGGAGGTGAATTATACTAAAGAAGTATTAAAATTTGGATATGATAAAAATGACGTTTACAATAAGCCACACAAGTTGAAAACAAGAAAAGCAGCTGGAATTGATAAGATATCAGGGGATATACTAAAGACTATGGGTTGGGATATAGTACCATATCTGAAGTATTTATTTGATTATTTTTTATGAATGGAGAGTTGTTATAGTAGCCGCTGTGTATAAAGAAAAGGGTGATTGACTAAAGTTGAAAATTACAGGTCAGTCAGTTTGACATGCATTGCATGTAAGATTTGGGAAAGCATTATTCCTGATTATGTTAGACATGTTTGCGAAATTAATAACTGGTTCGATATAAGGAAGTTAGAGCTTAGGAAATTTCATGACTCTTCACCTTGTAGGATTCCAGCAAGGTATTGCAGATATCCTGGATTCAGGAGGTCAAATGGACTGTATCGCGATTGACCTATCTAAGTCATTTGATAGGGTAGAACATAGGAGACTACTGGCAAAAACGTGTGCGTTCGAACTAGAAAAAGAAGTGACTGACAGTGTGGCTATATTTCTAGAAAATAGATCTCAGAGAATTAGAGTAGGCCAAGCTTTATCTGTCCCTGTAATCATTAAGAATGGAATTCCTCAAGGCAGTATTATTGGGCCTTTAATTTTTCTTATATATACAGCGTGATTCAGCCGACCCTTCCAAAGAAGCAGTTTATTTCTTGAAACCCAAAATAACCATTCCGTCCTAAAAACATCTGCCCTGCCGTTATGCTCAGACAACACAACTGGATATGATATACTCGCATTAAACACTGGAAGATATGCGAATGCTTTCTATATCATATGAACCTGAAACGCCGGCGAAACACTAAATTGATATTGTGACCGCAGTAAACCTAATACTTGCTATAAGCTAAGGTAGTGCGTCGTACGCAACCGTAGTGTAGTTGGTAACGGCGTGGCGGAGCGGGCTTGCATGTCAGGTGGGAGGTTCGAGTCCACGACGAAGATTACATTTGAATTTTTTTAATACGTGCCGCACTCAATGTCAGTTTAATACCCACTTTCATGCAAATTGTGTGTGAATGAATGTGTTTGTGGCCCTAAGAACGACCGATTAGTTAGCAGGCTGAACACATACAGACCGGAAATAATAGGAACACAACTGCCCCGACAATGTTTTATCGCAGCAAATGCTCGATGTGATGACCGCTTTGGTTTACGCACACTCGGGTCCGGTGTCTAATAGATCGTCTTGCGCGCTGAAGCATTCCACGTGTAATTGCTCGGCAGGCGTCCGTTATGAGTTGGCGGAGCCGGTCGGCTTTTTCCGGCACTTGAGTGTGTACGACATTCTTCAAATGTCCCCCACCAGAAGAAGTCTAACGGCGATAAAATCGTTGATCTGGCGGGTAAAGTAACAGGACCTCCTCGTCCTATCCATTTCCCTGGCAGTTCCTCGTTCAGATGGTTACTAATGGGCAAAATCGAATGTGGTAGAGCTCAATCCTGTTGCAACCACATCGTCAAAATATCGCGCAAGGGCACATCCTACATCAGCACTGGGAGTTCCTCACACACAGAAAGTGCAGGTAGCGTGGACCCGTCCAATAGCCCTCAAAAGAATAAGCTCCAATCAGGCGATCCTCCAAGATTCCACACCAAACATTCACTCGCCATCGTACTTGGTGGGCCGCCTGTCGCACCCAGTGAGGATTGCCCGGACTCCAATGTTGTGGCGATTGACGTTCCCATTATTGTGGAAGTGCGATTCGTCCGAGAACAACATATGCGATACGAATGCTGCATCATTGTCCAGCTTACCTAATAGCCATCGAAAGAACTCCATTCGAGCTTCGAAATCCCGCCCATGGACACTTGGTGTAGCTCAAGATGGTATGGGTGAAATATATGTTCATATAGTATTGACCAGACGGACGGCTGGTTGGTGTTCACCTGCCGTGAAATTGCCTTGTACTGATGTGTGGATTATTACGAGCTGCCTCCAGAACGGCCTCTTCTGTTTCACCCGATGTAACGGGCCTATCGCGGACTGGTGGCTGGTTTGAAATCACGCCTGTTTTCCTTAGGCATCTTTCAACACGGTGGAATGTCGCAGCAGCCAGGTGTCGCCTGTCGGGATACCGTTCCTGGTACAGAGTGTCTCGCACGCGTTTTGTCTTGCTACGCTTAAATCAAAAGCATGTCAAGGTATTTTTCTGTGGATAATATGCCGAATGATAGCAGAGATTACAGTACATTCATCTCCTAAGCAGCGGAGTATGTGCAGGGCACACGTTGAATAACAGCGCCATTCTACTGTTTGAATATGACAAACGTGGGCCTGTGTTTACATATTCAAACATCATACCGTTGCAAATGTTTTACATGTTAAAAGGACGTTGCTACATGATTCCAAAGCGTCGTTTTTTGTGAACGGATGATATAACATTTCGCTAAGGTTCAGAATCGTGTGAAAAATATGCTCACTGAACGTTATTACCATACAGTACGCCTGCAAGGGAATAGCACCCTAACCATGTGCACGTTAGTTGGGTTGCAGCAAACGATATTGGAACGGGCTGCTAAATCACACTCTTAATGATATAAGTAAAGAGCTGGAAGCAGATATGAAGCTTTTTGCGGACGATGTTATTCTGTATAGAGTAATAAATAAGTTTCATGATTGTGAGCAACTGCAAAATGACCTCGATAATGTTGTGAGACGGACAGTAGGCAATCGTATGATGAAATGAAATGGCGTATGGCTCTTAGTGCCAGGAGTGTCCGAAGACAGGTTCGGCTCGCCAGGTGCAGGTCTTTTCGATTTGACTCCCGTAGGCGACCTGCGCATCGTAATGAGGACGAAATGGTGCTGTAGACGACACACACACCCAGCCCCTGTGCCAGTGAAATTAACCAATGATGGTTAAAATTCCCGATCCTGCCGGGAATCGAACCCGGAACCCCTGTGACCACAGGCCAGCACGCTAGCCATTTAGCCATGGAGCCGGATAATTGTATGATGATAAACGGGGTTAAAAGTTAGGTTGTGAGTTTCACAAATATGAAAACTCCAGTCACTTTTAATTACTGCGTTGATGGGTTGAAATTTCCTCTTGGAGATCATTGTAAGTACTTAGGTGTTAATATAAGGCACGGTCCTTTTTGGGCTAATCACATAAATGCGATTGTAGATAAAGGGTACAGATCTCTGCACGTGATATGAAGATATTTAAGGATTGTAGTAAGGATGTAAAGGACAGGGCATATAAGTCTCTGGAAAGACCCCAACTAGAGTATCGTTCCAGTGTATGGGACCCTCACCAGGATTACTTGATTCAAGAACTAAAAAAATAAAAGAAAAGCAGCTCGATTTGTTCTGGGTGATTTCCGACAAAAGAGTATCGTTACAAAAATGTTGAAAAGTTTGGGCTGGGAAGATTTGGAAGAAACGAGACGAGCTGCTCGACTAAGTGGTATTTTCTGACCTGTTAGTGGAGAGATGGCGTGGAATAACATTAGTTGACGAATATATTTCAGTGGTGCCTTTAAAAGTAGGAAAGAACACAGTATGAAGATAAAGTTGGAATTCGAGATGAAAATTTGGTGCCAATATTCGTTTATAGGAAGGGGGGTTAGAGATAGGAATACTTACCAAGGAAAAGGCTAGGAAAACAACAGATAGGGAATCCACCACTGGACTAAATTGATTGATTGCCCAGGTGGCAGATTCCATATCTGTTGTTTTCTTAGCCTTTCCTTAATTGATTGCAAAGAAATTGAAAATTTATTGAACATCTCCCTGGGTAAGTTATTCCAATCCCTAACTCCCCTTCCTATAAACGAATATATGCCCAAATTTGTCTTCTTGAATTCCATCTTTATCTTCATATTGTGATCTTTCCTACTTTTAAAGACACCACTCAAACTTATTCATCTACTGATGTCCTCCCACGCCATCTCTCCACTGACAGCTCGGAACATACCACTTAGTCGATCAGCTCGTCTCCTTTCTCCCAAGTCTTCCCAGCCCAACCTTTGCAACATTTTTGTAACGCTACTCTTTTGTCGGAAATCGCCCAGAACAAATCGAGCTGCTTTCCTTTGGATTTTTTCCAATTGTTGAATCAGGTAATCCTGGTGAGTGTTCCATACACTGGAACCATACTCTATTTGGGGTCTTACCGGAGACTTATACGCCCTCTCCTTTACATCCTTACTACAACCCTAAATACCCTCATAACCATGTGCAGAGATCTGTACCCTTTATTTACAATCACATTTATGTGATTACCTCAATGAAGATCTTTCCTTATATTAACACCTAGGTACTTACAATGATCCCCAAAGGGAGCTTTCACCCCATCAACGCGGTAATTAAAACTGAGAGGACTTTTCCTATTTGTGAAACTCACAACCTAACTTTTAACCCCGTTTATCATCATACCATTGCCTACTGTCCATCTCACAACATTATCGAGGTCATTTTGCAGTTGCTCGCAATCTTGTAGTTTATTTATTATTCTGTACAGAATAACATCATCTGCGAAAAGCCTTATCTCTGATTCCACTTCTTTACACATATCATTGCCCATTCAGTCTCTCTTTTACCAAGTCCAATTGCACTCGTTTATACTTCCTAACGGGAAATAGAAACCGGTTTATGACCCGACTACATTTTTAAAATTTTGGCTGGACAATAGCCGCCCGTTATATAGAAGTAATTTATTTATCATTAGTAATGAAATTATGTTTATTACATTCAATTATTATTATTATTATTATTATTATTATTATTATTATTCATTACTTCAACTTCGCTGATCGGTCCACTAGGTACCACGATAAGCCTTACTTTACATTCTGGAATTTGTTCATTTTCGCTTGATCCGCATCGTTTTCATTAGCTCATTCTGTTTAGCACGACGTTCTTCGCACGAGTTACCCGTTTTTCTTCCCGAAAAGTCCCAAAAGTCTTACTGGCTGCTCTGAAAAGATTTCGGTTTTGTGCACTTCCTGCTTGTATGCCCAGTTCCTTAAGATCTTTCTTGACATGAACGTTCCATGTCATTGCCGTTTTTTTCGGTTTTGAGTAAAATATACTGAAGATACGTTTCGTCCATCGAGAGTCGATCACCCGTCGCATACGACATTATTATTATTATTATTATTATTATTATTATTATTATTATTATTATTATTATTATTATTATTATTATTATTATTATTATTATTATTACCAGCGTTTTCCCCCTGTTGCAGTGTTCACTGTTCTAATCTTGGCTCGCCATTTTTCACGGTCTTGAGCATCGTGTGGTCTTAAGCCAGAGTCTTCATATCAGCATTCATTGTGTCATGCCAGCGCTGCTTTGGACGTCCGAGTGGTCGTTGCCGATTAATTTCAAAGCTGTGGGTGTAATTGGCAACTGTTCCAGGGGCATCATGCAGGACGTGACAGTACCATTGGAGACGTTTTTCCCGTGCCTTCTCAGTGATTGGTGCAATGCCCATTTGCTGGCGGACAGTGCCATTAAGACTTTTGGGACTTTTCGGGAGGAAAAACGGGTAACTCGTGCGAAGAACGTCGTGCTAAACAGAGTGAGCTAATGAAAACGATGCGGATCAGCGATATGGTGCAGGCATGTGACACCCATTGACCAACGGAGCATACGCATTTCTATGGTGTGTAATTGGCGCTCTTTGTCAGCTGATCGACATTCAACACTATATAAAGCAGCAGGCTATACTGTTATGTGGTGTATTTTAAACTTCAGATGTTGTGGCATCCTTTCATCGCAGAGTACGCCTGTGACTTTCTTCCATCTCATCCTTGCTGCATTTATTCTACTTCGCACTTCATAACGTATCCCACCAACAGCGTGTAGGTAAGATCCTAGATACCTGAAGCTTATGGTATTCTTCAACGTCTCACTATCAACTTGAACTGAGCCGTTGCTTGAGATAGTTTCCAGGTATTCGGTATTCATTTTGTTCAGTCTAAGACCGTATTGGAGAGACGACTGTTCCAATCTTCAACTTGTCGCTGCAGTCCACTTCTAATGGCATCAGAAAATGCGACATCATCTGCATGTGAGAGTGTTCAACGGACACTCCTCGGCAGGTCCCGTCTGATAGTGTCCATGACGAGAACAAAGAGTGGGGACAATGCAGAGCCTTGGGGTACACCGACATTCACCGGAAAGCTCTCCGAGATGCTGACCGCGCAACGTACACGACTTGTGGTGTTCATGTAAAGCATCTTGATCCAATTGATAAGCATTCCTGGTATACCATGGTCACGAGGTGCATACCAGATCACATGATATGAAACACGGTCGAAAGATAAAGGAAGATAATGTGCAGCGGCTGTTGTTTCTCTCGGTGCTTTCCAAATAGCATTCTATCAGAGAAAAAGGCATCGGTTGTTCCAGAACCCTGACGAAGCCGCGCTGGTTGGTACTAATGCTGTTGATGTCACCCAATCGTCGATCAAGGATTACGTTAAAAATCTTAATTGTGGGCAACGGTAATTGGCACATTCTGCCGGGTCACCTTTTTGCTTAAAGATAGGCACTGTGACGCTTGTAGCCCAATAACTGGGAACAGAACCAGAGACAAGAATAGCATTGAAAAAGTTGGTAAGCCACTTGATCGCGGGTTTCTGTTATTCCTGCAACTTCCAGAAGTCTGCTGGAGGATCATCTGGTCCTGGTGCTTTTTGGTTCTTCATACTCCTGATGGCGTTGGTGACTTCCTCTGGTGTGATGTGTGAGATATGACCTGCTGTTGGATTACTTTCTGGAATAAGAGGATGTGGGAACTCAGTGTTGGAAATCTCCTCAAAGTGATTTTACCAACGTTTGACGATGTCCTGTTCGTCCTATAATCGCTGACCATCTTTGCCTTTTATGCACACATAGTGCTCAATATCCTGTGCTGAGTTTGTTGTAGCTTTCGTCAGCCGGAAGACAGTTTTCTCTCCTTCCTTTGAGACCTGTGTTGTGTACAGTTTATTATTATTATTATTATTATTATTATTATTATTATTATTATTATTATTATTATTATTATTATTATTATTATTCCTCCGTGGCTCAGACGGCAGTACGCCGGCCTCTCACCGCTTGGTACCGAGGTTTAAATCTCGGTCACTCCATGTGAGATTTGTGCTGGACAAAGCGGAGGCGGGACACGTTTTTCTCCGAGTAGTCTGGTTTGCCCTGCCATCTTTCATTCCAGCAACACCCTCCAAAATCATTTCATATCATCTGTCAGTCATTAATCATTGCCCAGAGGAGTGCAACAGGCTTTGGTCGCCGGCAAAATTCCTTTGCTACTTGTTTTACATCGCACCGACACAGATAGGTCTTATGGTGACGGTGGGACAGGGAAGGCCTAGGAATGGGAAGGAAGCGGCCGTGGCCTTAATGAATGTACAGCCCCAGCATTTGCCAGGTGTGAAAATGGGAAACCACGGAAAGCCATCTTCTGGGCTGCCGACAGTGGGGTTCGAACCCACTATCTGCCGGATGCGAGCTCACAGATGAGCGTTCCTAACCACGCGGCCAACTCGCCCGGTGGCAAAATTCCTATCGTCGCCGCAAGTTGGGGGCTTCATTCATCCCATCCCTGACCTGGTCATTGACTGGAAAACAGATTGTAGGTTTTCATTATTATTATTATTATTATTATTATTATTATTATTATTATTATTATTATTATTATTATTATTATTATTATTATTATTATTGTACCGGGCGGTACACCTCTACACCGTTTATTTAAAAGTTGCGCCAGTTGAAACTCCTCTTCTGGAGGAAGGTTGAACTTTATCTACTCTATTAATTCTCTACTTTCTCAGAAGATGTCACCACGTGGAAAATTTTGAGTTTTTGAACTGTGTCACTTTTGATGTGTTTTTGTTTCGCTTGAAGTAAGAAGTGTGAACTTTCTCTTCTAGAGGACACTACTGAAGATCAACAATAGCGCACCCTAGTGCGGAGTCAAAGAACTATTTTGTTGGAGAAATTTTTATTTCAAAAGTTTGTTTCTTGTTAAATTTCTTTCTGTTATTGTTTAAGTTGGCTGAATACCCCTCTTTTTCCCCTTGTTTTAGATTTATCCAATCCCGAATTTCTTTTAGTAATTTCTGACCAATCTGGTGTATCTTCCCCCAACTTGTATCTGTTGCGGGGTCCTATCCAATAAAAACATTGTGGGCGGGTGTTTTCATTCCCCTAACGCCTAGAAACTTCCGCGAGAGTATATAAACTGCTGATTTTAGGGTCTCCGGGCCACTTCTGTTCCATCTTTCAGTGTATTAAGTACATAGCAGGAGGCGGGAAGCGCCTCTTTCCTCGGCGGCGGTCAACAATAAGGTAATGGCCGATTAATAAATTCTTTCTTTTCTTGCTCAGCAGTTTAACTTTCGGGGCGGGTTCTAAGCGTTCAACCATGTAACCTTTTCCTAAAATGTAAAAACAACTGGTATCTATTCTATTTTAAAACGACATATCGGGATAGAGAGTGCTTAACCCTCTCGAGCTCCCACTCACATCGTCTTGAGGTGAACTTATTCTCTCAACCAATTCTTCCGTAATGTAATGTAAATTGCTATTACGTCACCTCTGTAGTATGGGATTAGCCCTTGCATCAGTGGCCTAAGAGCCAAAGTAGGTCTTAAAAACCAAGTGTATTAGGAGTGCAAGTTCGCCTCCTCTCAAATTGTTTTAGAGGTCATTTAATTAACCTGCTTTTCATTTAATAGACCTCAGTAGATTGGGTATTTTACCCCTGTGTTTATGTCCGTTGAGGACAACTTGAAGGTGGAGTTTGGTGTGGCCTAGGAGAGGCTTAAATTAAAGAGCGTGTGGCTCTTTTGGAAACGGAGTGTTGTATGCCTCGAGGAGGCTTTACTGTGTAATTTGGAGCAAGGGCTCCAGGGTTTGATTGGGGTCTTCTGCCCCTTTGTTAAAATTTGTATATCGGAAAGTTGGGCTAGTTGCTCAAAAATTGTGAACTCAGGGCTCGAAGCCCAAACTCTGTAATCCCTGTAATTGTACATTTCAAATTGTGTTTCGGCTACTAAGTACCTGTTCTTTGTTATTACTTAATATTGAAAAGAAAATATAACCTTGTTAACTTTTACATTAACTTTGATTCCGTAGTTTGAGACCCATTCACGCCCGCACCTTCTTACACCTCTACCTACCACCAAAACACGGTAACAATTATTATTATTATTATTATTATTATTATTATTATTATTATTATTATTATTATTATTATTAATATTATTATTATTATGTTACGCATGTCATGCAGTTACAAAACATTGACAATACGTGCATTGGAGAATACAGTACGTATGTTGACACATGCTAGTTTCTAAGTGCAAAGCAGATTCTACTCGTTTCTGTTATCACCTTTTGTGTCTTCCGGACGTCTGACAGCTGCACTTGATGCCGAAACATATGGAGATGAGGATCGATATTTTATGATCAAATATTATCGAAACCGGTCTTATGTATTTCAGTCATTCGTTGGCGAGCAGACAAAGTATTCCAGTACAGCCCGGAGTATTGCCAAATGAAATCTAATTTATGAAGAGTCCGTAACGTGTGCAGTGTCGTGCCTCCAGTTCTCAATTCTGAAATATTTCTGCTCTCGCTCGCTTCATTACCTCCTTCCTTCATCTTCCTCTAAGGCGACATAAAAATTGTCCTTGCTTGCTTTATTGTACGCTATTACTTCAGAGACACGTCTCCTTGCATTTGCGGTACTCTCTACAGCTTGTTCATTTAATCTACAGCATATTTCATTGCTCTTTCCACCTGCGACACCGCCCTCCACTTCACCCCACTCCTGCCACCAGACTTAACCTGCGCCGCCGACAATGAGTGTCTCCGATCGCACGGCGCAGAGCGTCGGGATAGTCACTTGTTTGGGGGCTCATTACCATCTCCACAGCACATTAATCACGATGAGCAGGGCGTGGGTTATTTAGACTGTATAAGGATATCTGGTATGCACTCTTCGTGAGACAGAAGGGTGATTCACGAAATAAAGTACCAAGACGACACACTGTGTCAATTTACGCGTCCCCTATACAACAAATAGTATAGACTTGGTAAATACTAATTTCAACCATCGTTTCCAATATTGCTAATCGTTTGCTTTAACAGTATACCGAGACATCCATCTCTGTTCAGAAGAAAAGGGATCATGTAGATTCACATAAATGTTAAGCAACAGCAGAGATTAGAGCCATGAAAGACATCTAAAATCCATAAAAATTCCCGTTAACCAGAGCAATAAAACTATTTCAAGCGAAAATAATGTCCGTTTTAATATACGGAATAGAACTTATGAGAAGATTTAAAAATAAGCCACCTAGAACCCCTAGAGAAAGTAAAGGCATTATTCGTCAAGAGAACACTTGGTGTATCAGAATTCACTCGATAAAGATTTTGTATACGTACTAACAAAAGAAGACTATATAATACAAGAGATCAGAAATAAAATGCTTCTACCTTCAACGACCGCCTTTCAACATACATTAAGAAGACGAGAACAAAAAAGGAATAGAATTTTAGAGCACTGACGTTATGACGAAGAAGGGAGTGGATTCCGTCTAACTACGAGTTGAGACAGGTTTGCGTGTCAATGTTTCCGTCATGCATTCTGCATCAATAAAGAGATTCCATGAACCTTGTTATTAGTGTGCCTGTGAACTGCGGTGAGAGCTGTGGAAGACGCCACTTACAATTTTGCAAAAGGAGATCGAAATCATTGTGTGACTATGTTAGACATACATAATGCACATTGTGCGTATCTCTTTATTATTACATAAATGTTAATATCATGCTCTAACTCAACACTTAGACCAACGTTCGATCAGCACAAAGTGTAGTTAATCAACATTCTCCGTTCAGCACTCTGAAATATTGTACATTTTACCAGTACACACACCAGAAGTGTGTTAAATACGATCAAAGTCATGAGCACAAACACACTCCTACAATTGCAAATACAAACTCACATAGTTAAGCAACATTTACCGCTGGTAACTCAATCAGGTCCTGCTCTGCTAAATCTAACATGGTCGACCACAGGGAGCAAAATCATTATTACTCCACTACCCGAAGAGGAGTACATTGCGCACCGTGTCTGAAACCAACCTCTTCCTCCTCCTTCATACCCCTCTGGGAAGATACCGAGGAGGAGGGAAGGAATGTTAAGAGGGATGTTCCTCTGCCTCTCCTTCCCAGCAATTTTCCTTAAAAAATATTTGTCAGGAACGTACCGTGTCGCAGCCGGTGGCCTACAAGTTTTACTTAGCTCCTTTTCATCTCTTTAATGAGTGGCTGGTTTTCACTAACACCTTTCAAAACTTCTGGCTCAGCTAATTCTGGTGATCCTCCTTTTATCCACATATCCATTGCCTCTGGCAGAATCTCTCCCATTTTCCAACTGTCCAGCCTTCACACCCGTACAATCACACTGTCCAAATGGAAGACTTTGCAAGAGCCTTCCCTGTCGCAATGTTTATGTGCGTGCTGTTTAAAAGTATTTCTTGGTTTGGAAAGCTTCTTCAGCCAATGATATCCTTCTATTTATTTCAAAAATACACAGTTTACTTATGTAACAACACTGATCAAGTAACATGATTGTTTTCCTTGTTCTATTATAGATGTTCCTAGCTTTTATATTCACAGTTGTTATCGGGATATTCTTTTCACTACATAAATTTAGCGTTTTGAGAATTATATTTAGTTTGTATCGTCTAAGTGCAGCTGCAAGCACTCCCAAAATAATAATTATATATTTTACTTGTCCGCCTCTATGGTGTAGTGGTTAGTGTGATTAGCCCGGGTTCGATGGCTCTGCCATGAAATTTGAAAAGTGGTACGAGGGATGGAACAGGGTCCACTCAGCCTCGGGAGGTCAACTGAGTAGAGGTGGGTTCAATTTCCTGGTTGTGGATGTGGTTTTCCGTGGTTTCCCACATCTCCTCCAGGCAAATGCCGGGATGGTACCTAACTCAAGGCCACGGCCGCTTCCTTCCCTCTTCCTTGTCTATCCATTCCATTCTTCCCATCCCCCGCAAGGCCCCTGTTCAGCATAGCAGGTGAGGCCGCCTGGGCGAGATAGTGGTCACTCTCCCCAACTGTATTCCCAGACCGAGAGTCTGAAGCTCCAGGACATTGGCCTTGAGGCGGTAGAGGTGGGATCTCTCGTCGAGTCCGAGGGAAAAGCCAACCCTGGAGGGTAAACAGATTAAGAAAGAAAGAATATATTTTACTTAATAGTAATAATTATTATATTATATTATATTATATTATATTATATTATATTATATTATATTATATTATATTATATTATATTATATTATATTATATTATATTATATTATCTTCTTTTTCTACCGCTTTTTCCCACACCTGTCGGGTCGCGGGTGCGAACTGCGTCGCACATGTGGATTTGGCCCTGTTTTACGGCCGGATGCCCTTCCTGACGCCAACCCTGTATGGAGGGATGTAATCGCTATTGCGTGTTTCTGTGGTGGTTGGTAGTGTAGTATGTTGTCTGAATATGATGAGGAGAGTGTTGGGACGAACACATACACCCAGTCCCCGATCCAGAAGAATTAATCACAACCGATTAAAATCCCCGACCCGGCCGGGAATCGAACCCGGGACCCTCAGAACCGAAGGCCAGTACGCTGACCATTCAGCCAACGAGTCGGATATATTATATTATATTATATTATATTATATTATATTATATTATATTATATTATATTATATTATATTATATTATATTATATTATATTATATTATATTATATTATATTATATTATATTATATTATAGCAGTAGTAGTATGGCCTCAGTGACCATGTACAGACATTTTGATATGGCGCCGTCTATGCTGCCTGCGTGTGAGTTCCGACGTTCCATTTTACTCTATCAGAAGGCCGAAAAATGGATCACAGTTGGCTGATCCATGACTGAAACTTTTGCCACATTAAAACCAAATATGGCAATTTAGCATCCAGATAACTTACGACATGGAGTGTCAAACTGACTTTATTCGGCCTTCAAAAGGCCGACTACTTCTGCTGAACTTAAACCCGTGATCTTATGATCCGGAGCCGAGCACACAACCACAGATCCACGATAGTGATTATCGCCGCCGATAATGATAACATCGTACATTCTGTTATTCCTGTAACACAGTTATTTTAAAGAGAGGAAGGTGGGATTAGAGTGGTGGTCCCACCGGCATGGCCAATGTTCGATTCCCTGTCGATACCACGTTGGAATCTCCATCTGGAAATCACGTAGTTTAAGGAAGGTCATCCGTCTGTATCCCCCTTCGGTATTTCTTGGAAGGAACTGGTGAGTTAGCTGGGACCCTCCCAGCCGGAGGGCATAGTAAGCGTGTCTCCCCGCTACTGTTCTATTTCCCCGGGTGCACCATTATCAGTAAATAGCAGGCTTTAATAAACCGTGGTAAAATTCTTAAGGTGGTTGCACCATTGCTAATCCTTGGTTTCGAAACCGCGGTTTCTTGAAGCTCGTTTTTCTCGCTATTATTCCCCTCGGAAGTAATTTTAAGCGATGTTCCGAAGGCAGTGACATTTTAGACATACATGGGTCTCTAATTTATCCAGTTCCCACTTGTTTGCGTTTTGTCTGTATTTGTCGTATTTTTATTTCTAGGACGAGTATTACTTATTCTCTACACTTGTACAAAAAACTTTTATACTCACTTTTCTCCTTGTAAGCCTCACTGTAGCCATTTTAATTATATATTCTGTTACAGCCCTATATTAGTACGAACGTCCGACTCGTTAGCTGAATGGTCAGGGTACTGGCCTTCGGTTCAGAGGGTCCCGGTTCGATTCCCGGCCGGGTCGGGGATTTTAACCTTCATCGGTTAATTCCAGTGGCTCGGGGGCTAGGTGTTTGTGCTGTCCTCAACATCCCTGCAACTCACACACCACACATAACACTATCCTCGACCACAATAACACGCAGTTCCCTACACATGACAGATGCCGCCCACCCTCATCGGAGAGTCTGCCTTACAAGGGCTGCACTCGGCTAGAAATAGCCACACGAAATTATTATTATTAGTACGAATTAATTTTGTTTCATTAGGTTAGTTTAGGTTAGATTATCAGCATCAGCTGATATGGGAAAGGAAGGGGGAGAGAGAGAGAACGCCAAATTGTAATGCATTCGAAACTGAAATGCTCACTGACTCGGCGAAACAGGATTATTTCTGTGAGTTTGGTACTCGACTTACTTACCTATTAACTGTAACAAGGACGCCACACTCTCTTTCTCTCTGTTCGTCTTCCTCAGAATATTGTAGATATACGATATGTGGTGCCAAATCCATTTTAACAATAACATCACGGCACTTTGGATGCACACAATGTGAGATTATATCGCTCATTCACAATCGGTAAACTTTGAAATCGGATCATGGCACTTTTGATGCACGTAATGTAGCCTACAACTTACTCGTGAGGTAATGTAGCCTACGCAGGCCTTAAAGCTCGGTTAGCTCCTCAACCGCACACTCACGACCGATTAACTTTTAAGCGCGGTAAAACGTCACAAATTTCCAAACCGCGCTTGATACAACAGAAATTCAACTTAACCATGGTAAGATATCCATTAGTCTTGTTTCTCGTGGATCTTCTGGAAGGTGTAACCAGAATGTTTTCATTCCGGTCGCCAAACGAAAATTACGCAACCTCATCACCAGATATATACAGTAAAATAGACTAGCCGCGAGCCGACAGTCAGTGTAAGGGAGTTGAACATCAGTAGTGCCAGCTTTCGTATGAGTCATCAGTGACAGCATATCGTTGTGTTGGAGTTTTGTTGGAGTACGGAGTGGAGTGCTGTGTGTGTGCTAACGTGTAGTCGGTGCGTAAAAGAGTTGTTGTGGGTAGTGTTGGAGCAGTGTTAAAAAAATGTCCTTGTTGTGAGGAGAATTGTAGTACTGATTAAGAATGTTGAGTCGTTACTGTTATGTGACCGCAGTTTCCTTGCCAGTGTTAGCGCGGCTCCATGGCTAAATGTTTAGTATTCTAGCCTTTGGCCCAGGGGGTCCTGGGTTCAATTCGTAGCAAAGTTTGGGATTTTAACCTTCACTGGTTCATTCCATCTCCATCATCCGAGGTAGGTCCCCTTCCTCAGAGACCGCGCAGGTCGCCCACAAGGCGTCAACTCGAAAGACCTGCACTAGGCCTCTTCTGAGGCTACATGCCATTGTTACAGTTATTAGTGTTGGGTAGTTCACTGTGTGGAGCACCACGCGAAATGACTCTACGTTAATTGATTTGACTGTCTTAATTGTGTGAGTTATCGGATTCATCTGGAGTCGAGCGAAGGAACAGTTGCCTTTCGTCGTGATTGCTAACAGACTGAGTGTTCGAACTAGTCTGCATGCAGCTATTGTATGAAGACTATACGTGCAGAGTCAAGTGAAAGTGAAGTCTGTCAGTCAGGATTACCGCTCGTCCAAGGTAATACCAGCCAGCTGGACTACGTGCCTACCACTAATGAAGGGCATTCTCAATTATAATTTCGCGTGTGCATGTGTGTGCACTGATTGGGTCATCCTATATTAAAGTGATAAACCAGGCCGTGTTTTATTCGTAACATCGGGTTGGAGTCAGGAAGGGCATCCGGCCGTAAAACAAGGCCACATCCACATTGTGTGCCTCAGTTCACACCCGCGACCCCACAATGTGGGGAACAAGCGGCAGAATAATAATAATAAGAATAATAAGAAGAAAATGTTAGTCCAAGTAGGTGTGGCGTCACAATAAAATACAGCCAAGATGAAATAAACTGTAAAATAAATAAGAGATACGAATGACAAGGGCCGTAAGAACCTAACGCTACACTCAAACAAAGTTGACTTTCATATTTTAAGATGATTACAACTCAAATTGTGGATATATGTGCAACAAGATCTCAACAACATCCTCTAAACCAGCGGTATTCAAATTGTGATACGCGTTCCATTAGGGGTGCGCAAATGTATCGTAGCTTCCAAGTTTTTTCATTGAGCATTTCCAGTGATCATTCAGAAAAGAGTTGAGCCTGTTATTTTTCAATAAAACCATAAAACCTTGTTTTGGTTTAGTGCACCCGCCCCCCCACAGAGTTCTATTTCCGAACTATGCAGCCAAAAATATTTGTCAGTTTGCACCTCCCATTGCCTAGGTTTGTAAAAATGCTTACTTATGCTCCCTTACTCTTTTATTAATTTTTTATTTCGAAATCCACTTCATTTTCTCAGTAGCAGTGTGTAGAGTACAATAGTAGTTGTTGCATTAATACTACTCGTATGCAGTATCGTTGCTAGGTAATGAAAACCTCGGTTTGCTCGAGAGGGAAACAGAAAACTCCAATGATCGTATAACTGGCCTAACATTTAGCAATGCAAATGCCAGGAACAGTTCTCCGGCCTTTGCTCTGTTTTGGACTTCTTCTCTAAACTTTACTCCGAAGAAGGTTTTCTTCGCCCAGCGACGGTTATATAGAATATATTATTATTATTATTATTATTATTATTATTATTATTTAATAGTATTAGTAGTATTTATTCACTCATTATGTTGTTTACATATTTACAGGACTCTGTTACTTATATATATAAAACTCTTTTAATAACATTATTACTTGAGAAAAATTAATCTTGTAACTAAACCACACATATTACAGAAGTAGTATTATTATTAACATATTAATACTTAAAATAAATTGTACTTGTAACTATCTCTTGCACACATTAAATAAAATATTATTATTATTATTATTATTATTATTATTATACATAACAAAATCACACCAACCTCAACAGAGTCGAGTAGATAATCAGTAAAATACCACGTAAGGTGAAACCTTGTGTGTGGTAAATTAGAATATTAATTACACAGAGAGAATTATATTTTTAAATGATGCCTGAAGTACAAGTATGGGTATGAGTGGATGATGGATATGATCAACAACACATGGTGTAGCATCGAATAGAAACGGAATATGGTGACGTGATATTCTCATTTAGTTAGTTCTTCAATAACAGTTTTATTATCCCTGACAAAGGATTTAAGACACTTCAGACTCATTTTCTGACCTAATAAAGTAGTTTGTAAAGAACCGGGAAGGACATTAAAGAATTCTGGAATGAAGTACAAGAAATTGCACTTTGTTATGCTAAGTTTGGGTTTGTAAAACATACAACGGTGGTACATCTTACTGCGTGTTGAATATTCATGTTTAATGTTCTCAATAACATTTTTGTTTTTGTTAATATATTTGTATATTTCAAGGGCATAGAGCTGTTTTACATTAAATATATTTGCTTCAGGATATAATTGACTACTTAGGTATAATCTTCCTTTCTGGTACATTATCCGTAATATAAAGTTTCGAACAACCCGTATTTTATTTATTACATTTTTGTAGGTGGGGTGGTCTAGCTGTATAGCTGCTTATCTGTCATCCCGGCAACCATCGTTTGACTCCTGGTGTTGCTAAAAATATCGTGGTGTCAGGAAGGCATGTGACGCTAAATAAATCATAATATTATTGGCTTTAAGTCCCACTAACAACTTTTTCGGTTTTCGGAGACGCCGAGGTGCCGGAATTTTGTCCCGCAAGGGTTCTCTTACGTGCCAGTAAATCTAACGACACGAGGATGGCGTACTTCAGCACCTTCAAATACCACCGGACTGAACCAGGATCGAACCTGCCAACTTGGGGTCAAAAGGCCAGTGCCTCAAGCGTCGGGGCCAGTCGGCGCGGCGACCCTAAATCACCGGCCACATTTATTTCATGCCTCAGTGCGTGCAACGACCCTGCGCAAGCGAGATAAGCTGCGGATGATAATGATGGTGATGATTATTATAGTAAATATTATTTGGAATCCAGCAACGATCATTTGTTACTCCTGCCATAATGGCAATATACTCGTACTTCGGCGGTACGAAGGTAAACGAATTGGATTTCTGGGGAACGCCAACCAAAATTTTGAATACCGCTGCTTTAAACCCTTTCAACTGAGGAATATTTTAATTACTTTCAACCCACTTTTCTTTCAGTACACTACCCCTAACGTAACATCCTACAAACGGTCTTCAACTGCCAAGACGGTTGCTGCTCAGCCACATGACCTGCAGATAGTGTCATGTGACTAGCGCCCAGTCTGGTGCCTCTCGTATCCAGCAGCTCCTCACTTGATATTACAAGGCTAAGCGTGCGCTCAGTCGTCAATTAATAGGCTATCGCTGGATTGTCCAGGAATCGAACCCGGGCCCCCGTGGAAGAAGCAGACTTGTTAACACTGAGACAACATAACTTCTACTGAAATACCTAAATCCACGCCATTACCCGCATAGAATTCGAGTGATATATTTACAATAAGAATAATGGTATTGCTTTATACCTTCCACTAACTACTTTTGACGGTATTCGGAGACGCAGTGCCGGAATTTTATCCTTCATGAGTTATTTTACGTGACAGTAGATCTACCGACACGAGGCTGACGTACTTGAGCACCTTCGAATACCACCGGACTGAGCCAGGATCGAACCTGCTAAGTTGGGGTCAGAAGGCCAGCACCTCAACCGTCTGAGCCACTCAGCCCGGCAATATATTTACAAACAAGCAAGCAAAAGTAAATCTAAAGATGGAACTGACCAACCTGCAGCACGTCAACGAGAAGCAGGAAATATTACTAGAAAATTGTAAGTGCAGGGAGAGAAACATAATTCTAGACAGATAGATAGATATTCGCAGAAGGTCCCCGTTTGGGTAAAGACAATCAGTGACAGGACTAAGAAAAAAATGAAGAGTTTTAACATACGTAGTGTTGAAATGTTCATTCATTATTTAAACATCCTTTTCACCTCATATTATTGAATTTGAATTGATAAACTACTTTAAAATTGTTGTAACTATGTAAATCTTTTGAATACGATCTGGGTTTGTATGACATTTCTCGTCCAAAACCTCCTCAGAAATAGACTTCATAAAAGTTGGTAAGTTATCATGCATCATCCAGAAACAGAATATTTTTGCAATATTCTATAGAATTATACCGGAATGTTCATACCAAGTGCCTAACGTAACGGCCAGGAGGGCCTGAAAGACAGGCGGGCCCGGGTCTTCAAAGGGCCCCGCAGATTCCTTGCAAAAGCATAAAAAATAATATATATATAGCTTAATATCACTCAGCACAGAAATGGTCAGAATATCAAATCACGATGAAATAGTTTGTTCTTACGTTTGTACGTAGAGGAATTGACATTCGAGTGCATCTAGCAGCAGTTATCGTAACTGTGTTGAGTGTAACACAGGACAGCTGCAAACAAATGCCATACCTCGCAACACCGCGACATGCTCCTGCACCACATTATTCAAAAATAATTACAGCAATGGAAGCTGATATTGAAATATTATATTTTAGCTAGAAAATGATGCCTTCTTGATGTGTGATGTACCTGAGTCGTATTAAGCCCAGCATTTGCTTCATTTAACATTTTCTCACATTTAATCGACAACAAAATCAAATCAAATCAAATCAAATCAAATCAAATCAAATCAAATCAAATCAAATCAAATCAAATCAAATCAAATCAAATCAAATCAAATCAAATCAAATCAAATCAAATCGAATCGAATCGAATCGAATCGAATCAAATCAAAATCAAAATCAAAATCAAATCAAAATCAAGTCTCTAATGAAATCTCTAATCAAATCTCAAATCAAATCAGAAGTCAAATCAAATTAAAAGGCAAATCAAAAATCAAATCAAATCAAATGATCTCAAATCAAATCAAATCAAATCAAATCAAATCAAATCAAATCAAATCAAATCAAATCAAATCAAATCAAATCAAATCAAATCAAATCAAATCAAATCAAATCAATCAATCAATCAATCAATGATAAGCATTTTGGGCTGTTGTCCACGTGGCAGATTTCCTGTAAACTTTTACTTTATATTTGCATTTATTTATATTTGCTTACCGAGCTTTTTTCTGAAATATTTTCAACGAGCTTGGAAATTTATCGAACATTACTCTTGATAATGTTTTCCAATCCCTTATTCCTCCTCCTATAAATGAATATTTGCCCCAATCTGTCATCTTGAATTCTAATTTTACCTTCATATTATGATATTTCCTACTTTTTAAAGCTCTACTCAAGCTTATTATTCTACTTATGTCATTCCACGCCAACTCACCACTGACAGCTCGAAACATACCACATAGTTGAGCATCTCGTCTCCTTACTCCCAAGTCTTCCCTGCCCAAAATTTTCAAAATTTTAGTAACACTAATCCATTGTCGGAAATAATCCAGAATAAATCGTGCTGCTTTCGTTTGTATTTTTTCCAGTTCTTGCATCAAGTCGTCCTGGTGACGGTCCAACACACTTGAGCCATACGCTAACTACGGTCTTACCGGAGACTTATACGCCTTCTCCTTTACATCCTTACTACAACCCGTAAATACTCTCATAACCATGTAAAGAGATCTGTAACATTTCTTAACTACTTCGTCGATATGATTACCCCAATGAAGATCATTCCTTATATTATCACCCATGAGGTACTATCACCCCATCAGTGTAATAATTAAAACTGAGAGGTCTTCTCCTCTTGATGATCTTCATTGGGGTAATCATATAGACATTTCACCCCACTTACTATAATACCATTTTCTATTGTCCATCTCACTACATTGTTTATATACCCCTGCAGTTTCTCACAATCCTGCAACTCATTTACTGCTCTATACTGTGTAACACCATCTGCAGATATCCTAATCTGTGATTCCAGATCTTTACTTTAATCATTTTTATATATCATAGAAATGTATCCATTGATTCAACCATTCATTTGTCTAGTCCAATTGCCCTCATTTTTGTCAGTAATCTCCCATGATCTACCCTATCAAAATCCTTGGCTAGGTCAATAGCGATACAGTCCATTTCACCTCCTGTATCTAAAATATCTGCTATATCTTGCTGGAATCTTACAAGGTGAAATCAGTTGAATAACGTTTCCTAAACCCTTGTACACTGGGGTTGCTATTGCAACTCTCCAGTCATTTGGTTTAGCTCCTTCATGATAACAGTAATCCTATTTCAGACATGGCACTATATCCCCAACCATAGCCTTTAATATATCCCCAGAAATCTTATCAACCCCAGCTGCCTTTCTAGCTTTCAACTTTTGTATCTTTACAAACGTGTTTATTATCATACGTAAATTTTAGTATTTCGCCATTATTAGTTGCCTCCTCTATCAGGATATTATCTTTATATCGAACTACCTTTACACATTTTTGACTTAGTACTTCTGCCTTCTGTAAGTCCTCGCATATACACTTCCCTTTTTCAATAATTATCCCAGGAATGTCCTTCCTAGAAACTGTTTCTGCCTTAAAGTATATATACATGACCTTCAATTGCTCCGTAAAATTCACGGCAAACAACCATCATGTTATCCTTAGCTAATGTTTTCGCTAAATTCAATTCCTAGTGAGCTCCTTCAATCTCTCCTTGCTACCGCAACCATTCCTAACTCTGTATCTTTCTGCACTTCCTTCTTAATCTCTTTATTTTCCTATTATAATATAATGGATCCTTACTATTCTTTACCACGTTGAAAGGCACATATCTGTTTTTACACTCCTCAGCAATTGCTTTAAACCCATTCCATATACTGCTTATATTTTTATTTACCATTTTCCATTGATCATCATTGCTTTTTTTTAAATATCCCCATTCCCCTCTAATCAGCCATATTACCATTGCCTAGTAGTCCTACGTTTACAACATTTCTTTCTAACACATTTATTTTTAACTCTGATAAAGACAGTTTCATGATCACTTATAATTTCTATTACTTAAGTTTCCCTATAGAGCTAATCTTGTTTTTATCAGCACCACGTCTAGAATATTTTTTCCTCTAGTTGGCTCCAGCAATTTCTGATTCAGCTGTCCTTCCCACAATAAATTATTCACCATTTGTTGGTCATGCTTTCTGTCATTCGCATTCCCTTCCCAGTTGATATTTAGCAAGTTCAGATCACCCGCTACAATAACATTTCTCTCTGTATCGTTCCCCACAATAATTCTGCATCAGCGTCAGTGCCAGCTTTACCAGGCCAGTGAACTCCAAAAGCATCAAGTTGCCTATTGTCTTTAGAGATGAGTTTTACACCTAGAATTTCATGTTCCTCATCCTTAACTTCTTCGTAGATTACAAATTCTTCCTTCACCAGTATAAAAACTCCCCTCCTATCGTTCTTATCCTGTCTCTACGATGAACACTCCAGTTCGGTAAGAAAATTCCGCATCCATAATATCACTTCTCAGCCATGATTCAATTCCTGTAACAATATCTAGTAAATATATATCTACCAAATACTAGTCCTTTCTTTACAATACTTCTACAGTTTAAGATGACATCCTTACTCGACTTCAGGTTTTCTATATCGTCATCACCGCTCCCTAGTCCACCCCGTTTCCCTCAATTCACCTCCTAGTACAATGACGTGATGTAGTAACCAATCAGACAACTCCGTCTCCATCTAGCTCTCTTTGCGCTAAGGTAATAACATTGTATACTTACACCATGGGTAATTATAGCCTGATCATTTGTGCGGTTTTATATTTTTCAAACTATACTTGAACAGTTTTTGATTTAACTTTGTTCATATTATATTTCTGGGTTGTAATCGAATAAATTATTATAATTGTGATTTCA
The DNA here is from genome assembly GCF_040414725.1 of Anabrus simplex. Taxonomy (NCBI): domain Eukaryota; kingdom Metazoa; phylum Arthropoda; class Insecta; order Orthoptera; family Tettigoniidae; genus Anabrus; species Anabrus simplex. The sequence continues at coordinate 139,834,845 of NC_090267.1, forward strand.
GTATCGGTTACAGAGCATAGTTCTGTAGTTACTGAAAAATGAAACCAATTTTAAGCATGAATGTCTAAGTGATGTAAGGTTGCGTCGGCAGTGCAGCACCACAGAGACAGTCAAATAAAGTATTTTTAATACTCCTACAATAATGAATAAACCCTTTGTCAATATCATTTGGCAATATATTGTGTTAGTTCTAATTGCTACGTGTATTAGTTATTTATAGGTTTTACATTTCATTTGAGGGGGGTGGGGGTCCAAAACTTTATTTTGGCAGGTGAGCCCGTACCACATTCGTTACGCCCCTGGTTCATACATATGTTACTATTCATTCCCAAATTACTTAGCACACAAAGAAACAAAGCGAAATGAAGGATTTCACAAGGTAAGTGCCAATAGTCATAATGTATCAACTCGTTATGCTCTACCAGTGACTCCTAATTCGTGTCGTACTCAATAACTTTCGTTCCCAACACAACACTGTACACAGTTCGTATCAAAAGTAATTACGACACATCTCAACTTCAATTAACTTGTGACCCCTCACAGCAGAAATAAGATGACAGTTTTTCTTATTTTTTAGTTCTAAACTTTTGTATACATTATTAAAATTTATATCCAATCATTTGAATTTTAAATATCTTACCGTATAACTTTTAAATTTAATCTTTCTCTTCCTTTCTCTAGATGCACATTCTAGAAAGATCTGTGCGTGCCTAATCCAGGGACGATAAGGCGGTCTCAGAGAGCTCCTTTATCGCTTCTCAAGGTGAAGAAGAAGTTAAAAGAAACTCGTAGAAGTAATATTTCTACCTTCGGTCGAGCCTTCCTCATTGAAAGTTTACACAAAGTTTGTATCCGACTCCTTCTTTTGGTTATTGTATTCCACTGATCTAACTTACGAGCTCGAATCAAGAACAGGATAGTTCTACCAGTGAAATATGATACTGTCTGTTTCGTAATTTATAGTATAGTATAAGAAATACTTCTGCTTCAAAATTCTATGAATCAGAGTGAGAGTAACAAAATTGACTTCCATACTATGCACAATTGGCAACGAATTATATTTGCAGAATGAATACAACATGGCTTAGCCGTCGCTAAGGTTTCTGTCCGGAATTCAAATTTTTAATAAAACCTTAACTTAGTCTAGCGAGCATAGAATACATTTCTTTTTTTTTTCTTGCTAGGGGCTTTATGTCGCACCGACACAGATACGTCTTATGGCGACGATGGGATAGGAAAGGCCTAGGAGTTGGAAGGAAGCGGCCGTGGCCTTAATTAAAGTACAGCCCCAGCATTTGCCTGGTGTGAAAATGGGAAACCACGGAAAACCATATTCAGGGCTGCCGATAGTGGGATTCGAACCTATTATTTCCCGGATGCAAGCTCACAGCCGCGTGCCTCTACGCTCACGGCCAACTCGCCCGGTTACATTTCTTTTGACAAGACTTTAACATACCTGAAAGTTAAAGATTTATATTTTTGTATTATTTTTTAAAAATATTTCGTTTCTTTCCCATAAATATTACAGTGTTTTCACAAATTTGTAGTAGCCCGATATATTGTTCAACAAACTGAAAAAATGAAGGTTATATTATTTTCATCTTAACAACAAGAGAAAAATGGATAAAATTTTGTGATATGCTAGACTGAAATTTAACTCATAAGGGACAAATAAATTTTAGTTGCGATGTATTTTACGTCATTGCTTTAGATTATTTTCGGATAATGATAATAATAATAATAATATTATTATTATTATTATTATTAATAATAATAATAATAATAATAATAATAATAATAATAATAATAATAATAATAAAAATCCGCCTCTTCGGCTGAATGATCACCGTCGGAATCTTCTGCTCATAGGGACTGAAGCTCGATTCCCGGTTCAATTTGGGAATTTTAGCCGCTGCTGGTTAATTCCCTTGACTCGGCTCTAGGCATCAGTGTTCGTACCCGTCTTCATATACACACAGCACAAACTCACACGACACAACCAACTACCAGAAAACAGCCAATACATCAGTCCTAGTTGGCGTCCGGAGAGAGGGACATCTTTCAGTAAAACAAACTCAAGCAATCTGTACGATACAGATTGCTATCGTGACCCTATCAGGAAGACAAAATAATAATAATAATAATAATAATAATAATAATAATAATAATAATAATAATAATAATAATAATAATAATCAATAGCACATTCTAGCTAACGTGTCCGTATTTCGCTACGGTTTTCTAGTTTAATTACTGCACACGTTGTAACATTTTATTACATTGCATGTCTCTTAGCGTTACCTGAGAAACACAAAGGCGAGGTTCCCATACGTTGTTACTGATGTAACGTCTGGGTTGGGGAGTTTTGAATATAATGGCAGGCATCCTCTCCTACTGCCAGTAACAATCGAGTTACGAGTTTTTATTATTGTGCCAGGTCCCCTCACCTACCGCCATTCACAATAGAGTTGGGGAGTTTACACTATTATGCCAGGCCCCCTTGCCAACTGCCAGTCACAATCGATGTGAGGAGTTTTCCTCTTTCTAGTCATTCAAGTTGTGGATTTTCCATTATAATGGCAAGTCCCCTGGCCTACTGCCAGCCAAAATTGAGATGGGGTGTTTTTATTACAATGAGAGTCCCCCTTTCCTACTTCCAGTCGCATTCCATTTGGAGAGTTTTCACTATAATGGCAGGCCTCTTTCCTACTGCTGGTCAAAATCGAGTTGTGTTGTTTTCATTATATTGGCAGGCCCTCTTGCTTAATACCAGTCACAATCGGCTTGGGGATTTCCGGTGAAAACGGTAGGCCTCCATGCCTATAGACAGTCACAATCGAGATGGGGAGTTTTCATTGTATCGGCAGGCCTCCTAGCCTACTGCCAGTCACAATCGAGTTGGGGTGCTTTCATTATTATGGTAGGGCCCCTTGCGTACTGCCAGTCATGGTCGTATTGGTGTGTCTTCATTATAATGAGAGGCACTCTTTCCTAATGCCAGTCACAGACGATTTGGTGAGTTCTCATTATAACGGCAGTTCATCTTTCCCTCTGCCAGTCACAGTCGAGTTGAAAAGTTTTCATTGTAATGAGAGGTACTCTTTACTACTGCCAGTCACTATTGGGAACTTTTTTATTATAATGGTAGGGCCACTTTCCTACTGCCAGTCACAGTCGATTTGGGTGTTTTTTATTACAAATGAAAAGCCCCTTTCCTACTGCTTATCCCAGTCAAGTTAAGGAGTTTCCATTGTTATGTCAGGCCCAAATTTCCTACTGCCAGTCACAGTCAAGTTGGATATTTTTCATTACTATGGCAGGCCCCTTTTCCTACTGCCAGTCACAGTTGAGTTGGGGATTTTCACATAATATCAGTGGCAATTGGTTTGGGGATTTTTAATTATAATGACAGAGCCTCTTGCCTATTGCCAATTACAGTCGAGTTGTGAAGTTCTCGTTCACAGTCACAGCTTAAGAATACTAATAAATGGACATCGACGTGAATAGATCGACATGTAAAAGTTTAAATATTTAAAAAGACATGAATTAACGAAGCATTTTCAGGCATCCTACAAACTTTAATCTTGATACCAGAAAAGTGACGCCCTCAGGTTCTCTACAAAAGTCGAAAATTCTCCGGGGGAGCGTAAGCAGTTTTTCACCCAGTCAGATCTTTTTTCTCCAAAGCGAGACCTGTAGTTTTCGTGGGCTCATAAGGTGGAGCCAGTTAACGGTCATGAGTTCGGTTCTCCTTCAGGAAATTATTAACACTTCCCCTCCTGCAGAGGCAAATGGACCTTGGGTTCTCTCCTGCACCGTAAACGACTACCAGGTGAATTCCTGAGGGCAAATGCGGTGAGACATAGGATAATCAATCTCTCCCACTAAGTATCGGGATTGTCAATAATGGAAGTCTTTACTATCCACAGTTGCACAGGTCATCCCGGGGTGTTCAGAGATGGGTATTGCGTTGCACTTTCCTGAACAACTTATGAATATATTATAATATGTGCCTATATTTTGCATTCAGATAGATTATCAGGAGTATCTCTTGAAATATTTATTTATTCTCATATATCTCGTATTGCTATTTGTTTTACGTCGCACCGACACAGATAGGTCTTATGGCGACGATGGGATAGGAAAGGCCTAGGAATGGAAAGGAAGCGGCCGTGGCCTTGATTAAGGTACAGCCCCAGCATTTGCCTGGTGTGAAAATGGGAAACCACGGAAAACCATCTTCAGGGCTGCCGACAGTGGGGTTCGAACCCACTATCTCCCGGATGCAAGTTCACATCTGCGCGCTCCTAACCGCACGGCCAGCTCGCCCGGTATTCTCATATATCTATATCTGTCAGACAGTGATAAAATATGATGTATGTGTAGGCCTATATTATATTCTAGACGACCTACGGTGCACTAGGAAGGTATTTTGAATACACTTGTGGGAAGATGTAAATGATTGTATTTATATCTTTCTCTACTGTCGTCGCCATAAGACCTATCTTTATCAGTGCGACGTAAAGCAACCAGCAAAAGACAAAAAAAAATCTCTACTTCTGGATGTTGAAGATATTAACCTTATTTTAATATCAGTTATACAGGGTGGCCCACTTAAACGTTTCACCGCAGATATATCTGGAACAACAAGAGATATTGAAAAATGACTTTCACAGGCATGAAGGCAGGGAAGGGGCTTATGAAAGTAAATACTATGAGCCAGTCAAAAACGTAGGAAAATAGTATTTTTCAACATCAACTTACGTTTTTTTAATGGACATCCTGTATTATTTCGTAAGCAGTCGTTATTATGGAAAATCACATAAGTAATGGCATTTGTTTCATCGCAATAGGTCAATTACATCACGAGATATCGCAACGTGAAGTTGACGCTTGAGATAAACGAAACGCGCAGCAGTTGCCCTATCCCGAGATTCTAGCACGAATCTCACGGTGCTCTTTCTCGCGATATGATTGCCGTACTACAATACGTCAGGCGCTATACTTAATGCTATTTGCACTGCTATCAAGAGGGATGAAAATAAGAGAATTTCGTTACAGTAACTTTGCTGTACGAATTATGTACATTCTGAAGTAGTACAGTACAGAGTACTGCAGTGTACTGTGTAGGTAAATAAAACACGCAAGGGAGGAACCGTTATTTACATATCCTTTTGCTGTGGCAGGAAACCCTTCTCTTATTTTCATCCCTCTTGATAACAGTGCAAATAGCATTAAGTACAGTGCCTGTCGCATCGTAGTACGGCAATCATATCGTGAGTAAGAGGACCGTGAGTTTCGCGCTTGACTCTCGGGATGTGCAACTGCTACGCGTTTCGTTTATCTCAAGCGTCAACTTCACGTTGCAATATCTCGGGATGTAATTGACCTATTGTGATGAAACAAACGCCATTACTTATGTGAATTTTCATGTTAACGATTGCGAACGAAATAATACAGGGTTTCCATTTGAAAAAACGTAAGATGATGTTGAAAACACTATTTTCCTTCATTTTCCACTGACTCATAGTATTTACTTTAATTATCCCCTTCCCTGCCTTCTTGCCTGTGAAAGTCATTTTTCAATATCTTTTGTTGTTCCAGATATATCTGCGGTGGAAGGTTTAAGTGGACCACCCTGTATATTGTTCAACTAGATTCCTTCCTATATGAAGTTCAATAAAGAGACAGTGAATTCTCATATTTATTATAATAAAAAAAAAGCAAGTAAAGCCCTTTGCATGAAAAATAGAACAGACTGTAGGGAGAAACATTCTTGGCAATTTCATTAACTAAGCACCGAAAATGCGTAAGTTATTATGGGTTTTCTAGTGCATTAATTGGTGAGAATTCCTGTCAGGCGTTTTTCAGTTCCAATTAACGTAATTTACATTCATTTGATGCTTTCATGTCATTTTGCTCTACTTCAGCTCTTTAAACTTAAACGCAAGCAACTTGCATCCTCGTAAGTACAGCTGTTCCACTTTCTTCAGAACCTGTCCTCGCTGACTGAAATGCTTATAATACGTCATGTTTTGTCGCAATTATGTGATGTTACGCCACTCGGCACGATCTCTTCGATCCTCGGTAAAATTGTTTTCTTGAAATCAGGCCTTATCGATTCACGATATTTACGACAGTGTGTGGTGAAGTTTATGGAATGTACGTTTTAACACACCATGTTTCTAGTTTTCTTGTTCGAAGGAATGAATAAAGCAGGCTCCAATACTACATCTTTAACGTTTAAGGAATTGGAGGTTTTTTCAATTTTTCGGCGGAATCTTCGAAGAACCCACCACGAGCAAATTTTTTTTGGTGGGGGGAAACCACTCAGCCTGAGCTTTCAAATGATAACGAAGAATTGCAGTCAAGGAAATTTGGGGTCACCGGGGGTTTTTCGGTCACTGAGATATACATGTGGCTAATAACAGAAATTCCCCAGCATGGGGAGGGCCTCATCATTACGTCTCAAAACTTACGAGTCTCCAAACTCACGGGCTAAAATTTGTAACAGATAGTATCAAACTCACGACTACAAAATGGTAGCTAAAGCTAAAGTAAATATTCTAGTTAGTCTCGAAATTCACGATTCCGGACAGCGGGTGCTTGCGATGACCGTAGGAAGGTTGAGCTGCGCAATGACTCACGCTTCCCTTCAACCCGTGTTTTTCCGACGACTTCTAGAATGGTATCTTCCATGTATTGTTAACAGGAATTATCATCCTACCACAGACCAAATTCTCCAAGTGTAACACTGATCTTTACTCAGTTGTTCTGCTTGGTGCCATTGAACAGTGCACAATATGCAATCTATTTCTTCACAAAAGGGTAAAATAAATTTAGTGAACAATGGTTATCGGTTTTACAAACAGCGAGAGATCAAGTCGAGTGAAACAGTATGGTTTTGCCGTAAAAGACCGTCAACCGCGTGTGCCGGTAAAGTGATAACTGCAAGTGACGATAGTGTTTTTTAGTGAAACAGCCCACCAGTGTGTACTTGATAAAGCAAGCCTCGATGTGTACAAAGCAGTCAGCCAGGCCAATAAACGAGTTCGCGAAGAACATGGAACATCACTTACACAGGTAAGTTAAACATCTTTTTCCTTTTTACAAACTGGTTTATGTCGCACTGACACAGATAGGCGACGATGGGACAGGAAAGGTCTAGGAGTGGGAAGGAAGCGGCTGTGGCCTTAATTGAGATAAAGCCTGGTGTGAAAATGGGAAACCACGGAAAACCATTTTCAGGGCTGCCGACGGTGGGGTTCGAACCCCACTGCGCGCCCCTGAACGTACGGCAAATCACTCTGTTTTATTTTTGAAGCGTCCGCAGACAAAACTAAAGACCGTTATAAAATCGCGCGCGTGTCTGTCCGTGCATTTTAGCTAACAGCCTGTTATCTGTGTCGTTTCAATAGAAATGGGGCCGATGACCTAGGCTCAGACAACAAGCATCAATAGAAATTGTTTATAAATTACATTTGCTCCCAGTCAGTGAGTACTTAAGGCATATTGGTACTATTGGTTATTACTATAAGTTGGGTACAAGATGGTAATGATAATAATTTTTTGTTTCAGGTCTACACAGAAGAATTTGAATCCTTGCAGCAAAGAGGATATGAATTGATCACTAGGGTACCTCAGTTTTCCAGTGTAAAAACAACACTCTACAGGCACCGAAATAATACCCCGGGAGTTCAAAAAGAACCAACACATCAAAACTATATTTATTTAGACCAAGAGACACTACGCATGACCGATGGTAGTACATTTCTTGGAAACAACAGGGATGGGGAAAGAATATTCGTATTTTGAAGCGCAAAGGGAAGAGAATGTCTCAAAACGCATATGCCATTTCTAATGGATGGTATTTTCAAAAGTTCCAGCAGGCAGTTTTCACAGCTATATACGGTACAGGCTGATCTTGGAAGCACCAGTGAGGAAAGAAACATACACCTGTGATATTTGTTCTTCTCCATAACAAGACAAGAGAAGCATATGCTAGATTATTTAATATCATAAAACATGAGATCCGAGAATGGAACCCAAATGAAATAAACGTCGACTTTGAGGCAGCCCTTATCAAAGCAATAAAAGAAGTATATCCTTCTATCAAAGAGCAAGGCTGCTTCTTCCATTTATGTCAAAGTCTCTGGCGAAAGGTTAAGGAAGTCGGCCTCACTGAAGCCTACAAAACGAATCAGGAAATCCGACAAACAATTACAATGTGTGCGGCACTTGCCTTCCTGCCGCCTGAGGATGTAGACGAGGGGTGGATCTAAATTCATAGTAACGCCCCCGAAGACAAATGATGACGGCATTTTTTGACTATATTGTCGATCATTGGCTATAAAATCCACTAGTGCCCCTGGAAATGTGGAACTGCTATAACAGAAAACACAGAACAAACAGTTCTGTGGGAGGGTGGAATCACCAAATAAACAATGTTCTGGGAAGACCTCACCCTCGAATAAAAGAATAAAAGGACTTAAGCAAGAAGCTGAGAAATCAGATAAGAAGTTTATGAGGATGGAGTTGAACCTAGCAGTTTAAAAAGAAGAAACAAGTACTACCAACGTGATAAGAGGATCGAACGAAACACACACAAAAAAATATGAGGAGTCAAGATATGTAGGTGCATTTCTGAGAGTCACTTCCTTTATCCTTAAGATGGCTTAAACAGAAAGTAAATCTTTCCTTGTTAAGTTAATCATGTAAATATGTTGATCAAAGTAAAGGAAATCGTAAAAAAAAATAGAACCAAATTAAGCATACTAAACCAATTGACAGAAACATATAGGTAGTAAAAAATGTAAAAATATAAAAATACATAAAAATGAAATGCATTGAAAAGACGAAGCCTTACAACGGCTTATGGAACGAGGCCTTAATTTGAAAGGCCGAGTGGGGTTATCAACGCGGGTCCATGGCGTCCATGGGTTTCTCAAACCCCTGTCGCGTATACTTTGTGCAAGCCTACACGACAGGCCTACCTCTTATGAGAGAAGTGCCAGTTACAAGAGGCACGCAGTTCCGGCTGGCGCTAACAATGGACCTTGTCGCACAATTCCGATTAAACTTTCAAATATCTATAGTCGTTATGTGGGTAGGTTGTAGTGATTGGAAAATCGAATACAAATTAAACGCTTATTCCATTATTTCATTTTATTCGATGATTCCATTTGGTTATTTCTTCAGTTATTCAAATATTCCTTCCATTCAATTTTTTTTCTATTATTCATTCGAAATTCCATTCGAATGACTGGGCAAATGGACCCATAAGGGAAAAATAATGGGTAGTGAATGAAAGATACCGAGGTATCATTACTTTTTCTTTAAATATTTTGCCGTTGTCTTTAAGCTAATATCATATATTTTTTTACCTTTCACATAAATTTATAATAATAACGTGTGGCCTCCGGAGACGTCTGGTGCAGGTCTTTAGAGTTCACACCGTATAGGCGACCTACACGTCTGTGAGGATGAGGCCCTAATGATGAAGACGGCACGGATACCCAGTCCCCGAGCCATAGGAATTAACTAATGAAGTGTATCAAACGACGTGATATTTGAAACAGGAACAATTTTACGATTAACTGTGAGACCTCTCTAAGGCTTACAGTAATAACGGATCCTGCTTCGCTGTCAGTACACATTCCAGACAGGCAGTACCATATCTATGATACTGTGTTGTCGCTAGTCACAGATAACTCAGCTGCTATGATATGGAGTTGCTAGAAATATTAGCGTTGTCAGAATTGGAGTGTTGTCCGTACATATTCAGAATTGAAGCGTTTCTAGCACGACGTGCTGAAATGAAGTGTGTCGCCCTCTTACTGCTGCTTGATGTGCTGGTCCGAATACTCTTTCGCGCCGCTGTTTCTTCCTGGTCCCCGATTACACTATTTCATGCTCGCATTCTAAATAGTAATTATAATCTTAAATGACTTCATTATAGTCGTAATTCTCCTCGTAATTTAATTCTGCATAATTTCGATAATAATGTATATGTCCATATTCTCCATGTCTGGCGTATGGTTCTCCCTCTCTGTGGCTCACATACTCACAGAGTGCGCCGATCTCTCTGGCCTAAGACGGAACATAGGCCTACAGGAGACAGTCGAACTCATACTAGCCGATGAAGCAACTACTGCTAAGGTCATCATTCGCTTCATGTGTGAGTGGTTAATCAAGTGTATGTAATTTCAAGTGTTCTGTTACCCAGGTAACTTACGCTCCTTTTTGATCCGCTTGTGACGTTTTCAGCTTAATGCAAGTTTTTTTTGTTTTATTGTGTAATTCATTTTGAAATTTCTTCGTAAAACACATATTTTTGTTTTATTTAAATTTGAATTTTCCAGTTAATTTGTTTAGAGAGGATGATTACCTAGTTGTATTTCCGCTTAAAACAAAGAAGGACACCAGGACCACCTCTTTTTTCTCTCTCTCTCTATCACACACAGACACACACACACACACCCACATTATGACGTTACGTCATCTAGCGCTTCCAGTTCATCAGGTCCCTCAGCTATGCCTGACTTGCTCGCTCGCTTTGAGAACATCATTCTTCTCCCGCGCGCAATATACAGAGACAGATACCTTCAGTCATAAACACCGTTCTATACTGAAACTTCCAGGTGTAAGGTTTTACTGTTGTGCTCTGTAATGGAGTAATTATGTGTACAGAAAGTATAGGGAACATGGCATCGTCTAGGTAATCATCAGAGTGGACCACATGAAGAAGCAGGTTCAAGAGGCAAGTGAAACAGCAAGGGAGGAAATGACTCAAATATCGCACATTTACGTGCAGGAGATACTGTAGGTGATCAGCATAACAAGGGCTACGACTTCGTCACTGATATGCCAGATCAAAGAACTTTAAAAAGAGCAACGTGTCAGTAGCAAAATCATGCACACGGACTTCAAGCAGAGCCAAAACAAGCGCTCAGATAATTCTTAATGAAGAGGCGTTAAGGACGAATAATCGCAGCCCATTTCATTCATTTGACGACGACATGGAAGAAACAATAACCATGCTTAGTGACGAAGAGGATAAAAACAGACTTAAGGGGTGTGTGTGTGTGCATATTTTTATGGATGGCATGTTCAAGAGTTGTAGCAAACAGTTCGTTCAGCAGTACACCATTCACGCAAACCTTGGAGGCCGGAGTGATGAAGGCTACGTTTATCCAGTCGTATTTATGTTCCTAACAAAAAAGACATTTTTCCTGGAGCTCAGTCTTGAAAGTAAGAGGAGGAAGACGAAATATATAAAGAAAGAAGACAAGATTGAAATAACTCTTAAGAAATATTAAGTAACCAGGAATATCAGGTCCTGCTTAAAGGCAGTTTCTTTCATAAAAATCTAGCCTAGTCTCCTTGCAGTTTCAGGTGCTCTTAGTCTAAATAGGTAGGCTATGTACATAGACACAAAATGATAACGACGCTTATCTAAAGCCGACAATAGTAATTGACGAAGATTAGTTAAAGCTGACTTTAAACACCCCAAAATGATTTTAATACGATCACTTTGCCAGTCCAAAGCCCGGATAAAGTGTGATAGGAATCAGCATTTAAAAATGCAATTTAAAGAGATAACCGCACTTCTGTTGGGGCAAATACCTCTCGCGCCTCGACCGACTCAACACTGGCACAATCACATGTCAGTGACCGAAAATCACTCGCGCCTCGTCTGTCCCATCCCAGGCGCAAATATTCGTAGATCTCGGTGATTTTATGCGGACATTAAATCTACGGACACCTTTCAGATGAAATATAATTGTTAAACTCTGCCAGGTAGAGCTCAAAAAATAAGCATTAACATATGAAGAGAGCCTGATATTGTTGATAATATATAAATGTGTAATATATATAACATTTATTAGAGAGATCTGAATTAAACATTGCAAGATTTTTTAGAAATCTGCGTTACTCAAACTGTTACTGTTGTTGATTATATTATTTTCCTGTGACGAGACATAGTGATTTTCGTTAGAATAGTACTTTCTCTTTTTGCAATATCTTGCGAGCGAACCCTCAGATACAATCTCCATGGAGAATAGACTTAACTAAATCTACGTTACAGTACACTTCACTCTCTATAGTCATTTAACATGAAGTGAGATTAATGTAAATAATTCATTGGGACATTGTTATTTTTTGTGATAAGAGTATTTAACAATTTCTTCGTGTGTCGTTAATTCTCACGAACTATTTTCTTCGTGATAGAACGTTTACAGGCAGAAGCAGGATTCATGCATGTGAATAAGCTCTAAGAATATTAACGTGTAAAACGTGGAAATGAGACAAAGGCTCTCATAGTGCATTGGCACTGCCGGTGGCTCCAAGTAGCCTACGCAGTGGCCTCCACTGTATGCGTAGCCATGCTTCTTATAGGTGTGCTATTTACCAACTGATGAACCCAACTTAGCACACTGAGGCTAAACGCTGTCAACCAGGAATGGGTTAGCTGGAAAATTGGTAATGTTCAGTAACAGACCAACTATATCGGTATTATAGTGTAAATACCCACTAATTCTCAAAAAATAGTTATTTTTCTGGCGCGACAGGTGATCGCAGATTCGATCTTAAGTTGACATCAGAACTTTATTTTTTCACCCGAAAGTTTATCTTCGTTAGCAATATCAGTGGGAATTTATTTTCCTTTTTGTGAACGAACTTGAAATTCGCCCAACAAATTTATTAGTTTATCAGTTGTCGTTGCATTTTGGGTACTTTACCTTCTACCTCACGTTACAATTTTCGAGTGAGTGCAATCCATTGTCAAGAACATCGAGAACGTCCGTCCGTCGTGATGCCATAGGGATGACATCAGGACGTGGTTCCATGGTGTTGATAAGCTTTCTATGGTGAGGACGATTGGAGACGTGGTTCCATTGGAAGGACATCGCCAACGGACCTTGGAGAATTCAACATTCCAGAACGCAAGTATTTGTAATGAAGTTATATGAATCTGAACTTTAAAAATAAAGGCAGACATTTTTAATTAGATTACAACTTCTGAACTAGATCCTCTTTCTGTACCAATTCCAATACTGTACCACGCACGTCCTGCGTTGAAAACTCATGATCATCAAGCTAGCGCCTAATTGCTGGAATTTCCTGGTACAAAACATATATGCAGAGACAGATAGATAGGTGGATAGACATAAAAAAGTTCATCAGAATAATGGCCTCAATTATCTTTACATTAGACCTTTATTGTTGTAATATAATTTTTATTTGTTTTTAAAAGTACATAACAGTGTTTAATGAAGCCGATATCCGACATATTTGTAAAATGCAACTCAAGGAGTTTAAATGCAAAAATAAAACACCATATTTCAGTGTTCAATTATTTGTTCTCTCTGAATTTCTTTTATACTTATACACTTGTAATATTATTTAAATTTGTGGTTATTCGATAAGTAGCCACAATGAGATTCTCTATTATCTAGATAAGTAAATTCTACTCATCTACGTTGCTCGTAAAATGATCGATTAAATCTGGACCTCTCGTTGTACTATGTAGTGTCTTTAAGAAAATTTGAGTTTCTTAAATTAATACATTCATGCTTGGCCTCGTAATTTAATCAGTTTATCTTTCATAGAAGTGCTAACAATAACAATTGACAGGTTGAGTTCAAAGAGATTTAATATTACAAATAAGCTAGGTCATGAAGTCATAAAATACAATGATAGTCTTCGAGGTAGCGCGGTGGTCTTCGAATACGCAGAGGTCTGTCGGTTCTCTCCTCACTATCAGGAGTATCGACTGAAGGTTCCCGCTGTACTCAGGATTGGCACCGCCAGAATGTTGTCTTCGGACTTCGGTATGTATAAAAGTTAGAGTCGTGGCTCGCTCGACGTCTGTATGTTCGTGAGATAACCGAGTACTTTGAAAATCTTGAGTGTTCAAGTTTCTGTTAGGTTTTGAGACGAAACAAGATCTCACTTGGTCAGCGTGCCTCTTCAGAAAGTACCCGTCGTCCACGCCAAATTTCCAGATGGTTTTGTTGTTTGTGCAGTACCTAGCTTGGATACTGTCACTCACACTCAAATAACGAACTCTCTTGTAGGAACGATAGGTGTGATCATTTTCAGGCGTAAATAACGCATCTAATTTTACCCGGAGATTTCGTACAAGGTATTGTTCAGCTGTAGTCATGTTGTTCGCATGAGGAGTTGCTTGATACCGGAAAAACTAATCTCCTGCACTCTTCGTTACGGAGATCCTGTTGATGATACTATAGTGGCTAATTCATTTTTAAAAGTTTTATGCGACGTTCTGCTAACCCGTATGTGGCTGGGTGTCCCGGGGCAATGCATTTTTTAATACCGTTTTGGGTGCGGAAATTGGTAAATGTTTAAATTTTGAAAATTGTAGCGGTGTCTGAGACTATTATTCGAGGAAAGCCATGAAAGCTAAATATACGAAGGTTGGAACTTAAATAGTGGCAACTATTTATTTACAACAGATACAAAATCGTTACATGTTAGCAACCTTTACTGTCCTTCAATGCAGTCACCAGCGTTGTGTATAACCCGTTGACAGCGATGTGGAAGTCGTAGTATACCTTTTGGCAAAAAGAATAGTGTGTGGTATCAATAAATGATATATTCATAGGAATGACGAAAACGATGTAAATCACAGCATAGGTAATGAAAAATAATCGACCCACGACACAAAGGATCATCAAACAGTATACATTTTGAGCTGCTCAGCGCCTAAGGCAGGGAGGTATCATTTCACTGGTGGATACTTGTCAGACCACGGAAAGGCATATGTTTGATACCCCAAACCATAAATCTCGTTAGGTTACGGCAACACAAAAACTGGTGTGTTAAACATGACATTTATTAATCAGCAGAGTCAGTGGAACTTCGGCGGGCCGACCAAAAGGGCCGTCCGTGGTAAGTGCAGAGTCAAAAAAAGAGAGAGAACAGAGGGGAGGGAGCATACAACAGACCAAATTAAAGAAAAGGGAATCAATTTAAACAAGTTATATTTCAACCATAAATGACTAAAACAGGCAAAGTGTAACAATCCAAGAATAGGAATCACAAAGATTTTAGTAAGGGCTCGGCCCTTTTAACAACAAAATGCAATCGAGACAGATCTTGATTTAAAAAATTCTTGCGAATAACAGCAATAAGTTTCTGCAAAGGCCCAAGACCCGTATTCGACAGAAAACCACAATTAGTATATATTTAATTTACATTTCTTTTCTTTTAAAAATGACACTGATTAAGAAAGAAGGGGGAGGCATTAATATAATTTGACAATAGTAATTAAAGGCCACACCTACAATCAAATATCAAACCCAAAAGAGCGGGTAAGAGAGTTAGAGCACGACACAAGACAGAAATATACGACTTAATACTGTGAAAAGAAAGGAAAAAAGGAGACAGACTGAGGAGGGAAGGAAAGGGAGGGAGATTCTTCCAGGCTGCTTAAACCCAATACGTTGGCAGTGTGAGCGACCGCTCCGGCCTCAAGAAAAGTTCAGGATGTGGCAACACTTCTAACATTTGTCCATATACAGTTTATCATGTAAAGTAGGAGATTAATTAAGATATCAGTCTGAAGGACTCTGTTAGAATGGAGGCCATAAAGGCACAGAATAATCAATCGTTCAGTGTCCAAGTCTTGATGGAAAACACGAAAGATGAAAAAGTTATAACATTTTGCTCACCCAGTCTGAAGATTTTCAATGCAGCTTTTCACAGAATAAAAATGTAAAACATCGCAACGGGCCAGCCGCCTGCGAAATGTTCCGCTCTCTCCACTCAGGGATGTTTTCACTCGATGTCTGACCGACGAAACGAAGTAATAGCACGCTTATATAGGTGGTGAAGTGATTCCAGAAGTTACTCGAAGAAAATTACGTAGCGTGACGTCACAGCAGAGCAGCAGCAGTGTAGAGGAACAGGCCAGTTTATAAACAGCTGGGTGAGCAAGCAGATGAAGAGAAAAAGGCAGCAGTAGAATGCGACGGATGGCAGACGGTAAGAAGAAAAAATATTGATGTAGTAGAGAGGCCGTAACAACCTTTAGCAGAGCCTGTTCTGTTGATGGTGCGAATGGAGCGGTCTACTGCCTGTCGAATCTGTGCAACGGTTCTGAGCTCACGAATCGTCTGGTTTCGATCACTGTGCAGTAACGCGGCAAGACCATGCACTTCTTCACTGACGCTCGTAGGACTACCTGCCCGATGAATGTCCGCCACAGCTTGCCGACCATCGTTGAAGGCTTTTACCCAATGCACCACTGTTCTGTAAGGCAATTCAGATTCCCCGCAAGCCTCTTGAAGACCTTGATGACACTGTCGTGCTGTACAACCTCTGGCACATTCAATCTTGATCCAATTCCGTTGTTCCTATTTGGAAAACATAGCGACAACGTTACGTTAGACCGCTAGTTCACACGTGACTGTGTTTCTCTCGCTTGTGCGCACGCGGGTGATGTGGGAAGGGCGAGTCCATTTGCTCTGTGGAAAGGTAGGTATGTAACCAACGTGTGCTATCAGTGACAATATTAGATTCCGTTGCATAGCATTTCCACAGCAGTGTTGCCACTGTTTAAGAAGTACACACTTGAGGCCTTTTGGACTTCGCGTCGATCAGAACGAATACATGATAGTTTTCTAATGGCCCGGCATAGCCGATGTGGACACGATCGAAACATTCGACTGGTTCTTCCCAGTTATGTACTGGAGTTTTCATCATAATGCACTCCAGACAGGCTTTAAATAAATGTTCAATATCCTTGTCTAGCGATTTCCAAAAACAGCATTCTTCGCTAGCTGTTTCACCTTGACTATACCCACATGGGTGTGAATTAATTCCCGTAACACTTCTTGTAATTTGACTGTTATTATTACCGGATTACCGCTGGAGAGTATATTGTTAAGTATTGATAACTGTAGATGTATCAGTACCCCATTCAACAAGTCGGATTTAATTTAATTCAGGATCATTTTGAGTTTCCTCCACCAGGGATTCAATCGTGAGTGATAGTGTTGAAATTTGATTCATAATCTGATCATTCATATCTATGAGTTCAAGTTTGCACTGATGGACTTTATTTTTGACGTTTCACGAGGGATCATATCCATGTAATTTTGTTCGTCAGCTTTTCGATGTTGAATCTTGTAATTTAAATCCTGCAGGAACTTAGCGTATCGTAATAATCGAGCACTTGTTATCACGGGAATTTTAGAGTGCTGGTGGAAACGTTTTGTGAAAGGCGGTTGTGTTTTGACTAAAGTGAACTGTCGACCGTATAAGTAGCTGAAAAATGTACTGACAGAAAACACTATCGCGCCTCGCGATCTAACTGACTCTAGTTTATTTCAACTTACGTTAGTGCTCTTGAGGCAAACGTAATGGTTTTCCGATCCCATCAGCAATATATGAGAGTATGCCGGCAAACCCCCTCGGCCTAGAGTCGCACGTCAGGACCACTGGTAACTGAGGGTCGAAAGGAGCCAACACTCGGTCATTAAGTATCTCTTCTTTCAAACGGACAAAAGCTGATTCGCTAGGCGAAGACCAATTGAAGGGTTTATTCTTCTTGAGTAGAATGCGCAGAGGGTAGACAATTGAGGCATTCGGGATAAACTTAGAATAGTATGCAATCATCCCCAAGAATCGTCGTAGTTGCTGCTGATTCTGCGGTCGTAGAATAGTTCTAATATCTTATATTTTTAAGGCACTGATTATATATCGGAGGTAAGATATCTCAGTTTTAAAGATCTGACAAATTCGTCGGTTGAAGTGTAAATTGAATTGCTTAAGTTCATCAAGTAGTAGAATCAGGTTTGTGTGGCATTCTTCGAGCGTTTTTACCGTACACTCTCAAATCATCGTATTATCGTGCTAATTGTTTTCTTTATATATCTATGAAACCGGATTTTTAGAAATCAGTAAGGAAAGTAGTTTTATTATCTAACTTCGAAATACTATACTCCAGTAGAGTGGGTGAATCATTTTCTTTATCTTAAATATGTAACAAGAGTATAATTATTGCACTGGGTAAGCAGCGCTTGGTAGTAATTAATAAAACTAGTAAATAGAAGTAAAAATCGAGATGTAAAAAATCGACTCATTTTGGAAGAACGATTTTATATTGCTGTGGAGTTGGAGTATTTTATAACAGGACGAAAATAAAACAAATATATTCTAAACTAGCAAATGTACCCGTGATTCACTACGGTATTCTACATTGTATATGGATTCCTCCGTAAATTACAGTGAAGGCATTGAGTAAGATTAAATTAAATTGCATGCCTCTAACCGCTATCCTAGAAACAAAACAGGAAGATCAGAATACGTTGTTTCTCATGTAAGGTGGGCATTGAGGAAGTTTTGAGGATAATGGAAAGCCACATTTCCTACTGCCAATCGCAATCCAGTTCGAAAGATTTGATTAAGTTATAATCGAGAAATGAAGTGCTATCTATCGTATCAACAATCGAGAAAGGACAATAAGTCATAGGACCAAAATTGTAGACCTCTTCAAATTGCAAGGCGATTGTGCATTCTGTTTCGTAATGCGACTTACCGTTTAGCTACCAATTATCCCGAAACGAAGGTTTGCACCGTCATTGCATCCGTATTTCAATATTTTTCGGGGCCGAAAATAATATATTTTTATAGCTTGGAACATTTACTCAAAGAAAAGAGTTTCCAGGTTTCAAGATTAGCACTCGCATACATACGGAGTAATTAAGAAAGAAAGTAATACTGTTAAGTAAGTTGAAATTAATAGAAAATAGGATTATATCTGAGGACAGCCGGATAGGACAAATGTGTAAATACCAAGTGCATGTAGGCCTATTGGAAAATCAAATGTCCCTTAATAAATGATGAAGGTATGAGTTACGGATATAAGAAAGCAGTAACAGAGGAGAAATTTAGGCGCAGGGATTCTTAGGTAAACATTTAAGAAGATGACTTATGGTTTTATTACTTAATCTATTCGAGGACGGTTATAACCTTCAACGATACCCCGCCAATATCCCGCAGAATGGCCGACTGACGTCTCTCTTGCTTTCTACGCAAGAAACAACCACGAGCTTACGGGAGTGATGACGAAAATGACGATACGTGACTTCCCTTCCAGCTAGCAGTCAGAGACGTTGCTATGGTAACCTGTAGGTTCGTTGTCGGTCTGTCGGTCACTCAATGCAGAGCATGATACCCGCAGAAAATAGTAATTTTCTTCGTCATTTGAAGAGTAAGCTAACTTACGAACAAAACAAAATTATTTATAGTGAAGAGACGTTTCACATCCAGTCCACGGATTTTCCAGATCAACTGTATAGGAGAAAATGAAGGAAAACTGTTATGGTTTCCCTGTCAAACCCCGTCTATTCAAATATTCTTGAATCGTATGAATAACAAAACCGTTCCCGGGATGAGTATAAGCTAAATGTGACGTTTGGTCGAGATCTACTCGGCCGTCTCACCGTGATGTTGGAACAAACAGACACGAAAAATAAAAACCACAGATTCGGTCTTGAGTTGACCTAAAACGGATAAATATGTGAAAAATTGGCAAATCAAACGAAATTATACATAGCGGACCCCCTACGACTTTATTTATATAGATGTAGTTGTGGTAGAGCATGGATAGAAGTATCCTGACCGATAAACCCAACCATTGTGGAAGTCTTGAGAAAAAGTAAAGAAGAACATAGCCTAAGTCAGTAATACCTTTAAATTGGGAAAGAAATGTACAAGTTTTGAACATCAGTTGTGGTACAACACGTTACTAACAACCGTATACGATAGCAAAATGATCACACTAAGGGAAAGAAGAATGCTTACAAAGAAAATATTCGAAGGACTCTTATGATTAATAGATCCTACTCCAAAATGAAGCCGTGTACTCCAAATACTTCATCAGCGGCAAAGCAAGATATTTACTTTATTCACAGATTGATTGGTTAATTGACTGACGACACAGGAATTTCGATGGATTTACTCACACGTTAAAGAATCTATTTTAAAATCCGTAACGAATGAAAGATTCATAAGTAATAACCTATTATTATTATTATTATTATTATTATTATTATTATTATTATTATTATTATTATTATTATTATTATTATTATTATTATTATTATTGTACCGGGCGGTACACCTCCACTCCGCTAATTTAAAATGTGCGCCTGTTGAAACTCCTCTGCTGGAGGAAGTCTGAACTTTATTGACAGTATTAATTTTCTACCGTCTCAGAAGATGTCACCACGTGGAAAATTTTGAGTTTTTGAACTGTGTCATTTTTGATGTGTTTTTGTTTCGCTTGAAGTAAGAAGTGTGAACTTTCTCTTCTAGAGGACACTACTGAAGATCTACAATAGTGCAACCTAGTGCGGAGTCAAAGAACTATTTTTTTTTGGAGAAAATTTAATTTCAAGAGTTTGTTCTTTGTTAAATTTCTTTCTGTCATTGTTTAAGTTGGCAATATTTACCCCTTTCTTCCCCTTGTTATGAATGTATCCAATCCCGAATTTCTTCAATTAATTTCTATCCAATCAGATGTATCTTCCCCCAACTTGAATCTGTTGCGGGGTCCTATCCAATAAAGAGTTTGTAGGAGGGTGTTTTCTTTCCCCTAACGCCTAGAAACTTCCGCGAGAGTATTTAAACTGCTGATTTTTGGGTCTCTAGGCCACTTCTGTTCCATCTTTCAGTGTGTTAAGTACATAGCAGGGGGCGGGAAGCGCCTCTTTCTTCTCCAGCCGTTCAACACAAGGTAATGGCCGATTAATAACTTCTTTCTTTGCTAGCTCAGCAGTTTAACTTTCGGGGCGGGTTCTAAGCGTTCAACCATGTAACCTTTTCCTAAAATGTAACTTCCCTTTTCATCTATTCTCTTGTAAAACGACATATTGGGATAGAGAGTGCTAACCCTCTCGAGCTCCCACTCACATGGTCTTGAGGTGAACTTATTTTCTCGACCTATTTTTCGTTAATGTAAAACAAATTGTTCTTTTCTTAAGTCACCTCTTTAGCATGGGATTAGCCCTTGTATTAACGGCCTAGTGCCAAGTAGGTCTTAATCAAAGTGTATTAGGAGTGCAAGTTCGCCTCCTCTCAAATTGTTATTTTAGAGGTCATTTAATTAACCTGCTTTTCTTTTAATAGACCTCAGTAGATTGGGTATTTTACCCCTGTGTTTATGTCCGTTGAGGACAACTTGAAGGTGGAGTTTGGTGTGGCCTGGGAGAGGCTTAAATTTTGAGAGCGAGTGGCTCTTTTGAAAATTCTGGGTTGTATGCCTCATGGAGGTTTTTCAGTGTAATTTGGAGCAAGGGCTCCTAGGTATGAATGGGGTTTTCTCCCCCTCTGTTAAAACTTGTGTTTGAGGTAAAACTGAGCTGATTGCCCAAGCATTGTGAAGTCAGGGCGCGAAGCCCAAATTCTGTAAATATTGTAACTAACCCCTTTTGAATTGCTACTTTGTACCTGCCATGCTTGTTATTTCTTTGTTTTCGAAAAGAAAATATAACCTTGTTCAATTTTAAATTAATTTTACATTGCACTATAATTTCGTAGCTTGAAACCCATTCACACCCGCACCTTCTTTCACCTCTACCTACCACGGAAAAGTCCGTAACAAGTGGTAGCAGAGCGTGGTTGAATGGGTCTCAATTTAGCCCCTTTTGACGGCTAAATATTGTTTGTTCCGAACTCTAACTATTTTCCCAGTTGCTGGAATTTTTTGAGTTTTTCAAAATTTGTCTGTCATCATGCCCGGCCCTCGCGATGTTCTCCTTCTTAACTATTTGCGTAAGGAGGAGTTGATCTATGAATTAACTATCAGAAATGTGCAATCTGGAGGCACGGTTGCAATAGACACTAACAAACTTAGAGAGTCCCTTGATTTGCCCATTTCTATCCCCAATTTGGGAGAGAAAGAAATTGACGACTCTCTTTCCACGATCACGGAGAATATTACTGGGCTAGCTTCTGTAGTTAGTTTTTTTGATGAAAATGATCCGTCTCCTAATCAAATTAAGCGTGTGCAAGGCAGGCTATATCATTTTTCGAATAGGGTTAACGATCTGTTGTCTCTAAAACTGAATGACGTTCAGAGGAAGGAAGCTAGTACGCTCCTGGAAAATATTTCCGAATTATCTAGTAAGGTCACTCAATTGTTAACTGGGGAAGTTCCTCCCAAATGTGATCAACCCACCATAGTAAATGCAGGTAGTGAGGAAGCGCCTCCCAAGGGAGAAGTTAATAGAATAACCGTTGCTGCTCAAACTATCCCTGCCCCATTGGACAACGAGTCTGAACGCCGTGCATCGCTGAGTAACATCCGTTCTGAATTAACTTCCTTGCCATTGAAACCTTTACCTACTATGTCACCCGGGTTTAGTAGCTTGCCTCATCCATTGGCAATGTTGCTCAGAGGTATATCTAAGTTTTCCGTTAATACCACCAGTGACGTAATTTCATTTTTAAGATTTCTAGTGGAATTTCAGGATCATGCCCTTGTTTTTTCTCTTTCTCCATGTCAAATCTTGCAAATTATCTATCCGTATGCTATTGGTATTCTCTCTGATAAAATCGTAAGAGCCATTGCCGAGCAATCATCTATTGAGGATTTCCATGCCCATTTGCTAGCTAACTTCATCCCTGCTAGGGCCAGGTCCTCCCTTATTCAGAAGTACTATTATCGTGTACAGCGCTTGGATGAAAACTTGGCTGATTTCATACAGGACATTAAGTTTTATACTAGGGTGTTTGCCCTTCATTTTCCTGAAGATCAGATTGTACAGGCTATTGTAGAGGGAATTTCACCTCCCTATAGGTCATATTTGTGTTTCGCGGCGTGCCCGCAAACTTTCTCGGAACTTGAAGCATTGGCCGTCTCAGCGGAAGGAGTTAGATACGCCGATTCTTTGCGTGTCGCGAAAGAACCCCCGCCTTCCATTAGTAATACTCGGCCTCCACCTCACCGATCAGCCACCCCCCGTAAATGTTATGCTTGCGGGTCGCCTGACCATCTGCGCAATAAGTGTCCTCTGATCAAAACTAGTAGGGCAAATAATGGAGCTGGTTCATCACAAGGCTGTTTTAAATGTGGGGCTTTCTCACATATCGCAAAGAATTGTCCCAATTCGAATAGCACCCCCTCCTGCTCAACTTCTGGTGTAACTTCCAACAACAATCAAAAGTGACTAGTGGCTGCGGCTGAGTCAACTAATTCTGCTTCCCAAGGCTCAGCCCCTGGCAAAAAGGTCGAGAATTCAAGGAACGATAAGTCTTCGAATACATCTTTTGAATGCCCCAAAGAGTGCCTTAGGATTGCGGCGGATACCCCCGCACCTGTTCCTTTTCTTAAGATTGAGTTAAATAACGAGCCTATAACAGCTCTCTTAGATTCAGGCAGTGTTTGTTCGATTATTTCGGCTGAATGGTATTCTAAATTGAAATCGGTTTGTAAACTACCTGACTACGTCTCATCTTCTATTCAATATGTTTCGGCTAATTCATCTCCATTAGAAATTCTAGGTTCCGTACTGGTCAAAATTCGTATTTTTAAGTTTACTTGGAAAATTAAATTGTTTGTGGCTAAGCACCTGTCTTGCCCCATTATATTGGGAGCTGACTTTATTTCTCACACTGGTCTTGTGCTCGATCTCCAGTCTAGGTCGTGCACATTCAAATTTGCTTCTAGTTGTAAAATACCACTATTAAAGTGTAATTCTGTGTCATGTTCTTCTATTTCGCCTACCCAGGACGAGATGTTGTTAGACCTTAGACATCTACCTGAGGAGCAGGCTGATAGTATTCGTAAATTATGTCAGTCATTTCCAGAGGTGTTCTCTGATACTCTTGGTGTTACTGACCTTATTGAATACAAAATTGAGGTCACGGATTCGATTCCTGTCCGTTTTCCACCTTATAGGCTATCTCCACCTAAAATGAAGGCTCTGAAAGAAATTATCGATCAGATGTTGAAGGATGGTATTATTAGGCCCTCTAAGTCGGCGTATTCATCGCCTATTTTTCTAGTCCCGAAACCCCAAGGAGGCTTCAGGCCTGTCATTGATTACAGGGCTCTCAATCGGAAGGTGGTGTTGCAATCTGTGCCCCTTCCTGACCTTCATTCTTGCTTTTCATGGTTTCGTAAGGCCAAGTTCTTCACTATCTTAGACTTGAATCAGGCCTATAATCAAATTCCCCTTGCCGAAGAGTCTAAACACCTTACAGCGTTTGCCACGGACTGGAATTTATACGAATACAACCGCGTGCCTTTCGGGCTCCCCACGGGGGCAGCTGTGCTCACTAGGCTACTAGATAGGGTCTTCTCCGACATCAAATTCGAGTACTTATATCACTATTTAGATGATGTCGTCGTATTTTCAGAGACTTTTGAAGAACATCTAGATCATTTGCGAGAAGTTCTCGATCGCCTTCGTAAGGCTGGGTTAACTGTTAAGTTGTCCAAGGTTGCCTTTGCTAAGCCCTCTATGTCATTCCTAGGGCATATTGTGTCACCCGATGGTGTAGCAGTCGATCATTCTAGAACACAGGCCATCCGTGATTTTAAACCTCCCAAGGACATTAAAGGTATCGCCAGGTTCATTGGTATGGTGAATTTCTTCAGGAAGTTCATTCCTAACTTTGCTAATAGAGCGGCGCCCTTAAACCTTCTTCGTAGGAAAGGCATCAAATTCGAGTGGGGACCTTCTCAACAAGCCGCTTTTGAAGACCTTAAATTAGCACTTTGTAATGCCCCTGTACTTGCTATGCCTGATTTCTCGAAGAAATTCATCGTCCAAACCGACGCGTCGTCGTCAGCAGTAGCTGCAGTCCTTCTTCAAGAGACTGAACTAGGGAGGCGACCTATCGCCTATGCCTCTAGGACCTTGTCGGCTCAAGAAGCCAAGTATTCCATCTATGAGCTCGAAGGGTTGGCAGTCTTATTTGCCTTAGAAAAGTTCCGTCTCTATCTGGAACACGTCAAATTCGACCTGGAGACAGATAATCAAGCATTAAGCTGGGTCTTAGGTAGGCCGCGTCGTACTGGTCGTATAGCCCGCTGGGCTATTCGTATTTCCGCCTTCCAGTTTGATGTTAGACATATCAGAGGTACCGAAAATGTTGTTGCTGATGGACTCAGCCGTATGTTTCATAACGACGTCGAGACCCACGAACCGGTCGACAGTTCATCACCTCCCGAGTCCATACTATCTGGTGTTAATGCCATCTTAACAGATGCTCCCATGCTTTTTAGGGATATTGAGAAATACCAACGTGAAGATCCGACGCTGGCTCCGATAATGGAAACCCTTTCTTCTGGGGAACATGTTGTCCCTTATGTTCTGAGGAATGGTGTTCTATGTTGCCCATCGAGGCATGATAGGATGATGAAAGTTGTCGTTCCAGCTGTTCTTGTACCTATGATCTTCAAGTATTATCATGAGACCCCATTAGGAGGGCATCTTGGAATCTTTAAAACTCGTGAGAAGATTCGTGAAATGTTCATCTGGAAAGGTATGGACGGTGAAATCCGTGAACTTGTAAAAGCTTGTAAATCTTGTTTGCTCAGTAAACCCACCATGTCCACCAAGGTAGGCCTTTTGTCTTCGCATCAAGCGTCGCGCCCCATGGAACGTCTGTATATCGATTATGTAGGACCCTTCCCCCAGTCAAAGGGTAATGCTAACAAGTTCATCTTTGTGTGCGTAGATGGTTTTACCAGATTTTCTTGGTTATTTCCGACTAAGCTGGCTACCGCTCAGTCTACCATTACCTGCTTAAATTCTATTTTTGCTTCTTTTGGTCCGTGTCAATATATTGTATCTGATAATGCTAAGGCTTTTACATCTAATTTATTTCGTAAATTCTGTTTTGACTTATCTATCTCTCATGTAACTACTTCTGCTTATTACCCTCAACCATCTCTGGCTGAACGGGTTAACCGTAATCTCAGGTCAGCACTTATTGCCTATCATCATGAAGATCATTCCAGGTGGGACACGTCCCTACATTGGATAGCTTTTGCTTTGAATTCGGCGGTTCATGAATCTCACAAGTTTACTCCAGCTTCTTTGATGTTCAAGTTTGTTCCCAACTCGCCGCTCTCTAACCTCTGGTCTCTGAATGACATTCTACCCGAGACAATAGATCCGGATAACATTAAAGATCTTTGGAAGAAGGCTAAAGCCAATCTTAAAGTGTCTCATGAAAAGGTTAGGGAAAGGTATGATCGTGGACGGAGACCCACCCCTTTGAAGGTAGGTGACCAGGTTATGGTCAAAAATTTTGTTCCCGCGGGCAAGCTTGCCCCCAGATTTCATGGGCCTTGTATAATTCTCGATTTCCTCACCCCGGTTACGTTGTTATTAAGCAATCCAGCCACCGAGAGGATATTTAGGGTTCACCTGTCACAAGTGAAACCAGTGTAAATTTTGTGTCAACTTGCTTCATATAATTTGAAAGGAATATGAAGGTTATATTTTTTTGAGTTCAACTTTTAAGGCATTCTGCTCCTTCTATTTTATTTTATATGTAAGCATTTCTTGTAAACCTCCCCGATTGTTAAACTGCCATCCTGTCCTTGCCACGGCCATTACCACGCTCCAGTCTCCTGCTTCTATACACACAGTGGCTTGACTTATGCCATGGATATTTGCACGCCGCTGGCCCCTCAACCTCTCCACAAGCCTGTACCCTCAAAAAAGATGATGGTCCAACACAATTCTGCCGCCAAGCTTTAATGTTTCAGTGCCCCCGCAGCCGCGCGGCGCCGTGCAGCAACTGGAGCTGAGGACGGGCCTCCTCGGCCCCAGCGAGGAAGACGTGTGCACGGCGAGCCGGAGCTCTCCTCCCGGCCAAGGCTGATGTGCGGCGCACAACCTGCTACTTGCCCGCAGCCTGTTTATGTTCACCGCGGGCGCGGCGTGCTTCAACACCTCTGCTCCCCTCATAGTGCGGGCGAGCGGTATCTCAGGGTACTTGAGGGGTCCGAGCGGCCTCCTTTGGACGCAAGCCGCAACGGCCGGTCTGGCCATCCCACTTCATCACCATCTACTACATGATGCGGGCGAGCGGTATCTCAGGGTACTTGAGGGGTCCGAGCGGCCTCCTTTGGACGCAAGCCGCAACGGCCGGTCTGGCCATCCCACTTCATCACCATCTACTACATGAACAGATACTATAAGTAATGACTACACTGGGGAATTCAACTGCAATATTTGGTGGACTTTGAAATTTTTTTCCTTCACTTTCAAGTATAAAAAGTTATCTTCAGAAATTCAACTTCTACAAATATAAAGACTTTACTTCATCTGCAACAACAAATTTTGAAACCAAATCAACCCCAAATTAAGAAAATCTTATAAATTTTTTGGCAATCAATCTTCATACCCACAGCATAACTTGGACCTTGTTTCAAACTGATTTCATGTGTCATCCCTGGAGGAACTTTTGGGGGGGGAGGTCTGTACCGGGCGGTACACCTCCACTCCGCTAATTTAAAATGTGCGCCTGTTGAAACTCCTCTGCTGGAGGAAGTCTGAACTTTATTGACAGTATTAATTTTCTACCGTCTCAGAAGATGTCACCACGTGGAAAATTTTGAGTTTTTGAACTGTGTCATTTTTGATGTGTTTTTGTTTCGCTTGAAGTAAGAAGTGTGAACTTTCTCTTCTAGAGGACACTACTGAAGATCTACAATAGTGCAACCTAGTGCGGAGTCAAAGAACTATTTTTTTTGGAGAAAATTTAATTTCAAGAGTTTGTTCTTTGTTAAATTTCTTTCTGTCATTGTTTAAGTTGGCAATATTTACCCCTTTCTTCCCCTTGTTATGAATGTATCCAATCCCGAATTTCTTCAATTAATTTCTATCCAATCAGATGTATCTTCCCCCAACTTGAATCTGTTGCGGGGTCCTATCCAATAAAGAGTTTGTAGGAGGGTGTTTTCTTTCCCCTAACGCCTAGAAACTTCCGCGAGAGTATTTAAACTGCTGATTTTTGGGTCTCTAGGCCACTTCTGTTCCATCTTTCAGTGTGTTAAGTACATAGCAGGGGGCGGGAAGCGCCTCTTTCTTCTCCAGCCGTTCAACACAAGGTAATGGCCGATTAATAACTTCTTTCTTTGCTAGCTCAGCAGTTTAACTTTCGGGGCGGGTTCTAAGCGTTCAACCATGTAACCTTTTCCTAAAATGTAACTTCCCTTTTCATCTATTCTCTTGTAAAACGACATATTGGGATAGAGAGTGCTAACCCTCTCGAGCTCCCACTCACATGGTCTTGAGGTGAACTTATTTTCTCGACCTATTTTTCGTTAATGTAAAACAAATTGTTCTTTTCTTAAGTCACCTCTTTAGCATGGGATTAGCCCTTGTATTAACGGCCTAGTGCCAAGTAGGTCTTAATCAAAGTGTATTAGGAGTGCAAGTTCGCCTCCTCTCAAATTGTTATTTTAGAGGTCATTTAATTAACCTGCTTTTCTTTTAATAGACCTCAGTAGATTGGGTATTTTACCCCTGTGTTTATGTCCGTTGAGGACAACTTGAAGGTGGAGTTTGGTGTGGCCTGGGAGAGGCTTAAATTTTGAGAGCGAGTGGCTCTTTTGAAAATTCTGGGTTGTATGCCTCATGGAGGTTTTTCAGTGTAATTTGGAGCAAGGGCTCCTAGGTATGAATGGGGTTTTCTCCCCCTCTGTTAAAACTTGTGTTTGAGGTAAAACTGAGCTGATTGCCCAAGCATTGTGAAGTCAGGGCGCGAAGCCCAAATTCTGTAAATATTGTAACTAACCCCTTTTGAATTGCTACTTTGTACCTGCCATGCTTGTTATTTCTTTGTTTTCGAAAAGAAAATATAACCTTGTTCAATTTTAAATTAATTTTACATTGCACTATAATTTCGTAGCTTGAAACCCATTCACACCCGCACCTTCTTTCACCTCTACCTACCACGGAAAAGTCCGTAACAATTATTATTATTATTATTATTATTAGCTAGTATGAATAACTCAGACGGTAGAGCGTTGGCCTTCTGAGCCAAACTTAGCAGGTTTTATCCTGGCTCAGTGAAGTCAGTCTCGCAACGCTAGATCTAGCCTACTGGCACGTTAAATATCTCCTGCGGGTCAACAAATTTGGCACCTCGGTGTCTTCGAAAACCGTAAAAGTACTTAGTGGGACATAAAATCAATGTATGTATGTATGTATGTATGTATGTATGTATGTATGTATGTATGTATGTATGTATGTATGTTCAGTTCGTCAGCGATTCCGCTGGTGGGATCCTCAAGAGCTCTGCATCAGCTGTCATAGATGGCCTATAAATAACAGGTATTATTATTATTATTATTATTATTATTATTATTATTATTATTATTATTATTATTATTATTATTATTATTATTATTTGGATATCAAATTAATTTACATTTACAGAAACATTACCTTGAAATAAATTCTTTGAATACGATCATTAACAATTAAACAGGGCAGAGAAATCTAGTAATTAACCAATGTATATTAGGTGCAACTGTCCTGAGCAAGAATTTCATCCCAGGCTTGCTTACTGTTTTTCTCACTTTTTTTGGCGCTATTCCCTATTCACACTACCGAATGAGTTGACCGTCCGCCTAGGGTCGTGTAACTGTGGACCTGAATTCGAGAGATGGTGGTTTTGAGTCCCATCCTCGGCAGCCCTGAAGATGGTTTTCCATAGTTTTCCATTTTCACACCTTCATTAAGGCCACGGCCTCTATCTTACCATTCCCAGTCATTCTCTATCCTTCCGCTGTCGGAAACTTTCGACATGTCAGTGTGACGATTAAGCACTAGAGAAAAATGTACATTGCTGACTGGCTTTGTGACGCAATGGGTACAGTCGGTTGTCATTAAAGAATGTTCAAATGCAGGAGACACGTATCAGTAAATTTACCGGAATATCAAATACATTTGCCCAAGTAAAATATTCAGGCAACCTGGTGCACTTGAAAACCAATATTAGCTGAAGGGACGATGTATCATTATTAATTACCGATTCAACGCACATGCCAGTCCTCTTAAATAATCCAATTGACCCATTATCTCCCACTTTGAGCTGGACGGAGGAAGCGAGGATGGGTTTGAAATGACCCTTTCAAGGCTATGCATTTGGTATAGGCCTAACTCAGAAATATCAGCCCGTTTCGCTAAGTTCGCTCCAAATTTCTATGGCCACTTCGATATTATACATCATTAAAACTAGATATTGCTTTATATCAACAACAGTGACTACTGCTACAAATAGTTTTTCAGATTCAATTCAGCACGTCCGTAAATGCTTTACGAAGAATCGAGGCTATTCTGAGTCGTTTCGTGAATACGAAAGTCTCTGAATAATATATTGCGTACATGTCATCTAAAGCAAGAACACTTAGCGACCTCGTCAAGAAGATAACCTCAATCCTCTCAGAAACTGCAAAGAAGACCTACCTACCTCATGTAGTGAA
Source organism: Anabrus simplex (assembly GCF_040414725.1). Lineage (NCBI taxonomy): Eukaryota > Metazoa > Arthropoda > Insecta > Orthoptera > Tettigoniidae > Anabrus > Anabrus simplex. The sequence continues at coordinate 139,865,335 of NC_090267.1, forward strand.
ATAATAATAATAATAATAATAATAATAATAATAATAAATGATCTGCGCCAAAGCTTTAAATTCAGAGGGTTCAGAGTTCGATTCACGGCCAGGCCTGGGAATTTGGCTATGTCGGGTTAATTCCTCTAGCTCGGAGACAGAGTATTTCTGTTTGTATTTTTTGCATTTATACACAACCACCACGGGAACACACAATAGTTAAAACATCCCTTGACGTAAAATGAGTTTCAGGATGGGCATTCGGTAGCAAAACTGGACCAGGTCCAGGGTTTTTGACACACATCATCCTCTAGGTCCTATCACGGTGTGAGTAAAATTGGCAGATTATTATTATTATTATTATTATTATTATTATTATTATTATTATTATTATTATTATTATTATTATTATTATTATTATTATATAACGCTTTCTCAAAGGCAATATTATCCTAAATAAATAAATAAATAAACAAACACTACTTGACGTAGCGAATGCATCTACTCTAGGAAGATGAAGCTACTCCTATTTCTCAGTCGTAGACACCTTGCACGATGATATGAGTGATATTAATGTTGTAGGCAGGTAGCAAGATGCGCACCCTCCCGTTATGGAATCTGCCAAGACAGCTGCGGCTGATTGCTGCCATAATAATTACAAGAGAAACGACGAGACAAACGGAGACTTTACAAATGTGAAGGAATTTAACTTTGAAAATTACCGTCGCTAAACGTAGGAGAGAAATGATAGGATTTAAAAAAGAAGGGATGAGTTTCCTTACAACGAGCAGTGTCCTAATGGCTCTGTAATACTATAGGCTTAAGGAAAGCTATTTATCATCAACAACATCAACATAGAGGATTTTAGAATTTAAATTGAAATAGATTTTAAAATTTCTTTACGTAAGGGATTTCAGCAAGTGTTACAGTATAATAAGAAAACATTTTCATGATTTTATAACATGTTGGTAAGAAGGACAATAAGTAGAATTACCTTAGAAATGTAACACATGAGTCTGTAATGGCGGAAACATACAAATAAAGAGTCATTACTAATTAGTTCTGGCAGCCGAAGATGAATTACGGAGAAGTTTCATCCACAACACTGTTAAATCTGCAGATTATGAAAAATAGAACTGAATGTAGTACTGCCATTATACAGCGGTAAATTAAGCACACTTCGAGATTGATAGATTTATGCTCTTTGAACAATTTTCGCATATAAGGTATATGGAAAAAGTGAAATTTATATTATATGGTTAATTTTCCAGCACCGTGACTGACCGATCTCAGGACCTTGGAAACCCAAGTTCGATTTCTGTCTACGTCGTGAACTATTAACTTCATCATGTCTGGGTGTTGGTGCGGTTCCAACTTTATTACAACTCGCACACACAACACTAACTTCCATCTTAGTAATACATAGTTTCCTATTCAGAGCAAACACTGCCCCACACTCCTATGACACTACAGCCCTTAAGGGGCTTGGTCTGCGAAGCGATTGCTGCTCAGCCCGAAGGTCTGCAGCTTTGAGGTGATGCGTGGACACCGTGACGATCTTCGCGAACAGGGTGGTTGTCGGACATTTGCGGTCACGGACATTTGGGCCCAGAAGAGGCCATTCTCATTAAATAGTATTCGTGAGGGTTTTTCCCACCAGCTCTCTTTGCTATTTAAATCCCGCAGTGTTCTGCAGGCAAGCTACGGTGGTGGTGGTGGTGATTATTGTTTTAAGAGGAAGTATAACTAGGCACTAATCAGAGAGTAAAAAAGAAAGACAAGGGCCACGTAGGGCGTAAAAATGAAAGACTCCCTAGCCCTCGCAACCTAATAGCTTCCGGGTCAGAAAACAGCAGGATTTGACCAAGGGAGGTCGGATAGGATAGATGAATGTGAGGATCCTGGCAGAAATAAATGGAAGCAATGCCAGGACTCAGTTGAGGGCCCCATGGTCACCATCCCACGCTCCCAAGTTCATACCCTCTAGGGCCCCCTTTCAGTCGCCTCTTACGACAGGCAGGGGATAACGTGCGCATTATTCTTCCGCCCCCGCCCACAGGGAGAGGCCAGCTACGTACGGCCAAAGTGTTACAGTGACTGTGCGTGACCATCAGTTGTGTTTAGGACGACTAACTGACTCCCATCACTATCCAGGCTTTGGAAGGGCTACACAAAATATCTTTTGTATATAGGGGTGTTTGAAATCAGCCATTGGCTTCGTCAATTACTTTGTGCTAAAATTAAGCTCTGTCAGTTTTAAGCATGGACATTTACTCTATTTACGTTTCTCCCTGATTCTATTCACACTAGTTACATATTTTCTCTCGCCAATCAACGTTGAACCTTCTGGCTTTCATAGCAACTCTTCAAAGTTTTTTGAGATAGGAAATTGTTTTCAAACAAGCGACAAAATCACCACTTTCTTCATATTTTTAAACTGTTCTTTCCAGTCTGTCATATAGAGCCACGTAAGCGGTCTTTCTTCGTTTACCTTCCATATCGAGCTGGGCCCTTACTAGCGCACATGTAGAGCTCTCTGCTTCTTTCTTTAACATTTGATGAGGTCTTTGATTCGAGAATTTGGTCTTCCAAGTTCTGCGTTAATTTTGTTGTGCCATCCCTCGACGGAGTTGGTGGTTCGATGACGCCTGCCGTAACAACTCCAAATCTCGACTGGAACTTCTTCATTCTCCATCCACCTTTCTACGAAATAGTCCAAAAATGCAGAAAGTTTTTCATTGTCAGGTACTCTGGAATGTATTTCCAACCAGCCATCGGAAACATCCTCAGGTCGAAGAAACGCTAAAGAAGCACACATGTGGATGATCATTCTCACTTCCTCGTTCTTCATATACTCACAAACAAGTCCCAAATCTTGAACTTTTCTCCAGATGCACTTTTTCATGTGGAAGAAGCATCCTTTTACCTCTGCTGCTGGAAATACGACTTTAATGGCCGAAATTGCTGCCGATTCAAAATCGACCGTCACTCTCGTTGGATTCCACTGTGGTATGGCCTCAGTAAGAAGGCGAAAGAGCGGAATATATGTTTCTTTTCTTTTGTTTGAGAAGAGAGCATATATATATATATATATATATATATATATATATATATATATACACTGACTGACAGAGCAAATGCAACACCAAGAAGGAGTGGTCAGAACTTTATGCCAATTGCAGGGTAGACTGACGTCACTGAGGTATGCTCATGATGTGAAATGCGCCGCTGTGCTGCGCACGTAGCGAACGATAAATGGGACACGGCGTTGGCCATGTCCATAGTAACAAGAAAATGCACTTTTTACTTTTCCGTAATGTCTGTCTGTCTGTCTGTCTGTCTGTCTGTCTGTCTGTCTGTCTGTCTGTCTGTCTGTCTGTCTGTCTGTCTGTACACGCATCACGAAAAAACGGTTGAAGAGAATTTAATGAAAATCGGTATGTGAAGTCGGGGGATGAGCCTCTACAATCTAGGCTATAAATCATTTTACTCACGCTCAGTGAAATGGTAGTTTAGGGGAAGGCCTAAAATTGAATTCTCAACTATTTATGTTATTAGTGGTCGTATTTTAAAGAAAATGAGTATGCAAAGTTGGGGAATAAGTTGCTACAATCTAGGCTGTCAATAATTGTATTCACGCTGAGAAAAATGGTAGTTTAGGGGAGGGCGTAAAATTTAATTCTCAAATATTGTTATTAGTAGTCCTATTTTGATGAAAATCGGTATGAAAAGTCAGGAAATAAGTCGCTATAGTCTAGGTTGTAAAAATTATTTTATTCACGCAGAGTGAAATGGTAGTTTAGGGGAAGGCCTAAAATGTAATTCTCAAATATTTCTTATTAGAGGTGTAATCGATGAATGCTACATAACTAAGGTTATATAGTATTAAATTTCCTATTATTCATGTCTTATACATTGTTACCGTACTGGCTATGATCACAGGGATATTCATGAATTTAGATTTTTGTTACTAAGTCCATATCAGCGCCGAGTAACGAGAAAATGGGTAAACAGTATTTAATGAAAATCGGTGTGTAAAGTCGGAGAATAAGAAACTACAGTTTATGGTATAATATATTTTACAAATCACAAAGTCGAAAGAAAACTAAATGTGAAGGCCTACAATATAGAAAGCTCATAACATTGATCAACAATAACATTACATTGACCATTGTTTGTCGTGATGTGCTTTGTGTCTTCTGTTGCCCCTCATCTCCGGTAGAGTACAGAGTATTTTTTATTTGATTTACGTTGCACCGACATGGATAGGTTTTATGGCGACGATGGGATAGGAAAAGGCTAGGAGTGCCTTAGGCCTTAATTAAGGTACAGGCCCAGCATTTGACTGGTGTGAAAGAGGGAAACCACGGAATACAATCTTCAGCGCTGCAGACAATGGGATTCGAATCCACTATCTCTCGGATGCAAGCTCACAGCTGCGCACCGCTAACCACACGGTCAACTCGCCCAGTCGTACAGTGTGTAACAGCCTGTCTGAATATTGATGGGAAGTAGCTGGGGAGTTAGATAACTTTCTTCTTTAGCATGCCATTCCCCTGGTTTATAAATTTTCTGATACTACTGGTACGTAACACACTGGATCATCATAGCGTTCGGGCTATTCAATCCCTACTCTGAGGCACCGATTGGAATGAACAGTGTGCATATTTAGCGGAATAATGGCAGATGAGTGTTCATGGCAATCTGCGGCCCGGTCATCCCAGCTCTGGAACTTTGGACTATTAGATTGGCACCGCAATCTAACCGCAGCACTGTTCGTTAAAAGTGATAAAACGTGCGGCTTTCCATTTGATCGAGTATTTTATATGATAGCATTGCTTTTAATCGCTACATTAATACTTACGTTTTTGTAATGACCTATGTTGATTTCAGGTTAGGAAAACCACAAAGTCAGTCTTTCTGAGAATCCCGTAGCGAAGCACGGGTACATCAGCTAGTTGTATATATAGAGTCACTGTAGAATGTACTAAATAAATATGAGCAGAACACCATGGCAGTCGGAACGAAAATGAGAGGAAGTAAGGCTAGGAGGCAAGTGCAAATTTAGAGTGAAAGGGATAGTCCTGTGGAATTTCCCGGGAGGGAGACGGACAGTGAGTGAGTCACGCTCATTTGTAAACAGCTAATGGACTGGGGGCGATTGTCATACATTTTAAGCTAGGAGCGATTGTCATTGGGGGCGAATGACATATATTCGGCCTCATTAACTTAATCTCGGGGGTATCCCCGCTAACCTGCCTGAGCACCTGCTCGCTCCTTGCTGATCAACATTTTTCTCCCGCGGGCATTATTTAGAGATTGATACATGCAGCCACAAACACCATTCTATACCGAAACTTCCTGGTGTGAGTACTGTATTTAAAATTGTGTGCTGTAATGGAGTTAACAGGTACTAATCAGGGAAAGTGTTGTGCATTTTACAAGGGTTATGTGTACAGAAAGTATAGGGAGAGTCAACCTGGTAACGTCACCTGGGTGTGTCTGAAGGAGAAGAACAAGTGCAAAGGACGGCTGAGGACAAGAGGCGAAGAAATACTTCATACCGTTGTTCATCAGTGTGGACCACCTGAAGAAGCGGCCTTCACAGTGAAAAAGCAGGTTCAAGAGGCAAATAAGAGAGCAAGAAGAGAAGCGACTCGCACAGATTTACGTGCAGTAGTAGGGTGATCTGCATAACAGGGGCTACGACTTTGTCACTGATATGCCAGCTCAAGAAACTTTAAAAAGAACATGCGTCGGCAACGAAATCATGTACGCGGACTTCAAGTAGAGTCAAAAACATGTGCTCAGATATTTCTTAATGAAGAGGCGTTAAGGATGAAAAATGACAGCACGTTTCTTTTACCTGACGACGGCATGGGGGAAAGAATTATAACTTTATAGCCGAAAAAGGCGTAGAAAGTCTTAGGCATTGCGCGCAATTGTTTATGAATGGCACGTTCAAGGGTTGCAGCAAAAAGTTCGCCCAGATATACATCATTGACGCTGACCTTGGAGGCCGGAGTGATGAAAATGACGTTTATCCAATCGTCTTTGCGTTCCTGCCTAACAAAAATAGAGAAACATATTCGCCCCTTTCACCTTATCTTGGAAGCGGTTCCCCGATTGCATCCTAGGAACATCACTATTGACTTCGAAGCAGATACGATATTAGCCCTACGAGAAGCACATGAAGCAATCAATGTCTGTGGAGAAAAGTACAGGAACTTGGCCTGACGAGCGACTACAAGGAGAACGAAGATATACGTCTCCATATCCGAATGTGCACTGCTATGTCATTTTTGAAGCCAGATGACATCAGATAGGGATGGCTGGTAATACATTCTTATGCTCCTTCTACAGAAAATCTTACTGGCTTCTTCGTCTGCTTTGTAGATGTATGGCTTAAAAACAGCGAGATACCAATCATTATGTGGATCTGTTACAAAAAGCGACATCGAACATCAAATGCTGTAGAGCGATGGCATCACAAGATCAACTCTTTATTTGGAAATGCACATCCTCTATTCGACAATTTGGTGGTTTGTTTAAAGAAGGAAGCAGAAGTGACGAACTACATGTACCTGAAACTGGAGATCAATCTTGAAGGTAAGAGGAGGAAGACGAAATATGTGAGGAAAAATGACAGGATTGAAAGAGGCCTTAAGAGATGAAGAAACAGTTTCGTACATAGAAAAATTAGCGTAACCTTCTTGCTGCTTCAACTATTCCTAATGTAAATAGGTATATACAAATGAACATAATTATAACGACGCTTACCTAAAGCCGACAAAAACAACTGGCGAAGGTTAGTTACAGCTGATTTTAAACACGCCAAAATAATTTTAATACAATCATTATGCCAGTCCAAAGCCTGGATAAAGTGTGATGGGACTCAGCATTTTAAAATATTCATTTACTGTGGACCGAATTATGTATGTACTCGAGTTTGGAGGTTACGTAGACGAAGAATACATCCACGGTATCCCCTGCCTGTCGTAAGAGGCGACTAAGTGGGGCTCCAGGGGCTCACAACTTGAGACTGTGCGTTGATAGGATCGAACCTGCCAAGTTGGGGCCAGAAGGCCAGCGCCTCAACCGTGTGAGCAACTGACTCCGGCATTTCTAATTCTTTCCCATCCCATTTTTGTGAAAATATAACAGCGCTACCTTGGACTACCATAAATAAATAAATAAATAAATAAATAAATAAATAAATAAATAAATAAATAAATAAATAAATAAATAAATAAATAAATAAATACATTTTTAATTTAATTAATTAACGATAGATTCACATTTTTTTCTAATAATGAAGGTCTGGTACGGAATAAAACAGTGTCTTTTACCTTGACATACCTTTAATTATTCCACGATAAATAAATAGGAAACTTATTTGTTTAATTAGCGTCTGATGTTTGTATATACAAATTCACTTTGTGGTGTATTAGAGTTTAAACATCAAATATTCGAGCTTGTATATCTGCGTGACTGTTTTGGTAGCCACGGGACCTTTTCGTGATGGTGGTGATTACTGTTTTTGTGAAAAAGTAGAACGTTGCAATAAGTTACAAAAGTTGAAAACTAGAAAAGCGGCTGGAATTGATAAGATTTCTGGGGATATACTAAAGACAATGTGTTGGGATATAGTACCATATCTGAAGAACTTCTTTGATTATTGTTTGGTTGAAGGAGCTATACCAAATGACTGGAGAGTTGCTGTAGTAGCCCCTGTGTATAAAGGGAAGGGTGATAGGCATAAAGCCGAAAATTACAGGCCAGTAAGTTTGACATGCGTTGCATGTAAGCTTTGGGAAGGCATTATTTCTGATTATATTAGCCATGTCTGCGAAATTAATAACTGGCTCGATAGAAGGCAGTTCGGTTTTGGGAAAGATTATTCCACTGAAGCTCAAATTGTAGGATTCCAGCAAGATATAGGAGATATCTTGGATTCAGGAGGTCAAATGGACTGTATCGCGATTGACCTGTCTAAAGCACTTGATATGGTGGATTTTGGGAGACTACTGGCAAAAATGAGTGTAATTGGACTAGAAAAAAGAGTGACTGAATGGGTTGCTACATTTCTAGAAAGTAGATCTCAGAGAATTAGAGTAGGCGAAGCTTTATCTGACCCTGTAATAATTAAGAGGGGAATTCCTCAAGGCAGTATTATTGAACCTTTATATTTTCTTATATATATAAATGATATGAGTAAAGGAGTGTAATCAGAGGTAAGGCTTTTTGCGAATGATGTTATTCTCTATAGAGTAATAAATAAGTTACAAGATTGTGAGCAACTGCAACGGGACCTCGAAAATGTTGTGAGATGGACAGCAGGCAATGGTATGATGATAAATGGGTTTAAAAGTCAGGTTGTGAGTTTCACAAAGAGGAAAAGTCCTTTCAGTTTTAATTACTGCGTTGATGGGGTGAAAGTTCCTTTTGAGGATCATTGTAAGTATCTAGGTGTTAATATGAGGTAAGATCTTCATTGGGGAAATCACATAAATGGGATTGTAAATGAAGGGTACAGATTTTTGCACATGGTTATGATGTTTAGGGGCTGTAGTAAGGATGTAAACGAGAGGGCATATAAGTCTCTGGTAAGACCCCAACTACAGTATGGTTCCAGTGTATGGGACCCTCACCAGGACAACTTGATTCAAGAACTGGAAAAAAATCCAAAGAAAAGCAGCTCCATTTATTCTGGGTGATTTCCGACAAAAGAGTGGCGTTACAAGAATGTTGAAAAGTTTGGGCTGTGAAGAACTGGGAGAAAGGAGACGAGCTGCTCGACTAAGTGGTATGTTCCGAGCTGTCAGCGGAGAGATGGCGTGGAATGACATTAGTAGACGAATAAGTTTGTTTGTCATCTTTGAAAGTAGGAAAGATCACAATATAAAGATAAAGTTTGATTTCAAGAGGACAAATTGGGGCAAATATTCATTTATAGGAAGGGGAGTTAGGGATTGGAATAACTTACCAAGGGAGATGTTCAATAAATTTCCAATTTCTTTGAAATCATTTAAGAAAAGGCTAGGAAAACAAGAAATAGGGAACCCGCCACCTGGGCGACTGACCTAAATGCAGATCAGTATTGATTGATATTGATTGATTTATACAGAATTGTATTTGTGTAAGAAGGTATCAGTCTCAAGCTAATGAGGCCCACCCCCTGCTGCAGTGACAAGTTTATCTCAGTGATCGCAAATATCTGTGATTTTGTGGAGACTGCAAATGTCTGTGACCGCAAATGTCCGGACACCAACAGGGTGGTTATCTGGGTGTCACATAGTTCCTCAGTTGTTCTTACGTGGGCTGAGTGGACCTCTAATCAATCCTCAGATCCTTGAATTGACCGGGAATTAATAATAATAATAATAATAATAATAATAATAATAATAATAATAATAATAATAATAATAATAATAATAATAATAATAATAATGTTATTCTTTTACGTCCCACTAACTACTTTTACGACTTTCGGAGACACCGAGGTGCCGGAATTTATTCCAGGAAGAGTTCCTTTACTTGGTAGTACCGGTACGAGGCTGACTTACTGTATTTGAGCACCGGATAGAACCAGGATCGAACCTGCCAAGTTGGGGCCAGAAGGCCAGCGCCTCAACCGTCTAAAGGCGGCCATACACGAGCGGGATTTCCTCAAGGTTCAGCTTGAACAGTCCAATCCGTGAGGAATTCCTCAACGTGTGTGGTGGCGTCCTTGAGGTCGCGCTGGGTGCGAGAGATCCAGAAATCCCGAACAAAATTCAATTCTTTTCCGCCTTGAGGCCAAGAAGGCCGATTTCTCCCAGTCTCTTGCTGCGTGTATGTATTGACGGCAGTAGGCCTTGAGGATTTGTGAAGTGAAGTGATTGTCGGGAGTGTCCTATATCGTTATGTGTCGAGAACTTTTTAAATAATTTATACAAATATACCAGAATGAACCTTTCTAGTGGCAAATGAGTTCAAAAAAGTACCATGATGGAAATTATTTTCAACGCACGTGAAGAACCAACCACCACCAGTCAACCTGGAGTTGAACGTTGAGAAAATCCCCAAGGCCTTTTCCTTGAGGATTTCCTTGAGGATACCCTCTCCGTGTGTGGGCGAGGGTTCGGTTGAGGAAATCCGCAAGGAAATCACGGAGGCTTTTTTCTTGAGGATTTCCTGTACGTGTAGCCTCCAGATAAGAGGCAGCACTTCCTAAAAACCTTTAACATCAAATTAAACCAGATCTATACGGCAAATGGATCAGGCTTTTACTTTTACATCTCCGTAAGCCAGAAATTGTACAGAGGAGCGTGATTAGATCAGTGCTTCCCCCACTCAGAATCCCAGTCAGTCCTAATTTCCATCTTGAGAATCACGTGGCTTCAGAAAGGACGTTTGATCTTCAACGCCCTGCCACAACCAATCTGAGCTTGAGTGGCTACAACGACCCCAGAAGAAATTGGGGTAAGTTCCAGAAGGTTTTGGGGGCTGATTAGCTCAGTGGCTTAGCTGCTGGATTAGCACAAGGAAGGCTGAGTTTGGAAACCCGGCCGACTCTGCGTTGAAATTTTCTTCTCAAAAATCACGTAGCGTAATGAAAGGCATCGGGCTTTAAAAACTCAGCCCAAACCAAAATGAGGCTGGGTGACACCAGCGACCCCAGATATAACTTGGATAAGCTCAAAGCCTTCGGTTCAAAGGGTTATGGGTTCGATTCGCAGACGGGTCGAGGATTTTAACTTTGTTTGGTCAATACCTCTATCTCGATGAATGGGTGTTTGTGTTAATACACATTTCCATACAATACATCACATCACAAAATCCTCAGAGAATACATCCCTCCACATCGGAAGGGCATACTGTTGTAAAAGTTTTTTTTTTTTTTTGCTAGTTGCTTTACGTCGCACGTCATAGATAGGTCTTATGGCGACGATGGGACAGGAAAGGGCTAGGAGTGGGGAGGAAGCGGCCGTGGCCTTAATTAAGGTACATCCCCAGCATTTACCTGGAGTGAAAATGGGAAACCACGGAAAATCATCTTGAGGGCTGCCGACAGTGGGGTTCGAACCTACTATCTCCCGAATACTGGATACTGGCCGCACTTAAGCGACTGCAGCTATCGAGCTCGGTGGCTGTAAAATTGAGCTAAATCCATACAGAATGCCGACCCTGAGTAATTGTATATGTTAGGTAGGTCATGTCTTACTTACGAGGAGATGATGACTATATTATGTGATTGTGAGAGTTTGATGAATTCTCGACCTTTGTCTTATATCATGGAAGAAGGTTCTGAACTAGTGCCTCTCTCCCCTTCTTTATTCCTGCACGATATAAGGGAGATTGGTGTTCCTGATCTCGATACGACAGACACACAGAGCCTCGAAAGGAGGTATAGGTACCGACAAACTTTGAAAAGGGATTTGAGGGAAAGATTCAGAAGTGTTCATTGTTCAAGTTATACCAGGTAAGGATGGTGCCATCCCAACAGTGAAACTCAGAACTGGTCAGGGAGAGTTATTACGTCCAATACAAAGGATTTATCCCTTGGAAGTGTCTTCTGATGACCCTATTGTGCTCTCTAGAAACTGTGATTCTTCAGGTGTACCAAAGGATGACAACAGTGGTGATCCAGATGTTACTCGAAGTGGTCGAGCGGTGAGGGTTCCTGACAGACTTGATTTGTAAGCACCAGGTTTGTATTTGTTGGTATTGTTGAGTAGCCTTCTGCTACTCAGACTTTGCTGTCGACACTATCAGCCCAAGGTCTGTCTAGACAGACCTTGTATCAGCCATTTGCCGGCAGTTCCGTCTGCTGGACACTTAAAATAAACATTTGAAGGTAGTAATGGCCGCTATGTTTTTGTAAATTACCTATGATGTAATGTAAGCTGTATAAAGAAGTGTTTTAACATCATATTCAGTGCAGACCAATTGTAAGACTTCCTTAAAATTTGTTCCTGCGTGTAATATTATTACACAATAGTGTAAAGGCCAGTTAAAAGAAGAAGCCAAGAACCGAAAATGTTTGGAGAAACAAATCTGAATTGACACATGTTTATTCCACGAATATATTGACTTATGAATATTGAATTTTCACGACCGCATTGTAATCGAAACAGACTTTCAACGTATTAGGTCGTGTTACGTACATGTAGTACGTGTTGAAGAGATGTTAAGTACAGAACAAAAATGGCCAGCCGGACACCAGTGGGATCCGAACCCACAACCTTCCGATTTCGCGGGTTCGGATCCCACTGGTGTCCGGCTGGCCATTTTTGTTCTGTACTTAACATCTCTTCAACACGTACTACATGTACGTAACACGACCTAATACGTTGAAAGTCTGTTTCGATATTGATTTATGTTTTCGTATACTAAGAAAATAACCCATAAGTTAGCAATACATTGTTCTGAAACTGAAAACAGAATGAGTATCTGAAATGGACATCCTTTCCAGTTCATATCCCTGCATGTGCTATCCAAATCGTCCACATTTTTCCAAAACATTTAAATGTTCTCTTTATTGGAGAGATAGGCTTCACATTTTTCATTTTATTTACTTTTTTGTCTCGAGGCACTACCTTCCAATGGGATTCAATGGACAGTATTCTTGAACAGCAGAAGTCACGAGATTTTACAGTCAGTGAAGTCGTTATTTCCTACAACACTGACTACATGAATAGATGGTAACTGACACATACTCCATCAGTGTGTAAATCCTGTTACTGTTACTTATCTTCCTCTTGGCGACAAAAGAATTCTTATCACAGGGAATGCAGGTACGAAGTTGAAGTATGAAGTGCTGATTTATGGAATGAAATCCATCCTTCACCAGTGCGAGAAGCATTTATTCCACTGTATTGGTCAGGTTTTGGGAAGAACACACATCTCTGTCTATGAGTGTTAGACATTTTCTGGAATGCCTTTCATGTATCCATTTAAAAAGTGAACCTTCTTAAGTCCTTTATTTGCCTTCATTAAACATCTTCATTAAACACCTCACTACAGAAAACGCACACTGGAGGTGAATCCTAGAGTAACACCGCAAGTCAGACATTAAGGAGTTTTGAAACCAAAGCAAAAGTTTTCAAGAGTTTCCATCTCCATTCAATACGCCAGACTTGCTTTATTTCTTAAAAATACGAAATAGAAAAAAAAAAAGATTCCACCTAGCAACTTCCTCTTTCTAACATGAAAATGAGGTAGTGGGTAACTTGCAGGGTTTAAATACTAACCGATATCAATGAATGAATGAATGAATGAATGAATGAATGAATCAATCAATCAATCAATCAATCAATCAATCAATCAATCAATCAATCAATCAATCAATCAATCAATCAATCAATCAATCAATCAATCAATCAATCAATCAATCAGTATTTAGGGTTGCCACTCAGGTGGCAGATTCCCTATCAATTGTTTACCTTAGTCTTTTCTTAAATGATTTCAAATTACACGTAAATTTGTCGAACATTCCCTTCATAAATATTATTCCAATCCCTACTCTTCCTATGAATAAATATTTGCTCCAATCTGTCCTCTTGAATTTCAACTTTATCTTCATATTATGATCTTTTCCTCTGCACCTTTAAAAGATCCACTCAAGCTTATTCGACTCTTAACGTCATACCACGACATCTCTCCACTGACAGCTTGGAACATACTGCTTTGTTGAACCACTCGCCTCTTTAATCCGAAGCCTTCCCATTACTAAGTTTGCAACATTGTCGTAAGATTACTTTCTTGACGGTAATCAAATCACCCAGAACAAATCGCGCTGCTTTTCCTTGGACCTTTTCCAGTTCTCATATCAGGTGATACCGGTGTGGAGCCCATACACTGGAAGCAGTTTAATAGACATACTACGCCATCTCCTTTACAGCCTTACTACAATCCCTAAATACCCTCATAACCATGTGAAGAGATCTGCAACTCTCATGTACAACCTCGTTAATGTGAATACCGCAATGAAAATATTTTCTTATATAAGGCGTGATCAAAAAGTTTCCGTTTGAGGGCGTTGCTGCAGAGGATATACAAGGTAGCGTAGGACGCACATGTAGGCAAAGGGATCTGTGTAGCATTCGCGTCGAGCCGAGGTGCGAGCGTTAAATGCAGCCACATGAACTACGGCGACATTATTACCAAATTCTCCACGGTCCCTTCAGTGCCGTTATAAGCGATTTCGACTGTATATATTTTCATGGGAAAATGGAAGTAATACAGTTTTTAAGAAAATGGTATTATGGGGAACGAGGGGCAATTTCTCAAAGAATTTGCTTGACAGGGATGATATCTAAGAAGAAGAGTTTTTGACGATGTGAATTAATAATAATTGTATGGAACTGATATGTAGGAAAGGTTGTGGATGAGAGAGTAGAATGAATAATAATCGTAAGCTACTGTATGGAGGCATATTGATTTCGCGTGATTTTTTTTGCTAGGGGCTTTACGTCGCACCGACACAGATAGGTCTTATGGCGGCGATGGGATAGGAAAGGCCTAGGAGTTGGAAGGAAGCGGCCGTGGCCTTAATTAAGGTACAGCCCCGGCATTTGCCTGGTGTGAAAATGGGAAACCACGGAAAACCATCTTCAGGGCTGCCGATAGTGGGATTCGAACCTACTATCTCCCGGATGCAAGCTCACAGCCGCGCGCCTCTACGTGCACGGCCAACTCGCCCGGTTTTCGCTTGATTTGGTCTGCGTTATTGTTAATTTAGATGGTCCATTGTGCTCTACCGGACTGCATAGGAAATGGAACTGTACTGAGTAAATTATTGCCCACTCTAATTCATTTTATTGGGTAAACAGCCATGTGGATCTTTTTTATAAAAGAATACCACTTAGTTTTTATCAACATGTTTTACGTCACACTGCCATACATAGTTTTTACGGCGACGATGGGAGAAGAAAGGGCTAGGAGTGGAAACGAAACGACAGCCCCACATCAACATTTGTCTGATGTGAAAATGGGAAACCACGGAAAATCGTCTTCAGGGCTGACGACAGTGGAATTCCAGTGCTCTACAGTATCTTCTGTTAGTTTTGTACGCTTGCAGCAATACTTTCATCTAGTGAAGATTAGTGGTACCAGTAGACATAGAGCATAATTACACAGTAGAACAGTGAATCAATGTAATGTTATTGTTGATTACTTTTAGAAGAAGGAGTGCTTCAAGACGTAAAAGCTCAATTTACAGGAGAACCGTTATTTTTCTTCTTCTGCAACTACTTCGTTCCCTAGCTGACGACAGGTAGGGGATGTGCTCCGAAGCAGGCACGCTGCTATGAGTGCCTGCTGCTTTTCGGACTTCATTAATCGTCTTTCTCCGGGTTTTTCTTTGAATCAATCAATCAATCAATCAATCAATCAATCAATCAATCAATCAATCAATCAATCAATCAATCAATCAATCAATCAATCAATCAATCAATCAATCAATCAATCAATCAATCAATCAATCAATCAATCAATCAATGCATTTAGAGCAATCGCCCGGATGGCAGAATTCCTAAATATTGCTTAACTAGGGTTTTCTTAAACGTTGCAAGGAACTTGGGCATTTATCCCACTCAGAGGACTTTGATAAGTTATTCTGATCCCTTACACATCGTCTTAAATTTGCCCCAATTTTTCCTCTTGAATTCGAACTTTATCGTCATATTATGATCTTCCCTACTTTAAAAGCTCTGTACGTTAATACGATTACCCCAATGAATGGTAATTATAGAGATCCGCATGAGGCAGTAACACCCCATTAACAGAGTAATTACAACTCAGAGGCCTTTCTGTCTTGGTAAAATTTACAACCGCAGGTTCGATCCTGGCTCAGTCCGGTGGTATTTGAAGGTGCTCAAATACGACAGCCCCGTGTCGGTAGATTTACTGGCACGTAAAAGAACTCCTGCGGGACTAAATCCCGGCACCTCGGCGTCTCCGAAAACCTTAAAAAGTGGTTAGTGGGACGTAAAGCAAATAACATTATTATTATTATTAAAATTTACAACCTGAATTTTCGTCCAGTGTACCATCATCCGCTGTTCATCTCACATTTTCTAAGCCCCCTGTAATCGGTCACAATCCCGCAGCTCATTTACTACTTTACACAGCTTAACGTTACCCGCAAATATCCTTATCGCGGGATCCAGTTCGTCACCCATACCATGTATACATGTAAGAAAATACACACCGGGCGAGTTGGCCGTGCGGTAAGGAGCGCGCTGCCGTGAACTTGCATCCGGGAGATAGTGGATTCGAACCCCACTGTCGGCAGCCCTGAAGATGGTTTTCCGTGGTTTCCCATTTACACACCGTATTTCTAATTATCACCACTTTAATCTCCTTATTTAAATGTTATGACATAATGGATCCTTATCACTTTGCCACTTTTAAATGTACATACCTGCTTTCACACTCCTGAACAATTGCTTTAAACAATCCCACACGCTGTTTACATTTTTATTTAACATTTTCCACTGATCACAATCGCATTTTAATGCTGGGGCTGTACGTTAATTAAGGCCATGGCCGCTTCCTTCCCAGTCCTAGCCCTTTCCTATCCCATCGTCGCCATAAGACCTATCTGTGTCGGTGCGACGTAAAAGCAAATAGCAAGAAAATATAAAGGTCCAATATTACTGCTCTGTGGGGCACCCCTCTTAATCATTACAGGATCAGATAACACTTCACGTACTCTAGTTCTCTGGGTCCTATTTTCAAGAAATTCAGCCACCCACTCAACTTTTCTGTCTAGTCCAATAGCTCTCACTTTTATCACTAATGTCTATTCTATCGAAAGCCTTGGGTAGATCAATAGCGATACAGTACATTTGATCTCCTGAAACTAAAATATATATACTATGATGATGCTTGTTGTTTAAAAGAGGCCTAACATCTAGGTTATCGACCCAAAATATATGCTATAGCCGGCTGGAATCCTCCAGTTTGAGCCTAACTGGAATAACCTTTCCTAAACACGAACTGCCTTTTATCAAAGAGATATAATCAGAAAGAATGCTTCCCCAGAGCTTACAAGCAACACATGTCAAACCGACCGGTCTGTAATTATCCGCTTTATGTTTGTCACCCTTTTTCCCCTGTACAGTGCAAATCTCCATTCTTTTGGTATCTCTCCTTCATGCAAACAATAATCAAAAAAGTATTTCAGATATGGCACTATATCCCAACCCACAGCCTTTAATATATCCCCATAAATCTTATCAATTCCAGCTGCTTTTCTAGTTTTCAACTTTTGTATCTATTCGTAAATGTCTTTATTATTATAGGTCCTTTTTGTTTATTATCATAAGTAAATTTCATTAAATGGCCAGTATTATTCGCCTCCTCTTTCTGGACATTATCCTCATATCCAACTGTGCTGCTGACTGAGTACTGCCTTCTCTAAGTCCTCATATATACATTCCCATTTCTATTAATGATCCTTGGAATTGTCCTTCCTGGAAACTGTTTCTTCCTGAAAGTATTTATACATATCCTTCCATTGCTCCCTAAAATTCATATGGCTTCCAGTTATGTTCGCAAACATATCCTTTGCCGACTTTTTCGCTAATTTTAATTTCCTAGTAAAATCCTACAGTCACTCCTTACTCCCGCAACCATTCCTAACTGTATTTATTTCTAATTTTTACCACCTTAATCTCCTTATTTCAATGTTATGATATAATGGATCCTTATCACTTTGCCACTTTTAAATATACATACCTGCTTTCACACTCCTGAACAATTGCTTTAAACAATCCCACACGCTGTTTACGTTTTTATTTAATATTTTCCACTGATCAAATCGCATTTTAAACAATTCACCATAACTCTCTTATCATTCATATGGTATTATCTAATAGCCCTAATTTTACGACATTCCTTTCTATCACAATTATTTTAACTACGACAAAGACAGCTTGGCGATCACTTATACAATCTATTACTACAGTTTCTGTATAGAGCTCTCTGGTTTTATCAGAAATACGTAGAGAATATATTTCGCACTGGTTAGTTCCATGACTTTCTGATTGAGCTGTCTTCCCCATAGCTATGACATGAGCTTGAGTTATAGTAATCCATAAGTTACTGAGGACACGCTCAATCGGTTTCGCTCAGGTTTCTTGGGTGCTGTCATTTGAAACTTCCATCGTACTAGTCATTGCCGGTAAAGAAGCATGCATGGTTTGCCGCTTTCATCCATACGACAGACATGACCAGAACACCGCTCTCCTCATCTGTATTGCTTCTTCAATAGTTGCCTGGTCTTCACCAGAGCTAGGATTTTGATGACATGTCATCTTTTAATTGAATCACGACAGACATTGCTACGTAGTACAGAAATCCCAATCATAGTTCCCACATTGTAGAAATGCTAATTTATAAGGTCATTTTTGTCATTTTGTATTTTTAAGTCAATTTCTAAAATTACACGTCATTATTTGGTCATTTTATGGAATTTATTACACTACTGACTCATTTTCTTACATGCTTGAGGATTTTGAAGCATTTACGCGTGTGGTATTGGAAATTATCACAACCTTAGGTGAAGATGTCTACGCAGAATTGAGAATCTTCACAACGCTTTGTCAATATGGGAACTAAAGTAACCTTGCTCACCAGTTACTTCTTAGAAATGTCCACATTCCAGGACAGTCACATCCAATCGGAGAAGACTTCCTCACCGGGCGAGTTGGCCGTGCGCGTAGAGGCGCGCGGCTGTGAGCTTGCATCCGGGAGATCGTGGGATCGAGCCCCACGGTCGGCAGCCCTGAAGATGGTTTTCCGTGGTTTCCCATTTACACACCAGGCAAATGCTGGGGCTGCACCTTAATTAAGGCCACGGCCGCTTCCTTCCACTTCCTAGGCCTTTCCTGTCCCATCGTCGCCATAAGACCTATCTGTGTCGGTGCGACGTAAAGCAACTAGCAAAAAAAAAAAAAATAAAAAAAAAAAGACTTCCTCATAGAGATTTCCATCTGAAGACCCGGAACAAAGTTCTCTGCGAAACGTAAAGAATTTCAACTTTTATTCTTGACATGGCAACAGACCAAAAGCTTATTAAACTATAACATAAATACAGCCTGTACCAACTCAATTAGTAAATTGATTGTAAAATGTCATTTAAAACTTATGTCTTTTTCAAAGTTTAGAGATTATTTTACTGAATTTCTGCAGTCATTTTATAGACCACTTTTTAAAACTTTTAGGCCATCAACATCCTGACACTGGCCATCACATTGTTTGCGGATAGTTTCGTTTCGTAAGTGGTCGCGGAAAGCAACGACGAGATTCTGACGGAGGTTACTCTGAACATCTCGCTTCTGGAGGGTCGAGGTTCCGGAACCATGCAGCATACTGAAAGTGTTACAAACAAAACATATGTGACCTTTTCTGTAGAAAAGTGAATTACACGTAACATGCTGGACTTTATTTCTTGATACGACTACATATTTGCCGATCTTCTTGGTTCTTTTAGCGGAGAAAACCGGCGCAAGTTCAGCGAATGCCTACAAATTGATGGCCGATATTTTGAAAATGTTAATATTTATTGAAAAATCTGAATATCTCAGGTATATTATTATCAATTGTCAGCTTAATTGGTCCTGTAGTTTTGGCGAGACTAAGAAATAAACAGACACCATCTCATTTTTAAGTTATTAAGGAAATTCTCGCAAGGAGTTTCGCAAATAATATAAATATTTAGGTAGATATTTTGAAGTAGAACTTTATTCGTTAGTTATTTGAGACTTTCCTCTCAGAATGTTTCTGCAAAATTTTATGAAATACCTTCCAGTAGCTTAGAAGCGATGTCGTTTCAGAAAACAGAGAGAGAGAGAGAGAGAGAGAGAGGGAAAGAGAGACTGGCAGATATCATTTAGTTTTTATATAGGAAGATTTCTGAGAAAACGGACTGAATTCAAGATATATGGTAGGGGGACCAAGTACCGTCCCCGAACCTAATTTCGCCCTTCTACGGATTTCAAGTTTGTGCGGTTGGTACCTAATTTTTAGCCGCGCGCACACGCGTAGCTTCATGCCGTTGTCTTATTGTGAGAGTTGGTTGTATACATCATGTTTATTTTCCGTATAAAAGGAGGATTCATTTTTCATGCTAAGCCGAGTTAGTGCAGCATTCAGATTAAGAGCCTGTTATTCCTAGAGTGAGCACTGATATCTGTATGAAATACTAGGCTACATTTCAGTCGTGTGATATAGTTCCTGGCGTGTAACCGCTACAGTGGGTTTGGTTGGCGTGAGTTACTCTAGCGTCCAAAATATTTGATCAGAGAATGTTCGTAATCTCAATCCCTTCATTTTATTTTACATCAATGAAGTTTAATATTATTTTGAGATGGGAAAACACAAGCAGTGAGATAAGGAAGCTATGGAAAACGCTATTAAGGTAGTGGGGAACAAGATAATGGGTTACAAACGTGCAAGTAAAGCGTTAAACCTCCCACGAACAACGCTGAAAGACTATGTTAAAAAGAAAACCAAACATTTTTTCATAAATGGCTTTCAAAAAATCATTGCAGAGAAAATGTTCGGTAAGGTTACAAAGAAAATATTTATTAAAATTAAATGTACTCTTCATAAATTTGGTGGGGGACGAAATTACGAACATATTTTTGGTAGTTTACTTTTTGTAGTGTTTGTGTTTAATACTGACTACGTTACGGAAAAACAGTTTCTTCGTGACTCGTCAGTAAGTGGAGTATTCAGTAATTGAATTTCTAGCCTTCACCATAATATTCCTGAATTTCTACAAGTCCAAACCTGCTAAGGGGACGAAAATGGGCTCCATACCTTAGTAAGAGTGAATTTTACTTCCTCTGCATTAACGCATTGGGCTCCACTTTTTGTAATATTTTCTCTGCATGCCGAAGCTTTATTTTTCCCACTGCCAGCAGGACACCCTTATCTGGCGTGGACTAGCAGGAAATCCGCTGTGGCAGTTTCAGACAGTGGCAGTGTCCAGTTTGAGACATGTTCTACTAAATATCTCAGATAATTATTCGTAATTGCTTTGCTGATGTAAATTAGTGTGGCTCCTTGGCTGGATTGTCACCGTAGTAGGCTTAGGTTCAGAATGCCCCAGGTTCGATCACTTGCTGGGCTGGGTACTTTAATCCCTTCCCATCTAACCAACATGTTTGTGCGGACTAGATTTTATTTTTTAAAATCTGTCGCATTGACGAGTTGCGTCAAACCGGAGTGCAACGATCATTCGGGTGTCGCTGTTTCCATTGTTGTTGTTGCTGAGGTTGGACAGTAGGCACCAGGAGCTGCTCATTGTTTATCTACCCTGTCCGTGAGGTCCTTGTAAACATAGAGTAGAACGATCGTGCAGGTTAGTGTTTAATTGATATAATTCACTTCTCGCCGATTTATGCTGTGCTCTCTGCAATACGCGTGAACCACGCTTTGTTTTTCTTCAAGAAGACGTTTCTGTTCTTGAAAAAGGAAACGACCGTGACGACGAATGTTACAGACTCAACATTTGCGTGGTGTGGAAGGGGAAGAAAGTGGAAAACCATCTTCAGGGCTGCCGATAGTGGGGCTCAAACTCAGTCGGTCCAATAATAATATTAATAATAATTGTACCAGGGGTACTGGCTATTTAAACTGCACGCCTTCTCCGCGGCCATCTATGTCAACAGACTTGAACTGGCAAACTCCCAAAAACTTCCATGTTCTACAGTTTGATGTCTCCAGCATCGATTTGCTAGCGCACCCTTTTGGAGTAAAAACTAACTGCTTGATAGAGTAATAATTATTTTTTGGATTTGGTAAACCTTTTTCTGCGGATTGTTTTTTTATGTACCAAAGTTGTCAACACTTCAACCGATTCGTCCTCTATTGTAATCAACGTATCAGATGCTGTTAAATATGTTCTCTAGCCAATCAAATCCGAAAGTGTGTACAGGAACCATCCAATCAGCAAAGAGTTCTGGAAGCTTCCTCTTACGGCACTATAAAACAGAGCACTTTAGGGCCGTCTGGTCTGCATTGTTCCAGTGCTTGGGAGTACAACGGAGGGCAAGGAGGCAGGGGCGAGGCCTGGTTGTAGAATATCCAGCGACACAATGTAATGGCAGAATTAACCTAGACATGTGATAGCGCCTGAGGGGAAGGTTTCAGCCGTTTTTTATTTAATGCAATTTTTTTTTATCTTGTGGTTTAATGCAGGATTTTTGGCGAAGTCTGAGGACTCTGGTTCTATTCCCTATTGGGAAATATGTAATCTAAGGGAACGAAGAGTGCTGACCCTCGTCGTTTCCCATTCAAACTTGCATTGGGTGACTAAAGCTTTCAACCTCAAAATTTTTTAAGTCTGGTCTTGGCATTAAATGTTCCTCCTTCAGTCAGCCCCTTGTAGTATAGGATCAGCCTCTGTATCTTCGGGCCGTACGCCCACTTTAGGGTTTTAGGAATGTATATAAGGATTGCTGTTGTTTCGTCTCCTTGCCTTTTGTGTTGTGGCCGGTTATATGGGTCCTTTTCTCTTTTATCATTAAGGCCACGTAGTATGGGCAATGATGCCCCTGTTTAATAGGTGTTGTTCTTAGGGTATCTCTTTCTCAATTTTGGTTACCTTTTGGAACCTTTATCAATCCTATTGTGAAGCAATGGATAAGCCCACAATGGGGCCACTGTGTATGAACACTTTAATGCGAGGCCAACCGGTAGGTTGTCTGGTGGAATTTTATTGCGCCATAAGAAACAGATGCCTCTGCGAAGCTATATTATGGTATATTTGGAGCGCAGACTCCTATGTAGTGTAACTCATTGGAGCAAATTCTGCTCTTGTAAAAACTATTGTACCTTTCTGGAGCAATCATGCTCCTCCACCATGTAAACTTTTCTTTTTTTTTTTGCTAGTTGCTTTACGTCGCACCGACACAGATAGGTCTTATGGCGACGATGGGACAGGGAAGGGCTAGTAGTGGGAAGGAAGCGGCCGTGGCCTTAATTAAGGTACAGCCCCAGCATTTGCCTGGTGTGAAAATGGGAAACCACGGAAAACCATTTTCAGGGCTGCCGACAGTGGGGTTCGAACCTACTATCTCCCGAATACTGAATACTGGCCGCACTTAAGCGACTGCAGCTATCGAGCTCGGTACCATGTAAACTAACAACTTGTTAAACCATCTTAAAATGTTGTACCTGATGTTCGGACTTCTAAGTCCTGATATTGTTAAAGCTGACGAGCTCATTAATAACTTGTTCTACTGTTTGTTATTCATTCAGATTTTCTATCCATCAAAAAAAAAATTCCAAATTTATTTTATTAAAAGTTATTCCTTGTCCAGCCATTCTACCCAGGCGCTTCCTAATCTCCTGTGAGCTACGGAAACTCCGTAATAATAATAATAATAATAATAATAATAATAATAATAATAATAATAATAATAATAATAATAATAATAATAATAATACGTGTTTAATGTTGAGAAAGAAACTGCTTGAAATAGAGAAAACAGAACATCTGAAAGGACATTGTGATAAAAAAAATGTTAGCGGTAGGGCATATATATTTTTTGCCGTAATTTTTGGTATTCCTTTAGCAAAGTATTACCGAAGTTAGAAGTCATTAGAAGCATTAATTAGAATATACTTTTGTGTCATATAATGGGGAAATTTGCTCAATTAACACCTAACCAGCACGACTGTACTGTAACGAGAAAGCATATTATCTGGGTGCGAAAGGGTTAACGTTGTCTGGTGAATTTCTGTAACTCGGGGACTTGGTGTTTGTGTTCGTCTTAGTACAGATTTCCATTTGCATACAACGTATCACATACAAATCAGCCACCACAGAAACACGCAATAGTAATTACATCCCTGCAGATAGGGTTGGCGTCAGGAAGGGCATCCGGCCGTAAATAGGGCCAAATCCACATGTGCGACGGAGTTCGCACCCACGACCCCACAAATGTCGGAAAATCGGTAGAATGGTATTATTATTATTATTATTATTATTATTATTATTATTATTATTATTATTATTATTATTATTATTATTATTATTATTATTATTATTATTATTATTATTTGTCGCTGGGCACTTGAGTTTCTGTAGTCTAATCACATCCCAGTTTAATGAACCGTGGGTAAAGCTAACTGACCTTAAATCTTCGAATTGGACCTTCTTCAAGCAAAATTTTCCTTTGATGTCTTTCATGAGACGTCGTCTTTATCAATGCTAAATGACAGAATCAGCAAGCAGAACAGAATTTAGTGTGTTAGAGAGTAAATTTAACCATAAAATGACGTGCGAAATCATGGGGTAAGCGATGTTAGGGACGGGATTCATACCACAGACATCTGAACGTGTAATGTAATTGATGATATATCACCTGCATTTAATCATTAATTACTCTTCAAAAGATCATTCACAAATGAAATATTAAATGCTCATCATTGGAACACTACATTCCATTTCATTTGGAGCGTACGTTCGCGTTAAAGCCAGTCCAGCAGAGTTCTCTTTTTATTCTCGTGAATGCCATGAATACAATACTTTGACATTCCTACAGGGCTGTCTGCGCGTGCCGCAGTGTTGGCTGCCCTGCAGAGTCGTTTGGAACCGGGACTCCCGTTGGCGTGTCCACGTTCTGCCCTTTTATTTATGGGATGGCTTTTATTTACTTTCTCTCCCTCTGCTGAGTCGCTACACGCTCATGCCTTTCTTCTTAAAGCTGGTAAGAGTCCAAAACTCTTAAACTGTAATTTTAATGGAAAAGTTTGATCTTAATTGTCTGAAATGTAGCTGTAGTAGATAATAGGCTGAAAATCCCCGACTACAGTTCATATAATTTCTTCAAAAACACGTATTATAAATATTTAAATTCCAAAGATCTACTGTGCCATACTGGTCACTAACAGGGCCAGGATTTTGATGACCTAAAAATATTAAAAGAATGATCTAAAAATGACGCCAAAAATCCAGTAAAATGATCCGAAAACTTTTAAAAAATATCATAAATTTTACATGAACGTTTACAATCAGTTTACTAACTGAGTTGGTATACCCTATATTTATGTTATAGACATTATAATAATACGCTTTTGGGTTTATGCCGTGTCAACAAAACAAGGTGAAATTCTTTATGTTTCGCAGACAACTGTTCTCTACGTCATCAGAAGAAAATCTTGACTGTTCACGTGGAAGAATTCTCCAATAGGAGGTACCTCTCCTGGAAAGTGGACTTTTCCCAAAAACTAAGTGGTGAAAAAAGTTTCTTTAGTCTTCAGATCGACAGAACGTTGTGATGATTCTCCAGTCTCCGTATTCATCCTCACTTAAAATTGCGATAATATCCGATACTACACGTGTGAATGCTTCAACATTCTCAAACATGTAAGAAGTTGACTCAGAAGAATAAATTCGATAAAATGACCAAATAATGATGTATGATTCTTAGAAAATGATCTAAAAATATAAATGGTATAAAATAACAAACAATGACCTAATCAATGAGCATTTCTAGAATGTGGGAACTATGATCAGAATTCTGCACAAGTTAGCAATGTCTGTTGTCAACCAGTTAAAAGATGACATGTTATCAAAGTCCTAGCGCTGGTCATTAAAATCTGTTACAACAAGGGAGTTGGCCATGCTGTTAGGGGCGCGCAGCTGTGAGGTTGCATTTGGGAGATAGTTGGTTCGAACCCCACATTGGCAGCCCTGAAGATGGTTTTCCTTGATTTCCCATTTTCACACCAGGCAAACGTTGAGGCTGTACCTTAATTAAGGCTACGTCCGCTTCCTTCCCACTCCCACTCCTTTCTTATCCCACCATCGCCATACGACTTATTTGTGTCGGTACGACATTAAACAACTTGTAAAAGAATATGTTACTCTATACCTAATATCTAGTGTTAAGTTATTACAGATAATCAAAGGTTTTCTGTAATATTTCGTAATATATGTACATTACAGTACCGTAACTTATTTTCCTGTTCCGTAGCCTGGTATGTTGCAAACTGGTACTTTTGAGTATGCAGAACCGTTTATTAAAAGTCTGCTAGTACTAGACATAAGGAGTAAAAGGCAATTGGAAATTAAAATGTCCCGTCTATTGAACTATGCCAGGATTTTACGAAATTATGACGGTGACAAGTGTGGCGTATTCACAAAATAAATTATGTCTCATTCGACAATTTGAAAACAGGCTCTAGTAAGGCTGATAACTGAATCATGACATACAGAGCTATCCGGAGTCTGCTTTTACTCAACAAGACCAACCATTGCTTGTGTACGGCTCACCGTCAATCTGTTTTTTTACGAAGGGAAATTTGAAGAATATTCTCATGGTTACTTAACTGCAGTGCAGTGCAATTTAATAATATATAAAACAGATTTCCCGTGTGCTAGTGCTGTAGCGGAAACCTTTGCTCATTTATAAGTTGTAAGACCTAATAATCACATAAGGTATAAGGGACGATCAAAAAGTTTCCGTTCGACGGCCGTATCAGAATGCCAATCAAGCAAAATCGCCGTGGGCATTGAGGCACTCATCCCACCGACGCACCAGGTTGAAGATCCCCGTGTAGTAAAACACCGTATCCTGCTGCGTGAAGAAGTCCGTAACCGCCTGCTGCACAACCTCGTCCAACGAGAAGCGTCGAGCCTTCAAGGCCTTTTTGAGAGGCTCGAGCACGTGATCGGGACTATAGGGTGGGTGCTGGAGTGTCTGCCACTTGAGTTGGCGTACCTTCTGCGTGACGACCTTTGCGTCGAAACACGACCCTCACGGAACTTAGTGCACCTTTCTACAACGGTGGTTTTCGACATACACGCTGCCCCATATACAGTCTTCATTCTCCAATGGATGTCCACCGGTGTTCGTTCTTCGGCAGCCATGAACAGAATAATAGCACGTTGGTCCTGTTTGGACGCATTTGGTAATAACGTTGCCATAGTTCACGTGGCCATATTTAACGCACGCAACTTGACAGGACACGACTGCCACACTAATCCCTTTGTGCCTACATGTCCGTGCTTATATACTGCACCCGTCATGCCGGGCTCAGCTCGGCCGGTGAGCGAAGATCTGCAGGGTGTAGACCGTTCGCTTATCGGCTGTGCGAAAATTTTAAAGTGCAGGGATAGATAATGAACTAGTGGCAAATGAGAGAAAGCTAAATAGGTTTTAGACATTTATTACAACTACTGCTCTTCATAAATTATACAATAATTAACAAAATCTAGGTATTTTGTTTATATGATTGTCTTCTTTTATGTTGTAGTCACATAGATACTTCATCGGTAAACGAAACAGGAAATGCCTGTATCTGCAAATATAATATTCATATTTTTAGTGAAAAATTAATTAAATAATTAATAATAATTAATTTGAGATGATCTCTCTCTTTGATAATTTAATAATTTGAAAATAAACTTCCTTCCTTCATGGATTTGATTTTAAACAAATTTGAAAATGATCATTTTCATTTCTCTTTGAAAATTAAATAAAAATTTTTCTCTTATAAAATTATAGTTAAGTCGTCTTCCTTGACCTTTAAATTAATTAATAAACTCAACTTTATAATTATTTAGTAGTTGCTTCTTACATAATAGCTCGGAACTTGACCTCATGTCAATTTACATTTATCCGTTAGTCGAAACAATTGATCAAATTATTCTTACAATTTTCGACTTTGTGAGTTCAATCCACTGACATGGCCTATACTTATTCATGTGTATTCGTTAAATAAGATCCTATTCCTCCTTAAAAACGAATAAAATTCACTAAAGGTTTGAATTCATTCAAATGGTGAACCACTAAAGTTGGCGTAAATTAGGCCGAAAATTCCACAAAATAATGAAGAGCATCATCACAAATATGGATTATAAACTTACATTAAGCAAACACAGTCAAATCACACATACTACACTCACACAAGGATACACGGAAATATTATATACATATTTACACGAACGCTAGCCCTTGATTATTAAATTTTATGTTTAGACAAAGTTAGGAAATTTATTCTCACGATGACACTATCGTGGTGACCTCCTTTCATCAACTGGGAAATGTGACAGAGCAAGGATTATCACTTAATTATAGAACACAGTTATACGACAACGTTTAGAGAAAATTTACGAACACAAAATCATCCAAAAAATCATCGATAAATCGCTTGAACATAGGCCAGAATATACATTCCGCGCACGCGGTTCATGAGCTACGACATTTATTTTTACTTCTCCACTATAATTGTGATTCTCGATTAATCTGCACTCATAACGAAGACATTACATCAAGTAACATATTTATTCCATCATTGACTCATTAATGGATGCACAGCTCGACTGCTGAATTCAATAATATCCATCAATCAATCAACTAATCATCACAGCACAGCAAATATATAACAAATTGTATCGGTCAGATACTGCCATTTCCCAGGCCTAAATTACAGTAATGAGCGCACATCAACCATTTTCAATAATAACTAATATTATGCTCATGACCTTAGGTGTTCTTTTACGCGATAATTTAGTTAAATTATTTTTAATATTATTATTATTATTATTACTGGCCGCGCAAGATCATACGTGCGGAAGCTACTACACAATAATATTTCAGATGACTCTATTGCACACAAAACTCAACCATATGTCGCATAATTGAAGAATGAACTCTGACATGATAGAATCCACGGAATTTCTGTCCCATTTGATCTTATTAAAAGTCAAAAATATTCAAATAGTCCAAGTTTAACGTTGGGGTCAATTTACACTTATTTCTCCTGCCACAATGAACTCGGGACAGTTGAAACACTTCTCGAAGACATCCACTCAAAACAAACTAATAGGTTCAAATACTCACTCATCCTCAATCTACCATCACCAAGAAAGAAGAGATGGAAAAATTCTAACTAATAGAAAGGTCTAAACAAATAAGTAGAGGCTATGTCATTACAATTACTTTACAAAAGGAAAGAAAGAATAACAAAGTTTAAATATTACTTGGTGGTGACTGTCGGTTGTAGAACTCGGGCTGATGACCTAGTGCATTATCACCTTACGCACCATCGATCCTCGTCACGCCCGTCTGGACTGCCTTACATTTTACTCGTGCATTGGAGACATGCTGGCGCGCTGGAAATCACACCGTTCACGAAGAAAGAAGACTGACATCCTGACTCGGACTCGAACCGGTGACCTCTTCTGTGGAAATCTTGTGAAGCTGAAACTAAAAATCACGTCTAAGACAAGGCCCAAAACTCACACCGATATCTGATAAGATGACAAGGAAACTTAACTTTTAAGGTCTGCTGAATTATAGGTGGAATCCGCAAACATCTGAACTGCAGTTGTAACCAGTTGTAGACTCTGAATGACGAAGTTCCCTGGTAAGCGAAGTGCGTCTTCTTCTGCCCGTAGTCGAAGGTAGAGTAATTCTTCTCAGTAAGCGAAATACGTCTTCTTCCGTCCGTTGTTGAAGCTAGAGTAATCCTCCACAAGACGTGCTCAGAGGTAGAAATTTCTGTGAACATTTTCCCTAGGAAAATCCATTATTCACTGTCTTAAGACAGGGGTGCGTCTTTTCCTCATAAGCGATTGGTTAATTTATTAACTTAGCACCAAATTAATCGCTTGATTGGCTGCCATAGTCAGACGTCATGCACCTTCACAATTATCGATCGAGCACTTGACACACATTCAGCCTGGTCACGTGTCATTCACGGCTGATTCCAAGGTTATTTGGCTAGCTGTCTCTGCGTTCTCCCCTCGCCTGGCCTTGAGTGGAATTCCCAGCCACCTGGCATATCTCGCTCAGTCAACTCGACGTGATAAACTCCCTTCCTGGTTCATAAAATAATATTTTAACACACAGTAGAAATAAATGCTTTCCAATAAATGATTTTGCCAATTTTGAAGGGGACAATACCCGCATTGGAGTCGCACTACGCTTCATGTCCACTGCAGGAACGCCTTCAAACGGAACTTTCTGATCACGCCTTGTATACCCGCCTGGTGTTATTTCTTGATGAATGCAGTATTTTTTTTCATCTGTCTGTTGGTTTAGGCCAGAGTAAAGTTATAGTCTCACTCATGGCTGTAAAAATATGGAAGACCGAGCTCGATAGCTGCAGTCGCTTAAGTGCGGCCAGTATCCAGTATTCGGGAGATAGGTGGTTCGAACCCCACTGTTGGCAGCCCTGAAGATGGTTTTCCGTGGTTTCCCATTTTCACACCAGGTACCTTAAGCAAGGCCACGGCCGCTTCCTTCCCAGTCCTAGCCCTTTCCTATCCCATCGTCGTCATAAGACCTATCTGTATCGGTGCGACGTAAAGCCAATAGCAAAAAATATATATATATATATATATATATATATATATATATATATATATATGGAAGTTGCTACGGTGCTGGGTGCTGACATTCAGCGCGATTAGTGCGTCTGAGTGATACGAAAGGTGTTACTCGTAGGATTCGTCGTGCTACCATAGCTTTATCTGTCGAAGTGCGGAAAGCTATGGCAAACTGCCTCAATCCTCATCTTGACTAGTACGCCTAATTTTGGTGCACCATCGGGCTTTGCGGTTACCCTATAGCTGTTCGAGGATCCAACCAGCCTCCTGGCCGATGACAGGGTGTAGGAAGGATGCCGTTCAATAATCACTGGGCGTGAGAAAGGGCATCAGGACAGCTAAGAAGAGGACAGGAAACAACAGCCTGGACAAAAATTCATCCAGAGTCAGCTGGGAAAAAATAAGTCGATGTAGTTTTGCAACCATTGTTCAAATTGCAGTCTCCGCGTTCATTCTGCGTTGTCTCAGTTCGAATGACGGCGTGAGTGAAGGAAGCATTGAAAATGAAATTAAATGGCGTCTGGCTTTTAGTTCCGGGAGTGTCCAAGAAGTAGTTCGGCTCGCCAAATGCAGGTCTTTTGAGTTGACTCCCGTAGGCGACCTGAGCGTAGTGAGGATGAAATGATGATGAAGACGACACATACGCCCAGTCCCCGTGCCAGCGGAATTAACCAATTATGGTTAAATTTCCCGACCCTGCCGGGAATCGAATCCGGGACTCCTGTGTCCGAAGGCCAACGCGCTAGCCATTTAGCCATGGAGTCGTACAGGGAGCATTGAATTTGTGCGATTA
The DNA here is from genome assembly GCF_040414725.1 of Anabrus simplex. Classification (NCBI taxonomy): domain Eukaryota; kingdom Metazoa; phylum Arthropoda; class Insecta; order Orthoptera; family Tettigoniidae; genus Anabrus; species Anabrus simplex. The sequence goes on from NC_090267.1 coordinate 139,896,450, forward strand.
ATTCAGCATCCATTTTTCAACCAACAATCAATTGTCATTCAGGTGACAGATTCCCTATCAATTGTTTGTTTAGTATTTTCTTAATTTTATAAAGCTTGGAAATTTATCGAGCATTTATATTGCAAATATATTCCAGCTCCTAATTCCTCTTCCTGAAAACGAATATTTGACTCAATTTGTCGAACTGAATTCCAAAATTATCTTCATATTAGAATGCCTAGGAACAACTGTGTAAAGATGGGCAAAGGCGAACAGCTTGGTGGAATGATGAAATGAGAGCAGCTTGCAAACGTAAAAAGAAGGCTTATCAGATATGACTCCAAACAAGGGCCGAGGCAGACAGGGATGTGTATGTAGATGAAAGAAACAGAGCGAAACAAATAGTTGTTGAATCCAAAAAGAAGTAATGGGAAGATTTTGGTAAGAACCTGGAAAGGCTAGGTCAAGAAGCAAGGAAACCTTTCTGGACAGTAATATAGAATCTTAGGAAGGGAGGGAAAAAGGAAATGAACAGTGTTTTGAGTAATTCAGGTGAAGATCCCAGGGAATCACTAGAGAGGTGGATGGAATATTTTGAACATCTTCTCAATGTAAAAGGAAACCATCCTGGTGGTGGTGTGAACAGCCAAACTCATGGGGAGGAGGAAAATGATGTTGGTGAAATTACACTTGATGAAGTGGAAAGGATGGTAAATAAACTCCATTGTCATAAAGCAGCAGGAATAGATGAAATTAGACCTGACATGGTTCAAAAAGCGTGATACTCATCTAATCACGTACTACAGTGGCTCCAATGCAACTCAGATTGACTACATCCTTGTGAGACGACGGAATTTCAAAGATGTTCTAGATACAAAAGTTATTCCTTACGAAACCGTCGCGATGCAACACCGACCTGTCATCTGTAAGCTACGGATGAAGCCGCCAAGAGCTGAATTCATACCCAGAAATGGACCTAAAAGAATCAAATGGTGGCGCTACAAGGAGGAGGAGGCCGACATTGTTACAAAAATGACAGTGCCACCAATCACCACGGTTGAGCTGGACTAAACTGAAAGACGCCGTTCATGAAGCCGCACGCTCTATTCTTGGAACAACTAAACCAGGACGACGTAGGATTGACAAAGACACATGGCTTTGGAATGATGATGTTAAAGATGCAATGCGGAAGAAGAAATAGCTGTACCATGAGTTTCTTTCAGATAAAATACCATCTCGTTGGGATGCCTACAAAACAGCCCGTAGTGAGGCGAAGAAGGTCATTGCTGTAACAAAAGCAAACCGATATGCAGACCTACATGCAAAACTTGACACGCGCGAAGGCGAGCGGCACATTTACCGGCTACTCAAATCGAGGCACCGCAAAACGGAAGACATCCAACATTTCTACGGCATCAACGACGAAAAACGTGACCTGCTGGTCGACTGGAAGAAAGCGCGAGAACGCTGGCGGAGCTATTTTGAGAAACTTTCAACCCAGGAATTTCCCCACCCACCAATCCCTACCACCTCCGCTATTGAAGGCCCAGTGAAGGAAATTGACGTCACGGAAGTTCAGGCTGTTCTGAAGGAGATGAAACCAGGAAAAGCCACCGGCCCCGATGACCTTCCGGCAGAGTTCTGGTGCTCTGAACGGTGGAATGCGGCAATATGGCTAACCCAGTTTTTCAATCAGATCATCAAAGAAGGTCAAATACCATCAGATTGGCGACGGAGCATTACCGTACCAATCTTCAAGAAGAAGGGAAGTCCTGCCGATTGTTCTAATTATCGCCCAATCAGGCTCCTGAGCCACGCGATGAAGATCTTCTAACGTATTCTCGACAAAAGGATTCGCCAGATAGATAAACTTACAACGAACCAAGCTGGATTCGTGAAAAACTGTGGCACAACGGATGCAATCCACGATGCACGGCTGTTAGTTGAGAAACACCATGAAAAACATAAGCCTCTTCATCTCGCTCTTCTGGATCTTGAGAAGGCCTTTGATCCGGTGCCACATGACCTAATCTGGTTAGCGCTACGAGAACATAGCATTCCAGAGCACCTTGTTAAGTGGGTACAGATGCTCTACGTAGAACCAAGGAGTTATGTTCAAGCTGCCGCAGGAGCGTCCGATGATTTCCGCATCACTGTAGGAGTACATCAAGGCTCTACCTTATCACCACTGCTGTTCATTCTTGCGATGGACACTGTTACATCCGATCTGCACAAGCCAATACCATGGACACTTCTCTATGCTGATGATGTCATGTTGGCTGTTGAGAATAAGTCTGATCTCCAACGCCAAACAGAAGACTGGAACAACCGATTAGCGCAATACGGCCTGCGCCTCAACAAAAAGAAGACAGAGTACATGACATTAGATCCTCGAGAAGTTGGAACCATCCAGGTTGATGGTGAAGATCTACCACGAGTAGAGAAATATCTGGGCTCCACACTCTCTGCCGATGGCAGACTTACTGATGAGGTCAACACAAGGATACACACAGCCTGGCTGAAGTGGCGAATGACAACGGGCGTCACCTGCGACCGTCGGATGAAGGACCATCTGAAATCTAAGATCTACCGGACTGTTATCCGTCCCGTCGCTCTCTACGGCACCGAGTGTTGGCCTGCTACGAAGGAGGTAGAACGTCGACTAAGTGTCGTGGAGACAAAGATGCTTAGGTGGACAGCTGGCATCACTAGACTGGATCATATTTCAAATGACAATATTAGGAAACGCTTTGGCGTTGCACCAATCCAGAAGAAAATGCAGGAAAATCGTCTGCGCTGGTTTGGACATGTATTGCGTGCAGAAGACAATACACTGGCAAAGTCAGCGTATACATTGGAAGTCGCTGGAAAGAGGCCCAAGGGATGACCAAGACAGCGATGGATCGATACAGTGCACAACGACCTGAAAGCTGTAAGACTACATCCTGACGTGGCCCGTGACCGAATTAAATGGAGACAACGAATCCATACAGCGGACCCTGCCACCAGGAGGGACAAACGCTAAACAAGAAGAAGAAGACCTGAAATGGTGAAGGATAGTGGGAAGGCAGGGATGAAATGGCTTCATAGAGTAGTAAAATTAGCATGGAGTCTTGGTAAGGTACCTTCAGATTGGGCAAAAGCAGTAGTTGCACCTATCTATAAGCAAGGGAACGGGAAGGATTGCAACAACTATCGAGGTATCTCATTGATTAGTATACCAGGCAAAATATTCACTGGCATCTTGGAAGGCAGGGTGCGATCAGTCGTTGAGAGGAAGTTGGATGAAAACCAGTGTGATTTCAGACCACAGAGAGGCTGTCAGGATCAGATTTTCAGTATGCGCCAGGTAATTGAAAAATGCTACGAGAGGAATAGGCAGTTGTGTTTATGTTTCGTAGATCTAGAGAAAGCATATGACAGGGTACCGATGGAAAATATGTTCGCCATACTGGGGGACTATGGAATTAAGGGTAGATTATTAAAAGCAATGAAAGGCATTTATGTTGACAATTAAGCTTCGGTGAGAATTGATGGTAGAATGAGTTCTTGGTTCAGGGTACTTACAGGGGTTAGACAAGGCTGTAATCTTTCACCTTTGCTGTTCGTAATTTACACGGATCATCTGCTGAAAGGTATAAAATGGCAGGGAGGGATTCAGTTAGGTGGAAATGTAGTAAGCAGTCTGGCCTATGCTGACGACTTGGTCTTAATGGCAGATTGTGCCGAAAGGCTGCAGTCTAATATCCTGGAACTTGAAAATAGGTGCAATGAGTATGGTATAAAATTAGCCTCTCGAAGACTAAATTGATGTCAGTAGGTAAGACATTCAACAGAACTGAATGTCAGATTGGTGATACAAAGCTAGAACAGATCGATAATATCAAGTATTTAGGTTGTGTGTTCTCCCAGGATGGTAATATAGTAAGTGAGATTGAAGCAAGGTGTCATAAAGCTAATGCAGTGAGCTCGCAGTTGCGATTAACAGTATTCTGTAAGAAGGAAGTCAGCTCGCAGACGAAACTATCTTTACATCGGTCTGTTTTCAGACCAACTTTGCTTTACGGGAGCGAAAGCTGGGTGGACTCAGGATATCTTATTCATAAGTTAGAAGTAACAGACATGAAAGTAGCAAGAATGATTGCTGGTGCAAACAGGTGGGAACAATGGCAGGAGGGTACTCGGAATGAGGAGATTAAGGCTAATTTAGGAATGAAGTCGATGGATGAAGCTGTACGCATAAACCGGCTTCGGTGGTGGGGTCATGCGAGACGAATGTAGGAGGATAGGTTACCTAGGAGAATAATGGACTCTGCTATGGAGGGTAAAAGAAGTAGAGGTAGACCAAGACGACGATGGTTAGACTCGGTTTCTAACGATTTGAAGATAAAAGATATAGAACTAAATGAGGCCACAACACTAGTTGCAAATCGCGGATTGTAGCGACGTTTAGTAAATTCACAGAGGCTTGCAGACTGAACGCTGAAAGGCATAACAGTCCATAATGATAATGTATGTATGTATGTATGTATGTATGTATGTATGTATGTATGTATGTATGTATGTTATATTTAAAAGTCCCACACAAGTTTATTCGCCTTCTAATGCCATTCAACACCATCTTTTCACTGACAGCTTGCAAGGTACCACCTAGTCGAGAGCTCATCAGCTTATTCCTTAGTTTTCCAGGCCAAAATTTGAAGCATGTTCGTAACGCTACTCCTTTGTCGGAAATAGTACAATTTTGGACTAGATCTGTGATCCAGATGCCTAACATGGTGCTGCTTTTCCTTGGATCTCTTCTTGTACGAAGAAATCCTGGTGTAGGTCACATACACTGGAAGTATACCCTAATTGGGGTCTTCACCGGAGACTTACACGACCCCCCCCCCCCTGCCTTTTGCATTCTTACTACAACTCCTAAATACCCTCGTAACCACGTGAAGAGATTTGTAACCTTCATTTACAGCTTCGTTACATGATTGTCCCAATGAAGATCTTTACTTATACAGTATTAACACCCAGGTATTTACTGTACAGTGAACCCCGTGAAGCACTTTCATCTCATCAACACAGTAACTAAAACTGAGAGGACTTTTCCTCTTGGTGAAACTTACAACCTGATTTTTCATCGCGTTTTTCATCATGCCATTGCCTGCTGTCCAGCTCACAATCCTGTAACGGATATTCACACGATTTATGACCACTAGATGTTGAAATGTTAGGTTTCGTATATTAACTGTCATTTGGGACGTCGTGGGGTGACTGTTTTAAACATATGTGCCACAGATATCGTCCAAAATGTTACGTCGACATTTGAATCTAGAAGAAAATTGCCATTTAGAAATTTCATTACAGTACTATCCTCATTTTAATTGTGCTACCGTAGTATGTTATTATACAGTTCATTCAGTATATCTATCTCGAACATATCCCATAACAGGGATGGCAAACCTTTTCCGAATAGTGTGTCAATTAAAGTCATACCTGTTATTTTCTATTGTATAGTACGTCATCAGTTACTTCCCTTTAAAACATCATAAAACGCTCTCCTTTTACTTATTTCCGGTATTAGATTGTTTTACAAATAAATGCATTCAACAGAATATTTAATGATTTTATTTTGCTAACATCACTGAAAATTACATTTTTTAAACAGGCAAATTTTATGAATAAAATCTATTTTTGCTTTAACTTAATGAAAATGAAAACGCGCAGTCCGTTTCCTGTCATTCGATCGGGTCCGAAATGGAATGAATGAAGCCCCCTGTAGCGGCAAGGGTAGGAATTATACCGCCTGCCAAAGCCTGTCGCACTCCTCTGGGGCAATGATTAATGATTGACAGATGAAATGAAATAATAATGAAATTAGTTATTGCAATTAAATATTGGACGGCAAACCGAAGTTCCTGGATAAAAGCCTGTCCCACCTCCGCTTTGTAAAGGAAAAATCTCACATGGAGTGAGAGAGATTTGAACCACGGAACTCAGTGGTGAGAGGCCAGCGTGCTGCCACCTGAACCACGGAAGCTTCGCTTTAGCTAAAGAAAATTTGTAAAAGTAATGGCCATATAATTAATTGTAACATACTTCTTTATTAAAATGAAATGTTAAAATATGTTAGCATCTTGCCTGACGTGCCACGTGCGCTTCACCTAGTGGCACGCGTGTCATAGGTCCGCTATCTCTGTCCTATAAAATCTTCTTGTTAACGAGATCGTCCAGAATAAAAATGATCATGGCAGACATTGCCTGTTGTCGCGAACGGATCCAGAGCAGATGAGATTAATGCCTCTCTGAAAAGAAAGATCATTTCTATGGTCATACATTCTTAAACGCTCCCTCACTCGAAATATGAGAGTTGATGCTGGATGCAAATCCCGACAGCACACGATCTTCTGAGATACTCCTACCTATTAGCAGTAGAACGACGGGAGAAGGTAACGGAATAATTATTTAAACAGATGGAATGTGTAGGCTACATCTCTTCCGAGTATCGATGATGTCATCAACAAAGTATACCCCAGTACTGAAGAATGAAAACTAAAATCAACTGAATGGCTTTGTGAACGTGCAATACTTATTCCAACCAACGACGAAGCCAGAGCTCTCAATGGGTCCATCATGAATAGACTTCCAGCGCGGGAGGTGGTGTATACGTCGGTGAATCGAGTAGTCAATCAGATGACGCAGTCCACTAACCTGTCGAATTCCTCAATTCTGTAACAGCATCTGAACTGCCGGCGCATATTATAACTCCGAAAGTAGGAGCACGCATTATGCTTCTCAGGAATCTGTCCTATCCGAAACTTTGCAACGGCACTAACTGCATAGCACAGGCATGTAATCGAGGCAGTTATACTCACTGGTTGTGGTAAAGGAGAGCCCGTCTTCATAAAAAGAATTCCGCTGATTCCTACGAACTACCCATTCCAGTTCAAGCGTATGCAGTTTCCCGTTAGTCCTTGCTTTGCGATGACTATCAACAAATCACAGGGCCACACTCTGAAAGTTGCAGGACCTGAACTGAGGACGAGGTGCTTCTCACACGGCCAACTATACGTCACATGCTCCCATGTTAGTAGCAATAAATCACTTTTCGTTTGTGCTGACCGTAACAGAACGACGAATGTCGTGTACAAAGAAGCATTAAATTAAATGATTTTCTTCAAGCATCTAAATTATAGAATTGTCCTCACACGTAAAAATCTGAATTTCAATATATCAGCAACGCAAAATTTACGTATCCTCTGTTTGTATCAATGTCTTATACTAGATTGTTTCCGGCAGTGAAATGCAAAGAATCATGGGTGAGAAATCTTTTGCCCTTTTTTCGAACATTCTTAGTCTAAATGTACCTTCCTTCTGATGAGCCCGTCACGATGAGTCGATCAACCATCTTCACAGGATGTGGTGTGGGATCCCCCTGTGGATGGGGGTAGCAGGATAACACCCAGGGTATCCCCTGTCTGTCGTAAGAGGCGACTAAAAGGGGCTCCAGGGGTTCCAAACTTTGGAGCGTGGGTTGGCGACCACGGGGCCCTTAGCTGAGTCCTGACATGGCTTCCAATTACTTGTGCCAGGCTTCTCACTTTAACCTATCCTATTCGACCTCTCTTGGTCAACTCCTGTTCTTTTCCGAACCCGACGGTATTAGGTTTCCGAGGCCTCGGGAGTTTTTCATTCTCGCACCCTTCGTGGCCCCTGTCTTTCTTTGGCCAATATCTTCAGTTTTCGAAGTGTCGGATCCCTTCCACTTTTCCCTATGATTAGTGTTGTATAGAGTGTAGTTACATAGTTGTACTTCCTCTTAAAACAATAATCACCACAACCACCTGTGATGTGGGAGAAGCAGTTTGCAGTCCCGTATTCCTTTGATTCTCTCCGATTGCCAATTCTTATTCAAAAGACTACAATTTCCTGTAAAACTATGCTTTGCAACGACAACAAACAAAGCTCAGGGACAGTCTTTAATCGTTGCTGGTGTGGATTTAAGGAAATCCTCTTTTCCACGGCCCGTTGTAAATAGCCAGTTCACGTGTGAGCTCTACCGACAGCCTTGTGATTCTGCATTCAGAGGGGCAAACGGACAATTTAGTTTACAAGGAAGTTTTATGAAACAATGTAACTTCAAAAACCATGTATAACCCAACTTTAATTGCGGTAGGCGAGGAGGGTTTGCCACAATAGTGACAATTGCGCAATGAAATTGTGCCTGGCAGTAGACAACGGGCACTGCCATTATAAATTAAGGTACACCCGCAGCATTTGCTAGCTGTGAAAATGGGAAACCATCTTCAGGTCTGCCGACAGTGAGATTCGAACCCACTACCTCTCAAATGCAAGCTGGTAGCTACGTGACGTAAACCGCGCAGCCCCCGCTCGGTCAATAAAGGACTGAATGTTACCTACGACAACATTTTTACAACGTATCAGTAGGAGAGGAGCTGAAAAGGGAACGGAGCAATATCCTCGATACAATGCGAAAAAAATCGTATGGAGGTTCCTTCTTTAGTGAAGAACTAAGGTCGAAGAAGAGAGCTGTGTTGTTACGCGTCAGCCTCGTGATAGCTCCTTTCGGTACTTTCAGGAAGGGGCTGGTGACTCAGACAACCTGGAATATTCTAGCCGGTCTGTGGGGTGGGGCCAGCCTTTCCCTGTATTGTTCTCGGCGGCCGACTTACGTGTGAGTTCCTTGGAGATTCAACGGGAATGTTCTGCCTGTAGTGACATCGTGAAATTTCTGGATCAAATCACGCGAGATATAAAAAGGGAGGCTAGCCGTGGACTCGCAGTCAGAGTTGGACTCGGAGTCAGTGTTAGACTCCGTGTGAGACTCACTGTGTTGGGGTTCGGTGGCTGGGCTGAGGGTGACAGAGGTGTTGGCTGTCGCTAGTGTCCCACTGAGGTCTGAACCAGGAGCTGTTGTTGTGGTGTCGGAGCGACCAGTGAGTGTGTAACTGGAGGCGACAGAACGAAAGACTGTACTGTGTGATTCTGCGGACTGAGGATCGCCGTGAGCCAGCAAGGAAACGCGCTATCGTGAGTGCGAGGATAAATGGACCTGTGTTAATGTTCGCTGTTGTGAGTATCGTCCTGCTGTTGAATACTGTCGAGCTGTTTAGTTGTTCACTGCATGTGACTGTGTGAAGTGTGGAGTCGAACCAAAGGACAGTCGTCATGTGTTGTATAGCTAGTGTTCAAATCCAGCTGTCTACTCACGGTGGCTGTAGGAGGTGACTGGACTTTGGGAAAGTGAAAGTAAGGATTATAGTTGCTCCCAGGTAGCAGCCTGCTGGGACTCGCGGGTGTGTGTACAGAAAAGAGATTTGTAAATAGACTGGTAATTAGTGTGGCAATTTTAACTGGTTAGAATTGTTTGTGTTTAAATATGTGTGTGTGTGTGTGTGTGTGTGCATTTATTAGGCCATCCTGAAATGAATTAGAGTAATGAATCGGATGGAGTTTTATTCGTAACAGTATGCTAACTCAGTTTACAAGAATGGGTTTGGTCGCATTCTTACTGTTTATCGGTGCAAAAGCATAGCGTATTTCTATTCGTTTTGAATACGTCCTTATTTTGAGCTCTCTTCGCTCCGATGTATAGGTAGAGAATGGAAAGAAACGACTCTACTCTACAACGAAAATAAATTTACAGTGGATGTTCTGGATCTAATGGCTCGCAAATACTTGCCTTGAGATGGAACCAGGAGATGGCCTGTTCATGTGATGTAGGCTACTTTGGATCTACCAGCATTAAACTATTGGAGATATCTTCGAGGCAGTTACTGGGAAGCGTATAAGGAGGAGTGGATTAATTCTAGATCTAACGAAAGAAATGTTGAAGTAAACGGAAATTTGTTCGCGTCCTTAGCAACCCCACTCAATTACAAGTTCAGACGTCACTGAAGAGGAAACGCTGCAAAATATACAACAGCTCCAATAAGTTCTGGAATGTATGCGACTCCTGCCAGAAGTATGCACGTGGAAAAATGTTGATTCATGAAGGTACTGTGTACGAATGCAACGGAAACTAATTTCATCGACTTTCTTTCTACAATTGGCCTTACATCGCACCGACACATGTATTATGGCGACGGTGGGACAGGAAAAGGATAGACGTGGGAAAGATGCGCCTATGGCCTTAATTAATGTACAACCCCAGCATTTGCCCGATGTAAAAATGGGAAAGCAAGGAAAACTATCTTTAGGGCTGTGGGGTTCGAATGCCGACTCACAGCTGCGCGACCCTAACCGCACGGCCAACTTGCTTGGTAATCAAATTTTCTCTTAGCAGTCCCACATACGACATTGCAGTGTATTAATGTTCTATGTATCAGAATTTGTCCCTAACTATGTATTTGAATGCAAAAAGCCAAACAAAAACAATATTATCTCTACTTTGTATACATTTTCACATCGACTTTGTTTCGTCAATTCAATTGCTGGTCTCTCTTTGTTGTTTAGGGCTCTTGATTGTGGGCAGAATGTGTAGGAACTCAATTATAGCACCTTTGTAAGAGGTTGCATGAGCAAGATCGTCTCGGGATATTAAAACAAGAGATAGGTCAAAATGATCAACAGCCGGCCTTCTAGGAAGTGTTGGGTTTGTCGTGTGAGTTGGAAGAATATTTTGGACAGTAAGTCAGGAACATTCAGGTCTCTATCCATGAGAGATAACTGTTCATGTTTGAAATCCCACGACTGGGCTAGGAATCGAACCTGAGATGCCGAGTTCTGAAGGCCAAGACGCTGATCAGTCAGTGACAGAGCTGGCCGTTTATCGATACAAATTTTTTGGGGACTACATTAGGAAGCAGGCAATTTTATTGAGTTGTCGCCAGTTCAGCTTGTTAGAAGACAGACGTGAAAGACGAGTTGGATGCAGCAGCATTGTTGACGGATTTATGTTTCTTAGTTAAGTGCCATGAAATCTCGCTTCTCACATTGAAGATATCACTCAGCATTGTTTGCAACCTACGCCACCTTTCGACGTATTCTGTACAATATATGAACAAGGAGACAGCATCACTACGTTCAGTCAGTAGCGTAGCCATAATCGGCCGGGCGGGGGTGGGGGTGGGGAGGTAGTTACAAAATGATGATAGAACACAATGAAGGTGCTTGTGGGTGTGTGCTGTGTCCATGCAGGACTTGTCAATATTAGGACATTGATACTGAAACATATCATATTGCCCCAAGGACTTTTATTTGCATAGTGCGCAACACTGTGGAGGCGTTAAATTTGAAAGATTTTGTTTGCGAGGTGGCAAGCAAACGGCTTTGTGCTGGGCCGCGCCCTGGAAGAGCGGCCGGAAGCAGGTTTGAATCGGCCTGTGGTTTGAAAGTTTGAACGAGGCTGTGGGAGTGTCGCGGCGTCACCTAACGTGCGGCGAGTTTGAAAAGAGCCAATCGCGAGCTGTGAAAGCGAGTCATAGAGAATTGCGCGGGGTTGCTAACTTCGATCATCACAGTGCCGACCGATTAGAAATAAGGGTGAAATCTGATAAATAACCCTGCTCCACGGTTTCGATACGCCTGATGAGTAGTAAATGAATTTAGACTTCTTTATCTGTTTATTTATCGGCTAACTTCGACATATATATTTGTGTGGATAGGCTATAACGGTTGTGGGCTTTGTCCTGAGAAAGCGGTTGAAACCTCGCGCCATAGCCAACAGGGCCACCCCCTCTTTTCGGAACGACGCGGGTGGGTCCATAAAACCAACAGTGGCTTGGGGAAGCGGGCTGTTTTTTCGTGAGGTGTCCGTGGTACAGAAGGTAGTCTCCACGCCAGTCGAGATCGCCATTTTCTTTGTCCGAAATCAAAGTGCTACAGTGACGTTATTTCTTCATGATTGCTATATGAATATTATACACATAGAAGCGTGCCCAGACTACAGTAAAACGTATCACCCTGATGTGAGTTACATTTAATAAATACGGGAGTTACAAGTCCGTATATGTGTATTTACCGCTACGCGTGTGACGCTTCGCTCTTACATCAAGTGCGGTAGGTACCACGTATGTGTGAACGCGGTATATAAAAGGGACGATAGCTGTGCATACCGGGAAGATTGTCGTGAACTAATTAGCTGTATTACACGCCAACGTTTCGGGTCGGTTTCGCGATCGCGGAGAAAACGGGTTCGATCGTATCGTAATTGCTCTTGCATACGGACGGATCCGGGGCGCATTCCATGATACTACGACTCTGATCAAAGAATTAATCTTTGTCCAATTATGTGTGCTAAGCAATATCTCCTTAAATAGTGTGCGCGTATGCAATTGAGCAAGTGAAGTGTTAAGCTGTTTTCCATTCATTGTAGGAGTGTTATCTGCAAGGACAATCATGGAAGCTACATGTGTAATTCATATCTTTTGTAACGCCATCAAAGAGGATATGATGGCCGAGTAATCTCCTGACGCTGCAGTTGTGCAGATGGTGTGATTGCCGAAGACAACAAAGCTAAGTGGATATGTCAGATTTTTAAGCATGTGGGTAACATTTGAGGTCAATTCAGTTTCATCCAGTTTTTAGGGAAATATTAACGGTCAATGTCAATTTGCTAACGATGAGTAATTATATTGTCAATAAATCAGTGGGAGATCCAGGGCAGCATGTACGCTAGTGCCCTTATTTGTTGCAGTGATTCATGGTTAGTTTAGTTATGGGAAAAAGGGTTGTAAATAGGTAAAGTTAGGAGTGGGTGTGCATGCATTGTTTTTAATCCTTTCAGAGCATTCCTAGGTGTGTGTGTTAAGTGTTAGGAATGTGGATAGTTTCATCATTAACGAGGCCAGGCCGCCTTCTCTTTGTGGAATAATTATCAGTAAAGACCAGTGTAGGCCTCTTATATTTTATCTGTGCGCGATTTCAGATATATGTTCGCTGCCACAGGAACGCCACGACGTCGTCGTTGGGTAGTTAGGTTCTTCTAATGAGCAGAGACGACAGTAGATCGGGGTGGAGATTATTGCGAGGGTTGAGAGGCTGAGATCGCCTGATATATGACGCGGAAGTCAGATATGGGTTTGAATGCCTGTAAACATGGCAAGGAAGGGATGTTAGCAGGGCAAGCTGCTTTAAACAAGGATGGGCTTGGATATGCCCGCAGAGTAAAGAGACAGAGTCGAGTATCGAACTCCCGAGCCGCTGAGACGGAAGGCCATGTGTGACGTCTTCCTTGAGAGCGATTTTTGCGGCATATGTATTGAAAGGTGAAGAAGAGATGTTTCTGTTGTCATAGAAGATTTTATAAACGGGAGAAATAATTAGTTTACATAATAAGGCAGCAGTATTTAAGAGAGAAACCTTATTTTGTTGTGTGAGCAAGTCTGGCTGGGATAGCCGTGAAGGAAGCAATTACCTGCACCCCGTTTGCCTGGAGTCCTTTGCGAGGCAGTATGAATTACTTTCCAGCTGGGTTCCGCTCCCATGAAAAGTGAAACTTTCCACTAGTCCAAGGGGAATGTCCTGATCGTCCTGGCGGACAGGGGCGTGCCACTAATGACCTGGTGATGAGGAAGTGCTCTGACTGCATGTACATATTTTCTTTATATTGTAATTATGCTGTTATTTTACAGGAGCTGTGTTTGTATACTTATGTACCTTGTATCGGAGTGCCTTGTCGTATCTGTTGTCAGTGTGTTGTGTCTTGACGAATTAAACTTTGTCTCTTAAATTTAGCCCGGAGCTAATTTTCTCTGGTGGTATGCAGCTTCAGGCTGGTTGTTTGCGACAGATCGGATCTGTCAGTAGAATCTGTGTAGTATATAAGTTAGGATCCCTGGATTTTCCCTTATCAGGATTAATGATTTTGTATATGTAAATAGTTGTATTATGGAATGAAACTGGCGTGATTTTCTCTTGTCGAAGCATAGCTTGTGGACGGTCGTAATCGAAATTCCCCTCGGGGAAATCGGCATATTCACTTGGCGGCGTTGCCTATAATTAACGATGTAGAACAGGCCAAGATTTAATATTTTGTTTGTATAATTTATTTGCTCGGTATTTGGTCCGACCGATTTCAGTAATGTAAGTTGTAGTTATTTCTAATGTGCACGGCGCATTATGCTTTTATTATGACAGTTTGCGTCATGTTTTATTGTATTTTGTAGAATTTCGTTAGTATGAATATTAAGTATGTGCTCTAGTGAATAAATCCATTTTACCCCTTTATCTGTCTCTTATTCACAACAAATGCAACTGTTTCCCATTCATATACACCATTGGTGATTATTTTTATAGAACTTAGATTTAATTCTCGCCCTAGACCGAACGTAACCACGAAGCTCTAACCGACTGAGTCTGGCATAGTGATATTGATGGATGGGAACGGTTCAATACAAGTGAATAATGTTGATATTCAGATTGCAGTACACTATAAAGTCTTACATTAAAATACAGAACAAGAATAATACGATCAAGGTGAACAGTTCAAATGGTATGTTCAGTTTACAACCTAAAATCTAACTTTCGAGGCTTCTTAGAAAATAATTTCAAGAGATCTGTGGATTCTACAGTTATGTCTCTGAATGCTTATTTAGCTTATATTTTAATTTTCAGTTTCTGTTCATTTTCTTTCTGTAAAATTTCCATGGGAGGGCTTAACCCCCCAGTAACCCCCACTTGACTACGCCCCTGCATTCAGTTCAGATTTACCCTTAACTTTCACACCAAACTGTCCGGATCACTACGTGGAAACACACCGTTACCCCACTCATCTAAGACATTATTGAAACGGAAAACGGAAATGACTATCTCGACTACTGCTTTTATAACCTAATGCCAACTTAAATTTTATAGCCTCCTGTGGGTGGGGGCGGTAGATTAACATTCCGATATCCCCTGCCTGTCGTAAGAGGCGATTAAAAGGGGCCTCAGGGGCTCTTAACTTGGGAGTGTGATTTGGTGACCCATGGCACTTAGCTGAGTTCTGGAATTGCTTCCACTTACTTGTGCCAGGCTCCTCTCTTTCATCTATGCTGTCCGACCTATTTTGGTCAACTCTATTGTTTTCCTACGCCGACGTTATTAGAGCCCTTCATGGCCCTAGTCTTTCTTTGGCCGATAAAAAATGAAAATGAAAACCTACAACCTGATTTCCAGTCATTGACCGGGTCAGGAATGAAATGAATGAATCATATATAGTCTATTAGTACGATGGGGTCGCCACTCCCAAAGTATTAATGACTGATAGATGCCTTGAAATGAGAATGGAGTGTGTTGCTGGAATGAAATATGACAGGGAAAACCGGAGTACCCGGAGAAAAACCTGTCCCGCCTCCGCTTTGTCCTACACAAATCTCACATGGAGTGACCGGGATTTGAACCATGGTATCCAGAGGTGAGAGGCCGACACGCTGCCGTCTGAGCCACGGAGGCCGATATCTTCATTTTTCGTAGTGTCGGAGGATGTTTACCTTGTTGTACTTCCTATTAAAACAATAATCACCACCACCTTAATTTATATGGCTGACACATGAGCTTTCTTTCGAAGAAATATGTAAATCCTATATGAATGGTGTTGTTGTTTCAAGTTCTCCATCAGCTCTTAAATATGGCCTAGGCGTCACTGAAGACGTGTACTAGGGAAATGAAGAGTGAGGTAGTTTCCCGTTGCTTTCATCACCGAGCCAGAATTTGTTATTATATATCAGTCTGCAAAGCCCACTGAATGGATGCACCAACTAATCCTATGAGCGACATTTTCACACCATTTATAACAGGAACTGGCTGCATAAGGAATGGTATTACTAGCATCGTTCTTAACTCAGTCACTTCCTCATCGTCAATGCCAAGGACTAGACTGAGACTGATAATACCTCATGGGGAATAATGCAAATATATAGGTGGTAATATATGGTATGACCTTCATTGCGGTAGTTAAGAAAGGTTACAGATCTCTTAACATGGTTTTATGAGAGTGTGGTACAAGTCTCTGGTAAGACTGTAGTTAGGGTATGGCTCCAATGTATGGGACCTCACTACTTGATAATAGAACTAGAACACAAATTCAAAGGAAAGCAGCACGGTTTGTTCTGATTTTCAACAAAGGAGTAATATTACGAACATGTTGTAAACTTTGGACTGGGAAGTATTAGGAGTAAGGAGGAGAGATGCTCGACTATGTGGTATGTTTCGAGCTCTGATTAGAGAGATGGCATGGAATAACATAAGTAGAAGAATGGGCTTGAGTGGAACTTCTAAAAGTTGGAATTCAAGAGGACAGATCAGGGAAAATATTCATTTATAGGACGAGGAGTAAGGAACTGGAATAAATTATCAAGGGAAATGTTCGAAAATATTTAAGAAAAAGCTAGGTAAACAATTATAAATAAACAACTGATAGGGAAATCTGCCATATGGGTGACCGCCCTAAATGCAGATCATTGATTGATTGATTGATTGATTGATTGATTCTTACCAGATGCAGTCAAAATCTCCGATATGGCCGGGAATCCTATCCAGCACCCTCTGAGCCGAATGCCTCAACACAGATCTTTCATCCAAGCAACCAGACAGTTAAGAAATTGAAACTGTCTAAACTAAGAAAGAGTAATATGTCATTAAAAGCGGTAATGCCATTATTTCATGGAATCAATCAACTGGGAGGGGAAAGTATATTCGAACTCGAATTCACATCCTCCCAGACTTTTAGAAGTCTTCACGAATACTGCCATCGTTTAAAAAGATTCACATTTCTAGTATGTTGTACTTTAGAAAATTCGTAACGATATATTGCTTCACCGCTGGTGTCAAGGTACAAATTGACACACTGACAAAATATCCCTAGAAGATAAAATATTTAATCAATCTACAGTATCTCGAGCGTCGGATCGGAAAAAAAACATCCAATGTCTCACTTGTGAAGGCTTTCCGCTAAACACAGCAGAATCTCTTTAGCTGTAGAGGTACGGCAGCGCCTAAATGCATGAAACGTAACGGAACATCTGCTTCACACGAATATAGATTGAAGCTTCCTATCCTGAAATTATAATCTAACTGCCGGGACATAGAAATGGACCAGACGGGTGACACAAACTGATTATGTCCATTAAAGAGTTATTGATAACACCTAATTAAAATTCGCCCATTGATCAAATCCGTCAGCTAGCATCCTTACATTAGTACATCCCGTGTTGGAAGCTGCTATCTAGTGAATTGCCTATCCATCAATTACACATGGACATTTTCAAATTGTAGTGTTATTAATATCAAACACCGACCCAGATATTAGGCTGTCCGGTTGTTTCATGTTTTATACTCATTATCTGTCATCAGCCAACGTGTAATTTATGATCGTATTCATCGCCATTTTATTTGTATTTCATAATCGTTCGTCGGAGTGATGGACAATACGGAAATGCAAGAGAGACCAACCGTTGGTGATCTCGTGCTGCGAGCTGAGCGCTTACGCTGCGATAGCCTGGATGTGAGTTATTGTGGCTTACATGTAATATAATCACTAGGGAGCGGATTTTTATGTGCTAAAAATGTGAAAAATATTTATTTTTTTATGTGCTGAAAAACTTTAAAATATGTGATAAAAATTGAAATTATTTTCCTTTAAATATCACATAACTACTCGCGCTCAAGAAGTAAATAAGTATAATGTTTTGTATTAGAATATGGTGCTACCAAACGTGCTCCTTAAGGCAAAATGATGTCTGTGTATGGAAACATGCTGTATGCTATATTAATTTTTGATATGCCAGAGCAGATATTATGAATGGTTATTTTTTAAAGGTAATGTTTTGTTTAAATATGGCAAAAGCAACCTATCATCTTTGAAAAAATAGTACCAGTTCGTACTCACCCATCACACGCTGGAATATTAGTTGCTAGAAGTAGTCTCAGAATTGCAGTGAACAACAAAGGTCATCTCCAAATTGTCCATCACAAATGCATGCCGATTATCTCTAAAGAACGCCTTATACTGCGAAAACGATCGCTCCACATCACAGGAAGTCAGACGAGCATAGTTAAAGAGAGGAATGTCACCATAAATAACGCCATCAATTTCGCCAACATGAGCACCCTCTAATACATTAGAAATTTGGCACATTGTTTGAAATCCTATTTTTTTCCTGAACAAATTTTGATATTTGACCTTTAACAGTCCCTGTACCTGCGAAGCCGGGAGTGAATCTAATTTATTTTCAACAGCGCGCACTTCCTTCACTGTTTCGGACAACAGGTTAGTGGATTTTTCAAGTACGTCTATAGTTTTACACAAGAAGCTTAGATTGGCAGATATAAACGCCAAATCATTTTTCAAAGAGCTGTTTTTTAGTATCTCTTGAATAATCTCAATTTACGACGCGTCGTTTCTATCTAGCATGTTCACAGCGGATGCAAAACATTCGAAATTGTCGGCATAGTATACCACAGCGCTAAGCCAGGTACCCCACCGCGTAACAATAGGCAGAGGAGGAAGCGCAAGATCCGGGTTTTTCTCTTTAAAGAGATCGATTCTTGAGGGTGCTTTTACGAAGACTTTTTTGCCATTAGACACTAATTTATCCACTTGAGGATACTGAGCCCGCACAGTTTCACATAACCTGAGCATGAACAACGCAAGTTACGTGTATCATTTTCGGAAAGCTCACAGAAAGGCCTTCGGCTGCCTTTTTCATGTAAGCTGCACTGTCAATAAGGAAAAGCAATACATGGTCGTATTGTATACCTTTTGGCCAAAGTAAGTGCATGGCTTCATTGAATAACCTAGCTACAGTGACATGGTTTGCAGCAAGCGTTTCTTTACACGCTAGCAAATAAGAATGTTCGCAAGCAATTTTGTCATTCTTCAACACACCAACTAAAACATTTCCTACTTTTCTGCCACTTGAATCAGAGGTTTCGTCAATGCTCACCCACAGTTTTTCGCTATCACATACTGCCCGAATTCTCTGTAAAGTTTCTTCGTAACATTTTGGGAGATAGTTTTTCCTTAGTGGATTCGTCTGGAGGCTCAAAATTAGTGTACTTTGTTCGGAAATTTCTCAGTCCCGGATTATTTATTTTACCAAGAGGAATGTCGGGGCAAACAAATGCTCTGCACACATCTAAATCATACTGGGAATATTTAGATGGGCCTGTATTTGAAGTAGCTGGTTTAGCTATTAGTAATTGTCGCGAACGCACACGCGAAGCAGCCGCAGTATGCTTATTTCCAAACAAATACTGGATTACTTGAGAACGTTGATCTGCACGTACTGTTTTACCACACGGTTGGCAAAATAATACTTTTCCATTGGTAGTGAAAATGCTTATAAATTCCACTACATATTTTTGAAGACGCGACCTTGTACTCGACTTCTATTTTGGCATTATTTTGCAGGTTACGACACACGCATTTACTGTGAATCACTGTTTCAATAAAAAGAATAGCAGCGGACACTGAAGGAAATATTCCTTACAAATCCATACAAAATCGCACGACCACGGGAATGATATATGGACCCGAACAGCTAACCTTACTCTTAGGAGTGATGAAATTCCACTACCTAATGGTAGGGCAATATTCTTCCGAGTCTCCCATGTCGAAACGGAATTGCGTCACCTTATCTCTCCGTGATTGCCTTTCGCTGATATTCTATGAACAAAACCAGATAGGGCTGATTCATAAAGAGTTGGAATGACATCATGCAAGGAAACATCTTGTGCAGCAAATCAATCGCTGTCTAAATGTAACGACGTAGCCAGTGACCAGCAAGTTTTAGAACTTATGGAGGGAAGTCCATAAATAGCCGAAACATCCAGATACATTATGTTAAATACACTGTTAAAAACAATACCGTAATCGTAAAATGAAAATGTAAGCATTGATTTATAACACAGAAGCATTTTAAATTTTATTGATCAACAAATATTGCCGATTTATGTGCCTATTATAGATTTTCTTAAAATATGTATTTACATTTAATAAATGTGAAAATATGTGTTTTTATGTGAAATAAGATTCAGTTTTTACACTTGGGAATGCACAATAGGAATAATGAACTTCGTAACTTGCGTTAAAACTTACGCCTAAAAAAATATGTAATTACATAAAAATCCGCTCCCTAATAATCACATAAGCTACAACGCGTCCTATCGAAAACCAATTCCAAATTCATAGTCTACTTTCACACAAACAGATACAATAAAATGTATAGGTGTTATTTATTAGCATCATGATTGAGATAATATAATTGTTGTTTGAGTCATCAGTCCACAGACTGGTTTGATGCAGCACTCCATGTCACCCTATCCTGTGCTAACCTTTTCATTTCTACGTAACTACTGCATCCTACATCTGCTCTAATCTGCTTGTCATATTCATACCTTGGTCTACCCCTACCATTCTTACCACCTACACTTCCTTCAAAAACCACCTGAACAAGTCCTGGGTGTCTTAATTTGTGTCCTATCATTCTATCTCTTCTTCTCGTCAAATTTAGCCAAATCGATCTCCTCTCACCAATTCGATTCAGTATATCTTCATTCGTGATTCGATCTATCCATCTCACCTTCAACATTCTTCTGTAACACCACATTTCAAAAGCTTCTATTCTCTTTCTTTCTGAGCTAGTTATCGTCCACGTTTCACTTCCATAGAATGCCACGCTCCACACGAAAGTCTTCAAAAACATCTTTTTAATTCCGATATCAATGTTTGAAGTGAGCAAATTTCTTTTCTTAAGAAAGCTCTTCCTTGCTTGTGCTAGTCTGCATTTTATGTCCTCCTTACTTCTGCCATCGTTAGTTATTTTACTACCCAAGTAACAATATTCATCTACTTCCTTTAAGACTTCATTTCCTAATCTAATATTTCCTACATCACCTGCCTTCGTTCGACTGCACTCCATTACTTTTGATTTGGACTTATTTATTTTCATCTTGTACTCCTTACCCAAGACTTCATCCATACCATTCAGCAACTTCTCGAGATTTTCTGCAGTCTCAGATAAAATAACAATATCATCGGCAAATCTCAAGGTTTTGATTTCCTCTCCTTGGACTGTGATTCCCTTACCAAATTTCTCTTTGATTTCCTTTACTTCCTGTTCTATGTAAACATTGAAAAGGAGAGGGGTCAAAATGCAGCCTTGCCTCACTCCTTTCTAGATTGCTGCTTCTTTTTCAAAGCCCTCGATTCTTATCACTGCAGACTGATTTTTATACAGATTGTAGATAATTCTTCGTTCTCGGTATCTGATCCCTATCATCTTCAGAATTATATAAGAATTCTGTTTTGTGGATTGGTCAGAATTGAAAGAGAATGGTATTTCTGTATCGGTCGTGTCCACAGAAACCAGGAAATGCATTTTTTAATTTTCCAACATGTCTGTCTGTCTCTCTGTCTATCTGTCTGTCTGTCTGTCTGTCTGTCTGTCTGTATGTATGTATGTATGTATGTATGTATGTATGTATGTATGTATGTATGTATGGGCATCACGAGAAAATGGTCGAAGAAAATTTAATGACAATCGGTATGCAAAGTCTGGGAATAAAGTACTACATTCTAGGCTATAAATAATTTCTATTCACGCTGGATAAAATGGTAGTTTAGGTCAAGGTGCCTAATTTTTTAAAATACCTGTGTTATTGGTGCCCCACCTCAGCCATCCTGGAAGTGGTTTTCCGTGGTTTCCCACTTCTCCTCCAGGCAAATGCCGGGATGGTATCTAACTTAAGGCCACGGCCGCTTCTTTCCCTCTTCCTTGTCTATACCTTCCAATCTCCCCATCCCCCGCAAGGCCCCTGTTCAGCATAGCAGGTGAGGCCACCTGGGCGAGGTACTGGTCATCCTCCCCAGTTGTACCCCGACCCAGTGTCTGAAGCTCCAGGACACTGCACTTGACGGTAGAGGTGGGATCCCTCCCTGAGTCCGAGGGAAAATCCGACCCTGGAGGGTAAACAAGTAAAGAAGAAGAAGAAGAAGAAGAAGAAGTTATTAGTAGAATCGAAAAGTATTATATAACAAGAGTTACAGAGAATAAAATTTCCTGTTATTTATTTATGTCTTATACAGTTTTACCATTCCAACTATGATAATAGAATGCATGAATTTAGACTTCTGTTGCTTAGACCATATCAATGCCGAGCATCGCGAACATGGGAATATTGTGTAATCCTGAATGGCGATGGATTTGTCATTTCTTAAGTTGTAAAACCGCGTGGTCATCGGTCCGTTAACAAAGAAAATTGTGAAGATGATTATAAAAATGAGGAGAAATCGTAAAGGAACGATCTCCTGAAGAATACGACAACAGGGAGTTATGCAAGAAGGAAGGACTGCCTTTTCATTACGTGCCCTAATATCCCAGACTCGGAAAAAGACTAACTGTGAAGACCCACAATATGGAAAGATCATAAAACTGATCAACAATAACATTACATTGGCCATTGTTGTGATGTGATTTGTCTCCTCTGCTGCCACTCATCTCCAATAGATGGGATTCAACGAGCCAGAATAATATAGAGAGGTGGAAGCGCTGCCAGGCTGAAGCTAATTGAACGAACGTCTGCCGCGTTATCGGTGGTCACATAAGTAAGGGGACATGGCTGTCGAATGATGAAAAATATTGAAAATACACATTATAGAATCAGTGGTGAAAAATTAAAGACTATTAGTGGAAAGCTTAGAGCATTACTAATCATAGAGTACGAACAACCGCACTTTCCCTGTTACGGCGCGAGACCAACACCGCAATCAGCTGACTGTAGGGTAGTTCGAAAAGGATATAAAGAGAATCGTCATACAGTGACATACGAACAGGTCGCGAAATCGCAACAAGAGCATTACCCTGTTTAGGTGTTGCGGTTAAACGTAAATTACAATAGAAACCGTGGATATACTGTAAATGAGCATTTATGAAGGAAGTCCTTAGAATGAAAGGGACCTACGATAGGTTACAGCCTCATTCTGATCATATTTTTAAACGTATTCCATCCGCGTGAGTACCACTTTAATTGTTAAATTTATTTATTTATTTATTTATTTATTTATTTATCTATTTATTTATTTATTTATTTATTTATTTATTTATTTATTTATTTATTTATTTATTTACTAGCAAATGTACCCATGCTTCGCTACGCTATTCTACATTGTATACGGATTTCTCCGTAAATTACTGTAAAGGCAGTGAGTAAGATTATATTAAATTGCATTTCTCTTAGCGATATCCGAGAAACAAAACAGGGAGGAAGTCATACGTTCTTTCCGGTGTAAGGTAAGCAATGAGGAAGTTCCGTTGATAACGGTAAGCCACATTTCCTACTGCTAATCACAATCTAGTTCGGGAGTTTCTACTATAACGGCAGGCTAACTTGCAACTGCCATTCACAAAAGAGATGGAGAGATTTCTTATACAGAAAGGCTCCTTTTCCTAATGCCAGTCATAATCGGGGTGGACAGAATTGATTATAATCAAGAAAAGCATCGCTCTCTAACGTATCAACAATGGAGACACGACAATAAATCATAGGATCAAAGTTGTAGCTCTCTCCAAAGTGAACTACGATTGTGCTATTTGTTTTGTAACACGACTCACCGTTTTGCCACCAGCTACTCGAAAACTATGCCGGTGCGACGTAAAGCAAATAGCAACAAAAAACAAACAAACAAACAAACAAACAAACAAACAAACAAACAAACCTACTCAGAAACAAAGGTCTGAACGGTCATTAAAATGCATCCATATTTTGATATTTTCCGGGGACAAAAGTTATACATTTGAACAACTTGGAATTTTTGCTCAAAGAGAAGCATGCCCAGCGGAGTACAGTTAAGGAAGTTGAAATTAATAGAAAATAGGAATATAACTGAGGATAGCCGAATCGGACAAATATGTAAATACCAAGTGGATGTATTAGAAAATAAAATGCTGCTAAGTGAATTGAGATGGTATATGAGTTACGGATATAAGAAGGCGGTAACAGAAGAGAAATGTAGGCGCTGTGATTCTTAGATAAACAGATAAGAAGATGACGTATGGTGTTATTACTTAAGCCTAAATAGGCAAGGCAGAGGCAAGAAATTATAGCGGGAAACAGTGGAACAGAAATACGGTAAAAATTATAGCTAATGCCAGAAAACACCTTACGGTGTGAAATAATGGGCTATAATTCTGTTCAACTATTAGCAACGCCCCTTAGTGCTATTCGAGGACGATTGTAACTTCCAACGGTATTCCGTCAATATCCCGCAGAATGGCCGATTGACTTCTCTCTTGCTTACTAACCAAGGAACAACCACGAGTTTACATGAATGATGACGAAAATGGCAATATGTTACTTCCCTGCTGGCAAGCAGTCAGAGACGTTGCCATGGAAAACTGTAGGTTCGTTGTCGGTCTCGCTCAATGCAGAGTACGAGACCCGCAGAAAATAGTAATTTTCTCCGTCATTTGAAGAGAAAGCAAAATTATGTACAAAACAAAAGTTGTTTATAATGAAGGGATGTTTTACATATAGTCCACGTATTTTACAGACAATCAATAGTATAAGACAAAATGGAAGAAAACTATTCTGGTTTTCCAATAAACACCCTGTCTATTAGGAGATTTTGAAATAATATGCATATCAAAACCTTCTTTGGGATGAGTATACTCTAAATATGAAGTTTGGTCTAGATCAATTGAGCCGTTTCACTATGACGGTGGAATAAACATACAAACACGAAAAATTGATTCGGTCTTGAGTTGTTCTAAAACGGCTAAATATCTAAAAAATTGGCAAAAAACGAAATTACAGACAGCAGACCACCCTACAACTGTATTTATATAGATTTTTGCTACTTGTTTAATGTTGCAGGAACACTTCGAAAGTTTTCGGTGAAGGAAGGATGGGAAAGGGCTAACACTGGGAAGATAATGGCCGTGGCCCATTTGAAAATGGTAAACCACGGAAAACTATCGTCAGGGCTGCCGACGGTGAGTTTCAACCAACCATCTCCCGAATGCAAGCATTTAGCTGTGCGACCCTGACCGTACGGCCAACTTAATCGGTAAAAGTATTTATTTTACGATAGGAGAGAAAATAATAAGAAGAAAAAGTGGTGGTGGTGGTGATTATTGTTTTAAAGAGGAAGTACAAATAGGCAACCATCCTCTTGAACCCTTGAACTTACCATTCCATCGTTGGTCGGCCACAGCTGCTACAGTAGAGCAATATAGAACTCTTAAATCATGGGTCGTTGCGGGAAGAAATTTTATTTATGTGGCTTGTATCACAAATTGTTTAATAAAAAGAAAATTATGAAGTTAATAAGTTACTCTGGATAAATATCCCAAATAGTTTCGCTTCCGTAAATTAATTAATTAAAGAACATGTTAACGCATAAACTTTGAATGTAATTCAGCGTTACCACTTCCAAAATTTATATTTGCAACATGACATAAGCTTCAATAAAGCTTTAAGTACTGGTTTCCTAAAATGCATTGTGACTGTTATTATTATTATTATTATTATTATTATTATTATTATTATTATTATTATTATTATTATTGTCTACCAAGTAGTTAAGCTCCTCGTTAAACGCGATAATATCTAGCATTCTCATTGGGCATAATTCCTTTAACTGTGGCTCAGTAATAGTTCTCACCCGCTTGTATTATTTATAATGTGGCTTAGGCCTCAACATTATTTCATATCATCCTAACATTTATTTTCAATATGTAATTCTATTATCGTTATCGTGGCATCGTATCGTTATCGTGACTTAAGGCTCCTCATCGTTATCGTGACATTAAAGCTCCACGATTGGGCCGCCACTCTTACTGTCCTCCAACGTGTAAAATTATCCTCCTCCTTATCGTGACTTAGGCCCCAACGTTGGTGCGGCATCTTACTGATTCGGTCACGATCTGCGGGCGAACGCTGGGCGTTCAGAAGAGAGCCTAACTACTTGAAATGAGGAGCAAATATGTGCTTACTGACTTTTATTAAATTCGAAATGGCACGACAACATTGGTATTTTTATATATATCATTGAAATAAAAAATAAATTATAAATCATTTATTATTGAATGTTCCAAAAGCAGTCACATTGCATAGCGTTGATTTATTTCTCACAATATCGAAGAGTTGCTTCGGAGAAAGTAATAAATTAGTGGACAGCGAAACTGAAAAAGGAAAGACCTGAAAACCGGGCACCTATTACTCCAAACGAGAACTGAGAATTAATCCACACGATCCGTGGAAAATCTAACTTTCAACAAAGAGAACGCCTGATTTCCTCTCAATTAAGGTTATCCACCAGTCGAATACCCTTGCGGATATGGAACACCCACCGAATGGCCCCTTAATCGAACCAAATTGACTATCAGTTGCTTTGGATAGGTTGCAAAATATTATGGGAAAGCATGGTGTTCACTACGAGTTAACAGCATCATTCACAATTGAAATAAAATTCCACCATGTATTTGTCATATCATGACACCCTTAAATGATAAAATAATCCCGATGCTAATTATGCATCACCCAAACAGCTGTTCAGAAGGAACCAACAACAACATGATCCGCGAGGATCTTACGTTACATCGTTCTGAAGGAACAAAACTGCGAAATGCAGGAAACACTTATTCATCACGCATTTAGAAGAAATGCCAAACACTGAAGTTAATTAAGAAGTGGTAAATCACTCGAAAAGTATTATTATCAAACCGATTTTCAGGTTAGAAATGGTTATGTTATGCTTAATAAAATTACCAGTCCACATTGAAAAATACAACAAACTTAAGGAATTCTTTCCTTTCTCAAACAATGACTACCAGTACAGATCCATCTACTTATTGTTTGTCCCAACACACTACCCACAAAGTTATCATTTAATCGAACTCAACTACGTTATAAATGAAAGAACGACAAAGATTGAAAATAAAAATAATATTTCTGGCTGACGAATCGAAACCACATTCGCAGCTCAAGTCTCACACTAATACATTGAGTGTCAATATGCACACTATCAAAACGAAACGGACGTCAGAACGACAAAACAATTAAGTCCGTAAAATAAAATAAAATATCGAAGTCATTTAAACTCAACACGCATGGAGAATTACGGTAAAATATCTAATTACCATCAGGTCGATATCCAATGTTGGGCAACCCTCATTCGCCGATAACGGTCCCATATCTTAGGGAGCACCTTCCAGCTGTTGGGAGCTGCGCATTAGTTGGCCTCATTATTACCGATCTAACCCTCTTCATATTTCATATTTCACTGTAGATGCTACCTTCTCCCAGGTCACTTCGCAAAAACAAAAAAAAACATCTAATCTGAGACTTGAGTATGTACAGCTGACATCCGAGACCTATCGTCGGGCTCACTTAAAATCTGTACACCCTTACACTAATCTCTATGTACACGATACCTTCCTAATTCTATCGTCGAGCGTGAACTAGGACGTCTCATCATCAGTATACTCCAAGGATAACATGTGACGTCCTAAATCTATTGTAGGGCGGAAAAGGGGTCGTATTATGCTTCCCCTGGCATATCAGGCAAACGAACAATTTCAAACAAACTCTGACATTTCAGTTGTAAACCTGGTCAGACTAGTAACACAACGGAACAACGTCTCTTACGAATGCAAGTCGGAAAACGCAGTAAGTCTCTATCTCGTTACAAAACGTGAACTCGAAAAATAAATATACGTGACGAAGAATCCCCCAACTCAAACACGATCTCAGCATGCGCAATGAAGTTTTAGGGAAGAAATAATAATTCCAAACACACGTCTACCATTTAGCGGATGTTGTCCAAAAATAATAATAA
This sequence comes from Anabrus simplex, assembly GCF_040414725.1. Lineage (NCBI taxonomy): Eukaryota > Metazoa > Arthropoda > Insecta > Orthoptera > Tettigoniidae > Anabrus > Anabrus simplex. Next base: position 139,924,201 of record NC_090267.1, read on the forward strand.
TCATCAGTACCGCATTGGAAACCGTCAAATCGTCTACCGTCAATTTCAAATATTTATATCTATGACTATCCAGTGAAACGAAATTCAATAAATTTACACGGTCAAACAACACCAACCGTGTATTCTAAATGCTCTTTTATCCTTGAGGTCACAGTATCTTAATATTCATACTGACTTTACGTAACTAGTCACTTGACTTTTACTACCAAGATTTTTAATCTTTACTAGAATCGTTTTTCACTTGGAATCTTACTAGAAATCTACCGTGCACTCACACAGTAGTTGTCTCAATTTTCGGATTGTTAGCGGAATACACTACAGCCTGCCTGAATACAGCCTGTCTCACAAATCCTTCCTCGGCAAACATAGCCTGTCTCAAAACTCATTCTCCTCGCCTTATCCCAGCGGTATTACTTAAAATCCAGGCTCCCTTTCACCTTCAGTATTCCTATTACTCTCATCTCCACATATATAAATTCTTCGCTCTCAATCCATTTTTCTTATATTTCCAAGACCCTTTTCACATTTCGATCCTCTTGTGAAAAACAATAACCATTATAAAATACACCTCTTTACTTTTCTGTTACTACAACTTTCTGACCTCGAGAATACAAGAACACACCGCGATTTTCAGTATCATCGACATACACGATGTCACAAAATTTTACTTCCCATGAATAAAACATAACTCTATCGAATTTCACTGGAATTTTCTAAATGCCTGCGATCCTTGCAAAACATACTTGTTAAATGCACTTTTAACATAGGAAAATTTTTATCCCGCGGTAGATATTATTATTATTATTATTATTATTATTATTATTATTATTAATTTCGACAAAAACTTCTGAATTCAAATGATATTTGAAATTAAGACATTCGCCACGATTATTTTACCATTATCGCTTTCCTAATTTTCCTCACTTTGGACAATATCTCATAGAACATTAACACCAGATTTAAACGTCGCATTTTACAGTTTCTTGACGTGAAATTTACAAAACTAAAATTTTCACACGCTGACCAAAATTATAACACTTCTCGCCTGATAATTACAAATTGGTTGGGACAAACAAAATAGTCGAACTACAACATAATATAAAATATAGACAGACCTGCATTGACGTCATCTCCAGTATTCTGGCTACATTTTTGCCAGCTGACCTCGTGCTTAGCCGCACATTGGTACAAGTAACATCATCTCCTCAAACATATCTATCTTACAAACACTGCCTTTGCACACATTACTAAATGACAACACAAATCACGCACTTTCTTTGTTTTAATTTGTACAGCAAACCTCCTTCGTTCTGCAGTCAACTGCGACTGTCTCCCTTCTCCCCAGAGTCGGCTTTCAGTCACCCTAATACAACAGGTGTTCAACAGATAACGAAATCAGAACTACTCTGGCTAGCTTCCCAACTCCCTTAACACTTTCCAACACACACGAGGTGATACAATAAAATCTGCTATGTACTTTAACAGACGCCTATGCTTGCACAGTTTGTCGGCGAAAGTTCAGAAAACTTCTATCACCTTCCCTTGAACAACAGAAGAAGTGGACCACAGCCACGAACATGTACTAAGTTATTTGTAGATCAATCTTATACAATTTTCTGCTGACGACGGGCGTAAGCTTCCGCTGCTTCAGAAACCAGACCGACACTGAGAAATATGCAGAGGGGGGTTTCTTTTATAGTCTTAGGAGTGACGGTACTCACACCACTAAGCTTGATTACCTAATCTGCTAATTTCGCTTCCAATAGACCGATTTTCATGAAACTCGTTCCAGAATTCCGGACAGACTTGCGATTTATTTAGATGTTAATCTCATAATTTTACCACACTCGCAACAGGTGAAATAAATTATTTCTGCCCGGGCGTTTCGCGGGTTTTCTTCATCCATTGACCTTGGCCGTGGAGCTAGTCCTCTGGTCTGACGCTGATTTGTACTTAGGCTTAACTGCATTTATATTTAACCTGGGGGTTCTGTCTTCACGTAGGGTTTAAGAATAATTTGGATTATTTATTTCTGTATTTACTGTGTTGCCAAAATCTCTCGTTACGCAGAATTCCGTGAATTTGAAGAATTGTTGGGTACTCGAAGTCCACCGAGGTGTCACGGTATTTGACGAGCTTACCGCGGGTGAGTTAGTTCCCACGCGACAGCGAGGCTCTGGAAGTGCAACATGGCTGCTCTCAAAAATAAAAGTAGCTTGTGGTTTGAAATAAATATTGGGAAAAAAAATTCTCATCGTAGAATTATGGGTTCACTCTATGTATTGTAACATTAATCAGACAGAAAAAAATGGGAGGGATCCGGCACTTTGAATAATGAAGATATCTGCCAAAGATAGACAGGAGCCACGAAGGGCTTGAAAATGAAAAACTCACTAGGCCTAGATACTTAATACCGTCGAGGTCGGTAAAGAACGAGAGTTGACCAAGAGAGGTCGGGTAGGATAGATCAAACTGAGGAGCCTGGCACAAGTAAGTGGAAGCAATGCGAGGACTCAGCTAAGGGCCTTGTGGTTGCCATCCCAAGTTGAGAGCCCCTGAGGTCCCTATTAGTCGCCTCTTACGACAGGCAGGGGATACCGTGGTTGTTATTCGACCGACGCACCCACAGGAGAAAAAAAGAATAACAAGGAGAAGGGGACTTTTTCTTTTGCCGGATCATACTGGGATTACTAGCTGAAAGTAACCTTGAAACTTGTCCATTATGAAGTGCAGCCTAATTTTATTAATGCGATTGACTTCTTGAATAAACATTTTTGTTTACATGTTCCTTTACGTCCGGCTGACACAGAGAGGTCCCATGGGGATGATGGGATACGAAAAGGGCAGGAGTGGGATTGAAGCGGTCATGGCCTTAAGTAAGATACAGCCCTACTATTTACCTGATGTGAAAATGGAAAACCATAAATTTCACGAACACCAGTAAAATATTGTGTTTACCATGCTTCGTGTACGTTTGACTGAAATAGGCCTACATCAAACCAATGCACAAGACAAGTCTTCGGGATCATTATGGTGAGAAAAAGAAAAGAAAACCTGAATATGAGACTTCATCGAATCATACGTAAACACCAGATGGCGACAAACGAAGGGCAAAGGTAAACAGATGCCAAGAAATTATCACTTATGGTAAGTCTGATAATAGGGAATATTATTACTCATCTCACTCCGATTAGTGGAGCCGTACGCTGAGCTCACGTCTGGCTGGCATCCTTAAACGCGAGAATCAAACATTTCACTTCTTAAAACTCACGATGTTTAATCGCCAAGCACAATCTCCATGTCACCTCATCATGTGTTCTCGGATCCGGCTCCATGGCTAAATGGTTACCGTGCTGGCTTTTGGTCACAAGGGTCCCCGGTTCGATTCCTAGCAGGGTCGGGAATTTTAACCATAATTGGTTAATTTCGCTGGCACGGGGGCTGGGTGTTTGTGTCGTTTTCATCATCATTCCATCCTCATCACGACACGCAGATTGCCTACGGACGTCAAACCAAAAACCTACATCTGGCGAGCCGAACGTGTCCTCGGATACTCCCAGCACTAATAGCGAAACGCCATTTCATTTTTTATGTGTTCTCGCTCCAACTCGCTTTGTTTTGACAACCCGAAACATGGCTGCCCTTTCCGAACTTACTTCCGCAAGGAGCGCTAATGTCAGGTATACAGCCCCTCTATGTTATTATAGCTCGTTGATGGGATTGCTGCTGCGTCCCGGGTAAAACATGATGCCTGAATATTGGTGAAAAATAGCTGGAGAGTTAGAGCACTTTGCACATGCTATTTAATTGTCCCCTCACCGACGGATACTGCAGGTTGTACAGTCATAAAGTGGATGTTTCTGTTGTTCGACTGCTCTGCAGTTGGAAATAGGATGATAGGTTTTCACCTTTTCGGTTCAGGTTTGATTATTACGTCTGCCATAAATTTAGGATGGATACTAAGACTAAATCGTAGTGAAATCTGCCTATGATGGCAGCTTAGGACGGATCTATAAAACATTTCTTAAAGTTACTAAAAACCATGTCTTACACAATCACAGGCAATTACCACACATTCATAAATTATTCAAGTATATTCTACGAACATGGTGTGAATAGCTTGCACCACAAATGAAATGACAAAGACTTGAATTTACTGCATATAAAGTTATAAAACTGATGACCCAAATATGTTGCAGTTAATCCCGTTCTATACACTACAGAAATTAAGTCATTCTAGAAATATAACTTTCTTTCAATATCTAACACTGGAATCCTTACCAGCTTCCCAGTTAATGAGCTACGAGACTTTACCAGTAATATTCAACCGTACGTTGCTATGTTTAGTATAACAGAAACGACATTCACTTGTTCATGTAACACCGTGCTTCGTAACATCATTTAATATTTATGAAGCAATTAAAATTAATTAGTATAAACCTTCAAAATCATATTAATCAATTTATTATATAACAAGTGAAATATCCTGTTCTAATGATTGTTTTAAATATTTAAACTGACTTGCCTGTCACTGAGAACTAATTTCACCGGGCTGGATAGCTGCAGTCGCTTAAGTGCGGCCAGTATCCAGTAATCGGGAGATCGTGGGTTCGAGCCCCACTGTCGGCAGCCCTGAAGATGGTTTTCCGTGGTTTCCCATTTTCACGCCAGGTAAATACCGGGGCTGTACCTTAATTAAGGCCACGGCCGCTTCCTTCCACTTCCTAGGCATTTCCCATCCCATCGTCGCCATAAGACCTATCCGTGTCGGTGCGACGTAAAGCAAAGAGCAAAAAGAACTAATTTCAATAATATTCTACTAAATGTTTTACATATAAGTAAACAATTGTGAAGATTGTAATCGGGAATCATGACTTGTTACATTCACAGTAAATGAATAAAGTAAATAAATATATAAATAAACACACGGGCGGAGAATGAAGTCCCAACACCAAGAAGACATTAGTTTAGATTAAAGACTACAGGTCACAGGTTCAAGTATGCGCGGGAAGACATGATCGTACATTAACGACCGATGTAGTCGCCAGGATTTTCAATGCAAGTGTGTAACCGAACTTACATTGTGTCGTACAGGTGCCGTAAGCCTTTTTTTTGAGGGGGGGGGGGGGTGGAGATGGAGACCTACCCCTGTTGCACATGCTTATTCAAATTGGTAACGGTCAATGCTGCTATTGGATGACGATGGATGGTATGGTTGCTCTCACCTCGCTGTTACCTATCATTGAATTCGCGGGTGATCTGCTGCACTGTGAGACGTACATACGCTATTAGCATCCGAGCTAGGCGACGGCGACCCTTGTACACCAGGGGAGTTGACGCTGGCGGCCGTGATGCACGCACTCATGACGCTCATGGTGGCCGGTGAAAAGCTCAGTGCCTGCACGACTTCACAGACGAAATGATCCATACGTCTGGAACCGACAATCTGGCTGCCAGCGAATGCGCTGAGATCTCATGTCCATACACCACCACGCACAGAAAACTAAGCTAAGGTACGCTAAGTCGCTCCAATGAAGTTACATGGAATGACACACACACAACTGCTATGCTAAGCTACGCTAACCTAACCAGTGCCAAGCCAAATTTTTCAGATCGCCAAGGAGGCGATTTGCATAACTGTAGCTGACTTCGCGCATGCGCACAATCACTTTTTTTTTCCTGGCATCTAGCATGTGTATGTGGCTTTCGTGAATTATCTCAATACAGTTTGGCAGCTATTTTATTGCTTAATTGCTTCTGTGTTTGTTAATTATCATGGAGTGAAGACGAAAGGGAGAAAGTCTGATTGAAGTGATACACAAACATACTTATCTGTAAAATTACTAAAGAAACCATGTAAGACAACTGTTGGCAATAAATATATGAAACATTGGAAACTGTTTGTAAGTATCATGTACTATGCTTACATACATTTTTACCCATTTTCTATAATTTGGGTACTTCATATTAAGTTTTTCTTAATATCATCCTCAGTAACACAGGGAAGTTCATGAAACTGTTCCTAATTTAGACGAAAGTAACTTTTAATTTTTCATCATTTCCACGCAATGCTTGATGGAATTCACCATGAATTATCCTCTTTCCAATTCCATGTGCACAGAATCTTCTCTTCTTTCTGTTTCTTTCTCTATCTCCCACGTCCTCTTCAATTAATCCGCCGTCTTTAAATGGCAGTTAGCGTAGTTTAGCTTAGTTTTTAATTCGTGACAAGGTACAATACTGCTTGACATTGCTTAGCACAGCGTAGCTTACCTTAGCTTTCTGTGTGTGCTGGTCTTTACTCACCCTGTGCTAACTCTTACTCGCGCGGCCAATACGAGGTCTGACGATATCCAGTTGTGTGTCACACTGTACCGTTATATTTGCTGGGCCGACTGCAGCGTCATTTCTCCAAGACGGTAGCTACCTCTAATTCAATTGCTTATCAATATATTATATACGCTGGGCCAAACGCACGGCTGTTTGGCCAAATCGGCAGTTATCTCTTATTCAATTGTTCATCAGTGTATTATATTCGCCGGGCCGAACACACGGCCATTTTGCCAAATCAGCAGTTTCTCTTATTCAGGTGTTCAATAGTGTATTATATTCGCCGGGCCGAACACACGGCCATTTGGCCAAATCGGCAGTTATCGCTTATTCAATTGTTCATCAGTGTATTATATTCGCCGGGCCGAACACACGGACATTTGGCCAAATCAGCAGTTTCTCTTATTCAGGTGTTCAATAGTGTATTATATTCGCCGGGCCGAACACACGGCCATTTGGCCAAATCGGCAGTTATCGCTTATTCAATTGTCCATCAGTGTATTATATTCGCCGGGCCGAACACACGGCCATTTGGCCAAATCGGCAGTTATCTCTTATTCAATTGTTCATCAGTGTACAGTGTCTTCGATAGCTTCAAGTGAGTAAATTGGAAATGTTGGTTCAGCTCACAAGTCTGTGTTCATTTCTTCGTGACTTGTAACTCTGCAGTCAGGTAAATAGTATGCAGTTAGTATATTTGTACGTAGTGATTGGTTGATCATGTACAAACTCAGTGTGGATAAACAGACTGGTAGTTCGCAGTGCTGGTCGAGTTTCCCTCTTGGACGTGCTGGCACCAGAGGACATAACGACGTGGATGAAGACCTAGCAGCACCGTCACGTGATGGACGAGATACTACGAAGGGCGTCTACAATGTCTAGTAATAATGTCTACGCGGCAGTAAAGGCAATCGGAAGGAAGGAAGGAAGGAAGGAAGGAAGGAAGGAAGGAAGGAAGGAAGGAAGGAAGGAAGGAAGGAAGGAAGGAAGGAAGTGAATTGTTCTTTTCCGTAGAAGTCTAGTTGAATTCTTCAACAAATTCTAACGGTTTCGGTGGATATGAAATAAGGCTGAACTATGGAATAGTAGATTTCCAGTTTATGCACACGACCCGAGATGAAGTCTCGTTGTCCTCCTCCTCCTCCTATTATTATTAATGAGTAGAAGCATAAGTTGCAAATGATGTCCAACAGCTTGGCAAGTATCAGCTAAATTAGAATATCGAGCTCGATAGCTGCAGTCGCTTAAGTGCGGCCAGTATCCTGTATTCGGGAGATAGTGGGTTTGAATCCCACTGTCGGCAGTCCTGAAGATTTATTCCGTGGTTTCCCATTTTCACACCAGTAAAACTCTGGAGCCATGGCCGCTTCCTTCCCACTCCCATCCATTTCTTACCCCATCTATGTCGGTGCGACGTAATGCAACTCGTAGAAGAAAGAAAAGTTATATTAGAATAGGAAGATAACATCCTTATCCGTGCCGAAGTAAGGGCTCTATGACCTATCTTACACTTAATGATGATTATGATTGTTGTTGTTTGTATAGGTATAACATTAAGTTCATTGGCCCATCCAGGGACCGACCTCAGGGACCCCAAGTAGAAAGCAAGCATGCTGTCCCTACACAAATGGGGACGTACTCTACGTATAGCTGAAGACATTACTCAGCCCTAGAAACCTTTTCTTTTTTTGCTAGTGGCTTTACGTCGCACCGACATAGATAGCTCTTATGGCGACGATGGTATAGGAAAGGCCTAGGAGTTGGAAGGTATCGACCGTGGCCGTAATGAAGGTACAGCCCCAGCATTTGCCTGGTGTGAAAATGGGAAACCACGGAAAACCATATTGAGAACTGCCGAGAGTGGGATTCGAACACACTATCTCCCGGATGCAAGCTCACAGCCGCGCGCCCCTAACCGCATGGCCAACTCGCCCGGTAGAAACCCTCTAGTAAAGTTCCATCTCGAGACGGCAGAGAAAGCAAAACGGTGAAATTGGCAGACAACCCATCTAAATGCAACCTAGTTAAGCTAAGATCATGCAGTTATATTTGAACGTCATTTGCTAAACAACGCTTCAAGTGCTATTCTTCTTCTTTCTTTCTTGCCGGGCTGAGCGGCTTGGACGGTTGAGGCGCTGGCCTTCTGATACCAACTTGGCACGTTCGATACTGGCTTAGTCCGGTGGTATTTGGAGGTGCTCAAATACGTCTGCCTCGTGTCGGTAGATTTACTGGCACGTAAAAGTATTCCTGCGGGACTAATTTCCGACACCTCGGCGTCTCCGAAAACCGTAAAAGTAGTTAGTTGGATGTAAAGCAAATAACATGATTATTCTTTCTTCTTTATGCCCATTCAAAGAGCGCTTTTCAACTTGCTCATTGGTCTGATGGTTTTCGCCTTCTTTTCCTCCCAAAATCTCTTCATGAATGCACTGTGTTGCATCTTGTGTTCTGTGGACCACTTCCTACCAGTTTTCTTGTTAGTTTCCTCCACGAATTTGTGCTTGGCTACTGTTGTACTAAAGGCTCCATGATCTTCTATGATGTCGTCTGTGATATTCATTTCTTGGAGGTCCGCCTTTGTTTCTTCTAGCCAGTTTATTTTGACCTTCTTTGAGTTGATTACTTTAAATAATCTTTCGGTGAATCTATCGCTGTCCATTCTATAGATGTGGCCATATAATATCAGGCGTTTCTAGCGTACGGCATCAGTGAACCTGTCAGTTATAGAGGTTAATTCACACTCCATTTTCTCACGTGGGAACATAAATTTTCCGGAGAATTTTCTTTCCTTGCTTTTAAAATTCTATTATTATTATTATTATTATTATTATTATTATTATTATTATTATTATTATTATTATTATTGCCATATACTGTCTCCAGGCGAGCTAACCTAAGGCACTACAATACAGTGATTAAAACGGAATGTCTGTACGCTAGTGAATGCCTCCAAATGACAGGGAAAGCGGGACTGAGAGAAGCTGGGAAATTCGAAAGAAAGATCCTTCGCAAAATAATGGGTCCAAAGTTTGTGGATGGACAGTATAGATTGCGAGGAAGAAAAGAACTTTACCGCGACAATGAAAGGCTAAGTCCATGAGAAAATGGAGGCTTAAATTCTATGGGCATTTATTTAGAATGGATGAGAAGAGACTAACGAAAAGGATTTTCACAGTACTAGACAGCAGACCTAAAGTGTCGAAGAAATGGTTCAGGGAGGTGAGAAAGGATCTCAAACAGGTGGGACTAAATTCAGAAGACATCTCAAACCGAACAAAGTTTAGGTCAGTGATCGACAAATTCCAGGGATTCCATGACGAACCAAAACTTAACCGTGGGTGGACGGAACAAGAAGACAGGCTACCAGAGAAAGGATGCTAAAGTTTTGGGCTGTGAAGAAAGCTTCGATAAACATGTAACTGTTACCTAACGTGTTCTCTAATGGACGTAAATGAAATATATTATTATTATTATTATTATTATTATTATTATTATTATTATTATTATTCGGACACATTTCACACTCATGACATGGAATGCTGTACTCCTTCTACTGCAGTAGTCTAACAACACGACATTTATTCGACTGTGATCTTGAATACGCGAAGCCAACTAACTTACGACACTAAACCACCGACACAGCAAATATGCCGTCTTTTTCCAGTACGTCTTTTCAGACTTTGCTTATCTCAGCGGTAATACCTGAGGAATGGCTGGAGATGCAGGGTTTATCTAACAATTTATAAAGGAATCAAATCTAGAAAACAGAGTACATAATTGACAGAGTGCGATGGACATGTGGCTATTGCCAGTTCCATACCGTTTAGCAGGGCTAATGATTGGAACAACTGAAGCGGGCGCAGGCCCGGGAGTGCTGTTTGTTAACTCGAGGTATTACAGCTTAATATGAATTACTAGCCTGGACGATCACAGCAGACGTAGTGATTTGAATCGTACAAAACAGTATGGAAATTATGCTGTAGCTAATACCCAGGACCAATTTAACACAGCTATAATAACAATAGGATGATCGCTTTTGCCGAATCTCGTGCTTGGCGAGACAACGCTCCGATTTAAAAAAATACAAACCAACAACAGTGGAAAACAAACAAACGCTGTTTGAAGTAAATGCATTTATTCTAGAACTAACATGCGGTCATATATGCCAACATCCATCTGTTACATCATATTTAATATCGTTTAAGAGGAAAACGAAATCTCCTACGAACAGGGTTGTGTAGCAGGAGGAATTAATCATAAAACATATTTATTATGTTAGTTATTCTATACCTACTGATACTTTGTATACTCACAGGAGGGGCGAGGAAAATGTTTGATAAGGTACTAAAAATCAGATCTACATTATAAGAGAAAAATATATTTACGTGTCTGTTTGAAATGTTTAGTACACTTCCCGGCGTGCTACATATTAAATATTCGCCGTGTACGTAGCTTCTCGATAGTGTAAAAGAACGAATAGACATTTAATTAAAGGAGAAGTGGTGAAAATGGCCAAGTGTGTGGCGTAATTCCACAACACATGTGAGATAAGTGGTGTTATTTAGCAGTGTGACAAGAGATTTTCGGAGGCGCTTTCCAGTAGATCGACAAAGGCATTGACTTCTTGGAGTTTGAATAGCTCACATCATACTCTCCTCCTTTCTAAGTTTAATTGATTTAATTATAGCTTACTGACAGAATTAACTTGGGACCAGAATTGAAATCAAGACAACATTTTTACATTTATATTTCAAGCCTAGGCCTCCACTGTTTGCAGAAGGGCTTGGCTGTCTTGCCTCTAGTTAATATGGAGCATTTTCGGCATAGTAAATATTATACTTATTTGCAAATATTATTGTTAAATGCTTGAAGCATTCATCAGCGACTTTTATCTTGCTATTTGCTTTACGCCGCACCGACACAGATAGGTCTTATGGCGACGATGGGATAGGAAATGCCTAGGAATGGAAAGGAAGTGGCCGTGGTCTTAATTAAGGTACAGCCCAAGGATTTGCCTGGTATGAAGATGGGAAAACACGGAGAACCATCTTCAGGGCTGTCGACAGTGGGGTTCGAACCCACTATCTCCCGGATGCAAGCTCATAGCTGTGCGCCCCTAACCACACGGCCGACTCGCCCGTTCAACATTTGACTAATGGAGAAGATATGTCTTTTAGTTCATAAGCAAGCAGCGATTCTTGAGTAATGTAAGTGTTCGAGATTGAAAGATTTTCTCTCAATGAAGTTGTCTACACGTCATGGTGAATTTTCAAAATTTTGGAAATTTCATTGGAATGAAAGCAGGAAGTTTACTTGCTTCAACCGTACACGCACACTAATTAATTTGTGTGTTGAGGTGGCTGCTGAATGGGCTATCCTTGAGTCACGAATCGTCGTGTTTCGTGACAGAACCATAGGACGCTACATCAACTGGTTTACTGGAATTCAATTGTAACGATTTTCTCGGTTATTCGAGATAATGGAAATCTCGATCTTTTGTGGACAACCAGCGGTCCTCTCTCCAACTATTCCTTTACTCGATAAACTTATAACTAGAACCTAATATTAAATTTCTGCGCGATGAACGGTAAGTGCTACTCCAGTCTATGGAACACAGCCTATAATATAAATATAAGAGGCTGAAACACGAATTCCTAATTCCTGTTCAAGCTGTGTACAGCCTATGTAACAACGGCAGGCATGAGGCATGCAGGAATGTTCTAATGCTTTTGATCATCCTGCCAAATCTCATTGCAATAGATGCCCCGGCAAGTGAAAGAACTCCTGTGGGATAACATTCTTGCACCTCGACGTCTCCGAAGAAAGTATATATATGTATAAATATATTTATTGGGACATAAAACAAATAATAACATTTATACATATTAATATATCCACGAAAATAGTAAGTTATACATGATTATTCATCTTCTGTGGACAATTTGGACAAGGGGTAGAGTTTTAATACAGCAGGCCTATTAGGTTGCATTACAAGGTGAAGGTCTTAGCATGAAGTTGCACTATGACCAGTTAGATTTACTGCACTTCCCCCAAAAATGAAGGATGGTGCAAAATGGTGTTAGGACATCGCTTACTCCTGTCAAAAACACCAAGCTGTTTGCTCAAAGACTTAGGCCCTCATCACTCGGAGCAACTCAAAAGAAACTGGAGTAGTTTGGACATCCTGCATCCGGGAGATAGCGGGTTCGAATCCCACTGTCGGCAGCCCTGAATATGGTTCTCCATGGTTTCCCATTTTCACACCAGAAACAAGCTGGGGCTGTACCTTAATTAAGGCCACGGCCGCTTCCTTCCAACTCCTAGCCCTTTCATGTCCCATCGTCGCCATAAAACCTATCTGTGTCAGTGCGACGTCAAGGCACTAGAAAAAAAATGTTTGGATATCAGGAAACTGGGCGACCAGGCAACGCCGCTTTTGTGTTTCGTTGGCAGCACTCACATGGCCGAACTGGTGTCGAAGAGACCGGAAGAGCGAACCGACCCCAGTATCCGCAACGCAGCATGCTGGTCTCCTCGCTACTCCCGTCTCTTCAGTAGCGCGATTCGAACGAAATGGGAGAGCAAGTTTTTAACCCGGTACTCGTGAGCGAAGTTGAAAAGCATCCTGTTCTGTATAATTATAAAATGAAAGGGTACTGAAGACGAGGTGGCATTAACAGTGCTTGGAGTGAGGTGGCCAAAGAAATTCGACGCACAGGTAAGCACACTATATTTTCTTTATTAGAAAGAAACAAAAAAAAAAAACGGAAGTAAAACTATAGTATCAGTTTTGGTACAATGCTTTATTCCACAACACTCCGAATAAATGAAGTGCAAACGTAATGAATTACATAAAAGCAAATCAATATGAAGAACAGAAGAGTGATTTTAAGTGCAACAGTTCCACTGTCACGGAAGGGAAGAAAGAGGAGTGAGAAATTAGTTGACTAAATAATTTCTCACTTCATTAGGAGTAGCCCGAGCATGTAGTTCAAGCTCTCTCAGAGGTATTTTGGTGATGGTATGAGTTTCAGAACTGTCGATTGGTTGTGTAGTAGGCTGCATGGCACTAAGTTGTGAAGAATGCAAACGGAATCACCCGTCCCGTAGTTCGGCGACGAATAGCAGTGTTCAGGATAACTTCTTCCTTACTACTACGAGTAGAATTAGATATTTTCACGACTAGATATATCACGTGGCCGCTACTGGAAACTGCGTAGGCCGTGTGTACAGAACGGGCCCAGGCTCCTGTTATCCAGGCTACCATAGTTTGTTTTCAATAGCTCCGCGTGAAGAGGGCCTTCAAGTCTTCACGCATCGGACGAATCGCCATCAACAGCGTCATATGCGCCCACTCCATGCCAACATTGCGGAGAGCTTTGAAATTGAATCTAGGCCTTTGGTACGCAATCTAGTGATTAGGAATTGTATACCACCACCTCTCCTTACCTGCCGCCAACATTCAAATGGTAAAAATGTTTGTCTTCGACGGTACTCTAATAGGCTAACCACTGCTTAATACAGTACAGCAAAGTAGTCTAGTAGTATAGTAGTAAGTAAACCAGGTTTACCAGTAGATTTCTCAAACTAAATAGAGCATTCCAGTGGATGTACCCCTAAGCTTTTGTATTTCATCTATACAAAAGGTAAACTTTAATTTTAAAAATAATCGTACAATACCCAATTAAGAGTTGAAAAGTTCTGAAAATGATACGGACGCCGAATCAAACAATGAAGGTCATATGTGAAAGGTTTGATTATAGATTTTATGCCAATTCCGTGGGAATAAATGCGCACAACAACTAATTGGGCTATTTGGAAGTAGCACATATGACCGGTGACACTAATGGGCACGGATGATATTTCAATTGTATGGTTGCGGATGTATAACTGGCGCCCAGAGCCCCGGGCAATGAGGGCGGCCCATTACATCACATGGACTTCTTCTCTGATAACACGTGCGTTTACATTGACCAACTGAGAGCACAACTGATATTGTGGCTGATAGCCTGTGACAGAGGTTGTCAGATCGAACCCAGTGCAAATTTGGCTTGCTTGCAACTTATTTCCTTTTACTGCGTACGGAAATCACCTCTATCTATCTCTGTCCATGGTCATGCTGCTCACTTTTGTCCGTAATTTTCCATTTTTCCAGTCCTTCTCGCAGCTGTTGTCTCTACTTCCCCTTAGACCACTTGAGAATTTCAGTTTAGATCCGCTTCTACGTCTTTTCCACCTGAGTTTTGCAAACTATTCAGCCCTCTATAGGTGGCTGACACAACTTTTCATTAGACGTAACCAGCATAATTGGAGGGCATTTACCCTTTTATATACTTATGGTAGAATATTAGAGTATTTTCGTCACTCAAATCGATAAAAATAATGCAAACTCTGGAGAACTGCAAAGTTCAATGATACTGATGCTGGCAACATAAGATACGATTATTTGTTTATGAAGATGATTTGTTGAGTATTTAAACGGATTTTCTTTGTTGGTAGGTTCATATTGCACCAACGCAACTAGGTATTTTGACAGCGATGACATAGGAAAAGTTTAGAAGTAAAGATATGACCCTGTACCTAATTAAGGTACAACCCCAGCATTTGTCTAGTGTGAAAATGTGAAATCATATAGAACAAAATTCAGTGCTGCATATCTTGGGGTCTGAAACTACCATCTCCTGAATGCAAGATAATAGCCACGAGATCCAAATAACGCATACCACTTTCCGTGGTATTCATATCATTATTTTTAACATGTCGGCGCTATAACTGCGGAAGAATTGTTCGTATCTTACGAGTCAGAAGTCACGTCAGAAGAAATTGTGCAGTCGGCTCCTTTGGTATAATGATTCGGTAGATATTTTTATAACATACACCTGGAATATAATCCATAGAGGTTTAACATCTCATGGATAATTTTTTAATTCTTTGAGAAATTATACAGGTTGAAAATATGTTGAATTATGAGTCTATTACCTTTTCTTCATGTTATCTGCCCGTCATTGCCCAATAGTATCTTCACAACTTATTTTTCAGACTGTCGGTTAATTATTTTATTTGTGGTTATACCATGTGAACAATATCCAGCTAATTTCATGGCATACCTTGTTACCACTCTGCTATGTAAGAGAAAAAATATTAATATTTTTTATTTATCAATTATGGACAACCGTCAATCAACTTTAACAGAGTGCCAGTATTATGGCCTGCACAGGGTTCATAAGGGTGTTGAAGTGAGAGAAGTGCTTGTGGGAACACTTACTGTAATGTTGAAAAATATACCTTTCATGATTTAAAAAGTTGTCGGACTAAACGAGTCGCCGCTATCAAAGACAAATGAAGGATTGTGGACGCACATAGTTAATTCACAGAGTCTTGAATACTGAACGGTGAACTTCATTTTACGATTTGTTTTACATCACACCGCGACGATGGGAGAGTGAAAGACTAGGAGTGGGAAGGTTGCGGCCGTGGCCTTAATTAAGGTACAGCCTGAGTGTTTGCCTGGTGTGAAAATGAGAAACTACGGAAAATCACTATCTCCCGGACTCAAGCTCATACCTGCGCGCCCCTAACAACACGGCCAACTCGCCCGGTGCTGAAATATATAACAATATATTGCGAGCCATGAGACCTTGCCGCGGTGTGGAGGCAGATGGCCGAGCCGCAGGTGCAACCCTTTCAGATGGGTAACTGTCGACAGACCAGACTAACGAATGGTTCATCGAAAGGGGGGTAGCAGTCTTTCGGAAGTTACAAGGGCGGCAGTCTAGATGATTGACTGATATGGTCTTGCAATGATACTTAAAATGGCCTAGCTGTGTTGATACTGCTACACGGCTGAAAGCAACAGGAAACTACAGCCGTAACTAACTCCCGAGGACGTGCAGCTCTCTCTGTATGAATGATGTACTGATGATGGCTTCTTCCCGGGTAAAATATTCCGAAGGTAAAATAGTCCCTCATTCGGATCTCCGAGTGGGGAATACACGAGAGGGGGCAATCATCAGGAAGATGAATACTGATATTCTGCGAATCGGAGCGTGGAATGTTAGAAGTTTGAATCGTTGTGGTAGGTTGGATAATCTGAAGGGGGAGATGGATAGATTAAAGTTAGATGTAGTTGGTATAAGTGAAGTACGTTGGCAGGAAGAGCAGGATTTATGGTCAGGCAAATAGAAAATTACGAACACAAAATCAAATAGTTGAAATGCAGTAGGTTTATCTATGTAAATAAAATCGTATCGTTACTACCGTGTGTCTGTACATTGACTATTTCGGCGAAATTTCCGTACAGTTATCCGTTTCAGGTGTAATAATGACCATCTGCATAGTTTTTAGTTTTGGTGTTTGTTTGTTTGTCTGTTTGTATGTTTGTCTATTTGTCTATGACTCGAAAACTACTGGATATATTTCTACTAAACTTCATATCTAGAATACTCCTGCCCTTGGGTAGGTTACGGCCAATATTGTTTCTAAATACCAGAACTGACTGGGGGTTTATACGAAACCGAAATCCTGATTTTGCACCCCCATAGAATATACACAAACCAATTTAATGAAAATCTGCCTGCCTTAGTGGAAATCAGTTTACAAACCTTTTTTTCTCTCGTGCATCATTTCGATACGAGGATTAAAAAGGGATATATCATTAACGGACCGGTTTTCGGTACAGGTCCCACCGGACTTAAGAGCGGGTGCGTGTAAAGCTTATTTCTTATAACATGAAAACTACTGAAGATATTTCAACCAAACTTCATACTTAGCATCCACCTGTCGAAATGAAAGTTTTTAGGTCCTTATCATCTCAAATTGTCGGAAAGGACTGGGAGTTTATAGGGAACCGAAACAGTGAATTTACTCTCCCACAATAAATGCAAGACCAATCCGACAGGAAATCGAACAACCTTGATGGAAATACATTTTTAAAACTTTTCTCGAGTACACTTTTTCGGTAGGAGGATTAACAATGGAGATGTCATGAACAGTCTGTTTTGCAGGCTAAGTCCAGCGGACATAGTCCAAAACGTGTTTTACGTATAGCAAATTTTTTATCTATATAAATAAATGTGACCATGTATGTCTACGTTGAGCTTTTTGGCTAAATTTTCGAATAGTTATCCGTTTCAAGTGTAATAATGACCATTTGCATATTTGTTAGCCTTAGTTTCCTGATAGTCACTTTAACCCCCCCCCCCAATCCAACAAAGCACGATTGAGGCACAATCTGCCAAACGAGCTAGAAAATGGAAATTTGGCGAAATCCACAGAAATATTACAAGATCATTAAATATTTAACTTTTTACCCCCGAAAAATATCGAAAATTGAGGAAATTTTAATGGCGGAGCAGACGTTCGTTTCGAGGTATTTCGCAGCTAAACGGTAAATCGTATCAGAAAACGGATGGCACAATCTCAGTTCAATCTGGAGTGAACTATCCTATGAAGTTTCGTCGTATCTCTATTCCTTATATGTTAGATTTGTCTCTATTTCTCGATTATACCTGCATTTTGCGCTTTATGCACGTATAATTCGTAGTTCGAATCACTTATACGAAAGATAGAATCACCTAATTATACACGAGCATGGTCCATCCAGTATCCAAACGTGAGCCAAATTCTATGTTTGTAGCTGTCATATTAGTAGCCAAAAGTAATTCAGTGTGAGAAACCTTACCCAAATTTCACCCTATTCAACGTTTCTAACTCAATTTAACCCATAACTAGATGAGGCAGAAGAAAATATCGTAAGACAACTAATTTAGACCGCTAAATGGGGCGTCTTATTGTACAATCCGTTTGCCGATATGACTTATCGTTTAGCAGCAATTAATCTGTAAATGAAGGTTTACAATATTGTAAACATGCATATACTTCGTATGCCGATCTATTTATGTTCATTGAAATCGATTTGTAATAATGTATACAGGGTGTGCTTGCCATTATTGTTAATATTTTACATCGGAAGTGACTCTCAGCAGGAAGGTGTCTGCAATTGTGATCATTATTCGCCACATTGACTTTGACTGGCAGTAGGAATGGGATCCTTCTCCAACTCCTATGTATCTAGCATTAGTAACGAGGGACTACCATTGTAAATAATAATTCACTTCTCGATTTGACTGCCAGAAGTCAAGGGAGCATACAATTTAGTTCAAAACTCCCCTAACCGATTGTGTTTGTGAGTAGGCAGGTGTGCCTGCCATTATAAACAAATTTACCCATCTAAAGAGTGACTGGCATTAGGCATAGTGTTCTTGCTATTATAATGGAAACTCACAAATTCGGTGTGACTGTCATTAAGAAAAGGGGCCTGTCATTATAATGATAACAGCACAACTCAATTTTGACTAGCAGTAGGGAAGGTGCCTGATTTTATAATAAAAACTCCTCAACTGTAATCTGTTTGAAAGTAGCAAAAAGCACCTACAATTGTAACGAAAACTCCAAAATCGATTGTGACCGCGCAGTAGGTAATGGGGCCTCCCATTATAATGGAAACTTTCTTAATCTATTGTGAATGGCAGTAGGCAAGTGAGCCGGCCGTTATCATCACAACTCCGCAACTCGCACTTTACTTTGGAAACAACGTATGAGAACCTCTCCGTGCTGTTTCTGGATAACGCTAAGGGGCATACAATTTAAAAAAAGTCTCATTCACTGCATGTACAGTCATTTATTCAATATTCGTATACTATATAGAATATTGTAGCGAAGCACGAGTACATTTGCTAGTAATGAATAAGAAAATAGGGCAGCGGGTAAGTTACTATGACCAGCATAGTGAAAGGATTATTGTGCTCAGGATAGACACCAAGCAAATCAGCCAATGCCGACCACAATAGTGCAAGTCTATATGCCTACTAGTTCAGCGGATGATGAAGAAATCGAAAGAATATATAAAGAGGTAGAAAACTGAATACAGTATGTAAAAGGTGATGAGAATCTAATTGTGATGGGAGACTGGAATGCAAGGCCAAGGAAGAGAAGGTAATACAGTAGGATATTCGGGGAGGGACAAAGGAATGAAAGGGGAAGCCGGCTGGTTTAATTCTGCACCGATCACAATTTAGTTCTGGCTAACACCTGGTTCATACACCACAAACGACGGCTGTATACTTGGACGAGACCTGGAGACACTGGATGGTAACAAATAGATTTCATTATGATTAGGCAGAGATTTAGAAACAAGGACTTGGATTGCAAGACTTTCCCAGGAGCAGACGTGGACTCCGACCTCAACCAGTTGGTCATGATATCCCATCTGAAGTTGAAGAAATTGAAGAAAGGAAGGAATGCAAGGAGATGGGATCTAAGCAAGTTGAAAGAAAAGAGTGTGAGGGATCGTTTCAAGGATCGTGTAACACGAGGACAAAATTAAAAGGCTGAAGGGAACGCAGTAGAGGAAGAATGGACAGTCATGAATAATGAGATCAGTAAAGCTGCCCAAGAAACAAGAAAGAGAAACAATGGATAACTCAAGAAATATTAGACTTGATTGACGAACGGCGAAAGTACAAGAATGTAAAAAATGAGGAGGGCAGAAAAGAATACAGGCGAATAAAGAAAGAAGTAGATGAAAAGTGCAGGACAGCTAAGGAAGAGTGGCTGAAAAATAAGTGTAAGGATGTTGAATGTTGTATGTTTCGAGGAAAGGTAGATGCTGCATACAGGAAAATCAAGAAAAAGTGGCAGGAACATATCCAACAGTCGTAGAATTAGATAATAGTGTTCTGGAACAAAAAGAGGCTGTTGATGCTGATGACACGGGAGACCCAATTTTGAGATCAGAATTCGACAGATCTTTGAGAGACCTAAGTAGGAGCAAGGAACCGGGAACTGATGGTATACATTTAGAAGTACTGACTGCCTTAGGGGAAACCAGCATGGAGAGATTATTCCGTTTAGTGTGTAAGATGTATGATACAGGAGAAGTGTCACCTGATTTTCTGCAGAATGTTGTTATACCTATTACCAAGAAATCCGGTGCTGAAAAGTGTGGAAACTACCGCATCATTAATATAGTATTTCACGCCTGCAAAATTGTAACACGCATTATTTACAGAGGAATGGCTAGACAAGTTCAAACTGAGTTGGGAGAAAATCAATTTGGCTTCAGAAGAAGGTTTGGGCTTCACTGATAGCCTTGGTGGTCCTCAGTATACGGCACTGTATGTATGTATGTATGTATGTATGTATGTATGTATGTATGTATGTATGTATGTATGTATGTATGTATGTATGTATGTATGTATGTATGTACTGTAGGTAAAGCGTGAATCATAAATATGGCTACATGTATGTATGTATGTATGTATGTATGTATGTATGTATGTATGTATGTATGTATGTATGTATGTATGTATGTATGTATTGTACCGGTAAAAGAGCCCGACTCTCAGATTATATTTTAAAGTAAGCAAGTATATAGTTCTCAGGGCAAAAACTGGGTGACTAGTAGCTGGGGCTCGGTACAGGAGGTAGGGTCCTATCTACAAGAAAACTTTGACATTGACTGAACATGAGTTTATTCATATAAGACATGAAATTGCACATCACCTCCAGGTAGATATAAGCTGTCTTCCACATAGTCCTATAATATGGCTCGGATTCTCCAGTTCACCAAGCCGAGCAGGTTGGATCACGCTCCAGAAGATTCCAGGGACTCCGTACAGAAGCGGCTGGACTGTCTGGGTTGGTAGAAGGTAGAGATGCCTCGAACTTTCGAGGCCCAGGTTGAACCCCGATGATCCTGGTGATGTTGCAGATAATAATTTACTACCTCAGTCCAATGTAACTGAGAGGGTTGATGTCTCCAAGGTCACTCGCAGTACTCATTAATCTGAGTTCATAAAAACCTTGGGTGATTAACCTATTAGCGAAGTCACTGGTTATTATTCATCAAGACTTTCAAAATTTAACACTCGTAAAAATTATATGTCTCTGTATACGAGGAAAATTATTTCAGAGTTCACCACTAGCAAAAGTCTTCGTCTCTGAATAAATACTGTCCAAAAAAACACAAGTCCTTTCTCATGAAACTATGACCAAATTTTAAGTTCACCACTGGCGAAGGTACAAGTCTTTGAATGAACACGGACGAAAAACATATGTCCATCCACATGAATAAATTTACAGTCTATCACTGGCGAAATTTATAAGTCTTTGAATCAACACTGGCGAATGTACAAGTCTTTGAATGAACATGGACGAAAAACACAAGTCCATCCACACGAATAAATTTATAGTCTATCACTGGCAAGGTATCCAAGTCTTTGAATAAACACAGGTGAGATCCTAAATTTATGTTTTAAAGACGTTGAATGAAGTTAGAGTTCATCACCGGCAAAGTTTATAAGTCTTTGACCCAGTACCGGCAAAATCACAAATTTATGCTTACGGGAACTTTGAGCACATTCAGTGATCATCACTATCAAAGTTTATAAATCACTGTTTATTAGAGGAATGAGTCTCTTAACACTCGCAAATATTGCAGGTTCAATTTATGAAGAATTCGTTCTTTAACACACATAAATAATACAAGTCCAATTATGAATTTAGCACACGTAAATAATACAAGTCCATTTCATGAATAATTGGAAAAAGTCCAGACTTGAACACCCGTAAATATTGTAAGTTCAATTATGAAGACTTAGAAAATGTTCCTTAACACTCGAAATATTGCAAGTCCACTTGGGAATACTTGGAAGAATTCGTTCTCCCACACTCGAAGAAAATACAAGTTCACTTTACGAATACTTAGAAAATTACAGAGTTCCTTGTCGGGACTGTCACTACACGACGAAAGTAGCAGCGAGAGTGTCCACGCTGACTACTCAGCTGTAACTGAGTGAACAGGCTACAGTGGGCCCTCCTTTTATTCGATCCGGGACGTCTACGTCACAATACGGCTTGACTGAATATCTCCTGAATCCCTCGATGGGTTTACTTGAAACTCGAGCATTGCGACGTTCAGGTGATCCCAAACAAGATGACATATCGCTCAAGCCGCTAGCGTAATTATTACGGGAGTTACAAAAATTTCCCCGTCGAACAATCCAGAAGATGTGACGTGGAGTCTAGAATATACGAGTCCAGGCTGGGAACACGTGTGTGACCGGCGGGTGGTCTAACTAGCCCCTGTGGCTACGTCACAGCTCACAGCTGTCCTTCACTCGTTTGCTTGCCCCGCTGACGGTAAACAAACCAGGCGTTCTCAGAACATTACGCGTGATAATTAAATGTAATTTATACTCAAAAAATACTCATGTACAGGTCGTAACCGGTACAGTATATATGTATGTATGTATGTATGTATGTATGTATGTATGTATGTATGTATGTATGTATGTATGCAGTGGCGTATGCTGGGATCAAGACGTGAGCTACCACTAGACTTAGGTTAGTTTATCCCGTTTCGATGGCTGGTTTAGTAAACTTAAGCGATTTTAGCTGCAGCCAATTGTCAACGGAAAAGCCTGCTGTGTTGTCAAGGCTGCTCCGGCCTTTGCAATTGCTAATAGTCAAATCCTGATCGGTGGAGTTGGTAGCCTAAGGTTTAGCAAATTAAAGTCCTTAACAAATTAAAGCCCAGTTTTTTAGCTAAGTGGATAGAATGCTTGCCTTTGTTCCGGTCGCCCCGGTTCACTTCTCAGAATCAACCCTCTCGTACTGTTAATTACCCTGGCTTGGGGACTGGGTGTTTCTGACGTCTTCGTCATTCACTTCATCCTCATTAGACAACCACCAACACCAAGCCTATAAGAATGCCATGCACTATTATTATTATTATTATTATTATTATTATTATTATTATTGCTGTTGTTGTTGTTAAATTACAATTTTGAATTTTATAATTATACCAGTGGTCATATCCATTATTCACTGGTTTATTAGCTTCCTCGGGAGGTCAGTGGTGGTGTCTGATCCATGATCACGGGTTCGATTCCAACCAACAAAAGGGAACACTAAACCTGAACCATTGCGTTTCAGCGTTCTGTTATCTATATAATTATGTCAGAAGTATGAGGTGAGGAAGTAGTGTATATACTATGAGGAACACATGGTTGTCAGTTAGCAGCGGCGATCTGACGGAGCGAAGCCTAGCACACTTATGCCCCCGATCCCCGAACCCATCGGATATACAGCAGCAAGTCGAGCGAGTTTGGCCGAGGGGAGAGGGACGCAGCGCTTGGACAGCAATATCAGTCTCCGATGCCTCGCTCTCAGAAACACATGCGACGTTCTTTCTCATTGCTTACAATTTTTGTAAATGAAACAACGTGTCGTAACATTATAATGTGCTTTAGATTTCCATCGTTCTCATTTGAGTTTTGGGCTTCACTGATAGCCTTGGTGGTCCTCAGTATGTTTGTATGTATGTGTGTATGTATGTATGTATGTATGTATGTATGTATGTATGCATGTATTGAAACCGACAGGGGCATGATCCAAGGACCTTTGGTTGATATTGATTTCCGTAATTACGCACGCAATGCTATTTAAGGGAAAGAATGCTGAAAATGATTAATGTTCATATCATTAATATAGGTCATACCGAAACTAATTAATATTCATACCATTGAGATAGATAAATTGTGTCTTTTAAAATTATTCTACGAGATTTCTTTGTCTGCGACTTATTGCGCAGTATTATCCTTTGTGTAGCGGGGGCCCCGCAGATGAAGCCAAGCAACATTAGACCCGGGAGGGGTTATGAATGGGGATTCCCTGTGACATCACTCGAGAGAAGACATCCCTCCTCAAGACTCACAGAATGAGGGGAAACTAACTTTTTCGAAACGAAATATAGGAGCCATCTTGGACTCGGACTGGCCAACTTAATTACCTACGATCTAGAAAATTAATGAAACTTGAATTAGGGGGTCATCTCCCGATTTAAAAGGGATAAATGTCTTCCGTGATAACTTTCAGAAGAAGAAAGAATACTGTGTGGTTTCTGCGTGGAAAAGTACTGGGCCATCTGTTTATTCTCACGACACGTCCTCGAGAAAGGGAGTTTACCACGCATGGTGGGGGAAGCAGGAGAGATTTTAATTAATTTAAGGAGATTCACCGAAGGATAATTGAGTGGTTATGTCTCAATCGCATCAACTAAATACTGGTCACCGATTAACCGTACTATCATACCTCGAGTACGCCGGGAATAGGCGCTACGCAAATTAGTGGAAGGGGTATCGCTCCCTTGTAAAAACTACTGCAGTAAGGGACAAGCGTCATTCGGGGTTAGCGGGTTATCGACGGCGAAGCTATGCTCGGTTAAGCCCTCGTTAATTCTTTGTTCAAGTGAAGTTAACTCCTATTTTAAGTGAAATAATACAGTTCGCATAAACAGTGTATAGTTTTGATCTCCGTGACGCCTGTGTTAACTTTTTAGAAAACCGTGATGTGTAAAGTAATATTATTATCATTACGATAGTATAATAATCTGACGTAGCAGCAGACTGAATAGGAAAACCGAGAGATAGACGAGATTCGGTACTGAACCGCGGACTACGAAATAGCTTACGAGATCGTGACCGGACGTTCACAGTGAACGCTGTTAACCGAAGTGTGAATTAAACAGTGACGTTGTGTGTGTACAGGATTAGCTGCCAGCGGCTCCACCAGCATCGAACAATGGATCATCAACTCCAAGATGGAATGGAAAATGAAGTATTCACCGTGGTGCCCATGGAGGAGGAGTAAGCTCAGGATGGACCTCCTGAGTTGACGAAGGTGTCATCATGTGATAGAGATGAGAACAAAGTTCTAATATCTGGCATGCATAGAAGGGATGGGAATATTTATTGTAAACTGACGCTATAAGAGATTAAAGATGTAGTCTGTTGAAATAGAGCGCCGGAATGGGCGCGTAGTTATTAATTCTTCGTTTAGGAAACCGACGACAGGTCTGAGTAATTGATTGTAAATAATTTAGGGAGTATAATACTCTAGCTTTGCATGGGATAGAGATTCATTCAATTATTTCTTTTTTGGGAGATTCTGTTTGTTTATTTGCGTCAGAAGACCAGGAGTAATTAGTTAGGGGAGTGCAGTGAGAGTAGTTATTAGAGTATTCATTAATTTGATAAGTGTATGGTATGTAAAGCGGTAAGTACTACAGTACGTAAGGCACGTACCTACGAGGCCCAGCGGCCGAACTGACAGCCACAAAAACTCCACCCTTTGAAATACTTAGATAGGGAGTGATAAGATAAAATTGATTATGTGATTAAATTTACCAGGAAGTGATTATAATACGTGTGTCAAACATCAATTCATGTGAATATTAATTAATTAATGAATGTATTGCCGTGTGACGATAAAGTAGCCATGTGCCGACCATCGATTAATTAGCAGTCAGTAATCAGATGTTAATTGCCGCGCGAGTGCTTAATTGTGTTGTAATTGCTGAATAGATTCCGCACGATGACCATGTATATGTAATTTAGCGGGTAAGCCATGTAGGACGGCAGGAATAATAATAATAATAATAATAATAATAATAATAATAATAATAATAATAATAATAATCGGGCAAAGATTACCATTATAATACCGGAGTCGCGTTGTGAGAATGACGTGATACTGTTGGGTAATATGTGTTGAATTCAAGGTGATTTGCGCGAGTCTTTTAAGACCGCAGTTTATTGTAGATGTACTTCCGAGTGAAGTGTTACTGTTTCCTTTTGAAAGGAAATGTTACGCCTGTAGGTGGGTGTTGACCCTTGGGGTGGTGAACCGCCGCCTGGCCTTGGCCCAGTTGTGTTCCTTTTTTTTGTGTGTGGGCGTTCTGTAAGCTGAGGAAGGAGCGACATTTATGTTAAAGAGAAGTTGGTTTCTTCGAACGGCGAAATAATATGATTTACCTAACACGGCAGAGCAGTGTAATAATTAACAAGCGACCCAGCCGATAATGATAATGTTTGCCAATGAATCATTGTTAATTGTGCTAGTATAATTAGATAGGGATTACAGGACCCTGCCTTCATCGCAAGAGGTTGTCAGTTCGATGCTCAACGTAGGCATTGGAGGCCTAGAGCGTCAGAAGAAAGATCAAAGTGCCGTTTATGTATTTTTCTTGCATATCATGTGTCATCTATGTGTTCTTTATGTCATGTGTGGTTGTACATAAGGTCAGTGGTGGTTCTGTCCATCAGCTTGGCGACGTCTAGAATAGCGAGGGTCGGTTCGAACCTAGGTGTTGTATCATATGTGTGTATTTTGATTTTACGTCATTTCATTGGGAAATCTAGGTCTTTATTAGAATAGGGATTGCTCAGACGTGTTGTCGGACGCATTTTAGTTTTATGTGTTAGCGATAATATAGCCTCAGTGTTATGATAAAATTACCATTCGCTATATGTCACGATACATCGCTTCGCGATAAACGTACTCGTTTCTATCACGTACAACGGACAGATGTTCACGAAACAAACTACAAGAAACATTTGTAAATTTTAATGTAATTCATTAGTGTTATTTAGTGCGTCATTTCCCATCATCATTAAGGTTCAATAAACCGGTTTGTGAGTTATATATCTTAAATCGAATGCGTTCAAATTTTAGTTATGTATGCCCCGCTTCTCCTCCCCTGTACGCCTTTAAGTTTACTTTAGTTCAGCGCCTATTTATTTCATACTTCTTGACCCGTGTGCGACCCTGTAGATTCCATGCCGGTGCCATATAGGGAGGGGGCGGGTGCATATAAAATGGCGCGTCCAACGTGTGGCCCGAAATTCCGTAAAGGGGTACAATAGCGCCATATAAATTGGCGCATCCAACGTGTGGCTATATAAAATGAATTTTCCACGTGATGGCCATATAAATAGGCGCGCATATTTACTTTACCCGCCATATAAATGACGCTCCAGGTGGGACATATTTTACGGTTTAATAGGCGTATTTTAATGTTTAATATGCGCATAATTATCCCACCTATTGCATACCATTAATGCGAAGATAGGGGCGTGTTGTGTTGTTTAATAGGCAAGGCATACTTGTGCGGCTTCTAAGAGTGGGCACAATTATTTTGGTAACCCGTGCATACTTCTGACTTTTCCATGTGAAGCCCAGTTTATTATAGCTGAATAAGTGACACCTTGATGTCAATCTTAAATCGTTTCATGAATGAGAACACAGTCATGGTCCAATGATATGGGCAGAGCCATGACATTCGCGTTAGCAGGGGCGTATCCAAAATTCAAGGGGATTAGTTCGAATCAAGGGAAACAATGAAATGAATTTCCCATAAGTGAGGTTCGAAGTGAATAGTGGCTCTTTCTTAGTGCATATCTATTCACGGATATTAGCCAGTGGTGCGTGTTTCGTTACCAAACAACCTGCTATTAGGAAATATATTTTTACGTTAATATAACCGTGGATGAGAAGAGGTAACCTCACGCCTACTTTTCTTTTTCGAGTGGCAGTAGGTTGATTTCATGGGTTCAGTTTGAGATTTTGATGACTTTGTGTGTTTGAAGAACCTCAATGCTGAGTGCATGGGTTGATTTACTGGCACTATACCACATGTGTTGGTATTTAAAATCGAGCCCAATTTTAGAATTACAGGTTAACCGGCAGTTTTGTTAACTGGATTTAAGGGCTACCATTATAATCATTTTTCGGAAACTTCCCGTTGCCATTTTATATAAATTTCATGAACCTTAATGATGTTAGGCAGTTAGGCAGCTTCAATCATAGCCGTTTTGTGGCTTAATTTGCAATGACAATTAAAGTAAAAAAAATTTTGAAGCTGGAAGAACGTAAAGTTTGGATAGAGGAATCTTTTCTTTTAAAATAAATAATAATTATATATTGTTGTGGATTGTTGACACCGACGTTAGCGAGGGGGGTCCTGTCATCTGAAAGGATAGCAACATGGATAGTGAAGCCATGCGGGCTTTGATGGAGGAGATTAGGGAGATTAAGAAGAGTATGAAGGGTATGGAGGATAAAATGGAACAGAACAGTGCGCAGATTAGGGACGGTGTGAAGGACGATTTAAGGAAAAGTAGTGAGGAGACGCGGAGTGCGCTTGAAAATAAGATGGAAGAGAACAGTGCGCAGATTAGGGACAGCATGAAGGACGATTTAAAGGCAAATCGGGAGGAAATGAACGACGATATTAAGACGCTTGAAAATGAATGCAAGCAGGGGCGCGCAGAGGTCAGAGAACAACTAGAGAACTTTGACGGTAAATTAACATATTTTGAGGTTAAATTGGAAGAAAACCGAACAGAGACTAGTAAGATGATCGAGGAGAAATGCAGTAGTTCAATGAACAAAATTCAGGAGGTTCAACAACGATGTGAAAAAGGGGCTAAGGAACTAAGCGATAAGATAGACGCGGTTTCTCAGCTCAATGCCGTTGTTGAAATAAAGGTCGAGGGAATAGTTGAGCGGCTTGATCAGGTTGAAACCAGTGTCGAGAGAGACATAACTCGCGTGAATGGCGAAATCGCGGATGTTAAAGGGAAAATCGATCAGCTGAATGGTGAAATGGAACAGGTCAGGTCCAAAGCGAATGACCGCGACACAAAAATCGAAGAGATAATGGAACAGGTCGAGGACAATCAGACAAATATCAGGATCGTTGAAGAAAGGACGGAGAAAGCATTGGCGGTAATCGAGGCCCTGGACGAAAAAATTACGTCGATATCGCAAGCAGCGCAGTCCGATACGAAACTAACTTTTGCCAGGATACGGAAGAAAGTGTCAGGACAAATAGCAGGAGAAACGGCTAAACAGATCCACGAATGGAGCGAAGAGAAAGGCTCGAAAATGATGGTGAAATTGGAGATCCACGAAGAACAAATTAATGCACTTCGCGAAGAAGTAGAGGGAATGAAGAAATTAGACATTCGGAATGAACCACATTTCAAAATGGAAAGAGCCGGAATGAAGAAAATGGAATTAGGTAGCGGATCACACCAGTTGGGCTACAGTCTGTTCAAAGAACAACTACCTGGCAATGAAGAGTATAAATTACCGGCGATGGACGAGAGGACGTCGACCTTGCTTGGCCAAAATTCGATACCTGTGTATAGCCTCTTACGTTCGGCGGATGATAAGCCAAAAAAATTCAAACCAGGCACTAGGACCACGCCAAAAACTTTCCTCCGCGAGGTAGATGATTACATGGCGGATCATCGGGTACCAGCGGATAGGAAATTACGAGTAGTTGAAAAATTTTTGGAAGACCAGGCTCTTGAATGGTTTAACCCTCTCGGAGCCAAGAGCCGATCTAGTCGGCCGCTCCCCATCAGCTGGAAGAGGCCAGAGCTCCGCCTCCACTCTACTACTGTAAAGTGCCAGGCCGTTTTCAGTGGAAATACATGTATTTTAAAATTCGCGTATATCTACCGGTGTATAGCAAATACCGGCAGGAAATTTTTTACATATCGACTACGTAGAATAAGAAACTGGTTTGGAGTGATATAAAGAGTCAAAAACGTTTTATTGTTGATTTATAGTTGTCGATAACGTTTATTTTTAGGATGAGAAAAATATTTTCGTACTTTCCCTCTCAATATCTACTTTGAAAAAATAATTTACGATACAAAAGAATATACGTAATTATGTATAATGTATTTCTAAATACAATTCTATAGAATAACTAATTTGAACGAGAAAAATAAAAACGTAAAAAATAAAAATTCAAACATATGTCACTAATAAAAACAAGACAATTTTACTCACCGATAAAATTCGCGTGTATGTATCGATGTTTGGCAAATACTGACAACAAATTTTCTACGTGTGGACAACACAGTATTAAAATAATTCTGAATTATTAAATAAGTAAAAAATAGTAGTTGATATTATAGTTTTTTGTTTTCAGAAAAAGTAGTTTCTCGTTTTCGGTTGTAGTATATATTAGAAAAATAATTTTACAATACAACAGAATTTACGAAATTAAGAAATGTATGGCACTAAAGCCGTGATTTGCTTTGAACTACTAAGCGACCGCTGCTCAGTTCGGTACCTGCACTTTACGAGGTGAATCATGGTCAGTGAGACAGATCCTCACAGTAATTATTCTTGGTTTTCCAGACCGGGGTCCCCTACCCTCAGGTATCTCCTCAATTGCAATCACCTAGGGTCACTTAGAATGAGTGAACCTCGAACCAACCCTCAGGACCAGGCGAAAATTCTTGACCTGGGCGGGAATCGAACCCATGACCTCCGGGTGAGAGGCAGGCACGCTACACTTCGCCCGCGGAGTCCGGCATTTAGGTAATGATAGAGGACTATATGTTACTATAAGGTTTAGCAGAGAGTAAGTGAAAAGTAAATAGAAGTGTGATACGGGCGGAGAATCAGACGGTAGGGCATGTTTAGGTCCAAGAACTTTCTTGAAGGACACAGGAGGTTGAGGAATGTTGTCGGGTTCATTGGGACAAATTTCCACAAAATGTTCTCCAGAGACATCATCATCATCATCATATTCGTTATCACTAGTTTCGTCTACCACCATATTCAGAGCAGCTTTAGTGCTGTTAGACATAATTAAACGTCTCTCTTTTAGCTGCGGTGATTCCGCGGACGTGTCCGGTATAATTTCGTCGCTACTCTCTGAACTAAATTCCCTATCGCTATCGGATAAATCATCAGCGTTAACTTCGCACTGTTCTAAATACTGCATTAATTTATTGTCATCAATACCTGCTGAAAAATTATCACGTGAATAACATGCCATTTTCCTGTCACAAAACCACTCACTGCAAGGAGCAATCTCTTACTGACCGGTTAGCGGTATTTGTAAACACAGGAAGCGACTCTTGTGAAAGGTATAACACCCTCTTAGAACTGCCAAAGCAAGGCCAGGCACACAATGACGTGTAGCCCCTTTACTACAAGTTGTAACAAAAGTATGCACTTCACTATAGGTTGCCTCAAAATTACGTATATCACAGAATTTTAAGCCGGCCGATGTAATCGGCTCTAGCAACTTCCGACTGGATTGTTAACGGCCGACCAGATCGGCTCTGGCAATTTAAAGGGTGGATGCTCGCACTACCGCCTGGCACCAAGAGAGTTAAAGCTTTCCGCTATTGTTTCGATAAATATGAAGGCTTTAAGAAGCTATTTTTGGAAAAATACTGGGGTTTGGACACGCAGCAAGGGCTTAGGTTGGAGCTTTACTCGAGGAGGTACGCTTCGGGAGGACCCACAAGGTTCTGCGATTATTTCACGTCTCAGTTGTTGAAGATGCGCGAACTGGACAGCCCACCGACTGAAAATGAATTAATAACCGCCATTACCAGGCAATTCCCAGCTGACGTCCAGCGCATGTTGATTGCGGCAAATATTCGTCCGGCAGTGGAAGCCGAGCATGTGTTAAGACAGTTGGATCAACAATCTCACGTCGGGCACGGTCGAGCTAGGAACGTAGAAGCCATCAACACGTTAAATGTTCGAGAGGGAGATCAGTCGGTAAACCGGAGTACTCAGGTGACAAGTACTCAGACTGACGCTCAGATAGGCAACAAGAACAGGAATAATAGGGATTGGCGATCTCCGAATTGGGAAAACCACCAATGGAAGTATCGAAATGACCAGGGTAGGAGTCAATGGTACCAGTCAGGGAGATACAACCACGGACAGATCGGCGCACGAGGGCGACGACCTTACGAGAGAACACCCAACTCATACTGGGGTAACCGTGGTCGACAGAACAACAAACCGCGAGAATACTATCGGGGTGACCTAAATGACAGGAGAAATGAGTCACGCCGTTACGTCAGAGATCTGCGAAATACCCAGGCCGGAAACGATATGTGGAAAGATTCGATGCAGCAGTTTGTTAAGTCGGATGAATGTCGAGGGGCAGAGAGCCTCGAACTACAGGCACATAATGCTGAAAATCGTGCCAGTAATCTTGATCCCCGCGCACCACCATATCCAAGTGGAGGCGGAGGTCAGCTAAAAAAATTAGGAAAACCGAGTGAGGATTTTCGAGGACTACCGACGCAAAGGGGGAATCGTGGACGTCCGTGACCATCGCATCTTGGATAGTCCAGCCCAATGATCTCGTTGAAGATCCCGTTAAAGCATGTCCAAAAACAATTAAAGCGTTACCCGTTATTTATGTCCGTGGCAACCAGTTGCTGGTTCGTTGCCTCGTAGACACAGGCGCGAGCGTCAGCGTGGTATCTAAAGTATTAGTTAAAGAACTGGAATCGAAGCAACGTATCCCAATCATTCCGATTTCGAATATTAAAGTAAGACGAATAATTCCGGACCGCACAACTACGTGCAATAGCCAGGCATATCTAGATTTAGAAATTGGAAATAACCTCATATCACATCCGTTCATAATTCTGACTAGAATGGAATATAATATCATCATTGGAGCTGATTTCCTCCGGGAATTCAAAGCGGTCATTGACATGGACAAGAATGAAATTAGATTCAGGAACGATTCAATTCAGGGAGATGTAAGGTTGAACGACTTCGAGGGACAACACGAGGAGGAGAAAATTTGGACTATGGAGGTAGAACAATTGAAAGAAGGAGGAAGAGATTGCTTCCCAAACTGGGATGCCTATCGGGACGAGATGATCAAGGAGTTTGAGGGGATGATTTTCAAGTTAGAAGCGGAGAATGAAGGACCATCATTGGCGGAGGTAGTCCGAGAAAAGATCGATGAAGCGAAGATAGTGGAGGAAGACAAAGGGACATTACAGAAAGTCGTAGAGAGACACAAAAATGTATTTGGTTCACGTCCAGGAAAAATTCCAAATTTCAAATATTCCCTAGTCGTCAACAATTGGGAACCATTCCGGCAACGACCATATCCAATACCTGAAGAGTTTCACGCTGGAGTTCAGAAAATTATAAAGGAGATGGAAGATAACGGGATTGTATTAAAATCACCCACACCATTTTTGAATCCGTTGCTCGTGGTGGAGAAGGGCAACGGTTCGTTGCGGGTTTGCCTCGACGCGCGAGCAATAAACCAGCGTTTAATCCCCGAGTATGACCAGGCCCCGTGTATATAAGAGGTCCTTAAGAAGTTCCGGGGCATGAAACTATTTAGTGGAGTTGATCTGACATCATCATTTCATCACGTTGAACTTGACCCAGCCACCAAAATTTTCACCGGGTTTCTGTTTGATGGGCAAACCTACGTTTTTAACCGGTTACCTTTCGGATTGAAAACAGCAGGGTCAGCGCTCATTAGGACACTAGATCGTAACCTCAGTGACGAAGTTAAACAGTTTACGGTGAGGTACGTGGATGACATCCTTATTGCAACAGAAACTTTGCCAGAGCACCTGGAGAAACTTGATAAACTATTAGCTGATTTAGAAAGGAACAACTTCAAGGTGAACTTACCCAAGTCCAATTTCTGCCAAAGAAGTATCCTGATCTTAGGTCATGTGATTGACTCAGAGGGAATTGTGCCCAATCCGGTTAAATTAAAGGCAATTCAAAATTTTCCAAAGCCGACAAAGGTGAAACATGTCAGGCAATTTCTAGGAATTTGCAACTTTTTCGCGGATCATTTTCCGAACTACACCAGTATAGTTGCACCATTACAAGATCTCCTCAAGAAAAACAATAGGTGGAAACGGGACCTCGCCTGCGACGAAGCATTTGCTAAAGCAAAGGATCTGTTAGCCCAAAGTGTAAAATTAGGATATCCGGACTATACGCAAAGGTTTATTGTGCAAACTGATGCGTCGAGTATAGGAGTCGGGGCAGTACTATATCAAGAGACGCCAGAACCCGAACACAGGATCACCTATTTGGCTTTCATGACTCGCAAATTAAGGTCGCATGAGTTGAAATACACCGTGACCGAACTGGAGATGCTCGCGATCGTGACCGTTCTTAACCATTGGAAGAAATACATATATGGGTATCCAATTGTGTTGAGAACGGATCACAAAGCTCTGACGTTCATGATGAAATCTGCATTAACAAGCGAGAGAGTCAGCCGGTGGTGCTTGTTTGTGCAGCAATTCGACGTTACAGTCGAGCACTGCGCCGGAAAGGCAAATGTCATTGCAGACGCCCTCAGTCGAAATCCAGATCCGGAACCTATCGTTGTTAACCAAATACAGTTAATAGAACAAGGGGACCGCGAAATCAAAGAGAGGCTGCGGACTATTGGTGAACAACAGAAATGTCCGGAAATGAAGAAGTTGATCGATTTCCTCCAACGTAGAATACAGCCAGGGACGGATGAATACCGTGAACTTCAGAAAAGGTCCGAGAAGTACCAATTTTTTAATGGCATGCTGCATAATTTCGTGGACGAGGATCACACGCAATTCAGGATCGTGGTTCCAACGACGTTGGAAGTTGATTTAGTTTGGCTCGCTCATCACGTTACAGGTCACGTAGGGAGAGATAAAGTGATTGCTACACTTCGGGAAACTTTTATCTGGAAAACTTTAAGGAAAACTGTTCAGCAGGTACTCCTTACTTGCGACATTTGCCAACGGGTAAAGCCCAATCCATACCTACTTAAGCAAAGGCCGAAGCCGTTGTTACCAAGTAAACCTCGGGAACTGTTTGCTTTAGATTTTTACGGACCACTTCCCAAGGGAAAGAGAGGGCTTCAATACATTTTGGTATGCGTATATGTATTTTCAAAATTCGTCACTCTCTGTTCCATCCAGAAGGCAAATACTAGAGCCGTCATACATCAGTTGAAGACTAAAATCATACCACGTATTGGCAAACCCGAATGTGTCCTCACTGATCATGGGTCGCAGTTCACATCGGGAAACTTCAAGCGAGACACTGACAACTTAAACATCAAACATCATTTGAGTTCAATTAGGCATCCAGAGTCGAATCCCGCAGAACGGATAATGCGAGAAATCGCAAAGTTTTGCCGTATCTACTGACCGCGACAACACTGGCGTTGGGTGGACGTGATTCCTGTTATCACAGAAAGTATCAACGGCACTATCCATGAATCCACTGGCCAAATTCCGTCAGTGATTCATTTCGACACTTTTCCGAAGAGACCATGGCACGAGGTCTTGAAATGTCCGCAGGATCCTAAGCTATCGGTTGAGCTATGTATACAGGAGACAGCAAAACATTTGAAGGCCCAAGCAGAACGAAGATTACGTCGTCCCCGTAACAAGAGGTACCATCGACCATTACGCGTAGGGGAACTTGTTCTCGTTAAACGACCAACAGTTTCCGATCCACCAAACAAGTTCTACCACAAGTTCGCTGAACTGTACATCGGTCCTTACCGAGTCATCATAAACCTCGACAACAACGCGTACAAGGTGCAATGCATGGACGGCGCGACCGAAACCATCTACAACGCAGAAAATCTGAAGTTGTACCATACGTCCGGAGGCAACTTAGAAGATTTGGACAACGCTGAAGAACTTGGGGCAACGGATGAAGAAGAGGATGAGGAAGACGGAGAAGAAGATCGACATGACGTGTCGGATGAAGAGTCGGGACCAAATGAGGAAGCCGAGGAAGTCAATTATTTCAGGAATTTGTTTTCACAGAGAGATCTCGGGGATGAAGAATGCCCAGAATGTCAGTACCTGGAAAACTACAGGGAAGCATTGCGTCACATAGCATATTATTTGGAAAGAGAGAACCAGGAACTTCGCCAGAAAGCAAAGGTTTGGAAACAGTTGTGAATCGATATTGTCAACTGAATATTTAGCGACGAAGTGTGTCCAGTGCCTGTACCCATTTCTTCTCGGGGAGAGGGGAATATGAACCCGACAGGGGCATGATCCAAGGACCTTTGGTTGATATTGATTTCCGTAATTACGCACGCAATGCTATTTAAGGGAAAGAATGCTGAAAATGATTAATGTTCATATCATTAATAGAGGTCATACCGAAACTAATTAATATTCATACCATTGAGATAGAAAAATTGTGTCTTTTAAAATTATTCTACGAGATTTCTTTGTCTGCGACTTATTGCGCAGTATTATCCTTTGTGTAGCGGGGGCCCCGCAGATGAAGCCAAGCCAACTTAGACCCGGGAGGGGTTATGAATGGGGATTCCCTGTGACATCACTCGAGAGAAGACATCCCTCCTCAAGACTCACAGAATGAGGGGAAACTAACTTTTTCGAAACGAAATATAGGAGCCATCTTGGACTCAGACTGGCCAACTTAATTACCTACGATCTAGAAAATTAATGAAACTCGAATTAGGGGGTCATCTCCCGATTTAAAAGGGATAAATGTCTTCCGTGATAACTTTCAGAAGAAGAAAGAATACTGTGTGGTTTCTGCGTGGAAAAGTACTGGGCCATCTGTTTATTCTCACGACACGTCCTCGAGAAAGGGAGTTTACCACGCATGGTGGGGAAGCAGGAGAGATTTTAATTAATTTAAGGAGATTCACCGAAGGATAATTGAGTGGTTATGTCTCAATCGCATCAACTAAATACTGGTCACCGATTAACCGTACTATCATACCTCGAGTACGCCGGGAATAGGCGCTACGCAAATTAGTGGAAGGGGTATCGCTCCCTTGTAAAAACTACTGCAGTAAGGGACAAGCGTCATTCGGGGTTAGCGGCTTATCGACGGCGAAGCTATGCTCGGTTAAGCCCTCGTTAGTTCTTTGTTCAAGTGAAGTTAACTCCTATTTTAAGTGAAATAATACAGTTCGCATAAACAGTATTTAGTTTTGATCTCCGTGACGCCTGTGTTAACTTTTTAGAAAACCGTGATGTGTAAAGTAATATTATTATCATTACGATAGTATAATAATCTGACGTAGCAGCAGACTGAATAGGAAAACCGAGAGATAGACGAGATTCGGTACTGAACCGCGGACTACGTAATAGCTTACGAGATCGTGACCGGACGTTCACAGTGAACGCTGTTAACCGAAGTGTGAATTAAACAGTGACGTTGTGTGTGTACAGGATTAGCTGCCAGCGGCTCCACCAGCATCGAACAATGGATCTTCAACTCCAAGATGGAATGGAAAATGAAGTAATCACCGTTGTGCCCATGGAGGAGGAGTAAGCTCAGGATGGACCTCCTGAGTTGACGAAGGTGTCATCATGTGATAGAGATGAGTACAAAGTTCTAATATCTGGCATGCATAGAAGGGATGGGAATATTTATTGTAAACTGACGCTATAAGAGATTAAAGATGTAGTCTGTTGAAATAGAGCGCCGGAATGGGCGCGTAGTTATTAATTCTTCGTTTAGGAAACCGACGACAGGTCTGAGTAATTGATTGTAAATAATTTAGGGAGTATAATACTCTAGCTTTGCATGGGATAGAGATTCATTCAATTATTTCTTTTTTGGGAGATTCTGTTTGTTTATTTGCGTCAGAAGACCAGGAGTGATTAGTTAGGGGAGTGCAGTGAGAGTAGTTATTAGAGTATTCATTAATTTGATAAGTGTATGGTATGTAAAACGGTAAGTACTACAGTACCTAAGGCACGTAGCTACGAGGCCCAGCGGCCGAACTGACAGCCACAAAACTCCACCCTTTGAAATACTTAGATAGGGAGTGATAAGATAAAATTGATTATGTGATTAAATTTACCAGGAAGTGATCATAATACGTGTGTCAAACATCAATTCGTGTGAATATTAATTAATTAATGAATGTATTGCTGTGTGACGATAAAGTAGCCATGTGCCGACCATCGATTAATTAGCAGTCAGTAATCAGATGTTAATTGCCGCGCGAGTGCTTAATTGTG
This sequence comes from Anabrus simplex, assembly GCF_040414725.1. Classification (NCBI taxonomy): domain Eukaryota; kingdom Metazoa; phylum Arthropoda; class Insecta; order Orthoptera; family Tettigoniidae; genus Anabrus; species Anabrus simplex. The sequence continues at coordinate 139,962,225 of NC_090267.1, forward strand.
TTGTAATTGCTGAATAGATTCCGCACGATGACCATGTATATGTAATGTAGCGGGTAAGCCATGTAGGACGGCAGGAATAATAATAATAATAATAATAATAATAATAATAATAATAATAACAATCGGGCAAAGATTACCATTATAATACCGGAGTCGCGTTGTGAGAATGACGTGATACTGTTGGGTAATATGTGTTGAATTCAAGGTGATTTGCGCGAGTCTTTTAAGACCGCAGTTTATTGTAGATGTACTTCCGAGTGAAGTGTTACTGTTTCCTTTTGAAAGGAAATGTTACGCCTGTAGGTGGGTGTTGACCCTTGGGGTGGTGAACCGCCGCCTGGCCTTGGCCCAGTTGTGTTCCTTTTTTTTGTGTGTGGGCGTTCTGTAAGCTGAGGAAGGAGCGACATTTATGTTAAAGAGAAGTTGGTTTCTTCGAACGGCGAAATAATATGATTTACCTAACACGGCAGAGCAGTGTAATAATTAACAAGCGACCCGGCCGATAATGATAATGTTTGCCAATGAATCATTGTTAATTGTGCTAGTATAATTAGATAGGGATTACAGGACCCTGCATTCATCGCAAGAGGTTGTCAGTTCGATGCTCAACGTAGGCATTGGAGGCCTAGAGCGTCAGAAGAAAGATCAAAGTGCCTTTTATGTATTTTTCTTGCATATCATGTGTCATCTATGTGTTCTTTATGTCATGTGTGGTTATACATAAGGTCAGTGGTGGGTCTGTCCATCAGCTTGGCGACGTCTAGAATAGCGAGGGTCGGTTCGAACCTAGGTGTTGTATCATATGTGTGTATTTTGATTTTACGTCATTTCATTGGGAAATCTAGGTCTTTATTAGAATAGGGATTGCTCAGACGTGTTGTCGGACGCATGTTAGTTTTATGTGTTAGCGATAATATAGCCTCAGTGTTATGATAAAATTACCATTCGCTATATGTCACGATACATCGCTTCGCGATAAACGTACTCGTTTCTATCACGTATAACGGACAGATGTTCACGAAACAAACTACAAGAAACATTTGTAAATTTTAATGTAATTCATTAGTGTTATTTAGTGCGTCATTTCCCATCATCATTAAGGTTCAATAAACCGGTTTGTGAGTTACATATCTTAATTCGAATGTGTTCTAATTTTAGTTATGTATGCCCCGCTTCTCCTCCCCTGTACGCCTTTAAGTTTACTTTAGTTCAGCGCCTATTTATTTCATACTTCTTGACCCGTGTGCGACCCTGTAGATTCCATGCCGGTGCCATATAGGGAGGGGGCGGGTGCAGTATGTATGTATGTATGTATATATGTATGTATGTATGTATGTATGTATGTATGTACTGTAGGTAAAGCGTGAATCATAAATAAAGCTACACGTTTGATCGCATGACGCGATGTCAGTATTATGACTACTAGAAATGAGATATTATCGTCGAAAAGTCAATCATTCAAGCTAAAGGATAATGCACAGCACCATCAATCAGTCACTGTATTGATTCAAACTGCTCACTACTCTCATCCAGGAATGATCAGTATCAAGGCCCCATACCGCTCGCTGCGCAGAAGAGTGTGACAGGGGAAGATATGCCCATGCGCGTAGCGCCATGTTGTGGGCGCTCCTGAGCTTGACGAGGAGATCGTAGTACGGAATTCATGCATTAACTTACATTACGCACACATGAAAACACCCACCCTAGTAAATTAATGACAGTCTACATCAACTACCGCGTACACACGCGTTAAATATACATATCATATATAATTTTTGACCCTACATCTAGTATTATAAACTTATCCCTCAATTGATTAAGAACATTCCTTGGACTTTTAGGAATTGTACATATTTTGTTTAGTGGTATTATTAATATGTATTTTACCGGGCCTATTGACAGCTTTATCTAATCGGATTGGGGATGTAGCATTACTCATAGACTGTGGTAATAATAAAAGATACTTATGTATAAAAGTTGAACACATTTTATATTATAGTGAACAATCTGCACAAATCCTTTGGATAGTCTATAAGTGACACACACAAAAATCTTTAGCAGACTGAATAAGAAGACTGAAAAATACACTATTAACAAAAATAAATATATATAAATAAATACGTAGTTGAAATTCAGTCCTCGAAAACAGAAAAAGAACAGTATATAGGACTACCGGTACCTTAAATGTGATCATATCACTCACTTTAATATAAGGGTCATGCTTGTAACTGATATGTTTGAACATTCGAAACAGATACATGTAACTGAAACCTAGGTTCTACACATTAGCTTCATTGAAAATACGAAGACATGTTCAAATGAGAGCAGTCAAAAAGTCATGCGCCAAGGTACGTGACTCTTACCTAAAAGGAACAAATTAAGTTTTAATTTTTATATACTATTCATTCCCTCTGTGATATACTGTAAAATATAACTTTTACTTTAAACATAATGCCATATTTCTGACTGATTGCGTATGTATGTATGTATATACAGTAACAAATTAACGCTTTATAATATATCTGACCGATCCGTGCAATAGTCGTCAAACTGGAAACGACAGTTTCTGCCGGACAATATATATGCAAGAAGGAAAGTTCGGAAATCTCCTCAAATTATCATATATATTATTTCAGTAATATAGATCCCTTTTTGGGACGCTCACAAGTAACCGATCGTGACAAATGAGCATTCAAAAGAAAAAGAATAGATAAAAAACTGTACGAAGTGTGCTCTTTGCAAGTACTGTTGTTGCAGGAAAATACGCGTCATCATTGATGTCCACTTTACATTTCGGCCGCTGGGGCGCCTGTTTAATGTCATTATAATATGCTGTAATTATCACTTAAGAAAATAATGATAGTGAAAATCCACAGCCTGTTTCCAGTCATTCGACCGTGTCAGGAATGGAATGAATGAAACCCCCGTCTAGCGGCGAGGATACGAATTGTGCCGGCTGTCGAATCCTGTCACACTGCTCTGGGGCAATGATTAATGAATGACCGATGAAATGAAAATGATAATGCAGAGTGTTGCTGGAATGAATTATGACAATAAAAACCGGAGTACCCGGAGAAATACCTGTCCCACCTCCGCTTTGTCCAGCACAAATCTCACATGGAGTGACCGGAATTCGAACCACCGAATCCAGCCGCCTGAGCCACGGAGGCTCGAGAAAGAAAGATTGTAAAACCAAAAATTTCTTACGGAACATTCTTCAGTATATTAATGCACTTACATTTGCTTTCGTTCAAGTGGATACCATAAAAGTTAAAAAATCAAAGATTGCATGAAGTGGTAAGTAAGACTGTCTAACATTGTACTGATTTGTGCATTCCGTAATTCGCCAGTAGTTAACCAGGGGGCTACTCCACCACATACTTTATGAACATGCGTGATTTTTCGTACGGTTCCCCTAATATACTTTAATATTTGTAATCTCAAATATTAAAAGTAGATTAAGCTCCTTTATGCATTTAAGGAAACACGCAGTATAACTCAGATTTTTATTACGAAACTCGTGAGTGAAAACAAAAACAATACACTTCATGATAATCACTAGTTTTTACTTTATTGAAATACATCACGGTGTAATAGCTTTGAATCACTACAATATAAACCTGGACTTAGATTTTTGCATTAATCTCTTCTTAGACACTTGAGTATTACGTATGAGTAATCCTGTAGAATCACGTTGCTTGAAAATGGCCTAGAGATACCGCTTTACTTGCTTACTCTAGTTTAAGACCAGTTGCACTATCCTTTCTATTGCATGGGACATTCCGTGAAAAGGTAAGAGCGTGTAAGTATATGCAGTACGTTTACAGTGTAGATACGAGGCGACCTAATGAGCGAGCAATAGTACCACAGTCTGGGTCGTGTTCCAATTCCCGAGCAGAAACATGTCCCAATAATAATTACAGTTCACGTTTATCGATGTCTGTGGTTTAGGAATATATAAATTTACCATGTGCATGTGCTTCAATGCCTAAGATTGTACTTGTTATATTGAATGCCTACAAAACCACATAAAAAGACATATGTAACTTCAAATCTCGGAATATCAGATAATTCTTACGAGAGAAGAAATGGTCGAGGTAATTATATGTAACCATTCACCTTTAACCCATTGACATACGGTTATTTCTCTGAACAGAGTGCCCTTGGATGTGTTATTTTATCTAGGTTTTTGGTTTTATCAGTGTTCGATTCCTATCTTTGGATGAATTGTAATATTAAGTCCATTGGCGATCCTAAGGGAGGAGACTTCGTCTTCGAATTTCGAGAGTGGAACTCCTTCGTCTTATAAACAGAATCGCCACGATTTTTATTACGTTATCACATGCTTTCAGCAGCCAACTTCTCTACCTTCTTCTTCGTTTTCTATTTCTTCCGCAGCATATTTTCGCTACGCTGGGTCGCTGTGTTCTAACGAGTCATCTCCGTTGCTCTCTGCTCTGGCTATTTTAGTATTTCGATTTTTACCGTCAGGTTTTGTCGCACAAGGTCCATTCACCTCTTGTCTAAGCACACAAGATTCCACTTCCCTTCACGATGCATGTGTGTAATCATCTTGCCAAAATATAGTCGCCGGGCTGAGTGGCTCAGACGGTTAAGGCGCTGGCCTTCTGACCCCATCTTGGCAGGTTCGATCCTAGCTCAGTCCGGTGGTATTTGAAGGTGCTCAAATACGTCAGCCTCGTGTCGGTAGATTTACTGGCACGTAAAAGAACTCCTGCGGGACTAAACTCCGGCACCTCGGCGTCTCCGTAAATCGTAAAAGAGAAGTTAGTGTGACGTAAAACAAATAACATTATTATTATTATTATTATTATTATTATTATTATTATTATTATTATTATTATTATTATTATTATTATTATTAAAATATAGTCATCGTCCCTCCTCATCAGATGGCCCATCCACCATAACCTTGCCATCTGAATTTTCCCCCGTGTTGGTAGTATCAGTGTGCCGTCTTCTCTACCATAAAGTAAAAACTGGACAATGATTTTCTTTTCCTCAAAATAATTTCACTTATCAGCATTCCTTCCTCTTCTTTGTATCATTACTTTTACAATTCGCTTTACGTCGCACCGGCACAGATAGATGTTATGGTGATGTTGGGATAGGAAAGGGCTAGGAGTGGGAAGGAAATGCCGGTACCCTTAATTAAGGTACAGCCCCAGCATTTACCTGGTGTGAGACAGAGAAACCACGGAAAACCAGCTTCAGGGCTGCCGACAATAGGGTTCGAACCCACTATCTCCCGAATGCAAGCTCACAGCTGCACGCCCCTAACCGCACCGTCAACTCACTCGGTCTTATCATCATCATCATCATCATCATCATTACCGACCTAGCAAAAATCGCGATACAAGTTTAAACCGGATTTCCGACTGTAAGGGAATGGGTTAGTGAAAGATACACGTTAAGATAAGTGTAATAAAGCTCTTCCGTTTTACACGACAGTCGATACCGTATTCATAGCCACATAGCCACGATATTTCCAGTTCTATACGGATGCCAAACAACAAGGACATGACTTTCCATTTAAAAAACGCATACTATATGTATTGGACGGGATGTGAAGTGTGAAGGCAGTGACTATGTTAGGTGTTATAGAATAACACAATGTATTCCTGTTAGCATTAAAACTCGGCTCAACTAAAAGTTGGTTTATGTTATTTCCAGTAGGAACAACGGATATAACAGCCACCAGTTAAGCTATACCTTCGTAATTCGATCCAATAATCTTTTTTATATTGCTATCCCTTCTGGTTGCGCTGAAGGAGATGCTCGGAGAAGGTGAGGGGTTTGGCGGCCGTGGCTTATAATAGGAACTGTCCCAGCATTCGCCTCAGTGTAGAAGGGTGAAAACCACAGAAAACCATTCTCAGGACAGCCGACGGTTTGGACCAACCGTGAGGTCTAGCCCTGTCCCGTATCCCGAATGCAGAGGAGTAGAGCCACAGTAGAACCGTGGCTACCCCTCCTGTGCTCGGTTGGCCGGTCAGAGTATAGAGCTGTCGGACCGCGGAGCAGCCGTGGCCACTTGAGGGCCGAGGCCCACTCTGCATCTACCGACCCTTCTGTGCCCAAGGTTATGGGCTGGTATTCCGCTGCACTCGGTTAGCGTTTAAGAGTGGTGAAATGCAGATGGCTGAACTCCTGTATCACAAAGTCTCATTTTACTATTACATTCATTATTACATGTGAGAGCACCTTGCATCCCAGCGTAGAACGTTATTTTTCAACAAAAACCCAGGGAAATGTGTTCCAAGAATGCTTATTAAAGGGCATCGATCTGCAACGTAGGATAGATCCTAAAGTACTGGTTGATAACTAGAAGAGAGATGCTTTCATTTTAAGTACACTTGATTTTCCGTTTCATACGAATATAAATCAAGAATATTTGTTCGTTTCTCTCGTGAGTTATTCATCACTCAATATAAAAACAAGTTTCATATTTCCCCTGCCATAATCAATCCTTCCTTCCTCTATGTACGAGTTATTATAAAATGAAGGGACATGTTATCTTGCACACGTTACTTGTGGCCTCTAGTTTATTTGTAATTTACTGCTAAAGAACATGGCTATTGTGCAACTAAATTATACGTTTTGCACGTATGTACGTACTTTATCAGATGGTAGTTCTAGAAACAAATTCCGCCAAATTATGAATAAATGAGTCCTGAATAGTGTTTAATTCGATTTTTGGTGGCAATATTTCATTTTTGTATTTTTATTGATCTGTTATTTATTTATTTGTTTATTTGTTTATTTATTTATTTATTTATTTATTTATTTATTTATTTATTTATTTATTTATTTATTTATTTATTTATTTATTTATTTATTTATTTATTTATTATGGCTTCTTTCATGTGGCGAAATTAGGGCACACGGCCCTCTCTCACACTTAACCACAATACAACAAATAATATTAAGGTTGCATATTACTAAGTATACTAATAATACTACTTATACTATTTCGTAAATTAAGCTTAAGTTACACACCCACACAATATACAGCTTATTAGCTCGTTACTTCAGTCCTCTTTTCTATCTCACACAGACACTTGCACACACACTTACAATGTACACACTTATCAACTACCTTTACGTTTACATTATATAAAACTAACAGAAACAATTTTTAATTTTACAATTACCAATCACACGCACACAATACAGTTGCACGTTAACTTCAGATTGTTTGTGTATTGGCAATAGGAAAATATCATACATAACTTTCAGAGAAGTCTAAACAGTTCACAAAACGCACAATTATAGGAAGAAACGTTCTCTATATTATTATCCGCTTACCTAACTTTATTCTTAAAACCCCGTGGCACTACAGCCCTTGAAGGGCCTTAGCCTGCCAAGCGACCGCTGCTCAACTCGAAGGCCTGCAGATTGCGAGGTGCTATGTGGTGGTCAGCACGACGAATCCTATCGCCCGTTATTCTTGGCTTTCTAGACCGGGGCCGCTATCTCACTGTCAGATAGCTCCTCAATTCTTATCACGTAGGTTGAGTGGACCTCGAACCAGCCCTCAAACCCTGGGCCTACAGGTAAGAGGCAGGCACGCTACCCCTAAACCACGGGGCAGGCTAACTTTATTCTTACTGTCCCTATTATAAACAACCCAAAACACATATTGGCCAATGGGAAAACGTTAACTAGTGTCGAATTCTTTCCTCGCTCTAAAACATGTTACCACTCATATGGACAAACGCGTTCTTTTAAAAGAAGTGAATCAGTCACTTCATTATACACTGATAGTGTGAAATAGTTTTCTGGAACTCAGAGTTCACAATGGTCACCTCAAACGGCTCCTAATCTTTCAATGTAATTAGGGACATCTGCAGACGTGACCAAATTTCCTTTTCTGGCAAGTGTATATATAACATCATTCCCTTGTATGTAATGACTCATCCGAGCAATTCCCCACGATTCTGTGTTATTACGTAGTAATGTAGAGATGAGATTATTGCAGGATTGTACTGTCGGCATGTAGGTAGCAGCTTTGAAAATAATGCTGATGAATGTAAGGTTAGACCAACGGTAACATGGTCAAATAAATCAAGATACAACTCCTCTTCACAACCGCATTTTTGTTATTTCTGTTGCTACATACACTTGTCCAATTTACATTCATATTCAATATTTAGCTTTAATTATTTACATCACTATAAACGTATGGTCAATTATTCGCTCGGACATTGGCCCGTGATATATTCAAGCATTCAATGGATGAAACCGTATTCAGCGAATAATACTACACATATCAAAGGAAATTGTGTATCACCTATGAAGTATACATTTCGTGTTATCTAACAGATCAAATTGACCTGTTCCATGTCAGTAAAACACATTTATACTAATTCATGGATGAAAACATTGAAAAGCGGAAGTTTTCTGTACAAGATCAGATCACTGTTCCTCAGCCGGGGTAGTTCACATCAAACTTAACAATGTACACTACATATGCTTGAATCGGTCTTGGATTACCTCACAGGAAAACATCATTCGTTCCATTCACCAGTAGCGATTCTGTGTAAGTATTGCAAATTACGTAAGTTTGCAGGAGGTCTATAAATAGCTTGTCTCATTCTGTGTGACAACCATCGGAACATTTCTTTATTAGTTAAAAAATCACTTTACTTGTGATCCATCGTTGATTTTATTTTATGTAATGCAATACAAGTTTCAATTTAGTTACATATATTACATATGGTTGTTTTTTCTTTCCGAGAAGGTTTTAAAATTTCATACGTAGTAGTAGTAGTAGTAGTAGTAGTATTAGTAGTAGTAGTAGTAGTAGTAGTAGTGCGAACTTAATTTTGATCTCGGTTAAATAATGATCCGAATCGATGTTAGCACCTCTGCGCACTTGTACATCGAATTTCATTTTGTTAATCGTGCGATATTGCCACATGACCATTCTGAAATTATCCTGAATGGTGTATGGGTGATCGCCATGTTTTTGGTTTGGTTGTTTGGGATTTTTCTGCAGCGAAGTTGACATAATTTTCAAGTTGTTTTGTTGGCATAAGCCAATGAGACGTGTGCCATTTTTATTGGTGAACCTGTGTGCCCGATAGTCTCCCACTGCCTTGTTGTATTTGCGTTCTCTGCCAATTTGTGCATTGAAATCACCGAGTAAAATTTCTTATCATCTTTTGGGATTTTGGCCATCATTGTTTCAAGTTCTTCACAGAATATTTCCATTTTTATTATTATTTTTAAATATAAAATAAAACCATTATTGCAGTAAAATTACAATTTTGAAAATTGGGGAATGTTTTACTGCATGAAGATTCATATATTACGACGTACTCAAGGCTACAATAGTTCGTTCCTCCATATTTCACAAACTTCTCATGAACTGTGCTATCCAGTTTTAAGTATGGGAAAGAAATTACTCAAAAAGTGCTTTGATGGTAATGGAATCAATTTTGACTGTAGTGGAAGGCTTTAAATATAAAATATTCGTAAATCATTAAAAGTTAATTAGAAGTTGCTTTAGAGTACAAGATTTGTTATTAGTAAATACTAGCGTGAAATTTCTTTGATGACATCCATGATTGTTTCATCTGTAAATGTAGCCCATGTTTACCTATCAGTTGAGTAGACAAGGAATAGATATAAACCTATTGTAACTTCAGAAGATTGCACTGAAAACTTCGGCGTTGATACCAGGGAGAAAACCGTGAATTATGCGGTCCGACTTCGTTACACAGTTTCAATGTACAAGTGATGATGAACCTCATTTTGATAGAAATTAATTTTAAAATTATATTTAAAGGCATTTTTTCGATTCTTACCTGAATAGTGAACGCTGATGCCCTGGGTTCAGAGGTTTTCCGGGTTAGATTCCCGGTCGCGTCCGGAATTTCAGCCAAATATTGTTAGCTATTCTGACTTAGGGACAAGGTGGACTCCTTGGTGGAAAGATATTGACAAAGTTAAACAAATATATTTCCCTCCTCTTTGAATAATTCATGAGATTAATTTGTCTATCATTCAGTTCTCATCCAATCAAAATGTATTCGGTCCTGAACATGCATCCAGGTCGTTACAGACCTCTGAAAGATTTTATAGCGTGTAAAAGTTAAATAGGTGTTTGATATCGTTTAATATCGTGTTGTACACTGACTGAGAAAATGTCATGGAATAGCGGAGCACTGATGCGCAGGTGTGTTGTCTGCGCACCACACGCTCCCTGTGCCAGCGGCAGTTGTACCGGAAACCTTGTGAGCAGTGGCTGTGCATATGACAGGTGTAACATGGAACGTCGTCGTGAGCTGAACCTTTCGAACGGGGTATGGTGGTCGGTGCCCGACGGATGGGAAGTGCGATTTCGGAAGTGGTGCGGGAATTCGGCTTCACACGATCAACCGTGTCTAGGGTGTATCGTGAATGGTTGAATGCGGGTGTCACCGCCCACAACAGACGAACGACCGGCCGTCCAGCCACCCTCGATAACCGTGACCGGCGACATCTGAGACGGATTGTCAGTAGTGACAGACGGGCAACCATGCAACAAATCACGGCTCAATTCAACACAGGCCGTGCTAGACACATCTCCAGTGGACAGTCCGTAGGAACATGGGTTCTATTGGGTATGGGAGCCGGCGCCGCACACGGGTGCCACTGTTAATCCAACGTCATCGGGCACAACGACGCGCATTTGTCGCCAGTCACCAGGGATGGACACTGGAACAATGGCGTAACGTAAAATAGTCGGACGAATCACGATTTCAACTGCACCATGACGATGGGAGACACCGTGTATTGCGCAGACTACATGAAGCGATGGATTCCGCCTTCCTCGAAGGTGTGGTCCAGGGCGCTGGTGTCTCTGTTATGGTCTGGGGTGCATTTTCCTGGTATGGAATGGGCGTCCTTGTTGTTCTGGAAGAGACTTTGAATGGTAAGCGGTATGTTGAGGTGCTCGGAGACCATCTCCACCCATTTTTGGCCTTCCAGCTCCCAGACAGTTCTGCGGTGTTTCAAGATGATAACGCGCCGCCACATCGCTCCCACGTCGCCCGGGAATGGTTCCAGGAACATGCAGCGGAGGTCCAACAACTGCCATGGCCATCCAGGAGCCCCTATGTGAACCCTATCGAGTATATCTAGGGTGTCCTGAAACGCGGGCTCCGTGCCATGGATCCTGCACCCACGAACAGACCAGCATTCGCGGCCGCTCTGCAAACGATTTGGTGTCAGCTGCGTCCAGAGGACTACCGGGGTCTTGTTGACTCACTTCCACGGCGTCTCACTGAAGTTCGCAGGGTCAGAGGGGGCCCCACACGCTATTAGGTGACTATCCCATGACATTTGATAAGTCAGTGTATATATATTGGGTTTCAGATTGCCATTTCGTTCCATTATATTGTACGGTAATTGTTAGCGAGAGCTGAAAAAGAAAGGTTTCATACAAGTAGTATATTGCAACATACCTACTAAAATTAACGCTTTAATTTAGCGCTCACGACAACAGCAAGTGGTATTTACTCACCCCAAACGGAGGCTACCTTATTCCTGGAATTTCAAAAAGTAGCTAGCTAAGGTCAATGGTTAGGACCTTCCTTGTTAGCTTCAATTTGAATACGGAAACACCCCTTGAGCCTGTTAGCGGGGGACACTATCCTCGAAGCGGGAAAGCTCGACCTATTAAGAAGCTATTAGAATGGACTTGATGGAGGGATTGACTGATATACGAGAGAGAGGGCAAACTTCAGTATGGTTGGAACATGGGATATATCAACGGAGGAGCCCGGTAAGTTGATAAATACGAGAGACTAAGGCCCCTCGGTCTTAGTTGGGTCTCAGTTGGCATTGGTATTTCGAGAGTCTCGCTTGCTGTCATAACTTAGGCAGAGCCACATGATATTAGATCAGCGGAGATAATTACTTCTGAATTGCGGTAGCAATGACTTATTTCAGTACAGCGGCAGAGCTGTTATACTTTGATTTCTTGTACTTTATACATGAACTCATGGCGAGTTACTTCATTAGACTACTTGTAGTCATATTTTACAGTCCGGAACGGACAAGAGACCTATTGAGTCTCAAACAGGCATAGATAGGTTTTCATTTCTAGAGGAAGCATCATTTTAATTTGGAAAATTTCCGATCCTGGAATGTTCTCCACTCTAAAGTACCCATGGTGTTCTGTTTCAGTAGAACTGATATCTCCTTTATAGATATTGGTGTAATAGGGAGTGTTAATGTTAGAGAAGACGCCTTTCAACTCTTGATCGATACACGCAACAGGCAGGCCGACACTAAGATGACGAGATGAGCAGCCCATATGAAGGAAGGCAAAAACCACGGAACCAGCCAATATCAGAAGGATGTCCAAATGAAAGAGTCTACAATCAGTGAACATTTGATTACATTGCAGCAAGCATTCGCGGAGTCAATTAAAGTTAATGAGTCACTCTTCAATCAGTAATCTTTCAGTTCTTGGTACATTACCAGCATTTCACTTTCACTTAAATATATTGTTTTCTTTGCCTTTTAATTAATTCATATTACAATTAATTATCCTTGTTCATCAAGACAATACTTAATAGTTAGTGTCCTATCAGCCTACCCCTGGGAATATCTTGTGTCTAACCTTTTGTCCTAGAGACATGAACTATCGACTGGCGCCCAACCACCTTACAAGGGGGGGTTAAATAACCACGGAACTGTTTTAATTAAAAGTAATAGTTTTAAGTATCAGAATCTGTGTTCTATAGCGTGCTGATTTATGGCCACGTCGAAATAGATTTGATCTTTCAAGGTAGTGATTGACTGTATACATTTTGTCGCTCGTCCATGGTGCAAGAGCGGATTCACCACAGTGTGTCCCTTTATATTATTTCATTTTTCGATATCAATATGGTAGATAAACATAACAGTTTATAATAGAAAATGTATAACATTCTTGAGAAGTGGAGCAAGGAATGCATGCAGACTCACCTAATGATGTGGATCCAACCGTGCGCCAGATCTGAGGCTGTAAATGATAGACATCCTATTAATGCAAGACATTGATAATTCAAGATATTAAGTCTATACATCCATGGTAATATAGTTAAATACATTTCCGGAGCATGGAGTTCAGTTAATTTAATCAATGAAATTAAACCCAGTTCTTTCATAATCGGCTTAACCTCCAGGGTTTGTTTTTCCCTCGGACTCAGCGAGGGATCCCGCCTCTACCGCCTCAAGGGCAGTGGAGCGTGAGAAATTGGGTTGGGGGATACAACTGGGGGATGAACAGTACCACGCCTAGGCGGCCTTACCTGCTATGCTGAACAGGGGCCTTGGTGGAGGATGAAGTTAGATACCATCCCGGCATTTGCCTGGAGGAGAAGTGGGAAACCACGGAAAACCACTTCCAGGATGACTGAGGTGGGAATCGAACCCACCTCTACTCATTTGACCTCCTAAGGCTGAATGGACTCCCTCGTACCACTTTTCAGATTTTGTGGCAGAGCCTGGAATTGAACCCGGGCCTCCGGGGGGTGACGGCTAATCGCACTAACCACTACACCACACAGGCAGACCGTTATGATATAATGCACCATGAATAACACGACACTCCTACAATATACATCACCGTAACTGTTTCCGTTTCAAACTTTCAACACAGACGTATACATACTGTATTTAATCAATTTTCTGTTAACAAAGGAGTCACTATCATGGAAGAAGGTTTGTTTTCCTTCTACATACGTTAGGAAACATTATGCGTCTGTCTACAAATTTTAGACATATGAACACTCATCTCTGGATTTCATCACTCACCACTTCACTATGTCCGTTTCCGTAGTGTTACAGTTAGTATGATTAGCTGCCACCCCCGGAGGCCCGAGTTTGATTCGCGCCTCTGACACGAAATTTGAAAAGTGGTACGGGGGCTGGAACGGGGTCCACTCAGCCTCTGGAGGTCAACTGCGTAGAGGTGGGTTCGATTCCCACCTCAGCCATCCTGGAAGTGGCTTTCCGTGGTTCCCCACTTCTCCTCCAGGCAAATGCTGGGATAGTACCTAACGTAAGAACACGGCCTCTTTCTTCCCTCTTCCTTGTCTATCCCTTCCAATCTTCCCATCCCCCCCGCAAGACCCCTGTTCAGCATAGCAGGTGAGGACGCCTGGGCGAGGTACTGGTCATCCTCCCCAGTTGTATCCCCGACCCAGGGTCTGAAGCTCCGGGACACTGCCCTTGAGGCGGTAGAGGTGGGATCCTTTGCTGAGTTCGAGGAAAGAACTGACCCTGGAGGGTAAACAGGTAAAGAAGAAGAAGTAAGATTTCTTCCCGAAAATGTAGTCTAGTGTAGTTAGTTATTAACAAATTGAAATAATACAAAGATTTGAGTACACATAGACGTTGTATGTGATATTTAATGTAATTTCATGCAGCCAATGGCCATGAAAGAGATACATAAGTAGATAAATAAGTTTTCACTTAGAATACAATATGTAGTTCTCTGTGTTAATCACTACAAAATTTGGTCAAAGACACAACTCTTTTTCCACATTCCTGAAGGTGATAGCTATCACAACGATTCTTACACAGCCGACACACACAATCCTCTGGCGGATCATGATGTTTCGTATTGTCATATATTCTGTGATGAAAGCCACCCACCTCAAATCGTGGCATAACATGTCTTAGCTCATAATTTGGTTGTCTCCAATCTTGGATCATCATGGCATCCGTGGTATAAAACGTGCTCCATATTTCCTTCGTCTGTCGTAGGTAGATGTAGAATGTAGTATTATCCACTCTCGTAGGTCCTCTATGAGGAACCATTCTCTTGCTAGTTCATATACCAATCGTTGAGGAGTAAATTTCGATAGCCTTAGAACTTTCTTTAGATAAACAGCTTTGGTCTTCTCCAATTCTCTTAATCTACTCTTCGTGAGATGAACCCATATTATCTTTAGTTCGTAACTCACTATTGGTGAGATCTTCACTTTAAAGAGCTTCATGGCCGTATCACTGAAAGTCTCCTCACATGCTCGATTTCGTTCATGGCTAGTACCGCAGCAGCGACCTTGTCTTTTATATGTACCGTGTACCCATGAATTGTAGAGTCATTCCCAGGTACTTAAAGGAAGCGGACATCGATAATCTCTTATAATCAATTCTGTCTTTCGAAGGAATTTTCACTCCTCGTTTGAATGTCAAAACTACTGTTTTACTTGCGTTCAGCTTTAAATAGTTTCTACCTGCGCAATCCACTAATCTACCAAATGCTGCTTGTAGATCTTCACTGGACGAAGACGCAATTGCCATATCATCCGCATAGACAACCATTTGTACATTCTCCAAACCTACTCTCCTGATTGGGTCCATGGTCGCTTGTTGATCGGGATTGGGCTCATGTGATATTTACTGACCTTTACAAAAGATGTTTTAGGTATAGAAAAATGTACGTCATTCAATCTAATTCTGAAGGCTTGAAATCTCGATAGTTGACATAGTGTGGATGGATGGATAAATAGATAGAGAAATAAATAGATAGATAGATAGATAGATAGATAGATAGATAGATAGATAGATAGATAGATAGATAGATAGATAGATAGATAGACGGGCAGGGGAGGCAGATCAATCATCATTGATCTGCATTTAGGACTGTCGCCCAGGTAGCAGATGTCCTACCAATTGTTTATCTGAACTTTTCCTAAATGATTTAAAACATTTGTACATTCATCGAACATTTCCCTTGATAAATTATTCCATTCTCTAATTCTTCCTGTAAATGAATATTAACCAAAAGTTGTCTTCTTGAACTAAAACTTTATTTTCATATCATGACTTTTCCTAAGCGCCCGCCTCTGTGGTGTAGTGGTTAGTGTGATTAGGTGCCATCCCCGGAGGCCCGGGTTCGATTCCCGGCTCTGCCACGAAATTTGAAAGGTGGTACGAGGGCTGGAACGGGGTCCACTCAGCCTCGGAAGGTCAACTGAGTAGAGGTGGTTTCGATTTCCACCTCAGCCACCCTAGAAGTGTAGTAAAGGTTCAGAAGGCATCGGGTTCGATTCCCGGGTGGACTGGAGATTTTAACTTTACATTATTAATTCATACGGCCCGGGGGCTGGGTGTTTGTACTGTCCCGAACATCTCTGAAATTCACACACCACACCTAACACTACAGTAATAAGCAGATGCCGCCCAACCTCTTCGGACGGTCTGTGTAAGACTACGGCCAAACTTACGTGGTTTCACGCTGCGTTACTTAGCGCGGTTTACATGGCGTGGTTTTATTAGTGTGTTGTATATTGTAAAATAGCAAAGCATTAACTTTGCTCTGCATATGGAAAGAATTCCGTTAAATAATAACTCTGTAGTTGCGTTGGCTGTTCATCGTCGTCAAAGGAAATATTGAATCCATCCTATAATAAGTGACAGGTAATGAAATCGACAATTTGTGCTCCTACACACAATAAACTAAAAAAGAACCTAGAGATTTTTTTGAACATTACAGAATGTCCGTGACCTCATTTGAAATGCTTTTCTGTTTGTTGGAAAACCCCTCGTTACAGATAACCATCTCCCTCCAAGGCTCTGTTTTCAATCTCTTGATCTGTATGTCGTAAAGGCAGGGATACTTTCATTCCTCCTTCTGTAAAGTGAACGTACAAAACGAACGCAGTATTAAAACAAGAGCACAATAACGCACAAGCGAGGCCTCGCACTGAAAGGAAAAACACTCAAACAAAATGGACCTCGTCCCATTCTGGAGTGGGCCACCTTGAAGACGTGCGTTTTCCCGTGTCCCGCGGCGGGAAATCACGCTGTCTGTGGCCGGTCTCGTCCAAATCAGTGTTGTGCAAATTTGACGCGAGATTTCACGAAGTAACGCAGCGTGAACTCAGGCAAGTGTAGCCCTAACCTAACCACGACTGCTCCAAGCTAGCAATAGCCACACGAAATTATTAGCTGGCCTTCTGACTCCAACTTGGCAGGTTCGATCCTGGCTCATTTCGGTGGTATTTGAAGGTGCTCAGTTAAGTCACGTGAAAGAACTGCTGGGAGACTAAATTCCGGCAACTCGGCCTCTCAGAAAACCGTAAAAGTAGTTAACGGGACGTGAAGTCAATAACATTATTATTAGAGGAGAATCAGGTAATATGGAATAGTCGGGCAATATGGAATACCACAATATCTTGCCTGTAAGGTACTCCTCTCAGGTGGAAACTCGTCGAATTACGGTAAATGTTCTCATGATGCTTTGTATTCAGTTTCGACATGCTCGTGAGTGAGGTTAGTGCGTGGAGCAAGAATATTTGTTTTTCATATTTCGAAAGCTTTTGCAGATAATTCTTTTAAATCTTGTATTAATTACCAACACTGAGTTTAGTCCTGGGAAATCCAATGTTATATATTGTACAAGAGTTGCTTATATTGCTACACCAGTATAATTTCCTTGTTGTGCAAAGTTTATGGCATGACGAATTCTTTAATTCAAACATGGTGTGTCGGGATATATGGAATACTGTTTTAGTTTCAAAGTAAAATGACGTTTAAAATTAATTGCATTAATCCTGGTATATTATAACATTTAATCACCTATAGATATCAGTTTCTGCATCTGTGACTTTTGTCACTGAATGAACAAGTGACTGTAAAAAGAAAACTGAATAATTAGTGTATACAGATTATCATTTAAGTTAATTACCAAGTTTATTCTTTCGTCAACCTGTAAGAACGTTCCATAAATATAACTGAAAGAATTTATTGAAACTGTATTTTAATTTACAAATTATTTACCCTACTATTCCTTATTAGCCGACTATTCCGTATTACCCACCAAGTGCAACTTTTTGAAAGAAATAATTTTGACGTCAAGACATTAACAATTTACAATTTAAAAATATAGAGAATCTTGGCAAATTATTTGAATTTTCAAACCATATTTATTTATATTTCATAACTGATTTCGGTAAGAAGTTATACTGCCAAAAGTAAATGGTATTCCATATTATACGACTCTCCTCTACTACGAAATTATTATTTACTTTCTTCTAAAGTCAGGCAGATACTAAACCAGTTTTTTTCGCAGATAACTGACTGACTCCAAACTTTTCAAGATATGTCTACTCATTTTTAATATAAGTAACTATGCCTATTTGATTACTGCACTTCACTTACAGACCAGATCGATGTGTCTTTCACGCTCACTTACTGACCCAACTGCAAAAACAGCCTTCAGTACATAACGATTGCAGTTCTACCAAAACAGTTGAAGTTTCCTTATTATTTTAGTATCTTGGAATAACGTGACAAACAGACCCTACACTTAACGTGTGTGTTTTGTCGATTAATCTCTCTTACTGGTGATATCTGTTGTCATGTTCATTCTCCAAAAATCTGATTTAGGTTAACAAAAAGAAGTTGTACCATTTAAAAGAGAATAATACATACAGTTGAAAAATGAAAGTTCAAGGCCTGTCGAAACTGAAATTAGAATCTACTTCTCCCTGTAGTCCACGGTTACTAGCTTTTAGGCAACGGGATAACCAATATGGTCAAACGTTCATAATGATTTAGCATCTACGGCCTAATATGAATATATTAAATGATCTATTTCTGATCTCATCCAATTGCCAAGTTAGAATGATGATGATGATGATGATGATGATGTAACACTTTTCCCGCAACGTGGTGGGGTCACGGGTGGCAAGTACTGTATGTCCCACCTAAGAACTCAGCCCTGTTCTATGGCTAAATGCCCTTCCAGTAGCCAACTCTATGTGGAAAGAAATATTCACTGTTGAGTGTTTCTGCGTTGTTTCGTAATGTAATGTGTTGTGTGTATTTGGAGAGGAAGCTGTGGGGACAAACACCCAGATTTCGGCTCATAGGAATTAACCATACATGATTAAAATCCCCCGACCTGAGAAATGAAGCCGGCATTCTCTGAACCGAAACCCTCAACGCTGAACATTCAGCGAAGAAGCGGGAAAATAATAATAATATAATATCATTGTAATATATTTATAATAAGCATATTATTATTATTATTATATAGGTCCGCCTCTGTGATGTAGTGGTTAGTGTGATTAGCTGCCACTCTCGGAGGCCCGGGTTCGATTCCCCGCTCTGCCACGAAATTTAGAAAGTGGTACGAAGGCTGGAACCGGTGCACTCAGCCTCGGAAGGTCCACTGAGTAGAGGGGTTTCGATTCCCACCTCAGCCATTCTTAAAGTGGTTTTCCGTGGTTTCCCACTCCTCCTCCATTCAAATGCCGGGATGGTACCTAACTTAAGGCCACGGTCTCTTCCTTCCCTCTTCATTATCTATCTCTTCAAAACTTCCCATCCCTTTACAAGGCCCTGTTCATCATAGCAAGTGAGGCCGCCTGGGCGAGGTACTGGTCCGCCTTCCCAGTTGTATCTTCCGACCCAAAACCTCACGCTCCACGACACTGCCCTTGAGGTGGTAGAGATTGGATCCCTCGCTGAGTCCGAGGATAAAACTAACCCCGTGCGTTAAACGGATTAAGAAAGAAAAATTATTATGTAGTTTATTAGGCTGGCGTATCTGAAGGCTTTCAAATACTACCTAAATAAGCAGGAATCGAACCCGGAAACTTAGGATCATTCACTCCACCTGGCAGCGGCAGTCAGATTGATGGTGCCCTGCCAACTGTGAAGAACTGCTACACACTTCTGGAACGACCGAAAACCCCGAGAATATCGTATCATCACCACCACCAGACGTTTCCTCCCTATTCCAAACACCTCGGACTTAAACGATATTACATTTAAGTGTTGTAGTGGAGTTAACGCCATGTTCGTAAGACACTGATTCTAACTTACCTGAGCACATGACTGTTTGTTTAGTTACATTTATTGTTGTTTTGTTTCATGCTGCTTTAATGACATTGATTGTTTCTTCTTCTAGATGTTACGCCTACTCCATTTCCTTATCTTTGTATGGAGGGTAATTTACTGTTCAGTGCAATATGTTGGCTTAACGGCACGTACATATTTGGATAAATAATAAGATAAATAAACACAATTGGGGAGGTAGAACTCAACGGAATTCAGACAGTGAATAAGCTGTCTACTGTAAGTTGAGAATAGCATGCGTCTATCCTATAATAAAGACGGTTTATTTACACGACATACTCATGAATTTGTGGTTTGTCAAATTGTCCTAAGTTAGATCAGTTTGTTTAATAGTTAAATTCATGTTGTACCTTGAACAATATCTCTATTATTCTCACTTATTCCCAAGAATTGGATTTCTTACGTAATCCAGAGGTCCGCCTCTGTGGTGAAGTGGTTAGTGTGATTAGCTGCCACCCCCGGAGGTTGGGGTACAATTCCAGGCTTTACCACGAAACTTGAAACGAAGTCGTCTCAGCCTCGGTAGGTCAACAGAGTAGAGGGGATTCGATTGCCACCTCAACCATCCTCGAAGTGGATTTCCGGGGTTTTCCTCCTCTCCTCCAGAAAAATACCGGGGTGGTAACTAAATTAAGGCCACGGCCACTTCCTTCCCTCTTCCTTGTCTACGCCTTCCCATCTTCCCAACCCCCACAAGGCCCCTGTTCAGCACAGCATGTGAGGCCACCCGGAAGAGGTATTGGTCCTCATCTCCAGTTGTATAATACGAACAAAATCTCACGCTCTAGGACACTGCCCTTGAGGTAGTAGAGGTGAGATCCCTCTCTGGAGGGTAAACAGATTAAGAAAGACGGAAAGAAAAAGAAAGAAAGAAAGAAAGAAAGAAAGAAGGAAAGAAGGAAAGAAGGTATTCCAGAAATGGGTAGGTTACATTCATTCCTCTATTTCCATCGTCTCTATTTTATCAACCTAATAACATGAAATTTATTTTATATTTTAAACGAGATTAAGAGCCATGTTGTACGTTCATTAGTAACAAGCAAATTAGAACAGACGAATACAAACATTCACATTACAGACTCATCTGTCTTTCATTGTTCAGTCAGCAAGCCTTTGTGAATGAACTAAGCGCCCCCACAGTCCTTTATTAACAAATAACTCCATGACCTCGTTTAATTACACATTTCCTATAATTAAATCGTTAAAAGTTGAGTCTAACCACCACCACCTCGGTCTCTCTTTACTGCTCTACATACCCGAGTTCATAATTCTCCGAGGTAAATTAACCTCCTCCATCACACGCAACCCCAACTCCGAATCCGGTTTATACGTACAGATTCATCCAACAAGTTTATTCGTAACTTAGCCTTTATCTTTGCATTCCGAGTAACGTCCAGTCATTGTTCCCACCTATTCACATCTGGAAACACTCTCGCTACATTTAAGTCAGTTAACTTATGAATAATATTCTCCGATTCCACCAACCTTTCACTCTCGTACAGTAATGTCAGTTTGAAAAAATACCGATGTAAAGATAGTTTCCTCCGAGAACTCACTTACAGAATACCGCTAATCGCACCTGCCAGCTCAACCCATCAGCTTGGCTGCACCTTGATTCGATTTCACCTATACCTTGTATTATTTCCATCCTGTATGAAAACATATCCTAAAATGACCAAAATATGGCTTCCAATTGAGATAGCTAAAATTAAAAGTCACGAAACTCAATTGTCAAAAATTACCAGTGTTTCGCCCAGAGTGCGGCATGGGCTCATCAATTGGATAGAACACCTTTTCCAAGACACTGGCCGGCTAGCACGCCGGTAGCGACACCACACGACAGCCAAGATTACCATGCGATATAACTGTAAATTTAAAGTGAACATATTAATACATCTTAGGAATAAACATTAAATTTCCCACGGTGCATACATGTCAGTTGTATAGAATCATAAGGTAAGGTAAGGGTTATTCTGCCCTAAGGCAGGTCCGAACCTCCGCAGAGGTGTTCCTGAGCCGGAGTTTACGTGCGGTAGCGTGGCCAGTTCCTTTCCGCTCCTCCATTCCCTTACCCTCCACCAACAGCGCGTGGCAACCCATCCAACTCCTGACCACGCCCAATGTTGCTTAACTTCGGAGATCTCACGGGATCCGCTGTTTCAACACGGCTACGGCCGTTGGCTATAGAATCATAAAAGGAATTAAAAAATTGACTTATGAAGCATACTGAATGCGGTTGTAGGTGGGATCTGTACTTTTATATCTATTATTTTCAGAGAAAGTTATCCTCGGGTAAACACAGGAGTGGAGAGAATTATCCATCGAAGCCTTGGTTCAATCCCGGCCAATGCATGTGGGCCTGTTGAAATTAAATGTCACGTCTTTGTGTTTGAAATTCCACGTTATCATATTAACAGTCAAATATTATTATTATTATTATTATTATTATTATTATTATTATTATTATTATTATTAAAATAAATACATATGGTGTATGGCTTTTAGTGCCGGGACTGTCCGAGGACAAGTTCGGCTCGCCAGGTGCAGGTCTTATTATTTGACGCGCATAGACGACCTGCGCGTCGTGATGAGGATGAAATGATGATGAAGACGACACATACACCCAGCCCCCGTGCCTGCGAAATTAACCAATGATGGTTAAAATTGCCGCCCTGCCGGGAATCGAAGCCTGGACCCCTGTGACCAAAGACCAGCACGCTAACCATTTGGCCATGGAGCCGGACAGTATTATTATTATGCCTCGAAATATTTTCATCTGACCTGGGTGACAGTTCTGAAACCCAGGTGCTACAGTAATACAAATGCGAAGGCCTGCATGTTTTGGCTTTAAATTATAGTTACTGGTATAAAAAATTCGAAATTAACTTAGTGTACAGGCTATCTCTCAAAGATTACAGAAAATGAAAGGAGCTGGCCTATAAGTTAAATTTTACGAAGGAGCAGTGTATGTTTAGTATGTTTTATGTTCATGTACATGTCTTTTAGTTTGAACAATATAATATGTATTTTTCACTGTTCTGGATGGATTAACATTTTTCAATGACATGCCATTCATGTAAATTAACACTAAATTATTAAGGCAGTCCGGATCATTGGTGACCTCAAATTATTATTTATTAGGTTCATTACACTAAACCCTCTATCACAAAAACACTTGCCCTTTCTTTGACACAACTTTGCGCGAAAGTTCACTTATTTATCATCGTCTTGCCCACCCCTTTGAATTCATATCATTCGTGTATAGCGCTTTCCTTTACCTTTCAAATTAAATAGTAGCGTAGAACCCACACGTTGGCTCTTAAAATGCTGCGCCAATATTTCGATCTCTTTTTCTTCACAATTATCTTGTTCCTTCCCTTCTGGCCAGGTATAAGTATCGAACACCGTGGTGCACATTTTGGTGTTAACTTCACTGTTAGAAAACCTTTCTCAAGATTTTTCGCTCCATCTTGCACAAAAGCTTCTTTATCAGCTTGACAAGAACTGGTACTACTCTTCTACCTTTGTATCTGTACACTCGTAACTCAACAGATTTCAATATATTTGTCATGCAAAGTAAATCAGAAGCTTTGAACTTGATCCAGTTACGAATGTATGACAATTTGCTTTTTATTCATCCATTCGCACAAAATCAGATCTGGCGCGTAAACATCTATTATACCATCAGGTAAACCTAGGCGCCAGATTCGTATTTCCAGTATACAAAGTGACCTAGCACCAGAGACATTTCGAGCCCTGATAATTATTATTAAGCTTACTCGCAGAACGAATCCGTGATCGTTCCATTTATCGTCCATACGCGCATGCACGGTTGACAACTAGTTTGAAACGTGAAGAGCTAATTTCCACTACGTACGGAAGTGGTTGGAGACGTCAGCTGTTTTGAACCAACGTGTTGTGTACTCAGTGAGCTTCAGAAATTAATTAAGGTTTTGTTTGTAACTTCAAGTTTAAAAATTGATGAACACGATAAGACAACGTGAATGAATAGTATTAGTATATATAGTGTGCCCTTTTAAAGGCACCCAACTCTGGTGGTCTTCTTTCTTGATATGTGCGCCGGCTGCTCCTGAAAATAATGACATTTAAAAAATACCCACCGCCGCATGTAGACTCTCCTTCCTCAGATCCCTCGGGTTGATGGGCCACACGTCGATCGGGGGGTGAGGAAATGAAAGATGGGGTAAACTAAACTATTAAATAACGGTACCCAAAGACTGAATTAAAATTGAAATAAATAAAGTGGTTTATTTAACAAAATTTGCAAAATGTAAATGAAAGTAAACTGGTGTAAAATGAAATAATGTGAAATGAAACTTAAAATTTAAAACAATTGAAAGATCTGCATTACAATAAATTAATTATCTGCCTTAATAAAATCTGGACTGAATGTCGATTAAATTTTAGTGTTCTGAATTACATCGAACCACTGTCTCCATGACGATGACGTGACCACATTTAAACACTGGTCAGAAATATAGTCTCATTTGAATGAATGATTTATAATACCTTGAAAATGTCATCTCACAATAAATTCAGTAATTAATTAATTTATTTATTAATCCATCCAATCGGCATTGACGTTAAGGTGTCTGTCAAATATTTAACTCATGTTTAAATTCATTTGGGAAGCACCCGACTCTAAAATAATAACAAAATACACTGACCATGTGTAATAATAACGAAAAGAGAGAAAAGGAAAACAACCATGAACATTGTACTTTTTCTGTTATATAATATTTGCCACATGTTTAAACTGCTTGTGGCTGAAAACAAGGAAATTTTTACTGAACTGAACACCTGAGTGCTACCACCACTCATTTAATTTGTTAAACCTTATTTACTTGTCTGTGATAGTCTGGACGCTTAAAATTACTTAAATTAATTAGGCCAAGTGCCTCAGGTTTACATCTGAAATGAAAGCGATCCCTTTACATCATTAACTTTACCTAGTTTGCCACTGTCTGCATTTTCGTTGTGCACGCATATTTGTGTGGTACCAACTCTAGATGGAGGCAGATCCCATCTAATTTATGTCACTCATTTACGGCACTTGTGATACAACTGCTTATTAAAGATCGCTTCATTTGCCTAACTGAAATGTAGTGGATTTCTAAGACTTGGTGATTACTGACTGCCTTTTATATGAGCATCTCACTACTATATTTTTTACTATGAACTAATCGATGATCTCTTACCCTAACACATGAAATCTTATTTACATAAATGAACATGTCAATGGAGAAACACTGCTCCTAAGAAATACTGAAATTAAAATAATCTGACTACGCCTATTCTATTCTATTTACAGACATTAAATCAAACACAATTCACGTATCAGATTTAAAATAAAACGGTGACAAAATATATACAAAGAAATGATATCATAATAAAAATATAGATCCCAAAAATCGCTGCCAAATAAAATTTAAAAAAATATGCGCAATGAAGAAGTATTAAATGTTACCCTGATCCAAGTAGCAAAAATTATGTGAATTTGATGGCAACCTTCTAACCTCAGACTAAAATGTCTGGACATGACCTTATTCAATCTTTACGGACAATAATTATTCGCATTACATGTCATCAATGATTAGACTTGACTGTCGAAACACGCATTGATCAGTCGCTCTGTTCACAACTTATCTCGGGCTCTCGATTGCATATTTTCCGAGCATTTATTTTCCCTGGAAACTATTTGAAGCACTACAGGCTTTCCGCCTACAACCATAACACATGTCGTCATATATTTAACACTCTCGGTTAAATAATTCATCTCTCAATTCTATTTATTCATCAATATCCTCGACGTAGTAACTCATAATACGGCCTCGCTCGTATCCGGCGGGCGAAATAACTATCGTTCACGCATCCATTTATACGACACTATTAATAACATGGTCCAAATATCACATTTTCCATTTCTCACCACAGAACATCAGGGATATTACTATTACTTTGCTCGTTACTTCGATCATCCACCGTTTCACATCTTATGAAATATCAGAGCTGACTTATCAATGGCTTCCTGTCACTAATTAAATAACTGAAATAACGAGATTGCTTCTCAAAAACACGGCTATCGCACTGTGTAACCACGTTACATAAAAAAATTAAATCTTCGCGTATCAACCATCGTCACGAAATACAAATTATGAGAGCTACCGGAAACGGTCATCTGAATAATGATTACAGAACATGGAATAATAAACCTAATGCGATAATAGCAAAAATAAACATTTAAACTAACATGGCAGCATCCACAAAATCAAAGCGTCAACAAAATAGCACTCATTACCACAACTATTATTATTATCATCACTTTAAAAATCTGCACTACACCGTATGTAAATTTCTTAGTCAAATAGGATTCTTACATGTCAAAATGACTTACATTAAAAGAAAAATGCGCAAGTAACACACGCTAACACTT
The DNA here is from genome assembly GCF_040414725.1 of Anabrus simplex. Taxonomy (NCBI): domain Eukaryota; kingdom Metazoa; phylum Arthropoda; class Insecta; order Orthoptera; family Tettigoniidae; genus Anabrus; species Anabrus simplex. The sequence continues at coordinate 139,988,554 of NC_090267.1, forward strand.
ATTTATTATTATTATTATTATTATTATTATTATTATTATTATCCTAATTTTATAATTACCATCCGATCCGTGAATTATTTACAGTCCTATCTAAAATTCTAAACTACATTTTTGATCATCGACTGTTCATAGCCCTACTTGTTTACAAATTTACTTTTTGCTCATTTACCTTATTTGTGCTGGAGGCAGGTCAGATCATCCTCCGGACCCCGTCATGATGAATTAGTATTTCATCTTCAAGCTGATGTTATCCAAGAGGTCACACACGCAAACTTGATGCATTTTTACAATATCGTTGCACACGTCCATACTTATATTAACACTCGCATTTTAACACTCCTACGAAGAATATTCAATGACACTGCATTGATCACCTGACGTGAAGTCGAAAGTCTGGATTCCGCTCCCTGCCTGCTGTTGCCTCTCTCTCACCCCTCTCAGATTGTTTGTGTAAAGGATTATTGGTTATTCACCTTCTCTGACCATGACACTGGACTCAAGGTCTTACTGCGGCAGCATTCCAATTATGAAAACAAAGTTTTTCTCCCTGTAACTGGCTGGACTAATTCTGCTCCCAAATATCTCACTTGCAATAATAGTTCTATGAGAGTGTGGAAAAATTACATGTAATGTTCCCATTGATGTGGAGAATTTTATAATAATCGTTCTCCAACATATGACTTTTCACGAAATATACAAGCTACACGTGAAATAGGGAAAATGTCATGCAGCTACGTGTTACGACGAGATTCAATGTTCACCTCGGTCCTAGCACCTTAAGTTCATTCATGGCAAGTGTTGAGAATATAACTACCATTGTCATTTGTTAATTTAATTGCCTGATTATATCTGCATAATCTAAAGTTGAATAAAAGTTTGTCAAAGTGTTCATTCCGGCTAAGATATTACTCTGACGAATAAATACATTACTCACTCGGAGTAAGACACTGAAGATTCTTACAAGACTGCGAATTCTCACAAGACTGAGAATTCTGACGAGATTGAAGTTTACCACGAGACTGAGGTTTACCACGAGACTGAGATTTACCACGAGACTGAGGTTTACCATAAGACTGAGGTTCACCACCCTGGTGTCTTTGCTTTTGTAAACAGTCTTCCCCCACTTCGAAAATAGTTCTGTGGAAGGGATGTGGCGTAATAATCCTGCACTTGGGACCGATTTATCATGTGTCCGTAGGTTAGAATTTTTGGAAATGTGCTCAAAACATTCCTAATTCTGGTCCAATTTATATGTTACATTGCGTTATGAGAAACGATCACAGGTTAAATCCTACGACGGCGCGCGTCAGTGGTTCTATTTTCTGTCAGAGTATGGCGCCTTCCCGCCATGAAGGTTCACTTCCTGGGCGATACCACTCTTCCATGAAAAGTTGAAAATTTCTTATTTAACCACTGATTAGCCACACACTTGCACTGATAAATCCTTAAATATTACTTGGAAGTCAGGACACAATATTTTACAGCTACTTCGGTCACCAAATCGCGAAATACTAGCTGTAGATTCCCGCTATGACAAGACATTAAAATTTGCAATTTTGTGATTGGCTGAGACATTCGCGCTCTTGGTAGTTTGGGTTCTTCCATTTTCTGCTAAGGGATGACGGGTATTATTCGTGTCTCACTCACTCTTCTGGGCCAAGTGCATTCTGACGTGCGGATTCACGTGGGAACTGGATAGAAAGTTTTCACTTCCCGTCTGCATCATAAAACGTAATTGGACGTACCACTCAGGCTAGCTACATCCTGTCCGTGCCTTAAAATGTATTCTGTGGATATATTTTCAGTCTGAACGGCGCCTGGCAGTTGCTTTGTGGAACTGCAATCTTTTCCCAGCCTACTGCTGTATTCTCAAATGCGAAAAATTGAACATTTAATTTATGCATTAATTACGCACATTCGCTTATGGGTGCAATATATATATATAAAAGGTAAATTCAGGTCAGTTATGAAACGAACATAGATGGAACTGGGTATGCGCGTGCATATTCTCACTCGCTGACTGAAAGAGTTTTCGTCCAAGAAAGCTATTATCATTCTTATAATGTTGAGTGTTCATCTTCTCTTCAATTGCTATAGATTTTGTCCCACAGGATTTCTCTGATGTAGAGACAGACTTGACAATTTTGAACATCCTCAAAAGCTCTCAACTTAAATGGTACGGGAAAAAAGGTATAACAACTAATTGTCTATACCACTATTCTCACGATAAGGCAAAAGGTCATAAGAAATTGGATTTAAAACAATTTTGTATTCACCTTCACGTTCGATTTGTACAACTATTTAACTAAATTCACTCACGAAGAAGGCAGTGAAAGTAGAAATGCCAACTAACGTATCTTCCTCACTTCTAAACATGCTGATTTGCGTTTTGCCCTTTGAAGACTTCCTTTTTTTTTACCTTAATACGCATACTGGATTTTTAATTTCCTTTTGCCCGCCTGGTAGCCATGATCGTTAAGGCGTAAATTCTTTTATGGTCTAACACCGTGGTTAGCCGTTTCGTGTTCCGTTGGGGGAAACTTTATCGCCATATGAATGTTGCCCGGGAGGCTAGGAAAGGTTGTGGTATTTAATTTATAAACTTTATATTGCGTGCGAGAAGCCCAGGTTCAAATTCAAAACCTCTCCACAGTGCTCACATGGAGTGAGGGCATATGATACTGCTGTTGGTGACTTGTACGTCGAATGGTGACGTTAAGCCTTCACGTGTTGTGTACTCAGTGAGCTTCAGAAATTCATTTGGGTTTTATTCGTAACTTCAAGCTTAAAAATTGCTGAACACGATAAGATAACAACGTGAATGACTGAATAGTATTAGCTGAAAGTCTGAAATATATATATGACAAATTTAGAAGGTCAGTTATGTAACAGCGAAAGCTGTTTCATCATTCGGGCGTATCTGGATCTTAATATGGTCGGTAGATGCAGAGAGGATCTCGGCACCTCAGATGGCCACGGCTGGTCCGTGGCCCAACAGCTCTGCACTCTGACCGGCCAACCAATCAGAGAAGGGGTGGCCACCGCTCTACCGTAGCTCTATGCCTCTGCATTGGGTAGACGGGGCAGGGGTGGACCTCACGGTTGGCCTCAACCGTCGGCTGTCCTAAGAATGGCTTTCCGTGGTTTTCCATTCTCCTGCACTTAGGCGAATGCCGGGACAGTTCCTAGCATAGGTCACGGCTGCCAACCCCCTCACCTTCTCCGAGCATCTCCTTCGCCGTCACAAATCTCCCGGCCTGAGAGACGGCGTCACCGTCTAAGAGGCCCGCCTCCTGCTTCTGGGGAGGAATGAAAACATTTTATTAGTAGTAGTCTTAACATTTTCTTGTCCGAGATAGTGTCATGTACAATTGGTCGTGACCGAATACTGATTCGTGTAAGTAGACTACCCACTTTTTCAAGGGGTTGTCCCTGCGATTTATTACTGGTAATGGTTGTACTGAAGGCTAGTCGACTTGATACCTTCCCGTCTGTGCGTGGGTCAATGTTTTCTATTGGCAGCATGGCATTGTCCTACATGGAGGCTTGCAGTGGTGTCTCAACGGCGCACTAGCGCTAGCGTCATGAAAAGGTGTAGCATTCCAACTGATGAGCCCACTGCTACACTGGGGAGAAACTCTGGTAATCTCACGATTGGAAAAACCTAAAGGCTTAAAGAGCTTAAATGTTTTTAGCATGTAAGTTTTTAGGAAAGTTCTACCATCTGTTGAGTATATCATGAAGCTGGGGAAGGACAGGAAATCAAAGAGTATATAGCACAGAACAACATTCTTCCGTGATCAAAGGAAGTGCATACTCTCTGGCTTGACAGGTAATAATCAAACATGACTGCACGCAATGATATTACTAACGATGAAAATTACATACACCAGAATATTAATGAAACTGTTGGTCGCTTAGCAACCTGCTAAGTACAGAATGTATTGCGGGTTAGGGAAGCCTTCGCCTACAATTATTGGCATGATCATTTAGTGGTTTGATTTTATGATTACTCAAAACTACTGAAATTAAGAGACCTACCAATGTCTCCTGACTCACCAGAAGATAATTCTGGAGAGAATTAAATAGAAATGAAGCACATCGGTCCAGTAGAACGTACAAAGGGATTTGCCAAAGTTGTTTTAGTAAACTATTTTAATAGATACGCCTAGGTATAGACATAGTAACCTAACCATGATCCAGAGATTCAGTCAATCTAAGTCGATCGTGACACACTTTGCTATAACTATTGGCATGTCACAACGGTTCCTCGGGTCGTATGGTCATTATTCACCCGTCAAAATTGATTTTTCACCCTTAGAAACCATTCAGCAGATTTTCTCTTCCGTCGCCAGATCACAGAACAAATGGGACTTCAAATGTTGTACAAAAATTGTACCGATTAAGAAAGACGTAATAATAGCCATCTGAGTCCAAGTTGGCGAGGTCGATACTAGCTCGTGTGGGTGTTGTTTAAAGGTGCTCACGTACGCCAGCCTCTTGTCGGTGGATGCTCTGGCTTATAAAAGAAATTCCGCGGAAGATTATTACGGCACATCAAAGTCTCTAGCAACTTTCATTGTAATTTACCTCAAGGTTTGACCGACATCCTCGAAATCTCATCTCAGTATCCCACCGTCAGCCAGTGTTCCGGGGATTGACAAACTGCATCTTGGCTACAACTTAAGAGGTAAGATTGAGTCTTCAACAAGGTGACTGAGTCTGTAAAATCGAACAGGGACCTTTCAGAGGTGGAAATCTGGAAGAAGTGAGTTAGGATTTGGGAGGAAGCAGCTGTGGTGTTAATTCATGAAATAAACTAAAAAAACATAAGACAAAAATAGCCGAGGACAAGGGTTTTAAACACTTCTCTACTCAGTTGACCTTCGAGATCGACAGCACGCTGTTCCTGGACTCAGGCTAGATTTCAAGTATCTGCTCGAGCCGACGATCGGATCTGGGATCTTCGAGGTTGGAGGCTCATTCCACCTCTGAAAGTGATGCTCGTAGACCATAAATGTGGCATGTTATTTCTTTCATCACTGATCTACATTTAGGGTTGTCCGACTCGTTGGCTGAACGGTCAGCGTACTGGCCTTCGGTTCAGAGGGTCCCGGGTTCGATTCCCGACCGGGTCGGGAATTTTAACCTTAATTGGTTAATTCCTACGGCACGGGGGCTGGGTGTATGTGTTGTCTTCATCATCATTTCATCCTCATCACGACCCGCAGGTCGCCTACGGGTGTCAAATAGAAAGACCTGCACCTGGCGAGCCGAACCTGCCACCTGGGCGACTGGCATAAATGCAGATATGTAGTGATTGATTGATTGACTGATTGAGTAATTGATTAATTGATTAATTGATTAATTGATTGATTGATTGATTGATTGATTGATTGATTGATTGATTGATTGATTGATTGATTGATTGATTGATTGATTGATTGATTGGTATATCCCGGCACTAAAAGCCAAACGTTTCATTTTTTTTTCATTTAGGTTTGGCGCCTAGATCGCAGATTCCCTAACAGGTGTTTACCAAGTATTCTCCTAAATGTTTCCATACATACATACTTCATTATATACAGTTATATCTTTCAGCGTTCAGTCTGCGAGTCTCTGTGAATTTACTAAACACCGCCATAACCCTCAATTTGTAACTAGTTATGTGGTCTCGTTCATTTCTCTCCAATTAATCTCTAAATCGATAGAAACTGAGTCTAACAATTGTCGACTTGATCTCCCGCTACTCCTCTTACCCTCTATAACAGAGTCCAGTATTCTCCCTGGTAACCCATCCTCCTCAATTCTCCTTAAATGACCCCACCACCGAAGCCGGTTTATGCGTACAGCTTCATCCATCTAGTTCATTCCTAACTTAGCCTTTATCTCCTCATTTCGAGTACACCCCTGTCACTGTTCCCACCTGCTTGTACCAACAATCATTCTCGATATTCTCCTGTTTGTTTCTTCTAACTTATGAATCCTGAGTCCACCCATCTTTCACTCCCGTGAAGTCAAGTTGGTCAGAATGCAGACCGATGTGAAGATAGTTTGGTCCGGGAGCTGATTTCCTTCTTAGAGAATACTGTTGATCGCAACTGCGAGCTCACTGCATTAGCTTTACTGCACCTTGACTCAATCTCACTTAGTATACTACCATCCTGGGAGAACACACATACTAAATACTTGAAATTATCTGCCTGCAAATGATTTCAAAGAAGATGAAATTTATCGGACATCTCTCTTGGTGAATTATACCAATCCATAATTCCACTTGCTATAGGCAAATATTTGCCAAATTTGTCCCCTTTAATTCAAACTTTGTCTTCATATTATGATCTTTCCTATTTTTTAAATACTACTAACATTTTATTATTTTTTACAATATTATGCTTCACGTCGCATTGACACAGATAGGTCTTATGGCGACGACGGGATAGAAAAGGGCTAGGAGTGAAAAGGAAGCGGCCGTACAGTCCCAGCATTTGCCTGGTGTGAAAATGGGAAATCAAGGAAGTCATCTTCAGGGCTGTCGATAGTGGGGTTTGAACCCACAATCTCCCGAATGCGAGCTGACAGCTACGTGACTCAAACCCCTCAGCCAATTGTTCGGTTAAGAAAGCTACTACTCAGCCTTTACTCGTCTACTAATGTCATTCCAGACCATTTGTCTACTGAAGCTCTGAATATACCGTTATGTCGAGCAGTTTGTCTCCTTACACCCAAGTCTTCCCAGCAGAGTTGGCAACATATTGGCAATACTACTCTTTGTTGGAAAACACCCTGAGCAAATTGTGCTGCAATCAATCAATCAATCAATCAATCAATCAATCAATCAATCAATCAATCAATCAATCAATCAATCAATCAATCAATCAATCAATCAATCAATCAATCAATCAATCAATCAATCAATCAATCAATCAATCAATCAATCAATCAATCAATCAATCAATCAATCAATCAATCAATCAATCAATCAATCAATCAATCAATCAATCAATCAATCAATCAATCAATCAATCAATCAATCAATCAATCAATCAATCAATCAATCAATCAATCAATCAATCAATCAATCAATCAATCAATCAATCAATCAATCAATCAATCAATCAATCAATCAATCAATCAATCAATCAATCAATCAATCAATCAATCAATCAATCAATCAATCAATCAATCAATCAATCAATCAATCAATCAATCGATCAATCAATCAATCAATCAATCAATCAATCAATCAATCAATCAATCAAACAATCAATCAATCAATCAATCAATCAATCAATCAATCAATCAATCAATCAATCAATCAATCAATCTCTGCATTTAGGGCAGTCGCCCAGGTGCTAGGTTCCCTATGTGTTGTTTTCCTAACCTTTTCTTAAATGATTGAAAAGGAATAGGAAAATTATTCAACATCTGCCTTGGTAAGTTATTCCAATCCCTAACTCCCCTTTCCATAAAGGAATATTTGCCCCAATTTGTCTTCTTGGATTCCAACTTTATCTTCATATTGTGATCTTTCATACTTTTAAAGACACCACTCAAACTTATTCCTCTACTGACGTCATTCCACGCTATCTCTCCACTGACTGCTCAGAACATACCACTTAGACGAGCAGCTCGTCTCCTTTCTCCCAAGTCTTCCCAGCCCAAACTTTGCAACATTTTTGTAACGCTACTCTTCTGTCAGAAATCAACCAGAACCAATCAGGGCTGCCTTTCTTTGGATTTTTTCCAGTTCTTGAATCAAGTAATCCTGGTGAGGGTCCCATACTCTGGAACCATAATCTAGTCGGGGTCTTGCCAGAGACTTGTATGCCCTTTCCTTTACATCCTTACCACAACCCGTATATACCCTCATAACTATGAGCAGAGATCTGACCCTTGATTTACAATCATTTTTATGTGAATACCCCAATGAAGATCTTTCCTTATATTAGTACCTAGGTACTTACAATGATCCCCAAAGGGAACTTTCACCCCATCAACGCAGTAATTAAAACTGAGAGAACTTTTCCTATTTGTGAAACTCACAACCTTACTTTTAACCCCGCTTATCATCCTGCCATTTCCTAGTAGCCATTTCACAACATTATCGAGGTATTTTTCAGTTGCTCACAATTCTGTAACTTATTTATTACTCTGTACAGAATAACATCATTTAAAAAAAGCCGTAACTCTGATTCCACTTCTTTACACACATCGTTGATATATATAAGAAAACATCAATGTCCAATAACGCTGCCTTGAGGCATTCCCCTCTTAATTTTTACAGGGACAGATAAAGCTTCGCCTACTCTAATTCTCTGAGTTCTATTTTCTAGAAACGTAGGCACCCATCCAGTCAGCCTTTTGTGATGTCCAATTCCACTCAGTGCTTATTGTTATTAATCGCATTATGTTTGTCACGCTGTTTCTTTGGAGATTAGTATTCTACGAGTAGTAGAGGTGGCCAATGCGAGTTGTAAATCGTTGGATCCACTACAACCATCGAGATATTGCTTATTAATTTGCTATTTAGAGAAACGCAATACTATTTTATATCCAACTAAATACATCTATTAGCTTTACAAATTTCACGCGTACCTTGTTCCTTGAAGTAAATTACATTTCCCACCTAAGTCTGTTGCGTCACAGTAAGCAAAGGCTGGGCTAAATCGGATTAGAAGACGTGAATTAGACTATGTGTATGAATCACGTATTATTCCGGTACAAGCCTGCCAGACTAACGAATACGTTAATGTTAATGAGATGGAAGCCGATATTGTCAGATACTGTTAGCGAGATCAAGTTCTTCGTCTAGAGAATCCCAGTAGCATTCTACACAATTGCACAATGGAACTAAAGAAAATACTTTTCACGGACTTACCAATAAAGAACTTTTGTTATTCAGAGAAGAGGATTATTGATTAATTTCACCAGCAATAAGCCCTTCCGTGTCTCAAAGAACAAGGAGAATCCTAGAGGCGTGCTTTAGTAAGACTACAACATACTGTTAAATACTTACTATATAGTACAACATTGTGTTACACATAGAGGATGTTCGGAAACAACGTGAAGCGGGTATTTGAGCATTAGAGCGTTGGTTGTAGAGCCCAGATTTTTATGCATTAATAGGTTAGAATGCAAATTTACTGAAGCGAGTAGCAAGTATAGTTTACCTTCACAACGATTAAGCTATCGGTTTTGCATAAACATTAGGGATACGGCCCATCAGAACCCCTATAATTTATGTTACTCTTGCTACACTATCGTAGAGCGGGTGGCCGAGACTCTGCTAACCAAATTAGTTCGCAATCTAACCTGTCACTGCATACAAATCCGGGTTTTACTGGTAGGTAATTTGAAAAATTTACGTAGATATCTCGCACCGTTGTCATTTTATCAGCTGCTTCGAGGGTGGCTTCAGATGGGCTTTGCGAGGCGGTGTTGCTAAATTTCCATGTGGCTTATGACCAGTTTGAGAGCGCCGATAGAATAAGTAAACTACTTCAGGGGAGGGGGCCTTGAACAAGGACCTCCATCCTGATAGGCTCGGCTAACAGCAAGCACGCTACGGTGGCATTGTGACGGTGTCTTAGTGTTTGATGCTCATTTCTCGTCATGGCTCTCAAGCTCGACCAAGTCACGTGCAGATTTAGACACACCGCCTTGTGAAGCCCATTTGAATTCGCCCGTGAAGCGATCTGATTGACTAACTTCAGCAGCTGATACAATGATAACGGCGCGAGATATCGACGTATTTTTTCAAATTGCTTATTAGAATGACCAACCCTTTCACGCTCATTTACTCGGTTCACGTTGTTTCCGACCACCCTGCATATCACCGACGTGCCGAGATGACTGCTTCATGCGTGATGATTTCCTGTGATGTTGTTTAGCGTTCATTAGAACAAACATATCGTAAAATGTCACCTTGTTTACCATGATTACTCAGCTATGATGGTGTTTCAGGATTTCTATTCAACATTGTGCGCTTATCCGCATCTCTTCAATCACCAATATTTATCTTCCAGTAGCTCTTTCAACGTAAAAATACGTTTGGCGTAACCCTTGAAATTTTTTCATTCTCGTCCTTTCACAATGACAACTCATTCTGCGAACGTTTTAAATGTTGGAAAACGTAAAATTAAGCAATTTCCTCAATTTTCCCGACAGTTGAAGGTTTAAAGGGCTCACAGAGGTTTCAATCACTTCTGGTTTAAACGCAGTTCCGGAAAAACAGCCTAAAATCACCAGTTTCTTTACTCGTTTTCTTTCCGATTCAGATCCTAGCCAAATTAACTTATGTACACAACTCTTGTTGTAGTGTGTTATTTGGTTCAATAACCTCAGGCGATTTTTGACTTTTTGAAAAATTTCCACACCGAATGTAGTTATAAGGGCTTAATTGAAACTCTGCATTGACTCACATTAGTGCTCCTCGTAGTAGTAAAGGCAAACTGCTAAACTAATTAATCAGATAAGATGACAAAGGAAAGGATTTGAATTTTTAGGAATAACGAAAGAATATATTCTTATAGTTTATTATATTGTTACGAATAAAACTCGATCTGTTTCATTACTCTGATTTATTTCAGGATGACCTAATAAATGCACACACACACACACACACACACACACACACACATATATATATATATATACTGACTGACAGAGCAAATGCAACACCAAGAAGGAGTGGTTCGAAAGGGATGAAAGTTGGGGGAAAAAAACAGAGACGGCACGGACGAATAATTGATGTTTATTTCAAACCGATATGCAGGTTACACAATGCGCACGGCATCGACTCGGTAGGATGTAGGACCACCGCGAGCGGCGATGCACGCAGAAACACGTCGAGGTACAGGGTCAATAAGAGTGCGGATGGTGTCCTGAGGGATGGTTCTCCATTCTCTGTCAACAATTTGCCACAGTTGGTCGTCCGTACGAGGCTGGGGCAGAGTTTGCAAACGGCGTCCAATGAGATCCCACACGTGTTCGATTGGTGAGAGATCCGGAGAGTACGCTGGCCACGGAAGCATCTGTACACCTCGTAGAGCCTGTTGGGAGATGCGAGCAGTGTGTGGGCGGGCATTATCCTGCTGAAACAGAGCATTGGGAAGCCCCTGAAGGTACGGGAGTGCCACCGGCCGCAGCACATGCTGCACGTAGCGGTGGGCATTTAACGTGCCTTGAATACGCACTAGAGGTGACGTGGAATCATACGCAATAGCGCCCCAAACCATGATGCTGCGTTGTCTAGCGGTAGGGCGCTCCACAGTTACGGCCGGATTTGACCTTTCTCCACGCCGACGCCACACTCGTCTGCGGTGACTATCACTGACAGAACAGAACCGTGACTCATCGGAGAACACGACGTTCCGCCATTCCCTCATCCAAGTCGCTCTAGCCCGGCACCATGCCAGGCGTGCACGTCTATGCTGTGGAGTCAATGGTAGTCTTCTGAGTGGACGCCGGGAGTGCAGGCCTCCTTCAACCAATCGACGGGAAATTGTTCTGGTCGATATTGGAACAACCAGGGTGTCTTGCACATGCTGAAGAATGGCGGTTGACGTGGCGTGCGGGGCTGCCACCGCTTGGCGGCGGATGCGCCGATCCTCGCGTGCTGACTTCACTCGGGCTGCGCCTGGACCCCTCGCACGTGCCACATGTCCCTGCGCCAACCATCTTCGCCACAGGCGCTGCACCGTGGACACATCCCTATGGGTATCGGCTGCGATTTGACGAAGCGACCAACCTGCCCTTCTCAGCCCGATCACCATACCCCTCGTAAAGTCGTCTGTCTGCTGGAAATGCCTCCGTTGACGGCGGCCTGGCATTCTTAGCTATACACGTGTCCTGTGGCACACGACAACACGTTCTACAATGACTGTCGGCTGAGAAATCACGGTACGAAGTGGGCCATTCGCCAACGCCGTGTCCCATTTATCGTTCGCTACGTGCGCAGCACAGCGGCACATTTCACATCATGAGCATACCTCAGTGACGTCAGTCTACCCTGCAATTGGCATAAAGTTCTGACCACTCCTTCTTGGTGTTGCATTTGCTCTGTCAGTCAGTGTATATATAAACACACACGATCCTAATCAGTTATGAATGGCTACACTTACTAATTACTTTTTTATTTACAAACTGCTCTCCCCTATGTCGCAGCAGGTGGTCCAGCCCGACGCTCTACCTGGGAACGGTCAAGCCTTACTTTCACTTTCCCCAAGTCCAATCACCTCATACAGCAGCTGTGTGTAGACAGCTAGATCTGAAAACGGGGCTACGGGCAACTCCACACACGACAACTGTTCGTTGGTACGACTCCACAGACAGTCCAGTACTTCATAAGGTCACATGCAGGGAAAAACTGAACAGCTTAACAGTATTCAACAGCAGTACGATACTCACAACAGCGAACATTAACACAGGTCCATTTATCCTCACACTCACTATAGCGGTCTTCCTCGCTGTCTCACGGCGATCTTCAGTCTACAGAAATACACAAACACACAGTACTATCAGGTAGTATACGTCTTCCTTTCCGTCGTCTCCAGCCCATCTACTCACTGGTCTCTCCGACACCACAAAACAGCTCCTAGTTCAGATCTCGGTGGGACACTAGCCACAGTCAACACCTCTGTCGCCCTCAGCCCAGCTACAGAATCCCAACCCACCCAGTCTTACACTGACTACACGTCGGAGCCCAACTGTCACTGACTGTCCGCGGCTAGCCTCCCTCTTTATAGCTCGGCTGATTTCAGCCAGAATTTTCGTTAGGTCACTAGAGGCAAAACATTCCCGTTGAATCTCCAAGAAACTGACAGGTAAGGCAGCCGACGAGAAGAATACACGAAAAGACCGGCCCACCCTACAATCTGACTGGGAGATCGAGGCCCTTTCCTGGAAGTACCGATAGGGACTACCACGGGGCTGGTACTTAACTGTATTTTATGTACCGAAAACTCGTAGCTCATATTACGTGCCTGAAGGGCTAGAACTGTGGGTTGAATACATCCTTAAACTCCCTAAGGACACTCCTCACGTGACAAATGCCAAGCATCGAGCAATTAACAGTCTCACAACCGGAGGAAAGCCAAGGTTGCCTCCAGTAGCGTAGCCAGGATTTCAGTTTGGGGGGGGGGCCCATTCATCCAGAATTTTATTTTGATAGGTGTCCAAACTTCCATAGTTTAGGTGGTGTAGAATACCGGAAAAGGAAATTAGTGTCCTTGGATCCAAGTAAAAGTGGTAGATTCGTGCGGATTCCAGAAGCTAATAGTAATTTTCTTCTTCTTCTTCTTCTTCTTCTTCTTCTTCCTCCCCACTTTTCCCACATCTGTGGGGTCGCGGGTGCGAAATTTGTCGCACATGTGGATTTGGCCCTGTTTTACGGCCGGATGTCCTTCCCGACGCCAACCCTGTATAGAGGGATGTAATCAGTGTTGTGTGTTTATTTGGTGGTTAGTAATGTAGTATGTTGTCTGAATATGAATATGTTGGGACAAACACCCAGTCCCAAGGCAGAAGAATTATTCAGATGCGATTAAAATCAAAGACCCAGCCGGGAATCGAACCCGGAACCGTCTGAACAGAAGGCCTCAACACTGATCATTCAGCCAATGAGTCGGACTCCGGAAGCTAATATTAATGCACATTATATATAAAATGCTCAATAAAAGAACTTAGTTAAAACTCCTGGGGTGTCTGGACTCCTTGGACGACAACCCACAGGTCCCCCGGCTACCTCTGTTACTCCCATCCCAACATAACTGCAGCATTTCATATATTCCGCGTAGAAGTGAAATGAATGCAAGAATAAACACTTTGAGTAAGGATGCAATATTCTGGTTTAGAACAAATACGGTAATGTTATAATAATAATGGTCATGTGATAAGCAATAAAGAAGTGACATTTTATACAAATAATGCGGCAAAGATACACACACAAACACAAACGCGCGTGCTTGCGCGCGCGTCGAATACAGGTTTCTCGTCCTTCTTGTCCATGGCTAGATGATGAAGGCAAGAGAATGTTGGCCCACCGTGACTCGTTATTTCGACATTATAAACAAACCCTAGATGACACAGACTTCGACTCTAACCGCATCTTAAGAAATCGCACAAAGCAGTTAATCAGAAATTTAAAAATGCATATATTTTCGGATTTTAGCTAACAACTTAAATTCTAATCGCGCATGGGACCAACTTAGAGCTCTGGGAATAGGAAAACATCAACAGAGACAGACAACTCCTGACATTCCACTTGACGAACTGAACGATTACTTTAGTAGAATAAATATTCAACCTACCCAAATTAACTGCACCGACTCACCGCCCTCCCCTCCAGCCAATCCACCATTCACATTTCACAGTGTCACAGAAAATCAGGTTAAAAGGCTTTGTACTCGATTAAATCAAAGACTACAGGTGTATATGATATTCCTATTACTTTTATACATAACATTATGGGTGCTATCTCGCCTATACTGACGCACATACTGAACTACTGTTTACTAAACGGAACTTTCCCTACTGTATGGAAAACAGCCAATATTATATCGGTACCTAAGAGTTTAGACCCACAATCACCCTCTGACTATCGTCCTATGTCCGTACTCTCTGCGCTTTCTAAAAACTTTGAACGTTTAGTATACGAGGAAGTTCTGGAATACCTAAATAAAAATGCTCTTTTGGACCCTTTGCAATCTGGATTTGAGAAGGGTCACAGTACCGCGACAGCACTTCTGAAGGTTACCGAAGACATTAGAAACGCTATGGACAAACGACTGCTCACTATACGTATCCTTCTTGACTTCAGCAGCGCCTTTGACACTGTACTAATTCCGACTATGATACAGAAAATGGAACTGCTAAATTTCGACCTGGCTGCGCTTAAGGTTTTTAGTTCTTATTTGAGTAACCGTCAACAGCGTGTAACAGTAAACGACAAGGCCTCTAAATGGAAAATGAAACTTAGTGTTGCCCCGCAGGGCAGTATTCTACGGCACCTAAGTTTCTGTATTTATATCAATGACATACCATCTGTGACAGGAAATAACACACATGACCTCAGTGCTGACGATCTTTAAATAGGCTATATCGACACTGCAAGACAATATATTAACAGGGACCTCCGACGACTCAGTGTATATGCACAACGAAGCTCTCTTATACTAAACTGCAAAAAAACTCAGACAATTATAATTGGATCACGAAAATTACTGAGCTTCTCAAACAATGTCGCAATCCCGCCTATCCTACTGAATGGTAACATTATTCCCTACAGTAAAACGGTTAAAA
This sequence comes from Anabrus simplex, assembly GCF_040414725.1. Taxonomy (NCBI): domain Eukaryota; kingdom Metazoa; phylum Arthropoda; class Insecta; order Orthoptera; family Tettigoniidae; genus Anabrus; species Anabrus simplex. The sequence continues at coordinate 140,003,857 of NC_090267.1, forward strand.
ATCCCGGCGTAATGATGAATGTAACAGTTGATTGGTCTGATCAAACGAAAGAAATACGTAAAAAGATTTTTGGAGTACTTACCCTCTTAAACGAGAGAGGAATGTATTTCCATTCGAGCTACAGGCCAAACTAATACAGACACTCATTCTCCCTATTCTTGATTATTGTGACGTTGTTTTAATTGACATGACGAGAGAAGAAACACTTAAACTTCAACGACCACTGAATTCCTGCCTGCGCTTTTTTTACAATATCGGGTACGATGTTCTGATCTATCAGGCTGTCTCATGGCTGATGTCTGATAAACGTCGGCAGCTACACACTTTAACGATGATGATCAAAGTGGTAGCTGAAAGTCAGCCAATGTATATGTCTTCTAAATTCATCTTTTTATCATCATTTCACAACATTAATACACGTTCTAGATCCATTCTTTCTATTCCACTCCACCGCACAAATAAAATTATTAAATCATTTGTGGTGACTGTCGCCAGATTATGGAATTCCCTGCCAGTTCAGGTCAGAGAAACTAGCTTTTTTAAATCACGATTTAAGGTCACCTGCCGAGACTACCTGCTGAGGACAGCTGACTGAATGGTTGAAGTATGAATGTGTGCGTTCCTGAGGATTAGCCATGTTTAAGAGTTTTTAATATTAATTAGTTCTAATATTAATTTAGTAAGTAATTTATTTAAATTTATTTTAAATTCTATTAATTTATATAGTTTTAACTATTTTAAGAATCTCAGTATTCTACTTAAGATTTTGATTAGTATGTGGTTAAGTGTACAAGAGGGCCTTGGAGCCCTAACTTCGCCACTGTACTGAAAGCACTAATAAACAGACAAATAAATAAATAAATAAATAAATAAATAAATAAATAAATAAATAAATAAATAAATAAATAAATAAATAAATAAATAAATAAATAAATAAATAAATAAATAATGTAAAACGTATGGGTATAGATATTTTGTTAGTTGGTAAAGAAAAATACACAATGCTATGTAGGGTTTACCTTGTCCTGTTAGTTTCCAACGCGGTTAGGGCCACGCAGCTGTGAGCTTGCATCCGGGAGATAGTGGATTCGAACCCCACTGTCGGCAGCCCTGAAAATGTTTTCCCGTGGTTTCCCATTTTCACACCAAGCAAATGCTGGGGCCGTACCTTAATTAAGGCCACGGCCGCTTCCTTGCCACTCCTAGGCATTTCCTATCCCGACGTCGCCATAAGACCTATCTGTGTCGGTGTGACGTAAAGTAAATTGTTAATTACTTTTCCACGCAAGTCTGGGATACAGAATATAGTAGTATAAAGTTAGAGTTTCGTGGCACCAATATTCGTATCTATAATTTTTATTAACGTGCCAGAAATCAACGACACTGAGCTGTTGCCATTTCAACACCGTTTTAAGGGTTACCGATCCAATCCGGGATTTGAACCTGCGAACTCAGACTCAGAAGGACAGCGACTCAACCAACTGAGCCACATGAAAAGGAGGCATTTGTGATTATTGTTATAAATAGATGCAGCTAGTATTTTTACAAAGGTTTTATGAGGAGCATTTATTAAGGCGTACGTTTTCTTACTGTCCTAAACGCACGAGGCCGGACAGAAGAACTAGCTGGAAGCTAAGGAGCCTTGCAGGGGTGTCGCTTCCTTCTCTGTTCACTTTTCCAAATCAAACTCCATGACGTAACAGCCCCGAAGCGCCATCGCCTACCAAGCGACGGCTGTTCAGCCCGGAGGCCTGCAGATTACGAGGTGTTGTGTGGTCAGCACGACGAATCCTCTCCGCTGTTATTCCTGGCTTTCTAGACCGGGGCCGCCATCTCACCGTCAGATAGCTCCTCAATTATAAACACGTGGGCCGAGTGTACCTCGAACCAGCCCTCAGATCCAGGTAAAAGTCCCTGACCTGGCCTGGAATAGAACCCGGGGCCTCCGGTAAGAGGCAGGCACGCTACCCGTACACTGTGGAGCCGGCTGATACTTTTAGGTCTCCTTATTTTCGAATTTAACTTAAGACATCCTGCATTCGATTCCCCGCACTGACAGAGTTAAGAAAGGCATGGGATGGGGAAGATACAGCCTTGTTTTTGGGTGCAGTAGAGTTTTCCTTGAGTCTCTCGTAATCGAAATATATACGGCCTGGAAGGTAGTCACCTTCACGGGGTGTAGTACCAAAGTGGTTTCTTTTTTTTTAAGAAGACAAATTAAATGAAGATTCTACTTCCTCGCAAACGAAGAACGATATTATAAATTTTACGAACAGTTTCAATAATGCAGCCGGTTTATGTTAAGAGTACTAAAGCTATGATTGTACATGGTAACAATCAAAACCAACAATATCTACTGAAGATCCGTCACCGCACTCGGTAGGACCGGCTTTCTTTTCATATTCACCGGGCGAGTTGGCCGTGCAGTTAAGGGCGCACAGCTGTGTGCTTGCATCCGGGAGATAGTGGGTTCAAACACCTCTGTCGGCAGCCCTAAATATGGTTTTCTGTGGTTTCCCATTTTTCACACCAGGCAAATGCTGCGGCTGTGCCTTAATTAAGGCCACGGCCGCTTCTTCCCACTCTCAGCGCTTTCCTTTCCCATCGTAGCCATTGAAGACCTACGGTGCGACGTAAAGCAAATTCTAAATAAAAAATAAAAAATCTTTTCACAACCCCTTCCAAGGAAAAGTTGTATCCACACTACTGGCCTGGACTTATACCCCAGCCACTGAAATTATTTTGTGGGTACGCCACTGCATCCACTCACCAATTAAGGTACAAGGTAAGTCCGAAGATGGTTGGATACTCAAAATACACCACCATAAATGATGCGGTTCTGGCTCAAAAGTATAAAGAAAGGTAAGGGACGGGATCTAGTGTTTTAAGTAGAATCTGTATCAATAGAACGTGACTACCCATTTTAAAAATGTCTCATGTATCGACTGCGATTCAAGCCTGGGCCGTCCTGATGAGGAGATAGAAGCATTGGAACTGAGTTATCACGCCCGCCAATTACAAAGTATTTACCCGCACTTTTGATGGTGCCATTTGAGGTTCCAATCAGTCCCCGGGCATTTGACAAAATATATAGGCCTACCTATCGAACTTAGGCACGCATCCGCGATTGTCTTGGCACTGTAAGAATTTAAAAAAAAAATTCATAACTTACCGAGGATGCACATAGTGTTGGCTTTTCAGTGACAAAACGGTCCCTCTTCAAAAATATTACTTATATGGCACAAAATGAGGAACTAACGTGCAGATCACAATCCTGTCACAGTCTTCCCAACGCTGCAACTCAAACACAGCACATCTCTCAACCACGGTGCAACCTGAGGATCCCTAGGACATTGTTGTTTCCTGGAACCGATCTGCAAAAGCTGACACGATGTTGTAAGCTTGCAGCTGTTTCTGGACGTGGCCCCCGTTATCTCGGTGGTCACGTTCCGGCCCCCTACTGAGTAATCCCTTGCTAATTAGCCCTTTCTTCATGTCTTGACATTTGTCAATACACGGTTTCATTCCCAATACTGAGGCCTCTACAGGGAAATATCCTCGCGCATCACAATCCTAAGTGTCTTCCTTTCATTCAAGCAGTACAAATATAGAGAATTATGTATGTTCCTATTGAGCCCTACTAATAGATTCTTGTCGCTACGTTAATTTAACATTTCGGCGTACGTTTTTAAGTTGTTCGTACCGTACGTAAAACAACGGCTAATCCTCGCTCTAGTTTCAGAAAATATTTTGGGGGGGCCCGGCCCCCCTGGGCCCCCCCCCTGGCTACGCCAGTGGTTGCCTCACTTGCTAACATTTCCTCGTCTTCCGAAGAACAGATTAATCCTGCCTCGTCTTCAGCCATGAATGCGGTGACCTCGTGTTTTCCCAAATTTTAAATGTAGTTACACCCCCCTGCCGTTCTTTAGACATCCTCAATATTTGCATATTCTGCATATCGCTGCTCTACTTCATCCGCTGAATCCATCTTGCAATTGGTCGCTTGGCTATTTATCGTTGTAAGATAGAAGATAGTCCTATTTTAATGTTTTTATCCCTCTCTTCCGGTTGTGTGATGAAGAAACCTGAGAATTCCTTAGTTTACGCGTGACGACATGAGTAGAGGGCGTATTTTTGGCATATGTGCATGTTTTGCTTGTTTCAAGATAAATATGCCCAAAAGAAGTAAATGCGATTCATACCATTTGAAACCGGAAGGCTAAGTTTTACAGTGCATATAATTGCATAAAACGGGCTACGTGCATTTTCTTGACGTATGTGCATATACATACATAATTGCAGTTTTTATTAATATTTTGTAATAAACAACATCTTATATTGTATATTGATATTCAAATTGGTACAGCAATGCTAAGAAATGAATATGTAAAATTCCCATTCGCCGCCAGAAGCCTCTAAAATGCATTGTTGTTGACAATTGACAGTATTAACAAGAGGTTGACAATGTATTTTTTCGGTGGCGTTTCGGTATTCGGTTCAAATGTTGGTATAATAGAAAAATATTGTCCTACGAGACCTGAAGTAGCAGAGAGGAGTGACGCTTGTCAGGGATCAACCTGCCGGCCTCAAAACGTATTCTTACTTTATAGAAGATCTAGCTGATGTACCCGTGCTTCGCTACGGAATTCTCAGAAAGACTGTCTGTGGTTTTTCCAACTGAAGTCAACATAGGTTATACAATGACGTAGGTAGGAATGTCGCGATTAAAAGCAGTGCTATCATATGAAATACTCGATCAGTAGAAAACCATATTTTTTTCACTTTTAACGAACGCTACTGATCTAACAGTCCAAAGTTCCAGAGATGGAATAACCAGGCCTCAGAGAGCTATGAACACTTCTGTGCCATTATTACGTTAAGTGTGCACACTGTTCATTTCAATCAGTGCTTCAGAGTAAGGAATGCTGTGATGAACCAGTGTGTTACTGGCGCCTACCAGTAGTATCAGAAAATTTATGAACCAGAGGAATGGGATGCTAGAGAGAGAGTGATCTAATTCCCCAGCTGCTTTCCACCAATTTAATCAGGGTGAATACAATTATTTATAGCGTAGACTGTAGTTCTTTATTTCCCGACTTTACATACCCATTTTGATTGAATTCTTTTTACCTATTTTCTCGTGGCTGGCGTTGATATGAACTTAGCAACAAAAATAGAAATTTATGTTATCATAGCCGGTGCGGTACACATGTATAAGACATAAATGTTCGGAAATTTATAACTCTATAACTTAAATTATGTAGTATTTATCGTAGGACCAGTAATAACATAAATATTTGGGAATTCCATTTTAGGCCTTCCCGTAAACTACCATTTCACTCAGCGTAAATAAAATTCTTTATAGCCTAGATTGTAGTGACTTATTCCCCCGATTTTACATACCGATTTACATTAAATTCTCTTCAGCCGTTTTCTCGTGATGCGCTTACAGACAGACAGACAGACAGACAGACAGACAGACAGACAGACAGACAGACAGACAGACAGACAGACAGACAGACAGACAGACAGACAGACAGACAGACAGACAGACAGACAGACAGACATTACGGAAAAGTAAAAATGCATTTGCTTGTTACTGTGGACAAGGCCGATACAGAAATACCATCTTTTTAAATTCTGGGCAATGTACAGACAAAACTCTTTTTATAAATATATATATTAAAACAGTAACTAAAAAATGCCACCCTTTTCTTTGATCGTATGCAAGACCATACACTAGTAAAACACTAACTTATCTTTGCCGTTCACCTTTCGTGTTATTCAGTATCTGTGGATAATGCGCTGACGTTGACAATCTTGTTCAGTGCATTGTGAGCTCGCCGGAGCCGCCGCTATGTTGGATCTATAACCTGTACTATCACTTCTTCATTTTATGAAGACCAGTAGCCGCTAGAAATCACACCTAAAGAAAAAGCAACTAATACATTCTGCTTCAGCAGTTGATATTAGGAAAACCAAAATTACACATAGAGGAAAATCTAGTATTTTCAGAGTAGGCCTATGCAATAGTGCATGTGTAAGTGCAAATTTTGCTGTTTTTAGTGCATGTGAGTGTAATGACGATCTGGAACGTGACCACTCCAGCACCACACACTACAGGCATTTATGTATTTCGTACCGCAGACTTCACAAATCCATGTCCGTGCCGTAAGGAAATTCCGAAAACACGACATTTTTCACTAGTCAGCCTTTTGTGGCTTTAAAGATTGTTCTGTCATTCCAGGTCTTTGTTAACTTTTTTCATGGCGACTCGCCCTAAGATAGGTCTCTGCATTATTTCTTACAATTACCTCTGCTGCTAATGAACTATCCTAGATACACAAAGTCATTCATAATCACTAGTTGCTGTAGACAACCTGTCAGCTCAGTTTTTTCTGCTCCGCCAATTTATAATTAGTTGCAAATTGTCAAGGTTGCCTTTTAAACCATCCAAACTTATTGATATCACTCTTTCTAACGTCTCCCACAGAGTCTAAAGTACAAAATTATTAGTTAATAAAAATGAATGGGTGCTACTTTGACGTTATTGCGAATAGTATAAAAACGCGAGGCTTATCTACGTGCTTAGAATACGAAACGAAGTGCAGTCAATTTTTACTACTAGAAGGCTGGAAAACGTTTTAAGTCTCTGTGTCAGTAGGACAATTCCTGATTATTTCTCGCATTGTATCCGGACGTCACAAAGAAAAAACCGTGCCGCCTGAGTGACTCAGGCAAATGAGCACTGGCTTACTCGTGGGTTCGACTGCGGCTCAAACAAGTTGTATCTGAAGTTACTCAAATAACCAGCCTCATGACGGTAGCTTCATTGTAACGCACGAAACTCCTGCGGGACAAAATATCGGCACGTCGGCATTTCCAAAAATCTTGAATTACAAGCGCGTAAACCCAGAATTATTATCAATTTATTATTATTATTATTATTATTATTATTATTATTATTATTATTATTATTATTATTATTATTATTATTATTATTCATGGTGTGGGTTACTGCAGTCACGTCCTAGTTCGTCCACCATGGGCAATGGCTGAGTGGCCTAGTAAGTGGTCCTGAGAGTCGGGATACCAGTTACTACAGAATGGGAGTGGGCATCTCAGTCATATTCGGAGTCATGGACTTCCTTATGCTCAGACGACTAGGGCCATACAATCCACCGGTGGGCCCTAATCCGTAGGGAAGGGTATCATCCAGCTTCATGAATTTACCAAGCTCAGAACATTTTAAGCAAGCCTCGGACCTATGAGAGTAACGGAGTCCCACTTCCATTTGACAGACGAGGGATATCTTGGAAAAAACTTTGCGAACGAAATGGAATTCGATGGGAAGCTATCAATATTAATGGGGCTTATGGAGTAAAGAAAGTAAAACGGGCTGAGTCAGCAAAAAGGATGTATCTGGATGTGCTAGGAGAAGTGATTTTCGGGCAAAGGGGAGGTAATGAGGAAGAGATAGGAGATTATAAATTGTACTTGACCGGTGTTGAAAAGGGAAGGGCAGAGAGTGGGATAGGACTGTTCATCAAGAATACTATTGCACGCGACATAGATTATGTTAGGCACGTAAATGAGCGAATGATGTGGGTAGATTTGTCAGTTGGAGGAATTAGGACGAGAATTGTGTCCGTGTGTTCACCATATGATGGTGCAGATCAGGATCAAACAGACAAGTTTTATGAAGCATTGAGTGACATGGTAGTCAGGGTCAACAGCAAGGCTAGGGTAGTGCTAATGGGCGATTTCAATGCGAGAGTTGAAAATAGAACTGAAGGTTACGAAAGGGTGATTGGTAAATGTATGGAAGCTAATAGGAATGGGAAGCGTCTGCTGGACTTCTGTGCTAGTATGGGTTTAGCAGTTACGAATATATTCTTCAAGCATAAGGCTATTCATCGCTACACATGGGAAGGTAGGGGTACCAGATCCATAATAGACAGCATCTAAACCGACTTCGAATTCAGGAAATCAGTAATATAGGTTTTTTCGGGGATTTTTCGATGAAACAGGCCACTATCTGATCTGTAGTGAAGTAAGTATCTTTAGGCCTAGGACAGAGGAAGTGAAATCTGTCTGAAAATGAATAAGGGTATAAAATCTCCAGGACGAGGAAATTAGAGAAAAATACACGGATATAATTAGTGAGAAGTTCCGAACAGTGGACCGTAAGCAGGTTCTGGATATAGAAATAGAACGGTTGGCATACAGGGATGCTGTAGTAGCAACAGCAAAGGAACGCCTAGGAGCAACTGTGTGTAAAGATGGGAAAAAGCGAATATCTTGGTGGAATGATGAAGTGAGAGCAACTTGTGAACGTAAAATGACGGATTATAAGAAGTGGATCCAAACAAGGGATGATGCAGTCATAGATGAAAGAAAGAGAGAAATAGTTGTTGAATCCAAAAGAAAGTTGTGGGAAAATTTTGGTAATAACCCGGAAAGGACAGGAAAAGCAGCAGGGAAACCTTTCTGTACAGTAATAAGGCATCTTAGGAAGGGAGGGAAAAGGAAACGAACAGTGTTTTGGGTAATCCAGTTGAAATCATAATAGATCCCAGGGAATCACTGGGCTGGTGAAGGGAATATTTTGAAAAACTTCTCAATGTGAAAGTGTGAAAGTAAACCTTCATGGTGGTGTTGTGAACAACGGAGCTCATGGAGAGGAGGAAAATGATGGTGGTGAAATTACGCTTGAGGAAGTGGAAAGGATGCTAATTAAACTCCATTGTCATAAGGCATCAGAAACAGATAAAATTAGACCTGAAATGGTGAAGTATAATGGGAAGTCACGGATGAAATAGCTTCATATAATAATAAGATCAGCATAGGGTGTTGGGCAAAAGCAATAATTTCACCTATCTATAAGCAAGGGAACAGGAAGGACTGCAATAACTATCGAGGTATCTCATTGATTAGTATACCAGGCAAAGTAGTCACTGGCATCTTGGAAGGGAGGGTACGATTAGTTGTTGAGAGGAAGTTGGATAAAAACCAGTGTAGTTTCAGACCACAGTGCGTCTGTCAGGATCAGATTTCCAGTAAGCGCCAGGTAATTGAAAAATGCTACGAGAGGAATAGACAGTTGTGTTTATGTTTCCTAGAAATAGAGAAAGCATATGACAGGGTACCGAGGAAAAGATATTCACCACACTGGGGTTCTATGGGATTAAATGTAGATTATTAAAACCAATCAAAGACATTTATTTTGACTATTGGGCTGCAGTGAGAATTGATGGTAAAATGAGTTCTTGATTGAGGGTACTTACAGGGGTTATACAAGGCTGTAATCTTTCACCTTTGTTGTTCGTAATTTACATGGATCATCTGCTGAAAGGTATAAAGTGGCAGGGAGGGATTCAGTTAGGTGGAAATGTAGTAAGCAGTCTGGCCTATGCTGACGACTTGGTCATAATGGCAGATTGTGCCGAAAGGTACAGTCTAATATCTTGCAATCTGAAAATTTTGCAATGAGTATGGTATGAATTTTAGCATTTCGAAGACTAAAATGATGTCAGTAGTTAAAAAATCCAACGTAACTGAATGTCAGATTGGTGATACAAAGCTGGAACAGGTCGATAATTTCAAGTATTTAGGTTGTGTGTTCTCCCAGGATGGTAATATAGTAAGTGAGATTGAATCAAGGTGCCGTAAAGCTAATGCAATGAGCTCGCAGCTGCGATCGACTGTATTCTGTAAGAAGGAAGTCAGCTCGCAGACGAAACTATCTTTACATCGGTCTGTTTTCAGACCAACTTTGCTTTACGGTAGCGAAAACTGGGTGGAGTCAGGATAACTTATTCATAACATAGAAGTAACAGACATGAAAGTAGCGGGAATGATTGCTAGTACAAACAGGTGGGAACAATGGCAGGAGGGTACTCGGAATAAGGAGATAAAGGCTAAATTAGGAATGCATAAACCGGCTTCGGTGTCGGGGTCATGTGAGGCGAGTGGAGGAGGATAGGTTACCTAGGAGAATAATGGACTCTGGTATGGAGGGTAAGAGAAGTAGAGGGAGACCAAGACGACGATGTTTAGACTCTGTTTCTAACGATTGAAGGATAAGAGGATACAACTAAATGAGGCCACAGCACTAATTGCAAACAGCGGAGAGTGGCGACATTAAGTAAATTCACAGAGGCTTGCAGACTGAATGCTGAAAGGCATAACGGTGTATAATGATGGTGTATGTATGATCTATGATGATGATGATGATGATTATTATTATTATTATTATTATTATTATTATTATTATTATTATTATTATTGCGCCAAAATTAAAACTTGCTCTGTTATTTAACCCTTTCAGTCCAGGTGTGCAGTATACTGTACATCAAATTCATTAGCTTATAGCACCAAGAATTATTAGTGAATAGGGGAGTTCTCTATCTTGCTAGAGACTTCTATGCTTTGTCTTTGTTTCTCAATTGGTTGAAGTTACATCTACCAACACATTAGTGAATTATGAAGATAAACAACAAACATGGCAGACAAGCATGCTGTTAGTGGAGGTAAGTGGGAAAATTTTATTCTTTATTTTTAACATTTTATTCTGTTTAGGGTAAAGTTCTGTTTGGGGGTTAAAGATAAAGGTTTGAATAGAATATGCATACTAATTATAGTTGGTCTTTCATATCCCTTGACTCATAACATCCATGTATATTAACATGTACAGTATACTGTACATGGGGTCTCAAGTGTTGCAAATAGTGTGACTGAGTTCATTATCTTTCACAAAGTTTTATTTATATACCTGGTAGTTTCTAGTAATATAGAAGAAGATTAAGTGTTGTATACTCTAGATTGTCTCTTAGAAATGTAAAAAGAAACTTTGCTTTTGTTCTCTGAGTTCCCTAAAAATATATTTTTGTTGAAATTCAGGCACATCAAGAATGAAAATGAACCCAAGCAACTTTGATATGATATTGAAGTTGTTGGAGAATGGAGATGTGTCTGATGTGGAGGAACTAGCCAGTGATGGTGAGGATAAACCACAAAGCAGCCACAAATACAGCGCATTGGTACGTTATCACATTCAATATTATTACACATTATGAAACTCCAGTACTCTTATGGCAAACTGAGTTGCCCAAATTTTTAGCTAATAATTATTAAAATACAGCTTTATTCTGCGATATATTTCAGGAGCTGATGTTGAGATGATATCTGTAAGCAGCCCAACCGAGGCAAGTGGCAATGGATATACTATTGGTACTTCTGGAGATGCTGAACTTTCTGTTGAAGATATTTTCCTGACACAGAGGCCTGATATTCTGCTCCCATGACAATGTGCAAACCAAACAACACTTTAATTACTTTCCTCATGTTTGATTGGCTTGTATGTCACGTTTTTCTGAAGTGCATACATATTTGTTTTCTCTGAGTGATGGAGTACAGTCAAAATGCTAGAAATGCTGGGTTGGCACAGAAGGAGATAATGGATTTGTTAGATTTCAGGCTTAGGGTAGCTGAAGCTTTTCTGAAGGTTGATAACCAATTCAAGTGTATCAAAAGAGGAAGGCTATCTACAAGCCCTGTAATATCACCTTCAACTAATAAAAAAACAACTGAGAGGAGACCATAGAGGGAAGTGCAGGATAGTGTTGATCACTTACCAGAGCATGATGGCAATAAAGAACCTACTCGATGCAAGAAAATTAATTGCACCCAGCGATCACACATTATCTGCAGAAAATGTGGAGTACATCTTTGTATAAATAGGAACAGGAAGTGCTTTGCAGCATTTCATAAGCAATGAAATGAATGTGAATTGTTATGAAGCATTTCTTTGTCGGTAATATGTGAACAAAATATGAATATTTGTAAGTAATTATCTGTAAACAATGAAAATATCTCAAAAATAGATAATTTCAGTTCTATAGGAATGTATGGCTTACTATTTAGTACAGTAGAAACATTGTATACCTCCAAATCCTGTCCTAAGAAGGTTGCCATCCCAAGGTAAGAGTTTAGGATTCAGCAACATTTGAGACCAAATGTACAGTATACTGTACATGATATATTTTTGTAACGGGAGGTCTCTCATCAACCAAATTTTGTAAGTACATCCCCAGTATGACCTAAAATCAAAATCCAGTCAGAAATGATTTTTCTTTCTAAACAGAAAAATTCAGGACTGAAGGGGTTAACTTTGCAATTTGAAGTGTGTCTGCAGACGAAGAGGGATTACTAAGAGACGGCTTAGAGCAGAGTGTGAAACTCAGACAGAAAGAGAGTTGCGAGTGCCATTTTAGCCCAAGCTGTTCGCGCAGTGTCTTGTACGGTGCGGCGCAGTAACTGTAATATGACTTGACTTGACTTATTTCCTGTTGCTACCTCTGGAGCATAGGGCCTTGGCGAAATTTCTTCACACAGTACGGTTCCTGGCCATTCTCTTCACTTCGTTCCAGGTCTTGTCAACCTCTGCGATTTCCTTTTCGATCGTCCTCTTCCCGGTCTTCTTGGGCCGACCTCGCTTTCTGGAGCCTTGAGAGTTCCAGTCCAGCGCCGCCCTCTCAACAGCTCCATCCGGCTTCCATAATGTGTGTCCAATCCAGCGCCATTTCCTCTCCTTGATCTGGATGTTAATCGGCTGCTGATTGGTCATGGTCCAAAGATCCTCATTCGAGATTATGTCCGGCCACCTCACATTTGTTATCTGACGCAGACATCTACAGTATTAATGAACACCTGTAGCTGGTTATTGATCTGCTTTGTAACTTTCCAGTTTTCACAGCCGTATAGAAGAATCGACTTTACATTGCTGTTGAAGAGGCGAAGCTTAGTCTTCCTGGAGATGTTTCTATTCTTCCACGCGGGATAGAGCTGGACAAACGCACCATTTGCCTTCCGGATACGGCTTTCTCTGCTCCCCCATCCGTTGTAACTATACTTCCAAGGTAGAGGAAGGACTCAACTCGCTTAATTTCCTTTCCATTTACTGTCAACTAGATACTGTAATATACTGCCCGACAAAAAATTCAAGCACCCAGAAGGGGAGGAGGATACGAAATGAATCTTCACGTGTTGAGGTGGCATGTGATGTTATTTCAGTGATTATAAAACTGAGGTAAATTTACAAATAACTTGGCAGTGCGCGCCTTATCAGTATGACGTTGCGCCCTCTCTGGCCTGGATGCATGTACTGATTTTGTTGGGAAGGGTGTCATAAAACCGTTATAACCTCATCTGATGCAAGCTGGCCCACAACTGTTGGAACTGGTCCTTGATATCTTGAATTCTAGCACTTAGACGCAGTTGACGTCCAAGCTGGTCCCACACTTGTTCTATCAAGAACAAATCTGGGCATCTTGTTGGCCACGAGAGTACCTCAACATCATGAAAACCGTTCATACAGACATGTGCCGTGTGTGGACGAGCATTGTTTTGTTGGAAAATGGTACCACGATACTTTCGCATGAGATGTAACACATGAGGACGCAGGATGCCCGTGACGTACAGTTGTGCCGTCAGAGTTCCTTCAATCCCTACCATCCGTGACCTGAAGTTATTCCCGACGGCTCCCCGCACCACGACGCCAGGAGTAACTCAGCTGTGCCTCCCCGAAACATTGGAAGAATGGGACCTCTCCCCAGGTCTAGCCATACTGGCAGTCGATGGTCATCCGGGGTAGTGCAGAACGGCGATTCATAACACTACGAGACGCCATTCATCTGCAGTCCATGCTACGCGCACATGGCACCAGACCAAACGCAGCCGTTTGAGTTGTCGTATTAGAGGCAGCCTACGCATGGGATTACAATTCCCTAGTCCGGCTGCTGCTAATCTCCGACCAATGTTGCACGGAGTCCATTACTTATTATCGGATGGCATGCGCAGATGCGAAGGGATTACGATCCGCTTGGTGCACAATACAGCGACCCTCCCTTGTATGGTCATACGCGATCAACCGGAACCTTGACAACACAAGCATGCCTACCTTCATGTTCTCATGAAATCCAACATCACTCCACTGTCACATCCGAACGCTTCACAAATCCGGTATTGTAAGATTCGACCACCCGGTCAAACGGAGACCCTCAATGAGGCCCCCTCAAACTCGTGTCCGGTGCTGATAACGCTGCCGCACACGAGTACCCTGCATCTCTGTGTCCTTCACAGTCATCACTCAACATCTGACGCAGTTCTCGCCCCTTATATATAGCCTACCAGGCCTCGTAACGATACTAAACGTGAACAATACTAATGCATTCTGGTGGCTTCTACCTGTCACAGAGGATCCGATTGTGTGTACGTGTAGGAAGTTACATTGACGTCCGACCATTTCTCCTGGATGCTTCATTCTCTTCATCAGCCAGTGTATTTAGAATTCTAAGTTAATGTATGGTCTCAAATACCATGGTGCATTTCTTCTGAAGTGGTGCCATCTAGGTGGCCTGCCTGTGTTTCAGTATTACGATTGTGCTTTTATCCACCAATGAAAGAGGAAATCTACTGGAATGGGTATTACAGCTGAGTTAATTTTGTCAGGTGACACTGAATGCTCCACCAACTATCTTCAACATGCCAACTGCAGTGTTGTGGAGTGCCAAGACTTTCGACGGTCCTTTAAAAATCAAGTGCCTCAGCCAGGATCGAACCCGAAAATTTAGGATCATAATTTGGACATATTACCACCGATCAGCCGAGCCAGTTGATCCACCAGTGACGTCACCGGCAAAGTTAAAGGTCACCCATATTTTAGTTGGTCTTAGGTCAACTGGTTGTATCGTTGTCGGTATTTTCATGGTAGAAGTATGGTTTGGGTGGCATGGAATGCTATAAAGATTTCTTTTTTTAATTCACAGAGGTAAGATTGTTATTTCGGTGCAAGCAGCAGTATCATCTAGTATAGTGTCTGCCTCCAAGGTTGAATGGTCAGACTTTTGGCTTTCGGTCCTCGGGGTCATGGTATCGATGACTATGATTTTACACGTAAACATTTAATTTCTTTACCTCGGAGACTTGGAGCTATAGCTATCCCCAGCAATACTGGAACTCATAATCCACACAAGCTATCCTACATAACACTAACACGCAGGTCCCTCTACAAGGAAAACACTGGCTGAAGGGTCTACCTCACAAGTGCAGCACGAAGCTAGCGACCACTCGTAATTAATTAATTAATTAATATACTGTAGTAATTATGACTTTCGATCCGTGTGTAAGTACTGTTTTCTAATAAGATTTAGTATGTTCATTTCAAATATCCAATTACTTTTCATATAGTAATCGTGGCCTTCTAAATCCGGCTCACATATTAGTGTACAACAACACTATAATTACAGCACAATCGCATAAAATTCCCAGAAAACTTAAATATTTCCAATGTCCATATACTACGACTTGCAGTGTATTGATCAGTACTATGAAATGGCTAACTTCTAGCTTAGCATTGTAAATACATCATCATCGCATGTAGATATAATATACACTAAATTTACAGGATGTTATATTTTCTCGAAGCATCTTACATTTTGAGGAAAGGGCTCGAAGAATGTTGCATGTAGTTAATTCCAGTTGTAAGTTACCCGATTTACAAATAAATACGAGGTATGTAAATAAAGTAGTTGCTACGTAGTCCAGACACTCACAGGAGATCGGGCATGCGCAAATCGAATATGGGGGTGGTCAGGTGGCGCTGTTGTCGCTGTGTAGTGTGCATACAGTTGGGTGTATTGTTGTTGTGTGGCGTTGAAGTGAAAAGTGTCGATTTCACCGCTCTGAAGCATGTTATCAAAAGGTGATCAGCGTTCGTGGATTAAAATTGAGGTTTCCCGTGGCAAAAAATGCATCAGAATGTTATCGAGGATTACGTGAAACCTATGGCGAGAATGCATTACCGCACCGTATAGGACGATGGGTCATGGCCTTTCGTGCAGATCGCAATGAGACTGCGGATTTGCACCGCATAGATGGGCAGTCCATTCTGGGAACAACCCCCGTACTCACCAGACATGTGCCCTTGTGACTTCGACCTGTTTCCGAAGTTCAAGGAACCCCTCCGAGGCCACCGATTTCCTGTACTCCACGCAGTAGGGCTTTCTTCGCTGTCATCAACAGAGAACGCCTTGCGAATGGTCTCCGACGGCTTCCCGTCATTTGACTACATTGAAGGAATGTAATCCAATTGTAATTGTTAGTTCATTAATTATTGCGTTCTATTAATATCGTTGCCTTTGCTTGTGAGACGTAGTCTTCTGGTATGGGATAGAGACATTTTCTTACTGTCATTCACCTGTCTTAGTCTTATCCTTGGCTTTGACAATATGAAAGACTGAGGTTTGAGTGATGTTAGTAATGCCATTCCTTATGCAGCCAGTCCCTGCTATGAATGGTGTGAAAATTTTGCTCATAAGGTCATTTGATGCATGCATTTCTATGGGCTTGGCAGACTGATATGTAATATCAACTTCTGGCTCGGTGAGGAAAGCAGTGGGAAACTACCTCACTCCCATTTTCCTAGTACGCCTCTTCACTGATGCCTAGGCCATCCATGACAGCTGATGGCGGACAGGTTAAGGTTCCAACCAGCTTTAAGGCTGAGGACCATCCATCCATCCGTCCGTCCGTCCGTCCGTCC